>NC_090400.1:35802381-37231110 GCF_036365525.1 Heterodontus francisci | reverse complement strand
GCACAATACCTTCAGTCTTGTGCTACAAGATGCATTTCTGCCCTCAGTTATGGGGCGGCTGATTTGTTCTGTTGTATTCCCGCCCAGGCGATGAAGGTGAAGAGAGAAAATATGACAGAAACCCTCTAAACTATTCTGCTGACAAAAGTCGGAAAAGTCAGAAGCAAAGTGAGAGATGAGGCAGCTGAACGTGCTCCTCCTTGGCATGGCCACATTCTGGCATAACCTCGAATATAAATATTAACATTCACTTGATGCTGCAACTGTTTGTAATCTGATAAATTATTCATAAATAACGTGATGGCAAGGGTGCAAAACATTCATGCAATCGAATGAAAAATAATTGCGGTGTTGTTAAACTGATATTTCATTTTCTTTTAATCACATTCCGTGCCATTTTCCCCAGCACCTTCCATCTGTGTCAAAATTGTGCCCCACTGTCACCGAAATTATGTAATAAATTTCAGAGTTCAATAAAAAATAAATTAGTGTTGTCAGCAAAGTAGCAAAAATGGCAGCACAAGCAAGAAATAAAATGACGTATGGTTTGCATTGAATATTGATAAATGCATAAAGTATACTTGGCACTGGATATTCTTAATTCAATATTGGGATGTTGCTCCCTATAATAAAATAACAGTTTTAGAGTGTGAGAATTCTCTTTGTTGCAGTGTTCAAAAATGTTTAAGGTTTCCCTTATTCTAAGTAACTTTCCACTTTAGGTGAATATAGCCAAGAAGTTACAACTTGAGATATAAATGTTTGAAAGTCATAGCTTAATGTCTCTATTAAGATAGCAAAAAATTTAAATGTTAAATGCTTGTGCACTAGCACAAGCAATCATATACAGGCTTATTGCTGACAGGTAGTTTTCAAAAATGTAAGCGGAATTGGTGAAATGCATCGACATGGAAGATATATCTGATGTAGGTAATTAAATGCAATGGGCCTGAAATTCTGTAGAAACTTTCCTGGTCTCCCACCATAGCTTCTGTTGGAGACGAACAAAACCCCCACAAAAATAACAGAGGCCTGGTATTGGGCGAGGCCTCCATCATTTTGTTGAGGGTCCTAATGGTTTCCATGGTTACGATGGTAGGCCAGGAGAATCCTCGTGGAATTTCAGAGCTGCTATTCCAGTTTAACTTTTTACATAAAAATATATAATACACATACCGTAATCAAATGGTATTTCCCATCACGCTCAATACATAATTGATCAATATACGCAGAACATAATGAGCAGAGATGAGCTTGGAAAATGCTTAGAAATAGAAAGGAAAAGTCAACCAGTAAGTGAAAGTAGGGATGCAGGTGAAGAGAGGAAATGTGACAGGACCGCTCTGAACTATTCTACGGACCAAAAGAGGCAAAACAGAAATAAAGTGGACAAGGACAAAGTGGTCCATGCTCCTCCTTGGTACCGCCATGACCTATTGTAACCTGTGGTCTCCAATAGAGAGGCTTTCAAGTCGACTCGGGCTGTGATCCTTTTAGAAGCCTGGGAATCATTTTAACTTGTGTCGCCAGGTGAAATATGGGTGTTAAAAAATTGGCATCCTGCTTAACATCTTGCCCAATTTTCATTTCCATGGGAAATCTTATACCTGTATATTAGAACACCTCCCAGACAATCTGGTCCCACCTAACCCAAAAGATCAGCATGTACATTCTGGCTGTCCTTTTGCTGTTTGTCCTAGACTTTAAGAAGAGTAAAAAGCATAAATCCAATGAATCAGTAAAGGAACACTTGTGAGAGGTGTCCTGACACAAGAGAAGCATGTAGAAGAGAGAAGAAACCAAATGAGAGACAGGCTTAAGGGAAAAATAAACAAAAGAAGCAGAAAATAGAGCTGGAGACAGAGTAGCGTAGAGACAAGAAAGATGGCGTGAGAGCCATACAAAAATGTTTAAAAATAGTGGAAGAACAGAAAGGCACAGAGAGGGAAACAGGGGAGAGAAGCACAACAAAAGTTAAAGGGAGACTATTCTTTTCAGTTTTTCTTTCTCAGCAATGCTATGGAGATCAATTAGTTATTTGAGAGATTTGTCTAATTGTCCTGCAATATTTTAGGATTTGCTATTAGCCTAAACATGAATAGTCTCAAGATCAGAGATCCCTCTATATTGATCAATGACAATAACTGTTAGAGCAAGTACCCTGACCAAAAAGATTGTTCATCAAAAAGTTTCCCCTCATGTGCTGCAGACAGCAATAGAATGGTGATTAATGGAGTTAGCTTCAACAACAAAAAAACTTACATTGATAGAGTATTTTTAAAAATAAAAAATTTCCGCAGTGCTTCACAGACAAAAAAAAAAACGGATGCCAATTACTTGTGGTGAATTTAAAGGAAATTGCAGGCTTGCTCAACAAGATGAGTTTTAAGGAGGCTTGTAAAGATAGAGAGTTAAGTAGGGAGGCATATGGATTTTGAGCAGCAGGGGAGGTGGTGTCACGCAGAAAGTAGTATTAAGATGGCTGAAGAGTACAGTAGAGACACTCAGGGAGGATGCACAGAAAGCCATAGGATCACAGGAGAGGTATAATGCTGACAGATTTTTTTTTTTGAATTCATTTATGGGATGTGGGCGTCGCTGGCCAGACCAGCATTTATTGCCCATCCCTAATTGCCCTTGAGAAGGTGGTGGTGAGCTGCCTTCTTAAACTGCTGCAGTCCATTTGGGGTAGGTACACCCACAGTGCTGTTAGGAAGGGACTTCCAGGATTTTGACCCAATGACAGTGAAGGAATGGCGATATAGTTCCAAGTCAGGATGGTGTGTGACTTGGAGGGGAACTTGCAGGTGGTGGTGTTCCCATGCATTTGCTGCCCTTGTCCTTCTAGTTGGTAGAGGTCGCGGGTTTGGAAGGTGCTGTTTAAGGAGCCTTGGTGCATTGCTGCAGTGCATCTTGTAGATGGTACACACTGCTGCCACTGTGCGTCACTGGTGGAGGGAGTGAATGGTTGTAGATGGGGTGCCAATCAAGCGGGCTGCTTTATCCTGGATGGTGTCGAGCTTCTTGATTGTTTTTGGAGCTGCACCCATCCAGGCAAGTGGAGAGTATTCCATCACACTCCTGACTTGTGCCTTGTCGATGATGGACAGGCTTTGGGGAGTCAGGAGGTGAGTTACTCGCCTCAGGATTCCTAGCCTCTGACCTGCTCTTGTAGCCACGGTATTTATATGGCTACTCCAGTTCAGTTTCTGGTCAATGGTAGCCCCTAGGATGTTGATAGTGGGGGATTCAACGATGGTAATGCCGTTGAATGTCAAGGGGAGATGGTTAGATTCTCACTTGTTGGAGATGGTCATTGCCTGGCACTTGTGTGGCACTAAGGTTTTGCTAGGACTCCTTGATGCTGCAAAGTTAAAGTGAGGTGAGACTTTGGAGTGCTTTGGAAATCAGGATGAAAATTTTAAATCAATATACAGAACAGGGAGTCAGTATATTAGGGTGAGGTGATAGCCAAGTGTAGTTTAGTGGAGGTCAGAATTTGGATATCACTTCTGAACAAGTTGTCACACGAGGAGGGTGGATATTGCAGGTCTGCTGAGGAGAATGTTGGCTAAACGGAGTTTAGTGGTGATGAAAGCATAGCTAAGTGTTTCAATGGAAGTGGAGCGAATTAACAGTGGAGATGGGTAATGCTGTGGTGATGGCAGTAAATGGTCTTGGTGATGGAAAGAATATGGATTATGAAGCTGAGCTCTGAGACAAACAGGAGTTCAAGGTTCAACACTGATTTCACCTGAGTGAACAACAAAGCAGAAGGAGGGAGTCCATGGTAAAGGAACAGAGGTTTTGATGAGGACTGAGAACAAAGGCTTCATTTTTCCCGATGTTCAGTTGGAAGAAGTTATAAATCATCTACAACTTAATGTCAGACTGGCTGACAGCACAGAGGTGATCATTGGGCTGGGGAGAGTCGTAGCGATGTAAAACTGGGTGCTGTGAGCCTACATATGGAAGCTGACTCCATAAATGTAGATCTTCTTTGGCCTCCTTGTCTCTAGAGACAATGGGTAAGCGCCTAGAGGTGGTCAGTCGTTTGTGAAGCAGCACGTGGAGTGGCTATAAAGGCCAATTCTAGAGTGACAGACACTTCCACAGGGGCTGCAGATAAAATTGGTCGTCAGGGCTGTTACAGTTGGCTCTCTCCTTGTACTTCTGTCTTTTTTCCTGCCAACTGCTAAGTCTCTTCGACTCGCCACTCTTTAGCCCCGCCTTTATGGCTGTCCACCAGCTCTGGCGATCACTGGCAACTGACTCCCATGACATGTGGTCAATGTCACAGGACTTCATGTTACATTTGCAGAATGTAGATGAATGTAGATACGTCTAGGGAAAAGGGTAGACATTTGGATTATTCCACAGGGGACTGTGCAAATGCAGGCTATTGCTGGAGAAACACTGGCTGGAATTTTACCAGGCCTGTAAGAGGAGGGTGGGAGGTGGATTGCTGAAAAGCTTGGATGGGACTCACTCGCACGGAAGTCCGACACGTGACATCACTTCCGATTTTTACGAGGAGCAAGAAAGATGAAAAGCGGACTTCTTCCTACGACATGACGGAACATCAACTAAGCCTGTCTGGAAGGTAATTAACATGAATTTAAATCCAAATGACTGTAATTTTATGGGGCAGTTCGTATTCTATGGGCAGCGTACAGGATTATCGGGCCTTCAGAGCCCCGACTGGTTAAAGGTGGTGGCAACGAGGTGAGGCCTTCGTGTTGCCTCTGCCAGTAATTCTGAAAGGCAAGGTTCCCTTGAAGGGGGAGAGCAGAGAATGGAGGCCATTGCCGGCCAGCGGTGGACGTCCTCTGAGGGTTCCAGTAACAGTGGGGTGAGGGTCGTATAAGGGTACGATCACCAATGGATGGGGGTCATGTAAGGGTGCCAGTAACAGTGGGTGGTGGCGCTCATCAAGGGATACAGAGGGGCAGTGGCACTTTCTCCCAAGGGAGTAGCAAAGGGAAGGTCTCAGGGGAGGTGGACTGAGCAGATAGTGTGAGAGAGGAGGAGAGGCCACCTTGGATGGAACTGACCCACCCAGTCATTGTGGCCCTCCACAATGTAGTGCAGAGAGAGAGAGGAAAAGGCACCATTGGATCCACAGCTGGAGCAGCAAGAGGGCCAACCTCTGGGTTGGCATGCCAGAGAAGTGCGCAAAGGGGAATGATAACAGTCCACCACTCGAAGAAGGGCCTATCCATGGAAAATAGTCTACTGGACATGGCTCAACTATCTGCAGATAACCGAGTGACAGCGTCAGCACAGACGGAAGCTCTCCAGGGAGGCAGTCAGCAATTTAAGCGCCATGCTGCAGGACAGGCTGAGACCCATAGGGTTTGGTGAACACTCAATGCCTGTGGCCGTGATGATCACTGTGGTTCTCGACTTATATGCATCCAGATCTTTTCAGTGATCCACTGGGGACATGTGTGGGATATTCCAGGCTGTGGCCCATCAGAGCATCAAGGTGGTGACCAATGCCATGTTCAAGAGGGCTGACAACTATGTGAGCTACTGAAATGACCCAGACAGTCAGGGAGAGAGGTCCATTGGCTTCAGGGCCATCGGATTCGGGGCCATCACTGGGTTCCCCCAGGTGCAAAGTGTCATCAACTGCATGCATGTGGCCATCAAGGCTCCCAAGGACCAACCAGCTGCCTTCATCAACAGGAAGGGCTGCCATTCCATCAATGTACACCGATCTGTGACCACTGAAAGCGGATCTTTCAGATATGTTTTTTTTTATTCATTCACGGGATGTGGGCATCGCTGGCTAGGCCAGCATTTATTGCCCATCTCTAATTGCTCTTGAGAAGGTGGTGGTGAGCTGCACCCTTGAAGTGCTGCAGTCCATGTGGGGTAGGTAAACCCACAGTGCTGTTAGGAAGGGAGTTCCAGGATTTTGACCCAGCAACAGTGAAGGAACGGCGATATAGTTCCAAGTCAGGATGGTGTGTGGCTAGGAGGGGAACTTGCAGGTGGTGGTGTTCCCATGCATCTGCTACCCTTGTCCTTCTAGGTGGTAGAAGTCGCGGGTTTGGAAAGTGCTGTCTAAGCAGCCTTTGTGCGTTGCTGCAGTATATCTTGTAGATGGTAAACACTGCTGCCACTGTGTGTCGGTGATGGAGGAAGTGAATGTTTGTAGTTGGGGTGCCAATCAAGTGGGTTGCTTTGTCCTGGATGGTATTGAGCTTCTCGAGCGTTCTTGGAGCTGCACCCACCCAGACACATAGAGAGTATTCCATCACATTCCTGACTTGTGCCTTGTAGATGGTGGGCAGGCTTTGGGGAGTCAGGAAGTGCGTTTCTCGCTGCAGGATTCCTAGCCTCTGACCTACTCTTGTAGCCACAGTATTTACATGGCTACTCCAGTTCAGTTTCTGGTCAATGGTAACACCCAGGATGTTGATAGTGGGGGATTCAGTGATCATAATGCTGTTGAATGTCAAGGGGAGATGGTTAGCATCTCTCTTGTTGGAGATGGTCATTGCCTGGCACTTGTGTGGTGCGAATGTTACTTGCTACTTATCAGCCCATGGTGCTGAACATTGTGCAATCATCAGCGAACATCCCCACTTCTGACCTTATGATTGAAGGAAGGTCATTGATGAAGCAGCTGAAGATGGTTGGGCCTAGAACACTACCTTGAGGAACTCCTGCAGTGATGTCCTGGAGCTGAGAAGATTGACTTCCAACAACCACAACCATCTTCGTTTGTGCTAGGTATGACTCCAACCAGCAGAGCGTTTTCCCCTCATTCCCATTGACTCCAGTTTTGCCAAGGATCCTTGATGCCATACTTGGTCAAATGCTGCCTTGATGTCGAGGGCAGTCACTCTCACCTCACCTCTTGAGTTCAGCTCTTTTGTCCATGTTTGAACCAAGGCTGTAATGAGGTCAGAAGCTGAGGTGGCCCTGGCGGAATCCAAACTGAGCATCACTGAGCAGGTTATTGCTAAGCAAGTGCCGCTTGATAGCACTGTCAATGACACCTTCCATCACTTTACTGATAATTGAGAGAAGACTGATAAGGCGGTAATTGGCTGGGTTGGACTTGTCCTGCTTTGTGTGTACAGGACATACCTGGGCAATTTTTCACATTGCCGGGTAGATGCCAGTGTTGTAACTGTACTGGAACAGCTTGGCTAAGAACATGGTAAGTTCTGGTGCACAAGTCTTCAATACTATTGCCGGAATGTTGTCAGGGTCCATAGCTTTTGCAGTATCCAGTGCCTTCAATCGTTTCTTGATATCACACAAAGTGAATCAAATCGGCTGAACACTGGCATCTGTGATGCTGGGGACTTCAGAAGGAGGCCGAGATGGATCATCCATTCGGCACTTCTGGCTGAAGAGGGATGCAAATGCTTCAGCCTTATCTTTTGCACTGATGTGCTGGACTCCCCCATCATTGAGGATGGGGATATTTGTGGAGTCACCTCCTCCAGTTAGTTGTTTAATTGTCCACCACCATTCACGACTGGATGTGGCAGGACTGCAGAGCTTAGATCTGATCCGTTGGTAATGGGATCGCTTAGCTCTGTCTAACGCATGTTGTTTATGCTGTTTTGCACGCAAGTAGTCCATTGTTGTAGCTTCACAAGGTTGACACCTCATTTTGAGGTATGCCTGGTGCTGTTCCTGGCATGCCCTCCTACACTCTTCATTGAACCAGGGTTGATCCCCCGGCTTGATGATTATGGTAGAATGGGGGATATGCCAGGCCATGAGATAACAGATTGTGGTTGAGTACAATTCTGCTGCTGCTGATGGTCCACTGCGCCTCATGGATGCCCAGTTTTGCATTGCTAGATCTGTTCAAAATCTATCCCGTTTATCACGGTGGTAGTGCCACACAACACGATGGAGGCTATCCTCAATGTGAAGGTGGTACTTCATCTCCACAAGGACAGTGCGGTCGTCACTCCTTTCAATACTATCATGGACAGATGCATCTGCGGCAGGCAGATTGGTGAAGACGGGGTCAAGTGTATTTTTCCCTCTTGTTGACTCGCTCGCCACCAGCCGCAGACCCAGTCTAGCAGCTATGTCCTTGAGGACTCGGCCAGCTCGGTCAGTAGTGGTGCTACCTAGCCAGTCTTGGTGATGGACATTGAAGTCCCCCACCCAGAGTACATTCTGCACCCTTGCCACCCTCAGTACTTCCTCCAAGTGGTGTTCAACGTGAAGGAATATTGATTCATCAGCTGAGGGAGGGCTGTCGGTGGTAATCAGCAGGAAGTTTCCTTGCCCATTTTTGATCTGATGCTATGAGACTTCATGGGGTCTGGAGTCGATGTTGAGAGGTCCCAAGGCAACTCCCTCCCGACCGTATACCACTGTGCCACCACCTCTGCTGGGTCTGTCCTGCTGGTGGTACAGGACATACCCAGGGATAGTGATTGCAGTGTCTGGGACATTGTCTTTAAGGTATGATTCTGTGAGTATGACTATGTCAGGCTGTTGCTTGACTAGTCTGTGGGACAGCTCTCCCAACTTTGGCACCAGCCCCCAGAAGTTAGTAAGGAGGACTTTGCAGGATCGATAGAGTTAGGTTTGCCATTGTCGTTTCCGGTGCCTAGGTCGATGCCAGGTGGTCCGTCCTGTTTCATTCCTTATTGACTTTGTAGCGGTTAGATACAACTGAGTGACTTGTAAGGCCATTTCAGAGGGCAGTTAAAAGTCAACCACATTGCTGTGGGTCTGGAGGCACATGTAGGCCAGACCAGGTAAGGACAGCAGATTTCCTTTCCTAAAGGACTTTAGTGAACCAGATGGATTTTTACTGCAATTGACAATGGTTCCATGGCCATCATTAGACTAGCTTTCAATTCCAGATTTATCAATTGAATTCAAATTCCATCTTCTGTTGTGGTGGGATTCGAACCCATGTCCCCAGAGCAATACCCTGGGTCTCTGTGTTACTAGACCAGTGACAATACCACTACAAAATCGATTCCCAGGAAGCAGTCATGACACCTGCATACTTCAGCAATCCCAGTTGCCCACAGCTTTTCCAGCCATCCGTGCGCCTTCAGGGATGGATTCTCAAGGCAAAGGGCTACCCACTGAAGACATGGCTACTCATGCTTGAGAGGGACCCTCGCACTGTAGAACAGGAGAGGTGTAATACCTGTCACGGGTCCACCCAAGTGACCATAAAGCAGGTTATTGGGTTGCTGAAGGTGAGATTCAGGTGCCTAAACCAATCTGGTGGAGCCTTGCAGTATGCCCCAGTGAGGGTCTCACCCATCATAGTGGTCTGATTCGCTCTGCACAATCCAGCACTGCAGAGTGGGGAGGCCTTGCATAATGAGGACATCATTGATCGCCACACCTCATCCGACGAGGAGGATGTGGAGAAGGCTGCTGAGCAGGTGACCCAGGATGAGGGACCCCTTCAACCAGAGGCGAGGGGAATTGACTCACAAGGGAGGATTGGGACAATCTCATCCGTACACATTTTTGGTGACCCTGATGCCCTTTCAACATCAGTGCAATAAAGACTTATCTTAATGGGGACATGCTGTCGCCTCTTTCATTTCATAGTTCATCGCTCAGCGCCAGGTTCACAGCGTGCACTGACAACCTGAGGAGCTGCCCAAATGTGGAAAACCTCAACACTAGCAGCCCATTGAGGGAGGAAGGTTGTAGATAACATCTGACAAGACAGCAAGAGATGCATGGATGACTAACAACAGTAAATGTGACATTCATTTGTGAATGCACTACTGCATTAAGGCTTAACAGGTAGAAAGTCATGACACCTGTGACCGCCAAGTGCATCCAGGTGCTCTTCTTAACGCACTTACCCGTGTTCTTATGAGGTGCGACCCCTGCGCTTGCAGCTGGTGTGGAGTCAGGCTGCTGAGCTTGCTGCCCCGTGGCCTGGGATGACCTTGGCAACTGTCTTCTTGCTGCCTGGGGTCAGGAGTGCCCTGGCATGCTGAGGTGGCTCCTGCACAGGTGCAGGACTCTCCTCTGTCATCTCAGCTACTGAAGGCACTGGTGTCACTGGCAGAGGGCCTGAAGAGCTGCTGTCCAACTTGGAGCACCCTGAGAGAAGCCCCCAAAAGCAGGCCTCAGCTGCTCTTCCTCACTTGCAAGGCACATTTTTACCTCCCTGCTGACCATAGAAGGACGAGGACCCGGTGGAGACTCCAGGCACCTCGACTCCCTCTCACCTTGCCACTGCATCGAGATCATGGACAGGTTAATGGTCTCTGGCATCCACTTAGTGGTCTGCTGCATCTCCATGAATGTTGCCAATTTCTCGATGGAAGAAGCCATGTGCACACATGCCAGAGACACGGCAGCACTCATGATTTGGATGGACTCCTCCATCATCCGCACATGGGTGCACACGCCTCTGGCAGCAGTTGCTGTGTTGCCGCCACTCCAGAGGGATGCTATCAGCCTGGGGCTCAGCATGGGCCTGGCCTCCCATGTCCTGCGACTGACAGTGGCCTCAGCTGCCACAGCTCTCATCAGCTGCTCGGGTGTGTCTATGATCTTACCACTTGTGACCCTGAATTTACTAGCAAAGGCATACCCACTGACATTGCTGGTGGAGAATGTGGGGGAATGATGTGATGGTGCACGCTCTGAGAATCCCTCCTCCTTCTCCGCAGAGGAGGACGGATGGTCCCTGGTCTCTGGGACTGATTGTCTTTCAGGAATACCGATACCTGCATGAGAGAACACAAACACTTAGGGGTTCAGGGCTTCACATCTCCTCATCCCAACAATACCTGATGTGGAGCTCCATATATCCAGTTGTGAATACATGAGCACCAAGCCTCATGTGTCGCTCAGATGCACCCTTGCACTCATTCACTCACTCTCTTAGGTTGACACTCCTATCTCACCATCAGCAATTGCTCAGCAGCCCTGTGACCCAGCCAATTCCAGGGCCGCCTCCTCTGCCTTGTTATTGTGGGCCCATTTCTCCTGCAATCAGAGGGGGATCTCCATTAGTTTCCCCACAAAGGCCCGTACAGCACTTATGCAGGTGGCAGCCCTTTGGCCCATGATGGGGCCCCCGAATCCTTCCTCCATACATCTGCTCTTAAGGGATGTGGTGAGGGTCAGCAAAGACAGATGTGTGGCTGTTGCCAAGATGCCGCCACGCATCTAAAAGGATATGCTGCTGCCACAACCCCTTGCCTCCGTCTGGGTGCTCACTCTCTTCCCATCTAGCGCACCGTCCTACCACTGCGACCTGTGCCGTCCAAATAGAATTCAACCCATGATCTGCATTGGATGTGTGTTTGTTAATAAATGTATAACTAAGCAAAGCAGTTCCATAGACCCTGGGAACAGAGAAGAGGCAGTGACAGCCAATGATCTGATCAGCCATGTCAAACTCTGCAAAGGCTTCAAGGAGGATAAAGAAGGATAACATGCAGTCATCACAGTGAGAAAGGTGAGTTTGACCAGGATAGTCCTGCATTGACAAGCAGACCAGAAGCAGGACTAAATGGACTTGAACAGGGTGTTGGGGGTGGAGGGGCATTGATGGTGCGGATGGATGAGGACAGAGCCAACAGGTGATGATACGTTCAGGAGTTTTTGAAAGGAAAAGGAGGTGAAAGATTGTGCAGTAGTTGAAGAGGGCAGACAGGTCAAGGGTGAATCTCCTGCTGAAAGACTGATGAACAGCATCTCTAAAAGGCAGAAGGGCAGAGCCTGAGCAAAGGGAGCTTGCTACAGTGTCAATAAGCATGGAGATGCCAGCAGAGGTAGTTGACTGATGGGAAATTTGGTAAGGAAAGAATTGGGTAAGCAGCTGGTGTGTTTTCTGGAAGAGGCGACCTTGGCAAAAGCAAGTGTTATCAGCGGAGTAGAGATGGAGAAGGTAGAGGCTGAAGCACGGTTTTGATTTAGAGACAAATAAATCCATGAACTCCTCATATTTAGTGAAGTGAAAGGGGTGTGCGAAGGGTTTTGAGGAAGTGGTTTGTTAATAGGAAAAAGAGCCATGGTACCCTGTTCAACTCCAGAAAACTTTGTTGTGGAAGGATAATGCTGGAGCCTATCTTTACTCAGTTTCACATTTATTGTACAGAGTAAATGGATTACAAACATGTAGCTCCTCACTCAAAACCCTCCACCATTCTCAGTAAGTGTCTGCTTATAAGTGCTAAAGCAAGACCCCAATTAATACCCTCCGCTTGCATATAATCAAACAATTGATACAGAATTAACAGATTAACATACCCTCCAAGAAGATCCTGGAGCAGTGGGGACTGTACTAAAAAGTGTAACTTGGTGGAGATGAGGATATTGAAGAAGGAAATGAGGGAGCTGTTGAGCAGGTCAACAGCAGTAGTTGTATTTTGATGAGTGAAAGGCCAGAGGAGAGAAAGTTGTGAGTTGGTAAGGGAATAGGGGGGTGGTGGGATTCCGGAGGCAGAGTGTAAGAGTAGTGTGGTTAGGGGTATCTAGGGGGATGTGGTTGGTAAAGGAGATGAGTTTATGATCGGAGAGCTCTGGCAGGAAAGAAGGGAGAAGATCTCGGAAAGGAAATTGCTACGAAACTTAGGAGACAATAGATGACGGTAACATTGTAATCATATCAGAAAATTACCCTTCCCAAAGAACCAGAAGCTAGGATGTTCATGTTGGAAATGCATTAATTAAAAAAAATCAGACACATTTAGCATATTCCCATATAAGATGTAGATGAGACTTATCTCCAGTAAAATTTGTCTTGAGTTTAAGATTTTTATGTAAAAGTGTAATGGATAATGTACTCCCTTTTAAGATAGTCATTTATATTGAAACAGAGGCATGAATTCCCTCACATTCCCTATGTTGCCAACATAATTGTGTGCCTGATGCCGATCCATCTGTTCGAGTCCATATTACCTTTGAAACATTTTTGGCCGTTAACTATGCAGCTTCTGGCCAAAAGGTCTCAAAACTGATATGTTGTAAGCAAGACTGACATTACATCCAGTGAGGATTTTCCATAGTTTTGAGACAGATTGCTGGTGACTTTTGATGTGCATCATTAAAATATTCTGTTCCAGATGAGGTTAGATGAAATCAATTTTTCTCAAATATTGATCTGACACAGATGCCAACTACACCTCATCCCTTGCAAGAATAACAGCCTTCTTAATTAGTCTAGGAGGATTCAAGGATAAAGATTTCCCCAATTGTGGTGCAATTTATACTCAGCCTAGAATTTCCTAAAGATATGTGCCATTATCCAAGGCGTATGCCATTTTTACGGCTCAGAAATTCCAGGAAATTATGGATTGAGTGACTTATGCCATTACTTGCGCTAAGCCATGATTTCTTGGGTCTTTCAACCCGCTCCGCAGAGACCCTCACCAAAGCAGTTTTAAATGCTCTGCCCAACACAAAAATCATGAATCAAGAATTCGTTGAATTAATGCGATTTTGATCATCATTGATACTTAAACAATTATAGAATGGACTTGTAAGGCTTAGACTCAGTAAAGTATTCAAACACCCAGCAAGTTGCCTATATTAATCACTTAACATCTCGATCAGGACTTTAACTAGGTGCATCCAGGTTGCTATGCTCAGGGCTTACACTCAGCAGCTCTATCACTACACAGCGAAGAGGGTCTTCATCTTATAATAAACTTAGAGTTTAATGTTGTCAAGACCTTGAAGGAATCCTTGTGGTTAAGATTTTTAATGACTTGTTCCAGGAATTTCATTGAAACCTTAAACCTCAATTAAGTAATAAAATAAGTGCTTGGTCAGCAAGGCATTTTCCCTTGACCAATATTACCGTTCCATTAATATTTATTGTGTGCTAAGCATGAATTGCCCCAATTTATATATTTACAAATTGTAGCCCTGTGTTTGTTTTCCCTCATTAATGTCTAAGCAATTTAGCCTGAGTATAGGTCCAAAGCAATATTTTAAAGTAATGTTGAAGCGTAAGTACAAAAACAAAGCACATAATGTACAAAGCAAAGCATCTAGGGTGGATTTAGCTGTAACAATAGCCGCAAATTAATGATGCATGTGTTATTAAGGTGCAAATCAGATAGCAAGTTTTCGAGGGATGATGAAATACAACATCTCCAGAACTTGCTGCTCCATTTATGTCACTCTGCCGTTTGCTTCACACAAATGATATCTGGCTCTTAGTCTCCCCATTATCTTTAGGAACTTGTTGGATGCATATTAATTGAGCAAAGTTAAGTCTGGTAATTAACAGGATAAGTACCTTTCTCACGACACGATAATTTTTAGCACAGTGTCAATCAACATCTGTGGCTCAGAGATTGAACAATAGAAATTGTGGATTTCATTCCTTCAAGTTGTAAATTGTTCTTAGAGATTTAAAAAATGGCAACTTTTAAATGTTGTAATTCACTTTTTCTTTGTCTCTTTTCTTCTCTCTTAATCCAATCTTTTCCTTTTTTTTATGTACCTAATTTGGCTCTAATTCACCCTTCTCCTCCATCATTCCTCTGTTTCCTTCTCAATCCTTAAATCTCAATGTTTAAGAAGATAAACTATTGGTCTCATGATTCACTGAGATTCCAGATGTGCCATTGCCCTCACCACACCATTATCAGCTCCCCTTTCAGCAAGTTATGTCACAAAAAAGTTGAGCTGAAGAGTGCAGGAGAAAGTCCCATAAATAGCAATGTTTTAATGACCAGATCAGACATGTTTTAGTGATATTGGTTGAGGACATTGCCATGATGTCGGGAAGAACTCCACTGCTCTTTCAAATAGTGTCATGGGATCTTTTATTTCCACCAGAGAGGGCAGACAGGGCCTTCATTCAACTTTTCATCTGAAAGACAACACCTCTGACATTGCAGTACTCTTTCAGTGCACTGACGATTATGTGCTATCTCCTTATGCGTCAAATTTTATTCAATATCGCTCCAATGAAACACCTTGGGACATTTTACTAAGTTAAAGATGCTAGATAAATGCAAGTTGTTGTTATATTTTTATTGCCTCTGGAATGGGACTTGAGACCACAACCTCCTGGCTCAGAGGCCTGAATGCTACCACCTAGCCAAAGCTGACATATTGGACTGCATTTTCACCATGGAGGCTGAAAACAGGAGTCAGGTTTGTTTTCGGATCAGAAGCCTGCCTCCAGTGGGAAACTGATCAAAGTTAAAATGTTTGCATGGGGAAGCCCTTAATTGGTATGAGTTGGGTTTCCTGTCAACTTACAGTCAGTGGGAGCAGAAACAGAAGCAGGTCAGATGAAGTTTGGGACTGATTTGGACTCCCACGGTAGCCATCACTGAGGCTGCTGGCTGGCCTAAGGGAGAGACTTGCAACTTGTGCCAAAGCCTTCCACAGCACCAGAGGGAAGCAGGATGTCACAGGGAGGCCAGAGACCTGGCTCCCGAGGCAGGACTGCCCCTCGCTTCATTGATGCCAAACTGGATCTAATGCTGGAGACTGTGAGGGAGAGGAAGGAGGTGCTCTTCCTGGAGGGTCACAGGAGGAGGCCACCTCGTCGTGTAGCAGAGGCACCTCTGTTCAGCATCATCTCCCTCCACCTCCGCTTCCTCCTCCTGTCTCACAGCTGGAAATCACAGCTGGCCACCAAAGTGACCAAGACCCTTGCAGGAAGGTATTGGAGGACACCACCAACTGATCCAGGCACCTGAATCGCATGTTCAGAAGCCCGATGGCCTACTTAATGGTTGTCCTACTGAGCAGGTGGCATTGGTTACATCACATCTATTGCTCTGTCTGGGATTCCCACAAAGGATCAGTAGCCATCTCTTCAAGGAATATCCCTTGTCTCCTGGAATCTAACCATGTACTTTGGGCATTGGAGTGAAGATCTGAGGAAGCCTGGACTGGCAGAGGATGAAGGAGACATGGCAGCTGCCAGGAAGGTGAGTGCACACATGGAGGAAGCTCTTGTTGTGGTTGCAGTACAGTTGGACGTTGAGGGAGTAGAAGCCCTTCCTGTTGATGGATCTCACTGACAGGCCACTGGGGTGTGCCTTGATGGCCACATGGGCGCAATCAATGTTGTCCTGCAACTGGGGATGTTCAGCAATGGATGTGAAACCCAATGCCCTCTGTCCCTGCAGGGCCTTGTCTGTTGTGAAGTGAATGAGCTGTCAAGCTCTGACAACGAGGGCATCAGTGACCAGTGAGATGAAAAGGTGTGCAGCCTTTTTTGAGATGCCACTAAAGTCCACTGCTGATCTTTGGAAGGAGCCAGAACCGAAGAAGTTCATGGGAACAATGACTTTAATGGCCACTGAAAGGGCATGGCGACCAATGCTGTGAGGTCTTTGGCAATGAGGGCACAGATGTCTGTGATCATCTGCCTGGAGAGTTGCAGTCTCCCACGGCACTAGTTCTTGATCATCTCCAGGTAGCTCCAGCTTCAGCAATAGAAAGCCTCCTTTGCCTTCCTACCCTTTTTTCCTCTCCCATGCCCTCCTGATGCTTGGGGTTCTCTCCTTCCTTCAGAGGTGTTCGTCGTGTTCAATGTTTAATTGATCTGTGTTTGATTGTATTAGTCTGTTCACTGGCCAGTGTTCACTGTGCTTAATTACTTAAGCATGTGTGTTGAGCTTGAGGGTTAAAGAATAGAAACCTTCAAGAAAGTTCCGGATAAACAGACCTGAGTTCTGTTTAAGACAATGTGTGGAAATCTTGTAAGTACTGAGATGTTTTAAAGTGCAGTACATAAATCTGTTGTTGACGTAGAACTAGTGTCATCTCTGCATTGAGATAAATGAGATATATAAAATATCCAGAAAACTGGCAAATACATAACTGTTGCTCCTCATTGCCACTGGGCCAAAAGTTGACGATCGTGCCTCCATTGCCAGCTGGAGCCTTCCTTCTGGGCAGGTGGCCATGCAGTTGTTCTTGTCAGCCTTGCCCCCTGCTTTTCTGCCCCCACAATGCCAAAGGGGTGCCAACCCCATTCAAATCCTGGTTGCTGAGTTCCCACTACCTTTGTCACCTGCACAGCACCAAGGGCACCTACTTACCAACTGCTCACACCAGCTTTGCCTTGCTGACCATCTTACTGGGCGATGGTGATGCCCTGGGGCAGCCATGACTGGCACTCGACTGTTTGCCCGCCTCCTCTCAGTTGATCTGTTTCTGAAGGCGTGGGTAACCTGTGCGCCCCTATAAAAATTTAAACCTCAAACCTTGATGAGGTCTTAATTAAACAATTTTAATTTGCCTTAGTTAGGAGGAGAGTGTGATTCCTATCCTGCCCTCCCCGCACCCTGGTGATTATTGATAATGCCAGGAATGTAATCCTGAAATTGACATGTTGCCCCAGCGCCAGTAATATTATGGCCCCGCCTCTGTTCCTGACTTAAGGGGGCCCTGAAAATTCAGCCCATTGTCTTTGCTGGTCTATTATTAGTCTATACTGGCCTAGTCCTGAGTCTGATAGTTCCATATTTGAGGAGATCGAAGATGTGTTGAGGATCAACCATATGTAAATTCCAGAACATAATTCATTACAATTAGGGTTAATTACCACACTCAGCCTAAATTATCTTGGTGAGAGCAGAATTAGTAAGAAGCACACTTCTAGATCTTGAAGCAGGTTAATTCTGCTCACAGAAAGAACTCGAAAGAAACATGAATTAGAAGCCCATACCATTTCTTACTTTTATCAAAATATATGAAAAAATACATTAGCCCTGAAATTCCTAAAGTCATTTTATGTTTTTTACGCTAAGCATGAAGACACTAGACTCACAATTTCTGCATGTGTAGGTTTTATTCAGGTGGCTGCCAGGATCTGTCGTAGTTTCACTTTTGGAACCATGCCCCTCAGTGTTGACATAGTGAGCAATCCTACAAGCAGAGCACAGAACAATCAATCACTGAGCGATCAAATACAACATATTTCTCGCTTTGTAGACTAAGGAGCTTATTTTGAATTAAACCTTCATAAGCATCGAGCAGGTGTATATTGAGTAATTTCTTAGAGTCCGTTTGTTCTACTAAGTACACAAATAATCTTCAAGATATGGAAGTCTCCTATGATGGCGCCGGGTTCGGTGAAGATGTGGTTGTCGTTCAGCGTGATCATTTTGATGAGGTGGATGATCAAAATCGCAATCGCTAATGTGAAAAGGAAATGTATCCTCATAGTCACAATCATCAAAATCTCCAGGTCTGCTCGCAATCCAGCATCTTACATTCCACTTGGTGTTGTCATCCAAGATATAAGCCTTGCTGCCGAGCATCCGCTAGATCCACTTAGGTGAGCTTTTGGTTGCCGTTTAGACATTTGATGCGAAACCAGTCTCTGACTGCGAATCATGGTTTCCTTGCGCGCATTTGCTTGTTGGAGTAAGCTTTTACTTCACTTTGTCACTTCATGATTTCTTCTGCTTTCACTCTGACATTCGCTTTGGATGGCGGTGACAGCTAAAGAATGGTCAGCTGTGTGCAAATGTTGCGACCAATCATAAATTCGGCTGTGTCTTTCCAGTCATATAATGTGGGGTGGATCAATATGTGCGGAGTAGGATATGAATGGATAGTTCAAACATTTTCCCCTCCAACATGCTTGCTCTCAAACTGTAATAAAAACAAGAAATGCTTGAATCACTCAGCAGGTCTGGCAGCATCTGTGAAAAGAGAAGAAGAGTTAACGTTTCGGGTCAGTGACCCTTCATCGGAACTGACAAATATTAGAAAAGTCACAGGTCATAAGCAAGTGAGGTCGGGGTGGGGCAAGAGATAACAAAGGAGATCTAGATTGGACCAGGCCACATAGCTGACCAAAACGTCACGGAGCAAAGGCAAACAATATGTTAATGGTGTGTTGAAAGACAAAGCATTAGTACAGATTAGGTGTAAATACACTGAATATTGAACAGCAGCAAGTGCAAACCTGAAAAAAAACAGTGGGTAAGCAAACTGAACAAACAAAGATGAAATGAAATAAATGCAAAAAAAAGATTGTAAAAAATGTAAAAAAGAATGTTAAAAAAAAGGAAGAAAAAATAACTAAAAATGAAAGTAAAATGGGGGGCTGTCATGCTCTGAAATTATTCAACTCAATGTTCAGTCCGGCAGGCTGTACTGTGCCTAATCGGTAAATGAGATGCTGTTCCTCGAGCTTGCGTTGATGTTCACTGGAACACTGCAGCAATCCCAGGACAGAGATGTGAGCATGAGAGCAGGGGGAAGTGTTGAAATGGCAAGCAACCGGAAGCTCAGGGTCCTGCTTGCGGACTGAGCGGAGATGTTCCGCAAAGCGGTCACCCAGTCTGCGCTTAGTCTCCCCAATGTAGAGGAGACCACACTGTGAGCAGCGAATACAGTATACTACATTGAAAGAAGTACAAGTAAATCGCTGCTTCACCTGAAAGGAGTGTTTGGGGCCTGGGATAGTGAGGAGAGAGGAGGTAAAGGGACAGGTATTACACCTCCTGTGATTGCAGGGGAAGGTGCCCTGGGACGGGGACGAGGTGGTGGGGGTAATGGAGGAGTAGACCAGGGTGTCGCGGAGGGAACGATCCCTTCGGAATGTTGACAGTCGAAGGGAGGGGAAGATGCGACTGGTAGTGGCATCACGCTGGAGGTGGCGGAAATGGCGGAGGATGATCCTTTGGATATGGAGGCTGTTGGGGTGAAAAGTGAGGACAATGGGAACCCTGTCACGGTTCTGGGAGGGAGGGGAAGGGGTGAGGGTAGAGGTGCGGGGAATGGGTCGGACACGGTTGAGGGCCCTGTCAACCACAGTGGGGGGAAATCCTCGGTTGAGGAAAAAGGAGGTCATATCAGAAGCACCGTCATGGAAGGTAGCATCATCAGAGCAGATGCGTCGGAGATGGAGAAACTGGGAGAATGGAATGGAGTCCTTACAGGAGGTAGGGTGTGAAGAAGTGTAGTCGAGATAGCTGTGGGAGTCGGTGGGCTTATAATGGATATTAGTAGACAACCTATCCCCAGAGATGGAGACAGAGAAGTCGAGGAAGGGAAGGGAAGTGTCAGAGATGGACCATGTAAAGGTGAGAGAAGGGTGGAAATTGGAAGCAAAGTTGATAAAGTTTTCCAGTTCGGGGCGGGAGCAGGAAACGGCACCGATACAGTCATCAATGTACCGGAAAAAGAGTTGGGGGCGGGGCCTGAGTAGGACTGGAACAAAGAATGCTTGACATATCCCACAAAAAGACAGGCATAACTAGGACCCATGCGGGTACCCATAGCGACACCTTTTACTTGAAGGAAGTGCATGGAGTTGAAGGAGAAGTTGTTCAATGTGAGAACAAGTTCAGCCAGGCGGAGGAGGGTGGTGGTGGATGGGGACTGGTTGGGCCTCTGTTCCAGGAAGAAGCGGAGAGCCCTCAAACCATCCTGGTGGGGGATGGAGGTGTAGAGCGTTTGAACGTCCATAGTGAAGAGGAGGCGGTTGGGACCAGGAAACTGAAAATTGTCAAAATGATCTAGGGCGTCCATTTCCGCCACCTCCAGCATGATGCCACTACCAGTCGCATCTTCCCCTCCCTTCCCCTGTCAGCATTTCGAAGGGATCATTCCCTCCGCGACACCCTGGTCCACTCCTCCATTACCCCCACCACCTGTCCCCGTCCCAGGGCACCTTCCCCTGCAATCGCAGGAGGTGTAATACCTGCCCATTTACCTCCTCTCTCCTCACTATCCCAGGCCCCAAACACTCCTTTCAGATGAAGCAGCGATTTACTTATACTTCTTTCAATGTAGTACACTGTATTCGCTGCTCACAGTGTGGTCTCCTCTACATTGGGGAGACTAAGCACAGACTGGGTGACCGCTTTGCGGAACATCTCCGCTCAGTCCGCAAGCAGGACCCTGAGCTTCCGGTTGCTTGCCATTTCAACACTCCCCCCTGCTCTCATGCTCACATCTCTGTCCTGGGATTGCTGCAGTGTTCCAGTGAACATCAACGCAAGCTTGAGGAACAGCATCTCATTTACCGATTAGGCACAGTACAGCCTGCTGGACTGAACATTGAGTTCAATAATTTCAGAGCATGACAGCCCCCCATTTTACTTTCATTTTTAGTTATTTTTTCTTCCTTTTTTTTAACATTCTTTTTTACATTTTTTACAATCTTTTTTTTGCATTTATTTCATTTCATCTTTGTTTGTTCAGTTTGCTTACCCACTGTTTTTTTTCAGGTTTCACTTGCTGCTGTTCAATATTCAGTGTATTTACACCTAATCTGTACTAATGCTTTGTCTTTCAACACACCATTAATATACCAGCGAATACAGTATACTTTATATTGTTTGCCTTTGCTCCGTGACGTTTTGGTCAGCTATGTGGCCTGGTCCAATCTAGATCTCCTTTGTTATCTCTTGCCCCACCCCGACCTCACTTGCTTATGACCTGTGACTTTTCTAATATTTGTCAGTTCCGATGAAGGGTCACTGACCCGAAACGTTAACTCTGCTTCTCTTTTCACCTGCTGAGTGATTCCTGCATTTCTTGTTTTTATTTCAGATTTCCAGCATCCGCAGTATTTTGCTTTTATTATTATTGCTCTCAAACTGTCCTTGATTACCCTGTTGAAATGTTCAACGCCACTATTCGATTGTGGGGTCACAATGTTAGATGATGGTGAGTTCTGTAGCTTGCGAGGAACTCCGTGAACTGACTGGAAACAATCTGTGGTCTATTGTCTGTAGTGGTAGTCTCTGGCAAAGCCCACTTTGTAAACAACTTGTCTAGAATGTCAATGACCGAAGTGGTGGTTATGGAATTTTCTGCAGTGATTTCTGGCCACTTACTATGTCGATCATGAAAAACAAGCACAACATGGCTGCATGCACGTCTCTGAAAATATCTACTTGGAGTTATTGCCATGGTTTTATTGGCCATGGGATCGGTTGTAGAGGTGCGGGACACGTTTTAGCGGATTTATCATTGCTATGAAGTTTCTGATGAACTCTTCTATGCAGTGATCTATTGCTGGCCACCAGACTGCTTCATGGGAATGTTGATTCATCGTAACAATACCTGGATGTCCTTCATGGGCAAGATGCAACACCCGTGGCTGTAGACCTTTTGGGATAACCACTCGAGTTCCACGTGCAGTACAGTTGTCATTAAACAATGTGAGCTCATTGTGTACTCTGTAGTATGGGACCAGTTCTTCCTCTATTTTGCGAGGCCAGTTGATTTTTAGGTACAGGCTTAACATAGAAACATAGAAAATAGGAGCAGGCGTAGGCCATTCGGCCCATCGAGCCTGCTCCGCCATTCAGTATGATCATGGCTGATCATTCAATTCAGTAACCTGTTCCTGCTTTCCCCTCAAATCCTTTGATCCCTTTCACCCCAAGAGCTATATCTAACTCCTTCTTGAAAGCAAACAATGTTTTGGCCTCAACTGCTTTCTGTGGTAGCGAATTCCACAGGCTCACCACTTTCTGGGTGAAGAAATTTCTCCTCATTTCAGTCCTGAAAGGTTTACCCTGTATCCTTAGACTATGACCCCTGGTTCTGGACTCCCCCACTATCAGGAACATCCTTCCTGCATCTACCCTGTCAAGTCCTGTTAGAATTTTATAGGTTTCTATGAGATCCCCCCTCACTCTTCTGAACTCCAGTGAATATAATCCTAACTGACTCAATCTCTCCTCATACGTCAGTCCCGCCATCCCAGGAATCAGTCTGGTAAACCTTCGCTGCAATCCCTCTATAGCAAGAACATCCTTCCTCAGATAAGGAGACCAAAACTGCACACAATATTCCAGGTGTGGCCTCACCAAGGCTCTGTATAATTGCAGCAAGACATCCCTGCTCCTGTACTCAAATTCTCTCGCTATGAAGGCCAACATACCATTTGCCTTTTTTACCGCCTGTTGCACCTGCATGCTTACCTTCAGCAACTGGTGTACGAGAACACCCAGGTCTCATTGCATATTCCCCTCTCTCAGTTTATAGCTGCTCAGATAATAATCTGCCTTCATGTTTTTGCTACCAAAGTGGATAACCTCACATTTATCCACATTATACTGCATCTGCCATGCATTTTCCCACTCACTCAACTTCTCCAAATCACCCTGAAGCCTCTCTGCATCCTCCTCGCAACTCACCCTCCCACCCAGTTTTGTGTCATTTGCAAATTTGGAGATATTACATTTAGTTCCCTCATCTAAATCATTAATATATATTGTGAATAGCTGAGGTCCTAGCACCGATCCCTGCGGTACCCCACTAGTCATTGCCTGCCATTTGGAAAAAGACCCGTTTATTCCTACTCTTTGTTTCCTGTCTGCCAACCAATTTTCCATCCGTCGCAATACACTCCCCCCAATCCCACGCACTTTAATTTTACACACTAACCTCTTATGTGGGACTTTGTAGAAAGCCTTCTGAAAGTCCAAATAAAACACATCCACTGGCTCCTCCTCATCAACTCTACTAGTTCGCAGCCTCGAAGAATTCTAGTAGATTTGTCAAGCATGATTTCCCTTTCGTAAATCTATGCTGACTCTGTCCGATTCTACCACTGTTCTCCAAGTGCTCTGCTATAAAATCTTTGATAATGGACTCGAGAATTTTCCCCACGACCGACATCAGGCTGACTGGCCTATAATTCCCTGTTTTCTCTCTACCTCCCTTTTTAAATAGTGGGGTTACATTAGCTACCCTCCAACCTGTAGGAACTGTTCCAAAGTCTATAGAATCTTGAAAGATGACCACCAATGCATTCACTATTTTTAGGGTCACTTCCTTAAGTACTCTGGGATGTAGATTATCAGGCCCTGGGGATTTATCGGCCTTCAATCCCATCAATTTCCCCAACACCATTTCTCTAATAATACTGATTTCCTTCAGTTCCTCTCTCTCACTCAATCCTGTGTTCCCCAACATTTCTGGTATGTTATTTGTGTCCTCCTTTGTGAAGACAGAACCAAAGTATGCACTTGTTGGTCAGCCATTTCTTTGTTCCCCATAATAAATTCCTCTGTTTCTGACTGTAAGGGACCAACATTTATCTTCACCAATCTTTTTCTCTTCACATACCTATAGAAACTTTTACTATCAGTTTTTATGTTCCCCACAAGCTTACTCTCATACTCTATTTTCCCCTTCTTAATCAATCCCTTGGTCCTCCTTTGCTGAATTCTAAACTGCTCCCAATCCTCAGGCCTGTTGTTTTTTCTGGTGAATTTGTATGCTTCTTCCTTGGATCTAATGCTATCTCTAATTTCCCTTGTAAGACATGGATTGGCGACCTTTCCCGTTTTACCTTTGCGCCGGACAGGAATAAACAATTGTTGCAGTTCATCCATGCACTCTTTGAACATTTGCCATTGCCTATCCACCGTCATCCCTTTAAGTAATGTTTCCCAATCCGTCATAGCCAACTCGTGCCTCATACCTTCATACTTTCCTTTATTAAGATTCAGGACCCTAGTCTCAGAATCAGATACGTCACTCTCCATTTTGATGAAGAATTCTATCATATTATGGTCGTTCATCCCCAAGGGGTCTCACGCAACTAGATTGTCAATTATTCCTCTCACGACACAATACCCAGTCTAGGATGGCCCATTCCTCAACATATTGGTCCAGAAAACCATCCCATATACACTCCATGAATTCCTCCTCTACGGTATTGTGACTAATTTGATTTGCCCAACGTATATGCAGATTAAATTCACCCATAATTACAGATGTTCCTTTATCACATGCGTCTCTAATTTCCTGTTTAATGCCATTCCCAACAGTTTGGAGGTCTATATACAACCGCCACTAACGTTTTTTGCCCCTTCGTGTTTCTCAGCTCTACCCATACCGATTTCACATCATCAGAGCTAATATCCTTCCTCACTATTACGTTAATTTCCTCTTTAACCAGCAATGCAACTCCACTGCCTTTTACTTTTTGTCTGTCCTTCCTAAACACTGAATACCCCTGGATGTTCATTTCCCATTCCCGATCACCCTGCAGCCATGTCTCCATAATCCCGACTATATCATACTTGTTTACATCTATTTGCACGATTAATTCATCCACTTTATTGCGAATGCTCCGCGCGTTAAGGCACAAAGCCTTAAGGCTTGTCTTTTTAACATTAACTGTCTCCTTCCCACTATTTTTCACTGTGGCCCTGTTTGATTCTGGCCCTTGATTTCTCTGCCTATCACTTTTCTTATTCCCCTTACTGTCTTTTGTTCTTGTCCTTGATCCCCCCTCCTCTGACTCCTTGCAAAGGTTCCCATCCCCCTGCCATTTTAGTTTAAACTCTCCCCAACCATTCCGGCAAATTCTCCCCCTAGGACATCAGTCCCGGTCCTGCCAAGGTGTAACCCATCCAGTTTGTACTGGTCCCACCTCCCCCAGAACTGGTCCCAATGTTCCAGGAATCTAAAACCCTCCCCCTCACACCATCTCTTCAGCCACGTATTCATCCGATATATCCTGCTATTTCTACTCTGACTAGCACGTGGCTCTGGTAGTAATCCTGAGATCACTACCTTTGAGGGTCTACTTTTCAACTTACTTCCTAACTCCCTATATTCTGCTTTTAGGATCTCATCCATTTTTTTTAACCTATGTCGTTTGTCCCAATGTGTACCACGACCACTGGCTGTTCACCCTCCCCCTTCAGAATGTCCTGTAACTGCTCTGAGACATCCTTGACCCTAGCACTAGGGAGGCAACATACCATCCTGGAGTCTCATTTGCGGCCACAGAAATGACTATCTATTCCCCTTACCTTTGAATCCTCTATAACTATTGCATTCCCACACTTTTTACTCCTCCCCTGTGCAACAAAGCCAACCGTGGTGCAATGAATTGGGCTGTTGCTACTTTCCCCTGAGAGGCCATTCCCTCCAACAGTATCCAAAGCAGTATATCTGTTTTGTAGGGGAATAGCCACAGGAGATTCCTGAACTGCCTGCCTAGTCCTCTTGCTGTGCCTAGTGGTCACCCATTCCCTTCCTGCCTGTGGAGTCTGAGCCTGTGGTGTGACCACCTCTCTATACGTGCTATCCACGATACTCTCCACCTCGTGGATGCTCCACAGTGTCCCCAGCCGCCGCTCCCGCTCCGAAACCCGGACTTCCAGGAGCTGCAGCTGGAGACACTTCCTGCACACATGCTGGTCCCAGGCACTGGAATTGTTCCCAGCTTCCCACATAGAGCATGAGGAGCATGCCACGGCTTTGAGCTCTCCTGCCATGACTTCACCCTTTGAATTAAAAACCTTTTGGAAGATGCTTAATATCAAATAATATCAATTACTCTGGGGCCCTTCTTCCCTGGTCCTTGTTACTACAGAACTCCCTAAAAAACAGTACTTAATATATATGAAAATAAACTGTAGACCTTTCTTACCTTAGTTACTAAGCCAGCTATTTAGAGCTAATCCGTAACAGCAGTTACCCACCAACCAATCACCTTGCAGCTTTCCTGTGATGTCACAGTTGACTTTTTTTTCAAACTGGACTGCTCTCCCGGAAGGTAAGAGACTGAGCCTCGATCCTCAGGTTCGATTTATAGGCTCCGCTCTCGGCATTCTCCCCACACGTCCGCTCCGCTCTGCTCCCGGAAGGTAAGAGACTGAGCCTCGATCCTCAGGTTCGATTTATAGGCTCCGCTCTCGGCGTTCTCCCCACAGGTCCGCTCCGCTCTGCTCCCGGAAGGTAAGAGACTGGGCCTCGATCCTCAGGTTCGATTTATAGGCTCCGCTCTCGGCATTCTCCCCACACGTCCGCTCCGCTCTGCTCCCGGAAGGTAAGAGACTGGGCCTCGATCCTCAGGTTCGATTTATAGGCTCCGCTCTCGGCGTTCTCCCCGCAGGTCCGCTCCGCTCTGCTCCCGGAAGGTAAGAGACTGGGCCTCGATCCTCAGGTTCGATTTATAGGCTCCGCTCTCGGCGTTCTCCCCACAGGTCCGCTCCGCTCTGCTCCCGGAAGGTAAGAGACTGGGCCTCGATCCTCAGGTTCGATTTATAGGCTCCGCTCTCGGCGTTCTCCCCACAGGTCCGCTCCGCTCTGCTCCCGGAAGGTAAGAGACTGGGCCTCGATCCTCAGGTTCGATTTATAGGCGCCGCTCTCGGCGTTCTCCCCACAGGTCCGCTCCGCTCTGCTCCCGGAAGGTAAGAGACTGGGCCTCGATCCTCAGGTTCGATTTATAGGCTCCGCTCTCGGCGTTCTCCCCACAGGTCCGCTCCGCTCTGCTCCCGGAAGGTAAGAGACTGGGCCTCGATCCTCAGGTTCAATTTATAGGCTCCGCTCTTGGCGTTCTCGTCACAGGTCTGCTCTGCTCCACTCCTCTCCACTCTGCTCCTCTCCGCTCCCGGAAGGTCAGAGCTTACTGTAATATGCAGTCTGCTGCCATCTCTGCCTTCAACGTCTTTCACATGGCAAGATTTGTGGTCGCCTGCAAAATCACAGCGGTTACATAGTCTTCTATGTTGCAAGTCGCTTTGCTATCGCTAACGCTGTCTGTAATAATAGCACGGCTAAGCATGTCAGCTACTTGGTTGCGTGAACCTACGAGATACTTGACCTCGAGGTTGTACTCATGAAGACGATCAGACCATTGGTAGATGCATAGATGTCGATGACCAGATCCTAACGTGACTAACAATGTTGTCAGCACTCGGTGATCAGTGAGGAGGGTGAACTTCCTACCATAGAGATACGTGTGCCAAAGGTCACAAGAGTAGATGAAGACTAGTGCTTCCTGCTCTCCAATGGAGTATTTGTGTTCAGTTTCTGACAACAGGTGTGACACATATGCGATCAGTCGTTCACTTCCTGCAATGTACTGTGAGGGTACAGCTCCTATTATATTTCCTGCCATATCTGTTGTGACATATATTTCCGTATGTGGGTTGAAATGTGCGAGAACTAGCAGAGATGCTGTTTTTGCCTTCAACGTGTCCATCCCCATTGTGCATCTTTGTGCAGTAGCTTTTGAAGAGGCTCCATGATTTCAAAGTGCTGGGGCGCAAATTTGAGATAAAATTTGGTAGTGCCGATGAACAATGCCAACTCTTTCGCGTTAGGCAGGGTCGGAAGCATATGACGTTGTCATACATCGGCTTTACTCCAGCCGCTATCACTTTGTACCCAAGTAAGTCAATCTCAGATGTCGCAAATGCGCATTTGTCCTTGTTGAGTGTCAAATTGTGTTGTGCGAGTCGAGCAAGCACCACGGATAGCCACTGATCGTGTGTGCTTTGCTTATTCCATGCATGACCATGTCATCAAGAAGGTTGCACATTCCCTTGACATCTGACAAGACTGAAGAGACAATCTTCTGGAACGCACTAGACGCTGAATTTAATCCATAGGGCATTCTGTGGTACTCAAACACACCGTCATGTGTAACAAAGGCTGTAAGATGTTGGTTTCGCTCTGCTAGTGGTATCTGAAGACAGCTCCATCGCATGTTAAACTTAGTGAAGACTGCGGAGTCATGAAATGATGCCGATAGTTATTGGATCGTAGGAGTGTGTACTTGTCCAAAATAATTGCTTTGTTGACTGATTAAGTTCAACACATAGTCCAAGTTCTCCATTTTTGCATTTTCCAATGACTAGGTTCGATATCCATAAGGATGAGTTGATTTGCTCAGTGATACCATCTGCTTCCAGTCATTTCAGCTCCTGTGATGCTTTGGCACAGATTGCGAACGGCAACCATCTCAAATTTTGCGTAACAGGCCAAACTGATGTGCCGACGTGAGGAACATAACAGTATCCTTTAATCTCCCCAAATCTGGCGAATAAGGAAGTATACTGTTGTGCATTGTCTATTATTGTTCACGTTAATATGTGGCTCAATGGGGTCAGCAAGTTTAAAGCCAAGCTTATAGAACAGGTTTATGCCCATTAGGCTCCTGCCTTTGGCCACATAGAACATGAACTTGTTTAGGTTGACATTTTTGTAGTGCACTGGAACTGTGATCGTTCCCAAGACCGGAATAATCGGGGTTCGTAAGCTTGAAGAATGTCTGTCGCAGGAGTGAGAGAAAGTTGCGAAAAATAACAACGGTAGAGGTCTTTGCACAAAATGGATACTTTTGCACCCACATCAATGAGGAGCGACACTGAAATGCCCATGATCATGACTGTGCAGTCCTTGCAATGACCCTTGTACATGGAATTGGGTGCTTTACTGCCCACTTTAGTATGCACATTCCGTATTTCATTCTCAGGAATAGGTTCCTCCTATGACCTGCATACCTTTGCAAAGTGATTCATCTTTGAGCGTAAGTTGCCTTTTTATTCTTGTGCCAGACATGGTGTTTTGAATCCATGGGTACCCCCACAATTTGGGCATACTTTTGAGGGTGCCTAATCATGATAGGGCAAGTGTTGATGAGGTTGCTGAGGTCTCTTTGTCCGTAACCCTTGCACTTGAGCTTATTGGGCAAGCTGTATCTGCAACCCTGAGCCTGAGGGTGTATTTTTGTGTAACATCTTTGAATCTAACATGGTAATTTCAATTTCGATAGCCAAGGTCATGGCCTTTTCCAAAGCCAGTCCATCATCCTCCATGAGTAGGCGTTTCCTAATTCATGGGATTGACATTTTTTCAATTAGTTGGTCATGAATTAGTTCATTAGTCAGTGTGCCAAATTTGCATGTAGAAGCCAACTGACGCAACGCTGCCACATATTGTTTTATGGGCTCACCATTTCCCTGTCATCTCTGATGGAATGTGTATCATTCAGTCGTCACACTTTTCTTTGGGCCAAAGTATGTCTTGAGTGCAGTTACCGCCTTATTGAACATGGACATGTCATTTGTTAGCTGCTGGAATATAATCTGGCCCTCTGTTCCCAGGCAATGCATGAGTATTGCCTTCTCGTGGCTCACTACTACATCCATATTATCCATACACATAGCGATCAAGTCGGTTTCAAACTAGAAATCCATCTGTCTCATGGAATGGGAGGATCTCCCAGCGATGACAGGAAAGGCAGATGTTATGTTTCATATCCAAGCATGAAGAAACTAGACTCACGATTTCTGTATGTGTGTGGGCTTTATTCTGATGGCTGCCTGGATCTGCCTTCGTTTCACTTTTGGAACCAGACCCCCTCAGGGTTGACTGACAGCATAGTGAGCAATCTTACAAACACAGCACAGAGCAATCAATCAGTGAGCGATCAAATACAACGGGCCAAAAGCAAATAGTCTACCTATCCTTAATATTACATCGGAACATAGGATATAGGAGCAGGAGTAGGCCATTCGGCCCTTGAGCGTGCTCTGTCCTTCAACTAGATCATGGCTGATCATCTACCTCAATGCCATTTTCCTGCACTATGCCCGTATCCCTTGATATCTTTAATATCTAGAACTCTATCGATCTCTGTCTTGAATATACTCAATGACTAAGCCTCCACAGCCCTCTGGGGCAGAGAATTCCAATGATTCACCACCTTCTGAGTGAAGAAATTCCTCCTCATCTCGGTCTTAAATGGCTACCTCTTATTCTGAGACTATACCCCTGGTTCCAGAACCCCAGCCAGAAGAAACATCCTTCCTGCATCTACCCTGTTGAGTCCTGTAAGAATTTTGTATGCTTCAATGAGATCACTTCTCAGTCTTCTAAACTCTAGAAAATATAGGCCGGTCTCCTTAATCTGTCCTTATAGGACAATCTCATCATCCCAGGGATAAGTCTGGTGAACCTTCATTGCACTCCCTCTATGGCAAGTATATCCTTTCTTAGGTAAGGAGACCAAAATTGTACACAATACTCCAAGTGCAGTCTTACTAAGGCTCTATACAGTTGCAACTTTATACAACTCCTGTACTCAAAACCTCTTGCAATAAAGGCCAAAATACCATTTACCTTCCTAACTACTTGCTGCACCTGCATGTTAGCTTTCAGTGACTTATGAACATGGACACCCAGTTCCCTTTGGACATCAACACTTCCATATCTCTCACAATTAAAGAAATACTCTGCATACCTAAGTGGATAACTTCACATTTTTCCACATTATATTCCATCTGTCATGTTCTTGCCCACTCACTTAGCCTGCCTAAATCCCCTTGAAGCCTCTTTGCATCCTCTTCACAACTAACATTCCCACTTAATTTTGTGACATCAGCAAACGTTAAATAAATTTTGGGAGATGAAATTTCCCACCCCAAGCTAAATTACACTTCTCCCTCCGATCCCCATCTCTACCAGGAGCACGGCTGGCTGCTCCTTCCCCGTCGATTGCTTGTCACCCTTAGAAGTGCTGGAGAGAAGTGGGAGGCAAAGCCCGGCTTCCCATTTTATTTCCCTCCCATCTGCCTACCACAAAGCTCAAGAACATCCTGGTGGAAGGTGGTGCTAAACTCAGTGAAACAGCATTAATGTCCCCAGTATTTGCAAATGACATAGGGCTTAGAAGAGAGTTCTCCTCCCTCCAATCTGGGCCTCAAACACTTACCATTTTTGGTCTCAATCTCCACTGAGGCCTACAAACTTGCTGCTCCTACCATCTTTGGGGCTTTTATGCCCTTTTAAAGTCCCTCAAAGCCTCTTTGGGTGCTGCATGGAAGTTCCCAACCCATGCTCCTCAGTTGCAGAGATAGCTTCCCTCTTGGCAGTGGGAAATTAATATGAAATGATTAACTTAGATTTTAATTACCATTGTCTCTTGCTTTGCAAATCAACATTTTCACTTCTGAGGCTAGCCATTCTAAGCAAAAGCTGACCCCCATGTTCAGTATATGGTTGCTCACCTGACATGGAACCTTCTCTGGAGTGCCGGCTTTGTAACATAGCCATCTATTGATTTTTCTATTTTCCCACTGTTGTTAAAACTTACAATTGGCCTCCGGCATTCTATGTTCCATGGCTAGTTTCCATCCTCAGTGTATCTCTGCTGTGTCAGGTTGGTGTACATTCCTTTATCTTTGTGCAATTTCCAACTCTAAATTGCTGGGAGAAGTAAATGTCAAGGATATAGTTGGAACTGAAATTGAACTCATGGTGTTGTGCATTTTTTCAGAGTGTGACATGGAGTAGTAAACAAGTGGGGCATGAAATTGGGCTCCCTAGCATCGCTGGAAGCCCCAAAGCGCTTAAATGGCACTGGCCATCCTTTCCAGCCGCTTGCAGTGCAGCGCCATGATGTGAAGGGCATTAGCGCGAGCATGCTATACACAAGCTGGAAGCTTTAGAAGAGGTCCTGTCATGAGGTGAAACAGCCATTCTGGTTGATTTGCAGCTCATTTCACAAACTTGACCTGTGCTAATCACTCGCAGCTGAACATGTGTTCAGTAGTATGAGGGACTGTCTGCCCTGGCCCCCCAACCCCCAACTAGCTTTAGTTAAAGGGACAACAACCAACTTGCTGGGTTTTTTTTCTTCTTTCATGGGATCTGAGCGATGCTGGCAAGGCCAGGATTTATTGCCCATCACTAGTCGCCCTAGAGAAAGTGGTGGTGAGCCGTCTTCTGTAACCACTGCAGTCCATCTGGTGCAGGTGCTGTTAGGGAGAGAGTTCCAGAATTTCGATCCAGCAACAGTGAAGGAACGGTGATATAGTTCAAGTCAGGATAGTATGTGGCTTGAAGGGGAACTTGCAGGTAATTGTGTTCCCATGTGTCTGCTCCCCTTGTTCTTCTAAGTGGTAGAGGTTTCAGGTTTGGAAGATGCTGTTGAAGGAGGCTTGTTGAGTTGCTGCAGTGCAACTTGTATATGGTACACATTGCCAACGAGCGCCTGTGATGTAGCAGTGAATGTTTAAGGTGGTGGGCGAGGTGCCAATCAAGCTGCTTTGTCCTGGATGGTGTCGAGCTTCTTGAGTGTTGTTGGAGCTGCACCCATCCAGGCAAGTGAAGAGTATTCCATCACACTCCTGACTTGTAGCTTGTAGACAAGCTTTGGGGAGTCAGGAGGTGAGTTACTCGCCACAGAATTCCCAGCCTCTGACCTGCTCTTGTAGCTACAGTATTTATGTGACTCGTCCAGTTCAGTTTCTGGTCAATGATAACCCCCAAGATGTTGATAGTGGGGGATTCTGTGATGGTAATGCCATTGAATGTTAGGGAGATGGTTAGGTTCTCTTTTGTTGGAGATGGTCATTGCCTGGCACTTGTGTGGTGCCAATGCTACTTGCAACTTATCATCCCAGGACTAAATGTTGTCTTGCTCTTGTGGCATGTTGACATGCACTGCTTCACTATCTGAGGTGTTATGATTGGTACTGTCAATTGTGCAATCATCAGTGAACATCCCCACTTCTGACGTTATGTTGGAGGGAAGGTCATTGATGAAGCAGCTGAAGAAGTAGGTAGATGGGTTACCGTCAGGGGAAGGAGAGGGAACCAGCAGGCAGTGCAGGGATCCCCTGTGACCGTTTCCCTCAACAACAGGTATACCATTTTGGATACTGTTGCGGGGGATGACTTACCAGGGGTAAGCAATGGGATACAGGTATCTGGCACAGAGTCTGTCCCTGTTGCTCAGAAGGGAAGGGGGAAGAGGAGCAGAGCATTAGTCATTGGGGACTCCATAGTTAGGGGAACAGACAGGAGGTTCTGTGGGAACGAGAGAGACTCACGGTTGGTGTGTTGCCTCCCAGGTGCCAGGGTTCGTGATGTCTCGGATCGTGTTTTCGGCGTCCTTAGGCGGGAGGGGGAGCAGCCCCAAGTCGTGGTCCACATAGGCACCAACGACATAGGTAGGAAGAGAGATGGGGATTTAAGACAGAAATTCAGGGAGCTTGGGTGGAAGCTTAGAGCAAGAACAAACAGAGCTGTTATCTCTGGGTTGTTGCCCATGCCACGTGATAGTGAAGCGAGGAATAGGGAGAGAGAGGAGTTGAACACGTGGCTGCAGGGATGGTGCAGGAGGGAGGGTTTTGGTTTCCTGGATAATTGGGGCTCTTTCTGGGGTAGGTGGGACCTCTTCAAACAGGATGGTCTTCACCTGAACCAGAGGGTTACCAATATCCTGGGGGGGAGATTTGCTAGTGCTCTTCGGGGGGGTTTAAACTAATTCAACAGGGGAATGGGAACCTAAATTGTAGTGCCAGTGTACAGGATGTTGAGAGTAGTGAGGTCAGGGATAAGGTTACAAGGACGCAAGAGGGCACTGGCAAGCAAGAACTTGGTTTAAAATGTGTCTACTTCAACGCCAGGAGCATCCGGAATAAGGTGGGTGAGCTTGCAGCATGGGTTGGTACCTGGGATCTTGATGTAGTGGTCATTTCGGAGACATGGGTAGAGCAGGGGCAGGAATGGATGTTGCAGGTTCCGGGATTTAGATGTTTCAGTAAGAACAGAGAAGATGGTAAAAGAGGGAGGGGTGTGGCATTGTTAATCAAGGAGAGTATTACAGCGACAGAAAGGACGTTTGAGGACTCGTCTACTGAAGTAGTATGGGCCGAGGTTAGAAACAGGAGAGGTGAGGTCACCCTGTTGGGAGTCTTTTATAGACCTCCGAATAGTTCCAGAGATGTAGAGGAAAGGATAGCGAAGATGATTCTTGACAGGAGCGAGAGTAACAGGGTAGTTGTTATGGGGGACTTTAACTTTCCAAATATTGACTGGAAATACTATAGTTCGAGTACTTTAGATGGGTCAGTTTTTGTCCAGTGTGTGCAGGAGGGTTTTCTGACACAGTATGTAGACAGGCCAACCAGGGGCGATGCCACATTGGATTTGGTACTGGGTAATGAACCCGGCCAGGTGTTAGATTTAGATGTAGGTGAGCACTTTGGTGATAGTGATCACAATTCGGTTAGGTTTACCTTAGCGATGGGCAGGGACAGGTATATACCGCAGGGCAAGAATTATAGCTGGGGGAAAGGAAATTATGATGCGATTAGGCAAGATTTAGGATGCGTAGGATGGGGAAGGAAACTGCAGGGGATGGGAACAATCGAAATGTGGAGCTTATTCAAGGAGCAGCTACTGCGTGTCCTTGATAAGTATGTACCTGTCAGGCAGGGAGGAAGTTGTCGAGCGAGGGAGCTGTGGTTTACTAAAGAAGTTGAAGCGCTTGTCAAGAGGAAGAAGAAGGCTTATATAAAAGCAAAATACTGCGGATGCTGGAAATCGTTCCCTCCGCGACACCCTGGTCCACTCCTCCATTACCCCCACCACCTCGTCCCCGTCCCAGGGCACCTTCCCTTGCAATCGCAGGAGGTGTAATACCTGCCCATTTACCTCCTCTCTCCTCACTATCCCAGGCCCCAAACACTCCTTTCAGGTGAAGCAGCGATTTACTTGTACTTCTTTCAATGTAGTATACTGTATTCGCTGCTCACAGTGTGGTCTCCTCTACATTGGGGAGACCAAGCGCAGACTGGGAGACCGCTTTGCGGAACATCTCCGCTCAGTCCGCAAGCAGGACCCTGAGCTTCCGGTTGCTTGCCATTTCAACACTCCCCCCTGCTCTCATGCTCACATCTCTGTCCTGGGATTGCTGCAGTGTTCCACTGAACATCAACGCAAGCTCGAGGAACAGCATCTCATTTACCGATTAGGCCTGCCGGACTGAACATTGAGTTCAATAATTTCAGAGCATGACAGCCCCCCACTTTACTTTCATTTTTAGTCATTTTTAGTTATTTTTTCTTCCTTTTTTTGCATTCCTTTTTACATTTTTTACAATCTTTTTTTGCATTTATTTCATTTCATCTTAGTTTGTTCAGTTTGCTTACCCACTGTTTTTTTCAGGTTGTTTTTCTTCAGGTTTGCACTTGCTGATGTTCTATATTCAGTATTATCTCTTGCCCAACCCCCACCTCACTTGTTTATAATCTGTGACTTTTCTAATATTTGTCAGTTCCGAAGAAGGGTCACTGACCCGAAACGTTAACTCTGCTTCTCTTTCCACAGATGCTGCCAGACCTGCTGAGTGAATCCAGCATTTCTTGTTTTTGTTTCAGAAGAAGGCTTATGTTAGGATGAGACGTGAAGGCTCAGTTAGGGCGCTTGAGAGTTACAAGCTAGCCAGGAAGGATCTAAAGGGAGGGCTAAGAAGAGCAAGGAGAGGACACGAGAAGTCATTGGCGGATAGGATCAGGGAAAACCCTAAGGCTTTCTATAGGTATATCAGGAATAAAAGAATGACTAGAGTTAGATTAGGGCCAATCAAGGATAGTAGTGGGAAGTTGTGTGTGGAATCAGAGGAGATAGGGGAAGCGTTAAATGAATATTTTGCTCAGTATTTACAGTAGAGAAAGAAAATGTTGTCGAGGAGAATACTGAGATTCAGACTACTAGGCTAGATGGGATTGAGGTTCACAAGGAGGAGGTGTTAGCAAGTTTGGAAAGTGTGAAAATAGATAAGTCCCCTGGGCCAGATGGGATTTATCCTAGGATTCTCTGGGAAGCTAGGGAGGAGATTGCAGAGCCTTTGTCCTTGATCTTTATGTTGTCATTGTCGACAGGAATAGTGCCGGAAGACTGGAGGATAGCAAATGTTGTCCCCTTGTTCAAGAAGGGGAGTAGAGACAGCCCTGGTAATTATAGACCTGTGAGCCTTAATTCGGTTGTGGGTAAAATGTTGGAAAAGGTTATAAGAGACAGGATTTATAATCATCTAGAAAAGAATAAGTTCATTAGCGATAGTCAGCATGGTTTTGTGAAGGGTAGGGTCATGCCTCACAAACCTTATTGAGTTTTTCGAGAAGGTGACCAAACAGGTGGATGAGGGTAAAGCAGTGGATGTGGTGTATATGGATTTCAGTAAGGCGTTTGATAAGGTTCCCCACGGTAGGCTATTGCAGAAAATACGGAAGTATGGGGTTGAAGGTGATTTAGAGCTTTGGATCAGAAATTGGCTAGCTGAAAGAAGACAGAGGGTGGTGGTTGATGGCAAATGTTCATCCTGGAGTTTAGTTACTAGTGGTGTACCGCAAGGATCTGTTTTGGGGCCACTGCTGTTTTCATTTTTATAAATGACCTGGAAGAGGGTGTAGGAAGGTGGGTTAGTAAATTTGCGGATGACACTAAGGTCGGTGGAGTTGTGGATAGTGCCGAAGGATGTTGTAGGGTACAGAGGGACATAGATAGTCTGCAGAGCTGGGCTGAGAGATGGCAAATGGAGTTTAATGCGGAAAAGTGTGAGGTGATTCACTTTGGAAGGAGTAACAGGAATGCTGAGTACTGGGCTAATGGGAAGATTCTTGGTAGTGTAGATGAACAGAGAGATCTTGGTGTCCAGGTACATAAATCCCTGAAGGTTGCTACCCAGGTTAATAGGGCTGTTAAGAAGGCATATGGTGTGTTAGCTTTTATTAGTAGGGGGATTGAGTTTCGGAGCCACGAGGTCATGCTGCAGCTGTACAAAACTCTGGTGAGACCGTACCTGGAGTATTGCGTGCAGTTCTGGTCACCGCATTATAGGAAGGATGTGGAAGCTTTGGAAAGGGTGCAGAGGAGATTTACAAGGATGTTGCCTGGTCTGGAGGGAAGGTCTTACGAGGAAAGGCTGAGGGACTTGAGGTTGTTTTCGTTGGAGAGAAGGAGGAGGAGAGGTGACTTAATAGAGACATATAAGATAATCAGAGGGTTAGATAGGGTGGATAGTGAGAGTCTTTTTCCTCGGATGGTGATGGCAAACACGAGGGGACATAGCTTTAAGTTGAGGGGTGATAGATATAGGACAGATGTCAGAGGTAGTTTCTTTACTCAGAGAGTAGTAGGGGCATGGAACGCCCTGCCTGCAGCAGTAGTAGACTCGCCAACTTTAAGGGCATTTAAGTGGTCATTGGATAGACATATGGATGAAAATGGAATAGTGTAGGTCAGATGGTTTCACAGGTCGGCGCAACATCGAGGGCCAAAGGGCCTGTACTGCGCTGTAATGTTCTAAAAAGATGGTTTTGCCTGGGACACTACCCTGTGAAGCTCCTGCACAGATGCTCTGGGACCGAGATGTTTGGCCTCCGACAACCACAACTATCTTCCTTTGTGCCAGGTATGACTCCAACTAGTGCAGAGTTTTCTCCCCTTTCCCATTGATGTCAATTTTGCTAGGACTCTTTGATGCCACACTCACTCAAATGCTGCCTCGATGTCAAGGGCAGTCACTCTCACCTCACCTCAGGAATTCAGCTCTTTGTCCATGTTTAGACCAAGGTTGTAATGAGGTGGCACTGGCAAAACCCAAACTGAGCATTGGTGAGCAGGTTATTGCTGTGTAAGTGCCGCTTCATAGCACTGTCAATGACACCTTCCATCACTTTGTTGATGATTGGGAGTAGACTGATGGAACAATAATTGGCCGGATTGGATTTGTCCTGCTTTGTGGACAGGACATACCTGGGCAATTTTCCACATTGTCAGGTAGATGCCAGTGTTGTAGCTGGATGTAGTGACGGAACAGCTGGCTAGGGGCGCGGCTAGTTCTGGAGCCTAAGTCGACAGGACTGCTGCCGGGATGTTTTCAGGGCCCATAGCCTTTGCTGTAACCAGTGCCTTCAGCATTTCTTGACATCACGTTGAGTGAAATAAATTGGCTGAAGACTGGCCTCTGTGGTTCTGGGGACCTCAGGAGGAGGTCGATTTGGATCATCCACTCGCACTTCTGGCTGAAGATAATTGCAAATGCTTCAGTCTTGTTTTTTTGCACTGACATGCTGGGCTCCCCCCATGATTGAGGATGGGCATGTTTGCAGACCCTCCTCCTCTGGCTAGTTGATTAATTGTCCATCACCTTTTATGACTGGATGTTGCTGAACTGCGGAGATTTGATCTGATCCTTTGGAGTGGGATCACTTCACTCTGTCTATCACATGCTGCTTCCACTGTTTAGCATGCATGTAGTCCTGTGTTGTAGCTTCACCAGATTGGCACCTCATTTTCAGGTATGCGGTGCTGCTCCTGGCACGCTCTCCTGCACTTCTCATTGAGCCAGGGTTGATCCCCTGGCTTGATGGTGATAGGAGAGTGGGGGATATGCCGGGCTATGAAGTGCATCTTCTGCTTAAGCAAATTTCATGGAATTACTGTGGATACTGTTTGGAGGTGTTTTAGGGAACTGCTACATAGATTCAAGGGGCAACAGGATTTGGTGACCCAACAGGTTGTTGTCGGCCTATCATCTCAGCCCCAGGACATTGCTGCAGGAGTGACTCAGGGTCATGACCTCGGCCCAACCATCTGCTTCATCGATGACCTTCCCTCCAACATAAGGTGTTATGAAGGTGCTTCCATTTTTTAAATATTTATAGGATTCGTGTTTAAAATTGTGGAATTTGATTCATTTGAAAGACAGAAGAGATTGCATAGATGCTGGACTTTATTTTTTTTTAAAAAGGTCACTGGAAGGACTTGGGGACTTTGTTTTTAAACATACTTACTGGAAGTCACATGTCTTAAGCTGAGGAAACAGCTGGTGCCTTCTGACTAGGGGAGTTGTTTGCAGAGAAGTGATATGTCAAGATTTATGGTGGTCAAGAGTTGGTTTCATTTTGGATATTGTTTTGTGTCAGCTGGGGGTAAACCTGCTGAGAGAGAAGCCACCGGCTCATCCTTTTTCTACCTCTTCGAGAAACCCTGAGAATCTAATGTGATAGCTGAAACCCTTGATGCCGCAGTTCTCCTGGAATGCCTGCCAGACTAATCGTCGACGGTACCTGAAAAGAACTGCTCCAAAAAGATCCCAGTGACAGCCGTCTATCAGTATTTGGGACGCCAGAATAAAGAGACAACTGATATTAATCCATATCTTATCCTTTTCCTTCAAGAATTAACAAGTATTTGACCAAAGTTTTTTTTTGTCTTTTTTGTAAAGGGATCTTTGCAGAGAAAACGTATTTATTTTTTCTTTAACTTGTGTGCGTGCGTGCGCGCGTGTGTGTGTGTGCGTGCGTGCGTGTGTGTGTGTGCACCTGCGTGCATTGGATTAATTTAGAAGGGAACTTTTATATTTCAACCATGTGTTAATAAGCTTTGCATCATTATTGAATAAGACTTGTTTTATACTAAATTAATGCTGTTGTTTATTAAAGAAACCTGCTTGGTGGATTTTACTCTGAAATAAAAATAGAGTATATAATGGCCGTATCTGTAACTGGATAAAACTTTTAAATATATGTTGTGGCCCGTGGAGAAGTAGTAACAGAGATAGACAGTGCACTCCTCCTACCTCAGTCGTAACATATAATTGGGGTCTCTGTGCGGAGCAATCCAAAGCCAATGAAATGCAATTGTAAGTGGGGCAATAATAATTGAAAACGGGAAAAGAAAAACGGCAGGTTTCTTGTACATTTGAGTAAAACTTACACTACTGGAATGCCCACTTTTGATGCAAGTGCGTTTGTGCAGCAGTCTGGAATAGATTGAGTCTTTACAGGCATCGTCAACTGATGAGCTGTCAAGTGTGGTGGAGTACTTGAAGTTAGACATTAGACCAAAAGCTATGCAGGCTGAAATTCAGACACTAGTGGCCAGACAGCTGGAAATTGAAGTGAAAGAGCCAGAGAGATGAGTAGAATTGGAAGAAGATAAGGTAACACTGGCACAGATTCAATTGGACAGGAAGAAGTTAGAGCTAGAATTTCAGGTGAGGGAAAAGGAAAACAAAAGGATTTAAAAATTCACTCCATCCGTTAGTAAGAACGCACATAGAGAACCAGAAGGTTTCAACAACCAGACAGGCAGCTGAGATCGCTGATGATTATGAGCTTGTGTACAAGCCCAAACCCTTTTTCTGTCACCCCCACAAACCCGAGAAGGATAGAAGGTGGGAGGGTGAAAGGAAGGCAAGTAGCCGGGGGCAAGAAGGGATAATTGGGGATGCTCTGGGATCTCCTTCTCAGGCCTGAAAGGAAGGTGCTGAGGATGGAAGCGAGGTTCGAAAGCCTATGTGTTTCAATTGCCACAAAGTGGGACACCTTCGTGCAGAATGCTGGAAGTTGTGGGGTAAACCCATGGGACTTATTGGGGTACACAAAGCCAATGCAGAGAAAGGGCCCCTGACCCAGAGTATGACAGATCAGGCTGTAGCTCTGACTGCAGCTGTAAGGCCAAGTACAAAAACCACTGTGAGTGCGGGGGACGTGAGCAAGATGCCTCAGAGTTATAGGGAATTCTTGTCAAAAGGAAAAGTAACTCCTTATCCCTCAAGTGAGTAAGTAGACCTATAGTGTTATGACTGAGGTGGGAAGTGCGTACTGTCCTATCTAGTTCCATTTCTCCACAGGTCACAACATATATTTAAATTTTTACCCAGTTACTGATACAATTAGTCGTATGCTCTACACTTTATCCCTGAATAAAATACACCAACCAGGTTTCTTCAATAAACAACAAAACTATCAGTTTATTATAAGACAAGAATTATCCAGTAACGAAGTAAAGCATCAACACACAGATTGGAATATGAAAATTCCCTTTTTAAATACCCCATACTCTCACACACACACACACACACACACACACACGCCGCGCCCCCCCCCCCCCAAAACCGGTTAACTGAAAAATAAAGAGATTTTCTCTGCAGAGCTCTATTAAATTAAAAAAAGGAATATTTTGGCCAAATATTTGTTAATTTTTGAAAAAAAAGAGAACATATGGAAGGATGTCAGTTATCCGTTTTCGTCTGGCGTCCAGGTATACGGACACTGATCACTGGGATCTTTTTTGAAGCATTTCATTCCAGAGATGTCGAGAAGTAGTCTGGTAGGCTTTCCAGGAGAAGTGTGGCATCAGGAATTTCAGCTATCCCACTCTGGATTCACGTTTTCAAAGAGCTGGGGGTTTCTCCCTTGGCAGGTTGATCTCCAACAGCTTTCAAACACAGTCCACACCCCAACCAGAAATTCAGAAGAATATCCCAGAAGTGACCTCCTGACATATCATGACATGTCACTTCTCTGTCAACTTCTCCCCCATGTCACTGAGATTTCTGTTGTTTATTGAGCTTAAGGCATGTGACAGCTAGTAAAGGTTTGTTTTCAAACAAGACCTCTCAGTGACCCTTGTAAAAAAACACCCTTGGAATCTTTTCAGTTTTCCCAAATAAACCAATGTCCATAATTCTAAAATATGAGTTCTCGAAGAAAAAACATTTTTCAAAAATAGAAGCACTTTCATCACACCTCCATACTTGCAGGAATGAAACCCCATTTTTAAATGAGTTTCATTACAAAGTGTGGAAAAAAACAGAAGATGAAAAATATTAAAACACATTTACACACTCATTCTCATTCACTCTTTACCTTTAGTTAATACAGTTCTGCTTTGTACCACCTTTGCACTCAAATAACTCAGAGCAAAGTTAAATCCTAGATAAAGCACCCACAATTACTTTATGCTGTCCCACAATTACTTTATGTTGTCCTGCAATGTGGATAATCTTTAAGTGATAAGGTTGCAATAATAAATGCTATCAGAATAGTTTGGCATTCTGGTTTTTGAATTTTTCCACAAAGGCTAGGGGGTTATGATCAGTATCATATGATCAGTGTCTCTCTGTAGTCATGGTGGACATAGACTTCAAAATGCTTAAGAGCTGGTAATGTGCCCAGGGTTTCTTTTTCAACTGTTGAGTATCTCTTTTGGTGTTGATTTAACTTTTCAGAAAAGTATCCCACTATGCTCAATTCATCGTCTTGTAACAGGACTGCACTGGCCCCAGGTCACTAGCATCAATTGCTACCTTGAAGGACTTAGTGAAATTTGGAGCAACCAACACTGGTTCATTAATCAAAATTGTTTTCAGCCTCTCAAAAGATGTTTGGCACTCCCCTGGCCACACTACCTTGGCTTTCTTTTTTGGAGTAAATCTGTCAGTGGAGTACCTATAGTCCTAAAATTTGATACAAACTTGCAGTAGAAAGTACACATCCCCAAAACCCTCATGATTTCTTACTTAGTCTTAGGGGTGGGGAACTCCAACAATGCTTGTATTTTTGCTGTTCTTGGCAACATTTGTCCTTGCCCTACTAAATGCCCGAGGTAGGTCACTCTCACTTTTGCAAATTCACTTTTGGCAAGGTTTATCACTAAATCAGCTGATTGTAATTTTCTAAACAGAGCTTCCAGTTGTTCCAAGTGGTCCTTCCAAGTGTCACTGTATACCAGCACATCATCAAGGTAAACCACACAGTTAGGAACACTGGCTGTCACTTGGTTCATTAGTCTCTGAAAAGTGCTTGGGGCATTTTTTTTAGACCAAATTGCATCACTCAGCATTGGAAAAGACCATCTGGTATGACAAAGGACGATATTTCTTTAGCTCAGGGTGTTAAAGGAACCTGCCAGTATCCCTTTAACAAATCTCTTTTTTTTAAGAAGCGTGGTACCATCCACTCTGTCAATACAGTCTTCCAAGTGAGGAATTGGGTAGGAGTCTGCCTTCGTTACTGCATTAACCTTTCTGTAGTCTATGCAGAATCTAGTTGAACCATCAGGTTTAGGCAAAAACACCACTGGTGAACTCCAGCTTCTTTGACTGGGTTCAGTTAGGTGGTTTAGCAATATGTATTGGATTTCTGTACCTGTTTCTCTGGACTTAAGCAATAAGGATGCTGTTTTATAGGAGAGGATTCCCCTACATCCACATTATGTATGGCTATAGTTGTACATCCTGGTTTATCCCTACAGACTTCTTTAAGAGCTGTGAGTAGCCTTGCTAGGTGTTCTTGTTCTCTGCATCTAGGTATGAAAGCATAGTGTCCAATCTCCCTAACAATTCAGTATTAGCTAAGCAGATAGTAGGAGGTTCAATTTGAGAATTGTCTAGGCCTCCTTCTGCCTCATCCTCACTATCTCTTTCATCCTTCACTGTCCTTACTACCTGGCATACCTGTGCTTGCTTATCCTCCTCCCGGCGATGATATTGTTTCAACATATTAATATGACAGAGCAGATTCTTTTTCAGCAATCTGGGGTATCAATCTTTACCAATTCTTTTGACCACTTTATACAGACCACTGAACCGTGCTTTCAGTGGTTCACCCTGTAAAGGCAGTAATACTGACACCTTATCCCCTGGTTGAAATGTTCGTGTCTCGGCATGCTTGTCTGTCCATTTCTTCGTGGTTGTTTGGGAAGCTTTCAGGCTCTCGTGAGCCGCTTCCAGAACAAGGATACATAATCTAACATGGAAGATTCATCCCTCTGTTCTAAAAACCTCCCTTTAATTAGTTTTAGAGGATCTCTTACCTCATGTTCATAAACTAATTCAAAAGGACTAAAACTTATAGAGTCATTAGGTGAATCCCTAGTGGCAAACAAAAGAAATTCTAGCCCTTTATCCCAATCGTGGGGATATTCATAACAGTATGCTCTGATCATCGTTTTGAGGGTCGGTTGGTACCTTTACCAAGCTCCCTGTGTCTGTAGGTGGTATGCTGAGGACTTTAACTATTTTATACCCACATTACCCATAACTTCCTGAAAAGTTTTAGACATAAAATTGGAACCTTGATCCTATTGAACTCAATCAGTAATCCATATCTAGTGAAGAACTGGGTTAACTTCTCTACCACTAACTTAGCATAAATTTTTCTCAAGGGAATGGCCTCTGGGAACTGAGTAGCCATATGCATGATAGTGAGTATTTATTGGTGTCCCACTTTTGTTTTTGGTAAAGGTCCTACACAGTCTATCAACACCCTACTGACTGGTTCCCCAAAAACTGGAATTAGAGGTGCCAGTTTTATGGCAGGTTGCAGTTTTTCCACAATCTGGCATGTGTGTTATATTTTACAGAATGGCACCATGTCCTTAGAAAGACCTGACCAGTAAAAATGTCAACCTATACATGATTGGGTCTTCCAAATTCCCACATATTCCGCTATAGGAATTTTATGCACTATCCTTAATATTTCCCGGTGATACTTGGGCGGTACCACTATCTGTTGAACAACTATCCATTCTTCGTCCTCAGGTCTGTGAGGAGGTCTCCACTTCCTCATCAGAATCCTATTTTTAATATAGTAGCCTTCTGGAACTTCCTTTGCCTCAGCTTGTGCCACTTTATTTAACTCTGGATCAGCTTGCTGAGCCTTGATCAGAGAAAACTTCGGATTATCCAAATTCCCCAAAAAAGTTTCAGATATTTGGCTATCTGGCTGCGGTACCAATTTTACTTCTAACAACGGAACTTGTTCAGCCATTGCTCAGGTCACTACACAAGAAGAAAAAATTCCTGGAACCTTTTCCTGCAACTATTCTGTCTCTTTAACTTGACTTGGTCTTTCTGTGACTACTGGAGAAGCTACTACCTTCGCTCTGGCCAAATCATTCCCCAGGAGTCGATCAACTCTGTCTACAGGTAAACTATGGCCAACTCCTTTAGTTACTGTTCCAGACATTGGGTCAAGCTCCAGATGTACTCAATACAAAGGCATGGGTATATACTCCCTGCCAATACCGTTCACTAAAACCTTGGCATTCAGTGTGCCCTCTGGTCAGACCCCCTTTAAGAGCTGGAGGCTAGTTAAAACACATGCTTGCCTCCCATGCTGTTAAGACCCATGTTGTGCATGTAACCAGCTAGCAGCGCAGGTCATGTGGGCCTGCACGCAGAAATCATAAAAATAAGGAGGCAGCACAAAGTTTGCGTTTTGTCTGCCTTAATGGAAACGGGCACGAGCAAATTGCAAATTGTAACCTCCTTGCTTGAAAATGATCTTTTACCAAACTTTTCCCCCATGAGCTTTAAACAGAGATGTCAACATGTCCCCAGTCCCTGCTGCTGAGAGTAACAACCACTCTATACACTCTGGCCTCAAACATACATAATTCATTATTGTAGTCTTGTAAGCTAAATAACCCTTAACCCTACATCTCCATTCATTATCTGAAAAAGAATATTTAATGAAATCCATTTGTTTCTCTAGCTTTGGATGCATGCATCAATATCTTTCTAAAGTTCAGTACAATTTAAAACTTATTTATTTTTGCTATATTATTCTTTGTATGTTTGCTGATCACATACACATGTAAGTCTATACACTATTTCCTTCTGTTTGTGAAAATTATGCGGAGATTTTAACCCCAAGAAAGGATCCGATGGATGGAAAAATGTTAAAAATCTTAACGTTCGGGTTTTTAACCGAGACAGGATGAGGAGAGTAGGCACCAGCACCCTCCCAGGAGGCAGGTCACTCATTTAAATATATTAATGAGGCTTTGGGGCTTGAAATTTTATTTCCATTTCAGGTTCAACTCGGCAGCTGAAGGGAAGCAAGGACTGCTGTGTGGAAGAGATAAGTGCCTTTCTAGCATTGCTTGTGGACTAGGAAGAGCAAAAGTGCTTCCCCACAGCACATTAAGCTAACTTGCTTCCCCCTCCATCCGCTATTGGTCAAATCTTCCCCGGCCTGCAATGCCCCTGAGCCATCTTAGTTCCCCGACCTGGCCTTTCCAATATCCTCCTCCCCCTGCCAGATCTCTTTGATTCCTCCCTCCCTCCTCTGTGCTCTCCGGCTGCGGCCTCCCATCACCAAATTCCCTGACCCTTCTAATCTCCCCTGCCACTCCATCCAATTGCCACCACCGCCCCTTCTCATCTCCGTGCCCCCCACCACCCTTCTGATCTTACCCCAACTGCTACTGGCCTCTGATCTCCCCCCATGACCCCAGCCTCCAATCTCCCCTCCCCAACCCACCAACTCTTCCATCCATCCCCTAATACAAGCCTCTGATCTCGCCTCTCTACCACCCCACGCTACCCCTGCCCGACACCGACCTCCGATTTCTGAACCCTCTCTCTTATCTACGCTCACCAGCTGCCACCTGGTGCCAAAAATCTACCTGCCTGACAGCCAGTTCGCCTATCAATCTGGCTGTCTATGGATGGAAAATGGAAACCAAAAAATGTTAATCAGGTCCTGCCATTAAATCCGGCGGGACCTACAGGAATCCCAATCCTCCAAGTTTCCTGAACTTAAAACTGTCACCCACTCCCTCCCTCCCATTAATATTGGGGCCTATATTATCCCATCGTTTCAGTGGTAAAGGCAATCTCCCAGAACAAGTGTGTACTTCCATCCTCATGTAATCTGGGTGATTATGCCTGCGACCTTTTTTGACCTGTCTGCCTCTTTAGATGAAGTTTGAATAATTGCAGTAATGGTATAAGAGTCTCCAGTAATATCAGTCTCTGGGACGGGTGCAATAGGATTTCTATTCTGCAACGCTGAATATTTACGTGCCTCAACATCAAATCATCATGCTTTGGATGCCTCATGTATGACAGCATTTGCTTGCTGTTGGAAAATGGATTCTTAATGTTCAGTCTTGATTACCCCTTCATTCTTGGTCACAAATTAATGTCTCCGACTTAAAATATCTTGCTTGCTTCCATTTTTTCTTTGAAGTTGCCGAGATCTCTTAGGGTTGATTGTTGTTGGCGTACTGGTAGGGTATTCTTGATTGTCTACCTGCCAGAGTTTTATCGAGCTCTATAAGTTGGCTAGGGTTATGGTGTATAAATATGAATATTTTAATCTTTTACCTTCATTAGCAGACATTTGTTCTATAGCTGGCACTGTGCTCTCTGCCTCATCATTACTCTGAAGACGCCTAGGGCTGCTCATAAATGGAAAAACTCATTTTTGCTTTGCAAATGTATCAAAGTCCAGGAGCTGAAATTCTGGTTCAATAATCTGAAAATACCACTTCATGTATTTAATAGTATGCAGATATCAATTTTAGATCATCCCCAGTATCATGTGGTGGGAAGTAAGGTAATCGCGCTATCTCCATGAAACATGAGCAGTAGTTCACAACCAAAAGATAGTCATCTTTTCAGTCAAAATAATCCAACCCAATTTTCTGCCAGAGTTACTCAGGCAAGTCAGATAGCATCATGGACGTGACCTTATGCTTTCTTTAAAACACCTCGAAAGCTCTGAGCAACTTGTCTGAGTTGTTTACTACAACAATAACTTGTACTTATTTAACATTATAAAATGGCCCAAGACACTTCACAGGAGTGTTAGCAAGCAAAATTTGACACCGAGACACGTCAGGAGATATTAGAGCAGATGACCAAAAGCTTGGCCAAAGAGGTAGGTTTTAAGGAGTATCTTAAAGGAGGAAAGAGAGGTAAAGAGGCGGAGAGGTGTAGGGAGGGTATTCCAGTGCTTAGGGCCTAGGCAACTGAAACCATTGCTGCCAATGGTAAAATCAGGGATGCTTAAGAAGTCAGAATTGGAGGAGTACAAATATCTAGGAAGGCTGTAGGGCTTGAGGAGATACAGAGATAGGGAAAAGCAAGGCCATGGAGGGATTTAAAAACATGAGAATTTTTAAATCAAGACATTGCTTAACCCGGAGTCAGTGTAAGTCAGCAAGCACAGGGCTAATGGGTGAAGGGAACTTGATGCAGGTTCGGGCACGGGCAGCTGAGTTTTAGATGACCTCAAGTTTATAGATAATAGAATATGCAAGACTGGCCTGTAGTGCATTGGAATAGTTAAGTCTAGAGGTACAAAAGACGTGAATTAGAGTTTCAGCAGCAGATGAGCTGAGGCAGGGGCAGAGTCGGGTGATGTTACAGAGCTGGAAATAGATGGCCTTAATGATAGTATGGATATATGGCCAGAAGCTCATCTCGGGTTCAAATATGACACCAAGGTTACAAACAGATTAGTTCAGCCTCACACATTTGCTATGGAGAGGGATGAAGTTGGTGGCTAGGGAATGGAGTTTGTGGCCAGGACTGAAGGCAATGGCTTCGGTCTTCCCAATATTTAGTCTGGATGCTGGACAAGCGGTCTAACAATTTAGAGACAGTGAAGTGGCCAAGAGAGGTGGTGAGTTGGGTGTCCCCAGCATACATGTGGAAACTGATGCTGTGTTTTTGGATGATGTTGCCAGGCGGCGCATGTAGATGAGAAATAGGCCAAACATTTGCACCTTTACTTATGTTAAACCACCACATGGCTCTATTTTCTGATGCCTAGACACCTATTGGACTTTTCCTAGAATCTGGGGTCACTTTGATACAGTAATCACTAGTTAGGTGTCACAGAGCTATCCATCTTGTAGCAACAATTCACTTTTCACAGATCAGTATGGTTTTAATATGCTATCCAGTTCATTCTCTTTGGCTAACCTTCTATGTAATGGTCCATAAACAGACTATTTACTTTGTCAGGTTATGGCGCAGTCCATTCTGTAAGATCAATTTTTCACATGCTGGTAGATTCTGAAGAATCTGATTTGCATGTGCATCTGCAGCTTCCTAGCACTCTGAACATAATGTCATGCAGGCCCCCACCTGCCAAGAAGGAGGCACATTAATTTTGCCACCTGGACATTAAACTTCAAATTGTTGCTGGGAAGAAAAGAGGGCCTATTACAAGGAATTGCCAGACCCCTAGCCGGAAAGACATTTTTGCATACTAGCAGGCAGTGTTGGAACAAAGAAACCAGTCCCTGCTCCCAATACACAGAAGACAAGGTCAGAACAGCTTAGTCACATGACTAACTGGCTGTTGCAGGTTTTTGAAATCGCCACAGAGAATTTGAACTGGGAAAGTTCCTGGCTCCTGTCTGCTCCCATCTCTTTCTCACCTGCTTTGGAATCCATTGAAGACACATGAACCCCAAGAGAGAAAAGTCTCCTACAGTGAACAAGGTTTAAGAAGAATACTGAGCCCCCATGAAAAGCAAGAATTACCCACAAGCAAGAATTACCTACAAAAGCACTCTAAAGATAGCTCGAAGCACAGTAACAAGAAACTCTTCAGATATTGCCGCAAACCTCTCCACTTTATTTTTTCTTTTGCTCTTTTCTGGCCCTATCTGCATCTGTGTATCGCATATGCAAGCTAGCGTGGTCGCGTCATGTATCCATAGGCGTTAAACGAATTAGAGTTTAAGTTTTAATAAGTTTCACTTTTCTTCTTTAAACCTAAGAAAGCTGTTTGTGCTCATTCCTTTGCCTTATAATTGGAAAGCGATGAACAAGGATTCACCAAGGAGGAGCTCAAAACACGATGTGTTTAAAATTAAACCCTGTTACAATAAGAACAGATGAAGACTGAAATGGACCGCTGGACACCTTTCTCACCTGGTTGTTATAATAAGAATGTAAGAAATAGAGCAAGAGTAGACCATTTGATCCTTTGAGCCTGCTCTGTAATTCAATACAATCATGGCTGATCTTCTATCTCAACTCCACCTTCTCACACTATCCCTATGTTCCTTAATTCCCTTAGTATCCAAAAATCAATCGATCTCTGTCTTGACTATACTCAACGACTGAGCATCCACAGCTTGCTGGACATAAAGAATTCCAAAGATTCATAACCCTTTGAATGACGAAATTTTTCTCATCTCAGTTCCAAATGGCCAACCCCTTATTCTGATACTGTGACCATTAGTTCTAGACTCCCCAGCCAAGGGAAACAACCTTTCAGTAAATACCCTATCAAGCCCCTTATGAATTTTACAAGTTCCAATGAGATCACCTCTCATTCTTCTAAATTGTAGGCAATATTGGCTTAGTCTGATCAATCTCTCCTCATAGGCCAATCCCATCATCCCAGGAGTCAATCTCATGAAACCTTGTTGCACTCCCTCCAAGGCAAGTATATCCTTCCTTAGGTATGAAGACCAAAACTGTATACAGTACTCCAGGTGTGGCCTCACCAACGCCCAATATAATTGCAGTTAGACTTCTTTACTTTTATACACCAATCGTTTTGTAATAAAGGCTAATATAACATTGCTTCTCTAATTGCTTGCTGTACCTGCATGTTAACTTTCTGCGATTTGTGTACAAGGGCACCCAGACCCCTCTGAATACCAAATCTCTCACCATTTAGAAAATATTCTTCTTTTTATTTTTCCTTCCAAAATGGATAACTTCACCCTCCCCCACACTATTGGCTGAATTTTGTTCTCTCTGTGGAGTTGTCTGCCATGAAACCCGGCGCCGTACCACAGTGTGCCAAGGCGGGGAAATACCGTGGCGGTACTGATGGCCCGATGCGACGGCATCATCATTCAAATGTTTGAAATTCTGCTTTAAATAAATTTGAATCTAATTCACTGCAATCCAATGAAGGTTTCTCAATTTTGTGGTTGACAAAAGCTGGCGGCACCAAGGCAAGAATTCTCAGTGCTGTGAAAGGGAGGGTAACCTAACCAGAGTAGGACAGAGGAAGTGGGTTTTACAGCGGCTATTGCCATTATGCCGAGTGTCCAAGGGGTTTGTTTGTGAACAGGTGGAACTCTGCAAAGGGCTTGTGTGTGAATGGGGGGACATCAGGTGCACCGCGGATGTTTCCATTGCCGTCCCTGCCACGTGATTGGGGGTTCCGGCTGCTGCCGTTATGCAAATTGGCCGCCCGCCATGTAATCACGGCAGTGCAGCCGTTCATGTCACAAGTGTGACTGCTGCCTTTTTGTGCATCTACTGCGGCTCCCAGCGGTGGGATCATAAAATTCAGCCCATCTACCATGTTCTTGCCCATTCACTCAACCTGTCTATATCCCTTTGCAGCCCCTTTGTGTCCTCCTCACAGTTTACCAATTAACTTTTATCATCAACAAATTTGGTTACATTACACTCAGTGTCCTCATCTAAGTCATTGATATAGATTATAAATAGCTGAGGCTCGAGCACTGATCCTTACAGTACCCCACTTGTTACAACCTGCCAATCCAAAAATGACCTATTTATTCCTACTCTCTGTTTTCTGTCCATTAACCAAACCTCAATCCATGCAGATATTTTACCCCCAATCCCATGAGTTCTAATTTTGTGTATGAATGTACGAACATATGAAATAAAAACAAGAAATGCTGGAGGTACTCAGCAGGTCTGGCAGCATCTGTGGAAAGAGAAGCAGAGTTAACGTTTCGGGTCAGTGACCCTTCTTCGGAACTGACAAATATTAGAAATGTCAAAGGTTATAACATTCGCTATTTTCCAATCTAATGGAACCTTCCCCGAATCTAGGGAATTTTGGAAAATTAAAACTAACGCATCAACTATCTCACTGGCCATTTCTTTTAAGACCCTCGGATGAAGTCCATCAGGACCTGGGGAATTGTCAGCCTGCAGCTCCAACAATTTGTTCAGTACCACTTCCCTGGTGATTATAATTTTCTTGAGTTCCTCCCTCCCTTCCATTTCCTGACTTACAGCTAATACTGGGATGTTACTTGTATCCTCAATAGTGAAGACAGTTGCAAAGTATCTGTTCAATTCATCTGTCATCTCCTTATTATCTATTATGAATTCCCCAGACTCACTTTCTATAGGACCAATGCTCACTTTGTTAACTCTTTTCTTTTTTAAATATCTATAGAAACTCTTACTATCTGTCACTGTATTTCTAGCTAGCTTTCTCTCATACTCTAATTTTACCTTCCTTATCAATCTTTTAGTCATTCCTTGCTGTTTTTTATATTCTGTCCAATCTTCTGACCTACCTCCCATCATTGTGCAAATAATAACCTCTTGAATGCTTGTTGAAAATCCAAATACATTACATCCACTGCTTCCCCCTTATCCACCCTATTCGTTACATTCACAAAAAAAATAATTGATTTGTCAAACACAATTTCCCTTTCACAAATCTGTGTTAACTCTGCTTAATCATATTATGATTTCCCAAGTACCCCGTTACCACATCCCTAATAATAGCATTTTCTCTCTGCTGATGTTAGGCTAACTGGCCTATAGTTCCCTGTTTTCTCTCTACCTCTTTTGTTAAATAATGGGGTTACATTTGCTAGCTTCCAATCCATGGGAACTGCTCTTGAATCTAGGGAATTCTGGAAGAACAAAACAAAAGTTTCCACTGTCTCTGTAGCTACCTCTTTTAAATCCCAAAATGCAGGCTATCAGTTCCAAGGGATTTGTTGACTTTAAGTCTCATTAATTTCTCTAATACTATTTCTTTACTAATAATAATATTCTAAGTTCCTCATTCTCACTAGACCCTTGGTTCCCCACTATTTCCACAATGTTTTTTGTGTCTTCTACCGTGAAGACAGATACAAAGCAATTGTTCAATGTCTCTACCATTTCTTTATGAGAAGAATATCAGCCATTATTAAATGTTTTAGCTACGAGATCCTGGACATGTAATCTCATAAAATGTGAGCAACATCTCTGTACTTACTGTGACAACTCACAATTTAAATTCCCAATAATGATGAAGGGCTCAGGATAATAGAAACACAAAAAATCTGTGACACAGAAGGAGGCCATTCGGCTCATTGTGTCTGTGCCAGCCAAAACAGAGCTATCTAGCCTAATCCCACCTTCCAGCTCTTGGTTCGTAGCCCCGCAGGTTAAAGCACTTCCAGTGCATATCCGAGTATTTTTTCAAATGCGATTAAGGTTTCTGCCCGTGATCAGTCTCAATATGACAAACCTAATTAGATAGTTCTTGAATTTTTCACATGCCCACATCCTGGCCAAAATAGCAAAAACTATTTTACCTATCTTCACTCCTTGTTGTTCATTGCTCATGAGGTGCAATCTCAGTTCCAACGTAATTCCTGTGAATTGTGCAATAATGTGCCCATGCTATCTGATGAATACATGCAGGTCTCCCTCTCAGTGTCAATGAAGGTGAACTACTTAATTCCATTTCCATCCCCCAAATGGTTGCCATTGAATACTATATAAAGGGTTTGTTTTAGGTGGCACCAGGGAGGCCTAGAAAACGATCTGAACCAATTTCATGCGTCCTAGAGGTTCAGAACGCTAGTTCCTGAAATTAGGCCTTGCTGCACCATTTCATACCTGTAAAATGAGCACAACGAGGTCCAATTTCTGCCCCTTGAATTCTGATGGCTTTATCGAAGGTCCATCACAAAACAAATTTCTTGGTCCAGTGTTCTTTCTTCTGAAGTTGTATATCTTGCTATATATGTCCCAAGAATAATAGAATGGTGATTGTGTACTGTAGTGAAGGTTTCTGTAATACTTTTCCCACACACATCTCTGGGATATGCTGAACACTTATTACTAGCTTTCACTTACTCGACTTCCTTCACTATTTGTGGCTTTGCTTCAGAGTATACTTTAGCTGGGAGGTTTATCCCATGCCTTCAGCTGATCTGTATTTGCTTTGCGATCTGATTGGTTTCAAACTATCACCTGTTGCTTTGAATAACTTTGCTCTGTCGTGCTTGTTGAATTGCCTTCTCAACTGTGCCAGAACCTTTCCAACAGTCTTTCATTCTGCAGGCCAACTATGGTATTGTCATGAATCATTTCAACCTGTGATACACCATACTCAAATGGCTGAATCTTCTGTGCCTGCTGCCAATGTCGGTGTCGGAGCGCCGCAATCTTCCGTGCAGCGGCTCATTTAAATAGCCAGGACATTCTGCCACCCTGCCCCACCACATGGAGGGGGCGGGCTGTCCGTCCCAGGCATTGGCGTCAGCTGCCCGTGCGCAGGCGTTGACACCATATTTAAAGGGCTTTGAGCCCTACCAGAAAATTTCAACATTTAAAGTTAAAATAAATGAAAAGAGATGCAGACATTTCTTCGGTCCCTCTCCCACCCCTTCCCCAATAATAATGACATTAATTATTTGCCCATTCCCCCCCAAATAAAACACTTACCTTTACCATTTGACCATCCCCCCATCAAACTGCACAAACTTTAAACTCTAACCCTTCCCACCATCCCCTACACCCATGACATTACTTTGACCCTATTCCTCCCCTCCCCACACACTGATAAACTTACCTCCCCCCTCTCCCTACTAGTGTGATGCCTGGTTTTCCCAGACGGGGATCTGAAGGTGCGGGAGTGCTGGCCACCAGGCCGGAGATCGCAGCGGGACATCAGGCGGTGACGAGAGTATCGTTCATTCATTCATTTTAATTTATTTAGATAGTCAAATTGGGGTCCTGCCACTGAGTGGGGGGGGGGTGGTGCCGCCATGAGGTCTCGCCGCTACCAGTAATATCAGGCCGGGCCCTCCCGGCATTGGGGTGCGTGGCGGCCCTCTCCTGGAGACATCTTCATGCACCCCCACCACGGATCCTGACACCTGGGGGAGAACAAATTCCAGCCCAAAGTGTGCTATACAGCAATACAAAGCTGTAATGAGACTTGGGTTAAATTCCTTTCCATCTCAGATTGTATTTTTATTTTCTATTTCTATGCATGACAGTGGTGTCAGTTAAGGCTCAGTGGCAGCACTTTTTTTTGATTCATTCATGGGATGTGGGCGTCGCTGGCCAGGCCAGCATTTATTGCCCATCCCTAATTGCCCTTGAGAAGGTGGTGATGAGCTGCCTTCTTGAACCGCTGCAGTCCATGTAGGTACATGTAGGTACCATGTAGGTACACCCACAGTGCTGTGAGGAAGGGAGTTCCAGGATTTTGACCCAGTGAAAATGAAGGAACGGCGATATAGGTCCAAGTCAGGATGGTGTGTGGCTAGGAGGGGAACTTGCAGGTGGTTGTGTTCCCATGCATCTGCTGCCCTTATCCTTCTAGGTGGTAGAGGTCACGGGTTAGAAGGTGTTATCTGAAGGAGCTTTGGTGCATTGCTGCAGTGCATCTTGTATGATAAAGCAGGATCTGGCCAATGTGGACTGGGAATACCTACTTGTAGGAAAGTCTACATCAGACCAGTGGGAGTTATTCAAAAAGGAAATAGAGTTCAGGGCCAACATGTTCCCATAAAGGTGAAGGGTAGGACCAACAAGTCCAGGGAGCTCTGGATGTCAAGGGATATAAAGGATTGGATAAGGGAAAAAAAGGAGGCTTATGGCAGATTCAGAGTGCTGAAAACAGCAGAGGCCCTAGAGGAGTATAGAAAGTGTAGGGAGGTACTTAAAAAATGAATTAGGAGAGCGAAGAGGAGGCATGAAAAAACACTGGCACGCAAGATAAGGGAAAATCCCAAGGCATTTTATCAGTATATTAAGGGCCATAGGATAACCAGGGAAAGAGTAGGGCCCATTAGGAACCAAAGTGTTAATCTGTGTGTGGAGCCGGAGGACATTGGTGAGGTTTTAACTGATTATTTTGCATCTGTGTTCACTCTGGAGAAGGACGATGCAGGTGGAAAGATCAGGGAGGGGGATTGTGATATACTCAAACAAATTAGCATTGAAAGGGAGGAGGTATTAGTGGTGTTAGCAGGCTTAAAAGTGGATAAATCCCCAGGCCCAGATGAGATGTATTCCAGGCTGTAATGTGAGGCAAGGGAGAAGATAACAGGGGCTCTGAGACAAATTTTCAAGTCCTCTCTGGCCACAGGAGAGATGCCACAGGACGGGAGGACAGCGAATGTGCCAGCATTATTCGGCAGCCCATCGGCAGGACAGACTCAGCAGAGGTGGCGGCACAGTGGTATACAGTAGGGAGGGAGTTGCCCTGGGAGTCCTCAACATCGATTCCGGACCCCATGAAGTCTCATGGCATCAGGTCAAACATGGGCAAGGAAACCTCCTGCTGATTACCACCTATCGCCCTCCCTCAGCTGATGAGTCAGTACTCCTCCATGTTGAATAGCACTTGGAGGAAGCACTGAGGGTGGCAAGGGCACAGAACGTACTCTGGGTGTGGGACGTCAATGTCCATCACCAAGAATGGCTCAGTAGCACCACTATTGACCGAGCTGGCCGAGTCCTAAAGGACATATCTGCTAGACTGGGTATGTGGCAGGTGGTGAGGGAACCAACAAGAGGGAAAAACATATTTGACCTCATCCTCACCAATCTGCCAGCCGCAGATGCATCTGTCCATGATAGTATTGGTAGGAGTGACCACCGCACAGTTGTTGTGGAGACGAAGTCCCGCCTTCACATTGAGGATACCCTCCTTCATGTTGTGTGGCACTACCACCGTGCTAAATGGGATAGATTTTGAACAAATCTAGCAATGCAAAACTGGGCATCCATGAAGCGTTGTGGGCCAACAGCAGCAGCAGAATTATACTCAACCACAATCTGTAACCTCATGGCCCAGCATATCCCCCACTCTACCATCACCATCAAGTCAGGAGACCAACCCTGGTTCAATGAAGAGTTCAGGAGGGCATGCCAGGAGCAGCACCAGGCATATCTCAAAATGTGGTATCAACCTGGTGAAGTTACAACACAGGACTATCTGCGTGCCAAACTGCGTAAGCAGCATATGATAGACAGAGCTAAGCGATCCCATAACCAACGGATCAGATCTAAGCTCTGCAGTCCTGCCACAACCAGCCATGAATGACGGTGGACAATTAAACAACTAACTGGACGAGGTGGCTCCACAAATATCCCCATCCTCAATGATGGGGGAGCCCAGCACATCAGTGCGAAAGATAAGGCTGAAGCATTTGCAACAATCTTCAGCCAGAAGAGCCGAGTTGATGATCCATCTCGGCCTCCTCCTTAAGTCCCCAACATCACAGATGTCAGTCTTCAGCCATTCGATTCACTCCGCATGATATCAAGAAATGACTGAAGGCACTGGATACTGCAAAGTCTATGGGTTCTGACAATATTCCGGCAATAGTACTGAAGACCCGTGCTCCAGAACTTGCCGCGCCCCTAGCCAAGCTGTTCCAGTACAGCTACAATACTGGTATCTACCCTGCAATGTGGAAAATTACCCAGGTATGTCCTGTACACAAAAGGCAGGACAAGTCCAACCCAGCCAATCACTGCCCCATCAGCCTCCTCTCAATCATCAGTAAAGTGCTGGAATGTGTCATCAACAATGCCATCATGGCACTTGCTTAGCAATAACCTGCTCAGTGACGCTCAGTTTGGGTTCCGCCAGGGCCACTCAGCTCCTGACCTCATTATAGCCTTGGTTCAAACATGGACAAAAGAGCTAAACTCAGGAGGTGAGGTGAGAGTGACTGCCCTTGATATCAAGGCAGCATTTGACCGAGTATGGCATCAAGGAGCCCTAGCAAAACTGAGCTCAATGGGAATCAGGGGGAAAACTCTCCGCTGGTTGGAGTCATACCTCGTGCAAAGGAAGATGGTTGTGGTTGTTGTAGGTCAATCATCTGAGCTCCAGAACATCACTGCAGGAGTTCCTCAGGGTAGTGTCCTAGGCCCAACCATCTTCAGCTGTTGACCTTCCTTCAATTATAAGGTCGGAAGTGGGGATGTTCGCTGATGATTGCACAATGTTCAGCACCATTCGTGACTCCTCAGATACTGAAGCAGTCCGTGTAAAAATGCAGCAAGACTTGGACAATATCCAGGCTTGGGTTAATAAGTGGCAAGTAACATTCGCGCCACATAAGTGCCAGGCAATGACCATCTCCAACAAGAGAGAATCTAACCATCTCCCCTTGACATTCAATGACAATATCATCACTGAATCCCCCACTATCAACATCCAAGGGGCTACCATTGACCAGAAACTGAACTGGAGTAGCCATATAAATGCCGTGGCTACAAGAGCAGGTTAGAGGCTAGGAATCCTGCGGCGAGTAACTCACCACCTGACCCCCCAAAGGCTCTCCACCATGTACAAGGCACAAGTCAGGAATGTGATGGAATACTCTCTACGTGCCTGGATGGGTGCAGCTCCAACATCACTCAAGGAGGTCGACACCATCCAGGACAAAGCAGCCCGCTTGATTGGCACCCTATCTACAAACATTCACTCCCTCCACCACCAACGCACAGTGGCAGCAGTGTGTACCATATACAAGATGCACTGCAGCAACGCACCAAGGCTACTTAGACAGCACCTTCCAAACCCGCGACCTCTACCAACTAGAAGGACAAGGGCAGCAAATGCATGGGAACACCACCACCTGCAAGTTCCCCTCCAAGTCACACACCATCCTGACTTGGAACTATATCGCCATTCCTTCATTGTCGCTGGGTCAAAATCCTGGAACTGCCTTCCTAACAGCACTGTGGTTGTACCTACCCCACATGGACTGCAGCAGTTCAAGAAGGCAGCTCATCACCACCTTCTCAAGGGCAATTAGGGATGGGCAATAAATGCTGGCCTGGCCAGTGATACCCACATTGCATAAATGAATAAAAAAAAGGTGTCAATAACCAGGGTGCTTATATTTAAAATAAGGGGCAGGAGGTTTAGAGGGGATTTGAGGAAAACGTTTTTCACTCAGAAGGTGGTTGGAATCTGGAACACACTGCCTGAAGGGATGGTAGAGGCAGGAACCCTCTCAACATTTAAGAAGTATTTCAATAAGCACTTGAAACGCCATAGCATACAAGACTATGGGCCAAGTGCTGGAAAATGGGATTTGAATAGATAGGTGCTTTATGGCCGGCATGGACACAATGGGCTGAAGGGCCTCTTTCTGTGCTGTATAACTCTATGACTCTATAATGACGACACTTCAAAAGTGCTTAATTGGCTGGAAAGTATTTTGGGCATTCAGAGGTCATGAAAATCACCAGATAACTGCAAATATTTGCGTACATGTTAAAATGTTCAATTTTTTCTCTTGCTGATAACACATATTGGAAAATTAGAAGCAATGAAGCCACATTGGGCTAGTGTCAGACAAGTTTCCCCACCAGTAGCGTATATGCAGAATGTTATCCATATTATCTCTTTCTCACCCTGTGCATACAAATTTGCAGACAATACCTTCTACTACTTCTCTGATTGCATATATCAGTCAACAGATCTGAATCTCATTTTTTTCCACATAATCCAGGGATTTTTCTGTATCACACAAAACTTTTGGGTAAATACATTTTGGGTGCTCTCAAAGGGGAACCATACATAAACTGTAATCAGCATAGTTTGAAGAAAACACAGTAGCACTAACTCTCTGACCTGCCCTCCTATTGACTGCTATTCCCCAGGGAGCATAGAATTCACCCTTTTGAAAAAAAAACACACCCCCCCTCAGAGATTTCTGAAATTCAGGCCGGAATTTTACGGTTCTCCAACGAGCAGGCTGGTGGCGGGGGAGTTGGGAGGGTGGGGGGGGGGGCGTAAAATTGAGTGGGAGGTGGGGGGGTTCGTTCCCGACGCCGTCCCGCCCCGATGCAATTTTACACGGGGCGGCAACGTCGAGAAACACCTGCCCACCCCAGGCCAATCAAGGCCCTAAAGTGGCCAAGTAACTGCCACTTAAGAGTTTCCTGCTACCGCCCCGGGGTATTTTACCTGCGTCAGGCAGGCGGCAAGCCCCCAAGAACACTGCCAGGTAAAATGTGGCGGCCTTCTTGAAGGCTGTGGGGAGGTGGAGGTAGTGCCTTCTTGATTGGGCACACTGTGTCCCACAGAGGACCACCCCTGAAGCCCCAACCGCCCCCACTGCACAACACTACCCCCTACCCACCCCGCAACGACCCCGCCCCCCTTGCCTGGCCTGTTGTCCCCTCGAGGCCCTCAAAGCTTACCTTCATTCCAGAGCAGTCCTTCACCATACTTGTGCTTGTGATGGCTGGGTGTAGTCCCAGCAATGGCCACCACTCCCGGTGGCACTGCTCAGATTAAGAACTGTTGGCCTGCTAATTGGCCAACACCTCCATTAGGCAGTACTTCCGGCCTCAAGAAGGTGGAAGTCACGCCCAAGGCCAATCAAGGGCCTGAGGAGCAAAAAATCCCGGCATGGCTCCCCAGGCCTGGTGGAGGCGGGCTCATCTCTGACTTTTCAGCCAGTGGGCAGGCCTTACACCCAACCTAAAATTTCGACCTCAATTTCTCAGAAAATTTTAATTGAAATGCCTTTTTTCCTATTTTCTGTTGCTGTCCCCTACAGGCTGCAGCCTCAGCTGTGCTCCGACTGAAACTCGTGTTTTGTATTTAGTCCTGTCAAGCTGGTCCCTTGCTTTCAAATTTATTTTTGTGAAAATATGGAATTGTATGTTCTTTAAATCAGACATTCAGATTAGAGATAACAAATGTGAACTATAATTAATACACAGATGAGGATGTGCATCATCTTAATGATGCCATGTTTGTTTCCCTTTGTTACAACCAGTCTATTTGATGGTGGGATGGCCTGTTTCATCCTGCAAGAGAAGCACATAGAAAATGAAGCCTGGGTTTTCCATCCCTCTTTTGATTAGGGTGCATCTCTCGAGTGAGTGTGTGGTGAGAGCATGTCTTTAGAATGTCCCCTGACCACTTGAAAATTTTCAGCTTCTGGCTTATTAGCATATTAGGGACAACTGGAGATGAGGACAACTCGAAGTGATTGCAGGTGCAACAAGCAATTTGGGATGCAAATGGTATGTTAGCCTTTATCACAAGGGATTTTGAGTACAGGAGTAAAGAAGTCTTTCTGCAATTGTATAGAGTCTTGGTGAGACCACACCTGGAGTATTGTGTACAGTTTTGGCCTCCTCATCTAAGGGAGGATATACCTGCCATAGAGGGAATGCACCAGACTAATCCCTGGAATGGCAGGATTGTCTTATGAGGAGAGATTGAGGAAACTGGGCCTGTGTTCTCTGGAGTTTCGAAGAATGAGAGGTAATCTCATTGCAACTTACAAAATTCTTACAGGGCGTGACAATATTGATGTAGATAGGATTTTCTCCCTGGCTGGTGAGTCTACAACCAGGGGACATAGTCTCAGAATAAGTGATAGGCCATTTAAGACTGAGGTGAAGAGGAATTTCTTCACTCAGAGGGTGGGGTGAATCTTTGGAATTCTCTATCCCAGAGGGCTGTGGAAGCTCAATCATTGAGCATGTTCAAGACAAAAATCAATAGATAGCTGGATACTTGTTACAGCCAGGTGAGGAGGGATCACAATTGCTCGTCTTGCCCTTCCTCTTATTTGACTGCAACAGGGTTTATTCCTTTAATCAGCAGTTGTGCTTACAACCTCAGTGAATTCCTTTAATGTGATCATGAAAGAACCAATCGGACAGGTTTTCTTGAGTTTAAACAAGAAAGAGATAAGTTTATTATACTCAACAAGCTAAACCCGATCTAAAAATGATTTAAAAAAATATGTTTAGACATTCACTCACACATTCACACAGAAGTCACACACACAAAATAGATTACAGGGTGAAAAGTAGATTTTGTGGTTGGATTAGAGACCCGAATAAATTAAAATTAAATACACAATCTGAGAGGTTATACAGTTCGCTGGTCTTCCGGCTGAAGTTATATCCTTGCAGTCTTCGGCTGGTCAAAGTGCACCTTGTGGTTGGCCCACTTTGCTCAGGGTTTTCTTGGTAGAATTGTAGGTGGCTATCTTCCCCTGGTCTCTGGCTGTAGCAGTCTGTAGGCTTGGAGGGTCCACAGTTGCAGATGGTTTTCAAACTTGATGTTTTCTGGAGAGAGGGAGAGCAAGAGAAAGAAAGGGAGTCTTAGTTACTGCTTGTCTCTTGTATGTCTAACAAAACTCCCAATTTTTTCAGAGATGGTCAGATGGTCACATGACTGCTTCAGGGTATTCTTTGGAACCTTCTAAGGAAATACACGGTTCAGAATTGGCTCCACATGCCACAGGATGCCAGTATTGTCATTCGGAGGGGTTTGCTCTTGCAAAGTCTACATATCAGGATTGCCTTGACTGTTGTGCTAATGAAGCAATCCTAGGGAATTCAATTAGTTAGAGCACGTCATTGTTCTGGGTCCAGGGCTTCTCAGATTTCTGGCTCCGGTTGGGCCTTGGAACGTGCAAAGGTGTTTCAGTTACAAGTTGCAGTGGCCATCTTGGATGCCAGTTTTGTTAATATAAATTAACTGTGGGATTTTTTCCATTAAAAGTTTAATGTAAGTTTCCAACCAATGAATTAATATTTCTCATTTGGCATTTAGTGTTTGCTTGACAATACTAATGACATCAAGGGACTTGGGGATAGTGCTGGAAAATGGCATTGAGGTAGATGATCAGCCATGATCTGATTGAATGGCAGAGCAGGCTCAATGGGCTGAATGGCCTACTCCTGCTCCTGTGGTCAGAGTTATGGCACAATAGAGGGTCTGCCACAATTTGGTGACTCCAGAAGCTTTCGAGCTACCTGAGAAACAGGACGAATTGTTTCATTTTCCTCCTATATCAGCAGTCTGGTCAGTGATCACTGGATATTTGGGCTAACCAGGTGGTTCTTGTGTCCAATGTGCAAGCAAGAAGGTGGAATTGATGGTTCATTCATTTGCATATAGCTTCCATACAGAATACATGTAAATGGGCGTATTCTGGACCAGTGACACCAACCCTGGGAAATGGAAGAGGCACACAGAGGCAGGGATGTGGTAGAACATGTCAATGAACCCTTTTCCACTTTCACTTTCCCAGATCTGCGAGGAGCTCAGCAGCAGGGATGAAGTAAAGTCTCGGCCTTAAAGTCCATTCTGCAGCTGCTGTTTTTGTTAAAGAAAAATTGTGCAAAGGCAGAATGAAATGCCACTTTTATAGTGATAGTTGTTAAATTCAGATTCCCGGAGACCAGCATTCATGACCCAATTCCTCTCATTCACACTGCTTACACTAGCTCCCTTATTTCAGCGGCAGACTCATAGGTGCAGTTTGTTGGTGCCAAAGAGCTACTGAGTGAGTTGTTCTAGGCTCCTCCTGTTATTATATTGTACTGAACATGGTGCAAAGTACACTGCTTAGCTCCTGTTTATTCTGCACAAGATGTGAGATTCCAGTGTCTGGGCTTCCCCACTGACTGCTTACTGAAAGTTTCTGAAAATTAAATCCACTTCATTAATCACTAGTGATGCTTGTTCCCTAAGTGTGGGCCTCGTGCAGTCAGTTACATGCTGAATGTAAAAAAACAGTTGCTAGGATGACCAATTTTTCTCAGATCTCCTGGGCCCTTGGTCAGAATAAGTCCCCAATAGTTTTGTAATCAGCTTGCAATTAGGAATCTGTGGCACTAGTGTTTTGATGAAAGGTCACAGACCTGAAATGTTAACTCTGTTTCTCTCAGCACAGATGCTGCCAGACCTGCTTAATGTTTCCAGCATTTTCTGTTTTTATTTCAAATTTCCAGCATCCTCACTCGTGTAAGTTATGTACAGTGTAAGAGCAGCTATTATCATTTGTGTGCAAACTATTATAAGTGATCAGACTGTGTAAACTCATCTAAATCTCTCATATTACTTCCTACATTGCAATTTGAAAAGTAAATAGTACAGCTGAGGCTAGGCAGTTAAATTAGGTTGGATGAAAAGCCATCATGTCATTCTAATGGTTCCTTTACACTGGGCACTGATCTATAATTATGTGTGCATCCAGTGGTGCCAAACTGCCTGCTTATACTCCCAAAAACATTCTGCATCAATGGAACAACTGCACATGCTCAAAAGCTGTGCAAGTCTATTTGAGGATTTGACAGCCTGGTGGGGACCTTCTCTGAAGTCAGGATCAGGTTCATGTAGGCCAGAGATTTGTACTATTCCTGCTTTGGCATCCCATGCCACTTTTAAAACAGGAAGTCATCAAAGTGCATTTTTTTGATATATTCAGCACCTGTGCCAGTCCATGGCCTTTGTTTATCCTAGTGCTCCAATGTTGACCATTGGAAAGGTCTATTTTAATATTGGATAATATTGCAAAAAGCAAAATTTATAGTATATATTCCTCCTAAATAATTACTCATCTTGATGACTAGTTTAAAGCAACCTTATAAAATATAATTTACACAGAAACTTATTCAGACTTAATTATAGCACTACAGCTGTCTTCCATACTTCTGATTATCAAATAACAGGATGAAAGGTGCAGTGGAACTACATAATTCATGCTAAACCCACGGTTCATCTTTGCTCCCCTGTGAGTTCGGTGCCTGAGGTAGTATTCAAATCAGACAGCTAAATGCCATGATATATTAGCCAGCTTTAGGAGTTTTAAATTAATAATGACAGAAGGAAAAATCTTTCATTTGAAACTATTTAATCGCTGTTTTGAAGCTGGGTTGTTACTAAACAATGCAGCATTTAAATTTGTCAGGGCACGTAATGTAACTTCAAAGCAGTCTCTTGATGACTATCTATGGGCAAGCCTCACTTTTTCAATTTATGCCCATACCTGTGGAAAGAGCTATGCATCCAATTCCCTCTTTTTATTTTTTTTGAATTTATATTCACAAATTAATATATATTTTGTGATCATTTTGTGATTCAATGTCACTCAATCCAACGAAGCTGTCTGTTGATTTTAACATCCATTTTCATACACTAATAAACTGTAGGAATTTTTCAAAACTCTCTCCTTACTCTTTAGAGTAATCCAGAGGTAAGATTAACCAAGGCTCAAGACTTTTCAAAATAATTACTTCGACTAAACTCTTTCTTCATAATGGACTTTATTTATAGGACCTCAAAGTCACTGCTTTCAGAAATGTTTCTTTTGCCAAGACAAAAATCAAAAAGGATCCTTGATTATTCAAATACATCCATAATTCATCAAGTTTTCCTGCTGCTGTCAATAGCTCTCACAATGGGTTCTTCAAAAAATATGATTGCAACTATATCCAGCAGTGAATCTTGTGTATCATGTAATTTATGCTTCGATTATGAGTGGGCAATTTGCTTCTCAAATTTAATTCTACTAATGTTTGTGCTTTTCTGTCACCACTAATACAATTCCTGACTCTTCATTCAATTAAAAATCCTGGATCTGTTTGTTGTGTTACTGGGTTCTTCATGCAAACCTATCAATCACACACATAGAAAACTTGTGATGACCATGCAGACTTGTCATAGCTGCATTTTAACGTCATTTTAACTGATGGATTGGTGACCCATTGTAAGCTGTTGTAAGCTGGCTGTCGTAAGCCGCACCATTGACTCCCATCGGTCAAGATACCTGTCTTTTAAAATTCTTAATGGCAGAATGTTGGCACTATCTCCGGTGTCTATTTGAGCAAGTTTTTGCCATTCTTGTTCAGACAAATAATGTTGATTGCAGCAAAACCCTCTAGCTGTGTGATCACATCCACATAACATGCCATATTAATAGAAACAGAGAAAATAGGAGCAGGAGTAAGCCATTTGGCCGTTCGAGCCTGCTCCGCTATTCATTATGATCATGGCTGATCATCCAACTCAGTAGCCTGTTCCTACTTTCGCCCCATACCCTTTGATCCTTTTAGACCCAAGAGCTATATCTAACTCCTTCTTGAAAACATACAACGTTTTGGCCTCAACTACTTTCTGTGGTAGCGAATTCCACAGGCTCACCACTCTCTGGGTGAAGAAATTTCTCCTCATCTCTGTCCTGAAAGGTTTACCCCCTATCCTTAGTCTATGACCCCTGGTTCTGAACTCCCCCACCATCGGGAACATCCTTCCTGCATCTACCCTGTCAAGTCCTGTTAGAATTTTATAGGTTTCCATGAGATCCACCCTCACTCTTCTGAACTCCACCGAATATAATCCTAACAGACTCAATCTCTCCTCATACGTAAGTCCCACCATCCCAGGAATCAGTCTGGTAAGCCTTCGCTGCACTCCCTCTATAGCAAGAACATCCTTCCTCAGATAAGGAGACTAAAACTGCACACAATATTCCAGGTGTGGCCTCACCAAGGACCTGTATAATTGCAGCAAGACATCCCTGCTCCTGTATTCGAATCCTCTTACTATGAAGGCCAACATACCATTTGCCTTTATTACCACCTGTTGCACCTGCATGCTTACCTTCAGCGACTGGTGTACAAGAACACCCACGTCTCGCTGCATATTCCCCTCTCACAGTTTATAGCCGTTCAGATAATAATCTGCCTTCCTGTTTTTGCTACCAAAGTGGATAACCTCACATTTATCCACATTATACTGCACCTGCCATGCATTAGCCCACTCACTCAGCTTGTCCAAATCACCCTGAAGCCTCTCTGCATCCTCCTCATAACTCACCCTCCCACACAGTTTTATGTCATCTGCAAATTCAGAGATATTACATTTAGTTCCCTCATCTAAATCATTAACATATATTGTGAACAGCTGGGGTCCTAGCGCCGATCCCTGCAGTACCCCACTAGTCACTGCCTGCCATTCGGAAAAAGACCCATTTATCCCTGCTGTTTGTTTCCTGTCCTAATGGTGTGGAAAGCCTGCTCACTTTCAAGCTGAAGATCTTTCTTCATGGCATCTTCCACCTGGTCTGTCCTATTAGCAACCTCTGTACTTGTGTTGACTTCTGACACTCTACTTGTTGATGCTGCCAGTACACTACACACACTTTTTATTTGCCCATGGCTTATTGTAGGCTCTGACAGCACTGTCATAGCCAGCTTTCCTGCACTGACTTGCCCAATGCCCTTTCAAGCCACACACCTTGCAATGGTCTTGCAACGCTGGACAATTCCACCTCAGGTAGGAGACCGCACCGCTCATAGGATTTACTCTGCTTTGGTGCCTTGGCCACTTTGCCAATAGTCATAGCCACACCCAGTGCTTGCAAGTGTTGCCTTCCTGCCACAAAGGCTTCATATTTCCTACCTTCCTTCAGCAAGGATCAGTATTATGCCCTTCCTTTTTTTTCAGTAGGTCTCTCTGGAAGGCTTCGATTGGCATTGAAGCAAAGACGAGTTCCATGATTCCCTCCGACAATTCAGCTTCAGAGAAATCACAGTCTCTGCCCTTATCATGGCATTGGCTTACAAACTGACCAATCGACTCCTTAGACTGTTGTCTGAATGACATTAACTTTAAACAGTGGATCTTGAAATTCACCTTTACACAGAGCTGATCTTTCAATGTATTCCAGAGCTTCACTGGGTCTTTTTGATCCTCTTCGGATTGACCTGATATATTAATTCGATGGAGTCCCTCATTTCTAATGGCTATTTCAATCTTCACTGCTGGTCTGCTAGCTTCAGCGATGGATAAATTCAAGAAACATAATTCCATTCACTTAAACTCAGATATGACATCTGTGGCCTTCCAATTCATGATGGGAAATTTAGTAGTCATTGTTCTGATGCTCTTTGCTTCTCATGGATCCCTCTGGTTTTCTGTGGATTGGGTTTCCTTCAATAGAAATACTAAACAGTACTGCAGAACTGCTGTGCCTGCAGCTTGAGTCTTCACCATGCCCAGCCTCGGGCTCTGTATCGTTGTAACCTGTATCGTGCACTTTTTCCTTGGCCCTGCCCACGAAGCTGTTTTCACGAGGAACCCCACCACAATGGCCCAGTGGCTTCGTAACCTTTCAGTCTGATTCCAACCTGACTTTCGCAGCTCATTCCTAAACTGACTTAATATTCTTACTGACCACCGATCCAGTTATCACCCTAGTCAGTTACTCACTGTTTTTTCGAGCACTGATCTTCGAGGGTACATCTACTTCCCGGTGTCTCACTGTATTGCTTCTGCTTTTGTAGCAGACTGCTCGTGTTGTCCCAATTTCTTTTTCTGACTTCTCCCGATCTTCAGACTATTCTACTCTATGATCTCTACACTGAAGTGAATCACCACAATTCTGACCTTTGTTGTTACTTCTGCAACATGGTCTTCAAAAACACTCCACTGCCATCATATTGTGTTACTAGGTTCTTCACACAAACTTACCAATCACACAATGATGAATGGTAACAAATACTTTGGGTTCTTTTATTATTTGAAGACTCACAATGCTATATACAAGTTACAGGAGACTACATGCACAGCTTACTAAGGATCAACATATCGCCTACTCCTGTGTCACATGCTGTATAACATCACTTCCTGCTGTGATAATACACACTCACTATTTATGTATTCCCTTAAAGCAATATCACAACAATATTCTACATCATATGATTCTCTTTTCCAAGAGAAGGCCTATCATGTAAGCATGTCTAACTTTGCTTTCTCTCCCTTCCCATGTTGCAGGAGTTATGGACTCATTGCTGACCATATTCATAGCATGTCCTCTAACTCCTTTTGTTATAAAGGAATCTTTAAAGTTTTATATTCACCTGTGTTGACATCATCTTCAGAAATGAAGTTTTATATCCTTTGCACATCTTTTCTTCATCTGAGGAAAAATTCTGGGAAATTCCCCTAAGGGCCCAAAGTTTAAGCATCATTCTGATGGGCCTTTTCTGGAACTTTCCAAAGCCTCAATATCCGCCACCATATGACAAAACTAAAACTGGACATAATTGTATATGTAATTATACCAAGAACATATACAAAGTTAGAATTGTGTTTCTTTCTTTTAATTGTCCAAATCATAAACCCTAATATCCTATTTGCTTTTGCAACAGCCTTGTGACACTGGTCATGGGCCCTCTTCATTTCATGAATGACAACCCCCAGGTCCTTGTCTTGCTCAGCAGCCTTCAGTAGGAAACCCAGCACGGCGTATACAAGCAGGCATTTACCTTAGCCCAAATACATCACAATGTACTTGCCAATATTGAAATACACCTGCCACACATGGGCCTATTTCCTCAGTGTCTAGATGATGTCAGTGGGCGGCACAGTGGTGCAGTGGTTAGCACCGCAGCCTCACAGCTCCAGCGACCCGGGTTCGATTCTGGGTACTGCCTGTGCGGAGTTTGCAAGTTCTCCCTGTGACTGCATGGGTTTTCGCCGGGTGCTCTGGTTTCCTCCCACAGCCAAAGACTGTAAAGTAAATTGGCCATTATAAATTGCCCCGAGTATAGGTAGGTGGTAGGGGAATGGAGGGAAGGTGGGGATGTGGTAGGAATATGGGATTAATGTAGGATTAGTATAAATGGGTGGTTGATGGTCGGCACAGACTCAGTGAGCCGAAGGGCCTGTTTCAGTACTGTATCTCTAAACAAATAAATATGCCTGTGGACTATTTATTTCATCTAAGGTCCTAACTCCCATACATGCCTTTGTGTCATTAATTGGCTGTGAAGCACTTTGGAACATTCCAAGGATGTGAAAGATGCTATATGAATGCAAGTTTATTTCTGCCTGCCCTTTTTCAGTATGGACATCACATGGGTCACTCTCTGGTCAATGGGAACAGTGCCACGTCAGATGTTAAATATCTGAATCAGTGATTGACATTTTTCTTAGTACCCTAGAGTGAATAACATCAAGACCAGCAACCCATTCTGCTTTCAGAGGCCTATCTCTGGTGAGAAATATTCCAGCTTACATTACTACTTATTTAATTTTAGTATTGCCCCTGAGTAACAGCACAGGTATATTATTTAAATTATTTATAACCTCAGCCATATCTTAGGACTTCATGCAAATTTGTCTTGCAGAATTCCACGATGGCCCTAATGCCTCTTTGATTCCTATGTAGCTGTAAAAGGCCTTGCTGACACTAACACACCTATCCACTATTGTTTTATCCATTGGTCTTTTTGTTCAATCTGCTATCAGATATTGTTGTCCTCAACTAAACTTGATACATAACCCTGTTCTCACTTGAGTTGTGTGCCTTGCAGCTGGTAAATTATTTCCAATTTCATTTGATTTGTCTTCAGACCTCACTGTTTAGTCACTCAGCAGGTCTGGCAGCATCTGTGGAAAGAGAAGCAGAGTTAACGTTTCGGGTCAGTGACCCTTCTTCGGAACTGACAAATATTAGAAAAGTCACAGATTATAAACAAGTGAGGTGGGGGTTGGGCAAGAGATAACAAAGGAGAAGGTGCAGATTGGACCAGGCCACATAGCTGACCAAAAGGTCATGGAGCAAAGGCAAACAATATGTTAATGGTGTGTTGAAAGACAAAGCATTAGTACAGATTAGGTGTGAATATACTGAATATTGAACATCAGCAAGTGCAAACCTGAAGAAAAACAACCTGAAAAAAACAGTGGGTGAGCAAACTGAACAAACTAAGATGAACTGAAATAAATACAAAAAAAGATTGTAAAAAATGTAAAAAGGAATGCCAAAAAAAAAGGGAAGAAAAAATAACTAAAAATGAAAGTAAAGTGGGGGGCTGTCATGCTCTGAAATTATTGAACTCAATGTTCAGACCGGCAGGCTGTAATGTGCCTAATCGGTAGATGAGATGCTGTTCCTCGAGCTTGCGTTGATGTTCACTGGAACACTGCAGCAATCCCAGGACAGAGATGTGAGCATGAGAGCAGGGGGGAGTGTTGAAATGGCAAGCAACCGGAAGCTCAGGGTCCTGCTTGCGGACTGAGCGGAGATGTTCCGCAAAGCGGTCACCCAGTCTGCGCTTGGTCTCCCCAATGTAGAGGAGACCACACTGTGAGCAGCGAATACAGTATACTACATTGAAAGAAGTACAAGTAAATCGCTGCTTCACCTGAAAGGAGTGTTTGGGGCCTGGGATAGTGAGGAGAGAGGAGGTAAAGGGGCAGGTATTACACCTCCTGCGATTGCAAGGGAAGGTGCCCTGGGACGGGGACGAGGTGGTGGGGGTAATGGAGGAGTGGACCAGGGTGTCGCGGAGGGAACGATCCCTTCGGAATGCTGACAGGGGAAGGGAGGGGAAGATGCGACTGGTAGTGGCATCACGCTGGAGGTGGCGAAAATGGCGGAGGATGATCCTTTGGATATGGAGGCTGGTGGGATGAAAAGTGAGGACAAGGGGAACCCTGTCACGGTTCTGGGAGGGAGGGGAAGGGGTGAGGGTAGAGGTGCGGGGAATGGGTCGGACACGGTTGAGGGCCCTGTCAACCACAGTGGGGGGAAATCCTCGGTTGAGGAAAAAGGAGGTCATATCAGAAGCACCGTCATGGAAGGTAGCATCATCAGAGCAGATGCGTCGGAGACGGAGAAACTGGGAGAATGGAATGGAGTCCTTACAGGAGGTAGGGTGTGAAGAAGTGTAGTCGAGGTAGCTGTGGGAGTCAGTGGGCTTATAATGGATATTGGTAGACAACCTATCCCCAGAGATGGAGACAGAGAAGTCGAGGAAGGGAAGGGAAGTGTCAGAGATGGACCATGTAAAGGTGAGAGAAGGGTGGAAATTGGAAGCAAAGTTGATAAAGTTTTCTAGTTCGGGGCGGGAGCAGGAAACGGCACCGATACAGTCATCAATGTACCGGAAAAAGAGTTGGGGGAGGGGGCCTGAGTAGGACTGGAACAAAGAATGCTCGACATATCCCACAAAAAGACAGGCATAACTAGGACCCATGCGGGTACCCATAGCGACACCTTTTACTTGAAGGAAATGCATGGAGTTGAAGGAGAAGTTGTTCAATGTGAGAACAAGTTCAGCCAGGCGGAGGAGGGTGTTGGTGGATGGGGACTGGTTGGGCCTCTGTTCCAGGAAGAAGCGGAGAGCCCTCAAACCATCCTGGTGGGGGATGGAGGTGTAGAGCGATTGGACGTCCATAGTGAAGAGGAGGCGGTTGGGACCAGGAAACTGGAAATTGTCAAAATGACGTAGGGCGTCAGAAGAGTCACGGATGTAGGTGGGAAGAGACTGGACCAGCGGAGAAAAGAGAGAGTCTAGATAGGAAGAAATAAGTTCAGTTGGGCAGGAGCAGGCTGACACAATGGGTCTGCCGGGACAGTCCTGTTTGTGGATTTTGGGAAGGAGGTAGAAGCGGGCTGTCCGGGGTTGCGGGACTATGAGGTTGGAAGCTGTAGAGGGAAGATCTCCAGAGGAGATGAGGTCAGTGACAGTCCTTTGGACGGTGGCTTGATGTTCGGTGGTGGGGTCATGGTCCAGAGCATCAAGCCACCGTCCAAAGGACTGTCACTGACCTCATCTCCTCTGGAGATCTTCCCTCTACAGCTTCCAACCTCATAGTCCCGCAACCCCGGACAGCCCGCTTCTACCTCCTTCCCAAAATCCACAAACAGGACTGTCCCGGCAGACCCATTGTGTCAGCCTGCTCCTGCCCAACTGAACTTATTTCTTCCTATCTAGACTCTCTCTTTTCTCCGCTGGTCCAGTCTCTTCCCACCTACATCCGTGACTCTTCTGACGCCCTACGTCATTTTGACAATTTCCAGTTTCCTGGTCCCAACCGCCTCCTCTTCACTATGGACGTCCAATCGCTCTACACCTCCATCCCCCACCAGGATGGTTTGAGGGCTCTCCGCTTCTTCCTGGAACAGAGGCCCAACCAGTCCCCATCCACCAACACCCTCCTCCGCCTGGCTGAACTTGTTCTCACATTGAACAACTTCTCCTTCAACTCCATGCATTTCCTTCAAGTAAAAGGTGTCGCTATGGGTACCCGCATGGGTCCTAGTTATGCCTGTCTTTTTGTGGGATATGTCGAGCATTCTTTGTTCCAGTCCTACTCAGGCCCCCTCCCCCAACTCTTTTTCCGGTACATTGATGACTGTATCGGTGCCGTTTCCTGCTCCCGCCCCGAACTAGAAAACTTTATCAACTTTGCTTCCAATTTCCACCCTTCTCTCACCTTTACATGGTCCATCTCTGACACTTCCCTTCCCTTCCTCGACTTCTCTGTCTCCATCTCTGGGGATAGGTTGTCTACCAATATCCATTATAAGCCCACTGACTCCCACAGCTACCTCGACTACACTTCTTCACACCCTACCTCCTGTAAGGACTCCATTCCATTCTCCCAGTTTCTCCGTCTCCGACGCATCTGCTCTGATGATGCTACCTTCCATGACGGTGCTTCTGATATGACCTCCTTTTTCCTCAACCGAGGATTTCCCCCCACTGTGGTTGACAGGGCCCTCAACCGTGTCCGACCCATTCCCCGCACCTCTACCCTCACCCCTTCCCCTCCCTCCCAGAACCGTGACAGGGTTCCCCTTGTCCTCACTTTTCATCCCACCAGCCTCCATATCCAAAGGATCATCCTCCGCCATTTTCGCCACCTCCAGCGTGATGCCACTACCAGTCGCATCTTCCCCTCCCTTCCCCTGTCAGCATTCCGAAGGGATCGTTCCCTCCGCGACACCCTGGTCCACTCCTCCATTACCCCCACCACCTCGTCCCCGTCCCAGGGCACCTTCCCTTGCAATCGCAGGAGGTGTAATACCTGCCCCTTTACCTCCTCTCTCCTCACTATCCCAGGCCCCAAACACTCCTTTCAGGTGAAGCAGCGATTTACTTGTACTTCTTTCAATGTAGTATACTGTATTCGCTGCTCACAGTGTGGTCTCCTCTACATTGGGGAGACCAAGCGCAGACTGGGTGACCGCTTTGCGGAACATCTCCGCTCAGTCCGCAAGCAGGACCCTGAGCTTCCGGTTGCTTGCCATTTCAACACTCCCCCCTGCTCTCATGCTCACATCTCTGTCCTGGGATTGCTGCAGTGTTCCAGTGAACATCAACGCAAGCTCGAGGAACAGCATCTCATCTACCGATTAGGCACATTACAGCCTGCCGGTCTGAACATTGAGTTCAATAATTTCAGAGCATGACAGCCCCCCACTTTACTTTCATTTTTAGTTATTTTTTCTTCCCTTTTTTTTTTGGCATTCCTTTTTACATTTTTTACAATCTTTTTTTGTATTTATTTCAGTTCATCTTAGTTTGTTCAGTTTGCTCACCCACTGTTTTTTTCAGGTTGTTTTTCTTCAGGTTTGCACTTGCTGATGTTCAATATTCAGTATATTCACACCTAATCTGTACTAATGCTTTGTCTTTCAACACACCATTAACATATTGTTTGCCTTTGCTCCATGACCTTTTGGTCAGCTATGTGGCCTGGTCCAATCTGCACCTTCTCCTTTGTTATCTCTTGCCCAACCCCCACCTCACTTGTTTATAATCTGTGACTTTTCTAATATTTGTCAGTTCCGAAGAAGGGTCACTGACCCGAAACGTTAACTCTGCTTCTCTTTCCACAGATGCTGCCAGACCTGCTGAGTGAATCCAGCATTTCTTGTTTTTGTTTCAGATTTCCAGCATCCGCAGTATTTTGCTTTTATATCACTGTTTAGTCATGTTGGCTTAGTTTTGCCGTGTGCTCTTCTTTTGACCCAAAGGACGTGAATGTCTTCTTTCTGCATAAGAATTGTTTCAAAATATTCCCTTATTTATCTGTGCTGTAATTATCCCCTTCTAGTAGAATCTTGCGTGAGTCCTCTGTCAATTTAATTAAATTAGCCCTTCTGGGATTTTCTGCTGGAAGTAACAGCCTTTGTAGAATATAACCAACCAAATATGGGTGGGTGTATATAAATTGAGCACTAATGATGGGATGCGGTTTTAGAACTTATTTCCTGTCATACTGCCAACGCTGGGCATGTTGCTATGTCAGACAGGAAGGGGCTTAAAATTAAAATCCTCATCCCAATGAATTATGTTTTATGGGAGATGAACAACATTATGTAAAAATGTCAAACTCATATAGGACCAATACTTCGTCTAGAGATAGCCGAAACCACTTTCTTGCTAATGATGATTGTAGCCTCCATTCCCTACACCAAGGTGTTGACTCCCCAGTACAGGGTAAAATCCCACATGGAAGCCCACTGAAAAATTGGCCAGGGCCAATGGGACAATTAATATTCCACCATGCTGTAGATACAGGAATACCTCCTATTATATCTGAGATTGAAAACCAGCATAAACATAATCAGCGTAAAAAAACTGTGAACCGAGAGATCAAAATAAATAACTGGAATTTTAACAACAACTTGCATTTATATAGCACCTTTAATTCCATAAAATGTGACAGCACACTTCACAGGAGTGTTTTCAAATATAATTTGAAACTGAGTCAGAAATATTAAGACAGATGACAAAACGCTTGGTCAAAGAGGTAGGAGGAGAGAGGTGGAGAGGTTTAGGGAGGGAATCCCAGAGCATAAGAACCCAGGCAGCTGAAGACACCACCATCAATGGGAGGACAATGGAAATCAGTGATCTGCAAGAGGCCAGAATTGAAGGAACAGAGAGATCTCAGAGGGTTGTCGGGCCAGAGGAGGTTACACAGTTGGGGAGGGGCAAGACCATGGAAGGACTTGAAAACAAGAATGAGAATTTTAAATTCCTGGGGTTGTTGGTCTGGGAGCCAAGGTAGGTCACTGAGTACAGGGGTGATGGTTGAGTGGGTCTTGACACAAGATAGGATATAGGCAACAGGGTTTTGGATGAGCTGAAGTTCACAAAGGGTGAAAGGTGGGAAGCCCGCCAGGAGAACATTGGAATAGTTAGGTTTGGAGGTAACAAAGGGAATATCCAGACAGTTCTGATTTCAACTGCAGTTGGAGTAAGTCTTCAGAATGTTGGCACGTATTTATGATTAGTTGTTTGATTATGGGTTTATTGATACTGATGAACAAGGGAAACAAACTCAAAGAGAGACTGGGTATTATGACAATCAATTTAACAACAATAAATGGCACATTGTGAATTGCTGGATTTTCAGCACTCCAGCAATCACTCTAAACAGTTCGGTGGAGACACTCAGCATGTCAAACAAGATCTCTCGAGATTACTTCAGTCAATAGATGTTTCAGGTATAAACCCTGCCTCAGAACTGAGATAATACAGGTGAATAGGATTTTAAAAGTACAGAACTCTCTCTCTCATGTGCAAACACATGACAAAGCAACCTGCCTGATCAGAACCCCATCCACTGCCTCCACCACCGATGCACAGCAGCCGCAGTGTGTACCATCTACAACCTTCCAAACCCATGACCTCTATTGCCTAGATAAACAAGGACAGCAGACCCATGGGAACACCATCATGTGCAAGTTCCCCTCCAAGTCACACATCATCCTGATTTGGAAATGCATCCCTGTTCCTTCACCATTGCTGAGTCAAAGACCTGGAAGTCCCACCAATGTTCCCTCTAAGCTGCACGAGTGTGCGGCTGCAGATACCACATTGGCCTTGTTCAAGGGCCTATAGCACGAGTGCGAGGCCACGCAAAAAAATTTAAAGGGACTGTGCACTAGAAAAACTGGCTGTGCACAACAACTAAAATTTAAAGGATACCTCACTCCATACCTAACAGCACTGTGGAAGTACCTTAATCATAGGGACTTCAGTGGTTCAAGAAACGGCTCATCACCATCTTCTCAAGGGCAATGAGGGATGACTAATAAATGCTGACCTTGCCAGTGATGCCCCCTCCCGTGAATGAATAAAAACAACATTGAATGACTTGTAAAGTTCGAAGATGGGGATCAGGAAATGGTTAAACGCAAGAAGTGATCAGACAGAAAGAGACATAATAAACAATAAAGGATTGAGCATGTGAGCAGAGCTAAAGGAGGTAAGTGAATAGAAAGGTAAGTATGAAAAACTGACAAGGTGGAGCAGGCTCCAATGATCAGGAGTCTGGTGGAAGGTCTGAAATTGTTAAAGTCAATATTAAAGCCAGAGGGCTGCAAAGTGCTTAATAGAAAGGCGTGCTTCTGCTCCTCAAGCTTGCATTGAATTTCATTGGAACCATGCAGAAGGCTAAAAACAGAGGTCAGAGTGTGTGTGAGGCAAAGAATTGAAGTGACAGACAATATGGATTTCAGAGTTGCAAACCTGAACAGTCAACTGACTTGTGATTTCAAGACACATACTGTCTGACCTGCTGAGTACCTCCAGTCTTTTTTCCATTTAGGTTCCAGATTTTCTGCATCTGTAGTATCTTTTTGGGTTTTTTCATTCGTGGGATGCAGGCATCACTGGCAAGGCCAGCATTTATTGTCCATTCCTAAATCTTCTTGGGAAAGTGGTGGTGAGCTGCCTTTTTGAATCACTGCTGTCTGTGTGGTGAAGGTACTTCCACAGTGCTGTTAGGGGGGGAGTTCCAAGATTTTTGACCCAATGGCAGTGAAGAAACAGTGATGTAGTTCCAAGTCAGGATGGTGTGTGACTTGAAGAGGAACTTGCAGGTGGTGATGTTCCCATGTGCCTGCTGTCCTTGTTTATCTAGTAGGTAGAAGTCACAAGTTTGGAAGGTGCTGTCAAGGAGCCTTGGTGAGTTGCTGCAGTGCAACTTGTTATTGGCTACACACTGCTGCCACTCTGTGCTGGTAGTGGATGGAGTGCATGTATAAGGTGATGAATGAGATGTCAATTAAGTGGGCCATTTTGTCCTGGATAATGTTGAGCTTCTTGAGTGTTGTTGGAGCTACACTCATCCAGGCAAATGGAGAGTTTTCTATCACACTTTTGACTTGTGCCTTTTAGATGGGGGAGTCAGGAGGTGAGTTACTACTCACACAATTTCCAACATCTGACCTGTTCTTATAGCCATAGTATTTACCTGCCTGGTCCAGTTAAGTTTCTTGTTTATGATGACCACCACAATGTTGATGGTGGGGGATTCAGTGATGGTAATGTTGTTGAATGTCAAGGGAAGGTGTTTAGACTCTCTCTTGTTGGAGATGGTCTTCGCCTGGCACTTGTGAGGCGTAAACATTACTTGCCACTTAACACGTAGGCCTGGATGTTGTTGAGGTTTTGCTGCATGCAGGCACAGAATGCTTCAGTATCTGAGGAATTGCGAATGGCACTGTACACTGTGTAATCATCAGCAAATATCCACACTTTTGACATTCTGATGCAGGTAAGGTGATCGATGAAGCAGCTGAAGATGGTTGAGCCTAGGACACTACCATGAGGATCTCCTGCAGTGATGTCCTGGGGGTTGAGATGATTGGCCTCCAACAACCACAATCATTTTTCTTTGTGCTAGGTATGATTTCAACTCAGGAAGAGATCTCCCACACCGCCCCCCCACCCCACTCCCGCCCCCCGATTACCATTGACTTCAATTTTGCTAGGGCTCCTTGATGCCACATTCAGTCAAATGCTGCCTTGATGCCAAGGGCAGTCACTCTCACCTCACCTCTGGAATTCATCTCTTTTCTCCATGTTTGATCCAAGGCTGTAATGAGGTCTGGAGCAGAGTGGCCTTGGCAGAACCCAAACTGAGCATCAGTGAGCATGTTATTGCTGTCCAAGTGCTGCTTGATAGCACTGTTGATGAATTGGATTGGATTAGATTTGTCCTGCTTTTTGAGAGCAGGACATACCTGAGGAATTTTCCATATTGTCAGGTAGATGTCAGTATTGTAGCTGTACAGTAACAGCTTGGCTAAGGGCACAGCTAGTTTTGGAGCAAAAGCCTTCACCACTACAGCCAGGATGTTGTCAGCCTTTGCTGTATCCAGTGTGCTCAGCTATTTTTGATATCATGTGGAGTGAATTGAATTGGCTTAAGACTGGTTTCTGTGATAGTGGGATCTCAGGAGGAAGCCGAGGTGAATCATCTACTTGCACATCTGCTTGACGATGGTTGCACATGCTTCAGCCTTGTCCTTTACACCTACATGCTTCGCTCCACATCATTGAGGATGGGGATGTTCATAGAGCCTCCTCCTCTCCCACTATTCACAATTGGATGTGGCAGGACTGCAGAGTTTTGATCTAATCCATTCGTTGTGCGATTGCTTTGCTCTATCGCATGCTGTTTCTATTGTTTATCATGCATGTAGTCCTGGGTTGTAGCTTCACCAGGTTCCCACCTCATTTTTAGATATGCCTGGTGTTGCTCCTGGTGTGCTGTCCTACGGCCCTCACTGAACCAGGATGGAACCCTGGTTTGATGGCATGGTAGACAGAGGGATATACCAGGCCATGAGATTACATACAATTCTGCTGCTGTTGCTGATAGCCACAATGCCTCATGAATGCTGACTTTTGAGCTGCTAGAATCTGTTCTGAATTTATCCTGGTGTTGGTGCCACACAACACGATGGAGGGTGTCCTCAATGTGAAGGTGTGACATTGCGTCCACAAGGACTGTGCGGTGATCACTCCGACCAAAACTGTCATAGATGGATGCTTCCGCAACAGGGAGCTTGGTGAGGACAAGGTGAAGTGGGTTTTCTCTTTTGTTGGTTCTCTCACCACCTGCGGCAGTCCCGGTCTGCCAGGTATGTCCTTCAGGTCTTGACTGACCAGGTCAGTAGTGGTGCTGCCGAGCCAGTTTTGGTGACAGGCATTGAAGTCCTGCACACAGACTACATTCTGCGTCCTTGCTACTTTCAGTACTTCTTCCAAATGGTGTTCAACATGGAGGAGACTGATTTGTCAGCTGAGGAAGGGCAGTAGGTGGTAATCAGCAGGAGGTTTCCTTCCCCATATTTGATCTGATGCCATGAGACTTCATGGGGTCCAGAGTCAATGTTGAGGACTCCCAGGGCCACTCCCTCACAACTGTATACCACAGTCCCGCCACCTCTAATGGGTCTGTCCTGCAGGTGGGACAGCACATACCCAGGGAGGGTGATGGAGGAGTCTGAGATTTTGGCTGTAATGTACGATTCTGTGAGTATGACTATATCAACCTATTGCTTGACTCTGTGAGATAGCTCTCCCAATTTTGGCATAAGTGCCCAGATGTTACTGAGGAGGACTTTGCAGTGTTGACTTGCCGGGGTCTGCATTTGTCATTTCCAGTACCTAGTTCGATGTCAGGTGGTCCATCCACTTGCATTCTTATTAGACATTCAACAGCATTACCATCTCTGAAAGCCCCACTATCAACATCCTAGGGGCTACCATTGACCAGAAACTGAACTGGAGTAGCCATATAAATACCATGGCTACAAGAGCAGGTCAGAGGCTAGGAATCCTGAGGCGAGTAACTCACCTCCTGACTCCCCAAAGCCTGTCCACCATCTAGAAGGCACAAGTCAGGAATGTGATGGAATACTCTCCACTTGCCTGGATGGGTGCAGCTGCAACAACACTCAAGAAGCTCGACACCATCCAGGACAAAGCAGCCCGCTTGATTGGCACCCCCATCTACAAACACTTACTCCCTCCACCACCGACGCACAGTGGCAGCAGTGTATACCATCTACAAGGTGCACTGCAGCAATGCATCAAGGCTCCTCAGACAGCACCTTCCAAACCCGTGACCTCTACCAACTAGAAGGACAAGGGCAGCAAATACATGGGAACACCACCACCTGCAAGTTCCCCTCCAAGTCACACACCATCCTGACTTGGAACTATATTGCCGTTCCTTCACTGTCACTGGGTCAAAATCCTGGAACTCCCTTCCTAACAGCACTGTGGGTATACCTACCCAAATGGACTGCAACGGTTCAAGAAGGCAGCTCACCACCACCTTCTCAAGGGCAATTAGGGATGGGCAATAAATGCTGGCCTGGCCAGCATCACCCACATCCCATGAATGAATTAAAAAAAAACTTTTTCGTAACGATTTGCGGCACAGTGGCGCAGTGGTTAGCACCGCAGCCTCACAGCTCCAGTGACCCGGGTTCAATTCTGGGTACCGCCTGTGCGGAGTTTGCAAGTTCTCCCTGTGACTGCGTGGTTTTTCGCCGGGTGCTCCGGTTTCCTCCTTCAGCCAAAGACTTGCCGGTTGATAGTTAAATTGACCATTATAAATTGCCCCTAGTATAGGTAGGGGGAAGGTGGGGATGTGGTAGGAATATGGGATTAATGTAGGATTAGTATAAATGGGTGGTTGATGGTCGGCACTGAGTCAGTGGGCCGAAGGGCCTGTTTCAGTTTCAATAAATAAATAAATAAACTGCTACAATGGCTTGCTAGGCCATTTCAGAGGACAGCTGAAAGTCAGCCACATTTCTGTGGGTCTGGAGTCACATGTTGGCGAGACTGGGTAAGGACAGCAGATTTCCTGCATCAGTGAACCAGATGGGTTTTTACAACAATCCAGTAAGTTTCATGATCACTATTAGTGATACTAGCTTTGCTTCCAGATTTTTTATTTAATTGACTGTAATTAAATTCCCCAGCTGCCATAGTAGAATTTAAGCTCACACCTCTGGATAATTAGCCTTGTCCTCTAGACTACTATTCTGGATTACTAGTCCAGTAACATAACCACTTAAAAAAAAAACGACTGGAGTTTATATTTGGTGTAGTCTCCCAGTGAGTGGAATGGCCTAAATTAGCTCACACAAATAATGATTTCTATGAGGTATATTGCTGCAACCCAGAGGTGATGGTGTTAACTGCAGTATGCGAAATCAAAAAAAAGGAACTAACCACAGTTAATTATTACTGCACGAGATATTCCAGAAACTAAACCATATAATTAATAAAACATCAGGCAATTGACAGTAACTTAGAAGCCTTTTACAATCTTGACAGAATTCCCCCATTACAGTGTCACTCACGTGATGCCATGTATAATGTCCTCAATTTATTTACCATTTTAAGATGTTGTAGAATGTTTGGGCTCCCCAGGGTTCATTTTGGCTCCTGGGTGACCGATTGGCAAGATTTTTGCTGGTTACCCATGCTTGAAGTGAAGAGGTAACCAAGTTTGAGGCCAGGGTTTCATTTACATTGGCTGACAAGGTGCTAATTAGTTGGCTGAATGTAGCTTGGCAGATTGAGGCCTTACTAATAACAGGTTGCCCTGGCCACCAGCAAGGTAAGTTTTGAACGGGATCCCTGGGTGGCAGTGGCCCAGGTTATTTTTGCAGGACCTGAAGGAGGATTCTTGTACCTCCCTGTCACCATAAAAAAAATTTAAACTTACCTTCGCTGGGACTCTTCAGCTCATGTTAACAGGAGTAGGCCATTCAGTCCCTAGAGCCTGCTCTGCCATCCAATAAAATCAGTTTCGTATGACAGGGATGGTTAGTTTCGCTATCAATTCTATGGTTTCCTGAGATGCCAAGTGGAGAAATGAGGTGCCTCCCACAACAGATCTTAATGGGCAGGTTGATGTGATCTGTCCCATGGTCTGGAACTCATGGTCTCAATTGTGCTTTGGGTTGTTCCTCATCTTCCACTTGTGGAGTAGGTGGTCCACACCCTGGTTGGAAGTTAACGCCTCCTCTGAGAGCAGACTGGGAGGTGGTGGGGGGGGAGGGGTGCATGAAATTGGGTGGGATGGCAGGGGCACCAGGCCTGCCATCTACCCATCCCTGCCAGTATCTTCCCAGCTCAATGGAGGTGGCAGTCACCCCACCTCGCCTTAGGCCAATTGAGTCCCTTAAGTGGTCAACTAATGACCCATTAAGGACCTCTTCCTGACGCTGCTGATATGTTACAAATTGGCAGGTGCAATATAATGTGGGAAAGTATGAGGTTATCCACATTGGTAGGAAGAATAGAAAAGCAAAATATTATTCAATAGATAAAGACAGCAGAACGCTGCAATACAAAGGGATCTGGGTGTCAACATGCAGGAAATACAGAAGTTAGTATCCAGGTACAGCAAGTAATTAGGAAGACAAATGGAAAGTTGGCTTTTACAATTGGGATGCAGTATAAAAGTAGGAAAGTCTTGGTACAATTGTATAGGGCATTGGTGAGATCACACCTAGAGTACTGTGCACAATTTTGGTCTCCTTACTTAAGGAAGGATATACTCGCATTGGAAGCAGTTGCGAAGGTTCACTAGGCTGATTCCTAGAATGAAGGGGTTGTCTTGTGAGGAAAGGTTGAACAGGTTGGCCCTATACTCTTTGGACTCTAGAAGAATGAGAGGTGATCTTATTAGAACAAGAACAAAGAACAAAGAAAATTACAGCACAGGAACAGGCCCTTCGGCCCTTCAAGCCTCAGCCGATCCAGATCCTCTATCTAAACCTGTCGCCTATTTTCTAAGGGTCTGTATCTCTTTGCTTCCTACCCATTCATGTATCTGTCTAGATACATCTTAAAAGACGCTATTGTGCCCGCGTCTACCACCTCCGCTGGCAATGCGTTCCAGGCACCCAGCACCCTCTGCATAAAGAATTTTCCACGCATATCCCCCCTAAACTTTTCCCCTCTCACTTTGAACTCGTGACCCCTAGTAATTGAATCCCCCACTCTGGGAAAAAGCTTCTTGCTATCCACCCTGTCTATACCTCTCATGATTTTGTACACCTCAATCAGGTCCCCCCTCAACCTCCGTCTTTCTAATGAAAATAATCCTAATCTACTCAACCTCTCTTCATAGCTAGCGCCCTCCATACCAGGCAACATCCTGGTGAACCTCCTCTGCACCCTCTCCAAAGCACCTACATCTTTATGGTAATGTAGTGACCAGAACTGCACGCAGTATTCCAAATGTGGCCGAACCAAAGTCTTATACAACTGTAACATGACCTGCCAACTCTTGTACTCAATATCCCGTCCGATGAAGGAAAGCATGCCGTATGCCTTCTTGACCACTCTATTGACCTGCGTTGCCACCTTCAGGGAACAATGGACCTGAACACCCAAATCTCTCTGTACATCAATTTTCCCCAGGACTTTTCCATTTATTGTATTGGTTGATGTCCACTTTTGAATTGGATCTTCCAAAATGCATCACCTCGCATTTGCCCGGATTGAACTCCATCTGCCATTTCTCTGCCCAACTCTCCAATCTATCAATATTCTGCTGTATTCTCTGACAGTCCCCTTCACTATCTGCTCCTCCACCAATCTTAGTGTCATCTGCAAACTTGCTAATCAGACTACCTATACTTTCCTCCAAATCATTTATGTATATCACAAACAACAGTGGTCCCAGCACGGATCCCTGTGGAACACCACTGGTCACACGTCTCCATTTTGAGAAACTCCCTTCCACTGCTACTCTCTGTCTCCTGTTGCCCAGCCAGTTCTTTATCCATCTAGCTAGTACACCCTGGACCCCATGCGACTTCACTTTCTCCATCAACCTACCATGGGGAACCTTATCAAACGTCTTACTGAAGTCCATGTATATGACATCTACAGCCCTTCCCTCATCAATCAACTTTGTCACTTCCTCAAAGAATTCTATTAAGTTGGTAAGACATGACCTTCCCTGCACAAAACCATGTTGCCTGTCACTGATAAGCCCATTTTCTTCCAAATGGGAATAGATCCTATCCCTCAGTATCTTCTCCAGCAGCTTCCCTACCACTGACGTCAGGCTCACCGGTCTATAATTACCTGGATTATCCATGCTACCCTTCTTAAACAAGGGGACAACATTAGCAATTCTCCAGTCCTCCGGGACCTCACCCGTGTTTAAGGATGCTGCAAAGATATCTGTTAAGGCCCCAGCTATTTCCTCTCTCGCTTCCCTCAGTAACCTGGGATAGATCCCATCCGGACCTGGGGACTTGTCCACTTTAATGCCTTTTAGAATACCTAACACTTCCTCCCTCCTTATGCCGACTGGACCTAGAGTAATCAAACATCTATCCCTAACCTCAACATCCGTCATGTCCCTCTCCTCGGTGAATACCGATGCAAAGTACTCGTTTAGAATTTCACCCATTTTCTCTGACTCCACGCATAATTTTCCTCCTTTGTCCTTGAGTGGGCCAATCCTTTCTCTAGTTACCCTCTTGCTCCTTATATATGAATAAAAGGCTTTGGGATTTTCCTTAACCCTGTTTGCTAAAGATATTTCATGACCCCTTTTAGCCCTCTTAATTCCTCGTTTCAGATTGGTCCTACATTCCCGATATTCTTCCAAAGCTTCGTCTTTCTTCAGCCTCCTAGACCTTATGTATGCTTCCTTTTTCCTCTTAGCTAGTTTCACAATTTCACCTGTCATCCATGGTTCCCTAATCTTGCCATTTCTATCCCTCATTTTCACAGGAACATTTCTCTCCTGCACGCTAATCAACCTCTCTTTAAAAGCCTCCCACATATCAAATGTGGATTTATCTTCAAACAGCTGCTCCCAATCTACATTCCCCAGCTCCTGCCGAATTTTGGTATAGTTGGCCTTCCCCCAATTTAGCACTCTTCCTTTTCGACCACTCTCATCTTTGTCCATGAGTATTCTAAGACTTATGGAATTGTGATCACTATTCCCAAAGTAGTCCCCTACTGAAACTTCAACCACCTGGCCGGGCTCATTCCCCAACACCAGGTCCAGTATGGCCCCTTCCCAAGTTAGACTATTTACATACTGCTCGAGAAAACCCTCCTGGATGCTCCTTACAAATTCTGCTCCATCTAGACCTCTAACACTAAGTGAATCCCAGTCAATGTTGGGAAAATTAAAATCTCCTATCACCACCACCCTGTTGCTCCTACATCTTTCCATAATCTGTTTACATATTTGTACCTCTATCTCACGCTTCCTGTTGGGAGGCCTGTAGTACAGCCCCAACATTGTTACCGCACCCTTCCTATTTATGAGTTCTGCCCATATTGCCTCACTGCTCGAGTCCTCCATAGTGCCCTCCTTCAGCACAGCTGTGATATCCTCTTTGACCAGTAATGCAACTCCTCCACCCCTTTTACCTCCCTCTCTATCCCTCTTGAAGCATCGATATCCTGTGATATTTAGTTGCCAATTGTGCCCTTCCCTCAACCAAGTCTCAGTAATAGCAATAACATCATACTCCCAGGTACTAATCCAAGCCCTAAGTTTATCTGCCTTACCTACTACACTTCTTGCATTAAAACAAATGCACCTCAGACCACCAGTCTCTTTGCGTTCATCATCTGCTCCCTGCCTACTCTTCCCCTTAGTCACGCTGACTTCATTATCTAGTTCCTTACAGGCTTTAGTTACTACCTCCTTACTGTCCACTGACCTCCTCATTTGGTTCCCATCCCCCTGCCACATTAGTTTAAACCCTCCCCAACATCTTATATTGAAACATATAAGATTCTGAGGGGGCCTGACAGGGTCGATGTTGAGAGGATGTTTCCCTTTTGGGGGAATCTGGAACTGGGGGCACAGTTTCACAATAAAGGGTCACCCATTTAAGATGGAGATGAAGAGGAATTTCTTCTGCTAGAGTCGTGAATCTTTGGAATTCTGTACCCCAGAGAGCAGTGGAGGCTGCATCATTGAATATATTCAAGGCTGAGGTAGACAGATTCTTGAACTATAGGGGAGTCAGGGGTTATGGGGAACAGACAAGAAAGTAGAGTTGAAGCTAAGATCAGATCAGCCATAATTTTATTGAATGGTGGAGCAGGCTGAAGAAGCTGAATGACCTACTCTTGCTGCTATTTTTTATTTTTCTTATGTTATCATGTAATAATCTACCCTCCTGGCTGAAAATCTTTCTTTTAATTTACTTTAGCCTAGCAATTCCTGTGCTAATATTAGTGGACAAAGGCTTAATATGACTTTCTCCCGTCCAGTATTTTATCACAGGCATTATTTTAGATCGTACTAATATAACATAAAAGGGATTTTCATAAATGCATATTAAGTATTCATCTAGTGTTATTACATTTAAAGTGATTTCTAGAAATTTGCTTTTACCCTCATACTTGAAGCCAATTATCTGAGTTATTTTCATGAAATCACTTTTTTTAAGCAGGAAATATTTTAATAAATTAATTTAATTAATAAAATGTTGTTAACTGGTATAAAATAAGCAACAGAGGCTTGAAAGATATATCATTTTGAAATTGTTTTAAAGTACTTTATTTCTTTTTATTGAAACCTAATGCGCTTTGCTAGATTTATTTGCTTAATGGACTACATAATTTTTGGAGTACAATTCTAATTTGGATAGTAATTTAACAAGTGATTTGTATAAAGATTGTTCATTGTGCATATTTGCGTTTTTAATCTTGTAGCTGGGTCGGCTAATTCTTGACAATGACAAAAATTTTCAGATTATTAATCATCCCGTATGTACCGTCCTCACACTGCATTTGTTCCAAACAATGCTTTTCTTAATTAAAAATTGTTATGACTGTCAGTCCATGTTCCGTTTCATCCACTGCTGGTGACAGATTGTGAAATGGAAGATGTAATGCTTGTCGCACATTACAAAGACAATGGTGCTTCCATTTCTACAGCCATCAAGGTGTGAGAATCTATACTGACAGAAACAATGAAGATTGCTATTGTAAGTATTTATGTTAATAATTTGGTGGAGGATGAACCCATTGTGCACCCAAAATTGGACAAAATTGTGTAGTAATTGCACCATGTCTCAATCTGTGCCTGCCTCATGCCCAAGCCAATTCTGGCTTTGGGCCTAATTAAATGTCACCGCTAAGATTTAGGGTTGGATTTTACACCCCCCCCCCAATATCACTGGTCATGGCGGCGGGGGGGCTGGAAAATGCCTCTGGCAGAGGCCCGCCACATGCCTCAACGCTAGTAAGGTCTGGCCCGATTTTGCTTCGTGGCAACCCCCACCCACCCACCCCCCCCAATGTCCACCACTCGGCGATGGGAGCCAAATTTGTATAGGTAAATTTATTTGAATTAATTAATTAATTAATTAATTACCCACTCCCGCCGTCCGTTCTGGTGCCATATTAGTGCCAGCGGCCAGCACTCCCGCGCCTTCGGATCTCTGTCTTGAGATCCAAGGGGGAACACTGGGGGGAGGGGGAAGCAGATAAGTCCACCCCGGCCATTTAAATGATCTGCTTTGCTGAATATTGTGGCGGCTCCATGACGCGCAGTTCGCGTGGGTGGACTGCCATTTTTGAAGCTCGCCGCAGATATCCGAAGCGAGCTTATAAAATCCAGTCCATAATGTATACATGTGGTATCAACCAGGGTCATGGGCTAATTTTAAATAGAAGGACTAGATGTGTACAGCAGACCCATTGGCATCTGAAAATGAGAAAAGGCAGGTTAATATTTTAGTACAGCCTCCTACTGGATGTTATGTGTGGCATTTTTCTACAAGAAAGAAGGAGGAGTGTTAGTAATACCCTTGTGAGGTGTTTAGAGAATGTGCCTGGTACAACAGTTTGTATGTTGTGTGTAAGATATGAGGTGTGGGGAAGAGAGGTAATAATGTTAAGTGTAGGAGGTGCAGAGTATGTGGGCATGAGAAGAAGGAGGTGCAATGAGATGTGTTGCAATGACTGTAGGAGAGTAAAAGGAAGTAGGGAAGGGGGTTATTGCAAGCAGTGAAGCTGTAGGTGATTGTGTAGAGAGTAAGAGACCTGAGAGTTAGAATTCTTACCTCCTTAACTCTGGTGAGGTCATTGAACTTTTTTCTACATTGTAACCATGCCTTGTAAGTTCAGCTCCTAGCATTAACCTCCTGTGTAACCTCTGTAGAGCTGACTACATGCTTGAGTCATTATAATGAATTATAGCATTGATTTAATGTGGCTTCTGTGACCATGCAAACAAGCATGTACAGTGTGTGTCCAATATCATGTGAGCCCATATTTGGGCACCGTCGAATTTCTAGGCACTAGAGTCATGACCAATGCTGGTCTGTGATCAGCCAGCAAGAGGTATTCCTGTATTGTGACAAAATTGAGAGCGTCATCAGCTATTTCTTTTCTCTGTTGGAGAATACTGCACTGTCACAAATCACTCCAACTGAAAACTGGAGGAAATCATTTTAGCCACAGCAGACATGTTTACATGACCAGCATTGACCAAGTTCAGAAATCTATATTGTGACAGCACGACTGCTGGGTGGATTAACCATTCTATTTTTAATTAGAGAACTAAAAAAAAGATAAAAACCTACTAATCATGAAAACAAACATTGAAGTCTAAAAAATTGACCTGTTAAAAGGCTTTATGGCAAAAAAAAATATAGTCAAATCACACAAAATAAATTGAAGGTCTGTTATGAAAGTTAATATGAAATTTTATTTTGTGGTTTACAATCTTTCCCAAATGTTGGTTTTATGATTGCGAACAGTACAATCTAAGTCGAACAGTCTACATGTGGTGCCAAAAGTGAAAAATCACCTTTCAGTGGAGTAGAAGTTTCTAATCCTGAAGGTAGGATCCATTGAAGCAGTTATTTTAATGAGAAAGAAGTGTTATTAAATGAAGCCCAAATAAATATTTAAGAATCTCAGGGATTGTCATATATTTTAAATCAAAGTAAACAAAACAGTCACTGCTTCCTCCATGAATTGGATTAATTTTGGTATAACTGATATTGACTTTGATTTATGTGCAGCATAAGAAAGTCATAAACCACAAAACTTATGGAATGCATGGGGAATAACCTGCTTACAACTAGCCTTTAAGTAGCTCAAGCTCATGACAGCCTGGGGGTAATTCCCACTATAATCATGGGCACAATGTGGTTTATCACTTTAATATCTGCTCGCTGGCATTAATGATTAATAGCTACTATCAATGACAGAAATATTCATTTGTAATAATGGATTTTCCACATAATTTCAACAGCATTTTGCCTAGAGTTTCTTTTGTGGCTACCAGAAGTGAATCCTTCTAGATTTTTCCAAAGAAGCAATGCCTTATGCAAGGCAATTAAAATAGTATAACGAAGGGAATTAAGTCTTGCTATGTTTTCCCTTTAATCTCTCGTCTTGATTCTGAAAGTTAATTTATTAGGTGTTATGCAGGCCTCCACCTGCCAAGAATGAGGCACATTAATTTTGACATGAATATTGATTTTAAACTGTTGCTGGAGTGAGGAAATGACTTGTCAAACAGATCAGCCGTGGCTGGAAAAAATATTTGCATGTCAACAGATAGTGCTTGGGAAGGACAAAGGACCATTCCTTGACACATTCAACCCACAGTGGACCTTGATCACCAGGTATTGTGTGTAAGAGGAGCATTCCAGAGACTGCGAAGGAGATACAATCCAAGACGTGGTCAGACCAGTTAGTCACATGACTAACTGGCTGTTCCAGGCTCTTTTGAATGAGCCATAGAGAGTTTGAACTCAGAAAGACTGTTTGCTCCTGGACTGAGAAGATCTCTCCTGTCTGCTCCCATCTCTTTCTCACAAGCCTCTGAATTCACTGAAGACACATGAACACCAAGAGAGAAAAGTCTCCAACAGCAAACAGATTTAAGAAGAATACTGGGCCCCAAATGAAAAGCAAGATCTACCTACAATCAAGGACACTACAATAAGCTCAAAGAACCGTAACAAAAACTCTTCAGATATTGCCTCAAACCTTTCCACTTTATTTTTCTTCTGTTCTTCTTTGACTCTATTTGCGTGTGTGTATAGCGTATACATGCTAGCATGGGCACATCGTGTATCCATAGGCAATAACCAAATTAGAGTTTGTTTAATAAATGTCAATCTTTTCTTCTTTAAGCCTAAGAAAACCTGTTTGTGCTGGTTTCTTTGTCTTATAATTGGAAAGCGGTGAACAAGGATTCACCAAAGGGGAGCTATAAACATGGTGTGTTTAAAATTAAACCCTGTTACAGTAAGACCAGATGAAGGCTGAAAGGGAACCCTAGACCCCTTTCTCACCTGGTCGTAGCAAAAATTTGAGGGCTACCATCCTGGATTTTACCCACAGACAAACGAGATAAATTAAAAGTGGGAAGACAAATTGTTCCCAATCAAAAAAGAGCAAGATTTCAATACAGGTTTTCTTGTGGCCGTGTGTGCTTGAATACTAACATGTCTGCAACTGAAGCTAGTAGCTCTCCAAGCCAGGGTGAAATAACTTGCGATAAGTTAAAAGCACTGTCTATGGAGGAGTTGAGGAGAATGGCTGAGCAGTGTGGGATCACTGTACATGGCAAGGCTAGGAAGTCTGAACTACTAAGGCTAGTGGCCAACCATTTTTCCCTTGAATCTGAAGAAGCAGTACAGAGTTAGAAGCAGACCCAGGCAAGGTATTGTTAGCAAAGATACAATTGGAGCAGATGAAACTTGAATTTGAGGAAAGAGAGAGGGAGAAAGAAAAAGCCTTCCAGAAGGAGCATGAAGAAAATGAAAGGCAGGAGAGGGAGAGAGAAAGAATATTCCGGAAGGAATGTGAAGAAAGAGAGCTGAAGCAGCTTGAGTTAACTAGGGGTTGACAGAGTAACCCCAGTGAAAGCATGGCCAATATGGAGGAGTGTAATTCAGGGCTGGGTACAGAATTGTTGAGACTAACTCAACTAATTCCAAAATTCAATGAGGAGGATGTAGAAGAATTGTTTGTGGCTTTGAGAAACTGGCAAGGCAGCTAAAATGGCCAGTTCAGACAAGCTAACTGGAAAAGCCAAATGAGAGTTCATCAAATTATGAACTGACAAAAAGTGCTATCCTCGGGGCATATGAATTAGTACCTGAAGCCTATCACCAAAGGTTTAGATCCCTCAAGAAGCAAGCTAATCAAACTTATCTGAAGTTGAAAGAAGTAAGCAGCTGGCTTATGACCAGTGGCTGAGGGTTCTTCAAGTACATTTCAGCTATGAGAATCTCAGGCAAGTAATTCTCCCACTCTCTATAAAGGCCCTTGTAGAGGAGCAGCGGGTTCAGAGAACCCGGCAAACAGCTGTTCTGGCCGATGAGTTTGCTTTAACTTATAAGTAGGTTTCCCAGGGGAGAATCTTTCCTAGTCACCCCCACAAATCCAAAAAGGACAAAGGGTGGGCAAGTGATAGGAGCCCAAGCAGTCCTGGGAGAGAAAGGAAAGCAGGAGACACAGGGGGTCCTCCTCTAACAAAGCTGAAAGGTACTATGAGCAGGAGCGAGACATGGAGACCTGTGTGCTTCCCTTGTAATAAAACAGGGCATTTAAAAGCTGACTGCTGGAAACTAAAGGGAAAACCTGCAGGGTTAATCAGGGAACACCCTCTCAGTGAAGAAGGGAACCCTGATGGAAAGTACAGCAGAACAAGCTGTGGCTTTAACTGCAGTAAGAGTGAAACCCAGGAGGCTTACTATTACAAGTGCAGGAGAATTTAACAGGATTACTGAAGGTTATCAGGGTTTTGTGTCTGAAGGGAAAGTAACCCCATACCCCTCGAGTGGGGCAAGTAAGCCCACAGTGATTCTCAGGGACACAGGGGTCACTAGATCCCTTTTACTGAGAAAGGGCCTGACCTTTCCCCCCCAGAGAGTGCAGTGAACACCAGAATGGTGGTGAATGGTATTGGAGGGCAATGTATGCCTGTACCTGTACACCGGGTGCACCTGGAGTGTGACCTAGTTTCGGGACCGGTGGCCATAGGGATTGTCCCTTGTTTGCCTGTGGACAGGGTTGACCTGCTCCTAGGTAATGCTCTGGCGGTGGTGAAGATGGTAGCCATCCCACCTCCGCTCCAGTAGTGAAAGACCACAGGAGGTCAGAGAGACAGGGCAGTGGCAGGAGACGGTCCCCTGCAGTTTCCCTGAATGTGTAATGAGTGAGGCCATGATCAAACCAACTCCCCCAGAGGAGACTGAATTGGCACTGCAGGCAGATGACCATGAGCTCTGTCTATCTGAGACTTTCTTTGGAAAGTTAGGAGACCCAGGTAATGAATTAAATGGATTTTCCCTAGCTGAGGCTCAGCAAGCCGATCCAGTATTGCGAGAGTTAGCACAGGCTGTCCAGTCTGAAAGTGAAGCAGAGGGAGGAAGCTACTGTTAAAAGAATGAGGTACTGATGAGGATATGGAGTTCTCCTCACAAACCTGAGAGCAAGGAATAGACAGTAGTTCATCAGTTAGTGTTCCGCAGAGGTCCCGGAGAGAAATGTTAGGAAGGGCCCACAAGACTACAGTGGCTGTATATGCCGATATATGAAAGACCAAAGCCCGCATAATACAGCAGTTTGACTGGTCAAAACTCCACAAAGATGTGGTGGAGTACTGCAGGATTTGCCACATGTGCCAGGTTGAGGGGAAACCCCAACCAACAGTGAAACCTGTACCCCTAAGTCCTGTACCAGTGTTAGGAGGACTCTCCAGCACAGGGCTGGTGAACTATAAGGGACCCCCGGCGAGAACAAAAGGGAACAGGCAGGTACAAGGCTGGCAAAAGTTTTGAAAGGGAAGGGGAAAAAGTGACCAAGCGGGCAGGTTAAAGGAAGTCCGGGAGGAATCCCGGATGAAAACCCTTACTGTCTGGTTAGCCAACCTTGAAAAATGTGAAAAGTTAGACCCCACATCCTCCTACATAAATGCAGACACTATAAGCACCCCACCAGAGTTGCTAACAGCATTTACAGGAACCTGCAGAGACAAAGAAAGACCTCTAGGGGGCAGAGAAATCATGAGGGTGATGCCTCACTTGGTTGAAGTGCCAAAGGGGAGTGCAGTAGACTCTGCACAAATACCTACAGGCAGGAGTGTCCCAGAGGACAAAGGGGAGATTAGCAAAGAATCCACCCCCACAGTCAGAAAAAAAGTGAACCATCCCCTGAAGTCAAGAGCCTTTGCATGATTCAGCAAAGCACTGAAAGAGAGTTCAGGATAGACCTGCCCACTACTGACTCTCCTGAAAAAAAAATTCCAACTCAGGGCTAATTAAACCTAACCATCTGAAAGACCCTAGGCAGACATGGAAATGGGCAAACTGAAGAAAAACTTCCCCAAAGAACCACATGTTTACTGGGATGCCAAAAAGCAGGCAATTAAAGCAGCACTGGCACTAAGAAAAGACAGGCTGTAATAAGTTTTAGGTTTTATGAATGAATGGAAATGAATGAGAGAAATCATTTTTTTTCTCTGTACCTTATATTTTCTCTCGACCCTTTTAATGAAATGCGTTTTTCTCAAATCACATTCTGCTGGGTGTGGAAGTATTATGCAGGCCCCCACCTGCCAAGAATAAGGCACATTAATTTTGTCATGAACATTGATTTTAAACTGTTGCTGGCATGAGAAATTGATTTGTTAAACAGATGAGCAGTGGCTGGAAAATACATTTGCATATTAACAGATAGTGCTTGGAAGGACAAAGGACCATTCCCTGACATATTTAATTCACAATGGACCTTGATCACCAGGTATTGTGTGCAAGAGGAGCATTCCAGAAACTGCTAAGGTGATACAATCCAGGACTGGTTAGACCAGCTGGTCACGTGACTAACTGGCTGTTCCAGGGTCTTTTAAATGACCCACAGAGAGTTTGAACTCAGACTTTTTGCTCCTGGACTGAGAAGATCTCTTCTGTCTGCTCCCATCTCTTTCTCACAAGCCTCTGAATCCACCGAAGACACATGAACCTCAAGAGAGAAAAGTCTCTTACAGGAAAAAAGGTTTAAGAAAAATACTAGGCCCCAATGAAAAGCAAGATCTACCTACAATCAAGGACTCTACAATGAGCTCAGAGAACGGTAACAAAAACTCTTCAGATATTGCCTCACACATTTCATTTTATTTTTTCTTCTGCGCTTTTCTGTCTCTATTTGCATATGTGCATCACATATGCATGCTAGCGTGGGCGTGTTGTGTGTCCATAGGTGTCAACCGAATTAGAGTTTAAGTTTAATAAATTTCAATCTTTCTTCTTTAAACCTAAGAAAGCCTGTCTGTGCTGGTTTCTTTGCCTTATAATTGGAAAGCGGTGAGCAAGGATTCACCAAGGGTGAGCTGAAAACACAGAGTGTTTAAAATTAAACCCTGGTATGGTAAGACCAGGTGAAGGCTGAAAGGGAAGCCTAGACCTCTTTCTCACTGAAGTGAAGCATAAAAACTCAAGTGGGTCCATCGCAGGAGTTTGCTCGCAATGATGAGATGAATCTTCTGTTAATTATAACATCTGTCGGTTTAATTACCTCAGGAGTAATCATCAGAATCTCTTCACTTCCCTGCTGGCAAAACTACAGGCTCCAGTAGCAGAGAGGCATGTTATAGTACATCTCTGCAGCTTGTGTGGCTAATGCTGTGTGTGTTGTCTCATGGCTGTCGTTCAAAACAATATTGAAGTGAATCAACTGGGAACAGCGAAACAGCCTCCGTTCAGCTGCAAGGCTTTATTAGCAGGTTGTTCGGAAGATGGTTCGTACTAACAGCACATGGCATCAGACTATATCCCATTGTCAGGTTCAGAATCCTGTGCATCAATGATATCTCATTTACTGTGCAAACTAATGGTTAGGGCCACATTTATGCTTGCTACTTTCTTTTAGAAAGACCATTTGAACCATGCAACAGTTTTATACTTGTTGCGTAACCATGGCACGTGGAGGATGAACAAAACACGCACATCTTGTGTAGTTGCTTGCAAATACATAAAGATCATATTCCATCAACTATTCCACTCAATTTGAAAGCATTGGAATTTGAACAGTTAAAAAGCAAGATCTTTAGCCTTTTTGTGGTAAAAGGTAAACGCTAAACATCATTAAAAGTGCAGGTTTTGAAATTGCACCATGCAAAGATTAATCTAGCCCTAAGTGTTTGTTTTAAAGGCTGATTCAATGATGGTGTGCTCGTCAATTGAGCCTCCATGAATCTCTGGGGACTGGAAACAGGCAGATGTTGCTCATATTTTTAAATCAGGTAGTGAAATCTACAGGCCAGTGAGTTTGATTCTCATTATGGGTAAAGTCATGGAAACCATTATTAAATATTAAGATCATGATGCATTTGGATAGAAATAAAATCATCAAAGATAGTGTGGGTTCATGAAGGGAAGTCTTGCCAATTTAAATTATTGGTTTTTCATGAGGGTGTGACAAAGAAGGTTGACATGGGTAAGACAATGGATGTAATGTACTTAGATTTCAGTAAAGCCTCTGATACAGTTCTCTGGAAAAAGTTGGTACTGAAAATAAAGAAAGCCAAAATCAATAGAAATATTTTACAATGGATATGTAATTAGTTGACAGATTGAGCCAGAGGTTAATGGTACAGGAATGGTCATCAGCCTGGGTCAATGTTCCTAGTGTTATGGAAATGAATCTGTTTTTGTTAGAATATTTTTTGAGGAATTCCTAGTCATACTGAAGAAATGTTGGACCAGTTTTTCTTCATGAGGGTCATCAAGAGGACACTGAGAGCTGGTTTGGCAGCAACGTTTACTGGTTATTACATGACTCAAGTTAAAAAATAGAACCAGAACCCTGGTAACTAGGGAAGATGTGGGCATAGAAGTGACAGTCACATGCTCCTTGACAGGACAAGCCCGGGAGCAGCAGTACACACCTGAGACGGCAGCAGACTCATAAGCTTTTTGTTGTAGTGTCAGTGTGTTTATCTTCTGGAATGAGATTAAGTAGTGCCTGCTGCTGAAGAAGTGTCACGGAGGAAGAGACCAGATTCTTGCTGAATGTTTAAAGAGTCAAGCCTGCAAAAGGAGAAGTGAATTCCCAAGGAAGGAAAGAAGACCGCAACCCAGCTCAGCTTTCCAGCACCTCTCTTAAAGACCCTGAGATGTCCACTGTGTCAACTCATCTCATCTCCTGTCTTTGAAGTAAAGCCTGCTAAATTGATTCTCAATGCCACCTGTAAAGAACTGTTCTGAAAGATCTCAGTAATGGTGTTCCATTTTTCCTTTTTTTGTATTCCTTTAGCCCTCCAGTATTTGGTTCTTGCTTTGGTGCAGTGGAAGGAGATGTTTGGCGAGTACCTGGTAAGCTGTGGCATCACAGGCAAGCAGGTAAGTGATTGGTTTGGAGAAGAAGCTACCTATTTGGTGAGTATTTGGTAAGTGATTAAGGTCCATTCTAATCCTAACGTTTAAAATAGTAAAGGAACTAGTGGTAAGCTTAATAAAATTAGTCAGAGGCTAGACTGTATGCCAGTTTTGGAACACAGCATATCTTGTCTGCTGCTTTTATTTTTATTTATTTATTTTTTTTTATTTAGAGATACAGCACTGAAACAGGCCCTTCGACCCACCGAGTCTGTGCCGACCATCAACCACCCATTTATACTAATCCTATACCTGTCCCTATATTTCCCTACCACCTACCTATACTCGGGGCAATTTATAATGGCCAATTTACCTATCAATCTGCAAGTCTTTGGCATGTGGGAGGAAACCGGAGCACCCGGAGGAAACCCACACAGACACAGGGAGAACTTGCAAACTCCACACAGGCAGTACCCAGAATTGAACCCGGGTCGCTGGAGCTGTGAGGCTGCGGTGCTAACCACTGCGCCACTGTGCCGCCCTTCTTCAAGAATGAGCAAGTATTCAGCCCAAGTGCTTTTTTTGTCTGTAACAGAGCTCTAAACAAAAATCCCTTTTATTTTTCTGGTTAACCGGTGCATGTGTATGTCTGTGAGAGTGAGAGGCTAAGATAAAAGGGGAACTTTAAAATTTCAATCTGTGTGTTTATGCTTTACTTCATTACTGGTTAAGACTTGTTTTATAATAAACTGATAATTTTGTTGTTCATTAAAGAAACCTGGTTGGTGTGTTTTATTCTGGAAAAAATACAATATATGATTGACCGTATTAGTAAGTGGGAAAATTTAAATATATGTTGTGACCTGTGGAGAAGTGGAACAAGAATAAACAGTGAACTCCTCCCGCCTTAGTCGTCACACTAATGTGATCTGTTTTGGGACCTCTTTTGTTTAATACCTTGTAAATGATTCCCTCCAAGCCACACACCATTTTGACTTGTAAATATATCACCGTTCCTTCACTGTCACTGGATCAAAGTCCTGGAACTCCCTTCCTAACAGCACTGTGGGTGTACCTGCACCATGTGGACTGCAGCAATTCAAGAAGGCAGCTCACTCGCATCTTCTCAAAGGCAGCTAAGGATGGGCAACAAACGCTGGCCTTGCCAACGATGCCCAAATCCCATGAAACGAATAAATAAAAATAAAATCTGGAGCTAGAAGCCATAAGCATAATGGCTAAATTTGCAGCTGATATAAAGCTAATGAAAGTGGTAGATTCCAAAGCTGAACAGGAAAAAGGTACTGGAGAATTTGAATATGCTTGGGAATTGGGCAGACAGATGGCAGATGAAATTCACTGTAGAGAAGTACAAAGTACTTTACATGGGGTCACAAATACATTAAGACACTATTATTTAAATAGCAAGGAAAGAATCAGAGTTCTGGGGAGTTCTGATTTATAATAAATTGAAGCTATTGCAACAACACTTGGTAAACAAAAATAGGTAAATTTCTTTGTGCACTGTGTGACTGATTCATTGTCGGATTGATTCACTATAGAGCAGATAACAGCATTCGATGTTGCCAGCAAGGAGTACAGATCAAGCAGTCACAGAACTGCCGCTTGTGATTTTTCAGCCATTAAAATTAATAGTTGGAAAATGACAGACCCGCAATTTCCCGATATGCGCTGCCTGGGCGTGTCTGATCACAGAATTAGGCTTATGTTGTAGCAGAATTTTAAATGTGTTATTACAGCACATGGAACAACTCTTCCTCCAATTTATTCATCAATTATCTGAGCATTACTCCACTAAGTAAATAAAAATTGTCCCTCAAATATTATTGCAAAGATATATATTTCCAAAAATTCTGAAACATGGAAAACATCTCCAATAAAAACAATACTAAAAAGCTACAGGAAACAATCCAAAAAGAAGGATGACTTTCTTTTCCCTGTGTTCAAACCCTCCATGGCCTCGCCCCTCCCTACCTGTGTAACCTCTTTCAACTCTTCAACGCTCCATTCCTCTAGCACTGCATTCCTCCAGCTATGGCCTTTTGGGACCCCCCTCCCCCGCCACTTCCTTTGCCCCACCATTGGCTGTTCCTTCAACCATCTAGGTCCCAAGCTGTGGAATTCCTTCCTGAAACCTCTTTGCCTCTCCACCTTTCTTTCCTCCTTTATAATTCTTGTCTCTTTTGTTCCTTGTCCTAATGTCTCTTTCTGTAGCTCAGTGTCAATTTTTGTCCAATGACATTCACATGAAGTATCTTGGGACATTTTATTACATTAAAGATTTTATATAGATGCAGGCTCTTGTTATTGTTGTCGGTCTAAGTCGGAGCTGCTTTAAAAGCTCCTTCAAAGATAAAATTTGTCTTGTTCCCATGGAGCTACTGCACAAATGGGAAGGAAAAATGAGTAAACCGAGTGCGATAGCCACAGAATTGAGCCAGGTGCTCTTTTAAATATCTTTGCTACGAATACAGGGACTTAATGAAGCGAATGCAGCAAATGGATTCAAGTACTGCAGTTCAAAAAATGTAGCAAAACATGGTACTGCAGCCCATAGCAAACAGCTACGATGCCTGTTGAGAGCCTTCTGTGATCCCTCAGTACCCATTGTGCACCTGCTCTTGCACAGAAACTACCCTTAGGTTGCCAGCACTGACTGTTAGGAAGCAGAACAGGGGAGATCAACAGACCAAAGATCGTTGCATAATTGTAATCTTAATTTTTAGTGTGGAAAGATCGTTGCAGTCACAGAGAGTTAATAAAGTGTAACAAAGCACAGAAGCAATGGCGCAAAGATTTTCATTTCTTGCTCAGACTATATTGAAGCATTCTATCCTCGTTTTCTGCCAGAGAACAGTTCCTGAATAGTGCCTCGGGTTCTTGTAAAGCCCAAATTCCATTTAACAACAAGATATACCACTGAATTATTAAACACCTCAGTGCCTCTGAGCATTGAACAATGGCATTACAATGACTAATGCCTGCCTATTGACTACAGGGATGGTGTAAAATCTCTCCTTTAACTCCCAGAAAAACTGCTGCTTCAGCTAAGTCTCCCAAACACATAACAAAACAATACAACACAGCCTCAAAATAATTTACCATCTGCTTTCTTTTAGGCTAGGGCTGAATGCATTATATTCATTAAGAGGTCTCCTTTTACATTTTAGAACAGTTTGATTGCTAATTATGCTGTTGGAATAATATTCGCCTGTTAAGACCTTGTGGGGTGGTGGGTTTGCTGCTGTTGATATATTAGCTGAGTTTAGTTGGAATTTTAAAACACCTAAAAGCAAAATATTATGCATCTATGTGCACATGGGTACTTCTCAGATTCAAGCAACAACAATATGGATTTATGTAGTGCTTCTGATATAAACAGAACAACTCCAAACACTTAATGAGGCAGCAAAGTGAACACTGAGTAGGAAATATAGAAAGGGACAGAAGGTAGATCAATGTTTTAGCAGGCTTGAAACCAGGGATGTAGAAAGAGTGCAAAAGTAAAAGGTTATTGAGCTGAAACATTAACTCTGTTGCTCTCTCCACAGATGCTGCCTAACCTGTGAGTATTTCCAGTATTTTCTGTTTTTATTTTACAAATAGAAAGAGTAGTTTTGGGGAAGAACTACAGAGAAGGGCATTCTGACTAAATGTTCAGCTTCCATTCTGGAGCACAAGGAGTGGGGAACAAGCAGTCATCCAGAATCCAAGAATGAGTGAGTAAGTAAGGATGTATGGCTGACAAAGGTCACTTAGGCAGGGTGGAGCAAAGTCATGGAGGTGTTTGAAGACAGATCTCATCATGTGCAGGACAGCATGCAAATGAGGGAGTACTGGGTTTGCCGAAGTTTGTGGAGGCTGGCAAAGAGAGCTTTGGAGAAATATGATGATAATGTGGATTAGGTTTCGCCAGCAGCGAGCAAGAGGTAATGATGTTAGCAACGATGGCTAGATGTGTAAGAATGCAGTCTTGGTGACAGAGCAGATCTGTCGTAAAAAGCTCAGCTCAGCTCAGGACAGTATTGCTTGAACATTAAGGGTGAATTGTGCTGGATTCATGGGCATTGGTCTCTAATCTGGACTCTAATCTGCAGTGGCCATATCCCTTATTCAGGACATAAGTGCAATCTCTAAAACCGTGATTTTAATTGCTCCTTGAAGTTCTGATGAAAGGTCTCCCAGCTGAAACGTTGGCCAGGATTTTATCGGCGGGGTAAATCCTGACGTCAAGACGAAATGAGGGTCCCGAACATGCGCAGGTGGGCAATGGGACCACAGTGGCAATCTTCCCAGCAGAGGTCTCTTAATTGGCCACCACCAGGCCAGCTGTCCAATTAAGGATGGCAGGCTGGCAGTCCATGCTGCCGGCTCAGTCAGAGGGCTGGCAACTCTGCAGCCTTGGCAACACCACCAAGACAGGTGGCTACATCTGAGGCTGCAAACTGAACAAGAGGGCACCTCCATTTTGAGACGCACTCACAGAGGAGGAAGGCAAATCACGTTTGTGCCGGGGCCAAGCAGGCACGCCCCAGCATTCAGAAGTGGCCGCAGCAGCAACCATTACTGCCAGGGCCTCTTCTTGGGCCATGGAGCCTCTGGATGTGATGACCTCCTCCAGGAAGCCAATCGGAGGCTGTCTTCATGCAGCAGGTGGCCTCCCCTCCCAGTAAGGTGGGGGGGGAGGGGGTGCGTCTCTGCCACCAGCAAAATCCTGCAGACCAGGAAAATGCCCCTCAATTGAGCCTTTAATTATTCAAATTGGCGGCCGGACTCTGGTCAGTAGGAGGCTTAGACACTGCCGTTCCCACCACTGGTAAAATGGTCTGGTGGTGGGTCTGCATCAGGTAACCCTCCCGACAAGGATCCTGGCATTTTACTGTCCCCCACCCCACGCCCTCACCACCTCCTAGTCTGCCACCGAGGGGAGGCGGTAAAGCCTCACTCGTTGGGATGGATTTTAGGAGTGGCAGCAGGCAAAAATAATGATGGCCCGGCTGCTGCGATCTACCATGCGGCGGCTCATTTAAATACCCAGGTCAGCCCACACCCGCGCCCCCCCCCACCCCCCATCATGTGGAGGGGACAGACGGGTTGTCCAATGCTGGCAATAGTGTCAGCTGCCTGTGAGCCATTGTTAAAGGGCAGCCAGCCCTGCCAGTAAATTTAAATTTTTAAAGAAATACCCCCAAAATGGACGGAATAAGATTCTAATGCCCCTTCCACCCCCCCCCCCCCCATAACAATTAAATTAAGTATCAGCCATTTCCCCCCCAAAACACATACCTTTGGAATATGTCCTTCCCCCCCAAACTGTACAAAGTTCACAGTTCACCCCTTCCCACCATGTTCCACATTAATGATGATTATTTTACCCTGTCCCCTCCCCCCACACTAATAATCTTCCCCCCCCCCACCTCCAGTGACACACTTGCTTTCCCCAGATGGGAGTGACAACCGTCACTCTGAAGATTGCAGCGAGCCCGTTAGATTCCAGGTAAGTTTATTTAAATTCCTTCATTTTATTCATTTACATATCTATATGCAGGACCTGTTACCCAGTGGCAGTGGGGCCACCATGGAGCTTCGCTGCTACTGGGAGGATCATCTTCCAGCGACCCCCACCCCCCACCCCACCCCCGCCACGGAGCCCAATGTTGGGAGCTCGGTAAAATCCATCCCGTTAACTCTGTTTCTCTCTCTGGGGATGCTGCCAGACCTGCTGAGTACTTGCAGCATTTTCTGTTTTTATTTCAGATTTTCTGCATCCGCTGTATTTTGCTTTTGTGAAAAATTTTTAAAGTTTGCTTCTGATAATCCAGCTTCTATCTTTATCCCATGTGTGTGTCCCAATCCTTATCTCCCTCTCTCTGTAAAATGATTAAAAAGTAAAGGATAATCAGCGCTTTATACTGACTAATTTGCTCTCTGAGAATTCTTCAATGTGATTGGCTGCTTAACCTGCTTGACCAAAAAAAGACTTACATTTATATAGCGCCATTCACGACCACCAGGCGTCCCAAAGTACTCTACCGTCAATGTAGTACTTTTTTTTTATTCATTCATGAGATGTGGGCGTCACTGGCTATGCCAGCATTTATTGCCCATCCCTAATTGCCCTTGAGAAGGTGGTGGTGAGCTGCCTTCTTGAACCGCTGCAGTCCATTTGGGGTAGGTAGACCCACAGTGCTGTTAGGAAGGGAGTTCCAGGATTTTGACCCAGCGACAGTGAAGGAACGGCGATATAGTTCCAAGTCAGGATGGTGTGTGACTTGGAGGGGAACTTGCAGGTGGTGATGTTCCCATGTATTTGCTGCCCTTGTCTTTCTAGTTGGTAGAGGTTTCGGGTTTGGAAGGTGCTGTCTAAGGAGTCTTGGTGCATTGCTGCAGTGCATCTTGTAGATGGTACACACTGCTGCCACTGTGCGTCGGTGGTGGAGGGAGTGAATGTTTGTAGATGGGGTGCCAATCAAGCAGGCTGCTTTGTCCTGGATGGTGTCGAGCTTCTTGAGTGTTGTGGGAGCTGCACCCATCCAGGCAAGTGGAGAGCATTCCATTACACTCCTGACTTGTGCCTTGTAGATGGTGGACAGGCTTTGGGGAGTCAGGAGGTGAGTTACTCGCCTCAGGATTCCTAGCCTCTGACCTGCTCTTGTAGCCACGGTATTTATATGGCTACTCCAGTTCAGTTTCTGGTCAATGGTAGCCCCTAGGATGTTGATAGTGGGGGATTCAGCGATGGTAGTGCCGTTGAATGTCAAGGGGAGATGGTTAGATTCTCTCTTGTTGGAGATGGTCATTGCCTGGCACTTGTGTGGCACGAATGTTACTTGCCACTGTTACTTGTGATTGCTTTGCCGAGCACCTCTGTTCAGTCCGTAAGCATGATCCTGAGCTTCCAGTTGCCTTTTATTTTAATGTTACTTGAAGTGTAGTCACTGTTGCTGGATGCCAGAGATACCCTTGAGCTGACGCCGGAATTAAATTAACATTGACAGAGGTGAAATTCACACCACAGAGATTGCGAGATCTTTGTGGAAATATTACTTTGAGGTCAGCAGCGAGTGTCGTCAGTTTACCACTGACTGCAAATTATGGGCCAGAGTTTCAGATTGATGACCTTTCATCAGAAGTGGAAAAAGTTAGAGATGTAACAGGTATTAAGCAAGTATAAAGGCAGAGAAAGAAGGGGAGGGGCAGAAAGAGCAAAAGGGAAGAGTATGTGATAGGGTGGAAGGCAGGAGAGATTAAATGGCAAAAGGGTTGATGGTGCAAAGCAAAACGGGATGATAATGGGACAAGTAATGAAAATTAAGATTGCTCTAAAGGAGGTGTAAATGGAAAAAGCAGATTCAATATGAACAACTGCTGTCCGGAAAATGGGAGTGTTGTTTATGATCTGAAATTGTGGAGCTCAGTGTTGAGCCTGAAAGGATGTAAAGTGACAAAGATGAGCTGTTGTTCCTCAAACTTTCATTGAGCTTCATTAGAACAGTGCAGGAGGCCAAAGGCATAGTGGGGGGTGGGGAAGAGAATTAAAATGAAAGCTCAGGGTTAAGCTTGCAGACTGAATGGAGGTGTTCAACAAAGCAATCACACAATATGCTTTTGGTCTCCCCAATGTAGACTGCATTGTCAGCAGCAAATACATTACGCTAAATTGTAAGAAGTACAAGTAAATCATGGGTTCACCTGAAAGGAGTGTTTGGGGCCCTGGACTGTGCGAAGGGAGGAGCCAAAAGGGCAGATGTTGCATCTCCTGCACATGCATGAGCAGGTGCCATGGGAAGGGGACAGGGTGTTGGGGTGATTGAGGAGTAGACTAGTTGTCTCGGAGGGAATGGTCCCATCAAAATGCTGAAAGGGGAGGGGAGGATGTGCTTGGTGATAGAAATGAATGTGAAGGCTGGTGGGGTGAAAGATTAGGACAAGGAGAAATCTCTCGTCTTTCTGACATGGAGGAGAAGCTGTCAGAGCAGAAGTGTGGGAAATGGGATGGACACGGTCAAGGATCCTGTCAACCATGGTGGAGGGGAATATTTGGTCCAACACCCCAACACCTGATCCCATTCCCAAGACATATTCCTGTACAAGCACAGGAGAGGCAACACCTGCCCTTTTACTTTCTCCATTCCCACCATTAAGGGCTCCAAACACTCCTTCCAGGTGAAACAATGATTTACTTGTACTTCTTTCAATTTAGTATACTGTATTTGCTACTCACGATGCAGTTTCCTCTACACTGGGGATACCAAATGCACACTGAGTGTTTGCTTTGCCGAGCACCTCTGTTCAGTCTGTAAGCATGATCCTGAGCCTTTTATTTAATTTTCCGCCCCAATCCCACTCTGACGTCTCTGCCCTTAGCCTCCTATACTTTTCTAATGAAGCTCAACAGAAGCTCGAAGAACAGCATCTCATCTTTCGACTCGGCACTTTACAGCCTTATAGACTGAGCTCAATAATTTCAACTTATAACCACTGCTCCCATTTCTTTTCATACAGCAGCTGTTGGTAATGGTTCTGCTGCTGCCATTTACACCTCCTCTCATCCCAGCTTTTGTTGCTTTACTCTTACTTGTCCCTTTTGCCTTACACCATCATCCCTTTTTACATTTAATCTCTCCTGCCTTTCACTCTAAAACAGACCTTCCCTTCCCCTCCCACCCACACCCTGCCCTTTCCCTACCTTTGCACTTGCTTTAAACCTGTTACATCTCTAACTTTTTCCAGTTCTGATGAAAGGTCATCGACCTGAAACGTTAACTCTATTTCTCTTCACATGGATACTGCCAGACCTGCTGAGTATTTCCAGCATTTTCTGTAGTCATGACACTTTGATATGTCATGATTGTTTGGCACAGGTTTGATGGACCAGCTGGTCTTTTGCTGTCAGTCGTTTCCTGTGTTTTTTTTTTCCCAGCATTTTCAATTTAATTGCCATTTCACTGAGTTTCTGCTGCAGTGGGGTAGATTTGGCAGTGCACCTTAGGTCAGATATTCTGAGATTTTTTTGATGGTTTACTCTGAATATCATCATTGAAGGAAATGTGGAGGATATTCACCAATGCACTCTCAAGCACAGGCAGTTATGGTCTTCTGGAGGGAAAATAGAGTGAGTTACAGCCTTAAAAAAAATAGAGTGATTGATATCCTTAAAAATAGTGATTGATAACCTCAAATAATGCAGAGCAGCTGTGTATGTATCTGAATTGGAACTATCATTGCTGAAAAAATCTAGATATCATTACATTGCACTTGAAATTATAGGGCTGAGAGTGCCAAACAAATAGCACCAGTCATTTGCTAGACTTGCAGTAGCCATGGGGTTTTGTATGTCAAGTTGCTGTCAGTGGGATATCCAAGCAGCATAGCACCCTTTAGAAGGCATCTGCAACTTATGTGAACAGGGCGAGCAACTGTGTATCTCCTTAACCAATCAGATTGAAGAATCGTTAATGACCAGCACAGAGTCTGCACCAGGAAATGTTAGTTAGAATAGTTGGGCGGATTTTACTGCAGGCTTCCTGACAAAATGGGCATCCCAAGCCAGCACTTGCTGGCAACGGAACTGGCTCAGCAATTTTACTGGAATCGGCATCTAAATTGGCCACCACCGGGTTTAACAGAGAGCGGGTTAATGCTGCCAGCCCAGTCAGGGGTCTGGAAGCTCTAGAGCCTCGGCAGCCCCAAAAGGAGAGGCAGGCGCACCTGAGGCAGGTCGGGGACCGCGAGAGCACCTCAAAATGAAGGGGTAAATAAAAAAAGTTCTGAATGGCCAAGGGTGGAAGGCCCCTCAAACGGGAGGGGAAAGCCCTCTTAGGAGAGCTCTTTGGGCTACTGGGGTGGCCTTTCCATCATGCGTTCCCTTGAATGGGACATGTAGCCTTCGGCTCCACTGGCCCTCGGGCTGCCACAGGGAGACCGCCTGCATCAAGCTGGCATCCTCCTCATGTGGCTGAGGGCCGTTCTGCCACTGGCAAAATGCCAGTGGGCCTGAAGAATCAACTGTCATTGGATCTTTAAATTTTTTAATTGGCTGCCCATCTTCACAATGTGGGTAGCTAATCCAGGTCCCAGCCCATCACTGCAAAACTTCCACGGTGGCAGGAATGCATCAGGATGCCCTCTTGACATGGCTCCCCACTATTTTGGCAGCCCTCCTGCCTCCCTTCCTGCCAGCATGGGGCCGGTACAATTCTGCCCTTCAATGTCAAGTCAGGTGCAGAAAATGAAATAAAGAAAGGAAATAAAAGATTGGATTAAGAATGAGAGAGATAAAAGAGAAAGAAAAAGTTAAAAAATGATTACCTTTTTAAGTCTCCAACAATAAGTATAATCTGAAAGAATGAGACTCCAAACTTGTTAAAGTTTATTTTCAGAGTCAGAGAGGTCGTATGGCAGTAATTAAAGCTTATCATATGATTAAAAAGGTACTTAGACTGAAATAGCTTGATGTGGCAAGTTTAGTTCATATCTATGATATCAGTATGGGAACTTCATGCCATTCAATATATTTAAATGAGAAACTGATGCCACTTTTAGGGAGGAGCAGCTCAGACATTTTGCATTTCACACGTGCACTCACCAGAAGTTGCTGTCCGCATGATTTGAGCATATATAATGAAGAGTGCTGTTATCATCACCACTATTAAATAGCAAAATTCATCCCGAAGTTTCCAGCGGGTTGGGCACCATGGGTATGATTTCCCTAGGTGCATGACCTGTGAACACAGTTCCTCTCTGGGAGCTCCGCAAGCCAAATTACCCCAAGAAGTTCAAACGATTATTTGAGCTGTGATCATGAAGTTTGCTCTTCAGTTCAGGTCTTCCAGAACCTTATTTATATGAATTCAAAAACTAAATAATTGAAGTAATTCTGCAGTTTTCCTGCAATGTAGACACAGTGTAGGTGAATTTCTTCAGATCTTCTATCATTCTTTTCAAATACTTCCATACACATGTGTCTCCATATTTTATAACCTTCCTGACCTACAAACCTCCAAGATCTCTGCACTCCTCCACTTCTGGCCTTTTGCACATTTCTAATATTCATTGCTCAACCATTGGTGGCCGTGTCTTCAGCTGCCTAGGTCCTAAGCACTTCCCTAAACCTCTCCATCTCATTCTCATCCTTTAAGATGCTCCTTAAAACTCACCTCTTTGTAAAGGCCTGCTCAGGTCAGGAAAAAAATCCCGACCCAAACCTGACAGAACCACAACGGACCCGAGCCGGACCCGGCCCGAGTCCCTCTATTTTTTCCCGCGCCCGACCCGAACCTAACTTGGCCCGACCCGACCACCGGAATGTTCACTTTATCTACCTTCCGATTCCGAATCTGCAGGAAGCTGCAACATGAGCGCGATGACTTCATAGAGAAGCTCACTCGCTCACTGCACAGACTCAGAGTTTCCCTCCTTGACGTCCCAGACTCCCAGCTTAGGTAGGCTTTTCAACTTTTGACACTTACTAAACTCAACTTCCCAGCAGAGTAGAATGTAATACTTACTGTGTCTGTCCGACCCGACCCGAGCCTGAAAGCCGGACCCAGAAGTGCGACCCAACCCAAACCCGACACATATCGACAGGTCCAGGTCGGGTAGCAGGCCTTTACCTCTTTGGTCACCAGTCCTAATATCACCCTATGTGACTCTGTATCAAATTCTGTTTGATAACACGCTTGTGAAGTGCCTTGCAAAGTTTTATTACATTGAAGGTGCTATATAAAGGCAAGATTTTGTTTCTCTGTAACTTTAGCCGAAATTCACTTCACGTACATAAGCAAGATTTCCATCACAGTTATAGTGACGAAGCAAGTAAAGCTCTGGGGAAATACATCCCTAATTACAACCATGCACCTATTTCCAATTCCAGACCAACTAAAACAAATGGGCCTAATTCAAAAAGTAATTCTGTTCATTTCAAAATGGACACCCCACCCCCATTATGTCACCAAATGTAAGCCTAGAAATTACTGCTGTAATATTGTCAAAACCAAGTGTTCTAGCATCTTCTTAGTCTGTGGAATTAGCAGCAGCAGCAGAAACAAAATCTAACCATATAAGGTGCAATAGTTCAGATCGCCCATGACTTTAATTGTTTCTTTTGTAAATTCAAGATCAGTCTAACAGGGCAGATATTCCCAGTCCTCCCTTGTGGCAAGGAACATCACCTGCATGGATCGTAAAATCTCATATTTGAAATTACATTCAAATTGCTTTTTTTTTTAGTTTAGTGTAATAACATTAACTACCCATTTTATGTTTAAAGTTGTCCTCCATATTCTCCCTTCGTGCACTCAATTTAAATTCCTGTGTGAGGTGTGGCTCAGTTGTTAGCCCTCTCGCCTCTGAGTGATATGGTTCAAGTCCCACTACAGCGCTTCAGCACAAAAATTCAGACTGACACTCTGGTGCGTTACCAAGGGAGTGCTGCACTGTCGGAGGTGCTGTCTTTCAGGTGAGGCATGGTAAACCAAGGCCTCTTTTTTTCCCCAAAAAATATACTTTATTTAGAAAAATTGGTAAACCAAGGCCTCAGCTGGATGCAAATGATTCCATGCACTATTTCAGAAAAGAGCAGGAGAATCTTGGCCAATATTTATCCCTCAACCAACATCACAAAAACAGATTATCTGGTCATTATCACATTGCTATTTGTGGGAGTTTGCTATGTGCATACTAGTTGCTGCATTTCCTGCATTACAACAGTGACTACACTTCTAAAAGTACTTCATTGACTGTAAAGTGCTTTGAGATGTTCGGTGGTCATGAAAGGTGATATATAAAGGCAAGTTTTTGTTTTATTCTTGCCCTTTTCTTCAAATTCCTTCATGGTCTAACCTTACTTTATTTTGGCAACTTGCTCCAGTCTTATATTCACTGCTGCACTCTCCACTCCTGTGAGTCTAATCTTTAATGCTACCCTTTTCCCTTTGTCCCACCCTTAATTGCAGCGGTTTAAGCCACCTCACCTATGCTGTCTTGAACTCCTTTCCTAAACGCTTAAAACATTCTCAAATCCCATATTTTCAACCAAGCTTTTGGTCATCTCTCCTAACTATCACAAAATGGCTTTTTGTCCGTCCCTTTTATCTTTTGCTTCCCCAAATTCAGAAGGCACCTTGAGTTGTCTTGTTAGTGTTGTTAAGGTTGCTTTTAATATATGAGATTCTAGTTTTAAAATCACCATTTTTGGTACATTATAAAATCTTTCCATTTTCTTCCTGAATCATCTCTTCAGTCTGGGCCTTAAAACTGCCTGAAACAAGTGGGTGGATGAGCTGACTCCAGGTCCACCAAAGGCAGTCACTAGGAGACATGTGTACAGTATTGGTCTTATTTAAGGAAGGATGTAAATGCATTGGAAGCAGTTCAGAGATGGTTTACTAGACTAATACCTGGAACGGGTGGGTTGTCTTATGAGGAAAGGTGGACAAGTTAGGCTTGCATCTGCTGGAGTTTAGAAGAGTAAGAGGCAACTTGATTGAAACATATAAGATCCTGTGGGGTCTTGACAGGGTGGATGTGGAAAGGATGTTTCCCCTTGAGGGAGAATCTAGAACTAAGGGTCACTGTTTAAAAATGAGGGGTTGCCCATTTAAGACAGAGATGAGAAGAAGTTTTTTTCTGTGAGAGTCATGAGTCTTTGGAGCTCTCTTCCTCAAAAGGTGGTGGAAGCAGAGTCTTTGAATATTTTTAAGGCAGAGGTAGAGAGATTCTTGACAAGCAAGGGGACGAAAGGTTATCGGGGGTAGGCGAGAATGTGGAGTAGAGGTTATAGTCAGATCAGCCATGTTCTTGTTGAACAGTGGAGCAGGCTCGAGGGGCCGAGTGACCTGCTGCTAATTCGTATGTGAGTGCCATAAACATAATTGACTGATGCCCCCTTTGAAGAGCAGAAAGAACATACAACAATGGTCAGGGAATTGTGTGCAGTACCACCTGAATTTCTGGTGCATGGTCTTGGCAGGTAAAACTCCAACTGTGTGGACAGCATTGCAAAATTACCCCTAAAGTATGTGTCGTGATATTTAGCATTACAATTTGACAGAGCACCTATCTCTTATAAATTTTTCACATGATGAAAAATGAGCTGCACTTTGCAATGCGTCAACAGCAAGTCTAAAATCACAAGAACAGCATGCTAGTCTCACTTATATTTTTGTATCGGAGAAATTTGATGCTGCTGGAAAAGAATAAAGGATAAGTTAAAGATATGTTTTTCACTGTTGGTTTCTTGGATTGTAATTATCACATGAAGTGTTATGTCTCCATCTTGTGTCAGAACTTGAGTGTTTTTGTGCTTCCTTGGATCAGAGGTTTTCGAACTGGGGTCCACAGGAACATAGGAACAGGAGTGGGCCATTTATCTCCTCAAGCCTCGTTCCGCCATTACTAGCAAGAAATATAAAAACAGATTGTAACAGCTTCTACAAGTATGTAAAAAGGAAAATACTGGAATCCATTATTAAAGAAGTGGTAACAAGGCACTTAGAAAATCACTATGCTTAGGTGAAGTGAACATGGTTTTATAAAAGGGGTATAGTGTTTGACAAATGTTATGACCAGGTGAGAAAGGAGTCTAGGGTTCCCTCTCCGCCTTCACCTGGTCTTGCCGTAACAGGATTAAATTTTAAACACACCGTGTTTTTAGCTCCCCTTTGGTGAATCTTTGTTCACGCTTTCCAATTATAAGGCAAAGAAAGAGCCAAATAGGTTTGCTTAGGTTTCAAGAAGAAAGGTTGAACTTTATTAAACTTAAACTCGAATTCAGTTAACACCTGCGGGTACAGGACGCACCCACGCTAGCATGCATACGCAATACACACATGCAGATAGAGACAGAAAAGAGCAGAAGAAATAAAGTGGAAAAGTTTGAGGCAATATCTGAAGAGATGGTTTTGGTTACTGTTCTTCAAGCTTGCTGCAGAGTCCTTGATTGTAGGTAGGTCTTGCTTTTCACTGGGGCCCAGTATTCTTCTTAAACCTTGTTCGATGTAGGACACTTTTCTCTCTTGAGGTTTATCTGTCCTCAGTGGATCCAGAGGCTTGTGAGAAAGAGATGGGAGCAGACAGGAGAGGTCCTCTCAGTCCAAGAGCAAACAGTCTTTCTGAGTTCAATAATTCTGTGGCTAGTTTAAAAAAAAACCCTGGACCAGCCCGTTAGTCATGTGACCAGCTGGTTTAACCAATCCTGGCTTTTGTGGATTGTATTACCTTAACAGTCTCTGCAATTCTCTTCCTTACACCTTCAATGTCTGGTGATCAAAGTCCATTGTGGGTTGAATGTGTCAGGGAATGGTCCTTTTCATCCACAAGCACTGTCTGTTAGTATGTAAAAGTTTTTTTCCAGCTATGGCTGATCTGTTTAACAAGTCATTTCCTCCAGCAACAGTTTAAAATCAATGTTCATATGACAAAATTAATATGCCTCATTCTTGGCAGGTGGGGGTCTGCATGACACAAATCTGTTAGAGTTTATAGAGGAAGCAATTAGCAGGGTAGATAAAGGATAATCAGTGGATGTAGTATATTTGGATTCTCAAAAGGTACCACATGTTTAGTTTAGAGATACAGCACTGAAACAGGCCCTTCAGCCCACCGAGTCTGTGCCGACCATCAACCACCCATTTATACTAATCCTACATTAATTCCATATTCCTATGACATCCCCACCTGTCCCTATATTTCCCTACCACCTACCTATACTAGGGGCAATTGCTAATGGCCAATTTACCTATCAACCTGCAAGTCTTTGGCATGTGGGAGGAAACCGGAGCACCTGGAGGAAACCCACACAGACACAGGGAGAACTTGCAAACTCCACACAGGCAGTACCCAGAATTGAACCTGGGTCGCTAGAGCTGTGAGGCTGCGGTGTTAACCACTGCGCCACTGTGCCGCTAACAGATAATGGTTGTTGCACAAGATAAAGGCTTATGGGGTTGGAGGTAGTATGTAAGGATGATTGGTTAAAGGACAAAAAGCAGAGAGTAGGGATAAATGGGTCATTTTCAGATGGCAGGCTATTGTGGGGTGCCACATGAATCAATGCTTGGCCTTCAGCTATTTATTCAGCTATTAATCTAAATTAATGACTTAAATGAAGGGACTGAGTGTAATATATCAAAGTCTACTGGGAAAGTGAGCTGTGAGAAAAGAAAGAGTTTACAAAGGGATATAGATATGTGAAGAACAAAGAACAAAGAACAGTACAGCACAGGAACAGGCCATTCGGCCCTCCAAGCCTGCGCCGATCTTGATGCCTGCCTAAACTAACACCTTCTGCACTTCCGGGGCCCATATCCCTCTATTCCCTTCCTATTCATATATTTGTCAAGATGTCTCTTAAACGTTGCTATCGTATCTGCTTCCACCACCTCCCCTGGCAGCAAGTTCCAGGCACTCACCACCCTCTGTGTAAAAAAACTTGCCTCGCACATCCCCTCTAAACTTTGCCCCTCGCACCTTAAACCTATGCCAACCCTTTCCCTGGTTACCCTCTTGCTCTTTATATACGTATAAAAAGCCTTGGGATTTTCCTTAATCCTGTTTGCCAATGACTTTTCGTGACCCCTTTTAGCCCTCCTAACTCCTTGCTTAAGTTCCTTCCTACTGTCTTTATATTCCTCAAGTGCTTCATCTGTTCCTCGCCTTCCAGCCCTTACAAATGCTTCCTTTTTCTTTTTGACTAGGCTCACAATATCCCGTGTTATCCAAGCTTTCCGAAACTTGCCAAACTTGTCTTTCTTCCTCACAGGAACATGCTGGTCCTGGATTCTAATCAGCCGACGTTTGAAAGACTCCCACATGTCAGATGTTGATTTACCCTCAAACAGCCGCCCCCAATCTAGGTTCTTCAGTTCCTGCCTAATATTGTTATAATTAGCCTTCCCCCAATTTAGCACCTTCACCCGAGGACTACTCTTATCCTTATCCACAAGTACCTTAAAATTTATGGAATTATGGTCACTGCTCCCGAAATGCTCCCCCACTGAAACTTCGACCACCTGGCCGGGCTCATTCCCCAATACCAGATCCAGAATGGCCCCATCCCTAGTTGGACTATCTACATACTGTTTCAAGAAGCCCTCCTGGATGCTCCTCACAAATTCTGCTCCATCCAAGCCCCTAGCACTAAGTGAGTCCCAGTCAATATTGGGGAAGTTAAAATCACCCACCACTACAACCCTGTTACCTTTACATCTTTCCAAAATCTGTCTACATATCTGCTCCTCTACCTCCCGCTGGCTGTTGGGAGGCCTGTAGTAAACCCCCAACATCGTGACTGCACCCTTCCTATTCCTGAGCTCCACCCATATTGCCTCGCTGCATGACCTCTCTGAGGTGTCCTCCCGCAGTACAGCTGTGATATTCTCCTTAACCAGTAATGCAACTCCCCCACCCCTTTTACATCCCCCTCTATCCCGCCTGAAGCTTCTGAAGCCTGGAACATTTAGCTGCCAATCCTGCCCTTCCCTCAACTAAGTCTCTGTAATAGCAACAACATCATATTTCCAAGTACTAATCCAAGCTCTAAGTTCATCTGCCTTACCTGTTATACTTCTCGCATTGAAACAAATGCACTTCAGACCACCAGTCCCGCTGTGCTCAGCAACATCTCCCTGCCTGCTCTTCCTCTTAGTCCTACTGGCCTTATTTACTATGTCCTCCTCATTTACTTCACTAGCTGTCCTACTGCTCTGGTTCCCACCCCCCTGCCACACTAGTTTAAACCCTCCCGAGTGACGCTAGCAAACCTTGCAGCCAGGATATTAGTGCCCTTCCAGTTTAGATGCAACCCGTCCTTCTTGTACAGGTCCCATCTGTCCCTGAAGAGAGCCCAATGGTCCAGATATCTGAAACCCTCCCTTCTACACCAGCTGCTCAGCCACGTGTTTAGCTGCACTATCTTCCTATTTCTTGCCTCACTGGCACGTGGCACAGGGAGTAATCCAGAGATTACAACCCTAGAGGTCCTGCTTTTTAACTTACTACCTAACTACCTAAACTCCCCCTGCAGGACCTCATCACTCTTCCTGCCTATGTCGTTGGTACCGATGTGTACCACAACCTCTGGCTGTTCACCCTCCCCCTTCAGAATGCCCTCTATCCGTTCAGAGTGCTATTTCTTAATTCTACCCATAAAATCTCCATTGCCTGCTTACCTCTTATTATATCCTCTCATCATTGAAGTGATTTCATCCACAATCATTAATACTCCTCATTTCCTCTACCATTTTTCTTATCTTTACTCCAGACCTTATAACTTGGTATATTTAATTTCCAGTCCTGATTCTCCTGCGGCCATGTCTCAGTAATGGCTACCATGTCATACAAGTTGAATTTGCCTCCGCAATTCAATCAATTTGCTGCTTATAATCTGTGTGTTTGTATAAAGAAAGCTTATTTGAGTCATGAACCATAACTTGTCCTTCTACCCTACTGTTTTACTCACATATTTCATATCTCTCTCTCCTTTTTTAATTACTTTACATCTTTTTGTTTTCACTTTATCAATAGTGTATAAAAAACAATTTCTGACTATTATTCTATTATCTTCCCTTTCATTTGTTTTTTTACTATTGTTAATACTACCTTTTCCATCTGAGCCCAACCCCCATTAACAAGTTTAAAATCATCATTATATTTATCATTTCCGCTAGGACCCTGGTCCCAGCCTGGTTCAGGTGGAGCCTGTCCCAGTGGTATAGATCCTTCCTGTCCCAGTACTGGTGCCTGTGTCATAGAATCATTGACTACAACACAGAAGGAGGCCATTCGGCCCGTGGTGCCTGTGCCGGCCTTTTCCCCATAGCCCTGCAATTTTTTTTTCCTCCAGGTAATTGTCCAATTCTCTTTTGAAGGCCTCAATTGAATCTGCCTCCACCACACTCTTAGGCGGTGTATTCCAGAACCGAACCGATTGTTGCGTAAAAAAAGTTTTCCCTCATGTCGCTTCTGGTTCTTTTGCCAATCACTTTAAACCGGTGTCCTCTGGTTCTGGGTCTTTCGGCCAATGGGAACAGTTTCTCTCGATCTACTCCGTCCAGTCCCCTGATGATTTGAAATGGTCCAATGGAATGGGTGATCAAGTAGCAGATGAAATTTGCTGCAGAGAAGTGTGAAGTGATGCATTTTGATAGGAAAAATGAAGAAAGGCAATATAAGCTGAAGGATACAATTCTAAAGGGGATGCAGGAACAGAGAGAGCTTGGGTTATATGTGCACAAATCATTGAAGGTAGTAGAGCAGTTTGAAAAATTGGTTAAAAATGCATATGGGATCCTGGGCTTCAAAAATATATTAGCATAGATTACAAAAGCATGAAAATTATAATGAACCTGGATAAAACATTAGTTCGGCCTCAGCTGGAATACTGTGTCCAATTCTGGGCACTGCACTTTAGGAAAGATGTGAAAGCTTTAGAAACGGTACAAAAATGATTTACAAAAATGGTGCCAGGGATAAGAGACTTCAGTTATGGGGATAGATTGGGGAAGCTGGGGTTGTTCTTCGAGAAAGGAAGATTGAGAGGAGATTTAAAGAGGTGTTCAAGATCATGAGGGGTCTAGACAGAGTAGTTAGAGAGAAATTGCTTCCCTCGGCAGAAGAGTCAAGAATCAGAGGCCACAGATTTAAAGTGATTGGCAAAAGAACCAAAGGTGACATAGGAAAAACATTTTGTGCAGCAAATAGTTACGATCTGGAATGTATTGCCTGAAAGTGAGGCAGATTCATGGCTTTCAAAAGTGAACTGGATTAGCATCTGAAGAGAAAATTTTGCGGGTCTACAGGGAAAGGGCAAGTGAGTGGAACTAGCTAGGTTCTCTTGCAGGGAGTCGGCTGAATGGCCTCCTTCTGTGCTATAACCATTCTATGATTCTATGATTTAATGACATGGTGCCCCTCTTTACCGCACCATTCCTTCAGCCACATGTTCACCTCCCTAATCTGTTTATCCATATGCCAATTTACACATGGCTCGGGTAATAATCCAGAGATTATAACCCTTGAGGGTCCGTTTTTTTTAATTTATCTCCTATTTCCTGGTACTCTCCACAAAGGACCTCTTGCCTAATTTTCCCTATGTTGTTGCCCAATATGGATCACACCGACTGGATCCTCCCCCTCCCTATCCAATATCCTTTCAAGCCAGTTCAAGATGTCCCTCACCCTGATGCCAGTTAGGCAACAGACCATGTGGGACTCTCAATCCTGCTTACAAAGGATACTATCCAGGGGTTGGCAACGTGTCCATACATGGACACCAGTGTCTGTGGTAAAAGATGTTGAGGTCTGTGACTGGTAATTTCAGGGATGAGAAATTTATCATTGGCTTTTTATTTAAAAAATTGCAAGTGTCAATTTCACAGCTGACAGGTGCTGCGTTTCTGAACTTCAGACAGCTTTGTGGTTTACCAGCGAGTTCCAATTTATTTTAAAGCCCATTGGAAGACTTGAATCTGTCCAAGGTTCAAAAACTGCTCTTCCCGCTCCCAGTAATGATCAGAGAGAGGGAGGGGGAGTGAGAGGGGCGAGCGAGAGAGAAGGGTGAGAGATGGACACGGAGAGAGGAAAGGGATTGACACAGAGAGGAAGAGAGAGGTGCAACATGTTGGCGCCTATCCCTGATACTATCTGTTCCCCTAATTATTGAATCCCCTACAATTAACACATTAGGTTTCACCTTCTCCCCACCTTTGGACAGCCTCCAAGATACCATGGTCCCCATTCTGGAATAAAATAAAAGCAAAATACAGCAGATGCTGGAAATGTGAAATAAAAATATAAAGTGCTGGAGAAACTCAGCAGGTCAGGCAGCATCTGTGGAGAGAGAAGCAGAGTTAACTTGACCAAGTTCACAGACCTGAAAGTTAACTCTGCTTCACTCTCCACAGATGCTGCCTGACCTGCTGAGTATTTCCAGCATTTTCTGTTTTTATTCCCCATTCTGGCAGTCCTTCTGACAGGCTTCATCCGTACCCTCACAGATAGCAGGTGCATTGTACCCGTTGAATTGGTTAAGTTTCTATGGATCTTTGTTCTCTGCCTCACCTGAGTTCCTCTTACTCGGCACGCTATGGGTCACACCAACCTGGGAATCTGCAACTTTCACATGATTTCTGCCCTTTTGATGCCAGGCTTCCCATATGCTGCAACATTCTGTATTTTATTCTCTTTTGCAGACTTGTTAGCTGTACACTAATTTGAAATTTTTCTGCTACAATCGCCCTTGGGGAGTTGACACTACGGACTTGATATTTACATGGAGGCAGGGAGGGATGGTTTAGTGGTTAGGTCCCTCAGGTCCTGTCGAATGTAACAGCCGGACCTAATTACCATTTTGCGGTCGTTTCCTGGACGCAGCCAGCAAGATTGAGAGGCTGACTGGCTGTCAGTGGGATAGGCCTGCACCAGCAAACCACGGCCAGGGAGCGGGGAGGAGGGAGGCAGAGACAGGTTGTACAGGGCATTGACAGGGGGGCCCAGAGTGATTGGGGAAGAGGAGAGACTATCGTGTGGGCCTGTAGAGGAGATCAGTGTGGGGGGCTGGGGGTGGGGCGGGGGGTGCAGTGGTGGCCAGGCCAGCAGAGACCGTGTGCCGGGGAGTAGATGTGGGGGTTGTGGGGGCTGGGGAGACTGCAGCAAATGCAAAAATAATTCTGAAATATTGTGTATAAAAATTTGTTGGCATTCGACAGAAGTGATGCATTGTCGAGATACAGGAAACGATTTGTATAGTGATAGAGTAGATCACAGGAAAGCTGTGGAGAAGATGGTTGACCGGGGAGGACAAAGGGTGGGAGGGTCGGGGGAGAAGGTCCTGGGGCATGGAGGAGATCAGGAAGGTGGTGTCAGGGGCTGGTGGGAGGCAGATGCAATCATTGGAGGGGTTAATAAGCTAGCTTGGCGGGCCTGGGAGAAGCACTCCTGTTCCTGCTGGCCCACAAGCAGTGCTGGAAAGGCACATATCTGTTCCATCCAGCAGTCCTCACCTCCCTTCAGCTTTCAGGTTTCCCAAGGCCCAGGAAACCCGGCCGGCCAACATTTAAGCTGAAAGACAGGTTAAACAAAACGATATTCAAATGAGAGATCAGTCTCCTTGGAGCAGATTGACCGGCCAACCCCCGCCCCTCCCCCGCCCCATCCCGCCTCTATTAAAACCCAAAGTGGGGCATTTCAAGTTTGGATTCAAGTTTGAAATTCTTCCATTTTTAACTTCCCACCAGATCCCACCCATTATTGAAGGTAAAATAACCCTCTAGGGTAGGGTGCAATTACAATGGGATGAAGTACTTACCTACTACTTTGCCATCCCAACCTGACCATCTGCAGGCGGCAAGGGCACCAGTCCCAAGCCAGCCATGTTAGATCAGGCTCCAACTACATCATCAGGGACCAATGTCCTATTTTAATTGGAGGCCTGAATGCCGTGAGGGCTTCTCTGCCTGGCCAAACCTGCTGGGATCTGGATGGACAGCCACAAGGGACCCAGGCAGGCATTGCTATGAAACATTTTTTTTAGATTTCCTAGTCACCCAGAAGGGCATAGAGCCTGCTTTGACCATTCACGTGGGTCCCCGGGGTGCCCTCCTGCTGCCCAAAATCTTTCCCCTACCAGGCAGTGTTTTCTGTTGGTTTCAGCCTGGCTACGCAAATCAGGCCCAGAAGTTAAAATCACTCTGGCCCAGGATGTGTGAGCTTGTTGCTTGCCCAGCCCCCTCACATAGATTGGGGCCCATGTTTCAGATGCCGAAACAGGTTACCAGGGGTATGTTAATGCTGACAGAGGACTTTTAGTGAGAGTGTCAGTATTTGCAGTGGGTCTCAGTATTGTGTTAATACTTACAGGGGAGTGGTTTCCAGTGATGGTGTGTTCTGTAAGCCACTTAAGCGCCTCAATTGGTGGCGGGGTGAGAAGGCCATCCATGGGCCTTCCAGACACAGATGGAGGTGGATTCAGGTGGAGGTGGGAAGGTGGCAGTGTCCCCACCCACCACCATCCTGCTCGATTAAATGCTCTCCCCGCCGCCAAAATAGCTGCAGGGGAGAGCTTAAAATCTCCCCCATGCATACTGAAAAATTGTGAAATGGAGTCCAGTCACTTGTCCTTCTCTCTGCCTGTGTTAAGCAGAAGATTCCTGCCACCAAATTCCCAAACTGTTGCACATTGGTTGTAATGGAGAAGAAAATTGGGCTCAATATGCCCTGAGTCTGGAGCCAAGTTTTGAATTCGTCCCCATTTCCTCATGTTTTAGATGCAGTACTATCATTTCCTGGTAGACCTGTGTTTTTGGATCTTTAGTCAGAGAGGCCTTGCATCATGCTTGGCATCAGGTGGCAGGACCGTATCTCCAACACAGAGGTCCTCGAGGCGGCCAACATCCCCAGCTTGTACACACTACTGAGTCAGCAGCGCTTGAGATGGCTTGGCCATGTGAGCCGCATGGAAGATGGCAGGATCCCCAAAGACACATTGTACAGCGAGCTTGCCACTGGTATCAGACCCACCGGCCGTCCATGTCTCCGCTTTAAAGACGTCTGCAAACGCGACATGAAATCCTGTGACATTGATCACAAGTCATGGGAGTCAGTTGCCAGCGTTCGCCAGAGCTGGCGGGCAGCCATAAAGACGGGGCTAAATTGTGGCGAGTCGAAGAGACTTAGTAGTTGGCAGGAAAAAAGACAGAGGCGCAAGGGGAGAGCCAACTGTGCAACAGCCCCGACAAACAAATTTCTCTGCAGCACCTGTGGAAGAGCCTGTCACTCTAGAATTGGCCTTTATAGCCACTCTAGGCGCTGCTTCACAAACCACTGACCACCTCCAGGCGCGTATCCATTGTCTCTCGAGATAAGGAGGCCCAAAAGAAAGTCAGAGAGGCCTTGCTGTACGCTGCTTTTAACATTCAGAATGGATACGTAGTACCTGTCATGAGTTGTCCTTGTGACACTCACGGTAATAAGATTCAAGTGGTGTGATGGATGGCTTTCACAGCACTTCAACCAAAGTCACATGTGTGTAACTTACATCCCATGCAATTTCTCAAAGTGTATGTGGTATAAATAATGGATAGCCACAGAACAACATCACAGAACAACTGATATAATCTCTCAGGGCTGTGCTATCCTTGCCAAATGTGACAGACCTATGAATAATTCAGAACTGTTACTGTTGAAATTGGCTGCTATCTTCTGTTAGTCTATGCAGACTATATTAAAAAAAAACTTCAAGCCACACAATATTCTCTTATCTACACTATATTAGACTTTTCATAAAGCAAATGGCAGATTAAATTATTATTTTTAAGCATGAAAATAGTGCTGAAAGGCATAACTGAATCACTGTTCTGGATGCAATACATGGTGCTGTACAGCATTTAAAGCTGTGTGACCAGCCCATCAAACCAAACCCAGCCTTTTTAAGGCCAGTTAAAATTACCCCCATAGGCTTCAATTTTGCTAATAAGTTTATTATGTGGTACTTTGACAAATGCCTTTTGAAAGTCCATACACACATCAACTGCAGTACCCTTATCAACCATCTTTTTTTTATTCATTCATGGGATATGAGTGTCGCTGGCAAGGCCTATTTGAACTGCTGCAGTCCATGTGGTGTAGGTACTTCATCAAAGAACTTAATCAAGTTAGTCAAAGGTGATTTTACTTTAACAAATTCATGCCAACTTTCATTAATTAGGCTGTATTTTTCCAAATGTCAATTAATTTTATTCTGAATTATTATTTCCAAATGTTTCCCCACCACCACCATTAAGCTTACTGGCCTCGACTTGCTGGATTTATCCTTCTGCCCTTTATTAAACAGGGGTGTAACATCTGCAATCCTCCAGCCCTTTGACACCACCCCCATATCCAAGACTACAGCCAGATCCTCCACAATTCCCACCATTAACTCCCTCAGTAATCTAGAATATCCCAGACTGGGTGACCTTCCTATTTTGAGGAATGCCAATCTTTGAAGTATCTCCTCTATTTTTATCATGTCAGTTGACATAATAAAATTGAATGGAAAATGATGACATAGGAATTCACAATGGTAAATGTTGAGAGAAAATCATGGCCCAGAATTGTGACAACAGGAATGAAGGTTAGTGGGCAAGAAGTGTGCACACTACACATGATTTTTAATAATATATTGTTAATAGAAATGTCTCTAAAAGAATACACCACAATCCAGCCCAACAATCATGGCCTCATGTACCACAGAGCAGGGCAGAAATCAGAAGCAATAAACACAGTGCCTTGAGTATAGGTTATAAATTCTCGGTAATGTCTGTGAAACTGACAATGAGACTAAGTGTCTGTAGCATTTCTGTTGGAAAGAATAGATGTGGAGAGTGATTTCATGGTTTTTTTCCCCTATGCTTTAGCAAATCAAATCATACTGTCGCCTCAACTTTTAAATTAAGATTTTATTAATACTGTGAGGCTCCTTTCCTGCCCTCAGTTCTCTTCCTATCTACAGGCTTTCAAAATCCCAAACTGGCTTCCACTAACCATTCTTTCTTGATTTAGCTCTTTTCTGTGTTGAGCCTTGATGGTTTCCTGCACCATATATGAAACTGAAATTTTTCAGAAGTTTCAGGTGCCTATAAAACTCCAATGATAAACAGATTGACAGAGAGGTATTTCTCAGAAGCATTTAAAAAGTGCCTTTAAAAGATACAATTCATGTTGGACATGCAGAAACTAAAGCTGTGTGCTATTGTCACTCAGTTACTTAAGGCTCGATTCGATGATCTTGCGTTTTCGGTTAGAAGCCATGCTTGTATAGACCAAGGACTGGATTTTCTGGTCTCTCAGGGGGCAGAAACAGAGGCAGCCAGGGGTCCAAAATATCAGCACTGACCCGCCATTCCAGGCTGCCTCAGATCTTTACTTCAATGCCCAAAGTCCGTGGCTGGATCATAGGGAACTAGCGATATGCCTTGAAGCGATGGCTACTCGCCCCTTTACAAGAGCCCCAGACAGAGGCAATACAACCAAAGGCGTCTGCTCACAGGAATCATAATTGGACAGGCCATTGGGTTTCTCAAAATATGTTTCTTTTGCCTGGGCCAGTCGGATGGTGCCCTGCAATACACTCCTGCAAGGGTCTTGCTCATTGTGGTGGTCTGCTGCACTTTCCATAACATGGCCCTCCAGAGAGGTGTGGACCTTGAGAACAGAGAGGCCCTGGAAGGAGACAGCTCATCAGAGGAACAGGAGGAGCAGGATGTGCAAGAGGAGGAGGAAGAGGAGGCTGAGGGGAGGATACAGAACACTGAGATGCTCCGGCTGCACAGGGAGGAGGCTGGGCACGGCAGGGGGCTCGAGTGTCTCAGCAGGATGCCATGAACATCAGGGATCATCTTATCCAGGAATGTTTCAACTGAGCCCTCCTGACCCAAGAAGAACAACATGGTGTGGAACTCACTCTGAGGTGCCTGTGCTAACAGTTCCATTGAAGACACAGGCTGAAACATGTAAACTCATACCACCAATGAAGGAAGCACATCTACCCGGAGGTTTTGTTATCACCGTTGAGGAACGCTTGCTCTCCTTCATCACTTCTTTTCTTGTCCCACCATCAATAGAAGGAATCTCACATATATGGCTTCAAGTGACATTATTTACATGGTGCTCAGAAAGGAAAACAGTGCACAGATACAGTAAGAAGACACCCCAGTGACCGACTCAGTGCTCCACACAATGTGATAGCCTCCACGTTCAGTCACTTCTACGCGGTGCTCCCTTGTGGCCTCAGAGTAGGTGGAGGCAGCCTACTCATTTGATTCTGCTGGTGGCTGAGATGCATGTGGTGGTCATCCTTGTCATGGATATACGCGTGGGGGCACCTCCAGGGGCTGCTGCACCTGCATCATTGCAGAGGCAGCCTCCATCACTTAGTCCTGCTGCACAGTCTCCCTCTGTCAGAGGAGCCAAAGAGGCTGAGAATGATGGAGGTGCCCTGTGAGGGTGACGTCCTCAAGCCTTGGCAGGTGCTTGAATGCCTGCAGGGGGACATCAGCTGGGGTGCAACTGGCATCCACTGCCAGCATCCTGGCACCACCAGTGCTACTGACCACTCCAAGCTACACATTGTGTCATGCATCCTGTGTATGACAGTGCACTGCTCCTGCATCCACTCAGACTGCTGCCGCATATGGCTCTCCATGAGGTTGTCCACTGTCTCATTGGAGGAACTCATGCACTCATAGCCCTGAGCCATTGTGGCGCACATGAGCTGGATGGACTCCTCCATTCTCAGTCCATGAACCCTGCACTCCCTCAGGGAAGATGTGGGAGCACATCTCCTGCTGCTGTTCAAGGTAGAGCCTCCTTTCTTGTGACCCCTGATCTCTTGTAGCTGTGCCCAGCTGAGCAGGGCTGTGTCTGTCCTCCCTCCTCTGAGTGGAACTGACCACAGCTCCCTCTGGCTCCGGCAACTCCTCCTGCCCACCAGTGCCATGCTCCTCACCTAATGACATACTCTTTAATCACGTGCAAAGACCCACCGAGGTAATAGTATCTGTGATGGTGAACAGTGCACTTGTAAGTTGTGACGGTGCCTCTTCTGCTTCTTTCTGTTGCTCTTGTGCCATTCCTCGGGAGGGAGAGAGATGGGCGTCTGCACCTGTGGGAAATGCAAGAAAAGATCATAAGAGCGAGCCTTGGAGAGTGGAGCTCCCTGCTGTGCTGAGCTTCCCAATGCAACTCAGTGCTCAGCATGCTGGTGGACATGGTGGAGTGCAATGCACCCCCTTAATAAGCACATTGCCCTCTGCAATCACCATCTCCACCATGAGTGCCCACTTTGCCAGGGCTGACTCCCTCCTTGTCAGTGATCCTTTCTATTTCCATTGCTTGATCCTCTGTAGGTGTAATCACATGAAAGTAGGGAACAATTCGGGCCCTCTCCCTCGCATTTTGTGCTTGTTTCTCCTGCATGGACAAAAGAGAGCGAGATAAGGCACTGATACCCTGTATGGACAATGCCAGCAGCTCCCATTCATTAGCAGCTGCACGTCTCAATGGTGACAGGTCCTCTGCAGCAGATTATAGAGGAAGCTCTTTTTGTGGTTGCAGACCTGCTGAACATTGAGGGAGTGGAAGCCCTTCCAGTTCATGAATTTGACTGGGCAGTCACTGGGTGTCTTGATGGCCACATGGGTGCAATTGATGATGCCCTGCACCTGGAGGAATCTAGCATGGGTGGCAAAACCGAATGCCCTCTGTCCCTGTGAGGGTTAATCTCTTGTGAAATGACTGTATTGTCCAGCTCTGGCAAAGGGGGCACCAGTAACCTGTGAGATGCATCTGTTTGCGAGATGCCACCAAGGTCCACAACTGATCCTTGGAAGAAGTTCAAGGCCACAGTGACTGATGGTTACTGGAAGAGCATGGCAGCCAGTGCTGCGAAGTCTTCGACAACAAGGCCACAGATGACTGTGACCATCTGCCTGAAGAGTCACAGTTTCCTGCAACACTGAGTCTCGGTCATCTCCAGGTAGCTCTGTCTTCGTCAGTAGGTCTTATGCAGAGGGTATGGCCTCTGTGTTCTTCCAACCCCTTGTTCCTCCCCCTGCCCTCCTGATGCCCAGGGCTCTGCCCTTCCTGCAGAGGGTGTTGATCCTCACAGCCACTGGGCTCAAAATCTGAATGCCATGCACCCATTGCCAGCTGCTGCCTTGCTTATGGTCAGCTGGTTGTCCAATTGTCCTTGGCAGCTTTGCCCCTGCTTTTCTGCCCTCCTGATGCCAGGAGAACAGTGATCCCCAACACTGCCCAAGTGCTGACTACCCACTCTGCCCGACACCTGCTCAGTGCCAAGGGCACCTGTCTCCTAATGATCGAATCTCCTCTTTTTTGGCTCCAATGTAATTCCCTGGGATGACCATGGCTGGCTCTGCATTCTTTACCTGTCTCCTTTCAGCTGGTCTGCCCAGACAGCACATGCAGCCTGTACGCCCCCATTGAACTCTCAACACCCCCGTTAATGAGCACTTAACTAACTCTACAAGCACTTTAATTGGCCTTGATGGGGGATGTGCCAGGAAGCCAATGCTGGGAACAATCTTGGAAAACTGGCATGCTGGCCAGTGCTGGTAATTTTGGACCACATCTGCCTCCAATCCTGACTCAAATTCAGCCCCTGGTCTGTACTGAGTTAGTTGAGATGAACTGAGTCAGTGGACATTCTATGGTGTTTCTCATCAACCATGGAGTAGGGAGAATCCAAAGTTCTCCCTTGTAATCTAATGAAGCTTTTGGAACCTAGAGGCTAAATTTTGTCCTCTTGTCAGAGGCGGGTTCGGTGGTGTTGTGGGGGGAGGAAGCGTAGAATCTCAGCAGAACTGTCCGCCACGAACTCTGGCGCTGTACCGCAGTTTGCCGATTTTGTCGGAGACAGAGCAGTACCATGGCATTGTGATTTAAATGTTGTACATGCTGTTTTAAATACATTTGAATCTAATTCACTGCGATCCAATGAAAGTTTCTCAATTTACTGGTTGATGTGCGACACTCACATACCTTCAGTTTTGCGACGTTGAAAACCTGGCGCCACCGAGGCGAGAGTCCTCGGTGCCACAAAAGAGACGCTAACCTAACCAGAGTAACATAGGGAAAGTGAGGTTTACAGTGGCCATTGCTGCTATGCTGAGTGTCCAAGGGTCTTGTGTGTAAATGTGGGGAACTCTGCAAGGGGTCTTGTGTGTAAATGGGGGGAACTCTGCAAGGGGCTTGTGTGTAAATGTGGGGAACTCTGCAAGGGGTTTGTGTGTAAATGTGGGGAATTCTGCAAGGGGCTTATGTGTAAAGGTGGAGAACTTCTGCAAGGGGCTTGTGTGTAAATGTGGGGAACTCTGCAAGGGGTTTGTGTGTAAATGTGGGGAACTCTGCAAGGGGCTTGTGTGTAAATGTGGGGAACTCTGCAAGGGGTTTGTGTGTAAATGTGGGGAATTCTGCAAGGGGCTTATGTGTAAAGGTGGGGAACTTCTGCAAGGGGCTTGTGTGTAAATGTGGGGAACTCTGCAAGGGGTTTGTGTGTAAATGTGGGGAACTTCTGCAAGGGGCTTGTGTGTAAATGTGGGGAACTCTGCAAGGGGTTTTGTGTGTAAATGTGGGGAACTCTGCAAGGGGCTTGTGTGTAAATGTGGGGAACTCTGCAAGGGGCTTGTGTGTAAATGTGGGGAACTCTGCAAGGGGTTTTGTGTGTAAATGGGGGGAACTCTGCAAGGGGCTTGTGTGTAAATGTGGGGAACTCTGCAAGGGGCTTGTGTGTAAATGTGGGGAACTCTGCAAGGGGCTTGTGTGCAAATGGGGGGAACTCTGCAAGGGGCTTGTGTGCAAATGGGGAAACTCTGCAATGGGGCTTGTGTGTAAATGTGGGGAACTCTGCAAGGGGCTTGTGAGTAAAGGTGGGGAACTCTGCAAGGGGCTTGTGTGAAAATGGGGGGAACTCTGCAAGGGGCTTGTGTGTAAAGGTGGGGAACTCTGCAAGGGGCTTGTGTGTAAATTTGGGGAACTCTGCAAGGGGCTTGTGTGAAAATGGGGGGAACTCAGCAAGGGGTTTGTGTGTAAATGGGGGGATCTCTGCAAGGTGTTTGTGTACACAGAGAGAGTAACCGCAGGGCTGGCAGACTTTTAAAGATTGCGCCAGCATTTGCTCCAGCATCAGCTGACGCCATGAATGGTGTCTCCATTGCTGTCCCCGCCATGTGATTGGGGGGACGGCTGCCACCTTTATGTAAAATGGCCACCCGCACGTAGTCGCGGCGGCGTTGCCACTGACATCACAAGCGGGACCGCAGCCATTTTGCCCCTGTCGCGGGATCGTGAAATTGAGCCTTAGGTGTATAACTTTGCTGATCAAATAGTCAGCCAGCACTCATTCGCCCTGATTTTGGAGCTGTTGGCAACATGATCATGAAATTAGGAACATAGGCCCACAGGCCTAATTAACCATGTGCCCAGTTTCATGGCGAACACTGGTAGCTGTGCTCATGGCCAGTGCCAGCCTAATCATACAGCATTAATTATATTAATTAGGTCCAATGGTTTAATTTCATTCTTCTCAGATGCCCAGCAGTCTCCTTGTCCTTATCGAATTGGCCCACAACTAAATTGATGGCCCAGCTTACCTAAGATGAATGCTTAAAGGTAGGATAATATGAAACTAATATTATTCTCATTGAGACTTAGTCACTTCCTGCACTTGTCTACTGCTGTGGAGGGTGTCATTTCTGCATTAAAAAACATTAATTTTTACATGACTTTTTACATAACTACAGCTTGATGCTGTAATTGAAATCACAGCAAACGAATTGCTGATGTGGGAAATCTTTTAGTGGGATGGTTCCCTGCCATTGAGATCAGAAAGACAAGTTGCTAGGCCTTAAAAACCTCCCGATTTTAGGGCTGAAGACTTGTGCTTCAGAACTAGTCATGCCCCTAGTCAAGCTGTTCCAGTACACCTATAACACTCGCATCAACCTGACAAAGTGGAAAATTGCCCAGCTATGTCCCGTTCACAAAAAGAAGGGCAAATACAATCCAGCCAATTACCACTCCATCAATCTACTCCCAATCATCAGCAAAGTGATGGAGGGTGCCATCGAAAGTGGAACTTAATCACCAATAATCTGCTCACCGATGCTTAGTTTGGGTTTCGCCAGGACCACTCAGTCATGGACAAAAGTGTTGAATTCCAGAGGTGAAGTGCGGGTGACTGCCCCTGCCATCAAGGAAGCATTTGATCAAATGTTGCATCAAGGAGCCCTTGTAAAATGGAAGTCAATGAGAATTGGGGGAAAACTCTCCAGTGTTTGGAGACATACCTAGTACAAAGGAAGATGGTTGTGGTTGTTGGAGGCCTATCATTTCAGCCCCAGGACATTGCTGCAGGAGTTCCTCAGGGTAGTGTCCTAGGCCCTGCTTCATCAATAACCTTCCCTCCCTAAGGTCAAAAGTGAGAATGTTGCTGATGATTGCACCGTGTTCAGTTCCATTCACAATTCCACAGATAATGAAGCAATCCATGCCTGCATGCAGCAAGACATAAACGACATTCAGGCTTGGGCTGATAATTGGAGAGTAACATTTGAGCCACACAAGTGGCCATCTCCAACAAGAGAGAATCTAATCATCTTCCCTCGACATTCAATGGCATTACCATCACTGAATCCCCCACTGTCAACATCCTGGGGGTCATCATTGACAAGAGATTACTGTGGCTATAAAAGCGGGTTAGAGGCGGGGAATTCTGCAGGAAGTGACTCAACCCCTGATGACCCAGAGCTTGTCCACTATCTGCGAGGCACATCAGGAGTGTGATGGAATACTCTCCACTTGCCTGGATGGATGCAGCTCCAACAACAGTCAAGAAGCTTGACACCATCCAGCACAAAGCAGCCCACTTGATTGGCGACCCATCCACTACCTTAAACATTCACTCCCTCCAACAGTATGTATCATCTACAAGAGGCGCTGCAGCAACTCACCAAGGCTTCTTCGACAGCACCTCCAAAACACATGGTCTCTACGAAGAACAAGGCGCATGGGAACACCACCAGCTGCAAGTTCCCCTCCAAGTCACACGTCATCCTGACTTGAAACGTATATCACTGTTCCTTCATTGTTGCTGGGTGAAAATCCTAGAACTCCCTCCTGAACAGCACTGTGGGTATACCTACACTACACAGACTGCAGTAGTTCAAGGAAAAGGCTCATCACCGCCTTCTCAAGTGCAATTAGGGAGTCGGCAATAAATACTGGCCTTGCCAGAGATGTCCACATCTCAGCAATGAATTAAAATAAAACAAATCTGTGTCACTCATTTGTGTGATTGCTCTCTGCATGTCTGTTCTGGTATCAATGCTGTTTTGCAGCATGTTTTGCAATGCTCATGTGTCACATTGCATGCTCTATATATAGAAAGTGTGCCCTATAGCTTCTCCACATTAAAAAATATGTAGAAAATGAGAAAAGGTTGTGTTTTCCCCCACCATTAAGGAAAATGGAAGGAAAAGCAGACAGATTCCATTATGGACACAGGATCCTCTCTATCTGGTTTTCCTCTCTGTGTTGTGCCCAGGTGATGCTTCTATGTCCAGGCGCTAAAAATTAAAATATCTACCCACTGTAACTATTGATCACAGACCACAGACAGTATCAGCACAGCTTTCAAGTGAATCTACAGCTCAGTACAGAGCACAGAAATGAAAACTCAAGTAAGTTCAGTTTTACCACAGTGAAAGATTGGCTGCACATTACATTGAAAGAGACTTCAAATCTCTGTCAATTGACCAGTTAATATTTGAATATCCTGGCAAAAGTAAGAGCAGCTTGATTGATGCTACAACCACCTTTCTTAATGATATATAATTGTATTCCTTTCATCACTCATTTCCGTCCTGTCTCTGTCAAAGCAAGTTTTGTCGATGTGGAGAAAGGGAGGAAACCCACATAAAATGCTCCAATTGCTCATTATCACCTTGTCATGCAATGTAATAATTGCTCTTCTGTTTATCACAATGGAGTTTCAGGAGTAAATCACCAAATTCACAGCAGGAGCTCTGTCAGGGTTGGAAATAAAAATCCAAGCGTCACTTCGAAAATAACCTTGTACAATAACATTTGATCATTTGTTACCCACAATCGCAGAGAGTGAAAGCGACAGACACTGACATGTTCTTGGGGACAACACGGAGGTAAGTGAGCAGATGTGATATTACCCTCTGCCCTCAAGCTGTATGAGAAGGGATAAAATGAAATGAATGGGAGTTCACATGACATTGGTTGACTGGAGTACACTTATACAGCAATGGAACAGCTGTATCAAAGCCAGTACACTCACTCACTCTTTCTGAGAGTTAAAATGCCTATCAATTGACAAGTTAATATCTGAATGGAGTTATAAAGACAGTTTTACTGCTACTACTCAAGGTGGCAGAGTGTGCTCTTTCATTAGTTCCCATAGGTGTTTTTTGTCTTTTAATAAATCCTTTAATATTAAGTAACGTCATTTTTATGAGTCTAAAAATAGTACTTGCAGCTTTGATTTTTCATTAATAAAATACAAATTCTAAAGCTGAAACCTCTATAGAGATATATAGTTATGTATTAAGAAGCATCATCTTTGTAGGCTGCGGGTTTTATTTGTACAATATAGAAGAGAGCTTATTGATATGCCCAGGATTATTCATGGTAATTTGAGTTCCTGGGCTGAATTTTGCTGAGATCATCAGGATCTGGTTTCCGGTTCCCGGCCCCGCTCGATGTTGTTGTGCAATGTCCAGTTGAATTTTGTGGGAGGTGACCAATCAGTGGCTTGCTTCTGTGATATCCTTCCAATTAGGGATGGCGGACATGCTCAAGACTTGGAGCTAGACGTGGTGGGTCCCATTTAAAGGACGCACCAGCCATCAATGTGGCTGTAGTCAGACAATCTCATCACTGAGGGTGCAAGAGGTCATTGCATCAACACGGCAGCCTGTCATGGAAGGCCAGCCCTACGATTCAGCAACACCTCGCAGGAGGTTCTGATGGAGGCACCTCGGGGCCATTTTTCTGAAGGCAGAATGGGGGGCGGTAGGGCTACCCACCCGCAATTGGCGTTCGCCAATTGACCTGCTTAAGGGCCTATTAAGGCCTGTTATCAGAGGCCAACTGAGATTTTCCAGTCAGCCTCCAGGTCCCCACAGGTGGTGGGGACAATGCAGCTGCTGGAGGTGGCCTCCTGACAGTAGACAATAGGGCCAGTGCTCCAGGCAGGCTTAGAGGCCCTCCCTGCCTGCCTGGGTTTAGCAGCAGCCGTAGGCCACCCTGTGGAGGGGCTCCCACACACCCCACCCCACCATTTCCACCCCCCCCCTCCCCCCACGACTGTGGTCGTCTGGCTGCAAAGACGTTTGTTAATTTTAAATTTGAAAAAAGGTTGAAGAGAAGCTGCTTCCATTTTGGGGTGCCCTCTCCCTCACTTACCTGCCATGGCATCCTGCTGCTGCTTTCAAGGCTGCTATTGGTCTTCCAGCTTTGAGAGCCGCCAGCCTTCCTTAATTGGATGACAGACCTGCCCTCTAGTCAATTCAGGGAAAATCACACTCGTGCCTATTTGCACACAGTGAGCTGAATTTTACGAGTGCGCCGCAGTTTACGGCGGCGCACTCTGATGGCAGTGTGCAACCCACGTGGTTGTGCCATCCCTGAACCCCCGCTATATTACACACGGGGGCTGATTTAAAGAGAGGAGGTGGAGTGGCCGCCCCCGATGACGTAAAGGATCAGCCGCGAGTCCGCAGCAATGGTGTCCAGCGCCATCGCGCAGGCGCCAGTGCCATTTTTAAAGGGTTTTAAGCCCTTAGAGGTAATTTTAATTTTTAAAACTCAAGTACTCGGAATTTTTATTTAACCATTAATAAAGATATGGAGGCCATTCCCCAACACCACCACCACCACCCCCCTGCCCCCCGCCCAAGGGCATTTCAATGCCTGATATGACCAACACTTGCCTTTCTCCCTACCTGAACTTTTACCCCCAACCTTCTAACTTATGCCCTTCGACCCCCTTCCCACCATCCCCACATCCCATAAAAAGTGATTTCCCTGCTCCCCTGCCCCTCCCACCCTGAAAATGTTATTCCTCCCCCCTCCCCACCAGGTTCTCGCCTTGGAACTCCATATGGAGTTCCAAAGGCACGCAAAGGCCGAACAGAGGCTGTAAAATCGGCGTGGGATGGCCGCCGCCTGCAGGTAAGTTAATTGTTTATTGTTAATTTGAATATGCAGATGAAGGGCCTGCCACCAAGCGGCATGGGGGGGGGGGGGGGGGGGGGGGTGCAGTGTGCACCGAGGTCTTTACCCATGGTGTCAAGGGACTGGTAAAATTCAACCCAGTATGAGCTTCCGACCCCCATTTGAGTCTGACAGCGGGGTCCTGAAATGCGCAGGAAAATCCTGCCCATAGTGGCTGAAAGATTATCTCACAGTAATGGATCAGAGAGAGCAGACAACAATAAGTAGACCAATATCTGAAGAACCAAGAGTGTGCACATAGGACCAATAAAGCTGAGATTGCAATAGAGATCAGCAGTTTCGTATTTGCTAGAATTTCATATTGGGAATTGAGTGCTCCTGGTGCTACATGAATAGTCTTTTCCTCAGGCAAGCGCCTGATGAGGCACTGTCAAGGTTAAATGATAAGCAGGGAAATATTTAGAGAAAAATAATGATTTTGATTACAAACATACTTAAGTGACTCGAGCTGTTTTTCTTAAGCATTGAGACTCTCAAAAAGATTATTTTGTTTTTGCATTCTCGTAGATCTAATGGAGACAAGAAAAATCTGTTGAGGCTTAACAACATTTTAATCCAGTAACTGTGGAGCTCAAAATGAAACCGAATTCTTTAGCCAAAGCCTCGGTGTTCAAATGATGTATCTATTCCACTAACTTTATCAAAATAATTACATAAACTTTGCATCCAGATGATAAATTAAGGAAGATGTTAACACTAAAATATATATCAGCAGCAAGATAAATAATAATTGGAAAGCTGATATGTGGACCAGAAAGGTGATACAATGTTGGAAGGGAAACTGCGAACAGACACATTAGCAATATGCCTCAGTGGTGCCAGAGGTCATAATTGTGCGAACAGGAGCTGTTAAAATGAAGCAATATTGTAATGTCAATGTGTGGCTAATGCAAGTGAATGAACTGTGTCTGATAACCCCCAAGGAGAAATGGACCAAGTCTAGACAGCTCAGTCCAAGAACGAGTGAATGTCAAAGCTGGGTTTCATCTGATAGAAAACTCCAGTGTAAATAGCTGCAGGAAGATGGATGGGCTTTTGTGAAGTGTGACCAACTTTGAAACAAAGCCTTCTTGACAAAAGATAAAATTTTACTCCATGGTCAAGTCTAACATCTACTTGTGCTCTACCCCCTCACTATATCCTTTATGTGAACTCATTCCACTTATTGATCAATGTTTCTGAACAATGCAGTCAATCAGGATTCCTCATTCAAACAATACTAGCTCAGTGTTTCTTATGCATCTCATTGCAAGTGCAGGAAATCATAGGTTAAATATTGGATAAGACAAAGGGACTTAAAAGGCTGTAATTTAGTTGACGGGTTCTGATGATGTCATAAACCACAAGAACCATTTCTCAAAGTCAAAGGAATCCTGTGAATTAAATAATATCCTGAAACTCTTCCATCAATTTTGTTCTTATAATGCATGATAATGTTATTTTAAGTTTTGTTTTTAACTTTGGTTATATGTTGTCCAACAGACTTGGTGTGGCATTGGAGAAAGGATAAGTAACCTGACTGACCTTTGACCTGGAAGTTTAGACCTTAAATCACTGTCGCACTGCCAAGTCTGGTTTTATTTTACCTTGACTCCTAGATTATCTGCAAGGCTATCCAAATATTACAAATTAGCCTCATTATCAGCTCCAACTACATTGAGTCAAGTAACATAAGCCTAGGAATTGCAATTGATATAAAGATTTAGGCTGGTGGAAATTCAGGAAAATGCAGCGGCAAAATTGAGGGTGTGACATAGTGCAAGTTTCCTGAGTGGTCTATATACCATTCCCCACTGCTGACTATGTGAAGGAGCTTCAGTGTACAAAAAGCACATCATATAAATAGCTGCTTAATTAAGATAATTAATGCCACCATCACTTATTCTGGTGACCCGAGACCAGCAGATTATTTCTTACATTGTCATGCAATATCATTATGAAAGGAAAATAAAAAGTCTCTCACTTAACCAGTCCTGGCCCTGTAGCTTCAGGGGAAATTTTCCTTCAGTGCTGAGTTCTGAATTAAGCTAAGGTTTCCTTCTTTAAACGTCTTACACTTTTATCTTTTACCAAAAATTTAAAGCATGTAACTTCTTTTCATTGCTGAGTTGGAAGGGTTGGGTGGCAAAAAGAAGCAGTAATGGATAAGGGCTTTAGCAAAGAAAAAACTGGGTCACATATATGCAGTATAAGGGTTTGTAAAGGATAATGTCTGGGACAGTGTGAGTAATGCCTCCCGCCATGATGATGTAAGATATCACATGGGAGAGAGATTTTAGGAAGAAGCAGCATGGAATGAGTGGAGTTAGACATGCTTATGTAAAGCTGTATATAGTTCTCTGATATGTAATAAACTAGTTATTGTTAAACCTTACCAAAGACTCAGTAATCTCTCCTCGCTAGACTAACCAAACATACAATATGGTGAACAGCAGTGGTTCTTCCCATACAACACCCAAAAACTTTGATAAGAAGATTGGAAAGTCAGACCTGAAAAAAGCATCAAAACTGCAGAACTCGAGAAGCTACGAAAAGCTCCAGAGCTGTTCTGTGGAAGAAGTGGAGGCACGGAGAGTCGGGGAGTCAGCTTTCAGAGGCATTCAGCCTGCACCACAGAGACGTGGTGGTTTGTGAAAAAAATCCCAGTCCAGCGATTGCAGGCTTCAAGTCGGGGAACCAAGCAACAGTCGGGAATCTGGTGAGCAACTCTTAAAAAAGGTAGAAAATTGTTCTTAATCACACACAAGACAGGCAGCACCAGAAAAACCAAATCCCTAGCAAGGGCGCGCCCAAGGTTGGTCCCATTACACGTGGCAACGGTGAGGCAGAAAAAAAAGAGGCTGCAGATATTGGATACTCCAGGTGCAGAGAGTGCAGAGATTATTAAAATAATGCTGCAAAGCTGCAATCGAGAAATAAATACCTAGTCTAGCAGAGAGATTCTCAGGGAAAGACCGTGACCACGCGGGTGTCAGTGTGAGTCTGAGCAGTGCAGGAAAACTTCTAATACTGGAGGGAAAATTTAAAATATCAGAAAAACTACCTGGAAAGCTTAGAAAAGCCCATGGATCTTAAATTTACCCTACCAGAAAGATTTTGATACATGGAAGGACCAAATCAAAACTCAAAACTGGTCACTTTGGTGAAAAAGATTTTTGAGGTACAGAATTCCTTCAAAATTAGTCAGCAAGTCTGAAGCAGAACAAGTCAATACATTACTTCATTACTAAAGGAAAAATAGCAGACAGTGTTATTTCAAGACAAGGCATTAATGAGACCAGATAAATTTGAAGAAGTCTTAAAAACCTTTGATAATTATTTCAACCTGAAGAGCAACAAGATTCTAGAAAGGGTCAAATTCAACAGAAGGGTCCTGAAACCAGGTGGATGCTTTTATTAATGACCATAACAGGCTAGTTGAAGGATGCAAATATGGAGACCGAAAAGCAGAATTAATACAAAACCACATTGTAGTAGGTAACACAAAAGTCCGAGTGTATCAAGCCTGTGTCCTCAGTACCTTGCTCTACGGCAGCGAGGCCTGGAGAAAGTATGTCAGCCAAGAGCGACGTCTCAACTCATTCCATCTTCGCTGCCTCCGGAGAATCCTTGGCATCAGGTGGCAGGACCGTATCTCCAACACAGAAGTCCGCGAGGCGGCCAACATCCCCAGCATATACACCCTACTGAGCCAGCGGCACTTGAGATGGCTTGGCCATGTGAGCCGCTTGGAAGATGGCAGGATCCCCAAGGACACATTGTACAGCGAGCTCATCACTGGTATCAGACCCACCGGCCGTCCATGTCTCCGCTTTAAAGACGTCTGCAAACGCGACATGAAGTCCTGTGATATTGATCACAAGTCGTGGGAGTCAGTTGCCAGTGATCGCCAGAGCTGGCGGGCAGCCATAAAGGCAGGGCAAAAGTGTGGCGAGTCGAAGAGACTTAGCAGTTGGCAGTAAAAAAGACAGAAGCGCAAGGGGAGAGCCAACTGTGTAACACCCCCGACAACTAATTTTATCTGCAGCACCTGTGGAAGAGTCTGTCACTCTAGAATTGGCCTTTATAGCCACTCCAGGCGCTGCTTCACAAACCACTGACCACCTCTAGGCACTTACCCATTGTCCGTCGAGACAAGGAGGCCAAAGAAGAAGAGTAGGTATTGCTGATGAATCCCTATCAGATTTATTGAAGTCTAAAGAAAACCTCACCCTGCACAAAGCTATTCAGCTGGTGAGACAAGCAGAGGTCCATAAGCAGAACAGAGCAATCCTGAGAGGTGAAGAGAAACCTTGGCTCAGGAAACCTCCAGCAACCATACAGTTTCTTAAGCACAGGGCTGTAGAAGAAGCACCAGAAAAGAAGGTACACTTGGGAGGGAAAGTGCAAGATGCCATGAAACCCTGCTAGCGCTATGGTGCCAAAAAGACCAACAGGTGCAAACAGTGTCCTGCAAACAAAGCAGAATGCTTTCACTACAAGAAAGTTGGCCATTTTGGGAAGATGTGGCAAAGTAAAATCTCTACTTTCACTGGTTCTAAAGGAAAAGTCTTCACGCACAGAGCTATTCATGAAATAGAACAATCTCTATCAGAAGAGAAACCAGAAAACTTCCATGGTGAGAACAATGGCCCTAATCATGCATTCTAGACTGCAGATCTATATGTCAACGGACATATCACTAACTTTAATCTAGACACTGGAGCAAGCATTACAGTTTTATCAAACTACGAACCGTGATTATCAACGCATTGCAAGAAACCAACAGAAACTCAGTTACAAGGTCCAGGAAGGATTGAACTGAAAGTCAATGGAAAGCGACAGGCAACACTCGAATACAAAGGAAAGCAGATATTGGAAACACTGTGGGCTGAATTTTTATAATTCGCCGCTGAGATCGCAAAACTGGCACAGCGCACACGAGAGATGTGCACTGTGGAACCGATGCGATACTTCCTGTGGTGGCTCATTTCCATGGAAGGGGTGGACCATCGCCCCGATGACGTAGAGTGTCCGGTACCACTGCGCAGGTGCCGGCGCCATTTTTAAAGGGCTCCAAGCCTTTATAGCTCCTGGTCTCTGGAAATAGAAATGAAATTTTAGACACTGTGAATCCCCTCTCCCACCCCTCCTACCCTCAATGTGTATTCTATATATAACTTGCCATCTCCCCCCAAAAAAACTTTTATTCAGAACTTTTCCCCCCGAACTTTATTACCCTTGACCCTCAACCTCTTTCCCATAACCAATGGGAAGGGTTTTCCCCATTCCCCCATGCACCCCCCCCCCCACCCCCGGCTCTGAAAACCTCACTCCTCCCCTCTCCTCAGTAGTGATCCGCAGGATTTCCAGCAACCAGCCGTAATATCGGCATGGGACGGCTGTCGTGGAAAGGTAGGAAATTATTCAGTGATCAACATATATTTTAATATTGAAATTAAAATTCCGTTGCTGAGTGGCAGGGGGGCCGCCCGGAGGCCATTGATTTGGCAGAATGTTTTGGTGAAAAAAATTGTTATTTTACAGTGCCACCCAGTATTTCCTTTCCATTCACTCAAAATATTTCCCAGTTAAATATGCCTTATCTATTGAGGAGTTGTCAATGCAATCAACCACATTAAGGTTGTGGATTGGATGAGGAGGATTGGAAGGAAGTTGGTGAGGTTAGCCCCCAGTGGGTGCACTAGGTGGGGAGATCAGCAAGAGATGAACATAAGAACTCAAGAAATAGGAGCAGCAGTAGACCGTATGGCCTGTTGAGCCTGCTCTGCCATTCAATATGATCATGGCTGATCTCCACTTTCCTGCCCTCTCCCCATATCCCTTGATTCCCTGAGAGACCAAAAATCTGTCTATCTCCACCTTAGCCCTTAGCTATATTCAATGATGGTGCATCCACAACTCTCTGGGGTAGAGAATTACAAAAATTGACAAGTTTGTGTGAAGAAATTTATCTTCATCGCAGTCCTAAATGATCGGCCTCTTATCCTGAGACTGGTTGGTTCTAGATTCCCCAGCCAGTGGAAATAACCTCTCTGTGTCTACCCTCTCAAGTTCCTTCAGAATCTTGTATGTTTCAATTCCATCATCTCTCATTCTTCTAAACTCCAGAGCGTATAGACCAAATTTACTCAGCCTGTCATCATAGGAGAACCCTCTCATCTCAGAAAGCAATCTAGTGAACCTCTAATCCAAGTATATCCTTTCTTAGCTATAGAGACCAAAACTGCACTCAGTACTCCAGATGTGGTCTCACTAAAACCCTGTACAATTGCAGCAACACTTTCTTATTCCTGTACTCCAATCCCTTGCAATCAAGGCCAATATGCCATTTGCCTTCCTAATTGCTTGCTGTACCTGCATGCTAACTTTCTGTATTCCTTATACGAAAATGCCCAATTCCCTCTGAACATCAACATTTAGAAGATCCATGCCTTTTAAAAAATATTCTGCTTTCCTATTCTTACTCCCAAAGTGAATAACCTCACACTTCCCAACATTATACTCCATCTGCCACCATGTTGCCCATTCATTTAACCTGTCTTTATCTCCTTACAGCCTCTTTGTGTTTTCCTCACAGCTTACATTCCCACCTAGCTTTGTATCATCAGCAAACTTAGATACACTACCCTGTCTCTTCATCTAAATCATTGATATAGATTGTAACTAGCTGAGGCACCAGCACTGATCATTGTGGCACTTCACTAGTCACAGACTGCCAACTTGAAAATGCCCCATTTATGTCTACTCTTTGCTTCCTATCCGTTAACCAGTCGCTATCCATGATAATATATGTTACCACCAAATCCATGAGCCCTTATCTTGCATATTAACCTTCTGTGTGGCACTTTATTGAATGCCTTTTGGAAATCCAAGCATTCTACATCTACTGGTTCCCTTTATCTACCTATGAGTTAAATCCCCAAAAAACTGTAATAAATTTGGCAAACACAATTTCCCTTTTGTAAAATCATGTTGACTTTGTTTGATCATACTATGATTTTCTAAGTGCATTGTTAAGACTTCCTTAATAATAGATTCCAGTATTTTCCCAATGACTGATATCAGGCTAACTGGCCTGTTGTTTCCTGTTTTCTCGCTCCTTTCTTGCTTGAATAGAGGCATTACATTTGCTAATTTCCAACCCACTAGAACCATTCTAGAATCTAACCAGTGCATTCAATCTTTCTGCTGCTACCTCTTTTAGAACCCGAGGATGTAGACCATCAGGTCCTGGGGATTTGCCAGCCTTTACTCCCTTAAGTTTCTCCAGTACTTTTTTCTCTGCTGATGTTATTACTTTAAGTTTCTCACTCTTATTAGCCTGTTGGTTACTCTCTATTTCTGGTATGTAATTTGTGTCTTCTACCATGAAGACAGACACAAAATATTTGTTCAAAGTCTCTGCCATTTCCTCATCCCTCATGATAATTTCTCCTGTCTCTGCCTCTAAAAAACAATGTTTACTTCAGCTACTGTCCTTTTATATACTTGTAAAAGTTCTTACAATCTGTTTTTATATTCCTGGCTGGTTTACTCTCTCTTTTTTCCCTTTTTATCAACTTATTGGTCTTCCATTGGTGGTTTCCAAAACACTCCCAATCCTCAGGCTTACTACTATTCTTTTTAACTTTATAAACTTCTTCTTTTAATCTAATACTATCCTGAACTTTCCTAGTAAGCCAATGATTGGATCTTTCTTGCTGAGCTTTTGTTTTTAATGGAATGTATTTTTGTTGAACATTTTGAATTGTTTCTTTAAATGTTTCCCACTGTTTATTTACCACCATAACCATTTAGTCTATTTACCAATCAACCTCAGCCAGCTTTCCTCTCATACCTATATAACTGCTTTGTTTAAGTTTAAGATTTTTGTTTGGTACTGGAGTATGACATTTTCAAACTTAATGTGGAATTCAATTGTGTTATGATCACCTTTTCCCAGCGGATCATTTACTATGAGATTACTAATTAACCCTGCCTCATTGCACAATACTATATCTAAAATAGCTTTATCCCTAGTTGGTTCCACGATGTATTGTTCCAGGAAACTGCTGAAAAAGCATTCTACAGACTCATCTTCCAGACTATCATTGTCAGTTTGATTTGTCCAGTCTATATGAAGATTAATATCCCCCACAATCATGACATTGCCTTTGTTAGAAGCTCCAATTATTTCTTACTTAATGCTTTGTTCAATGGTATAACTACTGTTAGGAGCCCTATAAACTATAGCATTTTCTGACCCTTGCTATTCCTCATCTCCACCCACACTGACTTTACTTCCTGATCTTCTGAGCCAAATTCCTTTCTCACTACTGTCCTTATGTCATCCTTTATTATCAGGGCAACTCCTCCTCCTTTTCCAAAAGTCTGTCTTTTCAAAATGTTGTGCACCTTGGAATGAAGATGAAGTAGTTAAGGTTACTGCCCATAGGAGGCAGAAATGAGGGTCTCAAGGAATTCATCAGAGAATAGAAAAAGCAACAGAGGATAGGTGTGAGCTTATACAAGGAGAATTCAAGCCTGGAATGGTGGCAGGAGATCAGGAAAGCAAGGAGGTTTTTAGGGATTGAAAAATACCCAAGAGGAGAGAAATGAAAGTTAGCCTGATTGGGTGAAATGAGCTAGAGACAGAAAAGAAGGTCCCAAGAAGGGCCAAGATTTTAAAAAACCTTGTGTACAGAGCAGCAGCCAAAATTCGTGTGCAAATGTTCTCTGAGGGAATTTGGGTTAAAGTTCAGTCTTAGCTTCTCAGCTAGGGTGCAATGTTCATGACAAAGAGGTGGGGTATAAGGGACAGCTCACCCCTGTTATTAAAGGGAGAATTCTGGTAAGGTGTAGCCATTAAGTTTCACAGAGGGATGAGGAATGGGAGGAGAGGGTTTTGGTCCATTGTCTGAATGTCTTCACAGGGAGTAGAAAGTTTCACTCTACCCAGTCAAAGGCCTTTTCTGTATTAAGCATTAACTGAAATTGAGATATTTAGTGTCTGTGAGGCTGTTGAGTGGGAGGCAGCCAGGAACTGTTCAATTTCCTGCCATGTGGCCTGCATTCAGACCTGTAACAGGAGCACCTAAGAACTCACTATTTAGCTCGGGGGATCACTAGTTGCTTTACTGTCTGGTTTTAGGATCAAAACAATGGTACTATTTTTCTTTATTAAGTTTATCAAATTTTAAATGCTACTCCTGTATAGACTAACTCCAATTCCCCATTAGCCTGGCAAAGGCCTCCTTCAAACTTTTGGCTCGACATGGAGGCAAAAGCTATTCTCCCTATCATGTTACACATAGTATCCTTCACAAGCCCCAGAAAAGACCAGCAAGTGCCCAGAAATAAACAAAGTGATGTCTCACCCTGGCAATCTGGATGGAAGCTTGTCTTATACTAAAGGGTGCCAGTAGGCCTATGGGCTCTCTTCTCACTGGCACTTCAGTGGTCACTATACCAGCAGCTTCAAGCCATAGCATGGGAAGAACACCATTGGGTTAGGCAAATGCTTCAGCAGGACAAAGTCCTGTCTTTCCAGTTTGATGACAAATGTTGTATCACCCAACTTGGTATGACCAGGGCCATACCAACATTAGTGGTTTTGATGGCCTTTTTTATGACATTGTCCCTAAAATTTGGGCATTCCCATTTTGGGGCACACTAGAGTGGGGGGAGTGGCCACAGGGTACATTCTCCCCAGATATTGGACCTTGGGCCTCATTATAATGGAGCCAGTGAGGTGTAGCAGCCCATTGACAAAGAGTAGTGAAAGATTGGACCACTGTGCAGACCAATTTCTTAGTTACTGAATATGACTTTCCATACATTAGGGATATTGCACCTCACTGGCAACAAGAAAAGCAAAATATTAGATTTGCATGGATATCGTAGAGACAGGATAACCTTGAAATAAAGTGAACTGACAGGTAGGGGTGCAAATACTTTTGTAACTGCAGGTAGGGTATTATTGACTGGTGGGTTAACATTGATCTCTATGGTGATTTATGGCTAGTCTCCTGTGGCTCACTTAATCCCTCAGCTGTCATTAACTGAAGGAAGCAGTGAGAAATCGAAATGAGGAGGCAAGCTCCTTTTGGAAGTAGCCTGAGGTGGATGCTCATAGGTTTAATAAATTACATCACCCAACACACATTTACTTCTCCATTTTGTTCCTGGGCATGATTGCCAGCTCCTCCTTTGCTAACAGCCAATGATTGGGTTCTGATTCAGTTACTGTCTATTTCTTCTTCTGCAGGCTCATTTGTCTTTGCCTAACATTGAACATCATTCCATTTTTTCCCTTGTGTCTTAACCATCTTGTGATACATGGGAAGTTGCACTTAATTGTTCATAAATTGTTGCCTAATTCTAAATGATGCTGGACAGGCAAATGAAAAAGAATTTAGTATCAGGGCTAAATAGATGCACTTTAAGTTTCAGCACCATCTCTATTATCACCACCACTTTGTAGTTAATGAATTTTATTGGGACACTGGCTGAGTCCAATATGTTTTGATTATATGTTGATAACATAGAAGCAACTTCTCTTACTTCTATAGCAGTCTGTATTGTTTGTGTGTATAGTATGAAAATTATTGATTAATATGATAACGTTTAATCAATACACCACAGGAAATGCAGAGTAAAATAACACATTTTTGTCATAATGGAACACAAATCAGGGACCAATTTTCCATCGAGCATGCAGCAGTAGTGCAACCAAAAGTGTGCCGAAGGGATTAAGAGTCACAAGCGCAGGATTTTCTGATGTCCTGTTATTTACACAAAGACAGTGCACTCCTGGTTTGATTGGGTCAAGCACGGGGGGTGTCGATGTTATGGGGAGGAAGCAGCTACAGTTCCTTAATGAGTTACCTACATTCCCTGTGAGAGAGAATTGTTCCAGGAGGCTGAAAGGTGGGAGCTAAGCTGCTTTTTAAGACAGAGCCCCAGAAGTCATACTGAGTGACAGCAAATAAAGAACAGCTCCCCTTTCTTGCTGCAACAGGCAAGCTCCTCAAAAAGCATCGATTAAGGCTGTGTAGGAAGAAGTAGTGGAGAAAGTTATTGTGGATTCTGATATTAGGAAGTATTCTTCCCAATTGGAGAAAAAAGTTCAACACCATGAAGAAGTTTGCCCCAGTTAGTATCTGATAATAATGTACTGGTATGGTACAGACACACACTTTCAACTCAACCGGCTGCATATTCAAATAGATACCCCATTGGTCTCTTTGATGTTATTACAAGGCAACTTATGTTGATGTATGACACGTTCTTCACATTCCCAAAAAACCTCTCACTGATTGGGCTGAGTTTTATTTGGGCTCCGTGCTCCGCAGGAGCGCCCTTTGAACACGGCGGGGTGCCCGCATTCAGCAGCCACCACAGAGCCCCCGCGATATTACGCGCGGGGGCTCATTAGCATCACTAAGAGAGCTTCCCCCCTCCCCCATGTTATGTGGGGAAAGGCGGGACATCCGGCGCAGTGAGGAACCTTTTGACAGCTGTGCAGCAGGTTCTGAGGCCCTATTTAAAGCTGTCTAAGAAATACTTACCTGACTGTTGAAGAGTGGGGCTGCTGTCAATCTGGCCATAATGTGCTGTACCTCCTAGATCAATGGAAATTGATGCCTTCATTTTGATCTTTTCCTCTTGTGCTGTATTTATAGTACTTTCTGATTTGGCAGTTCCATTGCAGATCTACCTGTAAACCAGAAGCTCTCCCGATTATAAGTGACAGTATAAATGGAATATTCCATTTTTAATAGTATTCATTCCAGCGTAGTTACAACAAATAGCTTGTTGACTGTAATCTTTGTCTTTTGATGTGGCAGTTTACGCTGACAACAGATTGATGTGAAGAACCACAGAATGTGGTGTTGACAGTCTTTAAATTATTAGGAGGGATGAAGCAACTTCAAACTTAATATGTGGTGCAACTAAACTTGAACTTTCTGATTTTGTCAATTTCATCACAGTGCCAGTCAGTAAATGGCAGTACATGATCAGTCAGCTGGGTCTCCATCTTGGGGGAAAGGCAAATGAAACCAAATGATAAGGAAGTACACATTAGTTTGAAAGAGATTTCAGTGTTGAGAATATCATTTTATAATAGCTTCAGGCTGGAATGTAATTGTTCATACATGCTTATATAGATTGCATATTTATGACTTGAAATGCCACATGGGTTAAGAGAGAGTGAAGTTTACACTGTTGTGGTTTCTGACTTTCCCCCTCCCTGATCGTTTAGGCCTATATGTTCGGTATATAATTCTTATATTGCCATGAGTTCTAAAATGAAACAGATGTATTCTGTTGTATAAATTACCTGAGTTTTGGTACAGATCTTGATCTTACAAAACATTTTGGAGTAAGCTGTAAACACTTAGCTGTTTAAGTGTTAAACTGCTTTTCAGGTCCCTGTGGCCCTCTGGGAATAGAAGTAGCTAATTGATGCAGTTGATTCTGGAAATTTCCCAACTCTTCATAACATCATGTCTGCAAGCCCTTTATTTATTTGTGAGACCCCTGCATATCCCCACCTCCCTCCTCCCTTCCAGTATGCAGAGTGAGACCCCTGAAAACGGAACTTACCTTCCGTAGCGGAACCTTCTGCCTCTGATGACCCACCGGCTTTTCTGTTCAGGAACAGGACGACACGTGACGGCCGCCCGTTCTATGAAAAATCCGGAAGTGTCCATGGAGAGGCAGTGGGCTGCATAATCTGCAGAGGTAAGTACCATTTTGAATATGGTAATTGGGTTGCCACCACCTAGCAGCGGGAGAGCTGCACCAAGGTCCCCCTGCCGCCAGTAATTTATGGTGGGCCCTTCTCGACGTCACAGGTGAAGACGGGCCTCTCCCCACAGAATTTTACCGGCCCCCATGCTGCGACCCGCAGGGTCGAGGGGCCAGTAAAATTCAGCCCATGTGTGTAGGTCTATTAAAGACTTCACCAGCATTCAATGGTATGGTTTTAGTACTGGGACAAATCACATAACAATACAAGGCCCGCACAACAGTCAGCACTTCCCCAATTCCATTATAACTGCAGGGAAAAAAGCGAAAGGCAGGCAGACCGGAGGGGTGTCGTGTTTCGGACTTTGTGACCGATATCATACAAAAAGGATTTGGAAACGAGTTACATTTAAGTGGTGTGTTTTAGAGTAATGTTACACCAATGTGTTTTTTTGAATGATAATTTTCTTTAATCCACTGACTGCAGATCTGAATTTATATAGTTTTTAAAAAGACATTTAAAAAGATGATTTTGCTGGCAGCTTAAGATGGCTACCTAATTTACAACACTGTAGCCTACACTGCAATGTTTGTGAGGAGGGAGATGAAATGACTGCTAATTTCCCAACAAGAACCAAGACCCAGGAGGTTTAAAGGAACTACCTGTTCTTTTTAGCAAGGCAGAAATATTGCTAATTGCTATGTTTGAATGACTAAGTGACTGTCATGTGACAAGCCCCTCCCCATCTGTGGTTTTAAGCTTGTGTCTTTCTGCAGTGGAGAGAGGAGAAGCAACTGGACTCTGACATGTGCAGTCCCGAGTGGGGGTTTCTCTCCATTCCAGCTTGAAAGCTTTCAAATCCTGCCTGTTGACTGACCACCGGCTACAATCAGAAACCCGCTTGGAGGAAATCATGTGCATCGCTGTCTCCAAGAGACCCACTGAACCAGTCATCTACCTCTTCAAACTAAAAGCCTCAGGACCACCAAATTCAACTAGAAACCAGCTGAATAACTGCCACAGACTGTAAACCCCATTTTTCTATGGACTCTAACTCAACCAATCTATCTTTCCCTGGTCTGAAACCTGTGTGTGTAAACCTCTAGTGTGTGTGTGAGAATGAAAGTTGGCACCTTGTTTATTATTTTTATTAGCTTGGTTTAGGTACAATAAAGTTAACCTCTTTCTTTGTTAAACTCAAGAAAACCTGTCCAATGGGTTCTTGTTATGATCATAGCAAGTAAGTAATCAAACATCTACTGAATTGGCCAGTACATCCACTTTAAGAAAGAATTAAACCTGGTGTTGTCAAACAAGGAGAGGGAAGAGAGGGAAGCCCTTCAACCCCACGGCCACTAAGACAAAGAGAAGTTTATATGCTAATGAGCCAGGCAATGAAGAAGTGTTCACACAACGACTGGGGAGAACAGTTAATCTTTTTTAGAATTCTGATGAAATATCATTAACCTGAAATGTTGGGGGAATTTTTATCTTGGCGACGGGGATCTCAACCGCCGTCTAAAGCACTGCTGAGAGTGCAGCATTGCCTCATCTTGGGAAAGGCCCGCTGGATTACCTGCCAATGAGACACTTAAGTTGTCAGCGGTGGGCCTTCCCCGGGACTGAGGATCCTGGCGACAGAAGTCCTGCCTGCTGAGAGCTGCCAGCCAATCAGAGGCTGGCGCTCTTTAACTCTGCACTACCACGGAGGCAGTGGCCGCTGCTGGTAGAGCACTCACCGGAGGCGCTGGAACCAGGCCACAGGTAAGTCAGGGCGGGAGGGGTTTCATGGGGAATGGGTGTCGGAGGTTCAACAGCAAGGGCAGGAGGTTGGCTGTCAGCAGGCCCCCCACCTTCCCAATGCTGGGTCCCTCATTCTGGCAAGAAGTGCCTTTTAATGAGGAACTGTCCCGTAGAGCGGGCAAGCAACCTGCTTGGGTTTGCTTGGTCTGCTCACCATGCGGTGGTGGGATAAGGCCCTTAATTAGGCATTATTTGCCCAGTTAAGGGCCTCAATTGGCACTGGGGCAGGAAGGCCATTCACAGGTCTTCCCACCCCAGGCATTTAATTTGGGCGGAGGTGGAAGGTGGCGGGGTCCCCCCACACCACGATCCCACCCGATTGTATGCTCTCCTGCCTCCAAACCCAACAAGAGTGATCATAAGGGCGGCACTGTGGCGCAGTGGTTAGCACCGCAGCCTCACAGCTCCAGCGACCCGGGTTCAATTCTGGGTACTGTCTGTGTGGAGTTAGCAAGTTCTCCCTGTGGTTGCGTGGGTTTCCTCCGGGTGCTCCGGTTTCCTCCCACATGCCAAAGACTTGCAGGTTGATAGGTAAATTGGCCATTATAAATTGCCCCTAGTATAGGTAGGTGGTAGGGAAATATAGGGACAGGTGAGGATGTGGTAGGATTATGGAATTAGTGTAGGATTAGTATAAATGGGTGGTTGATGGTCGGCACAGACTTGGTGGGCCGAAGGGCCTGTTTCAGTGCTGTATCTCTAAATAAAAAAATAAATAAAATAAAAATAAAATTCCCCCAATGACCTCTGTTCCTCTCTCCACAGATGCTGCCAGACCCACTGGGTCTTCCCAGCATTTTCTGTTTTTATATTAGTTACTTTTTAAAATTCTTGTTTCACCTTCCCTATGGATAGTCACACCTTTTATTATTTGGATGACCCTTTCATTGTCTTTGCTGAGTATTCACTTTTGGGAGAGGAGAGAGTCGTTTCTATTGATAGACCTACTGGGGAATTACTGGACCGGGAGAAGTTGGCAGGATGATGACCCCAGCTCACTTTCTGCAATCATAAATGAGAAAAGCTCATGGTGAAACTTAGTGAGTCGGGATGGTTTACTGAGAAAGAGGCAAAAAATGTTCATTGTAAGACTAATGCTGACCAAGCTTGTGTGAGCAGTGTCCTGTTTCCACACTAAGGTGAGCTAGAGGCAAGTATATTTAGCCCACTAACCAGATGGGACAGGGCAGCGTGATTCATTATTATTTCTTATTCTCTATCCTCTGAGGCATCGGAAACACAAACACAACCATGATTTTTTTTGAAATTCATATTGGGTGCAAGTGCAGGTAAAGCACAGAAGACAGATGTGATGCAGTGATTAGCCTTGAGAGTATTGCTAATTGCTTACAACCATAGTAAGTTGTTGATTTTCTATTTGCAGCCTACACACTTGATTCTCCTACTCACGGAGCACTTAGATATCATAGTCAGATAAGCATCAGAAGGATCACACCTTATAGAGGGGAAGCACAGTCATAAACAGCTGAAACATACCTAAATATCGCTCAATAAATTTGGAGTACCTTATTTATATTTTGTGCAGACTGATTCTGCTATCAAGGATCATATTGAAGTTACAATTGTTAGTCGAATGGTGTAAGATGGTAATTAAGCGAAGGTACAGCTGTGCGATGCTTCATTGATCTTTAGTACTTGGGCTGGATCTGAAGATAATCAAAAACAGGTACCTTTGAGTACTTGCTGTGCCAATCTTCCAAGTAACAACTCGGCCTCAAATGTTTCCCATTCCTGTTTCTCAGATTCCACCTCTCTCTGCTACAACAACACCACTTGCCTCCTCTTCTTCCTGTGACATGGTGCCTACTCTTTGAATTGCAAAGTTAAGGAACTTGCAGCAGGCATTGATTATGTTGGACACTTTTGTAGGGCTATAGTGGAGCATCCCACTGAGCAGTCTAAACAGTGGAAGCTTTGTTTAAGCATTCCGATGAGGTGGTCCACATTAATTTTGTTTAAGACACACAACTCAAAGTCCTTATGTTCCAGGATGTTCAGGGGCTTCTTAGTGGAGTCACCAACCTAGGATGCAGAGCATAGTGCTGGTCTCTGTCAGTCAACTGCCCAATGTGAGCCCTTAAAATGAAGCTGCACCACAGAATGCCACATATTGAAACCTTAACAGCTTCTTTCTGAATAATGGACATTGACACCCTCACAATGATTCAGTGGAAGTCCTTTCTATTTATGTAGTTCACAAGTTGATGTGAGGAACCCTGAATCTCACATGGGTTCCACTTAAAGAGCCCTCAACTGTTGGGAATCCTGAAAGTTTTGTCCCCTATCCAACAGATACATTCTTTCCACAGGAAAAGTCAATGAGTGTGTTGCTCCTGACAGACAGATCATCTGTTTCTTGTATGATACATCTCTGGCTGATCTGCCAGATGCTCCCTGTGGTGACTTGGAAGCATGAAGTAACGTACACAACCAGAGAAAAAGGCCATCCCGATTCTGGAATTCTCTGCAGGTCAGCCGAGTGGCATAGTTCGCGACAGTTTGTCTTTTGAAAGGAGGTGGCAAAGAGCGATTGCCACTGTCAGCAAATGTCAGTGGTGTAGGAATAAAAGCAAAATACTGCGGGTGCTGGAAATCTGAAATACAAACAGTAAGTGCTGGAAAGACACAGCAGGTCTGGCAGCATATGCGGAGAGAGAAACACAGTTAATGTTTCAGGTCCGTGACCTTTCGAGGAGGCGTTGGGGGCGGGGTGGTAAACTAGACCATGTTGAGATGCAAAAATGACAGCTTCGCCGCAAAAGAAGCAAGCAGCCAGTTACAATTAAATATGAAAGCTTCTTGCAAAAAAACAAAATTTGATTAAGCCTTGGGAAAAGTATCCAGTTTTACACAAATCCAAATTCAGCAGACCTGACCAGGTAATTAGTTATGTGTTCATTCTAATCAGGATGAGGTGAACACCAAAGGTGGAGTGTGCTCAATAATATAAATGTTAGTGTTGGACTTCTTTACCGTAACTCCTCTTTCACAAAGATAACCTTGGTCAACATCCCTTCCCTGAACTAACCCTCCCCCCACCCCACCTCATTGACTGCCATGAATTGCAGTGAGATTCATCAATATCCAATGAGATCCTGTGCCAACAACTGAGCCTCATGAATATGGGGATCTTCTGTGATGTTAGAGCTCATTGGTTGTTTTGTTGCTAAGTATAAGCACTTACTGAGTACCTTTGTAGTATTCGCCCAGGAAAATCTCATACTAAAAGAATATTTGCAAAATGACCAATGTCAGCCTTCAGTTTTGGATTCCAAGCCAAATATTAATACACTACAGTCAAAGTGTTTCTTGTAGTGTTAAAGAATTATCATCAGAAATAAGCTTTTTTTTGAGCAAAGACTAATGGTGGTCTCCTAGGTAACTGCCATTGAAGGAGATTAAATGAGGCATAGCCATTCATACTGAACCCATTTGCAGTTCTGACCCTAGATTTAGTGTGTCAGTTTTAGCACAATCAATTTCCCTGACACTAATTACTGAAACCTCAGTCTCAAGTTGAATTATTCTCTATCTCGAGCTTCACAGTGTCACAGTGGGTGCAGAAGCAGCTTCTACTTGACAAATAAGCTTTTGAGGTACAACAGTTATGTTCTAGATCTCAGTACATTGTCTTACATGTTGTTGCAGAAACAATCTGTAATTGGAATAGGAAATCAGGAAAAGTTGGAAAAAAGCTTTATTACAGAATCATAGAACCATAGAAAGTTTAAGGCACAGAAAGAGGCCATCGTGTCTGTGCTGGCCGAAAAACGATCCACCTAGTCTAATCCCACCTTCCAGCATTTGGTCCGTAGCCCTGCAGATTACGGCACTTGAGGTGCATATTCAGACTCCTTTTGAATGAGTTGAGGGTTTCTGCTCCAACTACCGTTTTAGGTAGTGAGTTCCAGACCCCCACCACCCTCTGGGTGAAAAGGTTTTTCCTCATCTCCCCTCTAATTTTTCTACCGATCACTTTAAATCTATGCACCCTAGTCACTGACCTCTCTGCTAAGGTAAATAGGCCCTTCACCTCCACTTTATCCAGGCACCTCAAAATTTTGTACATTTCAATCACATCTCCCCTCAGCCTTCTCTGTTCCAAGGAGAACAACCCCAGCCTATCCAATCTTTTCTCATAGCTGCATTTTGCCAGTCCTGGCAATATCCTTGTAAATCTTCTCTGTACCCTCTTTAGTGTAATTACATCCTTTCTGTAATGAGGTGACCAGAACTGCACACAGTACTCAAGTTGTGGCCTAACCAATGAGTTATGCAGTTCCAGCATAACGTCCCTGCTCTTGTATTCTATACCACAGCTAATAAAGGAAAGGATTCCATATGCCTTCTTAACCACCTTAGCGACCTGTCCAACTACCTGCAAAGATCTGTGGAAATTCACTTCCTCTTCACTTCTCAGTATTTTCCCATATATTGTGTATTCCTTTGCCTAGTTTGACCTCTCCAAATGCATCACCTCACACTTCTACAGACATGCTCAGTTTGTAGCTAGTCTTATAAAGGGACAATTGCCTGACACTACAATGAGCTCCCATGTTTAGCTTAAAAAATAGTTCCATCATTTATCTTCAGTCGACTGTCCATCTTTTGGCAGTATTGTATCCAGACTGCATTTCCATTCAGTGGAATTTCCTTTTTTATTCTCTGCTCCTCTGGTGAGGATGGCTTTGCTTTGTATATTTTAACTAAATGGTTTTATTTTTCACAATGCATCCACTGGATGCATTTCCCCCTCATGCAATTTGGCCACACTAATAACAAGCCAGGATCTGTTGTGGACTACGTACAAATGATTTCTTTTTGTCTGTATGAGATGAATTCTCTGTTCCACTTACATTATCCATAGCTTTGCCAGTCTTGAATAGGAATATTGGACGAGGAGTTGGCCATTTAGACCACTCAAGTCTGTTCAATTAGATAAAAGGAAAATACTGCAGATGCTGGAAATCTGAAATAAAAACAAGAAATGCTGGAACCACTCAGCAGGTCTGGCAGCATCTGTGGAAAGAGAAGCAGAGTTAACGTTTCGGGTCAGTGACCCTTCTTCGGAAATAGCAAATATTAGAAATGTCAAAGGTTATAAGCAAGTGAGGCGGGGGTGAGGCAAGAGATAACAAAGGAGAAGGTGTAGATTGGACAAGGCCACATAGCTGACCAAAAGGTCATGGAGCAAAGGCAAACAATATGTTAATGGTGTGTTGAAAGACAAAGCATTAGTACAGATAGGGTGTTAACGGACTGAAGATTGAACAGCAGCAAGTACAAACATGAAAAAAACAGTGGGTAAGCAAACTGAACAAACTAAGATGAAATGAAATAAACAAAAAAAAATTGTAAAAAATGTAAAAAAGAAAAAAAGAAAAAATAACTAAAAATAAAAGTAAAATGGGGGGGCCCCTCATGCTCTGAAATTATTGAACTCAATTTTCAGTCCAGCAGGCAGTAGTGTGCCTAATCGGTAAATGAGATGCTGTTCCTCGAGCCTGCGTTGATGTTCACTGGAACACTGCTGCAAGCCCAGGATAGAGATGTGAGCATGAGAGCAGTGGGGAGTGTTGAAATGGCAAGCAACCGGAAGCTCAGGGTCCTGCTTGCGGACTGAGCGGAGGTGTTCTGCAAAGCGTTCACCCAGTCTGCGTTTGGTCTCCCCAATGTAGAGGAGACCACATTGTGAGCAGCGAATACAGTATACTACATTGAAAGAAGTACAAGTAAATTGCTGCTTCACCTGAAAGGCGCATTTGGGGCCTGGGATAGTGAGGAGAGAGGAGGTAAATGGGCAGGTATTACACCTCCTGCGATTGCAGGGAAAGGTGCCATGGGACAGGGACGAGGTGGTGGGGGTAATAGAGGAGTGGACCAGGATGTCGCGGAGGGAACGATCCCTTCGGAATGCTGACAGGGGAAGGGAGGGGAAGAGACTTTGCTTCAAGATTGACTCTCTCTTGACTGTATTTTCTGGAATTCACAGTAAAGTTTCGACTGAGAGACTGTCGGTTTTAAAAATCTGAGTGGATCCATTGCTAAATTCCTTGCTTAAAGAACTGTGTGATGCCTGCTGCAGCTGAAGTGTTTTGAATATAACATCTACTAAAAGACTATTTCATCAAATCCGCGTGAAGACTTCGAGTGGTTATTTTAAATTATTTTTACATTAGAGTACTTCACCCATCAGGAACGAAACCTGCAAAGACTTCTTTGCCAGTTATTTATTTATTCTTAAGAATCAGCTCATTTTAAAACATAATTTTTTAAAAAAGAAACCGGTTAACCGTGATTTTTGAGTGTTTGTGTGTGAATGGGGTGGGGTCAGTGGTGGTTAGGTGAAAAATAAGAAGTTAGAAGGTCTTTAGACAGAAGTTTATCTTAATAGTGTTTAACATTTAGTTTTAATAAATATTTAATTTGTTGTTGTCTAAAGATACCTCGTTTGGTTTGTTTAATTCAGGGGGTTACTAGAGTGTTTAATTTGGCTGTTTTGCGGTTGGATGGGAAAACCTTAATAATATGCTGCGACCTGTGGTGTGATGGGACTGAATTGAAAGTGCGTTGCTCCCACCTCGATCAAACAATAATCAAACAATTGATACACAATTAACAGATTAACAAGCGCCACCCTCAGAAGACTGAATGGCCATTCTTAATCTGGGCAAGTGCAAAGGTCACAACCTACCAATCCTGAATTTGAGCACTTGGACTGGTCCTCATAGTACATGAAACAGCCGCTGTCTCAGGTGGACATCTAAAATCCCGTAACATTATTCAAAGAAAAACAAGTCAGTTTTCCCCATGTTCTGGCCAATAATTACCCTTCAACCAACATTGCTAAAACGGATTATCTGGTCATTTATCTCAATGCTATGCATAAATTGGTTGCCACATTTTCTGACTCTACATTAGTGACTAAACATCAAAAAGAAACTTAATTGACTGTGAAGAGCTTTGGTATGTCCTGAGGTTGTGAAAGGCACTATATAAATTCAAGTTCTTTCTGAAACAAATATTGGACCACTTTTAACCTGCTCTAACATACTTCACTAACTAAACACAGGATAATTTGGGTCAGGAAATGCTCGGGTCTGATTTATGGAATAGGTGAACTCCAACGCATTCCAAATTTCTTGACCTGAATTCAGTCTTGTTGCCCATTACAGATTAATATTCTCCTTTCTGTGCTATTCCTGCATCTAAATTCAGTTTTAATTATACTGTGCAGTCCATTCATTATGAACTAATCAGTGTAGCACTGTTTTTTCTGCTATAGGGAGTTGTCCTCTATTATAAAGTCTACCAAGAACAAAGCCAAATGTAGAAAAACACACAGTAAATATAAATAATATGAAGCAAAACTTTTTTGCAGCTACAGAATAACCCACTTTGCAAATTCCCCTATTGTGAGATTTATATTTATTACGATCAGATAAGGAGGGGTCGAAGGGCTCGTCTCTTGTCCCTCTCCTTGTTTGACAGCAACAGGGTTTATTTCTTTTTTTAAAGTGAATGTGCTAGCCAAATCAGTGAGCCTTTAACTATTTACGTGCTAGGATCATAAAAGAACCAATCAGACAGGTTTTCTTGAGTTTAACAAAGGTGGAATTTAGTTTTATTGTACTTAAACCAATCTAAGTAAAATAATAAACTACGCTCCAACTTTCACACACACACAAACTCTGTAGGTTACAGAGTGGGGAAGGATAGATTGTTTGCATTAGAGTCGGAGCTATAAAAAAGGGTATACAGTCTGTGGAAGTTGGTGACTCGGTTGTCTTCCGGATGAACTTGGTGGTCCAGAGACTTTCGGTTTGCAGATAGGCCAGCTGGTTTGGTGGTTCTCCTGGAGAATGATGCAGACAGTTTCCTTCAGGGCGTCTCTGTCTGCAGCAATGATAGGCCTGGGTGGTTACAGCCAGCAGGCAGGGTTCGAAACCTGCAAGGTGGTCTAGAGGGAGAGAGAGAGAGAGAGAGAGAGGGACCCCACTTAGGTACTTAGGTCTTGTCTGGTCAGTGTCCAGTTGTTTGTCTTGTTTGCAGACAGAGACAAACTAGCTTAAACACACAGATGGTGAGGCCTGTCACATAATGGTCACCCAGTGTGTAATTCCTCTTACAACTTCTTCAATTCAAGTCTAGTCTTTCAACCAAGGTCCCATTTTTCAAGTGATTGTCTTTGAGTGGTTTGTCTCCACCAATTTAATGTCCCAAGTGATTGCCTTTAATGTCTTGTTAATGGGGACAAGACAGGTAGTTCACTCAATATTCCCAGGTCATCATTCTGGCTGGGGTCTGAGCAGACACTACATCTCCACCTCAATGAATCGGAATGTAGGGTATTTTGATGCAAATTGCAGTGCCCATTTTAGCTGCTCGCAGTCACTTTTTACCCGTCCCTTTTTCTTTTTTTAAAATTTAATTCAGGTTTCCAGCTGATGAAATAAAAAAATCATTATTCGGCATAGCACGTATTTGTGACACATTGCAAAAAAAAGTATTATTCTGGCCGGACATTTAACTGTGAGGAAACTTCTCCACCTGAGACACTGGGGCTGAATTCAACTTCAGCAGCAGCTCAAAACACGTGGTCGCGCATCAAACTGTGCATTACACAGCCCACCAGATTTTTCTTTCCACCAAAATCAATGGAAGTTAAAATCAGGCAGATATATAATTTTATTATTTTTGAGATACAGCACTGTAACAGGCCCTTTAGCCCACCCAAGGTGGTGAGAAGCGGCCCGCCCACCCAAAGCCAATCAAGAAACTTAAGTGGCCACTTAACGACCACTTAAGGGCCCTTGCCCGCCTCCACGGGTATTTTACTCGTGGCAAGCGGGTGTGACGGGGATGCGAAAGGCCACCCAGCTATAGCTGTCAGCCTTTCCATACCCCGGGGGAGGGCCTGGCAATCGGGTACAGGGTGCCTGATTGAGGGCCACCCCCGCCTCCCAACCCAACCCCAGGATCCAAGACGCCCTCCTCCCCCCAAACGACCACCCTAGCCTCAACAGGGCATGACCGATTCCTCTGGTGAGGCTGCCCCAACTTACCTTCTGTCCCGGTTCCATTGCATCTTCCTCTGTCGGCTGGGCTGCAGTCTCAGCAGTGGCCACCGCTCCCGGTGGCGCTGCTGAGACTAAGAGCTGTCGGCCCGTTGATTGGCCGGCAGCTTACTGAGGCGGGACCTCCTCCCTCAAGTGGCTGGAAGTCCCGCCTCAGGCCAATTAAAGCCTGGAGATCCATAAAATACGGGACGGATCCCCAGGCTGGGCGGGAGCAGGATCGGCACCGACATTTACGTCGGAGTCCGGCTCCCGTTCACCCAGCGTAAAATTCTGGCCCATAACTCTGTAAGATTTAAGGTAGTTATGGAAAAAGACAAAGACAGGCCGGAAATAAAGGTACTGAATTGGGGGAAGGCCGATTTCAATCAGATAAAACAGGATTTGGCCAAAGTGGACTGGGAGCTGGACTTGTAGGAAAGTCTACATCAGACCAGTGGGAGTCATTCAAAGAGAAAATAGTGAGGGTTCAAAGACAGCATGTACCCGTTAAGGTGAAGGGTAGGACCAACAAGTCCAGGGAACCCTGGATGTCAAGGGATATAGAGTATTGGATCAGGAAAAAAAAAGAGGCTTATGGTAGATTCGGAGGCTGAAAACAGCGGAGGCACTAGAGGAGTATAGAAAGTGTGGGGGTACTTAAAAAAGTAATTAGGGGAGCGTAGAGGGGACATGAAAAAACATTGGCGGGCAAGATAAAGCAAAATCCTAAGGCGTTTTATAAGTATATTGAGGGCAAAAGGAAAACCAGGGAAAAGAGTAGGGCCCATTAGGGACCAAAGTGGCAATTTGTGTGTGGAGCCGGAGGACATAGGTGAGGTTTTAAATGATTACTTTTCATCTGTGTTCACTATGGAGAAGGACGATGTAGGTGTAGAGATCAGGGAGGCAGATTGCGATGTACTTGAACATATTAGCATTGAAAGGGAGGACGTATTAGATGTCTTAGTGGACTTAAAAGTGGATAAATCGCCAGGCCCAGATGAGATGTATCCCAGGCTGTTATGTGAGGCAAAGGAGGAGATAGCAGGGGCTCTGACACAAATTTTCAGATCCTCTCTGGCCACAGGAGAGGTGCCAGAGGACTGGAGGACAGCAAATGTGGTATCATTATTCAAGAAGGGTAGCAGGGATAGACCAGGTAATTACAGGCCGGTGAGTCTAACATCAGCGGTGGGGAAACTATTGGAAAAATTCTGAGGGACAGGATTAATCTCCACTTAGAGAGGCAGGGATTAATCAGGGATAGTCAGCACGGCTTTGTCAGGGGGCAATCATGTCTAACTAACTTGATTGAATTTTTCGAGGAGGTGACTAGATGGGTAGATGAGGGTAAAGCAGTTGGTGTAGTCTACATGGACTTCAGTAAGGCTTTTGATAAGTCCCGCATGGGAAAATAGTTAAGAAGGTAAGAGCCCATGGGATCCAAAGCAATTTGGCAAATTGGATCCAAAATTGGCTTAGTGGCAGGAAACAGAAGGTAATGATCGAGGGTTGTTTTTGCGAGTGGAAGCCTGTGACCAGTGGTGTACCACAGGGATCGGTGCTGGGACGCTTGATGTTTGTAATGTACATTCATGATTTTGACGTGAATATAGGAGGTATGATAAGTAAGTTCGCAGATGACACGAAAATTGGTGGTGTCGTAAATAGTGAGGAGGAAAGCCTCAGATTACAGGACGATATAGATGGGCTGGTAAGATGGGCGGAGCAGTGGCAAATGGAATTTAATCCTGAGAAGTGTGAGTTGATGCATTTTGGGGGACTAACAAGGCAAGGGAATAGACAATGGATGGTAGGACTCTAGGAAGTACAGGAGGTCAGAGGGACCTTGGTGTACTTGTCCATAGATCACTGAATGCAGCTGCACAGGTAGATTGGGTGGTTAGGACGGCATATGGGATACTTGCCTTTATTAGCTGAGGCATAGAATATAAGAGCAGGGAGGTTATGATGGAGCTGTATAAAACGCTAGTTAGGCCACAGCTGGAGTACTGTGTACAGTTCTGGTCAACACACTATAGGAAGGGTGCGATTGCACTGGAGAGGGTGCAGAGGAGATTCACCAGGATGTTGCCTGGGCTGGAGCATTTCAGCTATGAAGAGAGACTGAAAAGGCTAGGGTTGTTTTCCTTGGAGCAGAGAAGGCTGAGGGGGACATGATTGAGGTATACAAAATTATGAGGGGCACTGATAGGTTAGATAGGAAGAGACTTTTTCCCTTAGCGGAGGGATCAAAAACCAGGAGGCATAGATTTAAGGTCAGGGAAGGAGGTTTAGAGGGGATTTGAGGAAAACTTTTTTCACCTAGAGGGTGGTTGGAATCTGGAATGCACTGCCTGAAGGGATGGTAAAGGCAGGAACCCTCACAACATTTAAGAAGTATTTAGATGAGCACTTGAAACGTCATAGTATACAAGGCTACGGGCCAAGTGCTGGAAAATGGGATTAAAATAGTTAGGTGCTTGACGGTCGGCACAGACACTATGGGCCGAAGGGCCTGTTTCTGTGCTGTATGACTCTATGAATATCGTCAACAGCAACAACTCAATCTATTTTAAGTTTCCTTATTCTTTTTAAAACAATATCCTCATCTATTTTGCTACTAACAATTTTATTGTTAATGGTAATGGTACCATTTAATGCAGTCAGTTGCACATCATCTTCAAGAGTGAAAAGAATACTGCAAAGTACTCATTTAATGTCTTCATCATACCCTGAGAGTCCTTCTGGCCTGTCCTTGAGTATCTTTCTACAGCTGAATACAGTTGCTGATGGTCCTCTAAAATTTTTTTTGTTTATTCTTTCATAGGATATGAGCATCACTGGCAAGGCCCGCATTTGTTGCCCATCCCTCATTGCCCTTGAGAAGGTGGTGATAAGCTGCCTTCTTAAGCTGCTGCAGTTCATCTGGTGTAGGTACCCCCACAGTGCTGTTAGGAAGGGAGTTCCAGGCTTGTGACCCAGTGACAGTGAAGGAGCAGCGATATAGTTCCAGGTCAGAATGATGTGTGGCTTGAAGGGGAAAATGTAGGTGGTGGTGTTCCCATGCGCCTGCTGGCCATGTCCTTCTTGGTGGTAGAGGTCGCGGGTTTGGTAGGTGCTGTCGAAGGATGCTTGGTGAGTTGCTGCAGTGCATCTTGTAGATGATACACACTGCTGCCTCTAATGCGCTAGTCATGGAGGGAGTGAATGTTTAGGATGGTGGATGGAATGCCAATCAAGCAGGCTGCTTTTTCCTGGATGGTGTCAAACCTCTTGGGTGTTGTTGGAGCTGCACACATCCAGGCAAGTAGAGAGTATTCCATCATATTCCTGACTTGTGCCTTGTATATGGTGAACAGGCTTTGGGGAGTCAGGAGGTGACTTACTTGCTGCAAAACTTTTAGCTTTTGTAGACACTGTATTTATATGGCTGCTGCAGTTCAGTTTCTGGTCGATGGTAACCTCCAGGATGTTGATAGTGGGGAAATCAGCGATCGTAATGCCATTGACTGTCAAGGGGAGATGGTTAGATTCTCTCTTGTTGGAGATGGTCATTGTTTGGCACTTATGTGGCACAAATGTTATTTGCCACTTATCGGCCCAAGCCTGAATGTTGTCCAGGTCTTGCTGCATGTGGACATGGGCTGCTTCAGTATCTGAGGAGTCGTGAATGGTGCTGAACATTGTGCAATCATCAGCGAATATCCCCATTTCTGACCTTATGATGGAGGGATGGTCATTGATGAAGCAGCTGAGGATGGTTGGGCCTAGGACACTACCCTGAGGAACTCCTGCAGTGATGTCCTGGGGCTGAGATGATTGACCTCCACAAGCTGTCCACAGTCCTCTTTTTAATTAACCTTTAAGAGGCATTGGGAAAGCTGAAGAAGCACCATTGTGACTGTACTGCCATGTCTAAGAACAATGATGGGAGTGACCAATGCCTTCACTTTTCTGTGAAAGTTACATTGGACCAACTGCACCAGCAAAGAGGTGAACTATATGGAAAGATTAGAGAAACTTCAGCACAACAGGCTAGAGGCAAAAGGTTTGGCAGGGAACTTCAGTGAGTATTAAATGAAACCTACAATATTAGTTCAAAGTAAGTCAGACTCATAGGATCAGAAGACATTGAATTTGTGAGGAGTAGATTTACAAAAGATATTTGATTTTATTTATTAAAACTGTGAAAAATGTGTTGAATAATCTGAGGTAAGGCAGCAGAGTGAAATGCAATAGGGACATTAGAATCCTAGCCTGGAAGAGGTAGTATACTAGAGGGATCAGTTTGAGAGGGGGAATGGACTTTTCTCATACCTGATTGTAGTTATTTCTATCACTGCAGGAAATCATCAGTTGACTTAAAATCATACTTCCATGCAGCATCTGTTAGCCTTCTCCATCCATGGTGGTCTATTAATCATATCAATCCTTCCTCTTACTATTTCAATGGAGCCTACTCAATCTCAACATCCTTTCTCCATCCCCCTTCTGCTTGTGATCTGAATTCTGACTTGAAACAAGGGTCAAACAAAATTCATCCTTTGCCTTTAAGAATTTAACAACAACTGTGAAATGTAATGTGTGTTACAATTTTTCAGTTGGTCTTATTAAAAAAGTATGTTTTGATCTGCTGTAAAATTCTCCAACTGATGACATGCCGCACCTCTGCTCCCAATACAATGATGTGCGGAACAAAGGAACAACACACGGGTAACAGTCTCCGATGATGTTGTGAATCTTGAGTGATCGAAAATGCTCTGCTTTGATTAGCATGATAGGAGGTACAATGGTGTCATAAGAAGCTGCTAGTTTTCCAACTAAAGCAGCATTTCTGTCCACTCTAAGTAATCAATGCTACATTAAAATTGGTTTGTGATTTGTAATTTTCTCCAGGAAAAGTCCAATAGTCCAAACTATGCTCATCCACCATAACTGGCTCAAACTATCTGTCAGGCAGAATTTTGACTCCCAAGGGGAGGCAGGTTTGGGTGTCTCCACTGGAGCAGTGGGGGGCTTAAAGCCGTAAAAAGTGGCGGCGGCTCAGATACGCGGCATGGTCCCGCCCACATCCAAGTTTAAGTGAGCAGGTTCGGAGGCGAATGGGAAATCCCTGTGGAACTGTCGAGGAAGCAACTAAAATAATTAAATCCCCAATCCATTCACGATTGAACCCAGCATTGTGGCATTAACAGCCAGCACAGACATTTCTGAGCTGTGTGGAACTGGCCAGGGTCAACAAGGCAATAGTATAATGTGGTGTAGTTGTGACTTAATCTTTAAGAAACCATACCTTTAAGAGACCAGGCGACTGATGACATCATCAGACATATATTAGCAGGAGACACCGGACTGGATTTTGTGGAGGAGGTGGTTCTCCCGGCGCTGGGCAGAAAGAGTGGGAGGAACCCTGCCTCTACATTTTTGCGGCCCCCCGGGGCGATTCTTTTTTTGTTCAAAGTTTTAGGAGGTGGGATCCCTGTCCCTTTAAAGACTTTTTTGGGTGGGGATCCCGCCTCCATGAGCTGTTGGCCAATCAGAGGCCCAGCAGCTCAGCAGTATCGAAAGCGCCATCAGGGGTGGTGGCCACTGCCGGTGCTGCAGAGGCCTTGGACCCAGTCGCAGTGGTGGAACCCCGGAATACCGGAATCCTGGCATCGGGTTATGTGGTGGGCAGTTCCACTCTGATTTTCCAGTCGCACCTCCCCCTGCCACGAAACCCACCTCTTCCAAATAAGCACAAGATCAGACCCACCATTTGAGAGACTTAATATGGCTTTACAGAAAACAGACACACACACCAGCGAGGAAAAGACCTGGAACTGAGATCATACAATGTAGATAAGTAAGAATTAAATAGCATTTGTGCTGAATCTGAATATAAAGTCTGCATCTATCATTTAATGAAGACTGAAGAACACAGCACAACACTACAGAGCTCACAACCAGGAGTGCCTGTTTAGTGAAACTGACAGCTGGGAAGGCTTCAAAGAGTGAAACTGAAGAGCTGCAGTCCTGCCTAGGCAAGAGGCTGATGCTCACAGCACTTCTTCTGAGATGGTGCTTTCATCTTCTTAGAAGCCAGTGGCCGGAATTCTACCTTCCAGATCTTTTTTTCATTCCCATGGTTGCTGAAGCTTCAGGAATCAATGTACATTTCAGCCATTCTGACACCAACAGGGGTTCCTTTAACTAGAACTCCTTCCTTTGATGGATGTGGCTGTTTATCATGCCCACCCTCTGTTATTGATTGAGAAACCCAGAAATGGGATGTTAATGCTGTGGCTGAGTTAAAGAGCCATAGCAAAGCCCACTTCAATTACAAATGGGTTCCCAACCCACGACCCACCCCTATTGCGTGTGGGTCTGTTTCATTAAAATTCCATCCACAGTCTTATGGTTTTAACAGAACTGTGTCTGCCACAATGGGCTGAATTTTACGTCGCCCCAGCGAGTTGGATGGTGACATGGGGGCAGATGGGGGCGTCGTAAAATTAAGTGGGAAGCTCCAGGAGGCCTTCCTGCCCCATTCCCACCTCTGGCCATCTTTACAGCGGTTGGCGTAAAGCGATAGCTGCCAGCCTTTCCTCGCACCGTGGGGTTCCATGGCAGTTGGGCCCAGGGTGCCCGATTGAGGGCCACCCCTGCCTCCCAACCCACCTTGGGACCCAAGACGACCCCACTGCCCCCAAACGACTACCCTTGCCTCACCGCCACAACTGATCACCCCTCCGGCGAGGCAAGGCCAACTTACCTGAGGTCCTGGCTCCATGGTGTTGGCTGGGCTGCAGTCCCAGCAGTGGCCACTGCTCCCAGTCTGCTGATTGGCTGGCAGCTCACTGAGGCGGGACCTCCCTCAAGCGGGTGGAAGCCCCGTCTCAGGACAATTAAAGAACAGGGACCCGTAAAATGCGGGTCGGATCCCAGAGCTAGGCGGAAGCCGGTTCGCCACCGACTTTTACATCGGTGGCGAAGTCCCGTCCACCTATGGTAAAATCCATCCTAATGAGTTCTGCCACAAGCCTCTCTCACAATCTGTATATAATTTGTTTTAATGCCTTTTCCTAGAGTTGCTTTCACCTGCAGAACTTTCTCGCAGACACTTGAGGGTAGATTGTATGCACTTGATATGGAGCTTCGGAAACTGAGATGTACATCGACAATGCCAACACAGAGGGCAGAGAATTACACAAGATTTTCCGCTCATGAAAATCAATTGAGGTAAAATTCTGCCAGACGCAGAACCTCTTCTCCTGAATTTGCAAACCAATGCTCTGTGCCAAGAGCATAAATTTGTCATATTCCAAATGATTTTGTCCTGTGAATGTTAAAATTCAAACTCAGTGTCAGCCTTCACTTGCTGAACCATAGTTGTTGAACCTGTCTGCAGCCTTTGACACGGTTGACCACACCATCTTCCTCTAATGTCTCTCCATCACTGTCCAGCTGGACGGCACTCGCTTGGTTCCATTCTTATCTATCAAGTTGTAGCCAGAGAATCGCCTACAATGACTTCTTGTTCTACTCCCTCACCGTTTCCTCTGGTGTCCCCTAAGTTTCTATCCTTGGTCTCTTTCTATTTCTCATCTACAGGCTGTCCATCAGCAACATAATCTGAAAGCACAGCCTCAGTTTCCACACTTGTGCTGATGACAACCAACTCTACCTCACCACCACCACTTTTGACCCCTTCACTCTCTATAAATTATCAGACTGCCTGTCTGGCATCCAGTACTGAATGAGCCGAAATTTTCTCTAATATTGGGAAGACTGAAGCCATTATCTTCAGTCCTCACCACAAACTCCATTTCCTAGCTACCAACTCCATCCCTCTCCCTGGCAACTATTTAAGATTAAACCACACTGTTTGCAACCTAGGTGTTATATTTGACCCAAGATGAGCTTCCAGCCATATATCGGTGCCATCATTCAAATGGCCTATTTCTGTCTCCATAACATTGCCCAACACCACCCTTGCCCAGTTCATCTACTGCTCAAACCCTTATCCATATATCTTTTCCTCTAGACTGATTATTCCAATGTACTCTTGGCTGGACTCCCACATTCTACCCTCCGTAAGCTTGAGGTCATCCAAAACTCTCCTGCCCGTGTCCTAACTCACACCACGTCCTGTTCACCATCACCCACGTGCTTGCTGACCTACCTTTGCTCCTTGTTAATCAACGCCTCATTTTTAAAATTCTCCTTATTTTCAAATCCCTCCATGGCCTCACCCCTCCTTGTCTCTGTAATCTCCTCCAGCTGCGCAACCTCTGAGATATCTGCACTCCTCCAATTCTGGTCTCTTGAACTTCCCCGATTTTAATCGCTGCTCCATTTAGCCTTCAGCTGCCAAGGCCTTAAGCTGTGGAATTCCCTTCCCACATCTCTCTGGCTCTCTTTCCTCCTTGAAGGAACTCCTTAAATCCTACCTTTTTTGACCAAGCTTTTGGTCGCCTGCCCTAGTATCATGGCTCAGTGTCAAATTTTGCTTTATAACCTCCTGTGAAGCACCTTGGGAATATTTTTTACTTTAAAAGCACAATGTAAATACAATTTGTTGTTGTTAAACTGTTGAACATGTGTTGACAACCCAGTTAGGTTTATCTCAGTCTAACTAAATTCTTAGAATTAGCAGCATAAAATCCATGGGAAAACCAGTTTTCAGTACAATTGTGTCCTGAGAGTGGTGAGAATTTGAAACACACTGCCACATGGAGTGATTGAGGTGAATAGCATGGATACATTTAACGGAAAGCTAGAGAAGCACATGAGGGAGAAAGGAATGGAAGGATATGCTGATACTGTGAGGTGAAGTAAGTTGGAAGGAAGGTCCTGTGGTGCCTTTTGCACTGAATGTCCAGTTTCTGTGCTGTAAACGCTAGGTAATTTTATGTATTCCTATGTTGTCACAGCATCTAAAACACAGTCTTGTTGAATAAGTAAACTAAACTCAAATCCCGATCTTGACCAACAGTCATATTTGGATCTGTTCTACGGACTGTACAAATAATTGTAGCTGGGTTGTACAGGACAGTGATTATTGACACTGTCTGTGTGATGGACCCCTACAAGTACAATGAAACCTGTCTTTCAAAACCTATCGAACAAGAAACCACTTCTCATATGCAGCTGTAATATTCTGACTGAATATCTCTTGGGTCATGAAATGCCTCTTCAATGAGGTACCCCCTGTCTTGACAGACAACTATTACTTGACAAAACAGCTGCTGTTAAAAGACAGGTTACATTGTACAAAAAGTCTTCAGGGTTCCCCTTCTCTAATTTCTGACAGGATGAGATAACCAAAGGGAAATAGTTCCCATATATCTGTCTGTTTATTAGATTAATATAGAGAGACAGAAATAAATTGCCGAGTATTGAAAAATATGGTAAAAGTACAGGATTCAGAATTCTTGGGATACTCTGCTTACTGATCACAGTTTTGGTGGAACAAACATCCTGATGATTTTCTGGATTCCCCTCGTGACAGGGTAGATAGATTTTCCTCAGGAAGCTGCAAAGAAAATATCAACTCAGTCACCCTGCCAGCCAAGAATGACACTTTGGATACAGCTCGGGGCTCAGTTTCATGGTAGGAGGGGGAGAGATTGATGGAAAGAATTGCACGGAAAGTGAAAATAAAGATGTCTTATTAAAGCCATGATATTGCCTTGTTGTGAGGCCTTAAACAAATCACAGAAGGAGGCTGTCATTCAGAGCCTCATGGCCAAAACTGAGCTGCCACCTCAAACCAGAACACAAGAAGTAATTTATCTGAGCTGCATGCTTGTTTTCCCTCCTGTTACATAATTGGTGCTTTCTCACTCTGACTGTGGGAAGACAAATAAAGGCCGAAAGATCTCTGTGATATTAAAACCATCAACTATATTTATATAAAATAACAAAGTTGAAACATAACTTCATAATGGCCAGAATAAAATATTAATGGTCAATAAGAATATTGCTAAAATCCATCAATATGGCAAAAAGCTGCAGACAGTCCCAATGTACAAAGTTATTTTCAATCACAATATCTGACTGCGGTATAAAATTTATTTCAGTGACTCTAGCTGCACACGCTTCTATTCATTGCAAGTTATCTCTGAACCTGTAAGAATCTCAGAACACAATCCATGTCTTATTTCACAGAGGCTGACATTTGAAATTGGAATTACTGCCCTAATCTTTATATTACTGCTATTTCTGCTATAAAAATATCACTCTCAGTCAAGTATTTATTAATTATTTATTTCTGAGGTATTGATGTGTTGCACAGTTTGATAAAAATCTAATCCTTCTGTGAATGTAATAAAGTCAGCTGCTCAGTATCTCATAAGCATGCTGAGATTAATGAAGTTTCAGTAGAAAGACCTTTATTCCTTTGGACTATATCCCCCTTCTTGTGACAGTGAAAGATATCCAGGTCTTTCTTATCAGCTTCACAGGTCTACCTGCATCTATCCAAAGCCTTTCACGAGCCATTGACAGCCCAGGAGTTTAAAATCACATGAGAAATAGCCAACCATCTACAACTGTCAAACACTGCCTGGGAGAAGTAGAAAATCCTCTTTTTATCAAGCGCTACAGTTTCACCAACAATAAATCACGTTAGCAGATTGCAGCCTGAAAAATACTGCTGATGTTTCACTGAGGTAAATGGCAAAAATGACTTTGGATTATGAAGGACACAATGATGCAAGGTGGGAGAAAGATATGTCACAGTCTTTTTTTTTTGAGGAAGTATTTTTAGGTGTTTGTCAGGAGAAGAAAAATTGGCTCATTCACACTCGATCATCCATAAATGTTCCTCACTACAGTCTGTAGTTTGAGGTCATGAGCGCCTGATGCTGCTGACATTTTCTGAAGTCTTCAACAGTGGCACACCCACCATTTTGCTCAATAGTGACAAGATGAAAGTAAAGCCCTTGCTAGCATAGCATTTTTTTTTCTTTTGGCATTAGCCATCTGGTGCCGAGTAGATATGACTCCATTCCACAAACCTGCCCCAGATTTTGCATGAATTGGAATGAACACTTCCAGATCCCAATTCAGCCAAAATTCAATCTTTCAAATGGCACAATTCAAGTCACTTTTTTAATTATTACAGTTGGGTAGTCTCAATAGTGTGGAGATAAAGTCATTTTACAGACTAGTTAGATATTCTATTACTAATTTCAGTCTATATAAAAATAACATTAGTTGAAACACATAATTCATTTTTCATGAAGGTCTGTGTAATAGGTTGCTTAGTTTCACAAATGCGGCAGATTTCGCTGACATGGAATTAGAAATAATATCAATCACAGAAACCTGTACGACAAACATACACAGCCTGTCCTTGCTATCCTAACATTCAGTGATGGGCGGCTATTAAGATCCCCCAAATAGCATGGATTCAACCTCCTGTATTGAAATCCTGGTTTCCAATTAAAGGTAATTTTATTAATTACAGTGTATTTAGAATGCTAATAAAAACAGCTTTGACTTATCAAACACAGAAAATTCTTTTAAACTAATCTGCCCTGCAGGGAGCTGAGGAGATCAAATCGGCTGCCAGTTCTACGTCCCACCTGATTTTACTTTCCACTGACTTCTAAGGTGGAAGTGAACCATGTTGGTGGATTGTGTGAGCTTTTAAACATAGCTCTAGGTTGAGCAGGACTCCATAATTGCACACCATTGGGTTGATCTTCAGTGACAGCCAGGAAAACGGGAATGGGATCATGGGCTAATGCACAGAATTTCCAGCAGGAGCCAAACAGAATGGTTTTGATCTTGCCCATGATAAGTTGCAGAAAACTCCAGCTCTTTGATGACTTGATGTCAGACAGGCAGTTAGTCAGCACAGCTATAGTTGTGCAATTGAGGATGGTGGTGGAGTGTTAAAGTTGAGTATTGTCATCGTATGTACTGAAGCTGTACCTTGTAGGATATGAAACCTGTTGAGACTTGTGCAGACTATCCAACCAGAATGATATATATATTGCTTAATCTTGACTAAAAACATGACCATCGTGCTTTGAGACATTGGGAGCAGGGCTGGTGGAAACAGTTTGTTTGGCTCAAGCTTGTTGGACCGTGGGATGTCTCGTGAACTAATTTTCTCACATGGAAGCCAGACACTGTTATCAAGAGAGAACAAAGAAGAGTTATTAAAATGGCTATAAACAAGACCTGAAGGGTCTGGCAAAACAGATGTGTGTCCGTCACTGTCCATCAGACTTGATAAGCACAACTAATTATGAGCCGACAAACAAAGCACTCAGGCTTCAGTTCTGGAAAATTGCCCACTTAGTCAACCTGAACCAAGTTCAGCCAAAGAACATTGGAAGATAAGGATCTGACCCAATACAGCATCTGCTGATGGAACCTTAACTGTATAAAAGACAGTAACTTTTGAATTTCAGTACTGCAGTCAACATAGAGAGAGAGGTGATCTGGTCAGTCACTGAAGATTGCAATCAACGTGGAACTGATGATTCACAAGTGATTTGCTGGTATATGCTGCTTGTAATCTCATATTTCTGTGTGTTCTATTGCTTGACTAACATTGTATTGAATGTATTGTGTTGCAAAAGAGTCATAAAGATTTTTAGTGGTTAACTGAAGCTTTTTGAGTGTGATTTCATTATTTCTGTAATTCTCAAGTCAGAACTCTAAAAGCTGCTAGGACTAAGAAAAGTCTGATAACCTGTGCCTGCTGATGGCATCACCAAGGGTCAACATATAGATTAGGAATAGGAGGGGTCAAAATTGCAACCTACAGGCACACTAGAAATACTTACCCAGTTGTATTGCGCAGATTGGTGAGGAAGGCTGACATGTTTCAGTGTTAAGAGACTATCTGATGTAGTAGACTGAGCCTGTGATTACTTGAACCAGAGAAAGTAGAGCTGGCCAGGCAGCAACTAGTTCAGAGCCTTGAAAGAGGCTGCAGTAAACCTCTCTCGTTCTCATACTTTCTGTCTACTTATTTTGAGTACAGGTTCTGAAGGTATCTCTCTGTGAATCAGATGACCTTCACAACTGTAGTCTGTAGGTTGTAGGAAAATATCAATGGCAGTCTGTGGAAAATAATGAAGAGCAAAGCACTGTAGCAGAAGATCTGAAAGCAGTCAAAGAGTTCAGGTCAAAGACTGAAGCAGACAGAGAGAAGGAAATGTCGGATACATAAAGTACAGTTTATGGCCAGTGCTTTGGTGTTGGTGTGATTCTTCCAATATAAATGTTGGATGGTAAAACCATTGTAGGTCAAAGGAATGAAGTTTTAGCCCCATACATCCTCCAGAAGATTCAGGATGGATCATTAAAAGTTACAAAGAAAAAGTACATCCAAGTGTGTTAAAGATAGCAGAATATGATAGATGTTGGAGGCTGAATCAAATAAACTGCATAGAAGTGTGCTGACACTTAAGTTGATTTTAATGTTACCAACTTATTAAATAGTGTTTCAATACTTGCATGTTAATTTTTGGAAGGCATTTACAAAGGCATCAGCGGCAATTCAACAACTTCCAAATTGATGACCTCAAAACCAGTAGGCCAGATATTAGCCGCATGTGGCTTTGCTGTATAAAATAGTACAAGTTAAGACTTATATTAACACTATCCAATGGGATGACTTTCTCCACCTGTGTTGCCAGCTCCCTCTCTCTTCAATAATCCATTGCTCACCTCGCAAGGGAAATTCATAGGCAAAACCCGCCTCTGCTGTTTGCCCTGGGACACTGGTAGCTTTGACCATTCTCCCTGTAACACTGGTAGCTTTGACCATTCTCCCTGCAACACTGGTGGATTTGACCATGCTCCCTGAGATGCTGGCGGCTTTGACCACTTGGCTGTGGCACTAGTGGCTTCAACTATTCATCCTTTACCACTGGCATCTTTAATATTTTCAGGAAGGAAGTGGGTTTCTCCTTTAAGTGTGCAGACCGGGTCCAATGTTGTCATCAGGGCCTGATCTACAATTATAGTTGAAGGCCAGAGCTGGGGGAGGAGTGAACGATTACCACCAGCTCAAACCTGCTGGGAGCCAGATTATGGGCCAGAAGAGGCTTAAAAGGTAAATTTGACTGTTTTACTTTCAAACAGCTGCTCTGTGGGTCAGGAGGGCCAGGGGTCTTTTCTGCCCACTTTAACTGCGAAATGCGGGGAGATTGAACATCGGGAAGTGTGGAGGGAAGGCCGATCAAGGGGATGTTTAAAAATATTGTTAGTGGGTCGGTTGGGGGGGGCGGGGGAAGACACTCATGCACCTCCTAGCCCCCTAGCAGTGCCATAAAGACGCTTGCTTCATGAATCTATGCCTCTTTATCTCCTTTCATTTTTTGCGTTTCCTGAGTTCCGGGAATCTCGTCCTGCAGAACTTAAATATAAAACATTAGTTAAAGTGCAGGTGCAAAGCCTCCTTAAAATATTTTGTGACTGACCCGATATCTCCCCCACCCAGTAATTAAGGTTACCCTCATAATGTTTGAAGCAGAGAGAATAGTTAACATGTCACAAGAAGAATATCAGAAGTACTTGGGTCTCAATTTTTTACAGGAGAGCGGAAGCCTGCTAGGGGGCGATAAACCTAACAAGTTTGGGGATGAGAGACTTGGGGTATGATTGGAGCTGAGGGCCAAAGCTTTAGGAAGGATTGGCAGTGGGTAAGCCTCTGGAAAAGATCAGGAGATGGGTAGCAAGGGAGGCCCAAGGCTTCCTTTTGAGGATCAGATCTGTGGGGAACTATTCACGAATTTATGTTATGTCTAGAACAATTGATTTGCTGTCACACAGATCTACTTAGAAACTGGCATTTTCACTGCCTTTGGGGCATTTGTAGAAAATGATGGTGCTTGGTCAGAAAATCACACCACACAAGATGTCATTCCAGTGCTAGCTGTGTGAAAAATAAAGCCATTCTTATTCAAATAAAATGCTACTATACATGCATAAGTTGCTATTAAATTTTATCATTACCTGTTTCTGTGATTGTTACATAGATTTTATCCAATTGTGATTTCTCTTCCTTTTCTCACTATAGCGTATCAGAGGGAAGTTTGATATGAAAGATTATTTAATAATGAAGTTCCACAGTATTAATTAGGATAATTCCATTAACCAACCTGTCAACTCTTGAAGACATAAGTAGGGACTCCCTGTCAGCATACATCTTCCCAGACCAGATGCCATAGCAACTTTAATTAGTATTTTCAAGTGAGAAAAGACTATTTAAAGTTGTATGTCTATTAATTGACTGATTTATAAAACATTTATGTTACTAAAGTGTCTATGCTCTGGGCAGATATATGACATAGAATAGTTTTTGCGAGTGGAAGCCTGTGACCATTGGTGTACCACAGGGATCGGTGCTGGGACCCTTGCTGTTTCCAGTGTACATTAATGATTTTGACGTGAATATAGGAGGTATGATCAGTAAGTTCGCAGATGACACGTAAATTGGTGGTGTCGTAAATAGTGAGGAGGAAAGCCTTAGATTACAGGACGATATAGATGGGCTAGTAAGATGGGCAGAGCAGTGGCAAATGGGATTTAATCCTGAGAAGTGTGAGGTGATGCATTTTGGGGGGACTAACAAGGCAAGGGAATATACAATGGATAGTATGACCCTAGGAAATACAGAAGCTCAGAGGGACCTTGGTGTACTTGTCCATAGATCACTGAAGGCAGCAGCACAAGTAGATAGGGTGATTGGGAAGGCATATGGGATACTTGCCTTTATTAGCTGAGGTATAGAATATAAGAGCAGGGAGGTTATGATGGAGCTGTATAAAATGCTGGTGAGGCCACAGCTGGAGTACTGTGTGTACAGTTCTTGGCACCACACTATAGGAAGGATGTGATTGCACTGAAGAGGGTGCAGAGGAGATTCACCAGGATGTTGTCTAGGCTGGAGCATTTCAGCTATGAAGAGAGACTGAAAAAGCTAGGGTTGTTTTCCTTAGAACGGAGAAGGATGAGGGGGGACATGATTGAGGTATACAAATTTATGAGGGGCATTGATAGGTTAGATAGGAAGAGACTTTTTCCCTTAGCGGAGGGGTCAATAACCAGGGGGCTTAGATTTAAGGTAAGGGGCAGGCGGTTTAGAGGGGATTTGAGGAAAACTTTTTTCACCCAGAGGGTGGTTGGAATCTGGAACACACTGCCTGAAGTGATGGTAGAGGCAGGAACCCTCACAACATTTAAGAAGTATTTAGATGAGCACTTGAAATGCCATAGCATACAAGGCTATGGGTCAAGTGCTGAAAAATGGGACTAGAATAGTTAGGTGCTTGATGGCCGGCACAGACACGATGGGCCGAAGGGCCTGTTTCTGTGCTGTATGACTCTATGACTCTGATTGTTCAGCTTCCTAGCACAGACAATTGATTTTGACAACACTGCAAAAAAAAAAGCCTTTTGTATCATCACCAAGGTTACTGGCTACCTGTTTCCATGGGAAAACGTGCAGAATGTGAGCAACAAACCACCAAGACAAACCCCAGAATCCCAAGTACGTAAAACAGAATGTTGAGGTTATGCTTGGAAAACAAGTTCAAAAAATTGGGGGAAAGGAGTAAAGGAAACACCGCAAACAGTGTAAAACTGAAGACAGAAACAGAAATTGTTGGAAACACAGCAAGTTGTCAGTATCTGTGTAAAAAACTAACAAGTTAACAACGTTTTGGGTGTAATCCTTGACCCAAGACAGGAAGTGGTGTGTTCTCCCCACTGATAGACCTACTGTGTGTTTGCAGTGTTTTTAGAATGTTTTAAATAACTGGAGCTGTTTATACTGGAGCAGAGAAATCTACAGGGGGAATCTGATAGAGTTTTTCAAATTTGTGAAAGGTTTTGAGAGGGTGAATCAATAACCAGCAGGTATAGACTCTGGATTATCACTACCTGAACAAGAAGGGAAGTTAAAAGAAATGTTATGATTCAGCGGGTTATTAGAACCCAGAAAGATTTATCACCAGTCTAGCAGAAGCTATAACATCATTACTATTGGAATTGGACACATCTTTTAAAAAGAGCGTAAAGTGATATGGGGGAAGGGACTGGGAAATGAGATTTGAGTAGCTAACTCTAGTGGAAGGTCTAGCACCAGCATGGTTATGATGGACTGAATGGCCTCCATCCATGCTGTAATTTCTGTGAATCTGTGGTTTATGCATTCACCAATAATCAGTGGCCCTGATTATGGCAAACAGCAACTCCTTTACATCCTGCAGACAAGGCCACTGGTTTACAAAAGTAAAATGTTCCAGATGCCGGAAATCTGAAATGAAAACAGAAAGTGTTGGAAATGCGCCTGACCTGCTGAGAATTCCAGAATTTTCTACTTTTTGTTTATGACCAATGGTTTCCTGTTTACACAGAAAAATTGGTGGGGCCACTGAATGACCTCCCCCAAATGTAGCGAAGAATCTTGCAATTTGAGCAAAAACGAATAGCCCTTCTTACCGCGATAAAATGTGGCAAGCATGACTTTTCTGAAATATATAATAGTTTATAATTGTGGGTTGATAGGTTAAAGGGGGAAAGTTTAGAATGTTCAGGGTCCTCATACATTTTTAAAAATAAAATAATAACCTCAGGAGAATTCTGTTTGTTTTCCTAAAAGCTACTGGAAGGCACTCAAGGTGAGTGAATGAATTTAAAGTTTTAAAATGGGGGTGTTTATACCATGTCAGGGATAGCAACAGAGCTACTAATTTATACTGGCTGAATAAGTCACATTCCATTTTCCTAATGTATTCTGAGATTTTTGTGGGTGCTCTGGGCATTGAATTTTACAACTTCATCCATTATCCTGTGAAAATTGTAATTGAGTAGCCTTATTATTTTGTGTATATTTATGTATGTATATAATATATATTATTCATGTATTTTGTTTTTATCCCTTGCCATTTTTCGAGGTGAGAATGAACAGCAAGGTGGTGTCTAAGATGTACTAATGAGAGGTAAATGGTGTTTAGCTGTACTGAGAAAGAGAAATGAGGTTAACTGTACTAACAGCAGTCCCGGGCTACATTACACTGTGGGGTTGTCCTAGGATTTGATAGAACTGGAGTCGGGCTGTTGGAGCTTGGCAGTATGAGGCTGTGTCCCTTGGTCTGGCCCCACCACTGAGGGGAAACTTCTGCTTTGGCAGAACTGTGGATGGTATGCCCGAGGTTTGGTACAACTGGGGGCTGAATGTGACATTTGGTTCCCTGGTGGATTGCTGTCAGTCACCAGTGAGGGGAGGGGCAGGGAATGAGTCTAAACAGCATTGTTTTGTGGTGGGAGGGGGAGCAATCCCACATCTAACAGATCTGTATAAAAGTTCAAATTAGTGTTTTGTGATTGATCCTTAGATCTGCATCTCTGAGTTAACTTCCCCTCCACAGTGGTGACTTGGCTGCTAAGGCCTTTTTTATTTAAGGTCTTAAAAAGTAGGAGTGAGGACCTCTCACTTACTTGCCATGGCATCCTGCTGCTGCTTCCAAGCTAGAGAGCCTCCTATTGGTCCTCCAGCTTTGAGAGCCTTCCCACCATCCTTAATTGGATGTCGAGCTGTCCCTTTGGCCATTAATTGGCCAATTTGGGAAAAATCACAGGTGAGTGACTGTCCCACGCAGTGAAGTCTTCTGACCAACACCCCCTCCCCCCTCCCCCCGCACCATTTGAGCCTGACAATGGAATCCTGAAGGCCACAGGGAAAATCCTGCCCTCTGTGTGTTTGTCTGTCTTGGACTCTCTGGCCGAGAAGTTTGTGCAGAACCAGAAACTAACATGAAATGGGCAATGTGACGAGATCACGCACCCCATCATGGTGGCCTGAGATTTACCAAACATTGGGCTCAGGCCTCATCTGCGTAAAGCTGCGAGCTCGGTTGTCTATTCCATGATCTTGTTGAGGAAGACTGTAGTTAAAGACAGGTTAACAGAATGGGCAGACAAGAGGCAGATGCAATTTAATGTGGACAAGTGTGAGATACATTTTGGGAGAAAAATAAAGAATGCATGTATATATATATATAGATTCAATGGAAAGACACTTGAAGGTGTTGATGAACAAAGAGACCCTGGCTTCAAATAATTCCATTGAAATGCAAGTACAGGTAGATAAAGCCATAAAATGGTAGCTACATTTTGAGCTTTTTCAGATAGGGACATAGAGTGCAAGAGCACTGAAGTAATCGTGAATTTATACAAAGCATTGATTAGACCTAAGGGCACCCTGTGCAGTTTTGAATGTAAAGGACATTACTACACAGAGGCTGTACAATGCAAATTTAGCAGGACAATTACAGGGATAGGATGCTATAGTTATGGGGAGAGATTTGGGATATAAGGACTATTTTCACTGGAGCAGAAAAGGCTAAGAGGAGATTTCAGAGGTTGTTCATTTAAAATTTTGAAGGATTTTAACAGATTGAAAAGTGGCACCCCATCAGGTTTAGGGAGTCAGTGATGAGGGGTCACCAATTTACAATTGTCCCTAAAGCTCGAACCAATATATCCCTCTGACACAACGATCTCCTTTGATTTGCCTCAACATGTCTTCTCATTAGTATTGCTACTGTCAGCCACTTTGGACAGCATCATATTCTCAAGCTCCAGAAATGGTTCGACTCCAGTGATACACAGTTTGCATCATTAGCATATGTTAAGTCCCATGTCTATCACATTTACATATAAGACGTATTTGGACAATCAACACTTGTGGCAACAGCTTGCAAGACAAAGAGGGAAAGTTAAGTGCCAAAACTACACAGTGGAACACATCAAAAAAAGGAATCAATATGCACCACACATGCACCCCTGTACATCATGAAGAAATGTGAAATTAGCCCATATTACTGGATAGCAGGAGGCTGCTAGAATCTGCATAATACTACTTTTTGAACATGTATTTTCCAGCAAGATTTAATGTGGTTTTAACCATCTGCTGTGTTTTCAGATAAAGGTAAACAATTTTTATCTGCTTATGGGATTATCTGGCAGAAAATCTCCAACAGATGAGCCACAGTCTAACATGTTCAGAGACCGATCCTACTATTGCCAGCTGAGATTTAAATTGACAATCTGCTCTCTCAGATGAATGATTCCATTGCCAACCATACTCTGAGACTCACCATACATTTTTACACTGTGTTTTCCTGTTCCTAACATAGACTTTAATACTAATACTAATGTAATTTCTTTTGTCAAGTGCATTGTCACTAGATGTACAAATGCAATTTCAGAGTCAGTAATGAATTATTGATTACAACCTTAATAAAAAGTAAAGGCCAAAGCAGATAATACACCACCTCGGTCAGAGCCACGAGCAACATGAATGTTTTATAGTCTTTGACTGCATTCTGTTGACCAAGGATGGCTTGCAACATGGTGCAAGGTCAAGACCCATGTGAAAGTTTAATGAATGAGCAGCTAAACTGGGGCAAAGAGTACTGTTTGGGATTTTGTGGCATCATTCCTATTTCTGTTGATGACAGTTGTACTGGAAGGCTGCCATGTTGGAAACTTATTCAGCATTACCATTGGAAGAGTCCGAGAACTGGAGCTTAAATTCAATGTAACAGTTTTATTTATCAGGTTGTTTAGTGAGAGTAATTGCCTAGTTGAATTGCAAAGGCTTGCTACTTTTCATACTTGCTATTCATTTTAATTCTGTACACATTGAAAGTGCAGGATACAATATAAAAATTGACTATCCACACATCATGGACCAGAGTGTTAGTTTACACAAAACAATCTTTCAGCCTGGTCTTTGGTCAGCTAGTTTTATAATCAGGCTTGTATCAGGGATACAGTAGTGCAATGGTTATATTACTGAATTAATAATTCAGAAGTTTGGATTGATAATCCAGAGAATGTGAATTCAAATCCCAATATATTAGTTTGTGAATTTTAATTCAGTTGAATGAATTTAATAAATAAACAGCTGCTGTCAACAAAAGTAACCATGGAACTGTTGGATTGTTGTCAAAATCCAATTGGTTCACTAATGTCCTTTAGGGAAGTAAACCTGCCATGTTTACCTGTTCTGGTATATATGTGACTCCAATCCTGCACTCTTAATTGCCCTCTGAAGTGACCTATCAAGCCACTTAGTTTTATCATAGGGATGGGCAATAAATGTCGACCTGGCCAGCGATGCCCCCATCCCAAGAATGAATAACTTTGAAGAAAGTATCTGTGGAGTATGGCACACAGCCAGATCTAAGTATCACTGCCAGCTGTGGTTTGAAGTGAGCTCAGGGACAAATCAGCCCTGTGCTCGCTACACAGTTTACTAACTTCTAATGTTATGAGTTTCTAGCATAGCATTAAGAAGATTATTGAGTAAGAGTGAGTTTATAAAGTTCCTGGGAGGGCAAGTGGATATTTTTAAAAAGTGGCTTCCACACCAGACTGGAGTTATCTTGTGAAGTCTAAATTATGTGAGATTGTCTATTAGAAGAGGTCACACAGCTTTTGCTTTACTGCACTCAGGAGTTAGATTGTGACCTGACATTCAAATTATACAGATGTTTTTGTACCCATACTACTTTCTACCGACATAAATATAACAGCCTTATTCTATGTGACAGTACCAATAAAAATGGTCTCATTAGCTTTTAAAAGATTTGCTTCTAAAATATTAACAGGTCTGTAAAATAAGCGCAGGAGCATCATAAAGTGGAACAAAGGAGTAGGAGAAGGCCATTCAAGACCTCGAGCCTGTCCACCATTTAGTTACATCATTGCTGATCTGCATTTTGACTCCATCTACCTGTTTCTGTAACCCTTAATACACTTGCCTAACAAAAACTTATCAACTTCAGTTTTGACGTTTTAAATTGACGCCCCCCCCCCCCCCACCCCCCACCCAATAGCCTCATCAGCTTTTTGCGGGGGAAAGTTCCAGATTTCCACTACCCTTTATTGCAGAAGTGCTTCCTGACATCACTGCTGAACAGCCTAGCTTTAATTTTAAGGTAATGCTTTTCTGCTCTGGACTCTCCAACCAGAAGAAATAGTTTGTCTCGATCTACCCTATCAAATCCTTTAATCATCTTACACACCTCAATTCGACCACCCATAGTTTACTTTATTCAAGGGAATACAATCTTAGTCTATGCAACCTGTCCTCATAATTCCACCCTTTGAGCCATGGTAGTCCAGACTGCAAATATTAGTTTTCCTGCTTGCTACTCATAAATACACCCTGGATACACAAAACAGAAAACAGAAGGCTCAATGTTAGCACTCTTACCTCCTCAGATACTGAGGCAGTCCGTGTAGAAATGCAGCAAGACCTGGACAATATCCAGGCTTGGGCTGATAAGTGGCAAGTAACATTCGCACCACACAAGTGCCAGGCAATGACCATCTCCAACAAGAGAGAATCTAACCATCTCCCCTTGACATTCAATGGCATTACCATCACTGAATCCCCAGTATCAACATCCCAGGGGGTACCATTGACCAGAAACTGAACTGAAGTAGCCATATAAATATTGTGGCTACAAGAGCAGGTCAGAGGCTAGGAATCCTGCGGCGAGTAACTCACTTCCTGACTCCCCAAAGCCTGTCCACCATCTACAAGGCACAAGTCAAGAGTGTGATGGAATACTCTCCACCTGCCTGGATGGGTGCAGCTCCAACAACACTCAAGAAGCTCGACACAATCCAGGACAAAGCAGCCCACTTGATTGGCACCTCATCCACAAACATTCATTCCCTCCACCACCAACGCACAGTGGCAGCAGTGTGTAGCGTCTACAAGATGCACTGCAGCAATGCACCAAGGCTCCTTAGACAGCACCTTCCAAATCCACGACCTCGACCAACAAGAAGGACAAGGGCAGCAAATGCATGGGAACATCACCACCTGCAAGTTCCCCTCCAAGTCACACATCATCCTGACTTGGAACTATATCACCGTTCCTTCACTGTCGCTGGGTCAAAATCCTGGAACTCCCTTCGTAACACCACTGTGGGTGTACCTACCCACTTGGACTGCAGCGGTTCAAGAAGGCACCTTCTCAAGGGTAATTAGGGATGGGCAATAAATGCTGGTCTGGCCAGTGACGCCCACATCCCATGAATGAATAAAAAAAAAACTCAGCAGATTGTGGTTTCAAACCCTACTCTAGGTACTTACACATAAAACGCAGCCTACCACTGTGGTGTAATACAGTTGTAAGTACAGTACTTTGGATGAGAGAGTAATTTGAGCCCTTGACTGCTTGTTCAGGTGAGCATAAATGATGCTAGAGTATATTTGAAGAACAGCTGTACAGTTCTCCTGGTATCATCCCTAATGTTTATTTTTCAAACTCATTAAAATAAATTAATTCATTGCTATTAATTGGTCCTTGAGGTGTGCAAATTCTATGATGCAGAACAGCACTTCAAAATAATGCTTTGAGTGTGCAGTACTTTGGGACATCCTGGGAAAGGTGCTATATGTATGCAAGTTCTTTCTTTCTAAGTTCCATTTATAACACCTTGCTGGTCTCCTCTTTAATGCAGTTAGACAGTACTTAATGATTCTTATCACTTAATATAATTTAAACAAAGAACAAAGAAAATTACAGCACAGGAACAGGCCCTTCAGCCCTCCAAGCCTGCGCCGATCCAGATCCTCTATCTAAACATGTCGCCTATTTTCTAAGGGTCTGTATCTCTTTGCTTCCTGCCCATTCATGTATCTGTCTAGATACATCTTAAAAGACGCTATCATGCCCGCGTCTATCACCTCCGCTGGCAACGCGTTCCAGGCACCCACCACCCTCTGCGTAAAGAACTTTCCACGCATATCCCCCCTAAACTTTTCCCCTCTCACTTTGAACTCGTGACCCCTAGTAATTGAATCCCCCACTCTGGGAAAAAGCTTCTTGCTATCCACCCTGTCTATACCTCTCATGATTTTGTACACCTCAATCAGGTCCCCCCTCAACCTCCGTCTTTCTAATGAAAATAATCCTAATCTACTCAACCTCTCTTCATAGCTAGCGCCCTCCATACCAGGCAACATCCTGGTGAACCTCCTCTGCACCCTCTCCAAAGCATCCACATCCTTTTGGTAATGTGGCGACCAGAACTGCACGCAGTATTCCAAATGTGGCCGAACCAAAGTCTTATACAACTGTAACATGACCTGCCAACTCTTGTACTCAATACCCTGTCCGATGAAGGAAAGCATGCCGTATGCCTTCTTGACCACTCTATTGACCTGCGTTGCCACCTTCAGGGAACAATGGACCTGAACACCCAAATCTCTCTGTACATCAATTTTCCCAAGAACATTTCCATTTACCGTATAGTTCACTCTTGAATTGGATCTTCCAAAATGCATCACCTCGCATTAGCCCGGATTGAACTCCATCTGCCATTTCTCTGCCCAACTCTCCAATCTATCTATATTCTCCTGTATTCTCTGACAGTCCCCTTCACTATCTGCTACTCCACCAATCTTAGTGTCATCTGTAAACTTGCTAATCAGACCACCTATACTTTCCTCCAGATCATTAATGTATATCACAAACAACAGTGGTCCCAGCACGGATCCCTGTGGAACACCACTGGTCACACGTCTCCATTTTGAGAAACTCACTTCCACTGCTACTCTCTGTCTCCTGTTGCCCAGCCAGTTCTTTATCCATCTAGCTAGTACACCCTGGACCCCATGCGACTTCACTTTCTCCATCAGCCTACCATGGGGAACCTTATCAAACACCTTACTGAAGTCCATGTATATGACATCTACAGCCCTTCCCTCATCAATCAACTTTGTCACTTCCTCAAAGAATTCTATTAAGTTGGTAAGACATTTCTTTCCCTGCACAAAACCATGTTGCCTATCACTGATAAGCCCATTTTCTTCCAAATGGGAATAGATCCTATCCCTCAGTATCTTCTCCAGCAGCTTCCCTACCACTGACGTCAGGCTCACCGGTCTATAATTACCTGGATTTTCCCTGCTACCCTTCTTAAACAAGGGGACAACATTAGCAATTCTCCAGTCCTCCGGGACCTCACCCGTGTTTAAGGATGCTGCAAAGATATCTGTTAAGGCCCCAGCTATTTCCTCTCTCGCTTCCCTCAGAAACCTGGGATAGATCCCATCCGGACCTGGGGACTTGTCCACTTTAATGCCTTTTAGAATACCCAACACTTCCTCCCTCCTTATGCCGACTTGACCTAGAGTAATCAAACATCTGTCCCTAACCTCAACATCCGTCATGTCCCTCTCCTCGGTAAATACCGATGCAAAGTACTCGTTTAGAATCTCACCCATTTTCTCTGACTCTACGCATAACTTTCCTCCTTTGTCCTTGAGTGGGCCAATCCTTTCTCTCGTTACCCTCTTGCTCCTTATATATGAATAAAAGGCTTTGGGATTTTCCTTAACCCTGTTTGCTAAAGATATTTCATGACCCCTTTTAGTCCTCTTAATTCCTCGTTTCAGATTGGTCCTACATTCCCGATATTCTTTCAAAGCTTCGTCTTTCTTCAGCCTCCTAGACCTTATGTATGCTTCCTTTTTCCTATTAGCTAGTCTCACAATTTCACCTGTCATCCATGGTTCCCTAATTTTGCCATTTCTATCCCTCATTTTCACAGGAACATGTCTCTCCTGCACGCTAATCAACCTCTCTTTAAAAGCCTCCCACATATCAAATGTGGATTTACCTTCAAACAGCTGCTCCCAATCTACATTCCCCAGCTCCTGCCGAATTTTGGTATAGTTGGCCTTCTCCCAATTTAGCACTCTTCCTTTACGACCACTCTCGTCTTTGTCCATGAGTATTCTAAAACTTACGGAATTGTGATCACTATTCCCAAAGTAGTCCCCTACTGAAACTTCAACCACCTGTCCGGGCTCATTCCCCAACACCAGGTCCAGTATGGCCCCTTCCCGAGTTGGACTATTTACATACTGCTCTAGAAAACCCTCCTGGATGCTCCTTACAAATTCTGCTCCATCTAGACCTCTAACACTAAGTGAATCCCAGTCAATGTTGGGAAAATTAAAATCTCCTATCACCACCACCCTGTTGCTCCTACATTTTTCCATAATCTGTTTACATATTTGTACCTCTATCTCACGCTTGCTATTGGGAGGCCTGTAGTACAGCCCCAACATTGTTACCGCAGAAAAAAAACTTTGAAACCAATCATATACTTGATGGAGCAGCTTCTGTTACTATGTTTATGTATCTATGTTAGTATGCTTACGTTATCTATGTTACTATGCTTATGTATCTATGATACTATGTGTATGTATTCTGTGCATAATGCTTCCTCTGAGGAAATTAAATTGCCATCATCTGATAGTCAAGAAAATCTCATTCTCTAGGTGTAACAAAATCTGCCTCCTGAAAGGATAGAATGGCAATCCCGTCAGTCTGATTTTATCATTCTCCCACAGTCTGGTCAATACAAACATTCAGGATAATTAATGAAATGTCATGCCTCTTTACTGGGTGTGTACTGCCCTCTAGTGAATAAGTAGGTCATTTAATGAACTGAGAGAAGACATTTTTTGTCTGAAATTTCTCTTCCAACAAAATAGTATAATCCTTATGTCATGTCTTTGGTTTCTATGCTAGATATTTTCTATGGTTCAGCCTCAGTGTTCGTTCTTATGAGCGCACCTCATGTTCCCTACAATCTGGAGTACCATTATCGAATTCAATGAAAACGAGACCCAAGGATCCGAACAGGCAAGAGTGACTCTGTCCATCAGTTACTGCAATGTCCTATAGATGTACAGTGGCAACTGGCATGCATCACATGAAACAATGAGAACTCTTCGACCTTTGAAAAGTGGACTGAATGCATACTCTTACCAGATCAAGATTCCAGCTCAGAACCACAATTAACCATGGTGCAATATGTTTCCAGTTATTAGACCATACAAGCTAAAAATTCAATAGATAGAAAGCAGATTTTTTTCATGAGTTGCTTATGAAATTACAGCAATGTGCAACTTTGAAATATACAATTTCTGAGAACATGATTTGGTTGCGGTATGTGGCATACTCCAGTGTTAGTTCAAAGAGGGTTTTCAGCCCCTGAAAGATCAAATACAAATGACTGTCCAAATGTATTTAACTACATTACATATTCAATGCTGTAAAGACCATTTTATATCCAACCACTTGCCAACTGTTTGTGGCAGCAGTGCTCCATGAAATAAGCAGAGCTACTTTTTGCTAAATTTCATTCTTGGTGAAATAAACTGGCCAGTCCATTGCCTTCTGCATTCAAAATATTTACATGTACAGAATTGCTTGCAGATCAGTGAGGTCCTACTTTGTACAGGGCATCAGGAAGAGGTCAACAGATAACTTTAGATCCTAAAAAGATAACCTCTCTTCTCGCTAGTAACTAAACAATGATTGTAAAAATATTGGAAGGAATTATTGAAACCTTTGGTACTTAGGTGGTCAATGTTCCCAGTTTAGTGAGGCCAAAAAGTTAATTGCCAGTCCAACTTATAGAGGTCCTCAATAGGGAGTCTGCTATGTTTTGGGATCTAAGCAGCAGAGGGAACTTAGTCCTGGAGATAATGCTATTGCTGATTTAGTAATTAAGTTACTGCCTAAGATAAGGGGCAGAATTATACCAGCCTCATGGAAGTGGGCATGGAGGCGGGGGGGGCCGGTAAAATGGCATGAGGCCACATCGAGTCAATTCCCCGATGTCTTCCCACTGTCGACCATTTTTACCCGATGCAGGCAACAGGACAGATAATGGTTGACAGATCGGTGGCAGGCAGGTAATTAAGGTTGTTAAACAGCCAATTGTCAGGTAGTTTCCTACCTTTCTCTGATTTTACCAATGGCACACAGGATGCAAGGGGGCTCAGAGTCTTGCCTACTCAAATAAGGTGAGATCTCAGCTGCAGCCATACTGTGAAGCTGTCTGTAGGCTGTGTGTTGAAGAAATGAAGCTATCAAGTTTGGAGGCATTGCAGAGGGTGGGGCTAAAGTGAAGTGCTGCTAGTGGAAAGGTGTCTCCCAGGTCCACAGCAGCCACTGGAGGCAGGACAAGGTTCTTGAAAAGCTCATTGCAATGGAAGCTTCCTCTGGCTATGGAGTCAGTGCTTTCAGACTTTAACTCCTCCAGTGAGGAGGAGAGTGGCACAGAGATGGAGATGCAGCCACATGGAGCGGTCAGGGGAGCTCCAGCAGCCTGAGGAAGCCATTGAACGTGGATGAGGAGGGTGCACTGGGGAAAGGGCAGTTTTATGTTCACAAAAGGTGCTCCCAAGCTCAAAGGGTATACCATCAAAAAGGAACCTTTATTGAAATGTTTGAGCACCATTGTCTACAAAGATGTCATCTCTCCGGGGAGGTGGTAGCAGAGCTGTGCAGTATGCTGGAGCAGGAGTTGATGCCAATGGGAAGTGGTGGACACCCAATGCCTGTAGCCTTACAGGTGATGTTGGCAGGCAACTTTTTTATCTGAGGTTCATTCCAGGGATCATCTGGAGATCTATGTGGCATCTCCCAGTCAGCAGAACATTATTCTACGGAGCTTCACACATTTGATGCATCAGCTGAAGCATCTGCTGATTTGCTGATGACATCCAAGGCTTGCCATCTGCATGGAAGTAAGCATCACTGGACTTCTCCTCACGCTTCCAAGGGTAAGTGACTACAGCTGTCACTGTTTCTGTTACATCTTCCTTGGCATCTGTGCAGTGCTCACCAGATTGTGCCACCTACATACGCAACAAAGCCCACTGACGCGAGTTTTTCTGCACCGGTGGAGGGTGTGCTGGAATGAAATGATGCAGTGTCTTGAGATGGCATTGCATCCTGTGAGCTTTCCAGTGCAGCAGGAGTCCTGGTCTGTTCCTCATCTGCTGCTGTACCCTGCTGGAGAGACATCATTTAAGGGAAACAGCTGCTCCTTCAACCACGCTCCAGTGCCTCCTCTTGATCAAGAGCTTCCAGTGGCAGTAAAGGCCACATAGGGGCCAGATCCCACACATTGGCTGGAATTCTACTGCCCCCCCCACCCCGCCCCCCCCGCTCAAAGAGCAGGATGGTGGCAGGGGGGCGTAAAATCGAGTGGGAGGCTTGGGGGCCCTTCCTGACCCCCTCCCGCCTCTGTCAACATTTTATGCGGGGCAGCAGCAGCAGAAACTGGCCCGCCCACCCCCATTGCCCCAACCACCCTCAATGCCCAGCAGGCCTCCCGTACCCCAGTCGATTCCCCCCCCTTGCCTCGCCAGGGCCTGATCGATCACCCTCGGTGAGGCCCCAAAAACACAACTTCGAATCAGGGCCATCCTTCCTCTTCTTCTGGAAGCTGGGTTGCTGTCCCAGCAGTGGCCACCGCTCCCGGTGGCGCTGCTGGGATTGAAAGCTGCAGGTCTGCTGATTGGCTGGCAGCTCCATTATTGGGACTTCCTGCCTCAATGAGGTGGAAGTCCTGCCTAAGTCCAATTAAAATCCAGTCTAGATCCCCAGGCCCGGCAGGGGCGGGATCGCCACTGACTTTTTGATCGGTGGATGGCTCTCGTCCGACGAGGGTAAAGTTCAATCCATAGTCGAGGGAATGTTGGATGCAACAATCACTTTACTCACTCTCCATAGCTTCGACACCTGCCTTGCCCTCAGCTGCCCTGCCATGATCCATCCGACCTCCATAACCTTCTCCTCCATCGGTGTCATCATAGAGATGAAATGCACTCCACCTCCAATTTGTTGATGTTCCTTGGCATTCTGAGCACCCCTCTCCTGTAAGCATAGACATACACAGTGTCACTCCTGAATCGTGGCCCATATGTGCTGGTCACTGTGAGGCAGTGTAAATGTGCAGCATCACGATGCTGGGATGGCATGGCGGGGCAGACATTCAGCCATCTCAATGCAGCCTTCACCCATCACTGACCATGAGGTTTGGATGCATGTGAACTGGGCGCCTCAATGCATGGGTCTACCACCTGGCCTCACATATCATGGGTACCTTTTAATTCATGTTGGCCTTCCAGTTTGGAATTCTAAACGTCATTCACTTTTCCAGACCCCAGCAGGTCATTAAATTACTTCCTGCACTGGACCCAGATTCTTACAACCACCCCTTGGCTACTGACTATGCCTACCACCTCTAGCAATGCCTTCTTGATGAGGCTTGGTGGACTCCTCCTCCCATCTGCTGGAAACAGAACCTGTCTCCTTTCTCTGACTGCTTGCAAAAGCACCTCCAGGGAGGCATCGCTGAATCGTGGAGCAACCCTTCCTCGTTCTGATGCCAGTGCTCTGTGGCTTTCGTTGCTGTTGACCCCCATCTTGCCTGCATCATCTACCTGCCTGACTGCTTCACATGTGCCTTTAAAAATGGCAGCCGCATGCAAACTGCCAGCACTAGGACCTACTCGCCACCGTTAATTGGCAGGCTCCACCGCCTGCATGCCCTTAATTGGCTGTGGGTGGTAAAATCCCACAGAAAGTCCTGCCTCCTGCCCATGTGTGCCGACAACCTGCAATTCCACCCAGCATCAGGCCATCCATCTGGCCAGTAAAATTCAGGCCAAAGAGGAAAAGCACTGTCTTAAGACCGAGGTGGGAGGAGTGCACTGTCTTTCTCTAGTTCCACTTCTCCACGGGGGCACAACATATATTTAAATGTTTTACCCAGTTACCGATACAGCCAATTATATACTTAATATAAAATCCACCCACCAGGTTTCTTAAATAACAGCAAAATTATTAATTTATATAAAACAAGACTTATTCAATAAAGATGCAAAGCTTATTAATACACAGGTTGAAATATGAAAGTTCCCTTCTAAATTAACCCAACACAAACGCGCACACGCACTGGTTAAAGAAAAAATAAAGTTTTCTCTGCAGAGATCTCTTTACAAAAAAAGACAAAAAAAAAGTTTGGCTAAATATTTGTTAATTCTTGAAGGAAAAGGATAAGATATGGTATGTTCCAAGCTAACCCTTTATTCTGGCATACAAACGGCTGTCACTGGGATCTTTTTGGAGCCGTTCTTTTCAGGTGACTTCGAGGATTAGTCTGGCAGGCTTTCCAGGTGAATCACTGCATCAGGGTTTTAGCTATCACACTGGATTCTCAGAGTTTCTCAAAGAGGTGGTAAAAGGATGAGCTGGTGTCCTCTCTCATAGCAGGCTGATCCCCAACTGACTCAAAACAATATCTAAAAATGAAAGCAACTCTTGACCACCAGAAATCTTAGAGTCATAGAGTTATACAGCACAGAAACAGACCCTTCGACCCATTGTGTCTGTGCTGGCCATCAAGCACCTAACTATTCCAATCCCATTTTCCAGCACTTGGCCCGTAGCCTTGTATGCTCTGGTGTTTAAAGTGCTCATCTAAATACTTCTTAAATGTTGTGACGGGTCCTGCCTCTACCACCTCTTCAGGCAGTGTGTTCCAGATTCCAACCACCCTCTAGGTGAAATTTTTTTTTCTCAAATCCCCTCTAAACCTCCTGCCCCTTACCTTAAATCTATGCCCCCGGGTTATTGACCCCTCTGCTAAGGGAAAAAGTTTCTTCCTATCTAACCTATCAATGCCCCTCATAATTTTGTCTACCTCAATCATATCTCCCCTCAGCCTTCTCTGCTCTAAGGAAAACAACCCCAGCCTTTTCAGTCTCTCTTCATAGCTGAAATGCTCCAGCCCAGGCAACATCCTGGTGAATCTCCTCTTCACCCTCTCCAGTGCAATCACATACTTCCTATTGTGTGGTGCCCAGTACTCCAGCTGTGGCCTAACTAGCGTCTTATACAGCTCCATCATAGCCTCCCTGCTCTTATATTCTATGCCTTGGCTAATAAAGGCAAGTATCCCATATGCTTTCCTAACCACCTTATCTACCTGTGCTGCAGCCTTCAGTGATCTATGGACAAGTACACCAAGGTCCCTCTGACCTTCGGTACTTCCTCAGGTCCTACCATCCATTGTATATTCCCTTGCCTTGTTAGTCCTCCCAGCAAGAGCACCTCGGGGCTCGCCTCCCCACCTCACCGGGTAAGTCACTTCTCTGTAAACAACTCCCATAGGCATCAAAGCTCCTGCTGTTCGCTTAGCTTAAGAGATGCGACTTCCAGTAAGGATTTGTTTTTAAACAAAGTCCCGAGTCCTTCCAATGAACTTTTTTCCCCCAAAAAAATACATAGTCCAGCATCTATGGAATCCCTTCAGTCTTCTAAATGAATCAATTTCCACAATTTTTAAACATGAGCCCTCAAAAAAATTTAAAAATTGGAAGCACTTTCATAACAACTGCCAAAATAGTGATCTTGTAAAAGGAATGTTTTCTCCAATTATATTCAAATCCAGTCCACGCAAACAAGCACAGAGCCTAACATACAACTGCAGTAAGCCCCATAAGAGTCACATGGTTCCAAAAGAGGTGAAACTGATTTGTATAGCAACTGTAACATTTGAGTCATACAAATGGAAAATACTGATATACTTCAAACTATCAGGTCCTCAAAGGAATAATGTGTAGCTCAAAGAAAGCACAGTCATTGCTGAGAATTGACCACCTCCAATATATACATTAAGCTACTAGGAACATAGGAAGATAGGAACAGGAGTAGGCCATTCAGCCCCTCGAGCATGTCCCGCCATTCAATGAGATCATGGCTGATCTGCGGTCTAACTCCATATACCTGCCTTTGGCCCATATCCTTAATATCTTTGCTTAGCAAAAATCTATCTATCTCAGATTTTAAATTAACAACTGTTCTAGCTTCAACTGCTGTTTGTGGGAGAGAGTTCCAAACCTCTACTACCCTTTCCGTGAAGAAGTGCTTCCTAACATCTCTCCAAACAGTCTGGTCCTAATTTTTAGACTATGCCCCCTAGTTTTAGAATCTCCAACCAGTGGAAATATTTTATCTTTACCTAGCCTGTCTTTTGCTGTTAATATCTTGAAGACTTCGATCAGATCACCCCTTAACCTTCTATCTTTTGGGCCTCCTTATCTCGAGAGACAATGGATACGCGCCTGGAGGTGGTCAGTGGTTTGTGAAGCAGCGCCTGGAGTGGCTATAAAGGCCAATTCTGGAGTGACAGGCTCTTCCACAGGTGCTGCAGAGAAATTTGTTTGTTGGGGCTGTTGCACAGTTGGCTCTCCCCTTGCGCCTCTGTCTTTTTTCCTGCCAACTACTAAGTCTCTTCGACTCGCCACAATTTAGCCCTGTCTTTATGGCTGCCCGCCAGCTCTGGCGAATGCTGGCAACTGACTCCCACGACTTGTGATCAATGTCACACGATTTCATGTCGCGTTTGCAGACGTCTTTATAACGGAGACATGGACGGCCGGTGGGTCTGATACCAGTGGCGAGCTCGCTGTACAATGTGTCTTTGGGGATCCTGCCATCTTCCATGCGGCTCACATGGCCAAGCCATCTCAAGCGCCGCTGACTCAGTAGTGTGTATAAGCTGGGGATGTTGGCCGCTTCAAGGACTTCTGTGTTGGAGATATAGTCCTGCCACCTGATGCCAAGTATTCTCCGAAGGCAGCGAAGATGGAATGAATTGAGACGTCGCTCTTGGCTGGCATACGTTGTCCAGGCCTCGCTGCCGTAGAGCAAGGTACTGAGGACACAGGCCTGATACACTCGGACTTTTGTGTTCCGTGTCAGTGCGCCATTTTCCCACACTCTCTTGGCCAGTCTGAACATAGCAGTGGAAGCCTTACCCATGCGCTTGTTGATTTCTGCATCTAGAGACAGGTTACTGGTGATAGTTGAGCCTAGGTAGGTGAACTCTTGAACCACTTCCAGAGCGTGGTCGCCAATATTGATGGATGGAGCATTTCTGACATCCTGCCCCATGATGTTCGTTTTCTTGAGGCTGATGGTTAGGCCAAATTCATTGCAGGCAGACGCAAACCTGTCGATGAGACTCTGCAGGCATTCTTCAGTGTGGGATGTTAAAGCAGCATCGTCAGCAAAGAGGAGTTCTCTGATGAGGACTTTCCGTACTTTGGACTTCGCTCTTAGACGGGCAAGGTTGAACAACCTGCCCCCTGATCTTGTGTGGAGGAAAATTCCTTCTTCAGAGGATTTGAACGCATGTGAAAGCAGCAGGGAGAAGAAAATCCCAAAAAGTGTGGGTGCGAGAACACAGCCCTGTTTCACACCACTCAGGATAGGAAAGGGCTCTGATGAGGAGCCACCATGTTGAATTGTGCCTTTCATATTGTCATGGAATGAGGTGATGATACTTAGTAGCTTTGGTGGACATCCGATCTTTTCTAGTAGTCTGAAGAGACCACGTCTGCTGACGAGGTCAAAGGCTTTGGTGAGATCAATGAAAGCAATGTAGAGGGGCATCTGTTGTACACGGCATTTCTCCTGTATCTGACGAAGGGAGAACAGCATGTCAATAGTCGATCTCTCTGCACGAAAGCCACACTGTGCCTCAGGGTAGACGCGCTCGGCCAGCTTCTGAAGCCTGGTCAGAGCGACTCGAGCAAAGACTTTCCCCACTATGCTGAGCAGGGAGATTCCACGGTAGTTGTTGCAGTCACCGCGGTCACCTTTGTTTTTATAGAGGGTGATGATGTTGGCATCGCGCATGTCCTGGGGTACTGCTCCCTCGTCCCAGCACAGGCATAGCAGTTCATGTAGTGCTGAGAGTATAGCAGGCTTGGCACTCTTGATTATTTCAGGGGTAATGCTGTCCTTCCCAGGGGCTTTTCCGCTGGCTAGGGAATCAATGGCATCACTGAGTTCCGATTTGGTTGGCTGTATGTCCAGCTCATCTAAATTCTAGCGAAAACAGGCCTAATTTGTATAATCTCTCCTCGTAACTTAACCCCAGGTTAAGTCCAGGTATCATTCTTGTAAACCTACGTTGCACTCCCTCCAAGGCCAATATATCCTTCCTAAGGTGTGGTGCCCAGAACTGCTCGCAGTGCTCCGTGGGGTCTAACCAGGGTTTTGTATAGCTGCAGCATAACCTCTGTGTCTATATACTCCAATCCTCTAGATATAAAGGCTAGCATTCCATTAGTCTTTTTGATCATTTTCTGCACTTGCTCATGGCAATTTAAAGATCTATGCACCTGAACCCCCAAGTCTCTTTGGACAACCACTGTACTTAGCCTCTTCCCATTTAGAAAGTACCCCGCTCTATCCTTTTTTAGTCGAAAATTGATAATCTCACACTTGCCCGCATTGGAATCCATCTGCCACAGTTTTGCCCATTCACCTACTCTGTCAATATCTCTCTGCAATTTTATGCTATCATCTGGACTGTCTACAATGCCGCCTAACTTTGTATCATCAGCACACTTGGATATATGACTTACTATGCCATCATCCAAGTCGTTAATGAATAATGTGAATAATTGAGACCCCAACACAGATCCCTGCGGGACATCACATCCTGCCAATTGGAGTACTTACCCATTATCCCCACTCCCTGTCGCCCACCACTCAACCAACTTCCCAAGCATGTCAATAATTTGCCCTCAACTCCCTGGGCTTCTATCTTAGTTAACAGTCACTTATGTGGGACTTTATCAAATGCCTTCTGGAAGTCCATATAAATAACATTGATAGACATTCCCCTGTTCACTACCTCAGTCACCTCTTCAAATACTTAATAGGTACGTTTAAATGCTCAAAAAAGAGGTATGATATTCTTGAATTAAAACCAGAAATTGATGGAAACACTCTTTCACCAGCTCATCGAGCTAAAACATTGGGCTGCATTTTATGCAGCCAATGGGGGGGGGGGGTCCCGACACCAGGCCAGAAAGACAAGAGGAACTCGGCTATGGCCATTTTGGGAACCTCCGGCTGCAATTTATGATGCTTAGGCAATCAACTGCCCGGCACTGGGGTCCCCATCCCTTTAAGGATGGGGATCACGCCTCCAAGAGCATCTGGCCAATCAGAGGGCTGGCAGCTCAACAGCCCAGCAGCGCCACTGTGAGCAGTGGCCACGGCTGGGACTGCTGTGGACCCAGGACCAGGAGCAACCATGGAGCCCTGGGCTGCAGGTAAGTGGGGGAGAGTTTGTCGGGACGAGTCAGGCAGGCCTGGCGAGGGGTGGGGGTAGGTGAGATGTTGAGAGCAGGGGGGGTGTGGTGGCACAGTGGTGACTTTTGCCACTGGGGGCACTCTGCAGGCTACAGATTAACAAAGTAAGAGGGCTTCAACACCACCAGCCCAGAATGAGGTTGCCTGGAGTTACTGTACGGCCTCTGCATGTGGTGGAGGCCACCCCCCCCCCCCCCCCCCATGCCACTGATATAATGCCATCCTCGACCTTTCCCAGCCCTGACTAAATTAAATGGTATCGGGAAGGTGATGGGCACTCCACCCACCCAGGTCCGCCTTCCCTTGCAATTTTATGGGCCCCCACGCCACCCTGCTTACCTTTAGAGAGCAGATAAAATTCAGCCTATTAACTTTGTTCCTCTCTCCACAGATGCTGTCTGGTCTGTTGTGTGTTTCCAGCATTTTCTGTTTCCAGCATCTGCAGTATTTTGCTTTTATGATATTCTTGAACATGTGTTGTGAGCTTACGCTTGCCCACAGCTTTACCAAACCAAAGTAGGGTAATCATACATCCCTGTTTATCCAGGACAGTCCCTGGATGAAATACTTTGTCTCCAGGCAAACAATGTCCCTGGAATAGACCCCAGTTTATGAAACATGTCCCTGACTATCCTAGCTTTCAGTTTCTCATGTTGGACTATGTCTAATGCATAAGTGAGGTGCAGCACAGAGTAGGTAGTGTATGCCACCTTGGATAAAGGTGCCTGACAAATCACTAAATAATAATAAATGCATGAGAGAAATAGCCAGGGTGTTTATTATTACTATTAGCTATAACACAGATGGTACAACAGTTGCCATAGCTACAACGCTGACTGAATGGCATTTGACATCGAGCACATGCAAGATTCGAGATTTGGTTGTAAAGTGATAATGGCATTTTCAGAAAAGTGTTTTTGCTGCTTTAGCAACCAGCTTCAAAAGTATTATCCATATTTACGACCAACCGGAAAAGTAACATCAGTATCGCGTTCAAAATGCCAGTCAGCAATTTTCATTTCGGGTGAAGATTGACATCTATTAAAGAACGCGAACATACCACCAATCATAAACAGTTATTACAGCACGTGCTAATTCAAGTTCTGTTACTGATTTTTTTTTCGCTAAGCTAAGCCAACACAGACTAGTCCGACAGACAATGGGTACGAAAAACTGATCTTCCAGAACAGTTTTATTGTATTATTTATAAACAGTGTCTGAATGCACTTCAAAAGCGTGATGGCACATCTGCGGTCATTATATTTACATTTGTTTTGCATTTGTAGTGTATATGAGCAACTGCTAAGATATAGACTGCTTATATTTTTTTACCTTGCTACGCTGTGCAACCTACATTTTCCATCCTGGCTACTTTACTATGCTCCCACCCTGTGTGTCCCTGATATGGTTTAGGAAATATGGCCACCCTAAACCAAAGACAACTGTATAAAGGTATAAATCATCTTCACAAGGCAAAGAGGACAAGAGGGATCTAAATCCAGTAGCAGCACATATATTATATGGCAACGTGAGCTCATAAATCATACAGCTCACCTAGTCCATGAGACGTAACTCGGATAATGTACCCACACTGAAGTTGAATGTTGACATTTTATGTGTGGACTAGATAGTAACAGTTGATTTCTCATGGATTATTTCTGACTTGAGTTCTTTTCATTCCAAAGTCATTGAGTTTATGGACTTCTAAATCATATGAGGGCCAAGGAAAGGACCAACAAGCATGATTTTTTTCCAACTCAACACCACATTCAACCTACCTAGCCCCAATTTTCACAAGATGTGTCAAAAAGTAGACAGCCATCTCCCCTCCTCTAAGAAGGGGCATTAAGTTTAAGAAGATATACACCATGTACTGTCACCAAGAGAGCACATTGGGTGAAAAAATGAAATTAAAATATTTGTGGCAGGGAAGTAAATTGGATGCACATTATTTGAACTTTGGCCACAGAGTTGTTTTGTAATGTTTAGAATAGGATATCAGCAGATATAAGGATAGGCATCCAAAAAGCAGGCCAAAAAAAAGCAAATATCAAAGGGAAAAAACTGTTACAATTGTAACAAAAAACATTTAGAAAGCTAAATTTAGGAGCGAAACTGCAAGAAGAAAAACTCCAGCACATCTTCCAAAACCTCAATCTATCTGAGGCGAGAGCATGCATCTTCATCATCCGCCACTAATCCCATCAATGAACTAACAATGCAGTGTGCAAGAAGCATGGTAAAGCTCACTTTCAAGTACTTCTAATGCAGTTGCACAAGTTTGCTGCCAACTATCTGGAAAATCAGCTGTATGGTTCGATCACCAAGGGGTTGAAATTTCTCTGGCACACTGTTTATTGGCTCTGTTAAAATAGCACACACAGGAATTTGATGGAAACAGGTTAACTCGAGTGCGAAAAACAGTAGACAGAGGAACATCAATTCCCAAATATTCCTTGGTGCATAAACTAACACTATCCAACAGTATTGCTAGCACAGGAAGGGGAAAGGGAGCGGAGGGGGGGTGGTGACAAAACTAGATCTGAATAGGGACATTTCCCAAACATCTAAAAACGCATTGGAAAATTGCAAAAATATTTTTTTTTAATGAATGTTGGCTGATTGAGGTGAGGGTTATCAATTATGAGAAATGGATTGTTCCTACAATATTTACCCCCAATGTCACCATCAAGCCAGGTCGGGTGTCAGGTAGGTTAGAAACAAAGTAAAATGCAATGTACGCCATTAAAGTCTCTCCTAACCCAATCTCTTCAACAACATCTGGGTGATGTTTCCATTTCCCACTCCAATTAAGTGAGATTTCTAGTAATTGTGAACGGCGACATCTTTGTGCTGTTGAATCAAGAGGAACAGGACTGAGGCTGCCCAGACTCAGCCATCAGAAGTTGAGCCTTTAACCCCATCAGTATGCGTTAAATGCAAGACCAGTTCCCAGAGATGTCCTTTCATTTAATAACCACTTATAAGCTGTGCAGAGATGGCAGATTGGAAACAGGGAGCACATTTGAAGAAAGGTTTAAAGTAATGGGTTTATTTAGCTTAAGTTGTCCTTGAAGACTTACTGACGCAAGCACTTAGGGACAGAGCTTTGTTTAAGCCTCTTTTGTTGAGATTTACCTAAGGTGGTAAACAAACACAAGACAGCTATAGCCCAGTTATGCATAACTTTGAAGATATTGGAATAAAATATTAGCAGATACAGTTTACATTATAGAACATCTTACACTCCTTCATGTTATAAATCTTGTTTTGGTTAACAAATGTAATTATAACAGGGTCGAAGATTTTGTCTGAGTGCTTGTACTAATAGTTCTAATAAAGCAAATTGACACTGAGCGATCTGCATTAACATTTTGCATTTGATCTGGAAATATTAGCAAGTAATTCTGCATTTGTTCAAAATAATTGTTTCCTGCATATGTCATTTTTAATTCTCTCCCCTTGCCACTTTTAAATTACGTACCCTCCTTCTTCAGTATCTTTTATACTGTACTTGCATGCTGAGGGGTAGGTGACTCTCTCAAGTCTCTGCTGTAACCCACATGTCCCAGATGCCTCTTGTAATTCCTGCAGCAATATAGTTTGACCACAGCGATACCAGGTAGCTACAGAAACTAAAGGTAACAATTAAGTTACCAATACCACCAATGTCCAGCACAGAGAAGGGAAGCTGGCAAAATCTTGATGGTTAGCTACATTTACCAAGTTGAAAATTCATAGTACAACAGAAGGAAAATTCAGATTTCTTTGTTATATTTTATTTTTGCCTTGTGATTATGGCAGCAATTTGATGTTTCCCAGTGTCTGCAGCATATAAACAATATCACAAATACAGCTCCAATTATAAACCATGGACCCCAATGTGCTACCATTATGATCACCAACAACAGAGCTATTTAACAAATAACAGCAATAAAGAAAATGATTATGAATCAGATATTGGTGGGTTAACAGTTACAAGAAAAGCATTTAAAACATATTTCATGTGAGTGCCGTAACCTTGCAAGAACAGCCCAGTTTACCACTAAAACATCAGTTAATTGTGCCGTCATTGTTTGACTACTCTCTGAAGAAGTTAGCATCGCCCTTGTGATGGGGCAACCCAAAGTCACTCTGTTTCAAAAGGTGACTGATAATTGTTATATCTTAATTGGTTCTGATAGACACTGCATTATGTTTCTGTAGGTGATTTTTAGAAAACTGGTGTAGCTAGAATAGTTGGTGTGATGAGGGGTCCTTAGGCTTGTTCTAGATGGATGACCTAAGTATGAGCCAAACAGTTTTTATCATTTATATCTATCTTGTGACTTTGCGATCTTATGACAAGGACAATGGTAAAAATGAGAGTAAAAGTGAACTCAATCTCGAGTTTGGCTAAATGTACTGTAAATGTACTTCACTGGATAAACTTGTAATTTTAAAATGAAAAGTGCTAGAGGATACATCTGCCATTAAACAGAAGAAAAATGCTCCAATCCCCAGATTTCACATTAACTTTTCATTGTAGAAGCTGCATCTATCTATCTCATACTTTGCTTCACTATAAACTCAAGCCATTTTCGAAGAACCACCTGTCACATTTGTTTTAATTGTTTTGCTACACACCATTGATCCTAATCATGAAATGAGATTATTTCTTGATTCAGCTCACCAAAAGATACATTTATTATGTAGATATTACTGCGAGTATAAATAGCTTCTCACATTACGTTGTCGCATAGATACAAATTAACTGAGTAAATGCACAGTTCTGACAGCTCTAAAGAATAGCTCCTTGTTTATTTTCTGAGCTGAAATAACCCTATCATAATAAATAAGTTAAATAAAGCAGACACATTTACAGCATATAGAGGAACACGCCTGCTTTTATAAGCACGGAAATCAAAATTAAAAGCAGCGTTCATTCACATGCAGTAATTGGAAGCTAATGATTCAATTATAGCATTGTTTATCCTTCTCAACCTTGAGCCAGTTAAACAGAGAACAATGATTAAATAGTAATTGATCTCCCATGGCATTGCTCATGAACATTTTCTTTTCCTAACTAGAATTGTATAGTTATTCATAAATTGACTCCCAGGTTTGTCTGATCAGGCCCAGCATTCAACTTAATTCAAATTTCAGTGGGAACATTCAAGCAGCTTGTTATTTTAATATCCTTACATTTTCAGTTTTTGGTGAGAAAGGCTGTTATCTCCTTTCTGTGCGTGTCATTGAATGTGATTCTTGGATCTGAGTTGTCTCTGCTAACCACATCACCAATGTTTACAAAAAATCATATATCATTTATATTGTGACTTTCATGAACTCGGGACTCAGGATGTCCAAAAGCTCTTTACAGTCAATTAAGTACTTTTTTTGAAGTTTATTCGCTGTTTTAAGGTTTGGAAGCACCTGCCCAATTTACATAATTAAACTCTTCCTTACCTTTTTGTAAAATCATTAAAAATGGAAATTTTCTACAAAACCTGTTAAATCTGGTTACCCACAAGTGTTAATGCGCAAATTTACATGCTTTCTTTTAGTCCTCTAAATATGTCAAGTGACTGTATAAGTGGTATTTTACATCACAGTAATTCATACTGCAGGCTTAAAACTTTTTGGTATTTGAGTTATATTCAGATGCAGCCTGTACTCTGTATTTTAGGGATAATTAGTTTAAGATCACACATGATTACGCAATGGGAAATGAGAAGGAGATATTTATTCTGAGAGTTACTGCAAAACAAAGCAGATGCTCTGAATCCTGAATTGAACCTTCTTCTGAGTATGTTCTATCCATCAGGTTACAGATTGGTGCATTTTTTTTCATCCATTTTCTTCCCTTATGGCTCACTGGGATCCTCCCAACTTCATAGCAGGAGATCAAGGTACAAGAGCCATTAAATGAGTTTGAAACTAAGTTGATATTTATCATTGCTTTCAGTACAGTTATCAGATGCTGTTTTGTGAATATATTCAACCCACTGCATATTCCATTAGTATTCTTAAAGATTTAAATATGATTTTAAAGGAGCTTTTCAAGCAAGACCAATTTATCAGATGACTTCTCATAATGGTGACAGGTATGGTTACCCCCCCCAACATGAGTCTAAGGTGGTACAGACACTCTGACTGCTGTAGTTTGTACCATTTACACTTTGCCCTGCAATTTTTTAAATATATTTACTTTAAGTATGTAAAATTTACTGTTACATCTCCATGTTTAAAATTGTCCTATCACCTATCAAGATTTTTTTATACAAGATAAAAAAGTCTGCTTTAAGGAAAGCCTCCCCAAAAAAACAGGTTAAATATACTATCTGTAGTGTCTTATTGACTGCAATGATACATTATAATGCTTTGATGATCCTAGACATGGCAAATTCATTTGTGAAACATCCTCTTAAATTGTAGCTTCTCCTCCTCTTCCTTTTCCCTCATTCTGGAATCAAGTAACAGTAGTTCTTTTTTCACTGCCTTGGTCATTCCACTGTCATATTCCAGAACTTTATCAAAGTCTGCTTTGGCCTCTGTTTTGTTCCATACCTCTGCATGAGCTTTGCCCCTCAGAAAATAGGCTTTTACAGTACCTGTTAAAGGAAGATACAAATTCAAGAAATGATGAAAGATGGAGTAACATTCCATTGTACACAATGGTTCACAAAATTGACATGGAAATTGGAATACAGAGTAAAATTTAAATTTTTTTACCAATGATACCAAACTTGTAGGTGTGGCAAACAGTGAGGATGATACTAATCGACAGCAACAGGACATAGATAGGCTAGCAGAATGGGCAGAAAGTGGCAGATGGAATTTAATATAGAGAAGTGTGAGATGATACATTTTGGCTGAAGGGATAGGGAGAGGCAATATAGACTAAATGGCACAGTTCTAAAGAGTGTACAGGGACAGAGGGACCCAGGGGTTCATGTGCATAGATTTTTGAAGGTGGAAGGACATATTGAGAGAGTAGTTAGCAAAGCATATGGGATCTTGGGCTTCATAAATAGAGGCATTGAGTACAAAAGCAGCGAAGTTATGCTGAACATTTATAAAGCCTGTATTAAGCCACTACTATTGTGTCCAGGTCTGGTCACCACACTTTGGGAAGGATGTGAGGGTATTTGAGAAGGTGCAGAGGAGATTTACCAGAATGGTTCCAGGGATGAGGGATTTTAGCTACAAGGTTAGCTTACAGAAGATGGGGTCGTTCTCCCTGGAGCAAAGGAGATTAAGGGAAGATTTGATAGCAGTGTACAAGTTTATAACAGGTTTAGATAAAGTAGACAAAGAAAAGCTGTTTCCATTAGTTGATGTTACAAGGACTAAAGTACACAGATTTGAGGTTTTGAGCAAGAGAGCAGGGGGGATGTAAGGAAGAACAGTAAGTGGTAATGACCTGGAACTCGCTGCCTACAAGACTGGTGGAAGCGGAGACGATAAATGATTTCTAAAGGAAATTAGGTAGGTACCTGGGGGAAATAAACATGCAGGGCTACAAGGAGCGAGCAGGGGAATGGGACTGATTGGATTTCTCTGCAGAAAGCTGGCATGGACCTGATGGGCTGTACCGTTATGACTCTATGACTTGGTATTAATGTGTAGAGGTTCAGCTGTATTTTCTGCGCTGCTTTGGGCAAATCAAACAGGGAATCATAAAGAATAAAATATACCAGTTGATCTCCAATAGCAGTGCTCAGAGATAAAATAAGTTAGACAATGGTGTCTATGTTCTTTCTGGCTTCATTCACAAATTCTGTCCTTTAGTGTTCATCTCTTCTGTCTTTTTCTCAGGGCTGAATTTTATTGGCCCCTCGATGCCGCTGGTCGCGGTGCGGGGGCCAGTAAAATGTTGCGGGGAGAGGCCCGCCTCGACGGCGGCGAGGGGACCTTGGTGCGGCCCCTCTGCTACCTGGCGACGGGCCCTTCGTCTTAATTATCAAATTAATAGTAATGATATTCAAATGAACTTGCCTGCCATCCCATGCCGATTTTACGGCCTCTGTTCGGCCTTCACGCGCCTTCATTCTCCACACAGATTTCTGAGGCGAGATTTTGGTAGAGGGGGGTGGGTAATAAAAAAATTTCAGGGCGGGAAGGGTGGAGGAGCAGGGAAATCAATTTTTATTGGATGTGGAGATGGAGGGAAGGGGTTATAAGCCAAATGTTATAAGTTTCGGGGGTAAAGTGTGGGTAGGGAAAAAGGAATGTGTTGGTCATTTCGGGCATTGAAATGAGCATTGGGGGTTTGGGGAAGGGCCATTTTAAAATTTTAAGTAATTCTAAGGGCTTAAAGCCCTTTATAAATGGCGCCAGCGCCTATGCAATGGCACCGGACACTGTTGCCGGTGACGTGGAGGCCGCCCCTATATATCACTGGGGGTGGTGGCCGCTGAATGCAGGCATCCCGCCGAGTTCAAAGGGCGCCACCGCGGAGCACAGCGCCTGAATAAAATTCAGCCCTCTGTGTCTAAATGCATCTTGCACACTTTGGTTGATATCTCTGTTTTTCTGACTCTTGTTCTACTCTTTTTTCCTTCCACATTCTGTGAATCTTTCTTCAGTCGGCTTCCCATCCTCTGTATGCCTCTTACATTCTTTCAGGACAGTGTGTGACTTGGTGGGGAACTTGGAGATGCAGGTGTTCCCCTGATCTTGCTGCTGTTCCCTTCCAGTTGGTAGACGATAGAGGGCCAGGAAGGAACTGTGATGGCAGTTGCATTCCATAAAAATGGAATCTGATTGGTCAAAGGGACATTATAATCACTCATTCCTATAATCTTACCAGTGCAAAGCTTTTAATTATATAAATTGATGCTTTAAGGTACTTAATATATGATCTGAAAATCAGGGGTGGTGTCAAAAAGTACTCTCCCTACAAAGGGTAGTGGAAATCTGGAACATTTTCTATCCAAAAAGCTGTTGAGACTGGGTCAATTGAAAATTTCAAAACTGAGATTGATAGATTTTTGTTAGGCAGGGAGTAAGGGTTATGTAACCAAGACGAGCAGCTGAAGTTAAGATACACATCAGCGACAATATAACTGAATGGTCGAACAGGCTCGAGAAGCTGAATGGACTATTCTTGTTTCTGTGTTGCTTTGTTCCTATATTTAGCCCATGAGTATGATAACATAGAATTATGAGAATTGTGTGTATCTTTGGCGGTCAGCTCAGCTCAGGCTTCAGATATTGTAAAATATGGGTCTTGACAATGAGGTTCCAATCCCAATTCCACCCTTGATACAGAACTCTCCTTGAACTTTCATGGAACACAGACACTTGCCCATCAAATTAAGGGATAATGTAATGCAATGGAAGAAAGATTTGATGCAGTTTTATGAATTGCATCTTTACAAAGTTTTAAGTGTTCTGTAGCTTTGTTATATATTTGCAACATACCTGGATGATTGTTGAGGATATCTGTTGTTTGCTCCAGCACTTCATAGTACTCTTCCATCTTCAAAAGACATTGGCAATAGTTGAGAACTAGTGTGATAATCATCTTCTCCAGTTTGAGCCATTGAATCTCCCAGGGCTTTTGCTAACATTAAAGACAGAGGTTATTTTCCAACATCTTATTTAGAGTAATGGCACTTTAAATCATGGGGATCTCTAATGATTATTTGGGAGTGTAAAATACACAGGTTATTATTTATTCTTTAACATCGCCATCATTAACAACGAGCTCAGTAGACTCAATGTGGACATTGCAGCACTTCAGGAGACTCGCCTCCCCGCGAGTGGCTCTCTAGCAGAGCAAGACTACACCTTCTTCTGGCAGGGCAGGGATCCTGAAGAACCAAGACAGCATGGAGTGGGCTTCGCCATCAGAAACTCCTTGCTCAGCATGATAGAGCCTCCCTCAAATGGCTCGGAACGCATACTGTCCATCCGACTGCTCACCACCTCTGGTCCAGTACACCTACTCAGCATCTATGCTCCAACACTCTGCTCCACACCTGAAGCTAAAGACCAGTTCTATGAACAACTCCATAACATCATTAGCAGCATCCCCAACACCGAACACCTATTCCTGCTGGGGGACTTTAATGCCAGGGTTGGGGCCGACCATGACTCATGGCCCTCCTGCCTTGGGCGCTACGGCGTTGGAAGGATGAATGAGAACGGGCAGAGACTGCTTGAGTTGTGTACCTATCATAACCTCTGCATCACCAACTCGTTCTTTCACACTAAACCCTGTCACCAGGTTTCATGGAGGCACCCAAGATCACGTCGTTGGCACCAGCTAGACCTCATTGTCACAAGGCGAGCCGCCTTAAACAGTGTTCAAATCACACGCAGCTTCCACAGTGCGGACTGCGACACCGACCACTCCCTGGTGTGCAGCAAGGTTAGACTCAGAACAAAGAAGTTGCATCATTCCAAGCAGAAGGGCCACCCACGCATCAACACGAACAGAATTTCTCACCCACAGCTGTTACAAAAATTTCTAAATTCACTTGTAACAGCCCTTCAAAACACTCCCACAGGGGATGCTGAGACCAAGTGGGCCCACATCAGAGACGCCATCTATGAGTCAGCTTTGACCACCTACGGCAAAAGTGCGAAGAGAAATGCAGACTGGTTTCAATCTCATAATGAAGAGCTGGAACCTGTCATAGCCGCTAAGCGCATTGCACTTTTGAACTACAAGAAAGCCCCCAGCGATTTAACATCCGCAGCACTTAAAGCAGCCAGAAGTACTGCACAAAGAACAGCTAGGCGTTGCGCAAACGACTACTGGCAACACCTATGCAGTCATATTCAGCTGGCCTCAGACACCGGAAACATCAGAGGAATGTATGATGGCATGAAGAGAGCTCTTGGGCCAACCATCAAGAAGATCACCCCCCTCAAATCTAAATCGGGGGACATAATCACTGACCAACGCAAACAGATGGACCGCTGGGTTGAGCACTACCTAGAACTGTACTCCAGGGAGAATGCTGTCACTGAGACTGCCCTCAATGCAGCCCAGCCTCTACCAGTCATGGATGAGCTGGACATACAGCCAACCAAATCGGAACTCAGTGATGCCATTGATTCCCTAGCCAGCGGAAAAGCCCCTGGGAAGGACAGCATTACCCCTGAAATAATCAAGAGTGCCAAGCCTGCTATACTCTCAGCACTACATGAACTGCTATGCCTGTGCTGGGACGAGGGAGCAGTACCCCAGGACATGCGCGATGCCAACATCATCACCCTCTATAAAAACAAAGGTGACCGCGGTGACTGCAACAACTACCGTGGAATCTCCCTGCTCAGCATAGTGGGGAAAGTCTTTGCTCGAGTCGCTCTGAACAGGCTCCAGAAGCTGGCCGAGCGCGTCTATCCTGAGGCACAGTGTGGCTTTCGTGCAGAGAGATCGACTATTGACATGCTGTTCTCCCTTCGTCAGATACAGGAGAAATGCCGTGAACAACAGATGCCCCTCTACATTGCTTTCATTGATCTCACCAAAGCCTTTGACCTCGTCAGCAGACGTGGTCTCTTCAGACTACTAGAAAAGATCGGATGTCCACCAAAGCTACTAAGTATCATCACCTCATTCCATGACAATATGAAAGGCACAATTCAACATGGTGGCTCCTCATCAGAGCCCTTTCCTATCCTGAGTGGTGTGAAACAGGGCTGTGTTCTCGCACCCACACTTTTTGGGATTTTCTTCTCCCTGCTGCTTTCACATGCGTTCAAATCCTCTGAAGAAGGAATTTTCCTCCACACAAGATCAGGGGGCAGGTTGTTCAACCTTGCCCGTCTAAGAGCGAAGTCCAAAGTACGGAAAGTCCTCATCAGAGAACTCCTCTTTGCTGACGATGCTGCTTTAACATCTCACACTGAAGAATGCCTGCAGAGTCTCATCGACAGGTTTGCGTCTGCCTGCAATGAATTTGGCCTAACCATCAGCCTCAAGAAAACGAACATCATGGGGCAGGATGTCAGAAATGCTCCATCCATCAATATTGGCGACCACGCTCTGGAAGTGGTTCAAGAGTTCACCTACCTAGGCTCAACTATCACCAGTAACCTGTCTCTAGATGCAGAAATCAACAAGCGCATGGGCAAGGCTTCCACTGCTATGTTCAGACTGGCCAAGAGAGTGTGGGAAAATGGCGCACTGACACGGAACACAAAAGTCCGAGTGTATCAGGCCTGTGTCCTCAGCACCTTGCTCTACGGCAGCGAGGCCTGGACAACGTATGCCAGCCAAGAGCGACGTCTCAATTCATTCCATCTTCGCTGCCTTCGGAGAATACTTGGCATCAGGTGGCAGGACTATATCTCCAACACAGAAGTCCTTGAAGCGGCCAACACCCCCAGCTTATACACACTACTGAGTCAGCGGCGCTTGAGATGGCTTGGCCATGTGAGCCGCATGGAAGATGGCAGGATCCCCAAAGACACATTGTACAGCGAGCTCGCCACTGGTATCAGACCCACCGGCCGTCCATGTCTCCGTTATAAAGACGTCTGCAAACGCGACATGAAATCGTGTGACATTGATCACAAGTCGTGGGAGTCAGTTGCCAGCATTCGCCAGAGCTGGCGGGCAGCCATAAAGACAGGGCTAAATTGTGGCGAGTCGAAGAGACTTAGTAGTTGGCAGGAAAAAAGACAGAGGCGCAAGGGGAGAGCCAACTGTGCAACAGCCCCAACAAACAAATTTCTCTGCAGCACCTGTGGAAGAGCCTGTTACTCCAGAATTGGCCTTTATAGCCACTCCAGGCGCTGCTTCACAAACCACTGACCACCTCCAGGCGCGTATCCATTGTCTCTCGAGATAAGGAGGCCCAAAGAAGAAAAAGACAGAGGTTATTTTCCAACATCTTATTTAGAGTAATGGCACTTTAAATCATGGGGATCTCTAATGATTATTTGGGAGTGTAAAATACACAGGTTATTATTTATTCTTTAACATTTTCAATTTAAGAAAGTATTGAGAGGTTTGGTACACATGTCTAATGGACTGCAAAATAATTGTAAGTACATTCTGATGCAGCTTTTAAGATGATCTCTAAATTTTCAAAACACAAGGGAGGTCAGTGGTGGTGGGGGTGGGATGGGGAGTTATAGTGGAATACTTTGGCTGTGGGCCTTTCCATGACCACCAACAATACTGTAACATATTTGGCTACCAAGAAGCATGATTCAGGTTTTCTTGACCCATTGAAAATGTTTCATTTCTATTGGGCACTCCCTCTAGTGGTCTGACCTAGAGCTAATGAAAAAGTAGGCAGCAAAGGTTGCCAGAGCTGAAGTGAGCTATGAATCAAGTGCTTAACACTTGAAGCCCCAGTAACCATTTAAACTAAAGGTATAATTTTCCCTTCCTCATCTGATGGGTTACTCATTGACTCATAAAATATGTAACACAGCAATTGATAGAGACAATGTATGCAGTTTACAATTCAGCGTCAGGTCAGTAATTAAGGCATTTGAAGCACATACTATGTTTATGCTGATTGAAAGTGTTTGAATACTATAATATAACCTTTATTTGGTCATACAAACAGAAACATGGCAGCTGACTACTACTGCACTGTAGCTGTCTATTTAAATGTTCTTCAGATACTATTTACATTGTAGCCTAGGAGAAATATGTAAATTAGGATGTTTTATGTGTTTCTTAAGTGTTACGAAGTGAGTGATCTTAATGTCAGAAAAAAATCCTTTATTTAAAATGAAGTTCTTTAAGGGAGCTTATTAATGGTTAAACACACAATCACTGTTCATACTTAATTATTTTAAAAGCAATTTCCATCAAAATGTTGATGACAAAACCATTAACATAATTTATGTGTAAAAATGACAGCAAATTTTCATTTCTATTGCTAAGTCTGCTATTTGTAAAATTTATTTCATATCCTCAGAATGTGAATGACACTGAAATGCCGAATTTACTGCCCGTCCCTAGTTTCCCTGATAAGGTAGTGGTGGGTCTTTGCAATTGTTTGTGCAACTGTGTGGCTGCTAGATGATCTCAGACGACTTTAAGAATCAACCATCTGGTGCAGACTCTAGTCATATGTAGGTTAGACTGAAGGCGGGGCTTGGGGGAATGGCAAATGTTATAGTCATTTTCTCCAGTGCTAGCCCACATTTCACCATTTTTATTGAATTAGATTTCACAGCTTGCCATGGTAAGATTTAAATTAACAATTTCTGGGTTGCTAAGTTAGTACCATACCCACCATATTACCATACCCACCACATTTACCATATGCATTGAACAACCATACCACAACCCTTACATTATTACAGTCACTACATTGCCATACCCGCTACATTACTGTACCCAATATATTATCACACCCATTACATTACTGTGTACACTACATTACCATATAAGTTACATTACTATAGCTACTTGGTTTAAAATCCAGAACTTATAGATGGCATGTTCCCTTTATTTTAGAATTGTTAAGGTTAAGTCCTCATGTGTGGTATTTCTGAAGCTTCTAAAGTCTTTGGGCTGTTGGCAACTGGATTTGAATGTCAGTAGTCAAAAGATCAAGCCTAACTCAGCCAACAACACCTCCAAAATCCACAACCACCAACACCTAGAAGGACAGGGATAGTAGGTGCATGGAAACAGCATCACTGCCAAGTCACACACAATCCAGACTTGGACTTATATCGCCATTTCTTCATTGTCACTGGGTCAGAATCCTGGAACTCTAATAGCATTTTGTGAGCATCTTTGCCACATGGACTGCAGTCGTTCAAGAAAAGGTCCATCACCACATTCCCAAGGGCAATTAGGGAAGGCAATAAATGCCAGCCTTGTCAGCAATGCCCACATCCCGAGAAATTACTTTTTAAAATCATGAGACTTGCAATCAGTTGAATTTGGCTCTTTCTGTTCTGGCTTGCTAACCAGCTTTGGTCATCTACATACTTGTGTCATGATGCCAAACGATTTCCGAATAGCAAGCAGACGCACAGAACTGATGCTCAATTCTAGCTCCACCTGCCCTAAGTGCCTTATGATATGCCATGCAGTGGGTAAAAATGTCCAAAGTAGCCTCCGGTGGACCTATAGGGTACCACAGGGAGAGAGTTCATAATATAAATCAGAGGAGTGCTAAACCGAGGTTGTTTGAATATTGCTCTCACAAACCTATGAAGGTCATGCATATGTTCCTTAGGTTAATGACTATCTATATTAATAATTCACCTTCTTATCCTTGTCTGTCTCAGTAACTGCAAGCTAATACCCGATAATGCCATCAGCATTCAAGATTTCACCAATAATATTTAGGAATCAATAAAAATGAACAGAGCAATGTGTCAATTGGAATTCATTGTGACTAAATCAGTTCAGAGCCATCCTGAGCATGACAGTTCCTCTTTTAATGTTTTCAGTTTGTGAATCTTAGATACCTTTACTTGTAGGTTCTTTAAGCAGATAACCGCCTCACGATATTTCGCCAATGCGTCTGGATACCTGCCGAGTTTGAACAGTTTGTTTCCCGTGCCATGGAGAAGAGGCACAGCTTTAAGTTTCTCGTCATCATTCATGGCCCAGGTTTCTCGTTTATAAGCACTTGGTGATTCAATCTAAATGTTTAAAAAATGCATTTATTTTTCAGAATGAAAATTATATGCCCTTGGTTATTTTCAAGGCAAGACCACCTGAAATATTGTTGCTATTACTTCAAATAGTGAAAAAAGCATTTGGGTATTACAGTTGTAATTATAATATCTATTTATCTTCTTAATAATGTTAAATTGCATGCATTTCACATCTCCATTTTGGCACACTTTGTGTCACACCTTTTGCCCATTATAAATTGCTGTTGTCCACTTTTCCTATTCAGTGTTCCTATGTCAACTTTGAACACCAGTTTGTTGATGAACTAATTGAATTACCAAAAAATGTTTTTAAAATTGTTTTCATCAGACTATTTTTTTTTAGTAACTGAAAATTATAATCATAGAGTTATACAGCACAGAAACAGGCCCTTCCGCCCATCGTGTCTGTGCCAGCCATCAAGCACCTATCTATTCTAATCCCATTTTCCAGCACTTGACCTGTAGCCTTGTATGCTATGGTGTTTCAAGTGCTCATCTAAATACTTCTTAAATGTTGTGAGAGTTCCTGCCTCTACCACCCCTTCAGGCAGTGTGTTCTAGCTTCCAACCACCCTCTGGGTGAAAAAAAAGTCCTCAAATCCCCTCTAAACCTCCTGCCCCTTATCTTAAATCTATGCCCCTGGTTATTGACGCCTCTGGCAAGGGAAAAAGTTTCTTCCCACCTAACCTATCTGTGTCCCTCATAATTTTTTATAGAAATAATTAGCTTAGCCCTGCCTCTGCATCCAAGCTGCACTGTGCCTGTTCAGACTATACTGACTTTGGTGTCTCAGACCATTAACGTGCAGGGCCTAGAGCCAGAACGCAGGGGAACAAAATGTAGTATAGCTCGACACTTGGTCACCAGCCTTTGACCCTTCTTGCCATTATTCCTCAATAGCATCCTCCAGGCATTAAACTTAACGCCCACCTGTCTAACAAAATGGCTGCATTTCCAATCTTGCTGCCAGGACCCTTCAAGGCTCTCCTCCCACTCAACCCCATGCCACTGATCTGCGAGGGTCATTAGCACAGGCCCAACACAATTCTTCAACTGTTCCTTGAAATGGGTGCACAACCAATGGCAAAAGAGGAAATTGAAGTGGTAAGAATGAACCCCCAACCCCCACTTCATTTGTGTGGCAACATCAGGCCTTCAGCTATTGCAGCCAGAGTCCCAGCTGTGCCCCTTCCCAGGAAGACCCTGAAATCCGAGGGTAAGAAAAAGGAGGTAGCGATCCAGTGTAACAAGTCTCTGCTTCCTTTTACTAGAATTTGCAGTTGGATAGTGGACATTCTTCAATTAAGATCAAGAAGATTGAATTGACCTAACAATTCCCAAAATAAGGTTTGAAAGTAAATTTAAAAAAACACAAAATTAAGTCCAGTGCTGATAAGTCTTTGAATTTGTGTGAATTAGGAGATCTACTCATATTTGCTAAAAATACTTGGGGCCATTTAAAAGATTCTGCAGTATTGGGAGATGTAATAAATGGATGATTATAAATTGGGATTGAAAGGAAATGTTTGCATGTTGATATAAAAGAACACAGCTCTCTTTTTAAACTGCTGGAGTTACTTGTTAAATGTTTTCCTAAAGCTGCTGCTTGAATGAACTAAATATACTAAGTATTTTGGTTGTGATTTATTTCCAATACCTAAATGTATCACCTAAATATTCAATGCCTACAGTGGTTTATGGTGTATGTCATTTTTAAGAAGTGTATCATATACACAAAGAGATAAAATATCCTGTCAGCACATGTAAGAGGCAACTGTCACTGTTCCAAATATAAGAGTGTCAATTAACTTTTTGACTTAGGTATATATTCGCATTTTAGAATGGTTGCTGCATATTGTAGGAGCCACAGTATCAAAGTTAGGTGTTGTTATAATTTAAGTTTGTGAAATCTTTGTTTGCTACCTGTTGATATAGAGAGTGTTTGATGCTTGGCTGTGTGATTGCATTATATGGTGTCTTCTTCAAATGCTTGGTGATCAAGTGGTAATGCCTGCATTTAATCATCTAGTGATGTGTAGCAGATCCATGGTTAGTGGTATGGGTTAAAACTCTAGAAGCCCAGTAGTGATAGGTACATCTGATTTTGGTCTCTTAAAAAGTCACTAGTGGTCTACTGAGGAGTATCTGATCCCTGGCGTTCTTGTGACACAATGTATCTGAACTGTAGACAGTATGGGCTGGATTTTGTGGAGAAGGCTGGGCTCCCAGTGCTAAGCCGGCCCCACCTCGACTTTTTCACATTCCCCCGGCGCGATCCTCCATTGTTCTGGAGGCAATGTTTCCAGCGCCAGGATCTCCATCCCTTTAAAGATGGGGATCCCGCCTCCAAGAGCTGCCAGCCAATCACAAGGCTGGAAGCTCAGCAGTATTGGCAGCACCACCGGGAGCGGTGGCCACTGCCAGTACTGTAGAGACCTTGGATCCAGGCCCAGGGCTGGAATCCTGGACCTCAAGTAAGTGAAGCTGGGTTGCCGTGACCAGGCCGGAAAGCCCCGGCAAGGGGCGGGGTGGGAGGTGGTCATAAAGTCCAGGGGGAGAAGGGTCCTGGGAGGTGCATTGTTTCCTGGCCGGGGCCTTCCGTGGGCCAAAGATTGTGATTCTCTGGGCCCCCCATTTCTGACCCCGCCTCAAGGGGCCCATAAAATCCAGCCTTATGGCTGCGTCGTCTCCCCATTACCAAGCAATTTTCCCAGGTGCAGGATAGGCCGATGAGGGCCTTCACACCCAGAGGCTGATTAAGGCCATTAAGTGGTCTTTAAACATCCAACTAAGGGTCTCTTCCTGCCGCCAGTGGGATCTTACCAATGGCAGTAAATGCCTCCGCCATGCAGGGAGAATGCCTTGTAAAATTAGGTCCCTCCCTGCACGGTTGGTGGGGGGGGGGTCCCTCCTCCGTGGGCAATCGTGTGGCCCACGCAGGACCCCTGCTGAGAACCAGTTTACCTCCCCAGGACACCCCAGACTGCATGTCCACCCTCTCACCTCCCCCTCCCCAGGGCCTTCTGGACAGGTCCTGGCGACCCTGCTTCACTTACCTTGGGTCTGGGGTTCCAGTGCTGGGCCTGGGCCCAAGGCCTTTGCGGTACCAGCAGTGGCCACTGCTCCCAGTGCTGCTGCCGCTGCTGCTGAGCTGCCAGCCCTTTGATGGGCCGGAAGCTCTTAGAGGCAGGATCCTTTAAATGGATGGGAATCCTGGCTTCTGAAACTTAGATTTAAAAAGACTGTAGGATCGCTCCGGGGGGTGTTGGAGAAAGAGTTGACCTGGATTCCCTGGCTGTCTGGTGGTGAGTATATATTCAATTCCTGGTGATTGTCTAGTCATAATGCACCATTAATTTTGTGTTGGTTTTTGTGACATTCTGAGATTTAGACTTTTCTGAATTGAAAAATGAACAAAACAAAATATGTGTTCTTACTGTCTGGCAAATGCAACTAATCACAGGGAAACAAGCTTTTCATCAGAATCATATTGAATCTTTATGAAATGAAGACTGTTATAATTAGGGATTAATTGTGATATCATTTTTGTCCTGCTATCTGTTTCTCAAATTTCACCTCGTACTTTTCATTAAGATAGAGATGCTGGATATATTGAAGGATTAGATAGTACATTAATTTACTTTTAACTTCTAAGAAACAGGTTGAAATCCAGACCAGAGAGGAGATGAATGACTCCCTCTTTCACAGTCCAGGCTTTCTCAGATATCACTATAAAGTTTGCTCTTGATGATATCTTTCAGTTGATGTCTGAGAAGGGGCTGGCATGGCACAGGAAGTATCATCATTCATCCATTATTTTTATCTGGAAGGATTAATTAAGTCACAACATTGAGCACTGACAACAGAAATAAGGAGGGCCTTTCGTGGAAAGAAAGGAAGAAAGATCAAATAATCTACTGAAAGGACTAACTCTACCACTGGAGTTCAATTGTCATTTGAGAGGTAAGAATAAATAGAATAGGCTTAACCTTTATCAGTTCAATGACAAAGATGAGTGGCTGAGGTTCCTTCTGCAATTCATCCAGATCATCATATCCCAGGCTGTGATATGCAAACATATTAGCAAGACCACAGGTGTGAATGTGCCAGTCTGTTGGGTCCTTTCCTTCGACAATCATGCGCAGGCTCTTGGCTACAGTTGGATACAGACCTGTATGCTGTTGTGGGAGGTGGGGGAGAAACAATTGTCCCAATTTAAATCGTTTTAACAATAGCCAAGTGATGCATTTTCACAGGTAGTAAAATACAATAAAGAGACACTAGACAGAAGCCAGAAAGTCAGAGTCAGAATTTCCCAGGATACATTACAATACGAAACATGTCTCAAAAATCTGTAAAACAAAGGGCTTCGGAAATTGCATTTCCATCATTAATTTTTCATGTTGCAGACAAGTTCCATATGAACGACCACAGAGCCAGTGTCTGGTTGAAGAGCAGCCTGGGTTTCAGGGCTACTCTATGATTGCCATCACTGTCATTCTGATCACCCACACAAGGAGTATTTATAATAAAGATAGTTGTCTATATCTCAATATGGAGTGACACACAATAGACAATTCCCAATGAGTAATGGAATACCAATATGCCCAGTCATACTTGGGTGATAGGCAATCCTAAGACTTGGAGTTCACGATTACCTGGCTGGAGTGATCAAGCAAATGTATCATTGGTCTGCAAAAGAAATGGTTTTGCAAAAATGAGTAATTAACCTCACCTGCATGAAGCTTTGGATGTTAATCTGTTTCATCAGGCACAGTAGCCCGTCTGCAATGTACTGTTGGGAATTAGCTCTGGAAGACGTCACTAATTATTTGACTATTTAAATACTCTCTTTCTCCCTTATCTCAGTTTTACCACTAATCTTGCTCCAGTTTAAAATGTTATTTTCCTCATTTGCTCTACACCTATTTGGCAATGATGACAGGCAAGTGGCCTGCTTCCAGGCCTATACCACTGTTGTTTTTGCAGCTGCTTAGTTCCCCCAGCACTCTGGAATTCAAGGAATGGGGAAATTTATGCTCTGATCCCATATCCCACTACTCCATAGGATGGTATATTGGGATAGCAATGCTGCCAAACATGGCCTATATATGGCCTGTGTGTTATTAGTGACACCATGGGGTTGGATTTTCAATCGGGGTGGGGAACCGGAAATGGGGGTTAGCTCTGGGTCCTGGCCCCGCACAGCAAGCTTTAGGTACACCCGTGGGGATTTTCAAATCTTCAGCCTGCCATCCAATCACGGTTGGTGGGTGGGGTCCCGACATTGGAGGGCCAATGGGAGGCCCTCCAGCAGTTGGTGCTCAGCCGCCCTACCGGCCGAAGTGGGAGCTGCTGATCGGAAGATGGAGACTGCAAGGGACAAACGAAGGTTCTGATGAAAGGTCACTGACCTGAAATGTTAACTCTGCTTCTCTCTCCACAGATACTGCCTGACCTGCTGAGTATTTCCAGAACTTTTTGGTTTTATTACAAACAAAGCAAGGTTTATTTTTATGTTTTAAAAAGGCACAGCTGCCTGGCCATGATCCAGGAGTGGCAACCCCTTCAGGGGAGGGCCAGCAGCCGCAGCTGTGGTGCGGCGGCCGTTACGGGTCTGATGGGGTGGGTCCCTCGCGTGATCTATCAGTTTTCCACTCCACAACCTCCTGCCCTGTGTCCACCACCATGTAGTCCAGGTCAACGTGGGCTGCCCGCATTGCTGACTGCAAATTCCAGTCGGGGCCTAATTTAACAATAATTGACCTCAATTGGCTTCCCACTGCTTCCGGGCAAGCAGCTGATCCAATCCCAAGCCTTCCTCATTCAAAATGGCACGGGATCAGGATCATGGCGGGCAACTGGCACAAAGGCTGATGGCATCAATTTGCGCGCCCGCCTGCCTCCAATCTCCGGACCCAAGCTGTTCTAAAAATCCAACCCTATAGGGCAGGATTTTGGGTCTTGGCTCGGGACCCCGAAACCGGGGTCAGATGGAGCTGCTGACCCCCGCACTACATCAGGAACAGTCACCCGGCAGTGATTTTCCCCGACTTGACCAATCAGTGGCTAGGGGACAGGCTTGCCATCCAATTAAGATCAGCGGGGAGGCTCTCGAAGCTCTAGAGAGACACAGGATGCCTCCAACTTGAGGCGTCCTCTCAACACTTTAAAAAGTTTTCAATTAAAAAATGGCCACAGCTGCTGGACCACCACTGTGGAGGGGAAACGCCTGCACAGGACGGCCTATTGCCTTAGCTGCGGCCAGGTAGGCGAGGAGAGCCTCAAAGCCTACCTGGAGTACTGTCCACTCCCTGCCGGCCCAGTCTGCCGCCGGAAAGCTGCCTTTAGGCAGCGGGCCTGTTCCTGACGCTGCAGGGAGCCCACAAGCCAACTGGAAAATTCCAATTGGCCTCTGATAATTGGCCTTAATTGGCCTTCACTTACATTAATTGGCTACCTGTCACTGGCGGGCAGGTAGTCTTTCCGTCCCCGATCACTCCTCCTGGAAAATGGCCCAGGAACAGGATAGTGCCCCAGTACACCAGCCGGTGCCACGAAACTACACGCCCGCCCACTTCTCTTCTCTGTATCGGGTTAAAAATTCAGCCCCATGTATCACTACTTATTTTTCAGATTATCACTGTGAGAAATAACATACAAATACTTTAAGGGTGGTCTGGGGCAACAGACTGTTGGAACACGAACACGTAGAGCCACATGTTTGTTAGCACAACGGTAGTGCAATGCATTGCTTTACCAGCATAATATGCCATGGAGTCATTGGGGTGGGTGAGATTAAAAAGAAGGCAGCAGCTGGCAATGAGGGCATGAATCTCGGTTTTGGGGCCCAGTGGCAATGAGCAATGCCCTCCATAGGGGTAACAGGGGAGAGAAATATGTGGCAGGAAGAACATGGGGGCCAAATCCTCAGCAAAGAGTCTACCACCAAAGATGGAGCTACCTTTACATGATGGAGACCCAGTGCCGCAGAAGAATGCAACTCTCTAGGCAGATGGTCACAGATATCTGTGACCTCATCGCCAAAATCCCACGCCTCTCAGCACTGGTCACATGCCCTGTCAGTAGCCATGAAAGTCATTGTGGCCTTGAACTTCTTCGCTTCTGGCTCCTTCTAAGGATCAGCTGCAGACCTTGGTGCATATCGCACACCAGTGCATCTCACAGGTCACAGATGCCCTCTTTGCCAGGGCTGGACAGTACATTCAGTTCATAACAGATGAGAGCTTGCAGGCACAGAGGGCAATGAGTTTCACCATGAGGTGCAGGGTACCATCGATTCTACCCTGGTCATCAAGGCACCCAGTGACTGCCCAATCAGATTCATCAAGAGGAAGAGCTTCCACTCCCTCAATGTTCAGCTGGTCTGTGACCACAACAACAGCTTCCTCCATGTCTGTGCTCACTTTCCTGGCAGCTGCCATGACTCCTTCATCCTCCGGTAATCCAAGCTGCTGCAGCTCTAAACTCCATCCCCCCACAGTCCATGGATGGATCCTGGGGGCCAAGGGATATCCCTTGAAAAGATAGCTACTCACCCCTCTACGAGAGCCCGAGACACAGGCACAGAGATGCTGCAACCAAAGCCACCAACTCAGTAGGACAACCATTGAGCAGGCCACTGAGCTTCTAAAGATATGTTTCTGGTACCTGGTCGGGTGGCACCCTGGAATACACTCCTGCAAGGGTCTCACTCATTGTGGTGGTTCACTGCGCTCTCACTTGGCCCTCCAGAGAGAAGAGGACGGAGAGGCCCTTGAAGGAGACAGCTTATCGAAGGAAGAGGAGGATCAGGAGGTGGGAGAGGAGGAGGAAGAAGAGGAGTTTGCTGGGGAGGATGCAGAACACCGAGGTGCCACAGCTGCACAGGGAGGTAGCCAGGCACTGTGTGGGGTGCAAAGGTTTCATCAGGATGCAATGAATGTCAGGGATCATCTTATTCAGGGACATTTCAACTGAGCCTCTCTGACCCAGGATGAAGGGCATGGTGTGTAACTCACTCTGAGGTGCCTGTGCTAACATAGCCATTGACGATGCAGCCTGGAACATCTGAACTCTTACCCCCAATGAAGGAACCACATCTGCCCAAAGACTTTGCATCATCGTTGAGGAACCTTGATCTCCTTCACAACCTCATACCTCTTTTTCTCAGATATATGGCTTAAAGTATCATTATTATCCTAGTGCTCCAGCAATGTGGTTGCCTCACACTCGGCCACTTCTACGTAGTCCTCCTCTTGTGGCCTCAGAGGAGGTGGAGGCAGCCTGCTCTGCTTGCGGCTGAGATGTATGTGGCAGTCGCCCTCATCGTGGAGGTGCCCATGGGAGCATCTCCGGAGGCTGCTGCACCTGCGTCAGTACTCGGGCAGCCTCTATCACTGGGCCCTGCTGCATAGTCTCCCAATGTCAAAGGAGCCAAGGAGGCTGAGGATGATGATGGCGCCCCGTGAGGGGTGGCACCCTCACCCTCCTCAGTGTCATCCTCAGCCCTTTATGGGCACTCCAGATGGTGTGCAACTGGCATCCTCTCCAAACATCTCTGCACCACTAGCGCCACTAATCATTCCAGGCTGGATAGTGTGGCATACATCCAGTGGACGTCAGTGCACAGTTCCTGCATGAACTCCAGGTTCTGCCACATATGGCTCTCCATGAGGATGGCCATTCTCTCAATGGAGGACCTCATGTGCTCATAGCCCTGAGCCATGGTGGCACACATGAGCTGCATGAACTACTCCACTCTCAGTCCATGGCCCCGCACTGCCTCAAGGAATGCCAACATGTGGGAGCACATCTACTGCTGCTAGTCTAAGTAGAGCCTCCTTTCCTGTCACTCCTGAGGTCCTCTGTGCTCCTTCATCACTTACATGGCAGCCAGAGTAATGGCTGCCTTGGTGAGCTTAAATCGTCCCATACTTCTTCTGGCCCACCTCCATTCCCACCCCCGTGGTCGCTAATTGGCATCCAAACCCGTCTCCACACCAGTTAAGGGATTCTTCCCCTGCAAAACATGAGTTAATTCTGTTTCCTCCTGGGGGAGGTTTGGGATCAGAAACAGTGCCGACTTGCACTTGCCGACTTGCACTTGCCACCACCAATGTGAAAATCCAACCCCTGGTCTCTCTGACTGAACAGAGGGATCAGCTGAACTTAAGGATAGGTCAGGGAGAAATCTTGCATTGTGTGTTCCTCTTTGGAGCATATTCATAATATCCTTTACAATGCATGTTTTATTTAAAACAGAAAATCTTTCTCAGCTAATTTTCTCCTTCCCTCCTTTCTTCATAATGTTGATTCTTTGCTGAACTACAGTGTATGAGTGCTGATTCCTCACCCCGGTGACATTCTTCATGTGTGGGCCTTGACCTTTTAATATTGGCAGACTATTCAACTATTGTTCCTTCTGCAAGAATAATCTGTGCATGTTACTAGCTTGGCGACACTCTATTAAAAATTCTGATTTGTTACTTCTTGTTTACGAAATAAGATAAATTACCACCAGCTCCGACTGCACATAATTTAATTGAAACAATTCTTTAGTGGAAGCTGTTACCTAGCTGCCTTAAAGTTACACAGCCTGATATAAAGGATAATTGGATGGGATCCCAGATTTATTTTAAGCACAAAGTACTTGCAATGATGTACTTTTCTAATTGAAATCATTAAAAAAAATGTTAATCTCTTAGGGGTGGGGGAAAAATCTGTGTACGGGTTTTTAAGCATTTTTTAAAATGTTGTCATTCACCTTTTTGAGAGCCACAGTATATTAAGTGACTAAATCATCCTTTCACAGTATGGTGTGCCCATATGTTGCAGCTTGGCTTAATCTGCTTACTCCTGCCTAAGGATCAAAATTAATGACTAAACAGAAAAATGGATTGTGGAGCATTGTGACAGGCAGCATTACTCAACTAAAGATTAATGCAAAACACTGGGGAACTTCATTTCCTTCAGACACTGGGTCATCAATTCACTATTTTCCCACCCAAAATCTACTCACTTACAATGACATCACACCAGAATTCAGCAACCTCCCCGATCCTCATGGATGATAATAGAATTTCCCAAACTTCCAGTTTAAACATATTGCCTAGAATTATTTCCATTGGTCTGCCAACTTGCTTACTGTCATCGATGACTGTTCGATCTCCATCACATTTTATAGTTCGAAAATGAAATGTGACCTATGTAATAAAAATTGATGGTTATTTTTTTACTGCTATTTCAAGGAGATTTTGATAGATATTTTTATTACAATTTTTTAACTATATTATTATTTTCTCTGTATGATAAATTCATGTCAGATTACTTGATGTGCCATTTTGGCACAGTTGTTATCCAATTAATTTTAAGGAGGTAAGCCACAGATCGCACACAAAGGAATTTTATGTGACCACAATTAGCAGTATATCACTGGAGGACATCAAATCCCATAATGTTTAAGTTTTTGTTGCCTGGCATTTCATGTAGTAATAATTTGTTTAAATATGATTGCTCTTTACATCAAGGTAGGAATACAATACTTCTAAAGGACTTTGGTTCACAAGAATTGACCATTTTCTAGAACATCAATATTGGATTGACTATTTCTGTACCACTAATGAAAGCTATAGTTAGATAGCTATAAAAATTCAAAATGAATTTGAATTTAAATTGCTAGAATATAATGGAACAGTGCTGCCTGGATCATACTAAAATTAAATTAAATCAAGTAATAATATATGGAAATTAAAATACTAATACATCATCATCGTAAATCTTTGCAATACACTGCAACAGATATTCCACCTATTTTCTTTGTCTGCACTTACACTGCCTTTGACTCAGGTTTGGCAATGTTACAATTCCACTATATTTTCAGATTGCTATTAAATAATATTTAAATGTAGTTGAACTTACTTTGGATCCCGTGAGAAATTTTGGCAGCTCGCCAGTGCCTCCATGGAGAATTGTCTTTTTAATACCTTCAACATTTGCCAAATATGTTTCCTCCATGATTGGTGTTAATGGCATGCAGTTTAAAATTGCAGTTTACACTCTCAATGTACATGCACTCATGTGCTAAGATTACCTGGTGATCCCAGCCTTACAAACAGGATTAAGCAGCAGGGGAGCCAATGGCAAGGAAGAGCAATGTAATAAGGTACTCTACTCGATTAAGAATATTCCCTGTTGCATAATTCTTGAGCCTCTTAATAATGGTACCGGATTTTCTGGTAGAAATTAGCATGCCTCTTAATTCTGACTTTAATTCTAATTTTAGCTGTAAGGGGATGACATTTGGGTATTCAAGAACTCAAATAAAACATTCAAATCTTGTTAGACACAACAGTTTGCTTCAGCACACCTGAACTAAGGAGAGAAAAAATCAGCCAGAACTCTTGATCCTGTTCTATTTTCCAGTGAGCCCGTTTAGCAAATGTTTCTGTGAGAGCATCGGGTAAGTATATGATGGAACTCGGTTGTGGTGCCACCACCATTAAATTGTATGCTGAGGGTGGTTATGCTCCTTTGAATCGTGCATACCCCAGGGTAAGTCATAGGAAGATAGGGGAGGAAATACCAGGGAGAGAAACCCATAGTATGGACCTCAAAATGATGGTGTTTTCCATTGCCCTGCCCACTACCTGCCCGAAAAATGCCTAGTTAGTTGGTTCTATATTTTTGCAAGAATTGATGCCAGTTATCAGTTATGCTTTTTTATGTACATCTGCAGACACATAGCATGGTTTTTAAAGGGATAGGCCTTTTGAATGATACAGTGTGTTAACATACTTTCAGCTGTAATTGTGGGTAGTTTTGTGCCGTGCTCTGTTACATTTGTGGGTCTTTTCTGATCCTCTTACTCTGGATAATTTGGCTTCTATAATTTGGATTACTTTCACAGCTGAGTTTTATCGCCTTATGGTTTTGACTGTATCCCCGATGACCCCAATATCCAAGTAAGTTTCTGATAACAAGACCAAGACTGTAAACAGAAGACCTTCTTGCTAATTATTTTGATTATTGAAGTTAGTCTGCGCCTTCACAGGATTTTTTTCCAAAGAATATTACATGGATGGCATTTTAAATTTATACTAATAAGTAAATTTATTGAACAAATGAACCAAGTGAATATAAAATGGTAACATAATACATATATAAACATACTAAACAGCTACAGCAACAGAACATTAAATGGTTGAAATTTATATGCTAAGCTGTTGTATTGTAGTTAACATTTATACATGCAGTGTTCTCTTTCTCCTCTAGTCTTTCAAACTGTGAGGGCTAATTGACCTAACCTATCTCTGAAGGTTCTGAATGATTCGACTCAACTGGTTATCTCCAAATGGATTAGTGAGCTCTACCTCAGGATAGGGGTTTTGCTGAAGAATCTGCTATATAAAATCTACCAATGCAGTTATAGAGTTTGAATGAAAAAAAAACTGGCAGCCGATGGTTCGTGAAAATATGATCAAATGATTGTTGCATCATACACAAAATAAGCTACTGTGAATGTGATTATATTGCCTTACTATATATAATATTCCCTTATCCCACTGCCTATGGTTTTGGAAATAATTTTATTGGTTTACAAGTATATTGCCGGGACTGGAAAAATGCAGTTATGAGGAAAAGTTGGATAGGCTGGGGTTGTTCTCCTTGGAACAGAGAAGGCTGAGGGGAGATTTGATTGAAATGTACAAAACAGTGAAGGGCCTGGATAGAGTGGATGTTAAGGGCCTATTTATCTTAGCAGAGAGGCCAATGACTAGGGGGCATAGATTTAAAGTGATTGGTAGAAAGATTAGAGGGAAGATGAGGAAAGTTTTTTCACCCAGAGGGTGGTGGGGGACTGGAAATCATTTCCTGAAAGAGTAGTAGAGGCAGAAACCCTCAACTCATTTAAAAAGTGTCTGGATATGCTCCTCAAGTGCCGTAACCTGGTGGGCTACGGACCAAATGCAGGAAGATGGATTAGACTGGGTAGCTCGTTTTTAGGCCGCACATACACAATAGGCCAAGTGGCTGCCTCCTGTGCTGTAAACTTTCTATGATTCTATGATAATATTATTCAGCCATGTTTAGGAGCTACAGTATAATTAAGTATCATTAATTTTTCACAATTACTATTTCATTTTAGACTGCTGTTTGAGCTATACAGGTTTAATTCACGTGTTTTACTTCAAACAGTTTAAGCATGGGTGCACTCAATGTCCCCAAGGCTCTTGCAAATGAGTTTTGTTTGAGCATCCATGTGTAATATATCCCCACCCTCCCTGCATACACATACTTTTTTCAGTGGGGCTAGGGAGTGTATATTATACACAAAGATTTACAGTAGCTCTTCAAACTTTCATACTCAGGGCCTTAAATTTGCTATTTTATTTGTCCCTTTATTTTCTTATCTCTCTGGATGACTTGAGCTTCATTGATATGGTAATAGGAAATGTTGGCCAAGAATTTGATGCCTTTAGCAATTCACCAAAATGGGCTCATTTAATTTCATGCTGTTACAAGGCATTCAATGCATGATAACTAGAAGTGGTCCTTTCCAGTGTTCTAAGCACAATTGTGTTTGCACTTGTAAGCATTTCACTGCAGTTATGCACAAAAAAATCCATTTAAATTTAACATCAGTTTCTAATCATATTACAAACTTACTGGTAACTATTAAAATACAACAATAACAATAACTTCCATTTATATAGTGCCTTTAACAAAGTAAAACTTCCCAAGGCACTTCACAAGAGCATTATCAAACAAGATTTGACACCAAGCCACGTAAGGATATGTTAGGACTGATGGCCAAAAGCTTGATCAGAGAGGTAAGCTTGAAGAAATGTCTTAAAAGAGGCAAGAGAGGTTGAGGAGGGGAATTCCAGAGCTTAGGGCCTTGGTAGCTGAAAGCACAGTGGCCAAAGGTGGAGCAATTAAAATTGAAAAGAACTGAATGTTGCCAGACTGGGGGGCAGTGTAGGTCAGTGAGTACAGGGGTAATGGGTGAACGAGACTTGGTTCAAGTTAGGACATGGGCAGCAGAATTTTGGATCAGCTCGAGCTTATGTAGTGTAGATGATGTGGGGCTGGCCAGGAGAGCATTGGAATAGTCAAGTCTGGGGGTAACAAAGGCATGGACATAAAATCTGCAGCTGATTTTTAGCTTAGTACTTGCAACACAGTGTCTTCTGGTTGGAACCTCCATTTTTTTTTTCTTAAAGCAAGTATGACAGTAGAATCCGAAGGTCAGTTCCAATTTTAACTTCAGAAACTCTCCAGTCCAGGGCGTAGAAGTCTGCTTTCTCTAGGACTTCCTTTCTGGTGATAGTGTCTGGTTTAATAGCATCATTTCTAAAGGCAAAAGATGTCAAATTGAACAATCATCGACATCCAACAAGTCAGCCCTGGGGTTTCCTACTATGAGCCTGAAAATCCATGGCCTTTCCGCCACACTCTAACTGTAACTTTAGCAGGAATCACCAGAAGAATCACATATAAAGCTGACACCAAGGGCAGAAATTTAACTGCAAGTGGGAGGTGAATTCAGGTGCAGGGGAGGTGTTAATGCCCCAAAAGTGGCATTGGGTTGGAAACCCGACATTATCCCACCCACTTCCAGGTTAACCAGGGCGCGTTAGCAGGCAAGTTGGAAACCCTCATGGTGATGTCAGGTAAATAATTTCAATATGGAAATCAGCAATTAATTTAACAGTCAGCGCCAGAGTCAACAAGGTGAGAGCAAAGTGGGGAATCATTGATCAATTAAACTGATAGGCTAGAAAGGCTTTAAACAGAGAGACTGCATAGCTGTTGGCCTACCCCTGTGAAAGGCTTGTACTCACAACACTTGTTCTGACAGCATGGGCTCAATTTTACCAGACTGATAGTGACAGGCTGGGAGGCAGGAGGGCTGGTAATATGGCGGGGGAAGGCTTTGGGAATAGACTCACGTCTTCCTGCCACCGTAGCATATTACCAACGGCGGGAACCACAGTGGCGCGCCCACCCACTGGGCGGCTAATTGAGCCACTTATGTGCCCAATTAAGGGCAACTTTCTGCCCATGCCAGCATTTTCCTGTGTTGGGAGGGTCCGCCAGTGCATGGCCCACGGAGGAGCTCCCACCGGCAATGGCTGCCCCTGTAGCTAAGGCGCCTTTGCTGGAATATGACCAACCTCCCCCCCACTAACCAACCCCTGATCACCAGGGCCTGCCTGCCAGTCCCCTGGCTTGCTGAAAGAAACTTACCTCATCTTTGAGGGCACCTCAATTGAATGGCGGTCCCTGCCAGCGGCCTGCTAATTGGCTACTGCTGGCAAAATGCCATCCCAGGGTCCCACCACTGCTAGCGCAGGGTCCGGCTTTTGGACCAGCTGGCAGGACTTCTCAACTTCTGGCAAAGTTCATCCCCATCTGTTTCACGGATGATTTGCAATCTTTGTAAGTCATTTCACCCACCTTTGGCTTTACTCACCTTGATCTCAACTTCCCTACTGTCAGCTTTCATTGCAGCAATGGAGCAATTTATGCAGCTATAACATGGACCTATGATGAGAAACAACTGACGCAGCTACAGCAACACCAGCAGCACCAGGAGCAACACGAACAGAAATATCACCAGCAGCAGCAGGAGTAGCAACAACACCAACAGCAGCTGTCTGCTCCACACCCACCTGCCATTCCACAACAAAGGGGATAGACACAGAGCTCCAGCTCAAAGGAGGCGACACCCCCGGCACAGGTATTACAGGCAGAGGATCAGCTGTTTGGACATGATGGAGCAACTGTGCCTCAGGAGGCTCAGACTTGCATGGCAGGTCCTTGCTGGCATCTGCAGACTCCTGGAACAAGACATCCTTCTAAGAGGACCAGGTAGGCACACATTGCCAGTGACTGTCAAAGTCGCCACTGCCCTGAATTTCTTCCCCACGACTCCTCCAGGCATCTGCTGATGACATCTCCAGGATCTCATAATCTACTGCCCAGAAGTACATCTCCCAGGTCACCGATGCCTTGTTCTCCAAGGCCGGCACTCGTGAACTTTGCCACGGATGAGACCAGTCAAATATAGAGGGCTGGATTCCTCCAGGTGCAGGGAGCCATTGACTACACACATGTGGCAATCAAGGCACCCTCAGATCAGCTTGGAGTTTTCATCAATTGCAAAGGATTCCACTCCTTTCAGCTTGTTTGTGACTACCTGAAGGTTATCATGAATGTCTGCCAAGATATCCTGGAAGTTAATTCCTTCATTTTACAGCAGTCACTTCTCCCACAGGTGTTCACACCTCCACACAGCATGACTGGGTGCCTCCTTGGAGATAAGGGCTACCTTCTGAGTACCTGGCTGATGACTCTGTAACGAACCCTACCACTGATGCAGAGGAGAGGTACAACAGGAGCCACATAACCACAGCAGCAATCGTAGATCAAGCCATTGGGTTGCTGAAGATGCAATTCAGGTGCCTTGACAGATCAAGGGGGCACCCTTCAGTATGTCCCAACAAGGGTAACCAGAATGGCTGTGGTCTGTTGTGCAAGAACTGCAAGAGGAGAAAGGTGCAGACTTGAATATATTTAATGACTTGGCCTCCACTGCCTTTTGCGTTAGAAAATTCCACAGGTTCACCACCCTCTGAGTGAAGAAATTTCTCCTCATCTCGGTTCTAAATGGTATATCTCGTATGCCATTCCCCTGAAAGCTACTGTCTAATTGGAATTCGGGATGCAATGAAGTAGAGGCCAGGAGAATGAGCAGTTCAAATAAAATATTTCATTCATTGAAATAAACATTAACATAACACCATTAAAATTTTTATACAGGCCCAAGTGAATCCAATTGTGCAACTGTTAAGTCTTTCTCATCCACTTCCTCCTACGTCTACGTGGTACAACCCCTGTGGCTTCAGCCAAGCTAGATGCAGGCAGCTCATTCCCCAGCTTTCACAGTTGAGATGCTCCTGACTGAAGTTCTCTGGGTTTTGGAACCTGTGAGGGCCCCACCAAAGACTGACCCCACCTGCACCTGTACAAGGTCAGATTTGGTCATCAGGGCGAGAGGTAGCATGTAGGGCTCTGTCTTGGGGTGGGGAGTGCAGTTGGGGATGGTGGCAAAGAATGAGAAATGGAAGTGCCTTGAAAAGAGTCTCCACTGCCAGGGGCCCTTTCTCCATTTTCCCTCTCATAACCCACCTGCACTTAGCCAAGAGCTGAAAAGCAGTGAGGCTTTGAGCCACCAAGGTGAGGCTTTCCTCCATCCTTTGTAAGGTGACAGACTGAATGTACTGGTTATTGCTGAGGGTCAGCATGCACTCGGATGCCTGCAACATCTGAGTCTCCATGCAGGTGGCCATTCTTCCAGTAAAGGTGGGCATCAGCATAAATGCCTGAGACATCACAGCACTATCGATGCATCCTCAGAGTCCCGCCTATGAGGACGCCTCGGCCTCCCTCCACTGCAGCTCTGCCATCACCCTTGAAGGGCCATTGGAAGATAAGAGACATGATTGATTGCTGGCACGGGGAAAGGGTTCAAACTTAGCATAGTGCATGACATTGCAGTTAGTGGTGCCATCAATTCAGCATGAGTGATTATTAAGTGTCAAGAGGCAGTGTGATATCTAATCCTGTTATCAGGTTTGTGGGTGACCCCTAATTCTCCATCGCCGATGCCTAAAGGCTGTGCCACCCTGCCAATCTCCATGGCGCTCCTCTGCAACGGTTAGGGTGACTTTGGCGGCAGGTTCTCTGCCTCTGCCTGGAGTTGTGTGCTCTCTTCTTCTGCAATGAGAGAAAGCAGAGAGTTAGGTGTGAGTTTAATGTGTGGAGAAGGAAGAATGACAACATTTGTGGAGGGTGGCTGTGAGGGATGAGTGCGAGCTGGCAAAAGGATGAGGGTGAATGTGAATGTTCAGATGAAGATTTGAGAAGGAATGAGTGGAACTGCAAGTCATGTTGGTCAGAGACGTTCCATGGAGGAGAATTCTAGTGAAGCCAGAGAGAGATGACTGGCACCTGCAAGTGTTATGTCTCTCACCTTTTCTGACTTAAGGATGTCATTAAACCTTTTTCAGCACTGAATCCAGGTCTTCGGTGCCATACTCCTGCTGCTCACATCCTCCACTACTTCCAGCCATGCCTGTTTAGTTTGGGTGGCTGGCCTCTTCCTCCTGTCCTGAGGAAACACCATGTCCCGATGGGCCCTCAAGACCTCCAGCAGTGACCTTCAGGGAAGAGTCAGAGAACTGGGGGAAGGACCAGGCTTCTCACGTCCTCTTTCCATTTCTTCATTTGCACCAGCATTCACAGTAACGTTTCCCTGCAGCCATTCTGACCCCTCCCATGGTCCCTTTAAATAGAAATCCTTCTCTGACAGAGTGCAGGTCACCATCAAGCCCGTACTCTGAGATTGGTCGGGAAACCTGGAAGTGGGATGCTAATGCCGTGGCCCAGTTAAAGAGCCACAACAAAGCCGCTGATCAAACAAACCGGTTCCCGAACCACCGCCAGACCTCCCACCCTGCCACAACCTGCCCACTGCATGTGGGTCAACTCAGATAAAATTCCACTCTTGATAGGCCAGATACAAGGCTTGGACTATAGTTCTCCATCTCCCAAACATGAGGGGCATCAGCAGCAGCAATTAAATGCCAGGCTGCACCCACCTCCAGATTTTCAGGGCTGACACATTTAGCACTAATTATAATTTGAAGACTTTAATATGACCCATTGCTGATTTAAAGGAAAACCTCTTTCTCTCAATCACGAACTGAACAGGATGTTCCCAACACACGACTTCTATTACTGAGAAGGACAAAAGCAATGAGATCATGGGAACACCATCATCTCCAGGTTCCCCTCCAAGTCAGGCACCATCCTGACTTGGGCATATATTACTGTTCCTTCACCATTGCTGGATTAAAATCCTGGAATTCCTTACCAAACAGCATCATAGAAGTCCCAGCAGCATACAGACTGTCACAGTGGAAGAACAGGAGCCATCACCACTTTCTCAGAACAGCTAGAATTGGGCACTAAATAGGGACCTTACCACCAGTGCCCACTCCCCAAGAACAAATAAAAAAGAAATTTATTCCAAAAATATTAGTGTGGCCAGGTTAAAAAAAAAATTAAGAAAAGGAGCCACAGTGCATGAAATTCATATCAAAGGAGAACCTTTTGATGTAGACAGAACAAAGTCTCGCCCAAAGTTTTCAATCTAATGGAACTCTCTGGCTCCCTTTCTATTAATCACATCACATCGTCGTGACCATTCATGTTGATATCAGCAAGGGAGCAGCTAGCACAGTTACACCTTACATTCAAACCATTCACCTGTGGAACAAAGGCCACAAGAGGAGATTATGATCTCTTCAACAAATGGCTGTAAATTTTCCAGTTGCACTTGGTTGGATTTTCAGCTGTGAGTAGAGGATTAGAAATGCCTCGTTGCAATAATAAAACTAAGCTTTTTTGTTAAATGTATCATTCCCAGCCATGTTAGAGTCAAAGTGGAGACTGTTCCATCTTCCTGTTCTTAAACACCCAGAAACAGTTTATAGTGTAGAGGCAGGTAAAGAAGTGGTGAGGTAGTAACCAATACTAATGAGACACAATACTCACATGGGCTCTTTATACAGGATTCTAGACATCAAGCAAGCTAGAGCTATGAATAATCTCAGGTCCACTTTGAAATCTTCATTAATGTTTGTCAAATTGTATAGTCTCTGAATGTGGCTTTCGTGCAGTTTGTAGACAAAGAGCAGTGCAAGTTCCATTTCCTGAGAAATAAGTCCCATATAAAGTGTTACAATGAATTATGACATTGCTACTATGATCAAAATAAGTATTTTGTCTTAATGCATTCTACTGATTATATTACAATATATTTCTTCACTCCTTTTTTGCCTTCTCACATGAAGATAGTAATTCATGTTGGGGTGAAGGAGAAGGGTGTCTGCCTTCTTGTGTAAGGCTGGACAGTGAGTTTGGCGAGTATTCGACCATTAGAGGGGGGAAGGGGCAGGGCCAGAGCTTAACTCTGTCCTGGACAACCTATCTTCCAACTGGCATTGTTGAACAATGAACATGAAAAGTAAACCTGACCAATGTCATGGATGGTGAGATCAAAACTCCCACCTGCCCCAGATGAAATTGTTTAATGCAGCACAGACAGGGATTGAACAAGGGCAGTCATGCTCAGAGTACAGAATATGCCTTGAATAACCCATTTAGGAGTGCCCAGCTTCACAAAATAACTAGCGCAACAGTGTAGACTTTATACCAGGCACCCTGACTTTCAAACAAGCTTTCAAAACATGTAACCTTTTCTTCACTTGGTGAGAGTTCAGTGTGAGGAGTTCTAAACTAAACTAAAACAGTCAGAACTGTCCATAGTAGTAGAGCAGATTTTTCTTGTTGGTATCACGCACCAAGGCCCTCCCATGTCTGTACAGCTCAGCACCACTCTGCGTGGTGCATTAACACACTGAACCATTGGATGAACCAACATTCTACATTTTCTAATGCTTATTTATTTTAAGAGGGCATTATTATGCCACTATATGGAGCTTCTTACTGGCCTAATTCTTGGTCCAGTCTACAACAAATTCCTCCAAAAGCTCTGAGTTAAGCATCATCATATTGGTCATTGGGGCACATTTGCATTGCAGTCTTAAAAGTGCTAGGATGTGTTTTTCATGTATTAATTGTAGTTAAATTTTATATCAACGACAGTGCGACTTCAGTTATCCACAATCCAATTAACCGTCTTCCCAGTACTCAGCAAAATCTCAAACAGAATAAAATATAAACTCCAAACCACAGCAAGAAGGCAGACAATCCTGCAAACTGGTGCAGAGTCCACATACAGCCAAGTGAAAGTGTCATTAGCTTGTACTGTGACTGAAACATTTTAAAGAGTATATTTGAAAAACTGAGATTAGAGCAATTTCCATGTGTGTTGCTGCTCTGCTTACTATTTTGAGATTAGCCCATTAGCAGTGGCCACATTGTCATTGTTACACTCTGCCACACTATTCTGGGTTGCCACAGAGTAAGCCTGTTGGTCACGGCCAAGAATACATACGCATCTCACTGCTAATTGACGCTCAGTCTTGAGGTCTCGTGGTTATATGCAACTTTCCATTATCCACTGGTGCATGATAGAGGGTGAGTCTCTCTGATAATGGAAGCTTTGTTGTAAAGAAAACATCACAGAGACTCAAAGGAACTGTGTCGTGAAGTGGAAGGATATGACTGCCCTCTGTGATTTATACCATGTTACCTTCCTAATTTCAATCAAGCTGTAAAACAAACAGTGAGGCTATGATATCGGGTAGGCTCATCCAATCTGTGATCATTAAAGATATTTGGCCAGCATTTAAACATCCACACAATAGTGCACGAGTTGGCTGTTTCCCATGTGCAAATTTACCTTCATGTGGAAGTAAAGCTTGAGAAGCAGTCTGCTTAAAAAGTGAACATTGATGCCTGTGTAAGATAGTCACCAAGAATAGGGAATTCAGAAGAAACTTCTTTACCCAACGAGTGGTGAGAATGTGAAACTCGCTACCACAGGGAGTGGTTGAAGAGTATAACATAGATGCAATTACGGGGAAGCTAGATAAGCATATGAGGGAGAGGGAAATAGAGGATTACAATGCTAGATTTAGATGAGAAAAGGCTCAAGCGGAGCAGAAACAGCATGGACTGGTTGGGCCAAATGGCTTGTTTCTGTACTGTATATACTATGTAAAGATATTAATGGTATGCCCATTTGTCCTCAACCCATTCTGAACAATCATACACGCAATCAAGATATTGGTTTAGGTATAGAGTCTATAAAAGGAAGAATACAAAACTGTCTACATCCTGATCCAGGTCTTTACTGAGTCAGCTGAATCAGAAGGATCAGCCACAGGAATAGCCAGGATAAAACATTTTGATCTTCCGGAGTTTCATATTTTCTGTACGAACGATTAACTGAACTCTCCACATAAAACAAGCCAAATATGTTCTTGTCTGATATTTGCTTTTTGTATGCTAGGAGTGTACATATGCCTCCGATGTGCTGTGTTATTTGCAAATCTCCTTTGCTCAGTGTAATAAATGGAAAATTGAGAGCTCTGGTTTTAAATTTTAAATGTGGCTGGAGTTAGTTCTAAATCCTTTGATGATTGCATTCTTGGAGATCACATGGAGTAAATCGAAGCAATTCCAAAGTCCATGTGGCAGTAAATCTGTGATAATTGTTGCTAAAATGAATGAAAAGAGCCTATCCATGTTTGCATTACAGTATTTGTGAGAAGGGGAGCAGGTTGTCAGCCCAATGAGTCAAAAACTGGCCTAGAACATAGGGAGATCTGAAGGACAGGGGAAAAATATAATAGTTATAATTCTTTACAGTTCCCTAATTGAGTTAAGTCCATAAATCCTATAGCAAAAATAGCAGACTGCAATTTGAAAGCTGCAGTGGACTTCTAGTGTTTAAAATTGCCCCAAATTCTATCGGTGCAAGTGTGGCAGAGCAGAACTCTCACCTTCCATAAATAAAAACCAGAGACTCTGTTCCAAATGCCAGAGATAGGGTTATTCACGTTATTGGAGTGGACACACCATGGGTGGAATTTAATGGGCCCATGGAAGACAGGCTAGGAGGCAGAGCGGCCCATAGAATTACGATGGGAGGTGGGGGCCAAGAGGGCCCATCACCTTCCCGTCCAGAGGCCAATTGAGGCCCTTAAGTGGCCAGTCACTAGCCACTAAAGGGCCTTTTCCTGCCAACACTGAAATTAAACCAGCGGCGGGGGTTGGGGGGCTCTGCCACATGGGGAGGTCGCCAAGTTAAACAAGATGGCCTCCCTGAGGGCTTGGTGGGGGAAGAGGGCCTGTTCTGTGGCCCACGGAGGGACCCCAGCAACAAAGACTAACACCTCCCTCAACCCCGCCTCAAAGAGCACCCTCCCCACACCGCTCATCTGGGCCTGCTGGACTGATCCTAGCAACCCCTCCTCACCTACCTGAGGTCTGGGGCTCCAGCGCTAGGCCAGCTCCCAGTGGCGCTGCCAATACTACTGAGCTGTCGGCCCTCTGATTGGCTGGCAGCTCCAGGAGGTGGGATCCCCATCCTTAAAGGGACGTGGACCCCGGAGCCGAACAGTTAATTGCCCGAGTGCTGTTGAATGGTGCCGGGGAAGGATCCGAAGGACCAAGGTGGGGTTCCCCTTGCCTTTTCGGCCCATCGTTGGTTGCTCCGCTGGTTCCACTAAATTCAACCTCGTGTGCAAGAGTACTTCAGCGCCACTGCCCCAATACATCTGGATCAAAGAAACTAAGTGAGAAAAAAAAGTCTTCACTTCAAGTGGAGCCTTTGTACATTCAGAGTAAAGGTTTAGGGCCATTTTAAAGACTTCACCAGTTCTCACTTGCCATGAGTTCCACTGAAGCCCACCAGTGTAGTTCCTGAGTGGGGCAATAAATCCTCCAAATATGTCCTCTTGATATTGTGATGGGGAGTGGGGGGGGGCAAAAAATCATGTGTGCCTCCCACCAGAATTTAAAGGGTCACAGCAAACGGGCTATAACTGAGTTTCTGCCCTAATTTCCTTTATCTCTTTGGGTGAAAATCATTCTTTCCATCCTTTCTAATCCCAGGAAATTTTTTAAATTCATTCATGGGATGTGGGCTTCGCTGGCTGGGCCAGCATTTATTGTCCATCCCTAATTGCCCTTGAGAAGGTGGTGGTGAGATGCCTTCTTGAACCGCTGCAGTCCATTTGGGGTAGGTATACCCACAGTGCTGTTAGGAAGGGAGTTCCAGGATTTTGACCCAGCGACAGTGAAGAAACGGCGATATAGTTCCAAGTCAGGATGGTGTGTGACTTGGAGGGGATTTTGCAGGTGGTGGTGTTCCCTTGCATTTGTTGTCCTTGTCCTTCTAGTTGGTAGGGGTCGCGCGTTTGGAAGGTGCTGTCTAAGGAGCCTTGGTGCATTGCTGCAGTGCATCTTGTAGATGGTACACACTGCTGCCACTGTGCGTCGGTGGTGGAGGGTGTGAATGTTTGTGGATGGGGTGCCAATCAAGCGGGCTGCTTTGTCCTGGATGGTGTCGAGCTTCTTGAGTTTTGGGGCCTTTAGGTGTTTAAGAAATTGAGAAAATGCTGGAAGCATCAGTATTAATGGGATTGTTCAATATTACAAAAATGCTGGAATTCTTTACAGCACCTCACAGTACTTGCTTTATTCATACTAATATGGACATAAATTCCACTTAGCAAGGATCAAATCTCCTACCTTCATATTAATTTGTCCGTCCCTATCCTTATCTTGCTTAATAAAGGCTGTTTTATATAACAAAGTTAAATCCTCATCACATCGGCAGTGGGTGCTTAAATACTGAGTCGGTGATATGCCTGCAATATAAAGTAGAAAATGGTAGAACTTAAACCAGCTTTACTTAACCAGAAATGTGCTACAGCAGCTAGAATGTAAATGTAATTTTATAACAACAGAATTTCTGTGTTAATTTTCTTTGCCTTACATTGCACTTCAGTTTAACCATCATTGTCTGTAGTCTCTGTCCTGCACCTCTATTTATCGGAGATTGAGGAAGGTTCCATGTTATTCAACTTATTGCCAGTATTCCAAACAGATGAGAACTGCTTTGCTTTTGTTTTATGCCCCAAGTGTACAAGCAGAAGAAAAATGGGTGCATGTGGATCTATTCTGTCAGGTCTCCATGCTGATGACACTGACTTTCTCTCTGGGTTTCAGTGGGCTGTATTGCCTTGACCTTGAAGTCAGTGTTGCTAGTTATATTAAAATAGATGTCAAATGGCATTAGTCAACCAGATTTTTACTGGTCACCAGTCAGATAGGCTTCTTAGTGGGAGTTCGTTTTAGCTCCACTAAGAGGGCTTTTTGTGATCCTACTGACCCATTTTTAGATGCATAAAAACAGAGCAATGGAGGGACTTAAATAGGGAGGGAAATTGAAGTGCTGGCTTACCACTGTTACAAAAATGCTTCCATTTTTTTAATATTCTATTTTTTTGAGGACTTATGTTAAAACTGAAAAGATTCCATGGATGTGGTTTTTTTTTGCAAGTTCACCGAAAGGACATTAGAGATGTTGTTTGAAAAGCCACCTGTGCTGTAAGTAATGTGCTTTGGGCTCAGTAAACAACAGAACCCTTGGTGACCTCGGGAAAAATGGTTACAGGGAAGCCACATGTCAAGGTTTATGGAGGTCAGGAGGTCGACTCTCTGTTTGGGGGTGGACATTGTTTTCAGTTTAATTGGGGGTGAACTGTTTGAAGAGAGTTGGTGTTTTTCCTGCTAAGGAAAAAGAAACCACCCAGCTCACCTCTTTCTCTACCTCTTTGAAGAAATCCTGCAAAGATCCAATGTGGGAGAACTAAAATCCCTGGTGCTGCATAGCTCCTGAGAAGCTGGAAAAAAATCCTGCATTTCATGTGTGTGCTGGGAGAAAACCCTAGTGCCACATTTCTCCTAGAAAGCCTACTAGAATAATTCGCAAAATCTCCAGAATGGACCACTTCTGAATCGATCCCAGTGACCTGTCTTCGTATACCCGGACACCAGACCAAAAAAGGGACAACTGACATCCTTCCATATCTTTTTTTTTCATCAAGAATTAGCAAGCATTTGGCCAAAGTAGTCTTTCTTTGTCTTTTTTTTGTAACAGACCTTTGCAGAGAGAATTTCTGGATTTTTTCCACTGTTTGTGTGAGAGCATAATTGGGGAATTTAAAAAGGGAACTTTCATATTTCAATCTGTGTGTTAATGCTTTGCTTCGTTACTGGTTAAGTCTTGTTTCATAATAAACTGATAATTTTGTTGTTTATTAAAGAACCCTGATGGGTGAATTTTATTCTGGGATAAAAACTAGAGTGTATGATTAGATGTTTAGCCAGTAACCGTGTAAACATCTAAAAAGATGTTGTGACCTGTGGAGATGTGGAACTAGAAAAGACAGTGCACTCATCTCGCCTCGGTTGTAACACCGCCAAGTTATTGCTTATGGGTTTTGAGGCTTAATGCTTCCCTCCTCGATGCAGTAGGCACTCCCAAAAATGTTACCTCCTTCTCAAGAATGTTGCTTTCTTTCACTCCCCACACTTACACTCTCCCCTTTAAGATGCTGCTGTTGGTTTGTCAAAATCGGCTGCCTGGTCAGATTTCCCACTGCAACCCTCGCCCTCCCACCTCAAGATCTGCAAGCTGCCTATGGGTTGCACATTTCATGCCAGCAGCTTGCCAGATCCTAAAGGACATTGATCCCACACCAACTCCTCAGACTGGCGTAGCACACCATCTTCCCGCTGCCCGCCTGCTTATCACTGGAGATGAAAATCGCCTCCACTGTGTTCTGACCACTGCACTGATTTTAAAGTGACAGGCTGCAGGTTTGTATATATTGTGAAATTTTGCTATGTGTTTAAGTAATTTACTTGCACTGTTTGACTGTAAAATGACTTGTCGGATTTTGCTGCATGCTAAATGGTTTGTGTGCTTGATTATTCACTGGAAGGTGAATTAATACTTCAGCTTTTATTCTAACAAAAAACCTCAAACAAGCTCAAAGTAATGCGAGGTCAAACTTAACAAACAGTTTCACAATATTTGCCTGTTATACTCTCTACACTGGGGGCTGAATTTCATGAGCCCTCCAGCGCGGGGGTTGAGGTGAGGCGCTCGGAAAATTCTTCCGGGAGAGGCCCGCCACGACCCCTGACGCCAAGAAGGCCCCGCCGCATTTTACCGGCGGCAGCGAGGCCTCGGTGTGGCCCTCCCCGCCGCCAAGTGGCGAGGCCCTCATTGCCTAATAAGACTTATGCAAATACATGATAATTAACTTACCTGAACCAGGCGGCCGTCCATGCCGATATTCCGACCGGTGGCCCCAATCCCGGTGCCTTCCGATCCCCGTTTGGGGATTCAAGGCAAGCCACTGGTGGGGATGGGGAAGGAGTGTAATATTCAGGATGGGGTGGGGGGGGGTGGGAAGCGGAGAAAAATGTTTCCATTGGATGAAGGGATGGTGTGAAGGGGTTGAAGGTCATGGGGGACTAAGCTCGGGAAGCAAGTTCAGCTTGGGGATGAAGTTTTGTTTGGTGGGAAAGGCCCAAAAATAAAATATGTGGTCAGATATTACTGAATTTTTAAAAATTAATGTCAAGCAAATGTATCTTTAAAAATGTAAATTCAGATGAAGGGCTTGAAGCCCTTTAAAAATGGCACCTGTGTGTTGGCGCCGGACACTGTTCCGGGCACGGAGCGACCACCCCCTCTACGGCATCAGGGGCGGCTATTCCGCCCCTCCATTTAAATGGACCCCACGCAAAATATCACAGGGACTAAGTGGCGGCCGCTACATGTGGGCACACCGCCGACTTCAAAGCACACCACCATGATCTGCGGCACGCTAATAAAATTCAGCCCTGGGTGTGTGGTGTTACTGTTGTGTAAGATTATTAGGTTAGTAAAAGTTACCAACCTGCGTACTAATTGTTAAAATCTAGCTATTATAAACTAACAACGAACTTATTATCATAAGCTAACTTTAACTTTATTAGAACCCTTTTTGTAGTATGGTAAAGTGGAAAAACTTAGGAAATAGGGCATAGTATGGACAAGATGTCAAGACAGAGGGATTCTGGGAGAACATGTCAAATTTTAACATGCTTACTTGCAGCAAAAGGGTGAGACCTTGAGAGCAGACAGTGAAAACAGCTTCTGTGTAGATTTGTCTTGTAATGAGATAAGGAACCTCAAAATGTAAAAGCATTGAGATAAAGTAGTCAGCACAAAAGGGTACTACTTGCCAAATCCGAAAGGTTAGCAACCATCACAAAACAACCTTTGGTTGGTTAAGAAAGGCATCCTTTAATACAAGACTAATCATTGATTGGGAGAGGGGAGGGTTAACTGGAAATCTGCCAGGATAAAAGAAGTCTTGCCTTTGACACTATACGGCAGAGAATTTCGAACAAGAGAGAGAAAGACCAACAAGGAAAACATGAAGACTAAAAGCTGCAAGAGAAAGAGTTGTGCGCTCTGCTGTCCAGTGTCTAATATGGGTAGTTTCTGTGTTTGACAGCTAATTAATGCCTGAGTTTGTGACTATGGTTTATCTGAAAACTTAACAAACTTGTCCTTACCTTTATCTCAATAAAGTCGATTCATAACATACTTTGTGCTGCCAAGTCTGTTCCCACCTTAGAAGGGGATATGAAACACCTCCATCTTATCAAATCTTACAGTTGATAAATGCGATATTGCCCATTTTGCATTCCTACCCATGCCCAATTTCACCCCTAGTGTTTCTGCTGAATCCTTTATTTTCAATGCATTTGCAATTTGATGCTCACCACTAAATCAGATAATGAATGCAATGAACAATCATCATATCACCTACCTTCTAGTAGGCGAAGGTCGATGGGTAGGTCAAACCGTATTGCATGTTTGGAAAGACGTAGTCCTGGAGAAACCTCACTGCCACTCTGCTGATCGGTCTGGAACGAAAGAAATGAAATATAACTGGTTGAAAAATATAAAAATTTAATGTACAATTTATTAACTTTTTTTAACCTGTTTCAACATGGAGATGAAATGCGGATTAATAAGAGCTATATTAGAAAATCTCATTGCAGATTTTCATCAATGTGGGTGCTTGGGAGCAAGTCAAAGGCTGTGAACAATGGTTGAAGAATTTATACCAAGTGCTTGTTGCAACTTGTTTAAATGATGTTAAAGCCACACCTTCAATGTGTTTGGCAACCAACAATAGAAATTCCATGTGTGTTTTATAAAATTAATTTTAAATTAATTACATTTCCTTTATAATTGCGAGATTAAAAAAAACATTTGTAATCATCCTGTGATGATATGGAATTAAGATATTGGGCCGAGTGTGAATTGTGAAACACGCAATTAATATTCATTCGGGCTCTGTTTATGGATGGCGTGGCTTTGTGTTAAGTTGGGTCCCTATGGAAATACATTTAAAGCACCACCACCTGCATTAAAAAAAAAGGCAGGTTTGTATTTTTATTGCATTTGTCATGTCTCTTAGAAATGACTCATAGGCCAGAATTTTATGTCCCCCAAACAAGCAGGCTTGCGGCGGTGGGTGGGGGAGGGCATAAAATTGAACAGGAGGAGGGGGAGGGGGAGGGGGCCATTCCGATCCCCTCCCGCCCCCGTTGTAATTTTATGCAGGGTGGCAGTGATAAGAAACGGTTCGCCCGCCCCAGGCCAATCAAGGCCCTTAAGTGGCCATTTAACTGGCAGTCGGACGGCAGAAGTTTCAAAAACCCCGCCTGGTGAAAGCAGGTGGCCTTTTTACGGGCTACTGGGGGATCCTCCTGATTGTGCACCCTGTGCCCCATGGAGGGTCACCCCCAAAGCCCCAATTGCCCCCATCGCACAACCCTAACTGATCGTCTTGCTTTGCCGGGTCCTGACCAATTATCCCCAGTGAGGCCCTAAAAACGTACCTTAGTTCTGGGGCCATCCTGCACCTTGCTTGTGATGGCTGGGTGTAGTCCCAGCAGTGGCCACCACACCCTGTGGCGCTGTTGAGACTACTGATTGGCCAGCAGCTCCATTAGGCGGGACTTCCTGCCTCAAGAAGATGTAAGTCCTGCCCAAGATCAATTAAAGGCCTGGAGAGCGAAAAATCCCTGTCTGGCTCCCCAGGCCCACCAGAGGCAGGCTTGCTGTCCACTTTTCAGCTGGTAGACGGGGCATCCGTCCCAACGAGAAATTCCGGCCACATACTTTATGTATAGAAGAAGTATTTTGAAATGCACCTGGGGTTGCACAGGGAATTGCTTAAACCATTTTGAGTTTAGCAAGGTTCGACAAATAGCATTGAGGTGAATGATCAGGTGACCAGGGAGCCACGATATCAAGAGAATGCCTTGTTCTTTGAGTGGTGCAATAGGATCCTTAATGTTCATCTGAAACACCTGAGCAGGCATATAGTTGCAGGTTTAATGTCTCAGCCACAGTGCCTCAAAAATAATTGCAGTACTCCCTTCACACTGTACTGGAGTGTAAGCCTAGCAAGTAGTTTAGCAAACTTTATTTTTGCTTGAGGGTGAAGGTCAGTCGATATCATTTTTTCACCTTGATATCACACACAAGGGACATAATGACAATACTATACAGAGTTTTGGCACTACATTGGGAGTTTGAAAGCAAATGAAAAATGTTTGTCAAATACTTTATCTAACAGCAAGTGTAGATCAATGTTGGCCTGACTCTTTGGCACCTCCAAGAGGAGGGGATTGTTCCACTTCATGGGAATCAAATTCCTCCTGTCAGTAATTTTAACCAAAAAAATTGCAGAACAGGAATTCCAGTTTTATATTCATGCTGACCTCATCATTAAAATAATCAGTGAGAGCATTTTTATCCTCCATAAGATAAAAGAACATTGTAAGAAATCCCAAATCTCTAGAAGTTTTGGGCTGGATTTCATCACCCAACAAACAGTGGGTTGGGAACAGGTCAGAGGGTAAAATTTTTTAAATCTCAAACCTAATGCCAACCCGCCCACTTTTGGGTTTAACAGAAATGGCCTGTGGGACGGGCAGTCAATCAGTTCCCAGGATTCGGAATAACAGTTTAAATATTGTAATGAGGCTGGCAAATTTGGAGTTAGCCTTATTTACAGGTTTAGCTGTGGCCCGCCCAGTTTCCCTGGCCTTAGGAAAGCTGGCAGCTGAAGGGAGGTGAGGACAGCTTTAGAGAGAAGCTAAGTGCCTTTACAGCACTGCTTGTGGGCCAAGAGGAGTCCTTTCTCCCCCAACCCTTCTGTTAAATTCCAGAAAGCTTGTTGTGGAAGGATGATGCTGGAGCCTATCTTTACTCAGTTTCATATTTATTGTACAGAATAAAAGGATTACAAACATATAGCTCTTCACTCAAAAACCTCCATCAGTCTCAAGTAAGACCCAATTAACACCCTCCACTTTCATATAATTAAACAATTGACACGCAATTAACAGATTAACACCCGCAAGGTATCTCCCAACAGAAATCCCGACCGTATAAAGATACCCAGAATTGGATCCCTCCTACCCATTGGGGATTGGACCCTCCCCATCTGTTCCTGTCACCTTTTCTGGACTGCACCCCCACCCAACTGGAAGCCAAGCCGACCAATCAGGCTGACTTCTCAGCAGTGCAACTGTCAAGCAACTGTAGAGTTAAAGCTCCACAGCATAGGGGGTTTCCTGTCTGAAACTCTGCCCCCAGAATCCCCCTCCCCGCCTAATTCACCCACCCTGTTAATAATCAGGCCTTTGTTTCCATTCACATTTATTATAGTACTAGCTGATCACCCATGATGTTGCTCATGGGGAGTAAGGGTCAAAAAATCAAAATCAAAATATATTTACTTCACTGTCTTTGGGGAGATCTCTTAGAAACTTCTTTCCAAAACCTATCACTGCAGATGTAACCTCTTCCACTTACTTCTGCACCCCAGCAGCCATTCCCCACAACAGAATGGCAACTGGCTTACTTTGACCAATGTCATGGGAGATCACCTACTACACACAACAGCGAAAACATTGCCACTAGGTGTTAAGCACTTCTTGGTTGCCCCAGCACTGATCCAAGCCTAGCTCAGCTCCATGGGTAAGTGGAGGATGCATTCATTCAAAGATGTAAGCCGGCCCTGCAGGATAGGATTTTCTGGCAGCCTGTGTCACTGCCAGAGGTGGGTCAAGGTGGGATTTTATATCTGCTGCCCTGTCCCTGACCCATTTACCTGGGTTAGTTTACCTTGCAACTAGTCAACAGGATTGCATGCTAGGTATGTTCTACAACAGTGGAAACACAAAGAGCTAGATTTTCCTCCAGCAAACTGTTTAAAGGGGAAATGAGGAGAACGAGGTGTTATGATCAGGAATGCATGGCCTGAAGGGGTGGTGAAAACAGATTCAATAGTAACTTTCAAAAGGGAACGAGATATATACTTGAAAAGTTTCAGCCTTGGCTCAGTTGTAAGTACTCTTGCCTCTGAGTCACAAGGTTCCAGGTTCAAATCCACCTTCAAAACCTGAGCAGAACAATTAAGGAGGACTCTTCAGTGCAGTACTGAGGGAGTGCTGCATGGTCAAAGGTGCCACCTTTTGTATGAGAAGTTAAACCGAGGCCCCCGATCTGCCCACACAGATGGACATAAAAGATCCCATGGCACGATTTCAAAGAGCAGGGGAGTTATCCCGGATGTCCTGGCCAATATTTACACCTCAACCCTGGTTCAATGAAGAGTGCAGGAGGGCATGCCAAGAGCAGCACCAGGCATACATCAAAATGAGGTGTCAATCTGTGTGCCAAACTGCATAAGCAGCATACGATAGACAGAGCTAAACAATCACATAACCAACAGATCAGACCTAAGCTCTGCAGTCCTGCCACATCCAGCCGTGAATGGTGGTGGACAATTAAACAACTAACTGGAGGAAGTGGCTCCACAAATATCCCCATCCTCAATGATGGGGGAGCCCAGCACATCAGTGCGAAAGATAAGGCTGAAGCATTTGCAACAATCTTCAGCCAGAAGTGCCGAGTTGATGATCCATCTTGGCCTCCTCCTGAAGTCCCCAGCATCACAGATACCAGACTTCAGCCAATTCGATTCACTCCGCGTGATATCAAGAAACGACTGAAGGCACTGGATACTGCAAAAGCTATGGGCCCTGACAATATTCCAGCAATAGTACTGAAGAACCTGTGCTTCAGAACTTGCTGCGCCCCTAGCCAAGCTGTTCCAGTACAGCTACAACACGGGCATCTACCCTGCAATGTGGAAAATTGCCCAGGTATGTCCTGTACACAAAAAGCAGGACAAGTCCAACCCGACCAATTACTGCCCCATCAGCCTACTCTCAATCATCAGTAAAGTGATGGAAGGTGTTATCAACAGTGCCATCAAGCGGCACTTGCTTAGCCGTAACCTGTTCAGTGACGCTCAATTTGGGTTCTGCCAGGGCCACTCAGCTCCTGACCTTATTACAGCCTTGCTTCAAACATGGACAACAGAGCTGAACTCAAGAGGTGAGGTAAGCCCTAGCAAAACGGAGGTCAATGGGAATCAGGGGGAAAACCCTCTGCTGGCTGGAGTCATACCTAGCACAAAGGAACATGGTTGTGGTTGTTGGAGGTCAATCATCTGAGCTCCAGGACATCTTCAGCTGCTTCATCAATGACCGTTCTTCAATCATAAGGTCAGAAGTGGGGATGGTCGCTGATGATTGCACAATGTTCAGTACCATTCGTGACTCCTCAGATACTGAAGCAGTCCGTGTAGAAATGCAGCAAGACCTGGACAATATCCAGGCTTGGGCTGATAAGTGGCAAGTAACATTTGCGCCACACAAGTGCCAGGCAATGACCATCTCCAACAAGACAGAATCTAACCATCTACCCTTGACATTCAATGGCATTACCATCGCTGAATTCCCCCACTATCAACATCCTAGGGGCTACCATTGACCAGAAACTGAACTGGAGTAGCCATATAAATACTGTGGCTGCAACAGCAGGTCAGAGGCTCGGAATCCTGAGGCGAGTAACTCACCTCCTGACTCCCCAAAGCCTGTCCACCATCTCCAAGGCACAAGTCAGGAGTTTGATGGAATACTCTCCACTTGCCTAGATGGGTGCAGCTCCAACAACACTCAAGAAGCTCGACACCATCCAGGACAAAGCAGCCCACTTGATTGGCACCCCATCTACAAACATTCACTCCCTCCACCACCGACGCACAGTGGCAGCAGTGTGTACCATCTACAAGATGCACTGCAGCAATGCACTAAGACTACTTAGACAGCACCTTCCAAATCCACGACCTCTACCAACTAGAAGGACAAGGGCAGCAAATACATGGGAACACCACCACCTGCAAGTTCCCCTCCAAGTCACACACCATCCTGACTTGGAACTATGTCGCCGTTCCTTCACTATCGCTGGGTCAAAATCCTGGAACTCCCTTCCTAACAGCACTGTGGGTATACCTACCCCAAATGGACTGCAGCGGTTCAAGAAGGCAGCTCACCACCACCTTCTCAAGGGCAATTAGGGATGGACAATAAATGCTGGCCTGGCCAGTGACGCCCACATCCCATGAATGAATAAAAAAAAATCAACATCACAAAAACATTATCATATTGTTGTTTGTGGGAGCTTGCTGTGTGAAAATTGACTGCTAATTTCCTATAGTACAGTAGTGACTACACTTCAAAAGTACTTCATTGGCTGCAATGCACTTTGAGATGTCCAGTTCGTGAAAAGTGCTATATAAACGCTATTCTTTCTTTCTTTGAAAAGGAAACATTTGCAGGACGAAGGGGAAAGAGTAGGGTAGTGGAACTAACTGCATAACAAAGAGCTGGAGCAGGTATGATGTGCCAAATGCTTTCCTTCTGTGCTTTATGATTCTACAAATCCCTGCCTCCAAATTGAACCTTAAATATTTCCTTCCATCACCATGTGTGTTCTCAGGTTTCCATGTCTTGACCGCCCCCTGTAAATGTACACGATGGCAAGGAGGCAAGGCTAGGGAAAGGGGCCAATTTCCCTGTGGTTCCCGTCACTGTGGAGCCAACCCTTGTGAAGAGCAGAACAGGATGTGGTAATCAGTCTGCAGTGGTGGGAAGAGAACCAAAGTCAGCAAAGGACAGAAAGAGAGAGACTGGTTATAGCCACCTCCCTGTCTCTTCTGTCCTCCTCCTGCTTGCTGGTTGGAAGTGGGCTCCTTCTGAGCCATTTTCATAAAATTGTTCCTATATCATCAGTAGACTGCTATCTGCTTTAACTGTTGCTCCTCCCTCTTTTGGGATTTTCTGGCTTTGCAGTGGCAGGCTCCCTCAGTAAAATGGAAATACCACCAGGACCTCACCCAATATCTACAATAGAACCTGACCAGGAAAATGGATCAAGATTACAGGGGTTGGGGAAGCCTGTAGAAAACCCACCTTTGGCAGCAATTACGCCCCAGTGGAAAATCCAGCCCAAGATGTACGAATGTTATGAGCAGCGTGTTCTAGTTCTGTATCTTACTTCTTTCAATGAAGCATCATATTAATAAAACAGACATGATTTGCTCAATTATAAAATTCTAATTCCTGAATTGGCTGATAATGCATCTCAATAAAACAAATTAGCAGTGATTAGTAATGTGACAGCGATTTTTACTTCATAAGCTAACAAGAAAGCATAACTTATGAGTGCAGTGAATACAAGCCGAGATTTTATTAATGCCTGGCCAACAAGAATAGCCTGGAGGATGATTGAAGTTCGAGAGCAGAGGCCAGGCTTCTCAGTTAGTCCTCAGTTTGATGGGAAGTGATCATCCTATCAATTACTACTATCAATCAAAGAGGCTAAAAATCCTTTTGGCTGCAGGTTTTGGAGTACAAAAGCAGCTTTATGAAGGCGGCATTTCTGAAATTATTCAAAGACTTCAATGGCTGCCATCATTACTGAAGAGGTTAGACCATTCTAAAGGTATTATCATAATTGTGATTCACTGCCAAAATGCTCCTACAGGGCAATGTTAAACTGTTAAAGATTTTGGAATTTTAGTTCTTTGTGTTTTTCTTGACTAAGCCCTGCTCTATAATTTGTTTTCAACAGCTGTAGAAGAATTTACTGCAGCATCACCACCCCTATATTATTTCCTCTGATCATCCTCAACCAAGCTCAATTAACACTTGATAACTTTTGTTTACTGTGGCTGAATGATTTTCTTAGGCTAATTCACAGATGAAATTAATGACATGCTACATCTTCAAATATCTGTGATTCCTTTTATTAATGTTTGTGACCTTTTACAAGGCAGTTTTTATTCTTTTATTGACATGGTTTTGGTTTTGCAAGCTTAACCCTATGACATTGTAAAACCATGAGCTCCGTAATCCAGAGAGGATATATATACGAACATACAAATTAGGAGCAGGAGTAGGCCACTCGGCCCCTCGAGCCTGCTCCGCCATTCAATAAGTCCATGGCTGAACTGATTACTCCACATTACCATCTACCCCCCATAACCGATAACATTGATGACTTCTTTACAATGGGAAGATTGGGGTTTCAAGGTCCTGGTTTTCGCTAGTTCTAATTCTTGACCATAGTCACCTGTCTTTTTTTTTAAATGTGGGTGTCGCTGGCAAGGCCGGCATTTATTGCCCATCCCTAATTTCCCTTAAGAAGGTGGTAGTGAGCCACTGCATTGAATACAACTGAGTCGCTTGCTAGACCATTTCAGATGGCAGTTAAGAATTAACCACATTGTGGATCTGGAGTCACATGTAGGCCAGACCGGGTAAGGACAGCAGATTTTTTCTGGAAAGAATATTAGTGAATCAGCTGGGTTTTTACGACAATCCGGCAGTTTATTGTCACCATTACAATGAACTGAATTTAAATTGGCCAGCTGCCATGGTGGGAACTTATGCATCTGGATCATTAGTCCAGGTCTCTAGATTACTAGTCCAGTAACATAAAACCACTTTCCTATTGTATTCGTCTATAGGAAGAGCATCAAAATATTTTCACTATGTCAAATTCACTAAAGAATTTTTAAAGAATTTTTGGCAGCTGAATGTCAACCATACTGAGGGAGTGATGTACCTTCAGAGATACCAAGTTTCAGATGTGACCTTAAACCAAGGCCACTTGGGTATGACCTCTTGGGTGGACGTAAAAGGTCGCATGGAACTATTTTGAAGAAAAGCAGGGAGTTCTCTCCAGTGTCCTAGCCAATATTTTTCTTCAAACAACACCGAAAACACCCGGTCTTTATCAGATTATTGTTTGCAAGAGCTTGCTGTGTGAAAAGTGGCTGCCATGTTTCCTACATTACAACAGTGTCCACTCTTCAGAAGTATTTCAGTGACTGTAAAGTGCTTTGAGATGTCCTAAAATTGTAAAGGGCGCTACATAAATACAAGTCTTTCTTATTGTTACATGTGGCGGTGTTCCTTTTGCTAGTGCTTTATGTTAACCTAAAGGCAGAAATGAACGCTACATCTGTTTATTGTCTGTAGCTGCAGTTTACTTTGTTCAACTCAATCTTATGTTAAATGCAGTTAGTAACGAAGATAAGACCATGGCTTTTAACCGTGATAACTCCAGGAGCATGTTCAATTAAATGGATTTGTGCATTCAACTTACACATATAGGAAGTGAGGGATAATCATTTGGAGGACAGATTTGAATTTACATCCAAAACCTCTAAAATGTAACTAACACAAACCTGCTTTTGTAATTGCTAGAGTAATATCAAAATAGAGATCCTATGGATCATCAGAATGGCCGGACATAACCATCAGCTCTATTGAAATATTAGGGAATTGGGCACATATGGTTAGACATTCCTATTACAGTTCTCCCATTGAAAAAGTCATAGTAGATACCCTTGGGATAAATACAAATGGAGGAATTTCTAGTCAGTAGAGACATAACCATGGAAAACAGCTGGTGTGGCCAGAGAAAAAATAAAGGGCAGCCATCTTGCAAGGATAAGAAAAAGCTACAAACCATGACATGCAAACAATTGGCCATGCTATAGTGAAAATAGACTCATGCTCCCATAAAATGCATTCAAAGGGGCAAGGTTTCCACTTTCCAGATGCAGATAAATCTGAAACTAAAAGGCTGACCAGTGAATAATAAAAATTGAAATTTTGCTATTACACATATGATCTAGCAATATTGTGAGCACAGGAGTGGAAAGTACAAATAACAAAGAAACAAGGTTTTGTCCTATGATAGTTTTAATATAGGAAATACTGGAGGTTCCATAGTATGTTCTAATGAACTAAGTGTTGCTTAAATTATGTTAGTCAAGGTTTATCACCCATTCCCATACAATAGCTGGAATTCTACTTTGAGTGAGAGGCCCCACCCACCAGCCAAAAAGGCAAGGGTGAACCTGCCTCCGCCAAGCCTGGGCAGCCACGCCAGGATTTTACCCTCCCCGGGCCCTTAATTGGCCTTGAGCGGGACTTTCATCTCTCTGAGGCAGGAAGTCCCGCCTAATGAGGCTGCCGGCCAATCAGCAGGCTGGCAGCTCTTAATCCCAGCAGCGTCACCGGGAGCAGTGACCACTGCTGGGACTACACCCAGCAAACAGCAGCAAGAGGGATGACAGCCCTGGAAAGAAGGTATGTTTTTGGGGCCTTGCCGGGTACAATCGGCCAGACCCCGGCGAGGCAAAAGGGGTTGGTTAGGATGGTGGGGAGGGAAGTGTTGTGTTCAGTGGGGGTGCTTGGGCTGTAGGGGGACCCTCTGTGGGGCACAGGGTGCCTGATCAGGAGGACCTCCACTCCCCCCACCTCAGCCCACAAGAAGATTAGATTAGAGATACAGCACTGAAACAGGCCCTTCGGCCCACCGAGTCTGTGCCGACCATCAACCACCCATTTATACTAATACTACACTAATCCCATATTCCTACCAAACATCCCCACCTGTCCCTATATTTACCTACCACCTACCTATACTAGTGACAATTTATAATGGCCAATTTACCTACCAACCTGCAAGTCTTTTGGCTTGTGGGAGGAAACCGGAGCACCCGGAGAAAACCCACGCAGACACAGGGAGAACTTGCAAACTCCACACAGGCAGTACCCAGAATCGAACCCGGGTCCCTGGAGCTGTGAGGCTGCGGTGCTAACCACTGCGCGACTAAAACCGCCAGTTTTACCTGGAATCATTCTGGGGGTCTTTTCCAATTGCCTGCCGCAGGTAAAATACCAGCAGCAGCAGGAGGAGGCCCTTAAGTGGAGTTAATTGGTCACTTAATGGCCTTGATTAGCCTGGGACAGGAACGATAATTTTCGCCACCGCCACCCCTGGTAAAATTGCAGCGGGTGCCAGAAGGCGTCAGGAATGGCATCCGCTGCCTCCCACTCAATTTTACACTTCCCCCTCCCCCCACCACCAGCCCATTCTTGTGGGGATGGGGGTGTAAAATTTCAGCCAATCCTTCTTCGCTCTGAATATGCATGACTTGTAAATTTAGAAGATTTGCAGCATGCATTTCAAATTTTCTGCCTGTCTTTTTTTTAAAAGATAGATGATTTTACCTTTTTTAATTCTTCCACTTCCAATGGACTAGTGATGACTGCTACTGGGATGTCCTTGGTGTTCACTAAAGAAGTCACACAAAAAGGCACATTATGTAGATTCATTGGTGAAGCACAGTGAGGAGCAGAGGAAACCGGGTTATTCCATTCCTATAGAAAATCTCATACCTAACATGTGGCAAAGTCATGTGTTAGATACAGAGCTTTTCCTGATAAACAGAAACCTAATTTTACTATCTCCCACTCTGTAATCTGATAACAGCTATAAGAAAAATCGCATTAACAAAATATATATATATTAATTATTTCATGTTAATGCAAATTATTCCAGCATAAATAGCAGTTTAATATACCTCACAGACTGATGTACACAGCCTCTCATTGACATAGCAGTTGGCCCTATATCTGGAATATTAGAATTGAAGACTTTCCCAGCCTCAAATTTTCCTTTATCAATGAGCCATACAAAGAAAAAAAAATAATAGAATATATTTTAAAATTTGCCATTTATATGTTAAGAGATTTTGCTCTTGGCTATTCAATTCCATATGGTACTGCTATCAAAGAGTGTCTGAATTCAGCAGATGAATAGCTGCAATAGGGAAGGGGAAGCCACGTAAAATAAGGAATCCACATATTGTGTGCTCAATCTATATATTATCTGTAAGTCAAATGCATGCTGAATAAAGTAGGGGCTAAATATCCTAGCTGTTTTCTATATTCACAACAAAGAAAAACAAACAATAATTTAGAAGACACCTTTTTTAACCATTGCACAGAAAGCTTAGAAACGATTGACATTTACTCTTATTTCTGAATAATTTTTAAATTATTTTAGCTGTCACTAGGATGCCTCCATCTCAATTAAATCTAACCACAATTTCCCCTCAGATGAATGTCAATCTACATGGAAAATTGAACGGTGAAAGATGAAAATCCTTGGTGTCAATCATCTGCCAGCTATTCACTGTGGTAATGCTCAACCTGTTCCACAGCTAATTTTTCAGCAATGCCAGACCTGTTTCAGTGTTAGAGCCATTAATAAATTGGTGGACAAGCCTAATTAAACATCCAGGAGGTTGAGGGGATGTTCTATTGCAGATGAGTCCCAACGTATTAGGCCACTTTGAATTACTTGTCTCCGCTTTTTCTTCCCAGAAAAGTTTTTGCCTGAAACTCTGCCACTTCATAGAATTTACCTTAGCTTTTCTTATTTTCAAGTGGGGATAAAGTAGCAGAAACTAGAGAAATGAAAACCTGGATCTGAACCAATTAAAAATATGCTACGGGTACCCATAGGGGACAAAAATCCAATTTCAAAAGATGTGTTTTGAGCGATGTGAAATCTGAACTGAACAACAACTGAGCCAACCAGCTCAATGCAACCTCAGTGCAAAAAATTGGGTATGCATATCTCCTTGTCAAGTTATGCTTTCACCTTGGGAAGAGCTGGACTGAGAATCTTTTATTGATTAAAGACTGAATACTAATACAATTTCTAATGTACTGCACAGCTCCAGATTAATAGTAGCTCGGTTTTAACCTTTGTAAGTATATCATGTTACCTTTAAGAGGAAACTCTTTTGAGCCATGTTTCAGCAGTAAGTTACTAGGCAAGTGTCCGGCTTCACAGATTTCTTGGAACAGCCAGTTATAGACATCCTGAACACAAAAAGGAGCATGACCTTCTTTCCAGCTGCAGTCACATTTCATTACTATCCTGTGACATCCTTTAAAATGGGTAATAAATCATTGAAAGTGAATCAAACCACTCCATTTCTGACAGTAAGAAACCTTAAAATAGTATTGAAACATGTAAGGTCTTTTACAGGGGCCACTCTAACCAGTAGTAATGGTGCCCTCTAATGGTTGATAGTCAAAATGTTCAACTGTTGTGAACACTTGGGGAATATTATCTGTATGATTAGGTGATGGCTACAATTTTCATTAACATATGAAATTAATTCCTCACTTTTGATGGAAAAATTGTTTTATTTTATTGCCTAATTATGCCAATCTGAGGTATATTGTAGAACTTTTCTATCATATGATAAATCTCACTAGTTTATAAATGTAAAGTATACTCATCCTCTGTTCTCCATATCTTTATATTCAGTATTACATATCCCATGGCATTGCTCACCGTAGGTCAAATGATAGGCTGTTTTATAATTACAGGAGTTTAATCCCATGTAACAGACAGTATATCATAAAATATAGTTGACCTGCCATGGTGCTTTACAACTAATTAGAAAGGAATCTGTGTGTCATTCTTCCTGTAACTGTCTGTCACTAAAATTACAGACATTTCTTGCTGAAGCATGACTTGATGTCAGTCAAGCAGTCAGACAGTATAGTGGTAGTAATGAAGACAATTTGGACAGCACAAACTCATGACTTTACTTATGTACTTAATTATGTACAGTAGTAGCAAAATTTTGCTAAGCATAAAAAGAACTGTCTCTTAATTGCTCAGAACTTGTGAAATATCAACAGGAAAACTCAAGTAAACATTGAAACTGTGAACTCAATGACACTCCTGACCCAGGGTATAGAGAAAAGGGCAGACCTGGGCAGAGGTGAGTTGTTACAGGGATTTCCAAAATAATATGAGTAGATTTATGCATAAATTCAGTGTTTTCTTGAAGAATTATTTATTTTATATGTTTATTATGTTAGAACTTTAGTGTTCAGATTTATATAACCAGTGACTCTAAAGCAGTGTTTTGAGAATTTTCGTTGGTTAGCTTTGAGTCGCATGTTGGTTCATTGATGATAGCTTTGAAAATCAAATTGAATAATTTGGTTTTGTGGTGATTGCTGCTTGTTGATTGGAAGTTTTCCCTGCTGGTCCAGCATATGGACTTAGTTTTGATTGGCTCAAGTGGGTCATTAAGCTTTTGAGCCAAACACAATTTTAATCCCCTTTTGGTACAATGTTTTAATCGGAGTTCCTGTCTCCATTTACAGAGGCTGTGATCAAGGCCATTAGCAATGGGCATTTGCAATGGGCGGAGTGGGACTTACCCTATGAATTAGGGACTCTGGCATAGTGGAATGGAGGTGCAGATGGTTGGTGGGTTGCACTGATATTGTATCAGCCAAAGTTGATATACTAAACAGGCCCAGCAAAATGCTGAATTGTCAGTGTCAGCTGCCTGTATGGATATGGATGGTGAAACCAGTAAAGAGATAATCAGAGATGGCCTTATCAGTGATTGTGAGATGGTGAGACCTTGCCTGATGACCATGAATATGAGTGGGAGAATGTTTATGCAAGGTGAAACTAAGTGAAGACATCAGGGTAGAGAGTCAGAGCAGACAGTCAAGGAGAATATCTGACAAGGTTAAAACCACTGAACATGAGGAGTTGCTTGATATAAATGCTGAATAAGAAGAATTGGGAATAGATTCAGGCAATGATGATATGTGGAAGGGGGAGAACTTGGGAGGATCGACAACAATGAAGACATTGATGGATAGCTGAGAGGGATGAGATGCTCCAAAAAGGAGTAAATACTAGAGGAGTACGTTGACAGGCCACGGCAGGACTTGGAGCTGAGGGCCACATGCCACCACAGAAAGTGATCTAAGGAACATGGTGGAATGTGTAACTGCACAGGTCATCCTTGATGAGGGATGAAGAGTGTGTGTTGGCAAGTCAGGCCCTGGGTATTAATGAACTCATCCAAGATAAGGTCATGAATAGGGAAACCTTTGTTCAAATGAGAGTAATATGAAAGGATGAGTAAAAGATCCACCGAGTAGACTAGGGTAGAGTAACAAGGCAAATGGAAAAAGAGATGATGAGAGGTTAACATTGTTGCTCTGGGTGAAAAGCTTGATAAGCATATTGAAGGATGCCCAGCATTAACCAGAAATCCCTCCTGCCAACTCCTGTTACTACCACTTCCAGAACCGTCTGGTGGAACGTAGAATTAAGTTCAGAGTAGGGGCAGAAAGAAGACAGTAAGCTACCAGGATGAACTCAAGCCTTTGGTAGCAATAAGATAGCAGATCAGTCGAGGCAAGGTAGCACAGAGGGGACATAGGAGATGATAGGCAAAGGTATTTAGCTACAGAATGGGAAAGGTTCATGTATCCAGGGTTGATGTTGAACTGCAGCCCACAGTTACATGGGTAGAACCATTAGAAGAGCAAAACACAACAATAGATAACCGAAGATTAATTAGAATATGATTGCAAATCATCTTGAAATGAAAATGTCTCAATTTTTGCATCCCAGCACATGTGTAAGATTAGCCTTTGTTGCATTTCCCTCCTGCCAACTCCTGTGACTACCACTTCCAGAACCGTCTGGTGGAACATAGAATTAAGTTCAGAGTAGGGGCAGTAACGGTTCTAATGTACAATCAGGGAGAGAGAGCTTAATAGAAGCCTGAAATAAAAACAGATAGATGAACGGGGACAGACCTGAAATGTTGACTCTGCTTCTCTCTCCACAGATGCTGCCTGACCTGCTGAGTATTTCCAGTGCTTTCTGTTTTTATTTCAGATTTTCAGCATCTGCAGTATTTTGCTTTTATCTTAATAGGAGCCTCCTGTCCCTGCAATTTTGGCTTTAGTGGCACAGCCTAGCTCCTTTTGCCACAGGAAGTCTACTGGGCATAGCTAAACGAAAATGAGCAGGCTTTTGTGGCAGTGTCAGAGGAATAGGCGAAAGTTCACTCCTGGAAAAATCCACTCCTTTCTGTCATTTGTACTTGCATCATCCACCTCGTATATGGTACTGTTGGGGAATTATATCTTGGCAATAATCTTAAAAGCTTTCTGTATTTTTCTGCACCAGTTTTCAGTTCCTGCGGTTACTGGATATAGTACTGACCCAGAGAGAACCAAATAGTGTGTTCACAAAAAAATCCACCCTCACCATTGGCTATCACATTCCATACAAGTGTACCAAGCAAGACATTCAGTATCATGTTGTATTAATGAACAATATCATGGGTGATCAACTAATGTGTATAACAATATTATTTAAAATAAGAACAGAGGATGCTTACGGATATTAATTCTTGTTAAAGCTAACACTTGCATATCACCCCCCATCACACAGCAACCACCCTTCTGTACCTCCAGCGTGTTAGAATCCATAAAGATTTTGCTGTACTCCTTGCCACTGAAATGAGCAATGATCTTTATTTTTCCTTTCTGGAGTTCTTCAGGAACACAATTCTTTTTCTTCATTTGAAGTGAAATCTGTTTTGAATTACACAAAAAAAAAATCACATTCACTCAATGCTTTGTATAGCCTGCTTAAGTACAAGATGACGACAAATCCTGACCCTTTATTGTGTTTGTACTGGGTGAATGTCAAACATCTTGTGTGTTTTACAGTGAAGTTCTGAAGCATGATATTTTTGTACTTGTGGCTCCCACTACTTCATAATGTAGCCACTTTATATAAGACTATTGCAGATACATTGCCTCTCACCTTATTCAACCGGATCCTCAGCTTTGCCATCCTTTCTGCTACAGATCTGATACAAGACAAAGGAATGTGAATCAGTCAGGACCATATGAGCTGCACTGAGTTCTCGTTTTAATCCTTATTCCATTAAATATGAAGCTCCACAGAATTCTAAAATGCTAAGTTATACTGCAGGAAAATCACACTGGAATGTTTAGACTTCACAGTAGCAGGTTGTGTTTTTGATACTGTGGATGCTTTCTTACTATATTCTAGATTGTCTAATTTATGGCGCAGTGGTTAGCACCGCAGCCTCACAGCTCCAGCGACCCGGGTTCAATTCTGGGTACTGCCTGTGTGGAGTTTGCAAGTTCTCCCTGTGTATGCGTGGGTTTCCTTTGGGTGCTCCGGTTTCCTCCCACATGCCAAAGACTTGCAGGTTGATAGGTAAATTGGCCATTAGCAATTGTCCCTAGTATAGGTAGGTGGTAGGGAAATATAGGGACAGGTGGGGATGTGGTAGGAATATGGAATTAGTGTAGGATTAGTATAAATGGGTGGTTGATGGTCGGCACAGACTCGGTGTGCCGAAGGGCCTGTTTCAGTGCTGTATCTCTAAACATAAACTAAACATAAGTAACTCAAGAATCCTAAAATAACTTGTGGGCAAGAACATTTCAGAGGTAATTGTTCAAGCCAATGTGAAATATCTAAAGTATTTAGCATTGTGATATGAATATCGGGAGAGATGTATAATGGACAGCCAATCTTACTCAGTCTACACTATCATCCAAAGTTAAAATTACCCCCATTTAGTGTTTCCTGGCTTACAGTTTGTGATGGCAGATACAGTGTGTTTGAAAATATTTTTCTTTAATCTTAATTAAATATATTGAAGATCTTAAAGATGTGTTTCTTAGGAGTTGGAGATTAGAAGTTACACACAGTTCAGTTCCACCTGAGCATTCGCCCAGGGAAGTAGATAGAAATGGAGTCAAAAATGAGCTTGTTAGCTGAGAAGTGGCATAAACAAGGGGGAGTGATGTACCTTAGTTGTGGGTTTCAGACTAGTTGCCGCACTCCCAGGAACAAATATTTCATATAAAGCAACTTCAAGAGTTTAATGCTACGATGAGCACCAAGTGCTCCTCCTAAATAAATAGCGAAAGTCTGAAAAGGCACCATTATATTGGCATGTGTTTCATTCAGATTGTGGTCGGGTGGTGTCCATGCATCAGCTCCCAGCCCTTACACCACCAGAACCAACTCCCTTATCCTGACAGCACAATCCACTCTTTTTGTTAGCAGAGATAACACGGGAAAACACTGTACAGATGCCACCAACTACAGGCCAAAGTAAACAAGCGGCAATGTGAAAATACCTAAAAACAGAATTGATTGTTAAACTATCCTATGTGCATCTATGAACATCAGACTCAGCAGTGTTGCCCATAGTAGAATAGCATTTGGCCGCATAGTATGATAACATTTGTCAAAATTTACACGTAAATAAGTTTGTTTAAAGCCTACTATATGCTTTTTCTCGACCATTTTACGTAGAATTTACAACACGAAAACAGGCCATTTGGCCCAACTGACCCGTGTTAGTATTAATGCTCCACACAAGCCTCCTTCCAACTCATGTCATCTAGCCCCATCATCATCCTCCTAAATTCTTCATTGGTGAATAGTAGAACAAATACCAGAGTATTTTGAGAAGTAGGTGATGGGACCAGCTGTAGATTGAAGACCTTTGACTGTCTTTACTGATTTTCAGTAAAAAGCAATTCAAAGAGCTATTTTAGAATTATGTGAAAGCCTTTTGACATAGACTGTTTACTCGACTCATTTAGTAATTAGCGTTCAAATCATATTTTCCTTTTTGGATTTACCTTGTGGCTGGGTCAGTCTCTTGACCATTAAGTTTCTTCTCCATTTACCACAACCCAGCAAATGGTCAGCTGCATAAAAGAATATGGTGGAACCTTACATTAAACAATCTATTTACGATCACACTAAGGAGAGCAACCAAACCAAAAGCCTAATTAATCGCTTGCGTCCTAACATATTAATTGCATCACATGACTTTTACCTACATTTCTGTTTGTAGGGCATTTCATTCATTACATCTTAATTAGACGTTATTTCATTACATCTAGAAGTGCCCGCCTTCATGCGGCAGGTTAAACGGGAATTCTTTTAGTTAAACTTTCTTTTAACTTATTAGCCATGGGTCAGTTAGCAAAAACTAACAGTTAAAGCTCTGTATGAGGTATGAATGGCAATGTAGAGATTTTTCAATAAGTCTCATACAATTTCATCATTTCTGTGCATATGTGTTTGTTTAGCTGTTAAGCTATTGAGTTTCAATCATGGGAAGATTCAGTGCAAGCAGGGTTCAAAATTGGCCAGTTGTATGAGGTAGGTAATTGCTTGTTTCAAGTTTCCTATTGATATTTACATGGAGTCTCCATTATCTGCCATAGCCATAGAAACATGAACTTACAGCATAGAGGTGGGGGCATTTCAATATAAGGAGCCTGTGCTGGTACCAGCTCTTCAACAGGAGCTTCTGTTTCAAATATTTATCCAATTCCCAGTAACAGAACCCCCAAATTTTCCTTCCATTGAAGTTAATGGAAGGAAAATCCATGAAGGTTCTGCGAGGAATATGCAATCCTTCACCCCAGATTTTCCTTTCTGCCTTCTGCCCAGGAGATGTTAAAACCCCAGGTGGTAAAGACAAAACTCTACACAGCAACTCATTATTACAGCAGATAAGTGTAGAGTTTTTTTCAATCTCTCTCTCTTTACTCTCCAGAAGTAGGATCAACCAAGGCTTCAACTTTTCCAAATAATTGGCTTCATTTAGAAGTTTTGGAGTTGCTGATGCTTGCAATCTTAGCAATGTCGCTCAAAATTCAGAATGGTCAAAGTTTTCTGCTTTGGGAGACTGAGGGATTAATTTTCCGTTGACATCCTTCTTGGTTCTGTTCTCTGTATCCTGGACTGATTCCTCCTTTCACTTTAAAATGATTGATCTATATCACCCAATACTGTTAGCAAAAGCAGAATGCTTGTGAGTTTTTTCTCTCACTCTCCATATCTCAAGGTTCTAAACAAAACAGCCTTCTTGTTATGTTTCCTTATCTCTCCTCATCCTTCAAAAGTAAGTCTTGAACTAAGGTTGCAGACACATACTTTTAACCAGACATTATAGACTGCGAGCAAAAAAACAGCATGCATTCTTGAACAGTTAAGTTTAATGGTATTGCGTTCTATCCTTTGTCGTGATTTATTGGTTTCTAGCCGATCCTTTCAGCTTCTCTTGAAAGTCAAAATTCTTCAATTCCTCTTCAATTGAGTGTTGGAGATCGAACAAATCACTTTAGTTGTTCTTTGAATCTGAAATGCATTCACCAGAGATAAGGTTAAGCATTATTATTACAAGAAGCTTAATCGCTATGACATCTGCACAAAAGTTCTTCAAATAACAAAAATGAAAAATAACAAGTTTAAATGTATTTCCCTAAATCTACTCTCATTTGGCTACATTGCTCTCACTTGGGCTGCTTCATGCTGTTGCATGGCAATAATCTTTCCCATCAGTGGATAACTCCTGTACTCTAGCCTTTGGAATTCCCTATTCGTCACCTCAGGGTGCAGTGTAAACAGCAAGTATTAGCCCAAGCTAAAAAATTAAAGGGTACAGGTACATGTATAAATGGCACATTTTCACTAAAGTCTCCAGAATTGGGATGGCAGTCAGTCCACTCGCAGGCCCCAGAAATACTATCGAGCAAGGTAGCGTAAATTTGGTTGGCAAGATTTGCATTGGTGTTCACAATGTCAGAGTGTTAATGTCCTTGTTAGTCAATTTTGCTATCGCTATCACCAATATAAATGCTAACTGCCAATGTTTTTCTCCAGAGGGGGTTAGTCCCAGTACATTCTGATACATGGATGCAGCAGCATAATCTTCTTGGTGTTTACGCACAGAAACAGGCCATTGGGTCCAAGCTGCTTCTTTGACATGAAATATATGTAAGGTCAGCCTTCAGGGAACTATATTCGCCCGGTGTAGGTATCTGCTTCCCTCCCTCACTTGGTGAATTGTCCCGAACTCAAACTTCTCGGGTATGGTTGAATCTCAGGTTTTTCAACAAAGAACTCTTTCTCAATATAAACAGTAAAACCAGTGTTTCATTCTAAGCTGAGCCTCATTTTTCCTCAACTGTTGCTGAGTTTTCATTCCTCCAATACACATTCTGACTTGTGGTACCGGGAACAAAAAATGGTCACAACCTGAAGCAACTCCCTGTCCGTTACCTCCGGTATGAAATACTGCATTTCCAGAACTCCCTTTACAAATAGCCCCCAACAATGAGAGGAGGCAATAGGCAGGAGAATCAAAAACCCCAAAATCCCCAGTTGATACATCACTTACCTGCAACAGAGCAAAAGATCAAGGCAGTGAATGCTCATTTTATCTAATATCTGATATAATACTTACATAGATATTAAAAACTAATATTAAAATAAAATAAATATGATAAAACTGATGAAAGCAAATGACTGTAATACCAACACATATGGGGAGTCAAAACAAAAAACATGGAGGGAAATTTTAACCCACAAAAACTGGCAGGTTTGGATCACGTGGATGTTAAAATGTTAAAAATCCCAAACCCGCCCAATTCCGGTTTTAATGGAGGTGGGACAAGGGGCAGGTGGCCAACACACAGCCAGGGGATGGGTTGACCACTAAATATTATAATGAGGCTTCAGATTTAATCTCCATTGTAAATTTAATGCTGGGGCCTTGGGAAATCAAACAGCTAAAGGGAGATGAGAACTGTTGGCTTTTCACGGATCTGCACGATTCAGCTCACTTGCTTCCGCACCCACCACCACCCCCCAGACCTCACCGTGATCAGACATGTTCCCCAGCCCCCCCACCACCCCACAGCCACAGAGTCCCCCTTTGCCTCGATCTCCCACCTTCCCACTTATTTCCCCTGAGATTTTTCCCATCCCTTCCTCCCTCCCTTCGCTGCGTCATGGTTGCAGCATCCGATCCCCTGGATAACACTTGCAATCTTCCCCGGCCCTCCACCAAGACTTTCAGTCTCCCCTCTGAAGCCTCAGATCTGCCTCCCGAGGGCTTTGATCTTCTGCTGGGGGATCCAATTTTCCCCCCAAGTCCTCCAATCTCCCTACCAAAGTCTTCCTACACCACCCCAGGCCACCAATCTCCCCCTAAAGTCCTCTGATCAACCCCCATAACCCTTCCGATCTCCCTGCACACCCCTTCCAATTTCACCCCCGAGGCCTCTGATCTCCCACCGCAGCCCAAGGCCTTTAATCTCCCCTCACGAACAATCCGATCTCCGCCTGAGGCCTTCAACCACTCCACTAAAGCCTCCGATCTTCCCGCTCCCCCTTGAGGCCTTTGATCTTCCATCCAACCTGTGGCTTCCAATTTTCCTTAGTCCCCAGCCCAGCCTTTCCAATCCCTCCCTCCCTTCGTCCTCTCTGCTCCCCAGCTGCATTCTGGTGCTGAAGGCTTACCCGCTGAACAGGCAGCCCACCTTCTTAATCTAGCTGTCTGCAGCCGAGAAAGGGAGACAAAAAGTGTTCATTAGGCCCTGCCGTTAAATTTGGCAGGACCTGAGGGGAACCCGTTCTTTGGGGTTTCCTGACAGCAAATGAGCTCCCAGCTCCCTCCCTGCCTCCGAGCTAACAACGGGGCCATTGCCACTTTATTCGCTTCTCTTTTCCCAGTCTTTCCTGCTTTTTCTTTTCTGCACTTGCAATGACAACTCTACTCATTCCAGCTGATTGTATCTTCGGCATGACCACACCGATCTCAGCGCCAACAGAGGGGAGCAACTGTCGGTGGAGGAAAACCTCTCACCTTTACACTCCCACCCATCCTCTCACCATCGCCCCAGGCAGCAAAGAAGCCACAGGCTCTTTGATGTCTCATAAAAGAGGGAGGTTCCTCAGTTCCTCACCAGAATCCTCACATACATCTGCAGGTTGGTCTGTCAGAGAAGCGAGAGGAATCAGGAGTAGGTAAAAGGTTGGTTTATGTGAAACCATTTCTGTATCGTTGGCTTAGCCTGAATCTTGTAGATACCTAGACCAGCCTTGCCAACGACGAGAGTAGGACACCAATATTTCGGGGTAAACAGGCCCTGCAGAATCAAAACCTTTGACCATGATCCGCTGTCCCATCCTCCACTCTACTGAATGGACTCAAGAATCAAAGTCTATTTTGTTTGCCCGTTGGCATTTGCCAATGTTTGCAGTGACAGATAAAATAATCTGCAGACCTGTGGGCAGTTCAGGGGTTCCCATTGTCCTCCCATAAATATCTCATGTGGAGGGAAGAGATTGGTAATATTAGAGTGTGTAGAACAGATTGCCATCAGAATCAGGGGGAAGCAGTTGGTCCTATGTTTTAGATGACTGAGCTGTTGTGGTGTCATACAACACACAAGGTGGCCATTTGGCGATCCAATTAGTCCCAGTCCACTGTTCTTTCCCCATAACTCTGCAATTTTTTAGCCTTCAAATATTTATTTAATTCCCCTATGTAACTTATTGAATTTGCATCCACCAGCCTTTCAGGCAGTGCAATCCAGCTTATAAGTGATTAGACACAGTTTCAGGTGGGTATAATGGAACAGGATTACTGGCAATGCATAGTCAGTGGTCTCCACTGCTAGATAGAATGATTTCTTCACCTCAGGTACCTGCGGTGAAGGGGCTGATGCCAGAGCCTTTCGTAACTTTTCCACTGACTCTGTACAGGCTGGAGTCAACTCCCAGGGAGCCTCCTTTTAGAATAGGGCATAGAGGTGAGCATTAAGGGTTGTGAAATCCTCATTAAAGCCCCTACAGTAGCCAACCAGACCCAAAAAAAGATCACAGGTAGGTGACAGAAACAGGCAAAAGCAATTTTAAAACTACCTTTGCCTTATGCTTATCAGAGATTCACCCATCAATACTGATCCAAACACTTAGAAATGAGACCACCTCTTGGGCTATCGATGCTTTATTGTGGGTTCACGTTTATCTCCATCGTGTGTAACAGTTTCAAGAATTCGTCCCGCAAAGAAATGTGAGTTTTTATACCCAGCATGTGTATGAGAAAATCAGCTAGTTACTGGATAAAGGTGCTAGACTGGCAGAAATAAGCTTGTGTCTTGATCATTTTCTAATGAAAAATAAGTGATGAGTTGTGAAAACCTTGGAGAGGGCAGTTTCACGTATACTATTGTTCCGTGAAGTTAAATATAAATTTATGCTGACAATCGGGGTTTAAAGGAATCGGTCAGAAGCCACTTGAAATGTCAAACATGGTGGAGAGGGCAGTGCCCATCAGGACCACAGGGGCAGTGTTCATCAGGGCATCGGAGGTAGTGTCCATCAGGACCTTGGGTCAGTATCCATCAAGACATCAGGGGCAATGTCCATCAGGACCTCAGGAGCAGTGCCCACCTGGACCACAGGAGCATTGCCATCTGGACCTCAGGGGCAGTGCCCATCTGGACATCGGGAACAGTATCCAACAGGAGCTCAGGGCAGTACACATCAGGACCACAGGAGTAGTGCCCATCTGGACCACAGGGGCAGAGCCCATCTCGACCTCGGGGGCAGTGTCCATCAAGACATGAGGGGCAGGTTTCATCAGAACCTTGGGGGAAGTGCCAACTGGACCTCAGGGGCAGTATCCATCAAGACATCAGGGGCAGTGTGAATCAGGAGCACGGGGTCTGTGCCATCTGGAACTCGGGGGCAGTGTCCATCAAGACATGAGGGGCAGTGTCCATCAGAATCTTGGGAGCAGTGCCACCTTGACCTCGGGGACAGTGTCCATCAAGACATCAGGGGTAGTCCATCAGGACCTCGGGGACAGTGTCCATCAAGGCATGAGAGGCAGTGTCCATCAGTACCTTGGGAGCAGTGCCACCTGGACCTCAGGGGCAGTGCCTATCTGGACCTCGCAAACAGTGTCCATCAGGACCTCGGGGGCAGTGTCTATCGACCTCAGGGACAGCATCTAACAGGACCTCAGGGGCAGTGTCTATCGACCTCAGGGACAGCATCTAACAGGACCTCAGGGGCAGTGTCCATCTGGACCTTGAGATCAGAGATGACCATTGGGGTGCACGTTGGTGGAACTTTATTGTGCTGCCTGTAATCGATGGTTATTCTCCATGATCCATCTGACTTTCTAACTGGCCAAGTCAGTGAGTTGGCCCAATCAGCAATCATGCTTAATATCCCTTGTTCTACCAGGGAATCACTTGTAGCTTCGACATGTTCATTAGCTTTAATTGGCAGGGCCTCATTTAAATAACTCTTTAATGACAGGAGGCTGCATCTGGGGCCTGAGGGGATGGTTCCCAACAGTCAGTGGACGGAGGACTTTGCAGGAGATCAAGGGTTCCGGTGAGATGGGGAGAGGGGGAAGATTCCAGGATTGCAAATGCTCAAGGACTGCAACTGCAATCTGCAAACACAGTCTTCTGCAATGGCCAAGCTGTAGTGGGCTTGTCGAGGCTGGTCACCGCTCATAATTGTAGCCATGGCCGAGGTGACTGAGGCCAATTCCCCATGTCCGATGCGACACAGACAGGCATTGAAGGTACACCCTCTCAAAGATCCTTTGAACCTACCGTACTCGCACCGTCAATCCAGTCAAGCCTGGATACAGGCCTTGAGACGCACCAGATTGGTCAGACTAAGATCGATTGAGACACTCCCTGGTGAAATGATACTTTTTTCCAATTTTCCCATGTTACCCATAAACAAGTCTTTTCCACGACCAAATTTAGGTCAAACCTCTACCTTTCCCTTTTCGGATGACTGACATGTATTTCATAAATGGCTGTCCCTCTTTCTGATTGTCCCACTTTGAAACCATCCTGAGAAGCACTGAATGCTCCATGTGATTCACATCCTAAAATCAAATCCTTCCAGGGCTGCCTGGAGGTGCGGACATGAGTGACTTATCAGAGTTTTAAGTAATTGAATCACAAGTGTCATTGTTGGCCCGAGTTTGGTCCTTCCTCACTAGCCGTTATTCGTAGACTTTATCATAGTATTGCCATAAACAGGCCACATAGACAAGGAAGTTCTCATCTGACAACTGTCCACAGTAGGCAATATCTCAGTTACATTCCTCCTATTAAACTCCTTGACAGAACCTTCTCTTGTAAGTCATCGATCATCCCCTGTTAGCATTTGCGGTCACTTGACAGGGTGCTGTAAATGGGGACCCCACAGTCCATAAAAGCAGCCTCACTATCCCTGGTTCATCCAGATTGTGAAGCTCAGCCACCTGTGCAACATTGCTGAAATGTTTTACAACATCCCCCTTCCTACCAAATTTAGGTACATTTGTTACCATATTTTGCAGCTGTTAGTTGGTATAGGGTACCATGAATTGGGTGTTATTGGGGTTTGGATCTATGTCATATTTTTTCTTTCTCATGGGACATATTTCCTCACCCATTCCCTGATCTTTGCAATGGTATTCGGCTGCTTGCTGGACCAAATCCTCCCTATCCTCCCGGTAATCAACATCCACACCCCCTTGAATGGCGCATATTATCCCCATCTTCATTTCTAGGGCCCATTCCAGTCTCTCTGTTTTTCTGTTCCAACAAGCATGGGAGACTATATCTCCCTACATTTCTAAAGCCAGTGCCGCTTGTGTTTTAACTGTGGCTGGGAGGTCACTATTCTTTCTTCGTAATTGCTCCATCTGGTGCTCAGGTTCAGCATAACTAGTCCTACACTGTTCCAGTTCTCGATCTTTTTCAACAATCTGTGATTGATAATACTCTACATGTCCTTTTATAAAATGAGTACATCTTCCTGGCTGCTTGTTTCCTTTCCTTTGCTCCCTTCTCTCATACCACATCCCCTTCTCTAACTCTGCTATCTTCTGCATCAATTCCTCAATCTTCTTTTCTCCTCTTTTCCTGCCCTTGGTTTCCTTCTGAACTTGAAGTGAAACCACAAATGACCAAACTGCCTTTGGCTGCCTATCCTTGAGTTTCATCCCCTGTTTCATCTCCCTGAACGAGTCTCGCAAGCTTCAAAAGGGCTTGTGTCCTCCTCTGCATTCCCAAATTGTTCCTTTCACCTTGGGAGGTTGGCCCTAATGTACCCCTGTATGGCAGACTCCATACTTTTTTATAAACTCCCTGATCTTATGTTTTACACCTACTCATTGCATTGAGTCCCCTAGTTGTTTCTCCCCTATGGGAGTTTGCAGTCTCTACTTCTATATGCTGCCTGAGTTTGTCCATTTTCTGGTTCCCTGAGCCTTATAAGCTCCCTGAACCCATCTACTGTTTCCCAAACTGCTAAAAGCTCCCCGAGCTTTACTTAACCAGCTACTTTGGTTGTATTAACCAAGTAGGCTGTAATGTCACTGTGGGGACAGATCAAAAGTAAGCTAATTAGCTAACAAACTAACTGTGGAGCTGTGGAGCCAATTTATAAAAAGTAACAAGCAGAAGCTAACAGGACAGCTGCAGATAGCTTAATAGTAGCCTATTGTTAAATAATCAGCCTAACAGTTCAAGGAGGGGGAATGTGAAACTACTGAAATAAAATGCAAAAATAAAATGCTGGGACGAATGAACCAATCATGCACTGATAATAGAAGTCTGCAAACCACTCAGAAACAGGGGTGGGGGGCGTTACTAGTTTTGTTTGAATAACTATAAGAAAGGCTTACTGTAGTGAGCACATGTTCTTTTGTTTTTTCTTTTGCATGTTTTTTTGTTTTGCTTTTTGTTCTTTTTGTATCCTTGCAATGTAACAATCATATACTGCAATAAAGTTTCTAAAAGTTACGGTCGGACTTCGTCTCTCTTTGTAACTGATGGGATCCACCAGTCACTCAATCTAACTAAACTCTCGATTGATCTTAACACACTTAAAACACAATGGTTTTAGAGTTGCTTACAACCTTAGAAGTTCAACTCAAAGCTCAGAATGGTCAAACTTTTCTGCTTCGAGAGATTGAGGCATTAGTTCTCCATTGACATCATTCTTGGTTCTCTTCTGCTCTGTCTCTTGGACCGTCTCCTCCTTTCACTTTAAAATGGCTGATATTATATCACCCATTGCTGTCAGCAAAAACAGCTGCTGGTATGCTTTTCTTTCTCACTTTCTCAAGCTTCAAAACAAAACAGCCATCTTGTTATGTTTCTTTTATTTTTATTTAGAGATACAGCACTGAAACAGGCCCTTCGGCCCATCAAGTCTGTGCCGACCAACAACCACCCATTTATACTAATGCTACATTAATCCCATATTCCCTACCACATCCCCACCATTCTCCTACCACCTACCCACACTAGGGGCAATTTACGAAGGCCAGTTTACCTATCAACCTGCAAGTCTTTGGCTGTGGGAGGAAACCGGAGCACCCGGCAGAAACGCACGTGGTCACAGGGAGAACTTGCAAACTCCGCACAGGTGGTACCCAGAACTGAACCCGGGTCGCTGGAGCTGTGAGGCTGCGGTGCTAGCCACTGTGCCGCCCCATTCTTTTAAAAGTATGGCATATCTTCAACTAAGGCTACCAACATATACTTTTAACCAGACACCATTAATTAAGCAAAAACCATCATGCACTTTTGAACAGCCAAGATTAACAGTTCTGTGCTCCATCCTTTATTGCTAGCATATCATCAGTTCCTAGCTGATTGTTTTAGTTTCAAAATCCAAGTCAAAAATCCTACACAATGTAAAGAGGAAATCAGAAAATGTATTCAAAATTGTGAAGTGCTTTAATAAGATATTTAAACTATTTCAACTGATCCATGTATCAGTAAATAGCATAAAATCACCAAAAGAACAAAGGGAGGCATGAGGAAAATTTTGTTATGCATGGACTTATCACATGGTTTGCCCTACTAGAAAGAGTAAAGGAAGCATAATTCCTAGTAGTTTTTCAAAGGGATGTGCTTAAATATGTGATAAATTTAAATTCAGGAGCATGGACAAAGTGCCAGGGAATGTATGTTCTCTGACTTCTCTTCCCACATCGTTATCATTATCTCCAATGTTCCTGCTAAGCTGAGCACATGCACAGTTGTGTAACAGCCGGGTAGGTACCACTCAGGCCTTGCTGTGTGATAAATACCAAGTCTGCACAGCAGCCGCTCAAATAAGTTTAAAGGTACCACATATTGAAAAAAAACTGACAAAATTTGGGTATTCCCCCTAAGGATCTATTTTGGCCCCTCCTACTTCTCACCCACATGCTGCTCCTTGACGACATCATCTGAAAACATAGCGGCAGTGTTCACATGTACATTGATGACAGATGACTCTACCTCACCACCATGTCTCTCGACCCTGCACTGTCTCTAAATTGTCAGACTGATTGTACAAAATTGAGAACTGCATGAGCAGAAATTTTCTTCAACTAAACATTGGGAAAACCAAAGCCATTGCCTTTGGTACCCACCCCAATCTCTGTTCCCTAGTGACCAATTCAATCCCTCTCCCCGACAACCGTCTGAAGCTGAACCAGACTGTTCGCGATCTTGGTGTTATATTAGACCCCAAGATGAGCTTCCAACCACATATCAGTGCCATCAGTAAGACCACCTATTCCCAGCTAGGGGTGCTGCCTCAGTGCATCTGTTGCTGAGACCCTCATCCATACCCTTGTCACTTCTAGACATGATTATTCCATTGTACTCCTGGCTCCCTCACATTCTACCCCTTGTAAACTTGAGGTCATCCAAAACTCTACTAGTTATGTCCTAACTTGCACCAAGTCCCATTCAACCACTACCCCTGTGCTCACTTACCTACATTGACTCCCAGTTAAGCAATGGCTCAATTTTAAAATTCTCATCCTTGTTTTCATATCCCTCCTTGGCCTTGCTCCTCCTATCTCTGTTATCTACGCCAGTCCTACAAACCTCTGAGATATCTGTACTCCTCCAATTCTGGCCTCTTGAGCATCCTGGCTTTTAATCACTCCACCACTGGTAGCTGTATCTTCAGCTGCCAAAGCCTCAAGCTCTGAACTTCCTTCACCAAACCTCTCCACTTCTCTTTCCTCCGTTAAGACGCTCCTTAAAACCTACCTCTTTGACCAAGCTTTTCGTCACCTGCCTTTTGTAGCTCAGTGCCAAATTTAGTTTCGTAACGCTTCTTGAAGGATCTCAGAATTCTTTCAGCACATAAGGAGGCCATTCAGCCCGTCATGTCAGCACTTGCTCTCCAAAAGAACAATTTTACCTAGTGCCACTCCCCTGCCTTCTCCCCATAGCCCTGCACATTCTTCATTTTCAGATAACAATCCAATTTCCTCTTGAATGCCTCAATTGAACCTGCCTCCACCATACTCTCAGGTACTGCATTCCAGATTCTAACCACTCGCTGTGTAATAAAGTTTTTCCTCATTTTGCCAATTACCTTATTCTCGATCCTTCCACCAATGGAAGCAGATTTTCCCTGTCTATTCTGTCCAGACCCTTCATGATTTTGCACACCTTTATTAAATCTCATCTCAACCTTCTCTTCTCCAAGGAAAACAGTCCCAACTTCTCCAATCTATCCACGTACCTGAAGTTTCTCATCCCTGGAACTATTCTCATGAATCTTTTCCACACTCTAATGCCTTCACATCTTTCTTAAAGTGTGGCACTCATAACTGGACACAATACTCCAGTTAAGGCTGAACCAGTGTTCTTTACTATTAATGAAGTGCAGGATACTGTATGCTATATTAACTGCTCTCTCCCCCTGCCCTGCCACCTTCAATGATTTATGTATATATTCACCCAGGTCCCTCTGCTCCTGCATCCCCTTTAGAATTGCACCCTTTATTTTATATTGTCTCGCCGCATTCTTCCTACCAAAATGAATCACTTAAGACTTCTCTGCATTAAATTTCATCTGCCACTTGTCCATCCACTCCACCAACCTGTCTATGTCCTTTTTACGTTCTACACTATCCACTTCACAGTTCACAAAGCTTCTACGTTTTGCATCATCTGTAAATTTTGAAATTGTGCCCTGTACACCAAGGTCTAGGTCATTAACATATATCAGGAACAGCAAGGGTCCTGACACCAACCCTTGAGGAACTCCACTACAAACCTTCCTCCAGTCCGAAAAAATCCATTAACCATTACTCTCTGTTTCCTGTCACTCAGCCAATTTCGTATCTATGTTGCTACTGTCCCTTTTATTCCATGAGCTATAACTTTGCTCACAAGTCTGTTGTGAGCCACTTTATCAAATGTTTTTTGGAAGTCCATGTACACCACATCAACAGCATTGCCCTGATCAACCTTTTCTGTTACCCCATCAAAAACTCCAACAAGTTAGTTAAACATGATTTGCCCTTCTGTGCTGGCTTTCCCTAATTAACCTGTATTTGCCCAAGTGACTATTAATTTTGTCCCGAATTATCGTTTCTAGAAGCTTCCTCACCACTGAGGTTAAACTGACTGGCCTGTAGTTGCTGGGCTTATCGTTACACCCCTTTTTGAACAAGGGTGTAATATTTACAATTCTCCATCCTCTGGCACCATCCTGAATCTAAGGAAGGCTGGAAAATTATGAACAGTGCTTCCGCAATTTCCACTCTCACTTCCCTCAGAATCCTTGAATGCATCTCGTCCGGTCCTGGTGCCTTTGCAACTTTAAGCACAGACAACTTATCCAATACCTCTTCCTCTTCAATTATAAACCCTTCAAGTGTCTGAATTACCTCCTCTTTCAGCATGACCTGCACAGCATCTTCTTCCTTGGTAATGATATGCAAAGTATTCATCTAATACCTCAGCCATGCCTCTTGCCTCCATGTGTAAATCCCCTTTCTGGTCCCTAATTAGCCCCATTCCTCCTTTTACCTTTTACCCTTTTACTATTAGTATGTCCATAGAAGACATTTGGATTCCCTTTCATGTTAGCTGCCAGTCTCTTTTCATACTCTACTTCTCTTATTTGCTTTTTCATTTTGCCTCTGAACCTTTTATATTCAGCCTGGTTCTTCATTGTATTATCCACCTGACATTAGTTTTTTCCTTCTTTTTCTTCTTCAACTTAATCCCTGGCCGGAATTTTATGCCCCCCCCCCCAAAGAGCGGGAAGGTGGTGGGGGAGGCTCTGGGGGCCTTTCCCGACCCGCTCTTACCTCCGCCGCCACTTTATGCAGGGCGGCAGCAGCGAAAAACAGTTAGAGATGTTGCCCAGTTAACAGCCACTTAAGGGCCTCTGCCCGCTGCCATGGGGATTTTACCCTTGGCAAGCGGACGGCCCAGGCTCAAGGAAAGCCGCCTGACAAAAGCCCGACAGAAGGCCGCCCCCGCTGCCCCAACCACCCCCAACACGCCCCCTGTTGCCCCAATCGACCACTCTTGCCTTGCCGGGGCCCGACTGATCACCCCGGCGAGGCACAAAAACTTACCTTGGTACCGGTGCTCCCCAACTTCTTCTTGAAGCTTGGCTGCAGTTCCAGCAGTGGCCACCGCACCCGGTGGCGCTGCTTGGACTAAAAGCTGATGGCCCGCTGAATGGCCGGCAGCTCCATTAGGTGGGACTTCCTGCCTCAAGCGGATGGAAGTCCCGCCTCAGAACAATCAAAGGCCGGGGAACCGCAAATTGCGGGTCGGATCCCCAGGCCAGGCGGATGTGGGCTCGCCACCAACTTTTTAGTCGGTGGACGGCTCCCATCCGCCGAGCGAAAAATCCCAGCCTCTACCTTTTTCGTCATCCCGGGAGCTCTGGGTTTGTTTGCCCTACCTTTTCCCTTCCTGGGAATATACCTTGACTGTGCCCAAACTATCTCTTCTTTAAAGGCAGCCCATTGTTCAGTTATTGTTTTGCCTGCCAATCTTTGATTCCAATTTATCTGGGTCAGATCCATTCTTACCTGATTGAAGTTGGCTTTCCCCCAGTTAATTATTCTAACTCTGGATTGTTCTTTGTCCTTTTCCATAGCCAACATAAAACCCTATTTTACAATGACCACAGTCCCCTAAATGTTTCCCTACTGACACTAGATCCATTGGCCCACCTCATTCCCAAGAACCTGGTTCAGCAGAGCCTCCTTTCTAATTGGACTGGAAACATACTGCTGTAGAAAATTCTGCTTCACACACTCTAGGAAATTTTGCCCCTCTCTGCCCTTGGCACTACTATCTCAATCTATATTTGGCTAATTAAGGTCCCCCATTATAACTACTCTATAATTCTTGCACCGCTGTGTAATTTCCTTGCAAATTAGTCTTTCCCACTAGTTGGTGGCCTATAGACTACACCGAGCAATGTGATTGCACCTTTTCTGTTCCTCAGCGCTAGCCAAATAGATTCTGTCCTTAATCCATCTGGGACGTCCTTTTTCTCCAGCACTGCGATGTTCTCCTTAATCAAAACTGCCCACCCTCCCCTTTCCTTGCTTTCCTTTTTTTCCTGAACACCTTGTATCCAAGAATATTTAGCACCCAGTCCTGCCCTTCTTTGAGCTAGGTCTCCGTTATCGCCACAACATCATATTTCCACGTGGCCATCTTAGGATGCTTAAGGTGCTAAATAAATATAAGTTGTTGTTAATTTGAAGGTGTGTCTTTATAGTTAATACTTGTTCTATGTGATCTTCTTCTGATCTGGTTTCAGTCTCCTGAAGGGGGGTGGGGGGAGGGGCGATGGTCAGAGAGGAAATTTAATAAAGCGTCCCAAGACTCTTCACAGGAGCATTATAAAACAAAGTGTGACTGGGTGACACAAAAAGAATGGCAGGAAATGTTAACAGAATGTTTTACATTTAAAGGAACTGTAAGTTACATGCAAGACTTTAAATATATTGCTGGCTGATCATTGCGAATAGCAAATTGTAGCAGAGTTATGAGTTCAACCATTCAGCTGCCTCTATTTGCTTACTCCGCCACACCTCCACTCAGGTTCTCTCCCTGAATTCACATCTTTCCCGAGTCACTAGTTTCTCTCCTATTTCCCCTCACACCCACTCCAAGCTCATCCTGCCCATAAATCCATCTCCTGCCCCCATGACTCTAATTCCACCGAGCTGCTGACCTTTTCTTCCTCATCCCAATGCTAGTTGACTTTGTAAATAGTTCCCTCTCCTCATGTACTGTCTCCCTCTCATTTACCTCCCCACCTGTCCTTGCTGACCTGCATTGTGAATTGATTCTCCGATGCCTCCAGTTTAAAATTATTATCCCCGTGTTTAAAGCCCTTCATGGCAGCACCTTATCTCTGTAACCTCCTACAGCCCTTAAGCCTACCCCCACCCCCACTCCCCAATAACTGGGTTCCTTTGACGCGAACTATTTTTGCATTTCACCCCCTCCCTCCCACCACCATTGGTGGCCCACCTTCACCCAGCTAGATCCCCCATTCCAGAATGACCTCCCTAAATCCCTCCACCCCGTTCCTCTTTTAAGATCTTCTTTAAAACTCACCTCTTTGACAAGCTTTTATTCACCCCTAATATCCTCTTCTTTGGCTCGGTACCCATTTCTGTCTGTTTATGCCTCTGTGAAGTGCTTTGGGTTGTGATTCATCCCAAAGGTGCTATATAATTGCAAGTTATTGTTCCTATGCTATGTAACGTATAATTTATTACCAGAACTACTCAATTGCAGTGGTTGAATAAGTCAATTCTGTTGTTATTACATGGCATTATGAGATTGCTACTAGTCCTCCTGGCATAGAATATTGTGATTCTGTCCTTCCTGTGAAAACCGCAAATGAGTGGACTTCATTTTTATTATCCTTCCTTCACCTAAATATCTAACTTTTACTGTTAATCTTTTTAAAGCAAAGTGTACGCAGAGAGATAATGACAACATGTAACATTTTGGAGGTAGATGTGTGGGATTTTGCGGTAGAGCTGGCACAGACACAATGAGCTGGATAAGCTCCTTTTGTGCTATATCATTCCATGAGTCAATGTGCAGCTTAGTATTTGTTATGGGTTGAGGGAATCTGGAATTTGATAACTTCTTGGGGGCAGGGGTTGGGGTGAACCTGAATCGTTGGTTTAGCTACAAACCGGGCGATCCCAGCGATGAACACTGTCGGACCTCCCAGCTTCTGCAAACATTAGGGTCTGCCAGCACTGAGGAATGGGTTTCCATAGACAGGCAGTATCAGGGTCGAGTCCAATGTTTAGCAATGCTCACGAAGCAGAGGTTTCCAATATAAGCGGCACTGATAGGTGACACAGTCTGATAGCACTGGGCAGGATGGAGGTTTGCAGCACAGAAGAGTGTCATTTGCCCATTGTGTCCTTGCCCGAGTTCTGGAAGATTGAGGTGGATGTGAAAGGAATCTGATAACATTGAGGGACCCGGAAGTATTGTGGACACAAGCACAGGAGAACCTGACCTGTTTTTGCCCTGCTGATTTTTTAAGTGTAAAATCTGTTTATTTGCCAGCAAATGTAGCAGATTAATGATTAAAAAATGTATTTAATATTTGTGTCTTGTGTTGGCTATAATTTAATAATTAGCATGCGTTAAACCCTAAAGTTCAGTGGTGGTGTCGATAAGATTTGAACTATTTTGATAAATGTCCAGATTATCAGGTCCTGAAGCCCAAGCTGATCAGTAATTTTTTAATGATTCTCAGTGAGTTAACATCTCCCTCCCCCTCCTGTCTTTGTCCTGATTTGTTCTAGGGTAACAATATGCAAATTCCCTCTAACCCCCCCCCCCCCCCCCCCCCCAAGAAGGGCAAATAAAATGATGGTCTGTTCAAAGTACAAACTGTGTGACCATCATTTAAATGGTCATTTGGAAACGATTCCCCCACCCGCACATTGTCAAAGTCATCAACAACTTGTATTTACATAGCATCAATATTCATGCTGAAAGCTCAATGTTTTACCCCCTTGACCTTTCCATCTCACACGGTCTTGCTAGTCACATCGTATCAATCACAGATAAGGCCATCTCTGATCACTTACTTGTATCACCCTCAACCCACATCCCTCTTCCACACCCCTACCCGACTTCCTTCTGTATCCATCCCCCAATTCACTTGCAACTGCTAACTATCTAGCTTTTGGCCCATTGTTCGCCACAACATTTCTGCAGCTATTGAATCAACCGCACCCTCACCTCCACCTTTGATGCCCTAGTCCCCAATAAAACCATTACTCTCTCTCTCTCTTACCCTGACCATTTCCCCTGGTACGACCCTCATCTCCACTTCCTTAGGTCCATGGGAAGCAGACTTGAAAGGACATGGCAGACAACTGGTATGGCCATCCACCACCAGATCTGGCTGGACCACTTAAAACACTAACATGTTCTACTCTCATATGCTAAAACTGCTCGCTATTTCAGGAACATCCTAGAATGCAAAGATAACTCCCAGCTTCTTTTCTCTACTGCAAACCATCTTCTTAAACCCCTCTCCCCTCCTCTCTCACCTCTAACAATAACTGCGAGGAGTTCATGGGCTTCTTTGTCACTAAGATTGAGACCATCCCATCACTTGCCTCTGCTGCATCCCTCCCTCTACTAGCCCAACTGGCCAAACTGCCTCCAATGCTGCCCCATGCCCTACCCTGGAACTCTGATCTTGCTCTAGTTTCTATTTTATCTCCCCTCATGCCCTTGCACCTCCTGATCCCTCGATCCTATTCCCACTAAACTGCTGACCACCGACCTTCCCCCCTTGATCCCCATGTTAACCGATATTGTAAATGGTTCTCCTTCTTCAGGTTTTGTCCCTCTCTCCTTTAAATCTGCTATCACCACCCCTCTCCTCAAAGAACCAAACCTTGACCCCGCCGTCCTTAGAAACTATCATCCCATCGCCAATCTCCCTTTCCTCTCCAAAGTCCTTGAACTTTGTGGTGTGGTCGCTTCCCAAATCTGTTCCCATCTTACCAGGAACTCCATGTTTGAAACACTCCAATCATAGTATCAAAACTCTTATCAAAGTCACAATTAACATCCTATGTGATTATGACAAAGGTAAATGTTCCCTCCTCATCCTGCTCGACCTGTCTGCAGTCTTTGACACGGTTGACCACACCATCCTCCTCCAATGCCTCTCCACTATTGTCCAGCTGGGTGGGACTGCTCTCACTTAGTTCCATAAGATCATAAGAACTAGGAGCAGGAGTAGGCCGTCCGGCCCCTCGAGCCTGCTCCGCCATTCAATAAGATCATGGCTGATCTTTTCGTGGACTCAGATCCACTTACCCGCGCTCCCACAGTATCCCTTAATTCCTTTATTGTTCAAAAAGACGTTTACTGAAGAAGCGTCAACTACTTCACTGGGCAAGGAATTCCATAGATTAACAACCCTCTGGGTGAAGAAGTTCCTTCTTAATTCAGTCCTAAATCTGCCCCCTCTAATCTTGAGGCTATGCCCTCTTGTCCTAGCTTCACCTGCCAGTGGAAACATCCTCTCTACTTGTATCTTATCTATTCCCTTCATGATTTTATATGTTTCTATAAGATCCCCCCTCATTCTTCTGAACTCCAATGAATATAATCCCAATCTACTCAGTCTCTCCTCATAAGCCAACCCCCTCAACTCCAGAATCAACCTAGTGAACCTCCTCTGCACCCTCTCCAGTGCCAGTATATCCTTTCTCAAGTGAGGAGACCAAAACTGCACACAGTACTCCAGGTGCGGCCTCACCAGTACCTTATACAGCTGCAACATAACCTCTCTGCTTTTAAACTCAATCCCTTTAGCAATGAAGGACAAAATTCCATTTGCCTTCCTAATTACTTGCTGTACCTGCAGACCAACCTTCTGCGATTCATGCACAAGGACACCTAGGTCCCTCTGCATAGCAGCATGCTGCAACTTTTTACCATTCAAGTGATAATCCTTTTTCCTGTTACTCCTACCGAAATGAATGACTTCACATTTACTAACATTGTATTCCATCTGCCAGACCTTTGCCCACTCACTCAATGTATCTATGTTCCTCTGCAAAGTTTCACAGTCATCTGCACACTTTGCTCTGCCACTCATCTTAGTGTCATTTGCAAACTTTGACACCCTACACGTGGTCCCCAACTCCAAATCATCCATATAAATTGTAAATAATTGCGGTCCCAACACCGATCCCTGAGGCACACCACTAGTGACTGATTGTCAACCAGAATAGCACTCATTTATCCCCACTCTCTGCTTCCTGTTCGTCAACCAATCCTCTATCCATGCTAATACTTTACCCCTGACGCCATGCATCCTTATCTTATGCAGCAGCCTCTTGTGCGGCACCTTGTCGAAGGCCTTTTGGAAATCTAGGTACACCACATCCACTGGGTCCCCATTGTCCACCTTGCTCGTTATGTCATCATAGAATTCCAAAAGATTTGTCAAGCATGACCTGCCCTTCATGAACCCATACTGCATCTGCCAAATGGGACAATTTCTATCGAGATGCCCTGCTATTTCTTCCTTGATGATAGACTCAAGCATCTTCCCCACTACAGAGGTTAAGCTAATCGGTCTATAATTCCCCATCTTTTGTCTACCTCCCTTTTAAACAGTGGCGTCACATCTGCTGTTTTCCAATCTGCTGGGCCTACCCCAGAGTCCAGCGAATTTTGGAAAATTATCGTCAGTGTACCTGCTATTTCTCCTGCCATCTCTTTTAGAACCCTGGGATGCATTCCATCAGGGCCAGGAGACTTATCAATCCTTAGCTCCATTAGCTTGCCCAACACTACCTCTTCCGTAACTAATTTCCCCTTCTCATCCTCTAAAGGACCAACGTTTACTTGAGCCACTCTTTTTCGTTTTATATATTTATAGAAACTTTTGCTATCTGTCTTTATATTCTGTGATAGCTTTTTCTCATGTTCCATCCTACTTTTCTTTATGGCTCTTTTTGTAGCTTTCTGCTGACCTTTAAAGTTTTCCCAATCATCTAGTTTCATGCTGCTTTTGGTCACTTTGTATGCCTTCTTTTTCAATTTGATAGCCTCCCTTATTTCCTTAGACACCCATGGCAGATTACCCCTTTTCTTCCAGTCCTTCCTTTTCACTGGAATATATTTCTGCTGAGCACTTTGAAAAATTGCTTTGAAAGTCCTCCACTGCTCGTCAACTGTCCCACCGTAAAATCTTTGTTTCCATTTTTATCTATCTAATTGTAACCAGAGAATCACTTACAATGGTTTCTGTTCCTGCTCCAGCACTGTCACCTCTGGTGTCCCCCAAGAATCTATCCTTGGCCTCCTTCTATTTCTCACCTACATGCTGCCCCTTGGCAACATCATCTGAAAGCACAGCGTTAGTTTTCACATGTATGTTGACAATACCCAGCTCTACCTCACCACCACCTCTCTCAACTGCTCCACTGTTGCTAAATTATCAGACTTCTTATCTGACATCCAGTACTGGATGAACAGAAATTTCCTCCAATTAAATACTGGGAAGACTGAAGCTATTGTTTTCGATCTCCACTCCAAAATCCGTTCCCTAGCTACCGACTCCATCCCTCACCCTTGCAACATTCTAAGATTAAGCCACATTTGACCCAGAGATAACCATCCAGCCTCGTATTTGTGCCATCACTAAGACTGCCTAATTCCACCTCTGTAACATCACCTGACTTTAGCCCTGTCTCACCTCATCTGCTGCTAAAACCGTCATTCATGCCTTCATTGTTTCTAGACTTGACTATTCCAATGCACTCCTGGCTGGTCTCCCACATTCTACTCACTGTAAACTTGAGGTCATCCGATACTCTGCTGCCTGAGTCCTAACTTGCATCAAGTCCTGTTCCCCTATCACCCCTGTGCTTGCTGACCTACATCAGCCCCTGGTCAAGCAACGTCTTGATTTTAAAATTCTCATTCTTGTTTTCAAATCCCTCTGTGGCTTCGCCCCTCCCTATCTCTGTAATCTCCTCCAACCCCACAACCCTCCAGGATACCTTCACTCCTCTAATTCTGGCCTTTTGTGCATCCCTGATTTTAATCGCGCCACCATTGGTGGCCGTGGCTTCAGTTGCCTCGGCCCCAAGCTCTGGAATAACCTCCCTACACCTCTCCACCTCACTTCCCTCCTTTAAGACACTCTTTAAAACCTAACTACTTGACCAAACTTTCGATCATCCGACCTAATATGTCCTTTTGTGGCAGGGTGTCTTATTTATTTTATAATGCTCTGGAGAAGCGCTTTGGGGCATTCTAGTAAGTTACAGGCGCTATATAAATATACGTTGTTGTTGTTACAGGACCTGTGAAGCAAATCCTTGGTAACGTTCATACAGGAAGATATCTTACCATCGATTGAGACGCTTAGGTATTATTCTGTATGCACCAAGGATTCGCTTCACAGGTTTTAAATAACTATAATCAGCGGTTTTTGGTGAGAATTAGCACCGGCCTGTGACCATCACACGGTATCACCAGAGGGCGCTGATTTCGCAAAGAATGCAAAAGATAATTTCCACCAGCTCCCATTAAGAAAGGAACACATTGTTTCTCTTATTACCTCTGCAAAAAAAAAACCCCAAGAAAGCAAAGACTTTAACACAAAGCAGCGCAAGAGTTCATTCCCGGCCAGAACAACAACTCCAATGGCTACACAGCAGCCAATCAGCGCGGGACAGCACCCGTCATCTTGTCAGTTTCACCAATCAGATTGCGGGAATTCCGCTCGGCTACAAAGTTGCGCCAAATTCAAAAACAATAATGAAAAGTTGGGAGGGGGAAGAAGAAAACGATAGAGATCGGGAGCGGCACAGAATCATGGAGCGTGCGATTCCAAGCTGGAGAAAACAACACCAGATCCTGCAGGAAGAAGGTGGCAGCCCGGCAGCTGATGTGTTCAGGAAGATGCCCTCGTCCAGCTCCCTCAACACCATCCGCATGTCCCTGAGGAAGAGGCTGCCTCTCAGACAGGTGGACTTTAACATCGACCTCACTCCGAGCTGGGAGAGTCTGGAGCTCAGGAAGAAACCCAACACGTTGCAAACTCTTGGTCGTACTGCGAGGAACACATGGGGCAATGTCTCTCAGGTAAAATGTCTTTACTAACACCAGCCTACTGTGTCTCATAGGACAGTAGCTAGCATTAATCCATTTGTTTTTCGATTTAAAGCATCAAGGTTTCATAATCTAAAAAAAGTCAAGAGCCGATCATGGATTCTGGAATTTGTTTTAAAAGTAATTGGAAAGCCAGTAGTATCCCTCGCAGGATTACTCATTGCCTGGCAAGCAGTTCGGAGAGAGAAGGAATATAACGTAGTGGCCCGTGCCATTGTTTTCTAAATACACTCTAGTACAATTGCTCCATAAACATGCACGACTGGTTTCAATGAAATGACCTGATGTGACAATTGGCTGAATTCAGTCTGGAGTTTTTTTCCTTGTTCTGTAGATGGTATCACATTGATTTTACGGGGTTCTCCCTCGTGTCCTGGGGTGGGAGGCGAGGGTGACGGTGGTATAGTGGTAACGTCACTGACCTAGTAATCCAGAGGGCCAGGCTAATGCCCTGGCAGCACGTGAAATTTAAATTCAATGAATTAATTCAAATAATTAATAAAATTCTAAAATTGAAATCAGTAATGGTGCCATGAAACTATCATTGATTGTGGTAAAAACCCATCTGGTTCACTAAGAGGAGGCAATCTGCTGTTCTTACTTGGTCTGACCTACACGTGACTCCAGACCCGCAGCAATGTCGTTGGCTCTTAACTGAAATGGCCTAGCAAGCCACTCAGTTGTCAAGGGCAATTAGGGATGGGCAACAAATACCCACATCCCGTGAAAGAATTAAAAATAAAATTATCCCTCAGCCAACATCACTGAAACAAATTAGCTGGTCATTATTTCCTTGCTGTTTGTGGGATCTCTGCTGCCACGTCCTGTTCATCCATCACCCCTGTGCTCACTGACCTACATTGGCACCCGGGTAAGCAACATCTCAATTTTTAAATTCACCTTGTTCTTTTCAAATCCCTCCACAGCCTCACTCCTCTCTATTTCCGTAATCTCCTCTACCGCTTGAGATTGCTGTGCTCTATTAATTCCAGTCTCTTGCGCATCCTTGATTTTAACCACTCCACCATTGGTGGCCAGGCCTTCAGCTGCAGAGACTCTAAACTCTGGAATCCCTTCCCTAAACTTTTCTGTCTCTCCCCCTCTTTCCACCTTTTAAAGTGCCCCTTAAAACCTACCCCTTTGACCAAACTAAGATCTCTTTATGTGGCTCGGTGTCAAATTTTGTTCCTTAACGCTCCTGTGAAGTGCGTTGGGGACATGTTTACGATGTTAAAGGCACTAATTTGTTGTTGGAATTTGCTGTGTGTAAAGTGGTTGCCAGATTTCCTGCATTACAGCAATGCCCGCACTTCAAAAGTATTTAATTGGTTCTGAAGCACTTTGGGACTTGCTGAGGTTGTAAAAGGTGCTACACAAATGCAAATTCTTTCTTCTCGAGTGCCAATTTAGGACTTGGGATGGACTTGTGATAAGTCAATGAGCCCTAAAACCACTTTTCCTGAGTTGAGAGGGATTGTATATTTGCTCCCTTACACACTCTCAAGTTTGTTTTCAGTTTGTGTGTTGAGCACACATTTTGGCTTTAAATTGACCATGTGAGATATGAGGGATAGGGTGCATAAGAATTCCTATAATATGTACTCGGGCAGGAAATCCTTAGATCTATGAAAGTGAATCTGCTGCCAGAATAAGAGATGGATTTAGCAACACATAATACTGGGAGTTGTCTTGCGGCCACCTTTCTTGAAAACTGAATTAAAATGATATAATTATGAAATTAAATCATTCCGAGGGTTTGGAAAAGGCTGGAACTCTACAATTGGAAGATGTACGTTGGGGACAATTTTTTGAACAGATTTTCTTCCAGCTGGATGATAATGCTTTGCTGGGTGGGGATGAGATGAATCACTGGAGGATAATATCTGGAAGAGAGTCTACAGGCTTTGGCTGTTTTAAGTGTCCTGTTAGGAGCAGCTGAATGTAAGCAAAAGGCTGAGGGTTAACAGCTGCTGAAGCCAACATACTTGGAGCAAAACATAGCATGATCCAGGGATTAGGAGAATGGAGTCGATGATTCCTTAAGTGGCTGCTTATTAGTGTCATTTCTACGAGATTTTTAATTTGCCTGAATATGCAGTTAATTATTAACTCTCTATACCACAGATTCTTTTCTATCAATAAGTTTTTCTACCAAGTTTATCATCCTGGTATCTGAAAGCTGCTGGGATATGATGCCACAGATAGGCCAGTCAGTTTAACCTTGGTGTGGGAAAGCTTTGAGAAACGATAATTTGGAACAAAATTAACAGTCACATGGACTCATGTGGATTAATTAAGGAAAGCCAGCACGGATTTGTTAAAGGCTCATGGTGTTTAACTGGCATGATCGAGGTTTTTGATGAGGTAACAGAGGATTGATATTGTATATATGAACTTGCATAAGGCATTCAATAAAGTTCCACAAAATAGTCTTGCCAGCAAAGTTGAAGCCCATGAAATAAAAGGCACAATGGGTGCATGGATATGAAATTGGCTGAGTGGCAGAAAATAGTTGTGGTTGTTTTTCAGACTGGAGAAGGATATACAGTGATGTTCCCCAAGGTTTGGTACCAGGACTGCTGCTTTTTTGATATCTATTAATGACTTGAGCTTGCATATGCAAGGCACAATTTCAAAATTTGTAGATGACACAAAACTTGGTTCACAAAGTATAGTGAACTGTGAGGAGGACATAGACAGGCTGGTGGAACGGGCAGACACATGGCAGATGAAATTTAAGGCAGATAAGTGTGAAGTGTTGCATTTTTAAAATTTTATTTTTATTTAGAGATACAGCACTGAAACAGGCCCTTCGGCCCACAGGGTCTGTGCTGACCATCAACCACCCATTTATACTAATCCTACATTAATCCCATTACCCTCTCACATCCCCACCTTCCCATACTAGGGGCAATTTATAATGGCCAATTTACTTATCAACCTGCAAGTCTTTGGCTGTGGGAGGAAACCGGAGCACCCATGCGAAAACCCACGCGGTCACAGGGAGAACTTGTAAACTCCACACAGGCAGTACCCAGAATTGAACCCGGGTCGCTGGAGTTGTGAGGCTGCGGTGCATAACCACCGTGCCGCCTGCAAGAAGAGTGAGGACAGGCAATATAAAACAAAAGGCACAATTCTAAAGGGGATGCAGGAACAAAGAGACCTGGGGTTATTATATGTGCACAAGTTTTTTTAGTGTGTCAGAGCAGGTTGAGAAAGTGGCTAAAAAGGCAAACAGGTTCCTGGGCTTTGTAAATAGAGAAATAAAGTACCGAAACAAGAAAGTTACGACAAACCTTTTATAAAACATGGTTTTGGCCTCAACTGGATTATTGTGTCCAATTCTGGGCACCATGCTTTAGGAAGCATGTGTAGGCTTTAGGAAGGGTGTAGAAAAGATTTACGAAAGTGGTCCCAGGGACGAAGGACTTCAGTTGTGTGGATAGATTGGAGAAACTGGGGTTGTTCTCCTTGGAGAACAGAAGGCTGAGATGGTCGTGAAGGGTCTAGATCGAGCAGATAGAGATAAATTGTTCCCCTTGGCGGAAGAGTCAAGAACCAGAAGATACAGATTTAAAGTGATTGGCAAAAGAACCAGAGGCAACATGTAACAATTGTTACACAGCGAATGGTTAGGACCTGGAATGCACTGCCTGAGACTGTGGTGGAGGCAGATTCAATCATGGCTTTAAAAAGGAGTTTGGATAAACACCCGAAGGGGAAAATTTGTAGGGGTATAGGGAAAGAGTGGGGGAGTGGGACTAACTGAGTTGCTCTTGCAGAGATGTGACACGAATGACCTCCTTCTGTGCTGTAGCCATTCTATGATTTGATACTGCAACCTTTGGTACATTGTTCCAGTACAGTTTATACTTTAACTTAGAAAGACTTTAAGAGAAAAAGTTTCCAGGTAAAATTTCAGATACTTGAAGCTGTCAATAAATAATGCATGTAAAATAAACTAGCTGCAGTGTATTACAGATCAAATGTTAATAAATTCCCATTAAACCTGTAACTAATCAAATCTGCATGTCTATATACATGGGTAATGTAGGATAAATATATTGCAACTTGGTAATGTTGGTCCTGTCCCCCCCTCTCTCTCCTTTCCCACCACACCACCCACCCCACATCTAATCTGTGTCATCATTTAGATTCCAGTCCAGCCTATTAGTGGATGTGTGAAGTTTTCACACTTGATTTTGTGAGGAAGAAAACATGCAGCTGTATAATTTGTCCATCCAAACTTACTTGGAGAGGTCATTTGAGTTGTTCTATCTAATACTGGGCTGAAATACTAGTTCTGTCAAATCCCACAGCCAGTAGTTTTGAAGTGATTAAGAGTCCCACTGAAGAAGCACGATGGTACATCACAGCCTATTGCCTTGGGGGACAATTTCTTGATGCTGTCTTTTGTACTGTTTTACTAAATCCACACAGTGTCATTGCTGCTAGCGCTGTCTGATGTCTTGGGGGAAGAGGGAGGGGAAGGGTCAAACAGAGGAGAAGGATTCCACTGCTGTTCAAAAAATGTCTCAGCCTTCTGCACTAATTATTGTGATTTTTTTTCTTTTTCTTTTCCCTACAGAAACTCCAGAAGAGGCGACAGAGTCGCAGTGACTGCCTGGTGATCACTCCTTCAAAGCCCCAAACTCCCCGGAGACACAGGAGTGGTTCGGCATCAAAGAAAAATACTCCACCCCGAACCCCTCGCAGCAGAGAGGGAAGGATCCGCAGCACCCCCTCCACCCCCAGGAGTGCCAAGGGCAAGTGGAGGGAGGTTGCTCACCTGTTCAGCAAGGACGGGCTTCCCCTAAGAAGATCAGTTAGGTCTGCTGCATTGAAGAGTCCCTATGCCTCACCCACGGGAATTAGTAGGAGGAGGTACAGAAACTGAGCAACTTGATTGCATTTTGGCTACGGCCCATTGTGTAGGGGGCTTAAACAGGGGGGGAAATGTAGAAGAGAAGATGAAATAAATCAAGCATTGGTGTTCGATTATGCTGCGATTGGGTTTTGAAAGCCAGTTAATTGGAGGAGGAATTTGATTTGTTTTACATTCACATTACAAGATTCATGGAGGGATCTAAAGGAATTGGATTTTCAAAATCTGTCACACCCTAAAATCAACTTGGTTCTGTTTGGATAAATTTATTAGGTGTTTGTAATGCTGGATGGTAAGCCGATTAAGAATGGGAATGCTCAATAATTAATCTCGTGGCGATGCTGGGGTAAATCAATTTTGAATTAAGCTCGCTACACGCAGCCTGGAGGCATGCACGTTCTACATTAGTCTGCATTAGTGAAAGAGTCAAGAGGCAATATTAAATTCTGCTATTGTCGGATTTGGGTTGGATTATCTCTCTTCTGTCTATTTTAATTACAGGAAAGCCTCTTGTCCTTTTGTGCTCTTGATTATCTGGGTGCATTTTCATGGGCTGCCAGTATTTGTTTTCTTTCAAACTGTCTAGATTTACAGCTCCAGAGGTGGTTCCCTTTTGTCATGATCTGTATTCACTGATGAAAGTTACACCCATGTGACTTCAGCTGCAAGCTCTGCCCCACATCCAAAACAACTTCCTGCACCAACCATGGTGCAAAGATGAGCACTAAAGGTGGTCCAGCAACCCCATCAGCAGCTCTGCTGATGGGGGTGCTGGAGGTAAGTGCATATGGTTTTAGTACTTGGCTCTGGAGCTAATGAGCTGTGACGAGGAGAACTTTTGGCTGGCCAACTTGGAATATGTAACCACTCAGCATTTAAGAGTTGTACACTGATGTACAGAGGAGCTGTGAGCAAGCAGGTCACTTGTAGCCCTGCAGATCATATTGACAGCAGCACTCTACTCATTGCTCCTTGAGAAGATTGGGGTGAATGGAGGCAGAGAGAAAGAGCATTTTGAAATCAGTGCAACTTGGGGACACTTGGCTACCTGTTAGCGAACGGTAGGAATTTCACTAATTCTCTCGCTGCAGGTAGCTCACAAGCACAGGTCCATGATAGTTCTTGCCCTCCAGGACTGATAGCCAAAATGTTGACATGCTTCTTCTGGTATGGGAAAGGGAGTACTTAGGGTGGTGGTTGAAATCCCCTATTGCAGAAAATTAACAGAAACACTAATCTTCTGATTGTCCAATTTTGACAAAAGTAGATTGTCCCAGTGCCCTCCATCAAAATAAAATTGATTAGCAAAAATGCCATCTTTTTAAAGGGGCATAACCAATAAATACTTAGATTCTAAATAAAACAAAGAAAATGTATCACAATAAATAAGAATATACTCTGTGTCTACAATGTACTCCGGTGCCCCACCAGTTGCGGAAGACCTCAAGTGTACTGGTGGACACTGTGTGTTCCTTCCACAAGGCTATGTGGGCACAGATATGGCCCCAGGAGGGAGGTAGTGGGAGTGAACAATTTAGACCTGTGTCTGGGCCCAGGAGCAGTCCCTCCGCATTGGGTAGCCAAAGATCAGAAGTAAATGCAGCTTAGAAGTTGAGGAGCAGCCCCTTCAAATTGGGGTAACTGGTGCTTTGGGCAGTATTTGAAACTAATAAATGGTCTGTACTGTCGCTGTACAAATACTAGTGACTACTCAACTTAAGCAGTCACTAGAAGGAAGAAGATACTGCAGCTGATCTTACATAAGAGCATAAGAAATAGGAGTAGGAGTGGACCATTCAGTCCTTTGAGTGCACTCCACCATTCAATACGATCATGGCTGATCATCCACTTCAATGCCTTTTTCCCACACTATCCCCATATCCCTTTTTGTCATTGGTATTTAGAAAGCTGTCAATCTCTGCTTTAGAGTTTAAAAGAAAGAGAGGTGATCTCATTCAAACATACAAAATTCTTACAGGGCTCGACAGGGTGGATGCAGGAAGGATGTTTCCCTGGCTGAGGAGTCCAGAATCAGGGGACACAGTCTCAGAAAAAGAGGCAGGCTATTTAGGACTGAGATGAGAAGGAATTTCTTCACACAGAAGGTGGTGAATCTTTGGAATTGTCTGCGCCAGAGGGTCGTGGAGGCTAGGTCGTTGAGTATGTTCAAGACTGAGATAGATAGATTTCTACATATTAAAAACATCAAGGGATACGGGGATAGTGCAGGAAAATGGTGTTGAAGTGGAAGATCAGCCATGATCTCATTTAATGGAGGAGTGGGCTCGAATGGCTGAATGGTCCGCTCCTGCTCCTATTTCTTACGTTCTTAAGTAAGATTCAGGTGAGTGGCTGAATTCCAGCAGGGTTACAGCAGGAAGTTTGCATCCTGCATTGAAATCTTTCTGAAGGTTGTTGTATCTAATGGGGGGAGGGAGGGATTGGCAGCAGGGAAAATGAATCTTCCTCAGGAATTCAATCTGTTAATGATTTTTTCTAACTATTTTCCTCCATACTCTTTACTGGTATGTGGTGACCTATTAAGAAGTAAGATATTCTCTTTTTGCTCCACACACAACTGGATGAGGTCTGCCGTCTGAGTATTCATTGTATATGTTAACAGGCAGTTCGACCAAGATCTGGAATCTGTGTCTTTTGGAATTGGGCAGTTAAAGCGCCTGTCCCAGGTATTTGATGAAGCCATCACCAAGGAAGAAAGGTACTGCATGGTTATTGTAAATATTTCTCTTCAGTCTACATTGGGAGCCAGTTCAATGTATTAGCCTCTCATGCCTTGGGACTTGCCTATAATAAAGGGGTCCACTCAGCAGACATCTTGATGACGTTACAGAGTTTAGGTAATAATCCTGACACTACACTGTCCTAACACTAACAGTGAGCTGAAAAGATATGGTGTTTAACTTTGAGAATTTCAGTTGTTCTTTTCTTTAGAGATGATGAGAAACATGTTCACTCCTGAGCTGTTGATGTGGGAACCAAGTGCCAATGATTAAAAAATGGAAGGTGACTGAATGAAACTGAATGCTTTATTGCGCAACATTTTTTTAAAATATAAAAGTTAAAATTCAGGTATTTAAATAGAACTCAGCTGAAGTTGGAGAGAAAAGTTGGAATTGTACAGTGGGCATGGTCCAGGAGGAGGTTTCCGTCATGTAGAACGTTATAGTGAAAGGGTTGCTGTAAATCGTGATTTCTCCCAAATGTAATTTTTTTTTCTCTCCTGCCCAATCTTGTCTTCTCTGTGATCAAGTTTTTGATTGGAAGGTGTAATGTTCTGTTGGGTTGCAAAATTGTTGCAGCTCAGCTCTGTTCTTTTTGTGGTTTGTATTTTTCAGTCCACTAGTTGTAATCCCTTTCCTGGGCAGCTGCCATTGTAAATTGAATTTCAAGACTTCAGGTGACCATAACCTAAGAGCCTCAAAGCTTATTCACTTCTAATACCTACAGCGTGTTTCAATAGTGAGAGGACATTTTCTGTCTTAATTTTTTTTTACATTTCAGCAACTCCCATTACCATTTAATTCTAATGATTTAAACAGAATTCCAAGACCAGAAAGTGCCCGTATCTAAATTGAATTGAAATTAGTGCAGTTTATCCAACTTCCATATCTGACACAGGAGGTGTGTTGTCAGCTTTTTTTTTACAATTTTTAACTAGTCCACTGGGTTTAAAATCAACAACAGCTTGTGACCAATTTTAATAACATGTTTACTTGACTGAATAAATTCTTTTTGTGGCAGACTTTTGAGGCTGGGTACAGGGAATATAAACTTCTAGTTTTTTGTATTAGTTAGATCACGTGTGCTATAGAATACATTTAGAAAGGTATGTGTGTCACTGTCATCACTATGGGGCACTTGGTGCATCAGTGGTCTGGAAACAAAGCCCTTCTTTCACCACTGGGTGCAATTGGAGATGGGCAGGGAGGTTGCCCTATAACAAAAACTTCATATTCCTATTTTGTTTTTCAACCTGGAAATTGAATTTGTGTTCACATTGAGCTGCAGGAATTTTTCTTAAATCTCAAATTTAAAAGTGAATTGTACTATTAATCAAATAATCTTGGGATAAGCTGAGGTTCAGTGTCCTATTAAAAGCTAGAAGAATTGTGTTTATAATATAAAGTCTTGTTTTATAGATTGTTCTTTGGTTACAAATTGTCTTGAACATAATGTATGTACTGAATCATGTATTCAATTCAAACAGCTTCATTCAGAAGTGGACATTTGGTATAATATTGTTTTGTTAAAAACACAAGTTTTGTGTAGCTCTTTAAGGAGCATTTTAATGATTTGGCATACGTGTTAAGGAGTCTTTTTAGCCCATTGTGTTTGTTCTAGCTCTTTGAAGGAGCTATCCATTTAGTCTCACTCTTTTCCCACAGCCCTACAATTTTTTCCACTTCAAATATATGTCCTATCCTGTTTTGAAAGGTACGATTGAAGCTGATTTCAGGCACGCATTCCAGATAATCATAACCCGTCAAAAAAAACTCCTCATCTCCTCTCTTGGCCTCTTTGAGACATTTCTCCCCTTAACTACCTGTGGGTATATATAGAACAAGGGAATTATACAAAGCAGGACTAACTCTGGTTCAATCGCTAATCAGTTCTACATTGTTTCACTTTAGCAGTTGCAATTGGCTTCAGTACTCCCTGTATGGATGTAGGTGAGCAATTGTCCTGGTGTTTGTTCCTGATGGCCGTCAGTAATCTCTTGCTACATGCAGTCAAGAAGATTAGGGTCCAGTACTATTTTAAGTAAAAAAATAAGATTGATATTTGAATGGAGTGTATGCAAATTCTGTCCTCCTCCCCAATGCCCCACCTGGTCTGTTGACATTGTACTTGCTTGGGCATTAAGAATGGCCACTTGAGGTACAGGGGGACCAAGACTACCTGTGCAACTGTAATTCCTTATTCAATGAATTGTTGTCTTTGTGAAAGGAAGAGGAGAATGTTGGAAATAAAAAATAATGCACCACTTCCACCTACCACCATATAGATGGTTTATTCACTGTGATGTTGGCCCTTTCGTTTATCTAACTTGGAGTCAGATTCTCTATCTATCCTATTGCATGTCAACTGTGGCTCAGTTAGCAGCACTCTCACCTCTGAGTCAGAAGGTTGTGGGTTACTTTGTATGAGCCTTTAAACCGAGGCCCAGTCTGCTGTCTGAGGTGGATGTAAAAGATTCTATGGCACTATTTTGAAGAACAGCGGGGGAGTATCCCTGGTGTCCTGGCCAATATTTATCTCTCATCAACATCGCCAAAAAAAAGTTTATCTGGTCATTATCATATTGCTGTCTGTCTGAACTTTCTGTGCACAAATTGGCTGCCGTATTTCCTACATTACAACAGTGACTACACTTCAAAAGTACTTCATTGATTATAAAGTGCTTTGGGACCTCCCTGAGGTTGTGAAAGGTGCTATATAAATATGTCTCTTCTTCATGCATTCTATCCAATACACTTGTTCAAAGAAATATTAAAGACGTTTATTCTTTTGACTTGGAAGTAATTATTTCTAAATGTATGAGTCAGTCCTGAACGCCCCTGCAGGAGCCTCGTGCTCTGGCTGAGCTCAGCTTAAAACGGAAGTTGAATTTCCTGTCTCTGAACAGCAGTGATTTAATAAAATGAGAACTCTCTTTAATGGGCTTTCTGTTCTGCTAGCAAAATCTGTTTGCATTAGATTCAAATAGAAAAATTGATTTGTAGGAATTGGATTTCTTTTTGTTTATCCTTTAGCATGCACTGGAAGATCTAATGGACGCGGGGGTGAGGGGTAAAAAAAAGCTTCTTTAGCAGCTTCAGTCTTGAGAGTCATGTGATCTTATTGTCCCCTCCTTGTTTCTCATTGTCTGACCTCCATCAGATTTTCCAATTGGATGATTGCTCTATCCTAACATACGCTTCGAATAAAGCCGCCTTGTGTTTCTACAGTACAATTTTTAGCAGGGAGGATGCAGAGGATGACCGAGGGAAATGGGAGGAGTCGGCACTGACCAAACATGTGGCTGCTGTAATAAGAATAAATGTCTGTGTGTTTAAAAAAAAAACCAAATTGCTCTTAAATGAAATTTATATTTATTTTATGTTTTTTGCTGCCAGATTTTCCCGTCACTCGTCTTCCCTTACTCTGTCTTCCCTTACTTTGAGTAGCCAATTTTATTGGAGATCCACGATATTGTGGGAATAATGGGCGCTGGCGCAGGTTGGGAGATAGTCTCCTAACTCTTTGAGTTTCTTCAGATGTCATCTTACAATTGATTGGTTCCCTACCTGTTCAGCTTAATTTGTCACTTTGGCTGAAATTTCATATTCATTAAACCTGATGCAAGTATGATGTAAAATTGACCTCAGCGTAGTGGCAGTTGAAGTGCTTTAAGCTGGCAATTGGCACTGATGGGGTAGTGGGAATGAATGAATGAGTGGGTGGGAAATGGGGCTGACTGGAGAAGAATGTATTGGTGTTGGGGTAGGCTGGAGCAGATCATTGTGGATCAAGAATGAGGCATAGCAGATCAGGAGCTGAGGAACTTTAGCTTTGGACCTCAACTCTGATTTGGACTCCAGGAGGAGTTACATAGGAACATAGAAAGATAGGAACAGGAGTATGCCTTTCAGCCCCTCGAGCCTGTCCCGCCATTCAATGAGATCATGGCTGATCTGCGGCCTAACTCCATATATCTGCCTTTGGCCCATATCCCTTTAATATCTTTGCTTAACAAAACTCTATCTCAGATTTAAAATTAACAACTGTTCTAGCTTCAACTGCTGTTTGTGGGAGAGAGTTCCAAACCTTTACCACCCTTTCCGTGAAGAAATGCTTCCTAACATCTCTCCTGAACGGTCTGGTCCTAATTTTTAGACTATACCCTAGTTTTAGAATCTCCAACCAGTGAAAATAGTTTATCTTTATCTAGCCTGTCTTTTCCTGTTAATATCTTGAAGACTTCGATCAGATCACCTCTTAACCTTCCAGATTCTAGCGAAAACAGGCCTAATTTGTGTAATCTCTCCTCGTAACTTAACCCCTGTAGTCCAGGTATCATTCTTGTAAACCTACGTTGCACTCCCTCCAAGGCCAATATATCCTTCCTAAGGTGTGGTGCCCAGAACTGCTCACAGTACTCCTTGGGGTCTAACCAGAGTTTTGTACAGCTGCAGCATAACCTCTGTTATGTCTTTACACTCCAATTCTCTAGATATAAAGGCGAGCATTCTATTAGCTTTTTTGATTATTTTCTGCACTTGCTCATGGCATTTTAAAGATCTATGCACCTGAACCCCCCAAGTCTCTTTGGACATCCACTGTACTTCACCACTTCCCATTTAGGAAATACCCTGCGCTATCCTTTTTTGGTCCAAAATGGATAACCTCACACTTGCCCGCACTAAAATCCATCGGCCACAGTTTTGCCCATTCACCTAGTCTGTCAATATCTCTCTGCAATTTTATGCTATCATCTAGACTGTCTACAATGCTGCCTAACTTTGTATCATCAGCAAATTTGGATTATGACTTACTATGCAATCATCCAAGTCGTTAATGAATAATGTGAATAATTGAGGCCCCAACACAGATCCCTGTGGGACATCACATCCTGCCAGTCGGAGTACTTACCCATCATTCCCACTCTCTGTCGCCTACCACTCAACCAACTTCCCAACCATGTCAATAATTTGCCCTCAACTCCATGAGCTTCTACTTTAGATAACAGTCTCTAAAATTACTTGGATTTTTAGATGTTCTTTTTATTTTACCTGTGTCATTGGCAGGTTTCAATTTTTTAAAGTGGCAGCTTTTAGCTTCATTTTGTAGTTATTTCTGATCGCTGAAATTTTAATGCAGATGCTGATTGGGTTCAAGTTCTCTTACTTTATTGGTAAATTTTGGTTTCATTTCATGGCTATTGAGTTGTGATTTGTTGAATATAAAACTTAAGGGACTCAAAGTATGAAGCTGAGCTCTGAGATAATGAGTATGGCATGTCAACAACAACAATTTGCCTTTATATAGCACCATAGTAAAACATTCCAAGGCACTTCACAGAAGTGTTATCAGACAAAATTTAATACCAAGCCACATTAGGATAAGTGATGAAAAGCTTGGTCCAAGAGGTAGTATTTAGGGAGCATTTTAAAGGTGAAGAGATTTAGGAAGGGAATTACAGTGCTTGGGGCCTTACAGCTAAATGGCAGATGGAATTTAATACTGACAAGTGTGAGGTGATGCATTTTGGCAGAAGGAATAGGGAGAGGCAATATATACTTAACGGCACAGGAAAAGGAGGACCTGGTTGGGGGGGGGGGAGGGGGTGCATGTGCATCTTTGAAGGTGGCAGGACATATTGAGAGAGTGGTTTGTAAAGCATATGGGTTATTTGGGCCTTTATAAATAGAGGCACTGAGTACAAAAGCAGGGAAGTTGTGCCGAACATTTATAAAGCTCTGGTTAGGCCCTAACTAGAGTATTGCACCCAGTTCTGGTCACCACACTTTAGGTAGGCTGTGAGGGCCCTCGAGCGGATAAGGAGATTGACGGGAGTTTAGTACAAGTGTACAAGATTATGACAGGCTTAGATATGTTAGACAAGGAAAAACTTCCCATTAACAAATGTACAAGGAATAGGGGACACAGATTGAAAGTTTTGGGCAAAAGATGCAGGGGTAATATGAGGAAGCACTTTTTTATGCGTTGGATGGTAATGACCTGGGACTTGCTGCCCACAAGGGAGGTGGAAATGGCGACAAGTAATGACTTCAAGAGGAAGTTGGATGGCCACCTGAGAGAAATAGACTTGTAGGGCCACAGGGATTGAGCCGGGAAGTGGGACTGACTGAATAGCTTCGTGGAGAACCGCATGGACTCAATGGGCTGAATGGCCGCCTTCTGTGCCGCAATTGACTATTATTCTATGAAGACTGCCAATGGTGGGACAAAGGAAACTGGGGATGCACAAGAGGCTCAATTGAAGAGGTGCAGAGGTCTTGGAGGGTTATAGTGTTAGAGAAGGTTATGGAAATAGTGAGGAGTGAGGCCATTGAGAGATTTGAACATAAGGATGATAATTTTAAATGTACGGTGTTGCTGGATCAAGGGCCAATGCAGGTCAACCAGCACAAGAGTGAGGGAGATGGGTCTTCATACAAGTTAGGATTTCGGCAGCAGAGTTTTGGATGAGCTCAACTTGCAGAGGATGGAGAGCATTAGAATAGTTGAGTCTGAAGGTAACAAGGCATGAATAAGGGTCTCAGCAACAAATGGGCATTGTCTGTGTACATAGAATCTGGCATTGTGTTTTGGATGATGTCATCAAGGCAGCATGTAAGTGAGAAGTGGGAGCGGGCCAAGAATAGATCCTTGGGGGAGCTCCAGAGGTAATGGTTTGGGGGCAACAAGAGAAGTCATTGCAGGAGATTCTCGGGCTACAGTCATAGAAGGATGGTCTGGTCAGCTGTGTCGAAGACTGAAGATGGGTCAAGCTGGATTAGTTTGGTTTGTGCACCACAGCAGTCATATAGGATATCGTTTGATTTTGAGGACTGTTTCAGTGCCATGGCAGGAGCAGAAACCTAATTGGAGAGGTTACAACAGGAAGTCGTGGGGAAGTTGGCATGTATTTGAGAGGTGACCATGCATTCAAGAAATTTGGAGAGGAAAGGGAAAGGGAGGTTGGAGATAAGTCAGTAGTCAACAAGTACAGAGGGACGAAGAGTGTTTTTTGAGGAGCAAAGTGGGGACAGTAGATTGAAAGGGAGGCAGATAATACCAAATGTTGCTCTTGTAAAACTAACTTCCATTAGTATAGATCCTTTCATGACCTCAGGATGTCCCAAAGTGTTTACTGGTTATGTAACATGGGGAAATATGGCAGCCAATTGGCACATAGCAAATATGATATAAATGAGCAGGTAATCTGTTTTTGTGCTGTTAGTTGAGGGATGAATGTTGGCTTAACAGCAGAAGATCTCATTGCCATTTTGAATAGTAGGAAGGGATCTTTTACATCTACTTGAGGACAGAAAGGGCCTTAGTTTAGTGGCTCATTTAAAGGACTGCACCTCCAATGGTACTGAAGGAGTGCCTGTCTAGGTTATATGCTGAATGGAGTTTGGAGCCATGACATACATTCTTGTTAAAACATAATGTAAATATGCAGCAAATCTCCCTTGGCATTGCTTATGATAACTCAGAGAAAGCCTATATATTTATGAATTACATACAGCAACGAATGTTCTATTTAGGCTACCAATTATATTACATTTTGAGTGTGCCAAAATGGTGACTATAACCTCATCGAAATATATACTTCGTAATGCTTACCACATGGCCCAGTGTAATGTTTAAAGCAACAACTAATTTTACTGAATGAAATGAAAAAGGAGCAAGAGACAAATTAAGTTTGAAAGTTACTGCACACTGAGAATGTCAACTGGCAGAGCATGCATGTGGAGATTAGGCTGTTAACATTAGCACCACAAGATAACATTGGGAGAGGTAGCAAGATGAGCATTTGTGATGAATGGATGTGAGCACACATTGAGCCAGTTTTTGGTGGGGGGAGGGGGGATGAAACAGTGGCAGAGCTAAACTGAAGAGTTTCAGGCCATTAGTTCTAAATTTAGCTCGGCTGTTGACCCAGGAGTAGGCCTCAGTAGAAATGTTTCAGGGGTTTATTATCAATGTATATAGGCGATTCTGGAAGTGGAGGGATGAATCATTTTCAGCTGGTAACATTTTAGTGAGGTGGGGGTGTATTCAAGAGGGCAGCTGAAAATTGAGGTATACAAAATTATGAGGGGCATTGATAGGATGGATAGGAAGTAACGTTTTCCCTGAGCGGAGGGGTCAGTAACCAGGGGGTATAGATTTAAGGTAAGGGGCAGAAGGTTTAGAGGGGATTTGAGGAAAAAGTTTTCACTCAGAGGGTGGTTGGAATCTGGAACACACTGCCTGAATGGGTGGTAGAGGCAGGAACCCTCACAACATTTAAGAAGTATTTAGATGAGCACTTGAAACGCCATAGCATACAAGGCTACGGGCCAAGTGCTGGAAAATGGGATTAGAACAGATAGGTGCTTGATGGCTGGCACAGACATGATGGGCCGAAGGGCCTGTTTCTGTGCTGTATAACTCTATGACTCTATTGGTGGAATTTCCTCTCGACTCGGAGACACTGCTTCCATATATGCTAATTAATCACTGGATGAGATCCTGCCTATCTTTCTCATTTGATTTGTGTTGCCTACCTTTTTCCTGTTTGTAAATTGTTACTGTTTGGTTTGAATTTTATTTTCACAAATAAAGAAGTGTGTTTATACAAGTGTAATGGACAGGAATGATATGAAAATAACTCTTTATTAAATTGCCTCTTGAAATTAAGCGGCACAGTTTATTTTTGTTGTATAATGAAAGTATTCCAAAAATTGGAGAATTCAAAATCTACCAATTAGATTAGAGGACACTGCGGTTGGACAGCACTTATCTTTAAAACAGTCAAACTACTGTTTCCCCTGTCTGCAAATGAGTAACAGTTAGAAGCAAGTCTCTAGCAGGCTACTTATAGGCCCACAGAGACTGCCTCAGGCTAAATGCAGACACAGAATGTATTATCTCAAAATTAAAGCTCACTAGAATACTTGGAGGCAGTTTCTCTGGGATTGGGTAGAACCGTTATGAAACATTCAACTGTAGACTGTTTATGGTGGGGTGGAATTAACAAACAGTCAAAATGTTTTCAGGTCACATATTGTCTACTGTATCTAACCATCTGTAGTAGTTTCAGCATTTTACTATTGAAAAACAGCCTGTACATCTTTCTACCTTTTCATACTAAATTCTAACCTAGAAATAATCATCAAATGACTGTCATTGGAGCCCCTATAATTGCTTAAATTCCCTTTATTCATCACCCAAGTGGCAGAAAGCCAATGAACTTTGAGAGCTTCCATATTTGGTTTCCTCTGAATCTCCAATTTGAATTTTCTTTTGTAGCTTATAATCTATAACAGGAAATGAATTATTAATCACGTCCCATGGGAACAATGTAGTTATCTTTGAATGTTTCTAGTTCCTGCTAGCCCTTAACCTTTTTAAGTTTACAACTCGGAGTCTTTCCTTCTAAGGGTAAAATTCTGCTTGCATATTACGGCAGAACATTTTGTTTCTCACTTAATTTCTTGTTCTACATCAATTCATCTTAAACCATAAAGTCAGCATATGATTTACAAGCATTCTAATAAAGGTCACCTTCATATTATACTTGTATAGTGGGAGCTAACCATTGGGAAGGTTGCCATGCTCTCATTGTGTCCATTAGTTCCGAAATGTCATTATAGTAAGTGATCCCAGTAGACACTTGCAGGACATGTTTACGCTTGCAATTATTATAGAACCTTTCACATTAAAATATTTCACCGCTGCACAGTAACTTTGTGATGTGCAGTAGCTTACATCGGCACACATCAAAAGAACTGAAGTTGTGAGCTATCTGTTAACAACATGTTTGTGTTGCTTAGAGAGAAACATCTTTGGAAGGGTCCAGGGAAGGGCAAGGCTAGGGCTAGGGAGGTGCAATGACTACACATACGGCCTAGGGGAGCATTCCTACTTCTTCTGGTCCACAAGGAATTCTCAAAGCTAAATAAAAATTCTTACTGGGGCCTCCTCTGGGTAACTGCATGTCAGGTTTGACCCCTGTGGGCCTCCCGAATGTAATTAAAATGGCTCCACAGTGTAAATGATGTCATCAGGCCATGACTTTTGAATATAAATTATCCCCTCATATCTGTCTGTAGCAGGTAGCCCTCATGTACCTGTTTTGAGGTGGGTTAAGACAGGCCAAGGTTGGCGGGTGGAGGGATGGGTATCAATATGGCAGGAAAAATCTCTGCCATTTTAATCTGCTTGCCCCCCTCTCACTGGGCAAAAATCTACCTCTTTCAATTTTTTTTTTACGCTAATGCCTGAGATTGATTTATAGAAATTGAATCAAATAAATTTTGTACACTTAAAAAGAAAAAAAAGCTGAAATTGCTCAATTTTGGATCCTATTTAACTTAACTGAGCCTTCAACTGTTTAAATTTCTTACGATCTTTTAAGAATCTCATCACTGTTTAATCTTTTTTGAAGATATATTTTGAAGTCAACACCTTTTCCCTGTATAGTTCAGTTATACGTTGCTCCATTTCCTAGATTGTTATTAGTGGGTGTTTTTGATTTATGAAACTTGTGATTCAGGGCCATTTCCCAATGATTTTGCCTAATCTTTACTGAAATAAGACCATTTCCAGAGGCAGACACTATCCTCTTTGAGCCAAAACCTTCACTTTTATACTTGCCACATGTGGGTTTGCATGCTGAGGTTCAACAATTAACCCTCTAGTCACAGTATATCATTCACTGAAGAATATGCAAGATGCCAACCCAGTTCCCCTGTCTATCCCATTAGATGGATAAGCCATGCCATGTGAAAGTTACATAGAATGTACAGCAGAACAGGTCTATGCAGATGTTTATGCTCCACCATGAGCCTCCTCTCAACTTATAACTTTCTATTCCTTTCTCTCTCGTGTGTTTAACTAACCTCCCCTTCAATTCATCTGCTATTCACCTCAACGACGACAATAACTTTAAGCACCTTTAATATAAGACATCCCAAGGTGCATCACAGGAGCATTATAAAACAAAGCAATGATGCTGGGTCACAAAAGGAGATATTAGGTTAGATGACCAAAAGCGTGGTCAAAGAGTTAGGTTTTAAGGAGTATCTTAAAGGAGGAAAGTGAGATGGAGAGGCAGAGAGGTGTAAGGTGGGTATTCCAGAGCTTGGGGCCTTGGCAACTGAAGGCACAGCGACCTTTGGTGGAGCGATTAGAATTGGAAATGCACAAGAGGCCAGAATTGGAGGAACTCAGATATATTGGGTTGTAGGATTGCAGGAGATTAGAGATGGGGAGGGGGGGGGGGGGGGTGAGACCATGGAGGGATTTGAAAACAAGGATGAGAATTTTAAAATCAAGACTGTTCTTGAGCAGGAGCCAATGTAGGTCAGCGAGCACAAGGGTGATAGGGGAATGGGACTTGGTGTGAGTCAAGACAGAAGCAGCAGAGTTTCGGATGATCTCAAGTTTACAGAGAACAGAATGTGGGAGACCAGCCTGGAATGCATTGGAATAGTAAAGTCTAGAGGTAAAGAAGGCTTGAATGAGGGTTTCAGCAGCAGATGAACTGAGATGGGGCAAAGTCAGGCGAAATTACAGAGGTGGAAATAGGCATCTTAGTAGTGGCACGGATATGAGGTCAGAAGCTCATCTCAGAGTTAAATGTGACACCAAGTTGCGAACAGACTGGCTTCATCTCAGACTGTTGCCAGGGCGAGGAATGGAGTCGGTAGTGAGGGAACAGAGTTTGGAGCGGGGACCAAAAAACAATGGCTTCAGTCTTCCCAATATTTAATTGGAGGAAGTTTCTGCTCATCCAGAACTGGATGTTCGATAAGCAGTCTGATAATTTAGCAACTGTGGAAGAGTCAAGAGCAGTGTTGGTGAGGTAGAGCTGATTGTCGTCAGCATACCTGTGAAAACTAACGCTGTGTTTTCAGTTGATGTCACCGAGGGGCAGCATGTAGATGAGAGATAGGAGGGAGCCAAGGATACCTAACCACTCTAGGTGAAGAAGTTTCTCCTGAATTCCAGACTGAATTGATTGCTGACTATCCTTTAATGATGACCCAAAATTTTGGTCTTGCCTGCAAATGGAAATATCTCTACATCAACCCATATCATAAGCTTACAGACATCTATCTATCTGGTCACTCCTTGGCATTCTGTTTCCCTAAAGAAAGGAGCCCTAGCCTGTCAGCTGTTCCTGATCGGTGTAACCTCTCAATTCCAGTTTCAGTTCAACCTACTTGAATACTGGAGACCATCTAGTTCAAGAGTAATTATTGTTCTTATATGCTGCGCATTCCTTTTCTGACACCTGAGCTCATCTGCAGTCCTTTTTAAGTTGTGATGGGTTATATGTATTCTGTTGATGTGGAGAGCCTCCCTCTGAGGTTTGTGAACTGAAGTAAAGAATAATCTTTTTTTGCATTAAGAAAAACCTTTGACTGTTTAATGCAATTGCTAATGCTTTGTGAAAGTTAATGGAAATTGTTCCATTCAAAGTATCAGAAATAAAAGTTCTGCATGTAACTGCTGTATGGGGATGGTTGAAGAGCAGTATTGGTGCTGAAGTGAATGCCTAAATCCTAATCTTTTCGTTTAGTGGACACTTCATCTTCAGTTTAAGAAAGTGAATTTTGTATACATGCTACTAATTCATGATCAATCTTTTATTCATCGTCAGTGACATGACTCTTTCTCTAATTGATGACTGAAGAAAATGGAAGTGAGGTAAAGTTTGCATGTCGCAAGCTTGTATGTATTTAAAAGGGCGATGACTGTGGGTGGCTGGATTGTCTCCACAAGATGTCAGACACTCATTTTTTGCAGTGGGGATATTGAATAGGGTGACCTCAACAGTTGCAGTACAGAAATTTATATATCAAATCACCATTGATTAAATATCCATCACCCTTTCCTTTCTGGAATCCATTTTTTAAATCCTAAAAGCACATGACTATTTATTGCTGTATCACCAGTGATTCAGTATCCCACTTGTAATATGGTCCAGTTTCTGTTTAATATGTTTGATTTTTAATCCTTTTTGACAATTGCAATAGTCTTGGAATGCTCATTGTTCTAGCCAGAAACATCTGGCATGTGTGAGAAGAGGCATTCTGTTCCCTGCTGCCCAATTCTGTTACCTTTCAATGCCCTTGATAAAATGGGAGCATCTTAGAAAGCTGTGATTTTGCTGAGCTTTGTAGAAATGCTGACTGATCCAGTCAAGTGTCTGTCTTCATTTGCAGCTGTGAGTGTTTGCACATAACGTGATTCTCCCAGGCCGCCTTTATTTAAAAAAAAACACATTTTTTTGGCTTCAGTGCTGTTTGTCCTTGCAGACCTCAGAGTTAACAGTTTATTAAAGTGTCTTATGGCATGCATGTTTCCCTTTAAAATGCTCACTACATTACTAATGCTTGTTGCCCTAGTCACAAGACAGGCTGTTAATGGCACATTGCAGCATGCTTCAACTTGATCATGTTTTGTGCCATATTGTTTAGAAATGCTTAAATTTCACCTTCCACCCCCAAGTAATCTATTTCTTCCCTTCTTCCTTTCCAGAGAGCAGGCGATTGAAAATTACCATCACATCATGTCAGAAAACATGCGTCTGTCTAAGATTCAGGCTCAGAAATTGTTGTCTTCATCTGTTAGAAGAAAAGTAAAAAGGCTTCGCTCCACTATAAGCAGCTGGACAGATGAGGCTTTGGCAAGCATTGCAGAGCAGGGAAGGGACCTGAACTGAGCCAAGGTCGTCTTCTATTGCTTTTACTTGGAAATCTGCCTAGAGGTTTTTGCAAAAAAAAGCCTTTTCTGCCTCAAAGGTTTTGCCTACTTGTGTCTGTTTTTTGTTCTATCAATCTAAGCATGAATACAATTTACAGTATAAAAATGGCAGCTACGCTACTTCTTATATTGGCTATCTTATAATGATGGCTCGTAGTTTTGGTCTCGCCTGCAAGTACTTTGTATTTTAGTGCAGGGTAAGGAATTTATGCTCAAAATACTTGAGTGAAGCTAGTTTGTTTTATTGCATATATGATAAAATATTACTACTTGTTTGGGATTCTCTCCAGCTATTCACACCAATTGGAGTCAACATTTTTGAGAAGGTGCTGCTGGTGGTGACAAGTGAGGGCCAGTGAGGTACAGAGTGGACTATAAACCTGCTACTTCTATCCCAGCAGCATTTAGTATGGGGGAGATGCATTCTACAGATCCCATTGGCTCTTGTCAATTAATTTCCAAATACAATATTGTGTAACGTTGTTTTTCTGTTGCTTAAATTATTTTTAAAAACTAGACCCAAAGAAACCTGTCCACTTGAAAGCTATTGTCAATTTGACTTGAGAGTAGTATGAGTTGCAAAGGCTACCTGTGATCAATACATTCAGAAAGCTGATCACTACTAGAAGGGATAGGTTATTGTTTTTTGGCAGATACTCCAAAACCTTTTTTTTTCTTATGAATTATACAACACAGTTTTTAACAGGATCATTAAAATAGCAGACAGGAGAATTCATTTGAATACGTTAAGGAATTACCAGACTGCCATCTAAGTGTTAATTAAAATTCTAAACTTTTTTTTTAACTAAGACAAGTGTCTCTTGATCAAGAATTATGGATCAAATTCCCTTAACCAAATATAAATGCCACATTTATCTGCATTTTAGCAATGTTACTTAAGCGGGCCCAAGTAGTGCTTTTAACCATGGAGCCATTGCATGCCATTAGGTAGGGTGGAGGGGATAGGTAGGTTTTTTATTACAAGTAAGTGTATGTTTGAGTTGTTGAATTCAAAGTCCGTAATGTGCTGCGATTCTTATAATACTCTGATTCTGCGCTGTGCCGTTTTTGGTGCAAGGTTATTTTTGTAGCTCATGTTCAATTTCGATATAACTGCTGCACAAAAATTAATTAGAACAGTTTTCATTTCTCTGTTCCAACATAGAGACTTTTATTTTAAGGTCATTAATTGAAAATGACAACAGCTGATGCAGAATAGAAGCTTTAAATTGGTGACGTCTGTCTGTCAATTAAGGAGAATGTCTCCATAAAGGACCAGCATGTTCGGTTTGTTTTAAAAAAAATTAATTTGAATTGTTTTTTTGGGGGGGGGGGCGGGTGGGGGGGGGTGACAGTAGAAAACAAGGATTATGTGTTATTTATTACCCTGTGGCTTGTAATGGATTGAGAGAACATTGGGCTAATGGGATGGAAATTCAACAGTTTCCAAAAGCTCATATCTTTGAACCTATGCCTGCTTTGTGTAGATTTTCATTTGTTCACTCACTTATAGATTTTATTTTGTCTGATGTTCTTTGGATTTTAGTGCAGGATGAGGTATTTACACTCAGTATTTGAGTGATCCTGGCTTGTGTTCTCATTTATTGTATGTGTTAATTCATATGAAGGCATTTAATATGTATTCTTTAATTGACATGAGCTATTCAATGTTATGGTTTTGTTGATGGCTAGACTGTTAATACATGTTATCTTAAGCTGTATGTTTGTTTTCAAGGCCTCTGATATCTTTGTTTAATGGCTTTTTTTTCACACTAATTTGGTGTATTCTGCGAGTGTATGTTGTGGAAAAATAGAATTTTTATAATTGTAACTCGAGTATGTTTACAGTATTAGACTCTTTGGTTCACAGAATAATTAAGTGCACGATTATCTGTCTTTTAGATTAGAAAAAATTTCAACTTTTAGAGCTTTGTCAATATTTAAAGAGCTTCAAATCTCTATTTGTCTATTAATGTTCTAATCCTTTAATATTGCATGAGATTACAGAATATTTGTCAATTTAGGGATCACATTTTGCTGTTTTATGAAACTAGTAGCCTTGACTGTTATACAAAGCATTCCACTGTTCCATGATGACCATTTGGGATAGTTTTGTGAAGCTCTGCTTCTAACGGGAAAATTCACAATCAAGTAACAATCTGATTTTATATTACGAGTAAAGGAATAGACTGTAATGTAAAGGTGAGATTAATGGATCCTATTTCAATACAGGGGTGTTTCTGTACAAAGTATCATATGCTATGTAGATACTTTAGGTACTTCAAAAACTATGTTTATTTCAAAAAGTGTTGTAACTTTTCAAAATATATCGTCACTTGATCATGAAATTTGATTAAATATTCACATTGGCTGTAACAAAGCAATTTGAGTAGCTTTTTTTGGCAAAACCATATCGAACCTCATGCCTGAGAACTTTCTTGCTGTTATAATTGACTGCAATGCTGACATGAATGCCTAAGGCAATTATTAAATATTTATACAGTGATTAAGTTTGTGTCCTTCATAATATTTGAACAAACCGTAAATAGTTTGTTGCTCATTGAGGTTTAGAATGTTCAGCATTTTGATTCACACAAAGGGCAGGGAGTAAAGACTGACTATAAAATCTGTTTAGCTTTCCCTGAAAATTAGATTTGGGCAATTTTTTTATTTGTAATTTGAATCTTCCCATTGCTAATTATAATCAATGTGTAGTGCAATGATTCAAGACATTGAGTAAATTGGAAACAAATTATTGAGGGGCTTGGTCAAAACATTAGAAAGTTCACAGTTCACTTTTTCTTCGATCCTGGTTGAAAAGTCTGTATATCTTCCGCCAACTCCAGCTCCGCAGTGCAATCAGTCACTAGGAAGGTACTAGTTGACTTCTCGTGGATTTATTTTCTTCCCTTTCTTCAGTTCTGGCAGTCTAACTGCAGATTTGTAAGTTTGGGGAAGTATTATTTGCTTTTATTGGATACCTGGCAGATTGCTGCACTGAAGACACCTATCACTGATATATTTACCATTAGGATCTTTCTACCTGCTTAATAAAATCTTTAGATCTATTTTAAAGTGACTTCAACCGCATGGCATCCCTATTGAGGTGGCTTATCTGAATAGAAATTTAACCATAATGTATCTGTAGTAATCTTGCACAATGAGTTACATTGTCATTGCCGATTATGCCCTTCAATGGTGGCTGTTTTAATGAATCTTAAAGTCTGGTTCATCAGTACTATACGTTTGTTTTAATATTGGATTAGTGATGCTTTTCTGAACTAGGAAGTTTAGTATCATTCAGCTGTTATTCATTTTAAACTGCTGCTCAAAGACAAATAAGTTAATCAGAAGCTTTGGGCTGAATTTTTCTCGCCAAACAGTCGGGTTTCGGTACATGTGGGGAGTTAAATCCCCTGAAATTTACGTCGGGTCGAGATCCCAACATCATCCCGCTCTCTTCCGGCTTTTCCCCTGAGCAGGTTCCGAGTCCAGAAGGGAACGCCCATCCCCACCTTGGGTCTGGCAGGAAAGCTAATGAACCAATTAGAAAGGCAATTAACCCTTTTTAGCCCTGGACTCCTTCTTTCCCAAAAATGCATGTGTTGCCCACTGTGTCTGTCTGCACCTCACCAGGGTCACCAAGGCGAGTGCCCAATGGGAAGAGGTGCGAGCGCTTTGTTCATTTGCTCTGAAGAGCTCCAGCCATGGCCAGGTGAGAAGCTACTGTTCAAAGCATTCTTTTTCTCAAAGAATGCTATCGCTGCTTGACGGATGATTGTCCCTTCACCTGTCTAACGTTTCACTCACCATCAACTACGCTTCCCTGCTTCCTGCTTTCAGTCTTCATAACATGGGTGTAGCTTATGCAGCTCTAACTTGCACCTCTGATGAGGGGCAAGAGCAGAAGTCGCACCACCACTACCAGCAGCAGCTGCCTTCTCCTCAACCACATGCCCCTGCACTGGGTAAATGGGATGGACACAGTTTCAGCTGGAAGGAGGTGAGACCTGTTACGAAAGTGATTCTATTTCTCGTTAAAAATATTTTTTAATGGAATTTATGGTTAAACTGAATAAATGTTGGATCAGTGCTTTTTTTAAAAAATAGAAACATCAAGAGGACACTGAGGAAGCCAGATTGGCAACAAAGTTGCTGGTTGTCACATGGCTCGGGTTAGGCTTGGAACAGAAACCTTGGTAACTGGGGCAGAGCGCTCCTTGATTGGACAAGCCCAGTCATAACAGAGAGCACCTGGGATGGGGAGAAAGACTGATGAGATTTCTGGTTGTGGGTCAGTGTGTGTTTTACCTTCCAGAAAGAGATAAAGTCTGCTGCTGAAGTGTCAAAACGGACAGAAGACCACAACCCAGCTCGCTTCCCAGAAATGTCATAGAAGATTCTGTGAAGTCCACTGTGTAGATTTGTCTTGTTTCCTGTATTTGAAGAAAGTCTGTTAAAAATAATTCTCACCGCCACCTGAAGAGAACTGTTCTAGAGATCTCAGTGGTCTGCCTGTGTGTGCTCGGAGGTTGGACTGTATGCCAGTTTGGGACAACATATCTCGTCTGCTGTTTCCTTCAAAAGTGAGCAAGTAGTTAATCCAAATGCTTTTTGTCTGTAACAGAACTCTGATCTAAAAATCCCTTTTTTTTTTGGTTAACTGGTGTATATGTGCGTGTGTGAGTGTGAAGGGTTTAAGGTAAAAAGGGACTTTCAAATTTGGTACGGCAGAAAGGGGACTTAATAAAATTTAATGTTGGATTTTTTAAAAAATGGATCTGTGTGATATTGTTTTACTTCATTACTAGTTAAGATTTGTTTTATAATCTGTTAATTTTGTTGTTCAATAAAGAAACCTGGTTGGTGTATTCTATTCTGGGGGAAAATCATCAATCTAATTGACTGTTTCAGTAAGTGGGAAAATTAAAAAAATATGTTGTGACCTGTGGAAAAGTGGAACTGAATTAACAGTGCATTCCTCCCACCTCAGTCATAACAGATCTCACCACAGAGTCCACAGGCAGAAGATCAGCTCTCTCGTCAAGTTTGAGCACCAGTAGCTTAGGAGGCTCAGGCTCTTGCAGCAGGTTGCTGCTGACATCTGCGGCCTCGTGGAAGAATACCTCCTTCCCATTGTTGCCTGTCACTGGAGGGCCATCCCACCCCACAACCCTGGGTTTCTGCCTCTCACCAACGTGTGCTCTCTTCTCGGACAAGGAGAGGAAGCAGAGAGGTGGGAGTGCTCGAATGGCTTGTGTGGAAGAGAAGGGAAGGTGACTAAGGCATGGGTGTTAGAAGGCAATAGGCTGAGGGTAAGTGTGAGTGTTTGCCGCAAGGTGTGTTGCTCTAAGGAGTGCTGTACAGGAGAATGCTGGCAAAGTCAGTGTGGAATGTTATACCACTCACCTGCCATGCCCTCCTGAGGTCCCAAGGGATCTGCTGTATGCATGGTCTTCAGGTTGAAGGGATCACACTCCTACTGCTGACTTCCTCGGCTCCTTCCATTCATGCTGGTTTGGTTGGAGAGTTTGTTCTCGTCCTCCCATCCTTGGGACAGCTCAACTTACTGCAGTCCCTCCAATCCTGCAGCAGGACTTCAGGTTAGAGGGAGAGACCCAGGGTAGGGGTGGGGCGTGGAGGCAGAGCGGCCCAGGTTTCCTCTCTATTTCTGTGGTTGCTACAACCTCAAAAGTCCAAGTGCTGGTGAGTCCTTGTAATCCATGCTGTGGTGTCTATAATTAAAAATCCTTCCTTTGGCAGAATGGACATGTCATCCCGCCTGCCTGCGCTCCCTGATTGGTTGGGGTACCCAGAGGTGGGATGCTAATGCTGTTGCTCTGGGAAAGAGCCTCAGCGAAGCCCATCCATTAGGAAATCTAGTTCCTGAGCTGAAAATGGTCCTGCTATTCCAGGAGGGACTAAGTCCTCAAGACTCCGCCTGTGAGTCAGTGTTGAAATCAGGGACCATAAACTCAATGTTTTACAGTTTCAAGTGAGGAGTGAGCGAGTGACCATTCCTAAAGTCAGGGAGTGTTGGATTTATTTCAGTCATGTCTGCAGGAATTAGTAACCAAAACTAAGGAATGACTGAAGAAAACCTTGAATGCAGTTTAGCCATTAGACCACTAAAACCTAATTTATTGCAAAAGGAATAAGGAATAAGTTAACTGCCAGCCAGTTAAGAAGGCACGGCTTATAATTTTTTTTTTTTGATAGCCATCCATAGAATTTAACAAATTAAAACTTGGTCAGAAGAGGTACCATGAGATTGGAAAGTCAGATTTTTAGCTGGGTGACTGAAGATGGACGCAGAGACTGGGCAGTTCCCCATAAAAAGGCCAATTTAAGGTTGCGCAGAGGAATGAACCAAAAGCAGAGGCCTGGGAAGAGATTTCCTATCTACATTCCCTCCTTGGATGCCAAAAATGTAGCAGGAGAAAGCCAGGGAAATAATTGCATTGGGAGTATCTGCCATGTTGAATGTAGGTACTTTTTGTTACCAGTCATTGAATCCCAAATCCACCATGTTGACCCTTTATTTGATTTATAACCAAATGATATTGATCATGTTGCCTGAACTATTGTGTTAAGGTGTTGAACATGGCTCATCTGAGAAATGTTGAAGACTAAAAGCTTTGTAATTTTATACCACTGATGCCAATTATCCATTTTACTAGGGATAGTGAAAAATAAATTAGGATTCTAATTTCAGACATTCTTGTCATTTTCACTAATTCTGTTTATCTCCTCTATTGCCTTCTGAAGTAATCCCAGTCTTGAATTCTTAATTTGCTAAGGACTTAGAAACCATATTCCAAAATGCTTCTGTACAAAACCACATTATAACTTTAATAAACAAGTGTGTTCCAAATCATTTAAACAAATAAAACCATTCTCTTAGAAACTGCACTGTCATCGTACAGCTGGCTTTTCATCTCGAGTACAAGCAATGCAAAACTGTACACATAAAAATCTAGACCAACTGATACACAAAATACAGCATCGTCTGTTATATCACAAAGGAACACAAGCAATACACATAGTTTTACAATTTTACACCGTGTACCTATACAAAAATAAGTTATTAAATACTCAACACATTGCACTTTGTAACAGCAAGAGATGAGATACTTTGGTCAAGCAGATATGCAACTATGTGAAACACTGCAGTCTTTTAATATAGTGAAACAGTCAGACAATTATATTTAAACATTTGTGAACAACTATACTATTGTGACCAGGTCAAAAACACGAAAGTGTAATAACAAATATTTAACATACTTGCTCTGAGGAAAGAAGTGTTCCACACTATTTGTAGACCTGTAAAAGTTGCTCACGTGCATGTGCAGGAGTTTAATGACAACCTTTGTTGTCATCATCCTTTTCACAGGTTTTTACTCCTGCAATTTTGTTCTACGTGCATGGTTGATCATATAACTCAAACACTAATGACTCCTTCAGTAGGCAAGAACAGCTGGGGCTTTTGAAGTAGGATTTTCAGTTACAGAAGAGAAGTTATCTTGTCACAAGCCCTCTTTTGGTCTGGCAGCTCATCAGCTACTTTCACTGAAGGTAGACAGTTTGGTATGATGATTATTTTACAAGCTCTCGATACCCTGACCTGGCCAAAGACTCTCTCACTTTTTGGGCTGAGTCATTGTCCAAAATTTTAACTTCTATGCAAATAAACAACTTTGATTCGGATGGTGGGAGGTGGGGATTCTCGGCTGCATCTGTTTACTCCATAACCTACTGCGCAGAATCACAATCAGCTGAAGAAACTGTGTACATGTTGTATGCATAGTTGATGAATGATAAATTGGAAATCATCTTCCCCCTTACTTACAATATCTGCTAGCTTCGAGAGGTTGCAGTTGACTTGGTGAGTGTCCTCTAGCTAATGTTGCCATTGTTTCTATTTAAGTAGAAAAAGATGGTCTTACTGTACAAACGTGCACAAATTAAACACTGACATGTCCTACAGGCAATCTATGGTAATGGAAGCTCTGCCTGATCCACACTTGCTGATTTGAAATACACATTATGCCACCAAACCACAGTGGAAGAACAATGAGTGACAGGACATGTTCTGAGTCTGTAATTTGTCCCAAAATTCCATTTGCCATTGGCACAATTTTCCTTCCATGTGAGCAATACAAACACACATCCTTCCTCTACCCCTTAGGAAGAGGGATATAACAGGCCCACAAATACCTCACCCCCAAGAAGGCACGAACTGAATCAGCGCGGGCTACTTTTGGTCAGCTTGTGCCTGGTTATAATAAAACATCAGTGGAAACCAGAGAGAAGTTTGCCAATTTATCTTGATTAACAACACAACTTAAATAGCACCTTTAACACAACCATCAGAGATCAGAAATTGGTGTCTAACAGTTAATGGTACAGGTTGAGTAGTGATGGAAAGCATTGTCATATAGGCTTTGAGAGAAGTAGCAAAGTGGAGGAGTTTTCAAAATGTATGCCAGCTGAAGGCTTGGTCACATATGGTGAGGTGGAGCAGAGGAAAGAGGAGGGCAGAATGGGCAAGAGGCTATATTTGGACGACAGAAGCGCATAGTTTGGGATGTTGAGCTGCAAGGAGAGTGGTTCAGGATCACGGAAAATCCTAAAATAAGGAGTTTGAATGCAATGCATTAACAAAGGGACAACAGAGATTGTTGAGAACCTAGTTGCTCACAAGCAGGAATTACTGTGGAACAGGATGCAAGTGGCAGAATTTGTTCAATTTGCAGTATACCTTCGGTGGCAGTCAGCAGTGTTGGTTTGTCTGGCTGCTTTCCAACGCACTTACAAAGAAGCTAATTTGTGAGGGGGCAATTATGGAAGCCATCTTGACAATGCCATCTTTTTAAAAAAACTTTTAAATATGAGGACAGCATACAAGCCTTGAAGCAACTATAGTTTCAGTGGCAGTGTGGGGGGGGGGAGGTACAGGCGGAGCTGGATGATGTTGCAGTGATGGTAGTGAAGGTTCTTAGTGATGGATGAGATATTGCAGTTTGAAGTTCACCGCTGGTTGGGTTCAGTCTGAGTAGGTGGTGGAGAGACTGATGAAGCTGGGGAGGGGTGTTTAGGATGTGCCGTTTTGATGGTAGATGAGTGCGATTGTTGCAGTCTTGCCACTATTAACCAGAAAAAAAGTCTTGGCACACCTACACGGACACAAGACAAGTAGTCAGCATAAGACTGGTCATGGAGTTGAGGTGGGTATTAGAGAGGTAGAGTTGAGTGTCAACTGGAAGCTGATTTTGTGTCTATGGACAAGGCCCCTCAAGGCCAGCATGGAAAAATGGAATCAAGGATTGAAGATTGGCTGATCCAAGGTATTAATGCGGGGATGAGTGAAGTCATTGCCAGAAATGTGCTGGCTATGTTGGGATAAATAGGACTTGAACTATATTAGTCCCAAGCAGGACATTTGGTAATTGACCATTTCAAATGTCAAGTACAGATCGAGGAGAGAGAGTTCATCGTGGTTGTAGACTCTGTGCAACTGATGACTTTGAACAGAACAATCTCAGTGCTGTGGATAGGGTAGAAACCAGACTAAAGCATTTGTACAAGAATTGATAAGAAAGGTGAGTGCAGACTTCAGTAATAAATATGCATTCAAGAACTTTAAGAGAGAAAGGGAGGTTGCAAACCGGGTGATAGTTGGAGGAAAAAGCTTTTGGAGAGGGGGCGGGGCAAGGGACAGTGTTGAGAAGGGCTGCTGTGCAAAGGTAACTGGGTCAGCAAGCACTGGGAAATAAAAAGTTGTTTTGTCAGGAGTTGACTTGAGGGGAAAGAGGGTATTTAGCGAAAATGAGCCCAGGAAAGGCTGGGGGAGACTCTTCAGCATGATTAAAGGGCTGAAGCGTCAGAGACGAGACAGTAGAGGAAGGAAGAGACTGAGGCAGCCAAGTGAGTGTTCTCAATCAAGACAAAATGGGCTTGCTTCTCACACTTGGAGGCAAAGATGGAAAAGGTAAGAAAAGGAGATGAGGAAGCAGTTTATTTTTTGAGGGATCCAGTGTTATCCTTGAGGATAACTTTGGAGGAGTAGGATGATTTGGCTGGAGATGGAAAAAGGCACTTTTGCTTGAGGTTGTTCAGCCAGATCGGATGATGGATCAGGCACACCTTAGACTGAAATTACAACACATGACTGCCTCCATGCTAAACACCAAAAGCAGAAGTTTACAAAAAGAGCTACGCAGTGTCACACCAAATGGATGCAAACAAAACCCTCTAACCTACTGCCAGTTGAGAACGAAGGTGGAGAATTAGACAACTAAGAGGAGAAGGAGGCTGAATGAACCTCTCTATTTTCAACCATGCTAGAGTTCACTATGTGAGTGCAAGGAACAAGACAAAATACTTTGTAAGCATCTTCAGTCAAAAATGCCATGTAGACAATCCTACCTGGCCTCCTCCCAAGTCTCCACTATCATAGATGCCAGTCTCTGGCTAATTTGGTTCTCTTCACATGACATTAAGAACTGGTTGCGTGCACTGGACATAATGAAGGCTAAGGGGCCATAATAGTATCCTGATTGCAGTACTGAAGCTGTGACACCAGAAGCTTCCCCCTTAACCAAACCATTCCAATGGCAGCTATGAAACTGGCATCTACCCAATATTATAGAACAACATCCAGGTACATCTTACTACAAAACCGGCTGGGGCAGAACTACTTCAGGAGTACTAATATTTCAGCGTAATTTCAGCAGAAATTCAGTAGAAATGGCGTAAACAGCTATTTACATTATTTCTCTGGGGTTACCAAAGTTATGGCAGGAGCTCAGGAGAACCCCTGCAGTAATTCTAGCCTAATAATTCTAGGTCAGTCAATAACTGCAGCCATCAGCCTTCTCTTGTTCATCAATAAAGTGATGGAAGGAGTCATCAAACAGCACTTCCCCAGCGATATCTTGTTGACCAATGCTCAGTTTAGGTTCCACCAGCATCATTCAGCTCATCAGAGCCTTGATTCAGAAATGGATGCAAGTGCTGCATACCAATGGTAGCTGAGAATAGCTGCCCTTGCTATCAAGGTAGTGTTTGCCTGGGGTTAGCAATGGGGCCCAAGGGCCCCATTCTAGATGCCATTTCTAACACACAGGAAGCTGTCCTAGGTGGATCATCACAGCCCCAGGACATAGCTGCAGGAGTTCCTCAGGGCAGCTTCCAATGTCTAATCATCTTCAGCTACTTCATCAAGGGCCTTTCCTCTGTCATAAGATCAGAAAAGGGATTATTTGCTGATGATTCCAGTATTTAGCTCCTTTCATAACACATCCAGAACGCCACCCTGGACTTGGACAAACATTCAGGCTTGGACTATCAAATGGTTGGTGACATCTGCCCAATCTTAGTGTCACACAATGAACATATCCAGCAACAAAAAGTCCAACCATCTCCACCTGACCTTCAATAGTTCCACCATTGATACGTTCCACCCCTCCCCCCACTCCACCCCACTACCCACCACTGACATCTTGGTGAATTGTCCCTTTAAATCATTTTTTAAAATCAGCAAACTATGAGCTACCATGACACTTTAAATCCTGGTGATATGCAAAGACTTTTCAGATATTTTCCTAGTTTCTAGAATAGTGAATTCCTTTCTTTCAAACAAACAAAATACTGAAAGGGACCAAAAACCAAACAAAAAAAAAAGCCTGCCGCTGCTGGAAATCTGAATCAGAAGCAAAAACTGTTGGAAATACTCCAATCAGGCAGCAGAGAACAGAAGAGTTAACATCTTAGATGTGGGCCCTTCCCTTCAACAAAGAGACCTCACATTAATCATTAACTCCTCAATTCTGCAAAAGAGCTTTCGGGGAATCAGAGCTTACAAAAAAAATCAAACTTGGCTACAAAGAAGAAGCTTGCCTCCATTTGAATGAACATAAAGCTGACTATATTATTACAAATCAGCAGGATTAAAGAAAACAATTTAGTTTGCTGATCTCTGTAACAATTTAATCAAAGCAAGTCTAGTTATCCAAAAGTTTTCATTTTTCCCCTCCATCACCGGGTTGGGGTAGTCAAGTCCTTTTAGTTGTACAAATAGTGCTGGAACTCCTTGCGCTGTAGAATCTCTGCTAACAGGAGACTGGGTTACACATGATTGCTCAGACAGCCTGGCTTTATATTTATGTCTTGTGAATTGCTTGAATCATTTTTGTTTGCCAGCTTGATCTTGGAGCTCAGAGATGCTTTTCCATTTAAGTGAGCGAATGAAACAAAGTGCTGCGCAGTCTGCCTGACCGTAATCGATCCAATAACTTAGCAGTAAATCTGAAAAAATGCAGGGATTCTCTCCTCTGCCAAAACCCACATTTGATACCGGGTGCCTGACCTCAAAGTTCCTGTTACAGTTCTGAAAAGCAAAGACCCAGAGCACTTTTGAGAGAACTGATAAATATTCAGTCCTTGTCAACAAGTTCTGCCAATATTACATTGTGTTATTCCATGTCTTAGCTTAATACAAGGAACACGTATAAAAATACACATGAATGATCTCAGGGTATCTCACTGGCAACAGAGAGTTGCAGTCGTCTTTAACATGCTTGAAGGACTCGTAACTCACCTGTGCTGCAGGTGTGACTGAGGTATGACTCAGTAACTGCCTAAAGGCCACTCTTGCTGGTGAGATGTTCAACTGAGCTTATGAATGCATGCTCCTGATGGGAAGTCTCGCCCACTGGGAATGCATATTGGGAAACTGCAGATATGCTCCTCATGATTTTCCATCTGGAATTTCCCAATATATCCACCTGGAGAGCAAAGCTTCTCCCCTGCAATGGCAGCCTTCCAATACCTAGGGGAACTTTTCTATATATTATCCAAATGAAGCTGACCTGTAAAGATTTGTCTAGGTCAATGCCAGGTCACTTGTAGGGGTGGAAATGTGGCCCAAGGCATTTCCGCGATTGACCAGACAGAAGAGGAAATTCCAGCCCAATACTTTTTGGAACAAGAATGGGCGCCACAATGTATAATAGGCTCCAAAATAGCTTTCTCAGTGCACCTTCGGACTCTAGATAAAGCCTGGAACTCTCTGTTGCCTATAGTACACTGCTCACACGCCTGGTTCAGATTTGGAGCCTCCGCTACGGGCCCAAGCTATGCTGTGGGGGTGTCTGTCATCCTTATACGACTCTGGTTGGCTCTGAGCTCGCTCCGGCTTGGGATTGCAGGATGGCGGGTCGGGTTGCTGCACTGACATAGTCCTGCGCAAATGGTTTCTTTTTCGAAGAAAGTCCGGTTGAGCGGAAAGGCCGAAGCTCCCCTTTCGTAAAATCATTCGAGAGTTGTTCTTCTTCGGGCGGGAGCGATGGCTAAATTCCAGCTGGGCCAGGTGAGCAGCATAACCTTCAGAGAGAAACTGCAGGAAAGGAAATAACGGTTACTATCAAGCAGAAGAAAGCTACTAATCACAGAGTCACACAGTGTCCGAATTCTCATTCTGATTTTTACAATTTTAATAAACTTCTAAGAACGTAGAAACATTATGAACAGGAGTAGGCTGTTCAGCTGCTTGGGCCTACTCCACCATTCAGTTCGACTGTGGCTGATCTACACCTCAGCAACATTTTCCCCTCTTTGCTCCATATCCTTTGATTCCCCTTACCTAACAAGAATCTAACAATCTCAGCCTTAAAAGCTCTAATTGCCCCAGCATCCACACTCTTAAGAACATAAGAACTAGGAGCAGGAGTAAGCAATTCAGCCCCTCAAGCCTGCTCCGCCGTTCAATACAATCATGGTTGATCTCATCTCGGCCTCAACTCCACTTTCCTGCCCATTCTTCATAACCCTTCAACCCATTACTAATTAAAAATCTGTCTGTCTCCTCCTTAAATTTACTCAATGTCCCGGCATCCACCGCATTCTGCGGCAGTGAATTTCACAGACTCACGACCCTTTGAGAGAAGTAATTTCTCCTCATCTCTGTTTTAAATCTGCTACCCCTTATCCTAAAACTATGACCTCTCGTTCTAAATTGACCCACCAGAGGAAACATCCTCTCTACGTCTACTTTGTCTATACCATTAATCATCTTATATACCTCAATTAGATCTCCTCTCATTCTTCTAAACTCTAGAGAGTAAAGGCCTAAACTGCTCAATCTCTCTTCATAAGACAAACCCCTCCTCTCTGGAATCAATCTAGTGAACCTCCTCTGAACTGCCTCCAATGCAACTACATCCCTCCTCAAGTAAGGGGACCAAAACTGTATGCAATACTCCAGGTGCGGTCTCACTAATGCCTTGTACAGTTGCAGCAACACTTCCCTACTCTTATATTCTATTTCTTTAGCAATAAATGCCAAAATTCCATTTGCCTTCCTTATTACCTGCTGCACCAGCAAACTAGTTTTCTGCAATTCATGCACGAAGACACCCAGATCCCTCTGCACCGAAGCATGAATCATCTGGGGGAGAGAGTTCCAAATTTGTGTGCTGCTTGATTTCGCTCCTGAATGGCTGAGCTCTACTTTGAAGATTATGTCCTCCTGTTCTTGATTCCCCCACCAGAAGATATAGTTTCTCCGTATTTGTGGAGTAACGGCAGACAAAACCATTCAGAAGTTTTCAGCAGTTTTGTTTTTTCTTTTCACTTTCAGACAGATCATTCACTAAAGTTTCATTCCTATCTGGTATCAATTTTTGTTTCTATCTCTGTGGTTTAATTTCCTTCGATCCCCTTGTGAAGGTGGCAACTCCAACGGGGGCTCAGTTCACCCAGTACCGCACACAAGTGATTATTGGTCATGTGGGCATAACCAGCGAGTGTTGACACGCTGTTTAATCGTCGACATATTGCATCTAATTTATTGACATACCTTCACAAGGCTGTTTGATGTCTTTTTGTCAGCAGACAAAATGGTGGCATGAGGAACTCATTTTGAGCAATTAAAGTACTTAGTTATAAAATATATATCTGGAATTATGTATTATTACAGATACCAAGATCAAGATCAATATTAAGGGGATATTTATGTGGAGAAGTTTTTGGGCACCACTCCTCAGGGAGGATGTATTGGTCTTGGAGGAGGGTGCAATGCAGATTCACCAAGGCTTAGAGGGTTAAATTATGTAGACAGGTTTTATGGACTAAGCTTGTAGTCACTTGAGTATAGAAGGTTGAGGGATCATCTGATGAAGGCAGTTAACATGTTAAAAAGATCTGTAAGGGTAGATATAGAGAAACAGTTTCCTTTGGTGGAGGAATCAAGAATGAGGGGTCATAATCTTAACATTAGAGCTAGACCACAGAGGAGAAAAATCAGGAAGCATTTTTTTCGTTGAAATCTGGAATTCTTTCTCCCAAAAGGCTGAGGATGCTAGGGCAATTGGAGCTTTCACAACAGAGTTGTTTGATTTTTGTTAGGTGAGGGTATCACGGGATATGAAGCAAAGACAGGTGATTGGAATCGAGGTACAGATCAGTCATCATCCTATTGAATGGCAGAGCTGGCTCGAGTGGTTGAATGACCTACTCCTGTTCCTAAGTGCCATGTCTCAGCGTGCGCCTTCCCTAAACAGCAATTTAGAGGAGCAGTTTTACAGTAGCAGCGTGACAGCAGCCTTTCAGTCTGATATTGTGTGCCAGATTAGGGGTGGTTCTGTGCTGTAAGTCTGTACATATTTGGAACTGCGTTGGGATTACTCAAACTCATTTTGCATATGGCCCATACGGTCAATGGTAAGGTATCCTTACTTCATCAGTCTGGATAGATTCAAACCCAAACACCAAAGTGGAAGGACAACATTCACACCCACTGCACTGTTCAGTGGTCCTGGGACGTTTGTTTCAGGAGCAGCTGAATCTGTGGCCCTGACAGGATTGAATGAATTCCAAAGGCAAATAAAACAAGATATTGTTGGCTTCCGACATTCAGTAAACATTATTGTACAAGGAAAGAAATTTGGCACCATGCTACACATTTCCTCCCTGACTGCTTCAAATCTCAGTTTTCTGCTGTTTCATTTACATAGGAAAATAGGAAAGGAGGCTGTTCCCTCCTAAAGCTTGTTTCACCATTCAATTACATTATGGCTGATCGGTATCTTAACTCTATCATCCCACCTTGGTTCCACAACCCTTAATACCCTTGCCCAACAAAAATGTATTGATCTCAGTTTTGAAATTTTCACTAGACCTAGCCTTAATAGCTTTTAGGGATGAGAGTTCCAGATTTCGACTATCCTTTGTGTGACATGCACCCCCTAGCTCTAATTTTAAGGTTACATCTCCCTGTTCTAGACTCCGCCCACCAGAGGAAATAGTTTCTCTCTGTGTACACTATGGAATCTTTTAATCATCTTAAACACCTCAATTATATCACCTCTACATATTTTTATTAAAGGGAATACAAGCCCAATCTATGCAACCTGTCCTCACAACTAAACCCTTTTATCCTTTAAAGGTTCTGAAGTTTTAACAAAGAAGTTATTTCCTGAGGCCTACAATGTTGCCAGCAACATAATCCTTTGGTCTATTACTAGTCTTTTATAGAATTGTAGAAAAAGGCCAATCAGCCCATTGCGCCGATGCTAAATTTTTGACTATTCAGTTTCTGTTGTTCCCACTTCACACAGCCTTCTGATTAAAACAAAAATTCATTTTAAAAAAAGCGCAGGAAAAGTAATGGCGGCCTCTTAAAAATAATTTTAAAATGTTGAAGACAGAGAGAAAGATGCAAAATCATGTTTAATAAGGCGTGTTGAATAAAAGTGTAAAGACTGATGTAATACTGATGTTCCACCACTAGATGTGGCTCATGACCAGGTAAGTAGTGCATGCTGTACACTATTTACAAAATATGCTGGGGACATCAAGGGTCGGACTTTTAAAGCGCTTTAAAGGTGAGTACGGTGCAAATTGAAGATTGCATTCCTGGAAGGCATCCATGCATTCCAACACCTCCGGAATGTGCTGTAATTTTCAAAGAGTGAGCAGGGGTTGGGGAACCTGGAATCTGCTCGCCTCCAATTAACTTAAATAAAAGCAAAATACTGCGGATGATGGAAATCTGAAATAAAAACAAGAAATGCTGGAAACACTCAGCAGGTCTGGCAGCATCTGTGGAGAGAGAAGCAGAGCTAACTGGTTAATTGGTTGGATGGGAAAGTTTTAGAGGGCACAGATGTTCTGGATGCAATAGAAGCAAAGGGTTCACCAACTGGGAAGCCGACTGCTGTTGTCCGCATTCTTGACTGTGGAGAGTTGTGATGAAAGCATTCCTGCAGTGGCTACTACAAGTAGCCCAACTAATGACCAGTGTCTCTTCCTCTTAATGTTTGTATGCCATCATGAAGATGGCAAAATTCAAAGATCATTGTCAAATAAAATTTGAAAACTGATTTAATGTAATTCCAATTCATGCTATGGCAATGCTATGTTTCAGGTCAGTGACCCTTCTTCAGAACTCAAATTAACCCAATTAACTGCCTGTTCAGCTCCTTGAGGAACTTGTTAATGGGCTGGGGAGGGCCAGAAGGGAATTTTCAAAGAGGAGAACGGGAGGAGCGAACGGTCGGGTGCACGTTAAGTGATCAGCTGTCGGGGAGAATGCGGTTGGACATTGTTTGATGTCGATAATTATTCAAAGAAATTGAAAAAAGTGTGATGGGAACAGAGCACCTCACCGGCTTTCCTGTTCACCATTTGATCACTTGTTTGCACCGTAACCCTGCTGATCCTCTGATCTGTTGCCTGCACTATTCTGCAAGGCAACGGCAAGCGGCGTCATAAGATCCCTGCTGTGCAGCATAGAAGTGTTATCTACTACATCCCCTCCCCCCCTTATATGGTAACATCATCTTATGTCACTCTGGATGCTGCATGTATAGCACTCAGGAGAGCCAATGAGGCTGGGACTGGAATTTCTGGTGCCAGTAGCCAGTTAGCAACAATTTGCATTCATACTGTACCTTTCAAGTAGAAACACAACCCAAGATGCATTACACCTCACAGAAGCAGAAATAAGCACCGGTGTTGTTCTCTAGGAAGAAGGGTTGAGGGGGGAAGGGGGTAGGTGTCCAGCCAGGGCAGGGTGGCATGTGAGATCGGAGTAACTTGGAGTGATGGGCATGAGTCCAGGTCGAGTTGGGTCGGGTCAGTCGGGTTGGGTCGGGTCGGGTCGGGCCGGGCCGGGCCGAGTCCAGATCGAGTCGGGCTGAGTCCAGATCGAGTCGTGTCGTGTCGTGTCGGGTCGGGCCGGGCCGAGTCCAGATCGAGTCGGGTCGGGCCGGGCCGAGTCTAGATCGAGTCGGGTCGGGCCGGGCCGAGTCCAGATCGAGTCGGGTTGGGTTGGGTCGGACACACATGGTAAGTGCTCTGCAGGTAAGTATTAAAAAATAAAAAATTTACCTGAGCTTGAAGTCCGGAACAAAACTGAGTCTGCGCAATGAGCGAGTGACGTTACTATGACATCATCACGCATGCGCTACAGCTTCTTGCAGGTTCAGTGTCAGGAAGGTAAGTAAACGGATAGTCAGGTCGGGCTCGGGTCGGGTCGAGTAGTGGCGGGTTCGGGTCAGGTCGGGCTCGGGGCAAAATCGGAGCGACTCAGGCCAGGTTGGGGTTGGGTTCGCTGTGGTTTGGGTCGGGTTCTTTTTCCCAACCTAAAGCAGGCTCTAGTTCCAACTAGGTATTAATGAGCCTTGTGCACAGATTTTTACACAGGCTTCAAGTGCCCTTATTACTGTATTGAGATTTGTTAAACACTTTGGGCCTCCACACCTCATAATACTGCTTCCATCTTTATATTATTGGTCCCCTAGTGTAGTAAGATGCAACTGTAACTCTCGTCCAGGACGATATAGATGGGCTGGTAAGATGGGCGGAGCAGGGGAAAATGGAATTTAATCCTGAGAAGTTGAGGTGATGCATTTTGGGAGGACTAACAAGGCAAGGGAATATACAATGGTTGGTAGGACCCTAGGAAGTACAGAGGGTCAGAGGGACCTTGGTGGACTTGTCCATAGATCACTGAAGGCAGCTGCACAGGTAGATTGGGTGGTTAGGAAGGCATATGGGATACAGCCTTTATTAGCCAAGGCACAGAATAAAAGAGCGGGGAGGTTATGATGGAGCTGTATAAAATGCTAGTTTGGCCACAGCTGGAGTACTGTGTACAGTTCTGGGCACCACACTATAGGAAGGATGTGACTGCACTGGAGAGGGTGCAGAGGATATTCACCAGGATGTTGCCTGGGTTGGAGCATTTCAGTTATGCAGAGAGACTGGATAGGCTAGAGCTGTTTTCCTTAGAGCAGAGAAGGCTGAAGGGAGACCTGATTGATGTATATAAAATTATGAGCGACATTGATAGGTTAAATAGGAAGAAACTTTTTCCCTTAGCGGAGTGGTCAATAACCAGGGGGCATAGATTTAAGGTTAAGGGGCAGGAGGTTTAGAGGGGATTTGAGGAAAAAAAAATTTCATTCAGAGGGTGGCTGGAATCTGGAACACACTGCCTGAAGGGGTGGTAGAGGCAGGAACCCTCACAACATTTAAGAAGTATTTAGATGAGCACTTGAAACGCCATAGCATACAAGGCTACAGGCCAAGTGCTGGAAAATGGGACTGGAATAGATAGGTGCTTGATGGCTGGCACAGGCATGATAGGCCGAAGGGCCTGTTTCTGTGCTGTATAACTCTATGACTCTATGACTCCATTTGAGAGAATATGTTAAGATTACTGTCTTGACATTTTGTTAGATAAACACGAATGTATGAATACTTAATGCTTTTGCTTAAAATTCCTTTGGTAGCTCTCTTAATGAAGGGATTAACTCTTTTAAAATAATCCATTTAAAATAAATAAGTTCACTTCCAATTAAAACCGCAGACAGAAGAATTTCACAAAAAAAAACGTTTGGCATTCATCTGTTAATATTTGGAGTGCAACATTGTGGCCCTTATGTGATATGTGAATATGATGCTTTTGAATAAAAAGGGAATGATCTATAATAACCAACTGACAACTGATACAATTGTTGATAAAAACAGGGCTTAATTTATATTGTTCATCCATAATAAATTGCACTGTATGGAATGGCTGTGATTTTTGTATTGAGGCAAAGTCATGGTCAATTTGATATTATCCACCTGACCATGTACTTAAGTGTCAATTTTGTAGATTTTTTTTCTTGTAATGCTGGTAGATTTTATGCTGCAATTTAAATAAATGCAGAGTAAAATGTTTTTGAATAACAAAATGAGAAGACTTCACACTTAAGTGCATGGAATCCTGTGCTCGCATGATGTGATTTATTTTGCTTCCATCAATTATTGCCCTCTCATGGCCATTTTGCATGCCAATATAATTTAACCTAAAAGTAACATCAGACCATATAATTGGCCTTGGGCTTTTCCCTAAATGAGCCGTCAGGGAAGAGTTAATGTTGGAACTGAAAAGCATTCTCTAAGTAATATATTGAGAACAAAATATATATCTTTGGAGCTTCTCATATCATCCAAGACCACTTTGAAAAGAATGATCCCACCCATTGCTTTCTACAGCTGTGCTGGCTTCCATCCAGTCAATTCTACAACTTCCAGGCCTGTACTGCCTCATCATCCTTGTTTAACTCCCCAGTGTGTGTCTTTCAGTAGGGTAATAAAATGTCAGAAGCAGGTTTAGAGTACAACCATTTCCCACATGCTGTTCTTTTTTTACTGAACAGAGGTACAATGCTACAGGCGCCCAGAGAGGCAAATTTGTGAAGGTAGTTGAAGCTATTCAGCATCCCGCTGAGAAATGGAGAAAGAGATTGGGGCACAAGGAAGAAAGACCATAAATAAAACAAGAACTGGATAATAAAAGAATAGTGGAACAATGCAAAGAATGTCAACATTGGTAGATGAACGGGAACATTTTGACAGCCTACTGATTGTGGTGCCTCTGTGGCGCATTTGACACTTTTATTTGTCATTTTTTAAGGCAAGAACTTTTATAACTCCTCATTTTAGTTGCAGACTCTATCATGGACTAACAGACTCATTACCTGACATTGGTTTTGATATTTTTTTGATGGGCGTCCAACAATGTAGATTTGAGATGCTGGCAATCCCAGCACGTTGTACACTGAAATGTCTTTCATTGAGCCATAGGCAGCAGAGATCTTGATATGGGACTGCAGGGAGAACAAATTAGCAAAGCAGTCACAGATCTGGAACAACTGAAGCTCCCCAAAAAAATAGATGGGTACACAACTTTAAGACATATAAACCTTGATTTTCCTCTCCGGACTTTTAAATTTGAAGATCTGTTGTTATAAGCCGTTTGGGCTAGACCAGAAAACACCATGTATAATCAAACTTGCAAGTACTTTGCTTTTTCTGATAACTGAGTCAGAACATATTGTATTCAATAAGGGTATTCTTGCATATAATAAGCATTTGATTCTGTACGATTTGTACAGTGATGGAATCAGTGGTATTTTAATTTGTACTTTTCATTCATCAACCACAGAAGGCGCATTTTAACAATATTTGCAGCAAATTTTTGTTTAAAAACATAATAATTTCTTCATTTTTTAATGTTTGAGTTTTTTTTCCAGTTTGCATGTGCCATGCACCATTGTGGCTAAATGTGCAGACAAACCAGCAGCCCTGCCAATGCCATTCTATAACAGGAGGTGTAACCAGAGCTGTCCTCTGCTTTATCCATCCACACTATGGGTAAGCACTCTCTACCCCACGACAGGACAGCTGAGATTTATACCCGGCAAATGGCAACAATCTGGTCTGCTTTAACCCTGTGGGTTCAGGATGTTCGAGCTCCATTTCCTCATGGTTAAAAACTGCAGCCCTTTTCACAATAACATGGTAGAACCCTCACAATATGAACACCCCCTCTGCTATGGAACATGCTCTGCTTATCCAATTATCACTATACAGTTGTTGCTTAATACCTGAAGAAGTGAAGGGGGATTAAACTTTTTTTTTGACCCAGTGCCAGTATTCAGCATTCTCATATCATAAAGCAAACTCTCTCAACTCTTTCCTCACAACATGCCTGATAATGCCTACTCAATCAGCGCGACCTTTTCTATTTCTCACACCAGCCATCTTTGTGGCATCACAGAGGGAAACTGTCAATTTAGTCTCAATTACAAGTCTCATTTAGTCTCAAATTACAAGCAATTTTGTGCCCACTTGGAACTCAGCTGCGATTACTCAAACTCATTTCACATAAGACCCAATCTTTCACTGAGAGCCTTTTTCCTCACACAGATAAAAGAGACTTTCACCACATCTGTCTCAACTGGTTTTCAAACCCAAGTGAGAAATGTTAATCCATTTCCTCTCTCCACATGCAGTCTTTAAAAAAAAAGAAACAATAAATATTACCTTTATCAGCTTGAAAATGTCAGTTTAATTACCGAAACTAAACTTTTGCATCCTTTACTGTTTTACAACTGCCTTCCCAAGGGTATTCATACTTAGTAATTATCAAAGCTTACCTCTTGTACAAGATTGCGCAAGAAGATGGTTTTTTGTCGTAGGGGATCATGGACCAGGCCTTCAGAGAAGAAGATCATACCCTGGGGAAAGTTATGCTGACCCAGCCAGGACACCACCCTCTGCTTCTGCATGTCTGGGCGTCCAGTGATGTAAATAATGAGGTAGCCCAGGTCCTGCCAGTGTCTTTAAAAAAAAACTTTCATTTAATGCAACATCCTTGAACTGAGAAAAATCGCAGAACTACAAATGAGACCACAATGTAACAGCTGTTACTGAATGAAACTAATTTGGTGTGTAACTTCCAAATATTTCCTGTGGTTTTCTCATTCCCTATATCGGTGCCACCAACAATTTTGATGAGGAAAAATGTGTGAGAATAATATTGTGCTGTCTGTAATAAAAGGAGATTTCAATGGAAATGAATATCAGGCAGTTTCTGTAACCCCGGCTGATCTATAACCTTAGTTTTACACTCAAGTGGTAAGTTGAAAATCTAGCCCAGAGTATTTTTAATGATCATTTAAGGAATCTTACTATTTTACTTCCTCAGTGATGTTTCTCCTGCCAATATTTTCAGGAAAATTTTACTAGAAAGAGTAATTAAATCTTTGAGGGCAATGGCATTTAATTTTGCATTTGTTTGTATCAGTTAAATATTTTAACATTTTGTTCTATATAATTACAAATAAATATTTTTGTTACTTCAGGCTTACAAAAGATCCCTGGTCTGCAATTAATACTTTGTCAATTCACAGGAATTCCATCATAGTGCAAGTCTTGGGTTAATCCTGTATGCAGGCTCCTGAAAATAGAGTAACTAATACTCCTGCCACCCAAGGGCATAATATTGGAAAAAAAGTGAAAAAGGGAGACAAGACCTGCCAATGTGAATGACTGCGAAACTGTTCAAAGAGAAAAACAGGAATGTAAAAATCAAAATAAAAGCAAATTACTGCAGATGCTGGAAATCTGAAATAAATAATTAAGTATTTCCAGCACTTTCAAGTCTGTAACGGTTGGATTAGTACCTGTACTTTCCAATTTGTAAATGAAAACTTGCGACACAGAGATTTGAAGAACAAGTTACTGGCTTCAGATTTGCTCTGCATGTTCATTCTTAATACAGGACTACTTATGGCCATCCTGTAAATCAGTGATTTCTGGCTTTAAAATCCAGCACTGAAACACTTGCTGGTATCGATACATTTATCCATTCCACTAGTAAATTGCCTATGTCATTGTAGTGGTAAGTTGATGAATAAAAGTTTTTTTATACATATATTCATAAGGTAATGTTGGCATCAGAAGAGAGCCTTCAAAAACTGGTGCTGCAGAACCACCGAGTGCCCAGAGCCTGCAACTGCATTGTGACAGTTGACACAGAAAAATTGAAAGGGAATTGTTGAACATCATAATATAAAATGCCAAATGCAAACAGAAAAGTGTGATCAAACATCATGATGGCAGGAATTATGTCTTGCAAGAAGGAAGTCTTCGTCCTTCGCCAGATTTAAAACAAAATCAAAATATGACACGAACAAACACGAAGAACGTGAAAGCATTTTCACACAGTACCTGACCACATCCACAGCTCCTGCTCTGACCTTAGGGTCGCTGCCCATGATAGAGACGCTAGCAGCAAAAGAACCATCGATGCTGAAGACGACACATTCCATCCCCTTTGGCAGCACTGTAAGGTAACTCTCTGCAAAAGTCTGGTCACCTCTAGTTAAAGTTATAAAACAAGGGTTAGACATTACCATCAACATCCTGGGGGTTACCATTGACCAGAAACTGAGCTGGACCAGCCATATGAATACTGTGGCTACAAGGGCAAGTAGAGGCTGAAAATTCCACAGAAAGAAACTGACCTCCTACTTCCCCAAAGCCTGTCCACCATCTGCAAGGCACAAGTCAGAAATAAATATACAAACTGGGTGGTTTTATTTTAATTAAAAAAAGGTCAACAGATGAAACTCTCCGCCGAACAAAGGCGGTGGAGGGGTGCCACCACCGCCCAGTAAACGGGACCTGGAACAAGCAGAGATCAGGAGCCACAAGTCTGAATCCGGAGCCGGGGAGGATGGTGGGTGGGTGGGGATGGGGGGGGGAAGGGAGGTGGGAGGAGGGGGATGGCCAACAGTTGTAATCTATCTGGGAAAACATGAGGCTGGGAATTAACAGCTCTCCATACTCTCCACTTTCCTCAACAACTTTCAAGAAGCTCAACACCATCCAGGACAAAGCAGCCCGCTTGATCAGCACCCCATCCACCTACTTAAAATTCACTCTCTCCACCACCAGCGTACAGTGGCTGAATTGTGTACCATCTACAAGATGCACTGCAGCAATTCCCCAAGGCTCCTTCAACAGCACCTTCCAAACCCACAACCTCTACCACCTACAAGGACAAGGGCAGCATACACATGCGAACACCACCACCTGCAAGTTCCACTCCAAGCCACACACCATCCCAACTTGGAACTATATCATCATTCCTTCATTGTCGCTGGATCAAAAACCTGGAACTCACTTCCTAACAGCACTGTGGGTGTACCTACACCAGATGGACTGCAACGATTCAAGAAGGTGGCTCAATACCACCTTCTCAAGAACAATTAGGGATGGGCAACAAATGCTGGCCTTGCTAGTGATGCTCCCATCCCATAAAAGAATTAAAAAAAATAAAATTGAGTATAATCAAGTTGCTGGACATACATAATAATGAAATTTACTGTTGTTGGAACCTCCCAGCGCAATTTCATCAGATAATCACCATAAATCAGCTATCTCTCAGCTTGGCTTAGTTCCACTGGGGTTCAGCTGAGAAAATATCCCCTATAGAAGAATGCCTAACCACGGCTTTATCAATCAACATTCTTTATCAATCAACATTCAGTAATATTTCATATCCAACATATCTTTTAAATCTTGTGTGATATTTTTCTAACCTAATTCTTTTCAACTCTAGAAAAATAAAAAATGATTCATAAATAAACAAAAGCCTTTCTAAATACACCAAAACATTATAATATCTCCTTTAATAACAATACCAATATTTGAGAACTTTAATTTATGGTTTATCATATTGTCTGTCAAATAAGATGATAGTTAATGATGGATCTCTGTAATCTATATCAGAAATCCTGATCAAACAAATAATCTGAAGCAGGCAAACTTTTGGCTTCATGAACTTTCAACTGGCTGTAGAAATGCAACTAAGTCAGTAAAATATGAACCCTGGACTAAAAGTACTCTCTAGCTAAGAACTGAAGCCACTACAGGATTGTAATTCCTCTTAGCACAAAGACAATGTAGTAAATAGGAGTTAGTTACTTTTTTAACCCCTTTTCTAAAAAAAAGAGATTTGCATTTACATAGCACCCTTCACATCCACAGGACGTCACAAAATGCTTTACAGCCAATGAAGTGCTTTTGAAATGTAGTCATTGTTATGCAGAAAACACGACAGCCAATTTTCACATTGCAGGCTCCTACGAATAGCAATGTGATGATGACCAGATAATCTGTTTTTGTGATATTGATTGAGGGATAAGTTTTGGCCAAGACTCTGGGAATAACTCTCCTGCTCTTTTCTGAAATGGGACTATGGGATCATTTACATCCACCTGAGAGGGAAAAAAGAGCCCCAGTTTAATATCTCATCCGAAAGAAGGCACCTCCGACAGTGCAGCACTACCAGGATAATCGTGCTTCAGCAGATGTGAAATACAGCACGTGTTGTGGTGCAGAGGGGACTGTCATGCAGGCCGCCACCTTCCAAGAATGAGGCACATTCATTTCGCCACATGGACATTAAATTTCAAATTGTTGTTGGGAAGAAGAGAAGCCTGTGACAAGGGGTTGCCAGGCCCCTGGCTGAAAAGACATTTTTGCATATTAACAGGCAGCGTGTGTAGACAAAGGACCATTCCCTGACCCACACATTACACAAAGCCAAAAGTGGTTATACCAGTCAGCCACATGGCTACCCTGCTGGCCAACTTGGGGAGTTTTAAATTGTAGAGACAGTGTTTGAACTGACAGAAAGCACTTTGCTCCTGGACTGAAGCAGACCTCCTCTCCTACTGTCTGCTCTCATCTCTTTCTCACGGAACTCCAAAAACTGACTGAAGACACATGAACCCCAAGAGAGAAAAGTATCCTACAGTGAACAAGGTTTAAGAAGAATACTGGGCTCCAACAAAAAGCAAGATCCACCTACAAACAAGAACTCTACGGTCAGCTCAAAGACCTGTAACAAAAACTCTTCAGATATTGCCTCAAACTTTTCCACTTTATTTTTCTTCTGTTCTTTTCTGTCTCTATTTGTATGTGTGTATTACGTATGCCTGCTAGCATGGGCGCATCGTGTATCCGTAGGCGTCAACCGAATTAGAGTTTAAGTTTAATAAAATTTCACCATTCTTCTTTAAAGCAAAGAAAGCCTGTTTGTGCTGGTTTCTTTGCTTTATAATTGGAAAGCGGTGAACAAGGATTCACCAAGGGGGAGCTAAAAACACGGTATATTTAAAATTAAACCCTGTTACAGTAAGACCAGGTGATGGCTGAAAGGTGATGACCTCTTTCTCACCTGGTCTTAACAGTACCATGTGTTGGTTGTGTAACCACAACATACCTCGGGTTGGACTGGATGTTCGCTGTGTGAACGGGAAACGGAAGTCTGGACCATTTTCAGATCCTGAACCCGCCACCGGGGAAAAACAGAAATGAGCCCAAGGTTTCACGGAGGTGAGCAGTTAATTGATATGGAGACAGGATTGAAAGACAATTAACGGCCACGGGGGCAGGAATGTATGTGCGCCAACTCAAAGGCAGGGCTGATTTAAACTCACCACAGCAGCCATTACTGTGACTTCTGTTTGAGTGTTGAACATGGGCATTGAAGACTCACAGAAAACCTTATTGCAGCAATGTTTCAGGAGAGCCAGAGACCTGGAATCTGGGGCAGGGTAGCCCCTCATTTTTCAAATGCTGAGCTGGAGGTCATGAGGGAGAGGAGGGAGGTTCTCTTCCTGGAGGGTGGCAGGAGGCGGTCACTCACACAGACCAAGCAGGCGTGGATGGATGGACATCACTGCCACTGTCAGCAGCAGAAGCATTGTGGGAAGAACCTGGATCCAATGCAGGAAAAGGGTCAACATATAGCATATAATGATACGCTCTGGTAAGGTGAATGCTGTGCCAACCCTCAGGACAGATCTCAGGATATTCACCCTCCAGCAGACACACCAGCTGAGGAGCCTCAGGACACATGCTGTTCCAGAACATGGGAGGAGTGTGAGCACAGGCCACTTACTGACCCCTCAGAATGGCTCTGAGCCATAATGCTGCTGAAGACCTGCCAGCACTGAAACACGCAGCTTCCAATAAATTGGAGCAACTATCACTGGCCATAGAGGAGAGAAGTGCCTTACCACATCTCTTTTGTCCTTCCAAGAGAAACAAGCATATAATGCCCGAGAAAGGGCCCAAACAGGTGAGGGGGTGTGGAGGGGGCTACCATACTTTCAGATCAATGGAAGAGTGGGGGGTGGAAACAGGCAAGATTGCAGACCACAAGGAAGTAAACCATGGTGAGATGGGCTCTCATGGTGCAGATGGTGATGAGAGAAGGCAATTCACTCATTAGCAGGATGCACTGCACTCCATCCCATCCGTCAGCATACTGAACACTGAGTTACATTGGACAGCCTCAGCACTGCAGAGGCTTCTGTTCTCCAAGGCTAGCTCTCACGATCTCATCTTGTGACGCCCACAGGTGCAGATTCCCACCACAGGAGACCTTCTCCCTCTCCACCTCCAGTACTGGATGGCATGAATGATCCGAAGAAGCACCATCACAGCTTACATGCACACCGTCCACCAGCACAGACACAGTCACCTCGGTGCATCCTTGTATGTATTTACATGAGGTGAGAAGTACAGCAGTAGTGTGCAGGAGGAGGTGCCAGAAGCAGAGGCAGCAGTGATCAGTTACCCTCAAGAGGAGTGAGGACAGACACAGCCTTACTCAGTTCGGCACAAATGCAGAACCTCATAAGACACAGGAAAAAGGCTCCATATAGAACAGCAGCAACAGATATGCTCCCACATGTCGGGAATTCCCTGAGACAGTATAGAGTCATGGGCAGCAGCAACAGATACACTCCCACATGTTGGGAGTTCCCTGAGGCAGTGCAGGGTCATGGGCAGAGAATGGAGGAGTCCATCCAGCTCACGTGCACAACCATGGCTCAGGGCTTTGGGAGCATGAGCTCCTCCATGGAGAGAGGGCCAACTTCATGGAGAACCATATATGGCAGCACTTGAAGTGCACACAGGAACAGCACACTAACATACACAGGAGGCATGCCACACTATGTTGCTTGGACCAGACAGTGGCGCTGGTGGTGCAGAGATGTTTGGAGGGGATGCCAGTTGCACAGAAACTGGTGCTCCCCTCCAGCCATTCGGAGAACCAGCCAAAAGCTGAGGATGTCACCAAGGAGGATGAGGGCGCCTTCATCATCCTCTGCCTCCTTTCCTCTTCTGACAGTGGGAGACTCCGTGCAGCAGGGCCAAGTGTCAAAGACTGCCCCAGTATTGATGTAGATGCAACAGCCTCTGGAGATGCCCCACGGCCACCTCCACAATGAGGACAACGGCCATGTGAATCTCAGCTGTAAGCTGAGACATGTGAGCAGGCTGCTTCCACCTCCTCCAGGCCACAAGTCAAACACTATGCAGAAGTGGCCAAACGTGGAGGCCACCGCGTCGTGATGAACACTGATTGGGTCACTGGGGTATCTTCTTACTGTATTTGTGCATTGCTTTCCTTTCTGAGCACTATGTAAATAATGACACCTGAAGGCACACATGTTATATTCCTTTTATTGATGGCTGGACAAGAAAAGAAGTATGAGGTGGCGAAGGCTATCAAGGGTTCCTCAACAATGTTGGCAAAACCTCCAGGCAGATGTGCATCCTTCATTAGCAATAAGAGTTTAGATGTTGCAGGCTATGTCTTCAATGCAAGTGTCAGCACAGGCACCTCAGAGTGAGTTCCACACCATGTCCTTCATCCTGGGTCAGAGGGGCTCAGTTGAAAAGTCCCTGAATAAGATGATCGTTGACATTCATGGCATCCTGATGAGACCTTTGTGCCATGCACAATACCCGGCCACCTCCTGTGCAGCTCAGTGTTCTGCATCCTCCTCCTCCATCCTCCGTTCTTCCATGTTCTGTTCCTCCTTTTCATCCGATGAGCTGTTTCCTTCCAGAACCTCACCGTCCTCAAGGTGCACACCTCTCTAGAGGACCATGGTATGGGGAGTGCAGTGGACCACCACAGTGAGCGAGACCCTTGCAGGAGTGTATTACAGTGCAGCACCCAACTGGTCCGATCACTGGAACCGCATCTTGAGACAGAGTTGTAGGTGGCTTTCTTCCCAGAGTCTCTGTCTGCAGCAATGGTAGACTTGGATGTTCCATAGTCGCAGGCAGGTTTCAAACTTGTGATGCAATGTGGAGAGAAAGAGAGAGAGAGCCTGGAGGGAGTGCAAGTACTAAGCTTATTCCTGGGATGGCAGGATTGATGTATGATAAGAGATTGGGTCGACTAGGCCCATATTCACTAGAGTTTAGAAGAATGAGAGGGGATCACATAGAAACCTATAAAATTCTAACAGGACTAGACAGGCTAGATGCAGGGGGGATGTTCCCGATGGCTGGGGAGTCCAGAACTAGGGGTTACAATCTCAGGATACACGGTATGTCATTTAGAACCAAGATGAGGAGAAATTTCTTCACTCAGAGGGTGGTGAACCTGTGGAATTCTCTACTGCAGAAGGCAGTGGAGGCCAAGTCATTAAATATATTCAAAAAGGAGATAGATATATTTCTTAATGCCAAAGGGATCAAGGGATATGGGGAGAAAGCAGGAACAGGGTACTGAATTAGACGATCAGCCATGATCTTTTTTGAATGGCGGAGTAGGCCCGAAGGGCCTAATAGCCTACTCCTGCTCCTATTTTTCTATGTTTTTACACAGCTCCACTGGAGTCTTGTCTGATTAGCACCCAAAGTTTATCTGTTTCAATGTCTCAGGAGCTTGTTCTTTTGCCAAAGACTGCTAGTTTTTCACAGATGGGGAGGCAGTCACATTATTGTTCAGTGTCCTCGTTTGAAAATTAATTCAATTCAAGTCTAGGAATTCACAATCTCTCTCAGGTCTCATTGCTTCAATGTTAATTCCCTGGAGGTTTGGCTGCACTGTTAATGTTCCAAGATGCTTTGAATGTTTTGCCATTAGAAGTGAAGCTGTTAGCTGATTCTAAATTCATGAGGCATTGTTCTGGTGGTGGTTAGCTCAGACATCCATCTCTCCTTTGATATCTTGATGTGTAAGGTATTCAGATGCAAACTGTGGTGGCCATCTTGCCTGCCAGCTTTTTTAGAAGTTAAGTGTAGGATCCCAGCTTTCATTTTAAAAGTTTGATGTAGGATTCCAACTGATGAATTAAAACTCCTCATTTCGCATAGCATGTTTTCTTGACACTTCTCATCCCCACTGGATGCAAAATCTGAGAGTCGTGCTCCCATTGCCAGCTGCAGACTTCTGTGTAGTCAAGTGCCCACCTAATTGTCCTTGGCAGCCTTGCCCCCTACGCTTATGCCCCCACCATGTCAGGAGGGTGACAGCCCCCTCCACTGCCCTTGTGCTTACTGCCCATTCTCCCCACCACCTGCGCTGCACCAAGGACACCTGTTTGTCAATGGCTGAGTCCTCCTCTCTGTCATTCACCCTTTTATGAGGCCCAGGTAATTCCGTGGGGCTGCCATGACTGGCTCCCCACTGTGCAGCCACCTCCATTCAACTGGTCTACCCCAGAAAGCACGTGCAGCCCGTGTGCCCCTGCAAATATCACATCTCCCATTAATGAGCTCTTAATGAGCTCCTCAACCACCTTAATTGGCCTTAATCAGGGATCGGGCAGTATCACAACGCCCACCCTCCCCCCTGCCCTGGTGAAAATGGCCAGCACCGGGAACAGTGTTGGGAAACCGGCACACCAATCAGTGCCGGTATTTTCAGCTCCTGTCCTCCTCTGTTCCCGCTGCTAAAAATTCAGCCCTGTGCATTTGACTCAGTGTCATCATCATCGTCTAAACCAGGAACCACTCAGAGACAAACATTGGAGAGTTTCACAGATATAAAGAAAATGGCACAGGACGTCACTTCACACGGGTGTGAAAGGGGCAGAGATGGGTGCCAAAGGAGGGCTGACTGTTTCTGAATGGAAGCCTAGTATCCTCTTGGTATCTGCTACAGATCATGATACAGATCTCACAGAGTGAGCTATGGACCACGGATAGAATCATAGAAAGTAAGAGTACCAAGAGGAAGCCATTTTTATTTTATGCCTCTGCCAATTTTAGCTCTTCAGCTGGATCTGTCTATCCCTAATGCAATCCCATTCCTTTTCTCCCCATACCCTATAGTATTATAGGATAATTTAGGGATATAAATGCAGGATTCTGCCTACCCCAAACAAGGCAGCATCTATGAAAGGGCTTGTATCCAGGGCAGGGAACGCCTAGAGAAACATCGACATGCTGGTATGTCAAATGATAGGAGATGTACCAGCCTATTGGACAGTGCATGTGGGGCACACCCGAGAGTCCAGCCTGGGCGGTGGCCCCTTGAAACACACTCCCCACTGAGTGGTCACCTTCCACCACATTTTCTTCCCCTCTTGTACATGCTTGCTAAGCACCCCCAGCGGCAAGATATATTTAAATGAGGTGACCTCCACCTGACCCCACGTACTTTGGCAGGGTTAACACTGGAGGCCACTAGCAAGGATATCCCATCACTTACACTGGGTTGTTGGACCCATGGACATTTTGGACCTCCTTTGTGTCTCTCCTGCTCTTGCTGCGATGCTGAATTTAATATAGTCAGCGACATGTTGAAAACCTTATATATATGTATATGTGAACTCAGGAATGCAATGATACTACGTCTGTCATTGCCTCAAAGCAGTCTATGGCAAAAATGTATCAGCGCCATCACCTCTACCCTTCATATTTTCAGGTACGGTTTCATGGCTATGGACCAGGAGCTGGAAGGCGGAATTAGATTGGGCAGCTAGTTTTTTTGGTTGGCACGGACACGACAGGCTGAATGGCATCCTTCTGTGCTGTAGTTTTTCTATGGTTCTGTGGATTGGCATCACACAGACTGCTCCTTGGTGAGGTTGAGGTTTCCCATCTGGATGCCTTGGGTAGTAGTGAAACTTTGTCGTCCTCACCCTATATCCTTAGACCTATCCTGTTCTCCATGCACCTTCTTGGCTCTCCTCTGCTGCTCATCCTCCTCCTCTAACAACAACAGGTCCAACATAGTGAGACTTACCAACGCTTTGTGGACTGCTCCACTTCTTTGTCTATTGCTCTGTTCCTGGCCTGATCTCTGCTGACTCTGCCAAATTAATATGACCTTTAATATCATGATACACCAGGGAACACTGTGGATTAGATGCACCAAAGGGCTTCTGCTTGAACTGTTACTAGGTTACCAAGAAAACACAAGCAAATTAGCATTTTCACTTTTAGTTAGTGCCTAACAAGCTAAAGTTAAGACTGGGCCTGTGTGTTAAAATGAGAAAGTTTAGGCACATGGTCCAAATCTATTATTACCGCAGATTAATCCACACTTAGTGTAAGCACTCGCTCTGACTCACAGAAGAATTTTACACATTGTCCCAGTTGTCCTGTCTTTCCCTTTCCTTACAGCTCAAATGAAGATTGATAGTGTGAATTACCAATCGTATTCAACAAAGTCATCATTTACAATCTCAGCAAATGCATAAAATCTCAACATTAAATGCATTCATTGTAGAACTAAAGTTGCCACCTGCTTAGCTTCAACCAGGTTTCTTTCCATCCACCACAGAGCATGATACAAGAGATCATGGTTCTGAGCTTAGGACATGCTACAGTGACAACCTCAGTAGAAACTACCAACTTGTTACTGGTGCCCTATTGTTGGAATGGAAAGAGGTAGCCATTTTAAATGAAAATACAAAGAGTTAGGATTCCATTTGCCCTTTGAAAAGCTTGGCTGAAAATAGAGAAACAAAACTCATTGATTAGATGGACAACAGAGTCTCTGAACCTATTCCTGGATTGTCTACTGATCACCGGGCACTTTCCGTAAACAGCCAATATGCAACATAGAAAAAAAGTGTAGCCTTCAACTCAAGTCACCAACTTAGGGGTAAAAAAGGACGATTGAAATACCAACCTAATGTGTCAGATTAGCATTCCTCAGTGTGTTGCACAAATTGAGTGCTTCTTTTCAATTCTAAGGCTGAAGGCCCAGATTATCTCCCTGTATAAATTTACAATAAATTTATTATGAAACAATTCAATTCTTTTATAACATCCTTGGTTCTTCGATAGAACAATATGGAGATTATGATAATTCCTCCCTGTTTTTGAATTTGATTGCATATAATGAAAGACACAAAGGTTGAGCAATTTTCCACCATTCAGAAAATGACTGCTGAGTATTAGTTTATTTCCAGCAGTAACCAAACCTGTTTTTTGAAAATTGCTGAAAAATTCATGAAAAAGACACAACATAAAGCACAAATTTGAAAGAAGAAAAGAAAATCCTGAAAGCAAACAGCAGCCCAGTGAAACATGCAAACAGGAGTAGGTCATTCAGTCCCTGTTCTGCCACCAATTAATTAGATCACAGCTGATCTGTATCTTAACTCCATCTATCTGCCTTGGTTCCATAACCCTTAATCCTTTAACCTAACAAAAGTCTACCCTCACATCCAGTAAGTAGATGTGGAGAGAACAGATGGGCCAATTTTTGGGGTCAAGCCCTTCTTCAGAACATCATAGCAAAAGTATAACATCCTTTTCATTATTTGACATGAACACAACAAGCTCACACAATTTACCAGCCAATTTGGTTTTGTTTGCTTTCGTCGTCAACAAGCATGAGGATCTATTCCTGTGATTGCCAGCCCCCCTAAGATTTCATACAAACAGATGAGATTTGGAAGTATTTTATGCATTGAAGGTGGATAGATGTGGTCCATTACAAAAATAAACAAAGGGCTGTCACCTTTTAGTATCAAAACAATTGGGAGTTGGAGATTGAACATGGCAAATATAAACTTCTTTGGTGAACTGTTTTAGAATAATTTTAGTGGAGACTCCAAATTCAATGAGGGGTTGTGGCTTCGTTTGAAGTTATACTTTAATTTTATTATGCTGAGGTCCTTAAAAAGAAAGTGCTTCTCTTCAATTTCAGAAAATTGAACAGGAGGGAAAAGTTCAAGTTTAAAGTCAGGAAACGTTTGTAAATAGAAGACTACATACAGAAGGTGGCAAGTGGAATTCATAGGGGCCATTATCAGTTTGGGTGCATATCAGGGAGCATGCACTGCAATCACACTGCCTTCCAACTGGTTCCAGCAAGAGTATGAAACCATTTACATGGTCAGGTCTTGTTACAATAGTTTTGGAAAGCTGCCAGTGCTCAATGACAGGTTTGGGGGGGTAGGGGGGGTTGGGTGCGATATCTGGCAACACCTCCATGTAATGGAGCTGAAAGTAAGCCCTTAAAGAGGGTGGCATGGACAACCAGCAGTAGGTGGGAAGATTCATGCTGCTCCTCCTGGTCTTTAAAAAAAATCAGTGGCAAAGCCTTTTAGTTTCAGCTGCTCCTGCAATGGTTTGCAGTAATTGGTTCCTTTAAGGACCACTGGCTAGGATGCTCTATTTTCAGTACTACATGGGAGAGTATGTACAGCATTTGCTTTGCCCATTGATACTTGAAAATGGTACCAGGGTCCTATGTACAGTGTAAAACCCCTATTTACATATACAGGTAGGCTCCCACCCACTCCAAAATTGCAGACTGGACATCAGCCAAACAATGCCAGTTTTACCCCCAAGTTGATGCTCTCATGTGGTTTGGTTTGCAGCAGCCCTTTGATATCTTGCACAAGTGTCATCAACGTGTAAACCGAAGCTGTGAGGGTCAATAGACTAATCAAAGGGTGTGAATGCCAATCCTGACTTTGGGCTTGTTGTTCACACATGCTGATTCTGCAGCAGACCCCACTATCTACAGAAACAACAGCCCCGGCTTATGTTTCCTCACCATACCCAAGCAGACAGGATATTTCAAAACCACTTTACGAATATCACAATTCATTTTTATTATATCTTGAGATGTTTGGATGATCTCAAAACAGATTCCATTTATATTGCCTTTGAGATATCTTCAAATGGTTGATTTCCTGCTCCAACAGAAATTCTTTAAATATTTCCATGCCCTTTAAAATAATATTCTACTGTGCGAAGAGGGTGTAAGTACCATCTAGAGTTGTATGAGAACTGATTTGAGAGCTACATTTCAGGCACCAAAAAATGAGTTCAAGAGATCTACAATTCCTTTTTGAATTGGTTCAAATTTAATTTGAAATATTTCCAAGTATATTTCTGTGTGTTATTGGCAATAGAACATTACTGTTCTAAAAAGGAGTTTGGCAGACGTGTGAAGATGAACTCAACTTCTATTTTTTTGCACAGGGCTAGATAGAATATATAGCACAGAATCAGGCCGTTCAGCCCCAATAGTCCGTGCTGATGTTTATACGCAATACAGATCTCCTTCCATTCCAGCTTCCTCATCTATGAAGAAAAGGATCTATGAAAAGCAACTAAAAATACCATGACTTTAACAATTTCACTAATTCCAGTCATTGAGCTTCAGTATGTGGATGACGCTTGTGCACATGCTCACTCGGAGACTGAGCTCCAAGTCATCGTTGCCTCCTTCACGGAAGCATACAAGAGAATAGGCCTTACTTTAAACATCCGGAAAACTAAGGTCCTCTTCCAACCCAGTCTCGCAGCACAACATCATCCACCGTCGAACAGGATCCATGACGAGACCCTGGAAAACGTGGACCATTTTCTCTATCTCGGGAGTCTCCTCTCAACGAAGGCAGACATTGGCTTCAATATGCCAGTGCTGCCTTTGGCCAACTGAGGAGGAATGTATTCGAGGACCAGGACCTCAAACCCGGGACTAAGGTAATGGTGTACCGGGCAGCAGTGATCCCTGCACTCCTACATGCTTTGGAGACTTGGACAATCTCCAGAAGGCACCTCAAGGCACTAGAGAAATGCCACCAACACTGTCTCTGCAAAATCCTTCACATTTGTTGGCAGTATAGATGATCTAATGTCAGCATCCTCTCCAATGCCAACATTCCCAACATCGAGGTGCTAATCACCCAATAACCAGTTTTGCTGGGCGGATCACGTCACTCGCATGCCTGACACTAGGCTCCCAAAGCAACTGCTCTACTCTGAGCTTCACCGCGGCAAAAGACTCTCAGGAGGTCAGTGGAAAAGCTTTAGGGACGTTCTCAAGACATCCCTGAAGAAATCCAGCATACCCACTGACTCATGAGAGTCCCTGTCCTCTGACTGCTCAAAGTGGAGAAGGTGCATTCAGGAAGGTACCAAGCATCTTGTGAGATTTTGACGGGAGCTCGCAGAAGCCAAGTCCAGGCAGTGGAAGAGGCGCAAAGCTCCCCCAAGTAACTCGCCTATCCAACTCTTCAAACACTACCTGCCCCATATGTGGTACAGCCTGTGTTTTGCGCATCGGATTCATTAGCCATGTTAGAATGTACTGAACGGAGTGGAAGCAAGTTATCCCCAGTACCAAGGGACTGCCTAAGAAGAATAACAGAAATCCATACTTAGAGTTGAATCACATCAGCAAACACATAGCAACCAATATAGGTTTGTCATGCTGAGCAGAAGTAGGTCATTCCACCCCTCGAGCCATTTTATTAGATCTTTGTCGATCTGTACTACAACTCCATTTACCCAACTTATCTCTATATCCCTTGCTGTCTCTATATCCCTCAATTACCTAATAGAAGTCTATCAATCTCAGGCTTGTAAATTTCAATTGTCCCTGCATCTACAGTGTTTTGGGAGAATGTGTTCCAGATTTCCACTACCTTTTACATGAAAAAGTACTCTTTGATTTCACTCATGAATGGCTTTGCTCTAATTTTAAGGTTTCGCTTCCTTGTTCTCGATTTCCCCACCACAAGGAATAGTTTCTCTGTATCTACTGTTATGGTCAAGTGAGGAGGGGTTGAAGGGCTTCCCTCTTTTCCCTCTCCTTGTTTGACCACAACAGGTTTAGTTCTTTCTTAAAGTGGATGTACTGGCCAATTCAGTAGGTGTTAGATTATTTACGTGCTATGATCATAACAAGAACCAATTGGACAGGTTTTCTTGAGTTAACAAAGTAGGAGGTTAACTTTATTGTACCTAAACCAAACTAATAAAATAATAAATGCGCCAACTTTCACTTATACAAACACACAAATAGGTTGCAGAATGGGGAAAGGTAGATTGAGTTAGAGTCCATGAAAAAGGTATACAGCCTGTGGAGTTTGGTGATTCAGCTGCATTCTAGCTGAATTCAGTGGTCCTGAAGCTTTTAGTTTGAAGAGGTAAATGACTGATTTCGTGAGTCTTGGAGACAGTGATTTCCTCCAACAGGGTTTCTGATTGTACCCGGAATATGCAAAGGTGGTCAGTCAACAATCAAGATTTGAACGCTTTCAAGCTGGAATGGAGAGAGAGAGAGAGATAGAGAGATAGAGAGAGGGACCCCCACTTAGGGTCTGCTCATGTCAGAGTCCAGTTGCTTCTTCTCTGCTGCAGAGAAGAACACCAGCTTAAAAACCACAGATGGGGAGGGGCTTGTCACATGACAGTCACTCAGTCATTCAAAATAAAGCAGTTAGCAGTATTTCTTCTTGCTAAAAGAAAGATAACAAACAGTTCCTTTAAACTTCCTGGGTCTTGGTTCTTGCTGGAGAATTAGTAGACATTTTGTCTCCCTCTTCACAATCATTGCAGTGTAGGATACAGTGTTGCAAATTAGGAAGCTAACTTAAGCTGTCAGCAAAATCATTCCTTTAGCTGGTCTTTTAAAAATGTCTTCTTAAAAAATATATAAATTCAGATCTCCAGTCAGTGGATTGAAGAAAATTATCATTCAACAAAGCACATTGGCGTAACACTATCAAATTCCGATCATTTTAAACACCTCAATTCCATCACCCCTAAAACCTTCTGAACACAATGGAATACAAACTAAGTTTATGCAACCTGCCTTCATAATTCAACCCTTTACATCCTGGTATTCGTCTGGTGAATTTTGGTAAAATTTGGTAAAATAGCTTTCCTGAGGGGCAATGCCCAAATTTGAATGCAATACTCCAGATGGGGTCTGACCAAGCTCTGTCCATCTGATGCATCACTTCCACACTTTTGTATTCCAACCTCTCTGAGATAAAGGCCAGTTTAGCCTGTTTGTTTGCTTTTATATCTGTGCACAAGCTTTTAGTGCATTACACTGGCATAGAACATAAAATTATTTCAAAGCAGACATAATTTAATCAAAGACCTTTTCGACAATAAAGGTTAGCTGCAAAGGGTTTAAACTGACATAACTCATGAAAAGTGTATTTACAGATGTATACCTGACAACCATCTTCACCGGGTAAACTCCAACACTGAGCTTCTTCCCATCTGGAATGGTGTATAGGATTCTGCCACTGTTGCTGGTGATTTCAGTGTCAAAATACGCCCACCTCCCTGAGGGTGGCTGTGTCATGAGGAGAATGTCAACCTGCACAGCATGGAAAACAGCAGAATGTAAAAGTGCTGCCTTGGGAGGCGGAATTCATCTGTTGCTTTGAAGGAAATAAAAATGATCAATCTTTGCTTTGTGTATCACTGACATGTCTCCCCACAGATGGGAGCTGCTTCATACCATGGTTGACAGGAGGCATTGAGCATCTTTTTGACGGCTGCAATATTGAACAGAGCGAATCTAGAATAATAAACCTGCTATCCAAAATAACACAATTCCCCATGAGACACGACATCACCAACCCAACGTCTTGTCATGTCCAACAGCAAAGAGCCCATTGTCGAAGTTCGTCAATTTAAAAATATTTGGTAATTAAAAATATCTAAAACTGACTGATTGCAACATCACTAGCCCTGAGATAAGATGTGATGGTCACTATGTGTTACAGCCTTATAAACATACTCTTTTTGAATTTTTTTGATCTTTCGACAAACGCTGGTGCAATTCTTCATTTAAGATGGCAGTTCTGAATTACAAACATCAATCCATTCTTGAGTTCACATGAGAAGCAAAGTGGTCCAAGGTTTGCTTCACGGCTTATGATGTAATCCTCCACTGGGTAATATAAATAGCACTGATACCTGTGTAATATCCTCTATTGAACACTCTTCTGAGAATCAAGTCACTCTGCGATCACTGCAGAACAACATATTAAAGCTTCCATAATAGTCTTCAATCACCATAACACTACCTTTCGAGAAGGAAGTTTGTTTAGCACAAAATTCCTCTCCATTTGTTTAACACATTATTTAATCTTAATCTAACTAGGTAGGAAATATCTTCATAATTAATTCCCCCTCCTGTGGACACCCTCCTGTGGCAAATGCAACCATCAGCCACTTTGATTGTGTATTATGGGATGGCCCACACACGTCCTTTCACGGCAGTATTCATTAATGCAGTATCTTAGATTGGTCTGGATGATTAGATGTGCCTGAGCTACAAAAACTTAGTTTAGGCAGGATTACAGCAATGTGGTGCTGCATTAGCTTAAAATTCTGGAAGTGATATCAGGATTTGCTGCACCGATTAATATGGAGGATAACTTTGCTTCTACAAATTATGTAGGGGGCCTGTCAATGGATGCTGTTGTGATCTTTTTCCCTACAATTGTTCACCTGAGCAGGGTGCCACTTTCACCTTTCAATCAATTTGAAACATATAAGATTCTGAGGGGTCTTGACAGGGTGGATGTGGAAAGGATGTTTCCTCTTGTGGGAGAATCTAGAACTAGGGGCCACTGTTTAAAAATTAGGGGTCACCCATTTAAGACAGAGATGAGGAGAAATTTTTCCTCTCAGAGGGTCGTGAGTCTTTGGAATTTTCTTCTTCCAAAGGCGGTGGAAGCAGAGTCTTTGAATATTTTAAAGGCAGAGGTAGATAGATTCTTGATAAGCAAGGGGGTGGAAGGTTATCAGGGGTAGGTGGAACCGTGGAGTAATCAGTTCAGCTATGAACTTACTGAATGGCGGAGCAGGCTCAAAGGGCCGAGTGGCCTCCTCCAGCTCCTAATTCGTATGTTCGCATGTTCGTATGTAATCATGCTATCTGCTCAATGAAAGTGCTGTGAAATGTCAGCAGCTTCACTAGCTTCTGTGGAGACAAAATGGAATGGTTTCAATTCAGGCACGTGGCTCGATGTGCGATGTTATTGTGAGGCGTTGCTAGGTTTCCAGTGCTTCCACAAGATACCATTTCAGTTTTCATTGTACAAAGCGGGAGAAAAAAACGATTTTTAAAAATGCTTTAGGATAAGTGCAGTCAAATTATAGATCATTTCAAATTTCATTCACTTTGTCCTGACCTGCTGCTATTACAGAACAAATGTTAACTAACTTCAAAATTAGAAATAGTACCTTTTCATGCTCCCTCACAAAGACTTATGAAGTTCTTCATTGAAGGCAGTGTGGCTCATGTAGCTGATACTTTGAGGTGGTTATAATAGTAGTAAATTCCTGAATTGGAATTCAATGGACAAAAGTGTGCTGACTGCCAATAACAGAGTGCAGTCATGCTGCTTTTGTCATCTCATTACTGAGACATTGCTCAATTATTGCCAGAAAAGAACAGCATTATTTCCATTTTCAATGCTCTTTTGTAAGCCCAAAAGCTCGACGTTTGTACAGAACTGGTATTGTGTGTGAGATATGAGCAGGGTGGATTGAGGTTGGCTATGTGCAGATGGCAGTCAAAGATCAAGTCAGGTCAAGGTTCAACAAAGCAACTGCTGGGAAGGAGGCAGTACGCAAACCCCAGGTTACTGAAACAGCAGAGGCTTATGGCAAGAAAAGTTGCTGCAGACATTTGTAACTCTATAGGTAGTGATTGTGATTTATTTTGATTTTTTAAAAAAATGTTATGTTATGAATGGTACTTTTAGTTGTATATAGTGGGATGGGTGGACAACCAACAGGGCCACTCAAAGGCTTGGAAAACAATTACTATTGGTTGGTTGCTTGTTGTTCAGTAGCTTGCGTTTTTGAATTAGATTTTTATTTTACACATAGATAGCAATTTGAAATAAATAAGATATTTGTACTTATCAGATAGTGGTTTGTGGTTTGCTTATTTTTACTCAATTTGAATAAATTAGGAATCATTGATTTTTTATATATTGACTATTGGAGCCTCTCAGTATCTTTCATATTTTATAAATATTTCCTAGCTCCTATGCCATTTACCTGCAGCCCAGGTACATTTTTAACCTCATGGATTTGCAACTGTTACAATACTTTTGTGTATATAGCTGTGTATGAAGTCTGGCATTTAACTTTTTATTATGCTTTTTCTGAAATGATGATGTGCAAGTTTGAGGTTGTTCGATTTATTTGACAGTTTTCCAGATGAGTATGAGTTCTGTCATCCAATCTATTTGGGCAGCACGCAAACACTGCCCTTGTTATTGCAAGGACATCACTCCATTCAAATTCTCCTTTGTCAGCCTTGGCTCAGTTGGTAGCACTCTCAGTTCTAAGTTGTGGTTGTGGCTTAGAGTCCAACTCTAGGACTTGAGCACATAAATCAAAGCTGACACTCCAATGCAGTACTGAAGAAGTGCTACACTGTCAGAGATGCCATGTTTCGGATGAGAAATTAAACTGAGGATCCATCTGCCCTCTCAGGTAGACGTAAAAGATCCCATGTCACTATTTCGAAGAGGATTAGGGGAGTTCTCCCTGGTAGCCTGGCCAATATTTATACCTCAAACAACATTACAAAAACAGATTATCAGGGCCATTATTACTATTATATCTGATTTATCCCAGAGCAATGCAGTTGTATTGAATCACCAACTGGTTTATTTACAGTACTTTAAAATATCTCTGCACTTACAAGATTTCAGTACAATGCCTTTCTCAAAACACAGCCTCTGTTATTTCTCTCCAGAGCATTACAACCTGGCTCGTTTTAGTTTCAGTTTCAACTAGGCTTAAGTGATCAAACACAGTGAACACAAATAAGTGGACAAACTAATACAATCAAACCCAGATCAATCAAACCATTGAACGCTACAATCACATTGATGTTTGTGGGAGCTTGCTGTGCTCAAATTAGCTGCCATATTTGTTACATTACAACAGTGACTACACTTCAAAAGTACTTAATTGTCTATAAATCACTCTGGGATGTCCTGTGGATGTCAAAGGCACTATATAAAAGCAAGTCCATTTTTTTCTTTTTTCTGGGGATCAGGCGGGAAAGTGAAGTTGAAGTTGCAGATCAATCATGATCTTATTGAATGGCAGAGCAGGCTCAAGAGGCCGTATGGCCTAGTTCTGCTCCTATTTCCTATGTTTTCTGGGGCACCATTTTCAACAGGAATGTCTTGGAGCACCCCTCAGGGGCTTAGTGGGTAAATACATGGTGCAATTTGTGGTCTAAAAACACACAGACCTGGAAGTCCAAAGATTTCTAGCATTCTCTTCTTTTTCATATCATTTCCTACTAATAGTTTATATCCTGCTAAACACCTTTTAAATGAGCTTTATGTGTGGGCTAACATTATGTCAATTACTTACAATTTGAAGCTAACCTGCAGCCTGGTGGCAGCTACATTTTAAAAAGTATTTTCTTGGAACAACTTTTAATGTGAAACATTTGTAATATATAGCAATTATTTTACTAGCAATTAATATTGCAAGTTGCCAAGTTGATTTAACTAATGCACAATGCCACTGGATATCTGCCACCAGCTTTATATAGTCTATATTAAAATTGGAAAGAATTTTTTTTTAAATGTGATGAAAGATATGTGCAGCGTTATCCTGACAGCGAACGAAAAGTCTTTTCAGAAAAGTATTTCCTTGAGAGCTCACAAAATTCTAATACAACAGAATTGATTAAAAGCTCTTTACATGTGTCTGTGGTGAATAAACTCATTATAGTGACCACTGGAGTTGAATTACAAATCAACTCCAGCATTAAGCTCTGCTGGGATGTGTTCCTTTGGGTAGATACTAACAGAGGAAGGGAGCATCTTGCGAACAGTGACCGTATCATTATAGAAAGCATAGCATAAGAACAGACCATTTGGCCCAACTGGTCTCCTCCGATCCCGTATCATGTAATCCTATCTGCACAACCTTCTATTTTATTCTCCCTGGGTGTATACAGCTTCCCCTTAAATACAACCAAGATCATCCCATGCAGGCATGGTCAGGGATCATGAGCGACAACACCCCATCCGACAAATGAGCCTCCACTACATTTTGTATCTTCAGATCCAATACTGACTCACGGAGCACTGTACTATTCCCTAATTTTTCTCCCACTTCTTGATTACCTGCTGTAGCCCATTTCACAATCAGTTTTCAATCTTATTCACTTAGCACCTCCTCTCCCCAATTCCATCACACCTTACCCAGTGGTCTCGTGAGATAACTTACAAAAATACTTTTGAAAGTCAATCTGCGAGTAAAATGCCTGCTCAAACTTTCCACTAGCAAAACAAAAGCAAAATATTGCAGATGCTGGAAATCTGCCATTTTAATTCTCCATTCTACTTGCACTTTGACCTGTCTGTCCTATACTTTTCCAATGAATCTCAATGGAAGTTCGAGGAACAGCACCTCATTTTTCAGATCAGGCACTTCACAGCCTTCCAGACACAGCAATAATTTCAATAACTTCAGAACATAACCACTGCTCCTACCAGATCCCAGTAATGGTTCACTGTTGCCATTTACAGTACCTCTGGACACATCTCATTTCTTTACTTGCCCCAGTACCAGTCCCTTTTGCCTTGCACCATCATTCCTTTTGTAATTTAATCACTCCTGCCTTCCACCTTATCACAGACCTGCCCTTTTGTTCTTCCTCCTCCATCTCCTTTTGCCTTTCCTCTGTACTTGCTTAAAAACTGTTACATTTCCACCTTCTTCCAGCTCTGACAATGGGTCATCAACCAGAAACATTGGCTGGAATCTTATGCTACCCCCGGGAGTGGGCTAGGAGGTTGGGGGGGTGGGGGGGTGGGGTGGTGCGGGTGCAACATAAAACAATTGGGAGGTGGGGTGGGGGGGGGGGGGGGTGCCGTTCCCATCACCTACCTGCCCCCTGCTGCCATTTTACTAGCAGCGGGGGAGGTGGCAAATGGCCCGCCCGCCCCAAGCCAATTGAGGTCCTTAAATGGCCAATTAATTGCCAATTAAGGGCTACCTCCCACCACCGCTGGTATATTACCAGCAGCAGATGGTGTTACGACCAAGGCTGGAGGAATGCACTGTCTTTCTCTAGTTCCACTTCTCCACGGGTCACAACATATATTCAAATGTTTTACCCAGTTACCAATACGGCCAATTATATACTTTATTTTAGGATCAAAATAAAATCCACCAACCAGGTTTCTTTAATAAGCAACAAAATTATGAATTTATTATAAAACAAGACTTATTCAATACAGATGCAAAGTTTATTAACACACAGGTTGAAATATGAAAGTTCCCTTCTAGATTAACCCAACCCACATGCACACACACGCACCATTTAAAGAAAAAATAAAGTTTTCTCTGCAGAGATCTTTTTACAAAAAAAGTCCAAAAAAAATACTTTAGCCAAATATTTGTTAATTCTTGAAGGGAAAAAGGATAAGATATGGGATGTCCCAGCTGGTCCTTTATTCTGGCATCCAAATATGCATAGACTGCTTTCACTGGGATCTTTCTGGAGCTGTTCTTATTAGGTGACGTTGAGCTGGTGGTTTCTGTCTTAGCAGGCTTACTCCCCCAACACTCAAAACAATACAATAATACAAAAACAAAATAGCCAAACAAAACCAACTCTTGACCACCATAAATCTTGACATGTCACTTCTCTGTAAACAACTCCCCTAGTCAGAAGGCTCCTGCTGTTTACTTAGCTTAAGACGTGTGACTTCCAGTAAGTGTTTATTAAACAAAGTCTCCAAATCCTTCCAGTGACCTTTTTTTTAAAAAAAGTCCAGCATCTATGGGATCTCTTCAGTTTTTCAAATGAATCAATTTCCATAATTTTTAAACACGAGCCCTCAAAAAATATTGAAAAATGGAAGCACTTTCACAACAATGGGCATTTCATCCCCTTAGGAGGTTGCCCAGTAATTTCTGGCAGCCTCCTTGCGGGCTGGGGAGAGGGGGCCCTCCTGATCAGGCATCCTGTGCCCATGGAGGGCCACTCCCCCGAGTGGCACAAGCTGCCTCCACTGGAACACCTTCCTCCCGCCCTCTCGATCAACCCCTACTCCCCTTGCCAGGGCCCAGCCGATTGTCACCGGCGAGGTCCAATCCCCATTCACCTTTTTCAGGGCCTTTATCCATGCTGCTCCCTCACTGGTGCAGTCTCAGCAGTGGCCACTGCTCCCGATGCCGCTGCTGGGACTGAGGAGCTGCTGGCCCGTTGACTGGCCGGCAGTTCTTGGAGGTGGGACTTCCTGCCTCAGAGGGGCGGTAGTCCTAACCAAGACCAATTAAGGGCCTGGGTCACGTAAAATGCATGCAAGTCTTCCAGGCCTGACAGAGGCAGGCTCTCCCCCGACTTTTAGCCAGTGGACGGGGCCACCACTGCAGCGTAAAATTCCAGCCGTAACTCAGCATTTTCTGTGTTTCCATTAGTACACTAGCTGTATATAGCAATAGTTTCAATTCAAGTGAATAATGTACTTAAAATAGTCAACATTCAGTGTTCTAGTCAATCAGCCTAAATTCCACTTTAGTATTCACTTCGTTCATCAATACTAGTGATATTTAACATGGCACTTTTGGCATTTATGCTGATTGAAGCAGGCAAACATCAGCATTCAGTTAGCAAGACCATCTAGTCAGGGAGGTAAATTTGTTAAACTTCTGATTATGATGGTATTTGATATTAAGTTTAAGAGGGAGAAGGGAAAATCACAAAGTAGGCTTTTAAATTGAAGTAAGGCAAACTTCAAAAGAATGACACATAAATTGACCACAGCAATGAATAAACAATGAATAAACCTACAAACAGTGGGTTGGATTCAGAGATGTATTCAATACGATATAAAACCAGTATATACCCCTAAAAAGCAAAAGCTCCACTTGTGTAACGAGGCAACCATGGTCAACAAATGAGGTAAGAGTCAGTATCAAGCTCACAGAAAAAGCTCACAGAAATGCAAGGAAAGTGGAAGAGATGCTACAAGGGAATATAGAAAAAGATTTGCAATCAGCCAAAGTTTTTAATAAATATATTAAAAGAGATGGTAAAGGGGAATATGGGACTATTAAAGAAAGGTGAGACTATAATCGGATAATAAGGAAATGGCAGACATGTTAAATGAATGCTTTGTATCTGTTTTCACAGTGGAGGAAGAGGACAAAATACCAGCAATACAAGGGAACCTAAAAGTAAATCAAGGTGAAGAACTTAATGGATTTAATAGTAAAAGTAGGTAATGGAGATTATTGTGACACTTAAGACTTGGATGGTTTCATTCAAGGTATTAAAATGGATGAGGAAATTACAAGTACATTAGTCATTATTTTCCAACACTCTCTAGATCTTGGAATTGTGACTTTATTCGTGTACAGGTACAAAAAGTAACCAAAAAGCTACGGAAATGTTGTCATTTAGAGCAAGAGATGAGGAATTCCAAAGCGAGCAAATGATATTTTAGTCTAGGCCAGTTGCCACTTGGAGTACAGCATTCAGTTTTGGGAATCTCAGGAAGGATATATTGGCCATAGAAGGAGTGCAGCACAAATTCACTAGAAGGATGCTAATGGTCAGAGGGTGAAATTATGAGGACAGATTGGATAAACTTGGTTTGTATTAACTTGTGTTTAGAAAGTTGAGGGGTGATCTAATCAAGGGATTTAAAATGATAAAAGGATTCAATAGGGCAGATCCAGAGAAACTATTGCCTCTAGTGGAGGCACAGAAAAGCATATAATGACTACTGGCAACACCTATGCAGTCGTATTCAGCTGGCCTCCGACACTGGAAACAGCAGAGGAATGTATGATGGTATTAAGAGAGCTTTTGGGCCAACCATCAAGAAGATTGCCCCCCTCAAGTCTAAATCAAGGGACACGATCACTGACCAACGCAAGCAAATGGACCGCTGGGTGGAACACTACCTAGAACTGTACTCCAGGGAAAATGTTGTCACTGTTACCACCCTCAATTTAGCCCAGTCTCTGCCAGTCATGGATGAGCTGGACGAATAGCCAACAAAATAAGAACTCAGTGATGCCACTGATTCTCTAGCCAGTGGAAAAGCCCCTGGAAAGGATGGCCTTACCACTGAAATAATCAAGAGTGCCAAGCCTGCTATATTCTCAACACTCCATGAACTGCTTTGCCTGTGCTGGCATGAGGGAGCAGTACCACAGGACATGCGCGATGCCAATATCATCACCCTCAATAAGAACAAGGGTGACCGTGGTGACTGCAACAATTACCATGTAATCTCCCTGCTCAGCATAGTGGGGAAAGTCTTCGCTCGAGTCATTTTAAAAAGACTCCAGAAGCTTGCTGAGCATGTCTTCCCTGAGGCACAGTGTGGCTTTCGAGCAGAGAGATCCACCATTGACATGCTGTTCTCCCTTCCTCAGCTATAGGAGAAATGCCGCGAACAACAGATGCCCCTCTACATTGCTTTCATAGATCTCACCAAAGCCTTTGACCTCATCAGCAGATGCGGTCTCTTCAGACTACTAGCAAAGATCGGATATCCACCAAAGCTACTTAAGTATCATCACCTCATTCCATGACAATATGAAAGGCACAATTCAGCATAGCGGTTCCTCATGAGTGGTGTGAAACAGGGCTGTGTTCTTGTACCTACGCTGTTTGGGATCTTCTTCTCACTGTTGCTCTCACATGCCTTCAAGTCTTCAGAAGAAGGAATTTTCCTCCACACAAGATCAGATGGCAAGTTGTTCAACCTTGCCCATCTTAGAGCGAAGACTAAAGTACGAAAAGTCCTCATCAGGGAACTCCTCTTTGCTGACGATGCTGCATTAACATCCTACACAGAAGAGTGTCTGCAGAGACTCATCGACAGCATTGCGGCTGTCTGCAACGAATTTGGCCTAACCATCAGCATCAAGAAAACGAACATCATCGGACAGGATGTCAGAAATGCTCCATCCATCAATGTTGGCGACCACGCTCTGGAAGAGTTCACCTACCTACGCTCTACTATCACCAGTAACCTGTCTCTTGATGCAGAAATCAACAAGCGCATGGGAAAGGCGCCCGCTGCTATGTCCAGACTGGCCAAGAGGGTGTGGGAAAATGGCGCACTGACACGAAACACAAAAGTCCAAGTGTATCAAGCCTGTGTCCTCAGTACCTTCCTCTACGGCAGCGAGGCCTGTACAATGTATGTCAGCCAAGAGCGAAGTCTCAACTCATTCCATCTTCGCTGCCTCTGGAGAATCCTTGGCATCAGGTGGCAGAACCGTATCTCCAACCCAGAAGTCATCGAGGCGGCCAACATCCCCAGCATATACACCCTACTGAGCCAGCGGCACTCAAGATGGCTTGGCCATGTAAGCCCCATGGAAGATGGCAGTATCCCCAAGGCCGCAGAGTACAGTGAGCGCGTCACTGGTATCAGACCCACCGGCCGTCCATGTCTCCGCTTTAAAGACGTTTGCAAGCGCGGCATGAAGTCCTGTGACATTGACCACAAGTCGTGGGCGTCAGTTGCCAGTAATCGCCAGAGCTGGCAGACAGCCATAAAGGTGGGGCTAAAGAGTGACGAGTCAAAGAGACTTAACAGTAGGCAGGAAAAAAGACAGAAGCGCAAGGAGGGAGCCAATTGTGTAACAGCCCCGACAACCAATTTTATCTGCAGCGTCTGTGGAAGAGTCTGTCACTCTAGAATTGGCCTTTATAGCCACTCCAGGCGCTGCTTCACAAACCACTGACCACCTCTAGGCGCTTACCCATTGTCTCTCGAGACAAGGAGGCCAAAGAAGAAGAAGATAATGTTAAAATTAAAACAAGGACATTTAGGAGTGAAATCAGGAAGCGCTTCTTCACACAACAGGGGGAATTTTATGCTCTCCCCGTGTCGGGTTTAGAGGTGGGGAGAGCATATAATTGAGTGAGATGGTGGTGGGGGGGGGTGGGGAACGGGGAACTCCGCCATCTTCCCGCCTCTACCCAAATTAAGTCCGGGGTGGGAAGGCCTGTGAATGACCTTCCGACCCCACTGCCAATTGAGGCCATTAAGTGGGCAAATAATGCCCAATTAAGGGCCTCATTCCACCACTGCTGGAATTAGCCCAGTGGCAGGCCGGCCTCCCACTCAGGGAGGACACCAAATAAACCCATGTGGGTTGCTTGCTGGCTCCAGGGGGTTGGGGCTCCCTCGTTAAAAGGCACTTAGCGCCTGAACAAGGGACCTGCCATCCAGAAGGGGGTGTCCTGCTGAGAGCCACCCCCCTGCCCTTCCTGCCATCCCCCGTACACCCCCCCACCCCCCGTGGCCCCATCCTGTGAAACCCCTCCTTCTGAGATTTAACTGTGGCCTGGGTCCAGGGCCTCAGGTGAGTGCTCTACTGGCACCAGTCACCGCCTCCGCGGGGGCAGTGCTCAGTTCAAGAGTTTCCACCTCTGACTGGCCGGAAGCTCTCAGCAGGCGGGTCTTCCATCACTGGAATCGTTGATCCTGGGGAAGGTCCACCGCTGTCCTCTTAAGTGCCTAATTAGCATTTGAACCGGCGGGCCTTCTCCAGAGTAGGCAACGCGCGGCTCTCACTGATGCTTTTGTTGGTGGTCGGGACCCCTGTCACCCGGATAAAATCCCAGCCTATGAGTTGTAGAAACCTGGAACTCTTCTTCCCCCAAAAAGTCTGTGGATTGGTGTCAATTGAAATTTTCAAGACTGAGTTTGATAAAGTTTTATGAAGTAAGGGTATCAAGCGATATTGAGGAAAAGGTAGGTCAATGAAGTGGAGATGCAGCTTAACCAAGAATGGTGAATGGTGGAAGGGGTTCAAAGTCTGAATGGTCTCCTCCTGTTCCAATGTTCGCATGTTATGGTTTCTCCAGTCATTGATCCCAGCTACATCCCACTTTGATAGCAGGATGATTTCCAATATATTTGGGTAGAGGGAACTGGTCTTCCTGAGCATGATGCTATCATTAAGAAGGGACAGAAATATTCAAATGTTAATTGATCCAAAAGGGATTAAATTATGAATCTTTCTGGAGATGACTGAAACTCAATTTGAGTCTCTGAAATCTTAATGCAAATCGACGTCAGCCCCCAGTAGACATAACTGTGGGAATTTCCTTGGGGCATCTCCTAATTGGCCACTGTAACTTTGGTGGAAGTTCAGTGGAAACTCTGTTTACCTGGGTTTGCTAGTGATCTCCTGATGAAGCTACGGTAGCTGATCAAGGAACCACCCCCACACCTACCCACCCCCTGCAAAGAAATTCCAGCAATTACACCTATGTGCAAGAGTAATAAAAATGCTTTCACCAAGCCTCTGTACTGAACAACTTCTCATCCTCAGTGACTTCAACCTGCTCAATTCATCATGCTCTCTCCCCTCTGGGTTCACTGTCCTCTTATCCTCCTTAAATCTTTCCCTCCATGTAAACTCCCCAACCCATATTCACAGCCACCCCCTCGACATCTCATGTGGTCTTGCTAGCCCCGTCCTATCAATTACAGATAAGGCCATCTCTGATCACTTCCTTGTATCACTCACCACCCATATCCCCCTTCCGTGCCCCAACCCGACTTCCTTCTCTATCCGTCCCTAGAAGAAATTACCCCCAATTCATTCACAACTGCACTTTCAAAATCCTAACTGTCTAGCCTTTGGCCTTCCATTCGCCACAACATTTCTACTGATTTGTTCAACCGCACCCTCCCCTCCACCTTTGATGCCCTAGTCCCCAATAAAACCATCAACCTGGCCATTTACCCTGGTACTGCCCCCATCTCCACTCCCTTAAGTCCAAGGGACGCAGACTTGAAAGGATATGATGGACAATTAGTTTAGCCATCCAACACCAGATCTGGCTGGACCACATAAAGCACTGTCAGGTCTTGCTCTCGTCTGCTAAAACTGCTCACTATTGCAATATCATCCTGGAATGCAAAGATAATCCCCAGCTTCTTTTCTCTACTACAAACCATCTTCTTAAACACCTCTCCCCTGTCTCCTCCACCTTCACCTCCAATAACTTTTGCCAGGAGCTCATGGGCTTCTTTATCACTAAAATCGAGACCATCCAATTAGCTGCCTCTGTTATTTCCCTCCCTTCCACTAGCCCACAGGGCCAAGTTTCTTCTAAGGTCCCTCCCTGCTCTAGCCCTGAACTCGTATCTTTCTCTAATCTCTCCCCTATATCCCCTCATGTCCTTTCTGAATGCATCTTGTCCACGAGACCAGCCTCATGCTCCTTCGACCCTATTCTCCCTAAACTACTGACCACTAAACCACCCCTCCTGGTCCTTGTGTTAGCCAATATTGTAAACAGCTCTCTTTCATCAGTAGTTGTGCCTCTCTCCTTTATATCTGCCATCATCACTCCTCTCCTCAAAAAAAAAACCTTGACCCCACTGTCCTTGCAAACTACCACCCCATCTCCAACATTCACAGCACACAAGTGCCAAGCAATGACCATCTTCAATAAGAGAGAATAAAACCATCTCTCCTTGACATTCAACAGCAGTACCATTGCTGAATCCCCCACTATCAACATTCTGGGGGTTACCATTGACCAGAACCTGAACCAGAGCAGTCATACAAATACTGTGGCTACAACAGTAGGTCAGAAGCTGGGAATTCTGCGGCGAGTAACCCACCTGCTGACTCCCCAAAGCCTGTCCACCATTTACAAGGCACAAGTCAGGAGTGTGATGGAATACTCTCCACTTGTCTGGATGGGTGCAGCTCCAACAACACTCAGGAAGCTCGACACCATCCAGGACAAAGCAGCCCACTTGATCGGCAACCCTTCTAGCACCTTAAACATTCACTCCCTCCACCACCGATGCACAGTGGCAGCAGGGTGTACCATTTACAAGATGCACTGCAGCAACTCACATCTCCTTCGACAGCACCTTCCATACCCACAACCTCTTCCATCTAGAAGGATAAGGACAGCAAATGCATGGGAACACCACCACCTACAAGTTCCCCGTCAAGCTATATGCCAGGTTGTCCAACATACAGCCTGCGGGCCAGGATCTGATTCGCCAAAGGTTTCCATCCGGCCCACAGCCGTTCCTTATCCTCGCTAGTGCTCCATGAGTAGAGATGGGAAATTTCCCTTTGTCTTCCTGCAGAGCAGCTGTTTTAAAAACATCGCACTATCAATTTCACAGCTGACAGCTGCTGAAGCAGGAACATGCTTCCCAACATTGGACAGATTTGGAGTTTTCCGACTTTTTTTAAAAAGCAGGGCGGCTCAGTGGTGCAGTGGTTAGCACCGCAGCCTCACAACTCCAGCAACCCGGGTTCAATTCTGGGTACTGCCTGTGCAGAGTTTGCAAGTTCTCCCTGTGACCACGTGGGTTTTCGCCAGGTGCTCTGGTTTCCTCCCACAGCCAAAGACTTGCAGGTTGATAGGTAAATTGGCCATTGTAAATTGCCCCTAGTATAGGTAGGTGGTAGGGGAATTGAGGTGGGATGTGCTAGGAATATGGGATTAATGTAGGATTAGTATAAATGGGTGATTGATGGTTGGCACAGAATCAGTGGGCCGAAGGGCCTGTTTCAGTGCTGTATCTCCAAACAAAAACCCCGAATCTGTCCCCTGTTGGGAAGCGTGTTCCTGCTTCAGCAGCTGTCAGCTGTGAAACTGACAGTGCAATGTTTTTAAACAAACTGACCGAGCACAGAGCTGCTGTGCTGAGCGCTCCCACTCAGAGTAACTGTCAGAGAGAGGGAGAGAGAGAGAAATGGGGGAAAACAGAGAGAGAAGGAAACAGAGAGAGAGTGGGAAACAAAAAGAGAGAGGGGACAGAGAGGGGAAAACAGAGAGAGAGGGGGGAACAGAGAGAAGGGGAAACAAAGAGTGGGGGAAAACAAAGAGAGGGGTGAACAGAGACAGGGGAGGAACGGAGACAGGGGGGGAACGGAGACAGGGGGGGAACGGAGACAGGGGGGGAACGGAGACAGGGGGGGAACGGAGACAGGGGGGGAACGGACGGGGGGACGGGGAACAGAGAGAGAGGGGGATGGGGGAAGCACAGAGAGAAAGGGCGACACAGAGAGAAAGGAACACAGGAAGACAGAGACAGAGACAGATATAGAGACAGAGAGATCTCACTCCTGAAAGGTGGACATCTATCCAGAATATTCTGCATCACTATATCAAGTGTGTGGGCAGAGATTGACTACTTAGACAAGTAAATACAATGCCAGGTATGTCACTAAATCAGTTTTCAATATTGTGACGAGAAAGTAAGTCAATAGATTAGTCCTCTCATTTAAAGCTTCTTCACAAAAATGCACATTTGTTCTTGTTTTTATTGGTAAGATAAATTTTTAATGCCTTTATTTTTCGAAGTTTGCTCACCGGCCCCCTGGGCCGAGCAAAAATCATAATGCAACCCTCCGCCCAAAAAGGTTGGACAACGCTACTATAAACCATCTTGACTTGGAAATATATCGCCGTTCCTTCATTGTCACTGGATCAAAGTCCTGGAATTCCCTCCATAACAGCATTGTGGGCGTACCCGCACTGGATGGACTGCAGTGGTTCAAGAAGGCAGCTCACCAACACCTTCTCAAGGGCAATTAGGGATGGGCAACAAATGCTGACCTTGCCAGCAACACCCACATCCCATGAAAGAACAAAAAAAACCTCCCTTTCCTCTCCAAAGTCCTTGAACGTGTTGTCACCTCCCAAATCTGTGCCCTTCTTTCCTGGAACTCCATGTTTGAATCCCTCCAATCAGGTTTCCGTCCCTGCCACCATACCGAAATGGCTCTAATCAAAGTCACAAATGACATCCTATGTGACTGTGATAAAGATAAACTATCTCTCCTTGTCCTTCTTGACCTGTCTACAGCTTTTGACACAATTGACCACACCATCCTCCTCCGAGGCCTTTCCACTGTCATCCAGCTGGGTAGGACTGCTCTCACCTGGTTCCATTTTTACCTAACTAATAGTAGCCAGAGTACCAATTGCAATAGCTTCTCTTCCCATCCTTGCACCGTTACCCATGGTGTCCCCAAGGATCTATCCTTGGCCCCCTCCTATTTCATATCTACATGCGGCCCTTCGGCAACATCATCTGAAAGCACAGTGCTTGTTTTCACATGTATGCTGATGACACCCAGCTCTACCTCACAACCACCTCTCTCGACCCCTCCACTGTTGCTAAATTATCAGACTGCTGATCCAACATCCAGTAGTGAATGAGCAGAGGTTTCCTCCAATTGACTATGCAAAGAGTGAAGCCATTGTTTTCGGTCCCCGCTCCACACTCTGTTCCCTAGCTACTGACTCCATCCCTCCCCGTGGCAACAGTCTGCGACTAAACCAGTTGTTTGCAATCTTGATGTCAGATTTGACCCGGAGATGAACTTCTGACCTTATATTTGCACTAAGACTGCCAATTTCCACCTTCGCAACATCCCATGACTTTGCTCCTGTCTCAGCTCATCTGCTGCTGAAACTCTCATTCACGCTGTTATTACCTCTAGACAACTATTCGAACACACTTCTGGCTTGATTCTCACATTCTACCGTCTGTCATCCAAAACTCTGCTACCCGTGCCTTAACTTGCATCAAGTCCTGTTCAACTATCGCCCCTGTGCACGCTGACTTACATTGGCTCCTGGTCAAGCAATGTCTTGATTTTAAAATTCTCATCCTTGTTTTCAAATCCCTCCATGGCCTCACCCCTCCCTATCTCTGTAATCTCCTCCAACACCACAACACTCTGAGATATCTGCACTCATTTAATTCTGGACTCTTGAGCATGCCCGATTTTAGTCGCTCTGCCATTGCTGGCCGGGCCTTCAGTTGCCTAGGCCCCAAGCCCTGGAATACCCTCCCTACCTCTCCACTTTGCTTTCCACCTTGAAGACACTCCTTATAACCAAGCTTTTGATCATCTGACTTAATATCTCCCTATGTGGCTCGGTGTCATATTTTGTTTTATAATGTTCCAGTGAAGCGCCCTGCGACATTTTATTACACTAAAGCTGCTATATAAAGGTACAAGTATAAGTTGTTTTTGTTATTGTATGCACTACTGGTTCCAACAAAAGTCGCTTTTAAATTGCAATGTGTTACTTGGAAACTATAAAAAACTGAAGGAAGCCCCTATTATTGCTTTTGATTTCAGACAGAATTTAAGTTTGTGTTGTCCACTATGAGGTGCAATATCACCCCACATCCCCAGTCAACCCTACATCCAATATGTCAGCAGAAACAGTGACAAAAACTGGCTATCACTACAATATGATGAATACACCCACACGATAACATTTCCCTTGGGGACATCCTCACAGAACAACATTGCGATCAGAATTCACTGTAATAATTAACTCCCTTTCTTGTACTGTACTTTGATAAAGACTTATTAACATGTCAGTTGTGCGGCAAAATAAAAAATGGTCTGCTAAAGTTCACTGAAAAACTGTACTAATCAAGTACTTTCATGCTTGTCTCAGATTAGTTGGCTCAAATCAATATATTTTCATTCTGAACTACAAAAAACCCTTTCTCTAAATACACAAAACAATGGAATGATATGTTGTGATTTGCGGGTTCTCCCCAACATTTGAAATTTTTGTGCACAGCAAAAACAGAGTTTCTAAAGGCAGACCTTGTTCTGATGAAATAAAAACAGAAAGTGCTGGAAACGCCAGCAGGTCTGGCAGCATCTGTGGAGAGAGAAACAGAGTTGACATTTTGTGCCAGATATGACTCTTCGGTGTTCTGATGAACCTTCTGAATGGGATAACATGTTACAAGACGAATAATTACCCCTTAATTGTATAAAAATGCACAGAAAACAATGTGAGAGGTTCTGCACATTCGCTGTACTCTGAGTCAGTAAGTACCACATTGCTAGACTTGTGTTCTGGCTAAAATTAAAGTGGGATTTATTTACAAGTAAGATTATTGTGCTCCATCCACCATTGCAATAATTTTAGTTATTACATTTAGTTTTATTGTTGCTTCATTCTCCCTCTGTTTTCATTTAGAAAAAATATAGAAACATAGAAAATAGGAGCAGGAGTAGGCCATTCGGCCCTTCGAGCATGCTCTGCCATTCATTATGATCATGGACATTATTTTTCACATGGACATTTTTTTTAATTCTAAGGGGACTGCTCCCCATTGTCAAGACGTCAGGATTGATATATCAGCAGTAATTTTAGGACATAATTTTCAGCTCCATATAACTAATGGTTCTGTACCTTTTCTCCAGTCAGGGTAACCATGTCCAGAGGACCGTACATAAACCTTCCCACCAATATCTGAGGGCCACCTTCTGCTATGATGACATCATTGGCTCGGTGATTGGCCGTTACGTTCTTAGAAAGAAAACAGAATTTTAAAATGTTATCAATTGCTGTTCATTCGAGGAACTACACACCTTCCCTTATAATTTTCCTCCTCCAACTTTCCCTCATGACCTGAAGGTAGTGACTTATGCTACAAAAGGATTCTAGCTGTAAAGACAACAGTTCTATCTTCACTTGGTATCCATTTCTATGTTGTTCCACTAGGGATTCCTTGTTGAACAGTCAGAAGCAGGAATATTGACACTTTTTACTTTGCTCTTCCAGGCCCAGAGACATTGAGGTCAACTGCAGGACCTCTACTACCATTCTGCCTGAGTTTGTTATCTCAGCTATCTAGAGATTGCTCCTTGAACTTCCAGATCTGCTTGAATAAGTATCACATTGTGGGGGTGGGAAACATCATTATTCCCTTCCTAATAGACTTTCAATCTCAGGTTCAAAATATATTTCAGTGTTCTCAGACTGATTAGAGCTGCAAAACCCCTTAATTGTCACAATATTTTCCCTGAAGTACAAATAGGAAGAATAGAAGCCCAATTATCTTCCCAGCTCCATCTGTTATGCAGAGATCAGTGTCTGACGATGTGATTCAGACTGAGAATCTCTGTTCTTGGGTATCTGTCAATCAGAGTCAAACCCAAGACAGAACAGTAGAGACCAGAATCATGGTGATACTATGTATAAAAAAAACATCATTATCTAAATAACCAACAGCATGAGGAAGATGACTTTTTAGTACCCATCCATTTTTAACATATGTCATGAAATAAATGGTTGGCAAAATTGTCAAATACTCTGTGGAACTCAATGGTTCTTTGAGCAATCATCTGTGGAATGCAACTGGGCAGAGTTGAACAGTGTGGGACTAATATCCCAGAGATTTGCTCAATTACTTCAAGAGCCTGTGAAAAATATCACAGTGCTTTATTATGTTGGAGGCTTATCACTTCCTCGCCTAGGAGATTGGGTTGGCTAGACACAGTTTATGACATGGGAAAATGTACATAGCCTGCAGAGGAAAAATGGAAACACAGACCTAAACAGATATATTATAAATATAGTTAATTCAATGTGATTGACCTTACCTCTGTCCCTACTAGTTATTTGAGCAATGGTGCTTAAAGTTCTGCAAAGTTTGTTCAGTGCATGTATATCATAGGACACTACTACATTAGTAGGCAGGAATAAAGGGAAGCGCATTAACAAACAGGATAGCTACAGTTTAGAAATGTACAATTATGATGTGCTTCTTATATTCAGACGCAACATAAACAGAAGGGTCAAACAAATTTCATCTACTGAGAGTGGCCTTCTACTAGTAATTAAAGACGAGTGAACTGTCAAAGAAGTCGGCCAGGTTGGTCCATTTCCCACTCTATTTACTATAATATCAATGTTTTTCAACAGTTTCTTATCCCTCTGATCAGAGTATTCTGCACTCACTTATTCAGTTTATTGTTATTCCACCCTGTGCTGCTGGCTGTATATCTATCCCAATATAGGCAAATGGCAGGAGGAAATGACTTATTTCCATTGCTTACACCCGTGTCATGTTGGGCACAAGCAAGAGTGTTGTGGGAAGGAATTAAAATTTAAAGGGGCATAAGACAGTCACAGAGCAATCAACTGGCTTAATTAAACTAGAAAATGTAATAGGATTTTTTTTCTTCAATAGCACTGATGCTCATATGACCTTGCACCGAGGTGGGGCAGCAAATTCCTTCCACTAGCCCTGGGACTGACACCGTAGCATCTCCATCAATGGCCTTTACATATGTAATGGGGCAGCATCAGGGCCACAGACAAAGGGCAGGCACAAGATCCACTCTGCTGAAGTTCCACCCTTACCAAAGACCCCAATTCTGCTCTACTGAGAACTAACAACTCAGATTTGAATCTGTGTTAGGAAACTACATATTAATTAAGACCCCTTGAAATCAGGGTGAACTTCATGGTTATAGATGAGCTTCATTTTTTTTTGTTTATTTCAGCTTTAGAGGATAGAGTGAATGGGGAAACCATATCAGGGATACTGTACCCATCCAGGAAAGGAGCAGAGTAGCTTTAAATTCTCCTGTTTGCAAAATTTGGAGGGGTGCAGGACTCAAATTGCAATTTATGGGAACGGTTAGCAAATGCATGCTGATGCTGACGTTTCAAATATTGGGTTGGACAGCATTCTGTGTTACAAAATCTGCTAAATACAAGATTTCTTTTGCAGCTTGCATTCCAGTCTAAAGAATAGTACCATTTTATCTATTAAAACAGAGAATACACTGTGGACTGGAGATTTACAAAATAAACCACTGCAAGTCACAGGTGACCAGCAGAGCGATTTCTTTCCTAAAATTACTGGTCCCCAAAATATTTATATCATATAAAAGTAGAGTTTAAGTGAATTTATACTTAATGACTTTACACCAGCTGTGGTGGATTTATCAGCCCAGATGCATTTTGGTGTGATGATCTATAATAATATTTCGAGAAGTGATCCGGAATTGGCTATAGAAAAGTAAAAATTAATTCAAAATTCTGCTTAAACAGATTTTCTAACATTACCATAGCAGAATAAATAAAGCACAAGCTGGAGAATTAAATCACTCCTGGAGATGCCGCTTGAAAAATAAATATTCCAGTGATGGCTTGGAGGAAGCATAAAGCACAAATTTATCTCCCTACTTGTGCTCCCGAGAAAAATCATGATTTGCCCTAAGATGGTGGACACTTATTAATATATATTTAAATCATGTCATTCATATTGAAATGAACTGCTCATTCCAAACATCTTTTTCACATTTAATATCTTTGCAAAACAAATACTTCATTTTTCTTTAAAAACAAATTAACAAAATTGCACAGATAACTCATTTTGTAAATGGATATTACTCAGGTACATAACATCCATTTTGCATGAATAGTCCTTGGGTCACAAATAGATAAAGGCTAGCCCAGTCTTGAGTTGCAAGCAATCTTCTCTAAGTTCATGTGAGGCTTTGCTTCTGCTTGCACTTGGGGCGATGGCGGGATAATTGTTCCAACTAGATTTTTCCATTCATTTCCAGGGTAGATGTTAATGTGAAAAGTGAGGGCCTTACTTTAAAATAAATTGAAGCAATCTCTTCAATTCTGCTTCTGACCATAAAGTGGCAGCGTTGCAGTTTGTTTAAAAAGGAACTGATAATTATAAAAAAACCTACATTTTCTGAAACAAATTACGGCAAGTCATGAATATCATTTCTACTAAAAGATTGTCATTTTTTCATCTACTTCTTTATACATTCAAACGCAATCTACACAGACCCTAAGCTTCACATGTGTTCGTCTACGAAGCCACTTCTCCCGAGGGCTTGACTCGTTGCATGTGGATGAATCCTTGCTGTCGTTCTCCTTTATATTCACACTTTCATACCTCATTACCTGTAATTGGAAAAGCTTCAGCTATAAATACACCAGCCTCACGACAACATACTGTGATACAGCACAATCTCTAATACAGCACACATTACTTATAACTCCCTTACAGAGAAACCACGCAGATAACTACTTTAATATGCTTTTGCTGTGAGTACAAATGATAGCCGGATAGACCGTGAGTGGACAATGTACCTTTTGCCGAAAGAAGGCCTCATAACTGCTCAGATTAATTCAATTCCACTTTTCCAAGTCAAATTTATTAAATTATATTGAAATGTGCAACTGAGAATGAGCATAGCATTTATAGGATTGCATAGACAGTGAGTACGAACCATTTTATTCATAAAAGAATAAATTATTTATGATTCATATCACAAATTACATCATGGACACTTTAAAAATGTATTATGAACTGTCTTATCTTTCATAAATCAACTAATTGATTCCAGTTTAATTCTATATTCCAGTGACATTTTGAATGGTACTAGCCCACTGAGCACAGAGCTCCTGTTCATTATGCAATTACAGGCAGACCTTCATGAACTTTATACAAATGGGTGTCCTATATCAGTACTGCTGTTCCCTGGTTGCCTCCAACCAGCAATTTTAAAACAAATATCTAAATAGGCACATCCCGTATTGCATCAGCTTTCCCCTGGCTAGTATAACATTCCATCCATTGTCCAAGATATAACAGCTACTAGACAGGAATCAGGAACAGAAAAGTTGGCTGATTAATCATAAGGGCACTGTAGATGAGATGGCCATGGAAAAGACATAGACTTGGCTAAGAATGAAGTTCAGCAGTAGAATGGGTTTGTGTTGGTTGAGGCTGGTACGGTCTGAGGCTGAGATTCATCCTAAGGCCAGTTCCTGGATTGTATGCAAGTGTAACCGATCCAGGGAAGGAGCCAGGCTGGGCTGAGGATGGGCCCAGACTCGAGTTATGGCAGTGACGGTGCGCGACACTGATCAGGCAGGCAGTGGGCAGACTTGGGCGTGGAGGTGATTCAGGAATGGTTGCTGCTACACCTCGGATCAAATGTAGCTGTTGGATGACGGGAATACTGTTAACAGCAACTGATGAGAAGATGATAGCAACAACCAATAAAAAAAGAGATTATCAAGACCAATAGCCAAAGAGATTCAACAATCATATAATTCCTGTAGATTAATCAGATTGCACAAAATGGATGAACTGCCATTGGTTTTCCGTTGCAGACCACTTCATGTTGACAAACAGACAAGGCAACTGAATAGACAAAAAAATTAACTGGACGCAAAAATAGAAACAAAAAATGCAAAGAAGTGCTTTTAAATGAAAATGTTATACCACGTTAATTTTTCACTCAAAACCAGCATCTTTATTTTAAAATGTACCAGGGTTGGTGAATCAAATTATTGTTACAAGAAGGCTCCCTTTATCAACTGTGAGTATGGAAATCATTCTTTGTAATTGCAATTCTCGAACATCTTTTCACATTGTATTTAATATGACAAGATTAACATTTTTATAATATTCTGATACAACATAAATAATAAAACATTCCTCCTAATTCAAGTATTTGTTGTATTCTGTCAGCACTGCATTCATTATTTTCCTGTACTATTGTAAAAAGCCTCTTAAAAATGACAGAGCAACGTCTATAAATCTTGACTAACAGAAAGCTGCAGAGAAGGTGCTAATTCAAAGGTAATTTTGAGGTTACAATGCAACTCCCAATCTAAAATTTGTCATCAGGTTACAGACCTGTTGCCAGATGATTATATCCGATTCGTTAACAGACGCTTGGTGTAGCACTCCATAGATTATAATATTTGTGAAGTAGAACTTCTGCGGGAAGGTGTTGACTGACCTTTGCTCCATTCATGGTATTGCATACAACTGGGATGATTGTAAGGTGCATTGTGGCCATTTAACCCAAACGCACCGGGTGAGACGCTGACCAGATCTGGTCAGCCACCCATTTTAGAAACCAGCTGGATTTCTGCGGGAAAACACCTTTGATCACCAATCCATCAGGCAGTGGTCTGCACGAAATGTCCTCAATTCCTACAGGAAAAGGAGACAGTGAATCCTGTCGGATGGTTCCCTGAGCAGACTTTCAAACAAGCACCAAGACGTAGTTTGACTGGTGGTGAGAAGGGCCCTCCCCACCAGATCCTTCCTGCACGCCCGGAGTCTCGCCCCCTCTGCACGCTGCCCTCGAGGTGGCTGTAGTCGTGAAGAGACTGTCGCCCACCTCCTTCTGGAACGTATCTTTGCAAAGCAAGTGTGGAAAGAGATGCAGTGGTTTTTGTCGAGGTTCATCCGAAGCAGCTCTGTAACACAGGGGTCTGTGCTCTATGGGCTGTTCCCAGGGACACACACCGATATAAATATCAATTGCTGCTGGAGGATTATCAATTTGGTGAAAGATGCTCTTTGGTCTGCCCGAAACTTGCTGGTCTTCCAGCGCAAAGAGTTGTCCATGACCGAGTGTTGTAGACTGGCAGATTCCAAGGTCCAGGACTATGTGCTGGGGGACGCACTAAAGCTTGGGGCAGCCGCGGCAAAGACTCAATGGGAAAAGACCACTGTGTAAGGTCCTCCTGCCATAGTGAACTGAGGGGCTGAACCCATGGGTAACCCCTCGGGCTGTATATGGGTTTGCTGTAAAATGTACATGGCATGTAAAATGGAATGGAAGGGTTATGAGGCAACTCACTCCTGTATTGAAGAAAACTGGTTTCCTTTGCACTTTTTGGAATGTCAACTTGGTGCTGGTTTGAATTGTGTTGTAATGTATTTTTCTTTACAGATTTTTATGAATAAAGTATATTTTTGGAAAAAAAAGTGAATTTTACTCTACCTGGCAGGGGAAAAAACAATGATCAAGAAGGTTGTTGGCCTTTGATCCTGTTTCAAGTAGGTTTTGAGTAAAATGGCCGTAACCAATTTTAGAGCTTCAGGCCAGGGAGTGCGTTACACTGTTCGGGTGGTGGTGAAGGATAATGAAGGAGGTGCACCTGTAGACTGAATATTCTTCATTAAGAAAATCCTTATTGATTGCTGTGGGTTCCAAGTTGCAGACATCTTCTGCCTGCAGGACTTCCCCAGCAATGGATATTTCAATGTGATTTTCAAGAATGTGGCGGGATGCATCAAGTTCCTGAACGTGTTCAAGGAGAAGGAAAACCAGGCGCCACTGTCAATCCTCACAGTGGAGCCGCTCTTCACGCTGCCATCGCAATGTGACCGGGTGGTGACAATCCACCTCTACAACCCTCATGTTCCTGTCATGGATGTGCTCACCTTCCTCACCAGGTACATCGAGGCAGCAGGACCCAATTGGGATTTGGACCAGCAAGCGGCAGGTCAAGGTGTCCTTGAAGGTCAACTCCAATGGAACCATCATCCATCCTCCCTCCAGCTTCGCTATCGGGGGAAGTCGAGGCTTCTTGGCAGCCCAGAGTTTGTTGTACCAACGGCAAATCTGGTCATGTAGCAACCAACTGCAGCACAGTCGTCTGCAAGAACTGCAAGAAGGAAGGCCATCACACCAAGGACTGTAAGCAGAGTAAGTGTTGCAACCTGTGCCGTGGGGCAGGCCACCTCTACAAAACCTGCCCCAAATGCTGCCTCAGTTATGCTCAGGCGGCAAGGTCCAAGGAAAGGCTGGGAGAAGGAACGGTGAACATTTCTGGTGCTGGGAAGGAGTCAAGCAACCCTCTCCGCAGCGAGGAAAGTCAACCTGAGAAGAAGAAAGGGGAGGCAGCTGCAACCAACGACCCAACACCTACCCCATGCTCCTTTACAGACAGAATCAATGGAGGAGGAGGCAGTAGATGGACAAACTGGTCAGTGGCAGGTGGTACAAAGGAAAACCTCAAAGAAGAAACCTCCAGAAAAGGAACAGGCCATCACCCAAACCAGTGGCAAGAGGAGGCTACCATCTGAGATAGACTACGGCAGCTCCTCATTGGACGGGGAAGGGCTGAAATGATGGTACCTGCAAAAGAAACGACAGAACTTAGAGGAGCAAGAAGATAAAGCCCCCAAGCTCCAGGGCACTGGAAGCTGTGATGGGCCCAGTGCACCCCAAACCCAAAGCGCCAAACCCAGCGAGATGCCCAGCACACCCCTGCTCCGGGACACCGAGAGCAACTAAGTGTCTGGCACACTCCAGCTCCGGGGAACCGGGAGCAGTGATGTTTTTGAGGAGGAACAGAGGGGAAAGACACCACTAGCAAAGGATAACCCAAGCCTTGCTGCCTACAAGAACCCCCCCAGTGTCACCCCAGCGGAACAAAACCCCCATGGATAACCAGGAGGGGTTTCCGAGCCCAACGAATGTGAAACAGCTTGTGTACACTATGGGTATGCAGAAACATACCCAAGGACTGGGACTAGCAAGGACTCCTGGTGTGGGAAGCAACACCCAACTTTAAAACGGGTCAGAGATTGCTTCAGTTAATGTGCGTTGTGTTAAATCCACTTCGCAATGTGTTTCGACCTTGGACTACCTCGCCAAGGTCAAAGCCGACCTGCTGTTTCTGCAGGAGTGTGGAAGACCACAGCTCAGCACCTACAGGCAATGGTTGCAATGGTGGTCCCATGGGCCATCGATCTGGTCAGGGGGTAATGATTCTCGTTCCTCTGGCCTGGGTATTCTGCTGCGGGGAGGCAACATCACCATCTCTGAAGTTAAGGAGGTGGTGGGCGGTCGCCTCCTCATAGCAGATGTAATGTACAACAATGCTCCGCTCCAGTTGATCAATGTGTACGCCCCGGTTCAATGCAGCGAGCGGCTGACCGTCTTCCAGCAGCTCCCACTGCTGCTGGCGACATCCAGGCTGGTCATTCTTGGCGGTGACTTCAACTGCATCATCGATGCAGCTGGACGATCCAGCAGTGATGACAGCAAACTGGATGCAACGTCCATATTCCTAATGGAAACAGTAAAAGATGCCAAGCTGCACGACGGAGCGCAGTGTAGATACACCTGGTCAAGATCGGACGGGTCTGCCCGTTCCAGGATTGACTTCCTGTTTGTGTCCCGTTCTGTCACAGTCAGATCCACCATCAAGCCGGTGTTATTTTCTGACCACTGCCTCTTACTGGCCGAATGTAACTTACAGGATGACCAGCGAGTTGGCAGGGGGATATGGAAGCTCACTGCTACACTGCTAACCCCAGAGAACATTGAGGAACTCAAAAGGGATTATAAAGGTTGGAGAAATCCCTCTTTGAGTCTCCAGTCCACTGGTGGGAAGCTATCAAGGAGAACATCAGGAGGTTCTTTATCTCCAAAGGTGTTCAGAGGACAAGAGAGAGACAGAGGGAAATGTCCCGACTCCAGAAAAGAATGCAAAATCTGCTCCGGCTGCAGTTGATGGGGGTCGAGGTCAAGGAGGATCTGCAAGAGGTGAAGAGCCAGCAGGCCTCACTCATTGCCGCAGAGGCCTCCAAGATCATCGTCCGGTCCAGAGTCCACACCATTGAGCAGGATGAGATGCGCTTGCGTTTCCTCTTCCAAAAGGTACACAGAGAGAACTCTGTGATCAGCAACCTGAAGGAAGAGGATGGCTCGGTAACGTCTTTACAGTCTGACATACTAAGGATCAGCAAATCCTTTTATGCTGGGCTGTAGGAATTGAAGCCCATGGCTAGCACGGCCTCCCAGTCCTTCCTGTCATCTATCACTGAGGTCTTAGATGACAGCATGCGGGAGAAACTGGACAAACCGCTAACTCTGGATGAGCTGAGTAAAACTCCCGGAAGTGATGGCTTACTGGTTGAGTTGTACTAGGCCCTGTGGGACTGGATCGGGCGAGACCTGCTGGAAGTGTACAAGAGTATGTTTCTGGCCTGCAGCATGTCAGAATCCATGAGGAAAGGCATCATCACCCTCATCTACAAGCAGAAGGGGGAGAAGGCGGACATCAGAAATTGGCGGCCCATCTCACTGCTTAATGTTGACTACAAGTTTCTGTCCAAAGTCATCGCCATTCGGGTCAAGTCTGCTCTGGAGTTGGTGATTCACCCTGACCAGACCTGCACTGTACCCGGCAGGAAGATCTCTGACAGTCTCGCGATACTCAGGGATACGATCGCCAATGTACGGGACAGGGGGGTGGACACCTGCCTCATCAGCTTGAACCAGGAGAAGGCTTTTGACAGGATATTGCACACATACATGATGGACGTGCTCTCCAAAATGGGGTTTGGGGAGGGAATCCACAATTGGATCCAACTGCTCTACACAAACATCAGTAGCGCAGTCTCAATCAATGGGTGGGAATCAGAGAGTTTCTCGATCCAATCTGGAGTCAGACAGGGCTGCCCTCTATCCCCTGTCTTGTTTGTTTGCTGTATCGAACCTTTTGCTGAATCCATTAGGAAGGATGTGGGCATAAGAGGGGTGGCAATCCCAGGCAGCGGAGGCACTCAGGTCAAAGCCTCCCTGTACATGGATGATGTTGCCGACTTCTGCTCGGATCCATGGTCCGTTCGCAAACCGATGAGCATCTGCGACCAGTTCGAACTGGCCTCGGGAGCTAAAGTTAACCACGGCAAGAGTGAGGCCATGTTCTTTGGGAACTGAGCTGACCGATCCTTTGTCCCCTTCACTGTCAGGTCAGACTACCTGAAGGTGCTGGGGATATGGTTTGGAAGGACCGGGGCATGCGCCAAAACCTGGAAGAAGCGAGTAGCCAGGGTACACCATAAACTGAGCATGTGGGAGCAGCGATCTCTCTCCATTGTGGGTAAGAACCTGGTCATCAGGTGCGAGGCACTCACGTTGCTGCTGTATGTTGCGCAGGTCTGACCCATACCCCACTCCTGCGCCATGGAGGTCACCCGAGCCATTTTCCGCCTTATCTGGAAATCCAAAATGGACCGGGTCCGGAGGGACACAATGTTGAAACCTCTGGATAAGGGCGGGAAAAATGTACTCAACGTCGCCCTCATCCTGATGACCACCTTCGTGTGCGGCTGCATCAAGCTGTGCATAGAGCCCCAGTACGCAAACTCCAAGTGTCACTACATGCTGAGGTTCTATCGGTCCCCGGTGTTGTAAAGGATAGGTCTGGTCACATTGCCGCGGAACGCTCCATCCAGTTGGACCGTGCCGTACCACCTTTTCTGCGGAAAAACACCTTTGACCACCAATCCATCAGGCAGTGGTCTGCACGGAATGTCCACAAGGCCCTACGGGAAAAGGAGATGGTGAATTCTGTTGAATGGTTCCCCGAGCAGACTGCCAAAGTCATTTGGCAGAATGCCTCATCATCAGAACTTTCAAACAAGCACCAAGACGTAGTTTGACTGGCGGTGAGAAGGGCCCTCCCCGTCAGACCCTTCCTGCAAGTCTGGAGTCTCACCCCCTCCGCATGCTGCCCTCGAGGTGGCTGCAGTGGGGAAGAGACAGATGCCCACCTCCTTCTGGAACGTGTCTTTGCAAAGCAGGTGTGGAAAGAGATGCAGTGGTTTTTGTTGAGGTTCATCCCAAGCAGCTCTGTAACACAGGAGTCTGTGCTCTACGGGCTGTTCCCAGGGACACACACCGAGACAAACATCAACTGCTGCTGGAGGACTATCATTTCGGTGAAAGACGCCCTTTGGTCTGCCCGAAACTTGCTGGTTTTCCAGCGCAAAGAGTTGTCCATGACCGAGTTTTGCAGACTGGCACATTCCAAGGTCCAGGACTATGTGCTGAGGGACGCACTAAAGCTTGGGGCAGCCGCAGCAAAAGCTCAATGGGGAAAGACCACTGTGTAAGGTCCTCCTGCCATAGTGAACTGAGGGGCTGGACCCATAGGAAACCCCTCGGGCTGTATAGACCAAATATGGGTTTGCTGTAAAACGTACATGGCAGGTAAAATGGAATGGAAGGGTTGTGAGGCAACTCACTCCTATATTGAAGAAAACTGATTTCCTTTGCACTTTTTGGAATGTCAACTTGGTGCTGTTTTGGACTGTGTTGTAATATATTTTTTACAGATTTTTATGAATAAAGTATATTTTGGGGGAAAAAAATGGATTTTACTCTACTTTAACTTCAGTGGTGATTAAAATCAGGCATGTGGTAACAATGGGCCACAATGAAGGGTTATCGACCTGAAATATTGGACTGAATTTTCACAGGGCCATGGGGTCACGAATTGAAGCATATGCAATTTGGAAATAGTGGTCCAGAGTTGTCTCCGGAACCCTCAACCTGTCTGCAATTTTCAATGTGAGGGCAGGGGCTGGGTGGGTCTGCGGGGAGGGAGCAGGGAAGCCACTTGCCTCCAGTTAAGTGCTCATTAAGCTCCTTTTGGAGCTTGTTAAGGGGCCAGGGCCTTTTGGGAAGGCAATTTTCAATTCTGATTTCAGTGATCCTGACCTATTGGCCTCGCTGTGCAGCCAAATAAACTTTATTAGAAACTGTGATGCAAATAAATTAGAGGTGCCGAATAGCGCCAGGTCAAACGCTGTACCTTCACTTGGCCTCCAAAGGCACTTTTCATCCTGGTCACCGCCCTGGCCCTTTCATGAGTTGCCTGCACTCCACAGCGAGGCAATGGCAGCCCCCAACATGGCTGCTGCCTGCCTTTGACGCTGGTCCCGGGCAGGCAGCTCCTGCCTCCTAGAAGTGCTCAGTGCCTCTAATTGGGCACCAAGCCCACCTTCTGTCCAATTAGGATGTTTGCATTCCAAGATCACGTCCCGCCCCCGGGACAAAAATCCAGCCCATTTACTCTGTTTCTCTTCACAGATGCTGACACACATGTTTATGCTCTGATAGTTGTGTTTATATGTCTGAACAGCATATTATATACATTGTATTACATAGTATTTACATCACAGAAACAAGGTGAACAGGTCCATGCATAATTATGCCACACATGAGCCTCTTCCCACCCTTTTTCATCTAATGCCATCAGCAGATCCATCCATTCCTTTCTCCCTCATGCATTTATCTAGCTTCCCCTTAAATGCATCTACCCCATTCTCAATTACTCCTTGTGGTAGCCAGTTCCACATTCTAACCACTGTCTGGATAAAGAAGCTTCTGCTGAATTCTCAATTGGATTTATTTGTGACTATCTTATGTTTATGGCCCTCAATTTTGGACTCCCCACGAACAGACTTTATTTCTACTCTATCAAAATCTTCCACATTTTTAAAGACGGCTATCTGGTCACCCCCTCAGTCATCTCTTTGGTCTTCATACAATGTCCATCTCCCATGTCAGATAACAAACTTTCTTGCAATATTTTATCTCCATGTATTTCACTCCGTGGATGGATGTCTACCATTATTCATTGCGAGTGGATTCCAGACAGCATTAACACCTGAGGTATGATAGTTTTTTTTTCCATAACAGTAGTGTTTTATTTATATTAATGGATTACTGAGGAGATGAATTAAAAGTCTACATTGGTTAGGGCTTGTGTGTGGTTTTCTGACCTGACTTCTCATGTTCATACTGGCCCCAAGTCACCATGGGTGACTGGGTTCCACAACTACCCATCACTCTGTACATGCTACTATTTGAAACAGATATTAGATTAAATTTGGAGAGACCAGGCTGGGCAGTATGGAGTTTCAATGACCAGAGTATGAGTGGCAGATTTAGCACAATAGGGCCAATTCTACCAGGAGCCTTGTCTTGTCAACTCTACCCTATAATATTACATTACTAACCTAACTGTTTCAAAGTGACTCCACTAAAATTAACTCTTTAAAAAAAACATACTATTAGAGTTACCTGTCGTAAAACAAATGCCAACACATCCGTTGATTCCCAGTAGCTGGCATGAAACAGGTGTGGTAGTGCCACAGTTGGAAAAGCTGTCAATGCATCAGGGCAGTACAGTGCGTAGTCTATCCTTTTTGTTCCCCACCATTTTGTAGTAACTGTGGAATACAAGAAAATATTTTCTTTATTATGCTTAACATACATAATATTATTGTAACCTAAACTCAATCCTATCATAACAGCAATTAATCATTTTTATTATTATGCTTACATGAACGTGCTTAAACAGTTTATAGAATGCAAGGTGCAACAGTCTTATTTTATCAGCTGTTACTGTGTATCACCTCAAAATATGGCTACACCATTGCAACAGTGATTTAGAGATAAGTGAGTCAGGTGTTCATGTATCTTAGTGATGCCATCAGCTCTTCTGCCTCAACCTCCTTTGAGAGGAGGAACCTGTGCATGCAATAATCATCCGCTAAAGCAAAGTAGAAGGTCCAGATGCAGGTTTGTGGATATGGAATAGTGACCAGCCTAACATTCCTTTGCCGGTCCTCCTCTTGTACCAAACATCTCAGTTAGGGAGATTGGCATTGGGAAAATCACTGGTGCTGGGGCAGGGGCAACAAAAAATATATAATTGGCACAAAGAGAACTTAGAAACCTTCCGGAAAAAAAACTCGGAGAAAAAATGAAGGAACTTGATTACAGGAAAGGCTAAAATGCATTTACCTCAATATTACTGTGCACTTTTCATGGCTTTCCATTTACTTAACTTTTCCTAGCAACCCTCAGTAAGGATCAGTAAGAAAGGTGGAATAGCTAGTAATCCAGGCACAAATATGCAAGTCCCAGCAGTGAAGTGTAGGCTGCTGTATGAATGGAATGTTAATTGCTGCATGTGCGCCAGAGAATTTGGGAGACAGCAGGTCAGTGTGTAAAGAGAATAAGTTTCCCTGTAATAAATATTTAAAGGAAAATACATCTGTGAGTATAAGTGACAGCAATCTCATGAACACTGCATGTAATGGGCTGTATTCGTGTGTTTATTAATGAAGATTACTAATCAGACTGTCTCTTGGGTCCACATACTAAGCATAAAGGATAAGGATTACTCTGAACTCAACACCCTCAATCCTCATTTCAGATGGTGTGTTTTACATCTGAAGGCAAAATGTTGGCATGTAGTGTGCAGGACATCTCTGCCTCCAAATTCATTTCCCACCTTTTTGAGGCGATACTTCCAATGCTGCTGGTCCCAGCTACATCATGAACAGAGTTCCAGTGGAAAGGAACTCTCAGCCATTTCCCACTCTTGACTGTTCAATTCTCACCAGTAAAACAGACAGCACAGAGCAGAAAATCTAAGCTTTGTTCTGAGACAACCAGTGTCATTTCAGAATTTGGAATGCGCATGCAAGTTGGAGGTGGTTAACTAAACGGTTCACTGCCTTCATTTGGGCACTTTTAGTTGAAGTCACAGATGAGTACACCACATTGGTAATAGCACTATTGTAAATGCTGTAGTGGACTGTATTGCACAATAAAGAAAACAAACTGATTGATGACAACGCTACGTCATCAGAATGCGCCGCGGTGCGCACATGCGCACACGGTCTCGGGCCCTCTGTGCATGCGCTGCGGTCCGGATTGCCAGGACCAGTTTGCGCATGCGCAGATGACGTCATCGCGTAACGTCATCTTCCTCGGGGAACACGCCAGGTTGGCCTTTGCGCATGCGCAAACTGGTCCTGGCAATCCGGACCCGCAGCGCATGCGCAGTGGACGGGAGCCCGTGTGCGCATGTGCGTCAATCTTCCGAAAGCTTCGGCGCGAGTTTTTGAAAATGGAAGGAGGAGAGGTTTCGTCGGGCATTTTATCTCAATTATTTAGTCATTTTGGACATTTGCTTCATTTTTATTAGACAGAGGAGATTGTTCCAAGGTACGTTGCTCTGAAAATACATTTCAAGGGAGAAGGGAAGGGAGGGAAGGGAAGGGAGGGGAGGGGAGGGAAGGGAAGGGAGGGGAGGGGAGGGGAGGGGAGGGAAGGGAAGGGAAGGGAAGGGGAGGGAAGGGAAGGGAAGGGAGGGGAGGGAGGGAAGAGAAGGGAAGGGGTAAAGGAGGGAAGGGAGGGGGGGTAAAGGAGGGAAGGGAGGGGGGGTGTAAAGGAGGGAAGGGAGGGGGGGTAAAGGAGGGAAGGGGGGGTAAAGGAGGGAAGGGAGGGGGGGGAAAGGAGGGAAGGGAGGGATGGGGGGGGGGAAGGGAGGTCGGAAGGGAGGTGTGGGGGGGGAAGGGAGGTCGGGGGGGAGGGAAGGGAGGGACGGGGGGGGTGGAGGGAGGTCGGGAGGGAGGGGGGGAGCAGCGCAGCGGAAGGGGAGTGCCTTTTTCTGTGCATGCGCCATAAACACAAGGACTGGCTGATGAGATGGAGCCAATTAATTTGCCCAACAATTGCCCGGAAGCACCTTTGGATGGAGGTGGCCACGCGCTGGACATCAGTCGCGTGCCACAATCCATGGATCCTGAGCATTTCACCCCCGGCCTAATGATCTGATGGACCATACATACGCCTGCCTGTTCAAAGCTCCACTTCCCCCACCTGCGGTACCCTCTCCTTGCTGTTCAGTTACACAGTCACCTGTTCCTGCACCCATCCAAGCAGTGCACATGGACACACAGTCACCTGTTCCTGCACCCATCCAAGCAGTGCACGTGGACACACAGCCACATGTTTCCCCAACCGCCCTTGAAACAACCATGCAGAGCCTTGTGAGACTCCGCAATTGCCAGCTGCTGCCTGTCAAGCAGAGAAGGCGTCCAAAGGGGTCAAGCACTTGGGGAACATTCAGCAAGAAGAGACTGAGCACTAAAAGAAACAAGCATGCCGTGTCCAGTGGTAGCACAAATGTGAATGCTCTTGCTGCGTACACAACTGGTGAGGTGGGAGTGCAGCCACACCATTCTCCATCCTCAGTGTTGCTTTAAGGCAAAGGTAGATAAGAGTGAAAGAAATGGAAGATGATGCTGATAGTAGTAGGCAGGATTAAATGGGAATGGATGGGAAGACGCACGAGTAGCATAACCACTAGCAGGGAACAGCTGGGCTAAATGGCCTGCTTTATGTTCATAGTCCAAAAGAAATGTGCTTCTTTTTCCAGCACCCTCACATCATTCATGTTTCCCCTGAGAGCAGCATTGAACCATCATGAGATAGGGGCAGTTACATCATCCTGACTCCTACAGCTGAGGTGGGTACTAAGTGATTCATTGGCCTATACTGCAGAGCATAAAGCATGCGCAACAGTAATTTCATTGGAGGGAGGGAAGTTCTGACACTGATGTTCTTTCATTATTTCCTTTCATGTAAATGTGCCCTTGAGAAAACAATCCTTGACACTTAAGGACGGCATTCCAGCAAAGGAGGCAGTGCGGGAGATAACGCAAGGATGTGATGATTCCTGCATCTGAGGTGGGTAATAAGTGCTTCATTGGCGATGTTATCAATTGGTGCCTTCACTGCAGAACTTAAAAAGGTGTGCACAACAGTAATTTCAGTGGATGGAGGGAGGCAAGCTCTGACTCTGATTTGCTTTTCTTCTTTTCATGTAAAACATGCCGTCGAGAAAACAATCCTCGAGACTTACGGTCAGCATTCAAGCAACGAAGGCAACTGGATCATGCTGCGGAGCTCATCATGATGTGGAAAGGAACATTGCATTTATGGATGAATTGGGAATGCACATTGGGATGCGCTTGGGGAACATTCACCAAGAATAGACTGAGCTCAGACTCTTGTGACTTTGCATTCTTCACATGGACAATACAGTAGTGGAATAGAGAGCCAAGCGTTCATTCACCACAAGGCTCTCCAGGAACAATCTCTTTAGCTGTGCATAGCAGAGACTCGGCCTGTCTGTCTAACGGGAATGCTGGACACATCCATGCACAGCAGTTCCTCGGATACTTAATGAACTTAATAAAACTTTTCAATAATTAAACCCAGAATTGTTGAGGTTTTGTTTTGCATGCTATTTCCCCGACTTTGCAACTGCACTTCAGATATTCAACTATGGTGGAGGGGTGGAGGTAGAGGGAGGGGTGGGTGAAGAGGGGGAGGGGTGGGGAGAGGGAGCATGCAAAATGCAGGGACCAGACAGTTGCAATGCCTGAAGTACTGTGGAGAAGGGGAGAAAGCAACTGGATTGGGCATCTGCGGCTGGAGGGAACGGCTGAATGGAGAGGGCCGGAAGCGAGAGGCCGTAGAGAGCCGCGGGGAGCGAGCGTGCGAAGACCTTGGTTTCACCGGGTCCAGGGACTGGCCAGTAAGTCTTTTGCTGTTGTGTTTATGGCGCATGCACAGAAAAAGGCACTCCTCTTCCGTTCCGCTGCTCCCCCCCCACTTCCCCCTCCCTCTCCCCCCCACTTCCCCCTACCTCCCCCTCCCCCTCCCTCTCTCTCTCTCTCCCCCTCCCCCTCTCCCTCTCCCCCGGCACCGCTACCGCTGGTCTCCCCGCGCTGCTCTTCCCGGCCCGCTCCACTCTCTCACTCTGGCCATTGTATTCTGCCACGTGTTTGTTAGGTTTCATCTCTGTGATTCTTTGAGCAGCACCATCTTTAGTCCTGGCAGCTGCTACAGTCGCAAGCTGTGATGTTTTCGTGACACATGCTGTATTTGCGCATGTGCCAAAACAGCGCCACCTACCGATCGCGTTGTCAACAATTGCGGTCTAAAGAAAAAGCTTGCAGTTCAAAATCTGAGCACAGGGAATGATTCTGGGCAGGATTTTAAAACGGACCTGAAATTGATAAGTAAACTCCTGTAAGAAGGAAATTAATTTTTATGAAATGAGATCAGAATAGGAATGAGTATACATAAGTACGATAAAGTTTAGTGTTTGAATTGGTGCCAAAAAATTATCATATTATATACTAAAATGATGTACAGATGCATCTTGTCCAATGAGGTCATGGTACTAACAGATGTTAACAAATTAATTTTTTGCTAAAAATAATTGCAAGATGGCCAGAGCACGTAAGGACACTAAATAATTGATGATACCATATACCTTTCTGTTGGCTGGGGGTGAGTGAATGATAAAGGGATGAGGCTGAATGTTGCCTCAGTCAATTTTCAGATTAGTCAAACTGTGCAGATAAAGGCTGCCATTGTAATTCAATCACAGAATAAACATTTCAGCTTGATATAATATTTTAATAATTTGACTGACTGATTTATTTTAGTCAAAAACTGATGCATATATGAGGATGCGTAGCTGGGGGTAATTATAAAGAAATTGTATTATAAACTGTAAGGTTGCAGCTTTAAGTCATTTGTACCATTTCCCAAACCCCCACAAATGACAATACTGTGTCATGCAGGCCCCCACCTGCCAAGAATGAGGCACATTGGTTTTGTCATGAACCTTGATTTTTAACTATTGCTGGAGCAAGGAAATGACTTGTTAAACACATCAGCCGTGGCTGGAAAAGAACATTTACATACTAACAGACATCTAAGGTGAGGAAGGGCATTGCAGGGCCTGCTAAGGAGGATACAATCCACAAGGGCCAGGACTGGTTAGCCCAGCTGGTCACATGACTAACTGGCTGTCCAGGGTTTTCTTCTGAACTGGCCAAAGAGTTTGAACTCAGAAAGACTGTTTTCTCCTGGACTGAGATCTCTCCTGTCTGCTCCCATCTCTTTCTCACACGCCTCTGAATCCACATGAACCCCAAGAGAGAAAAGTCTCCTACAGTGAACAAGATTTAAAAAGAATACTGGGCCCCAACAAAAAGCAAGATCCACCTACAAACACGGACTCGACAGTGAGCTCGAAGACCCGTAACAAAAACTCTTCAGATATTGCCTCAAACCTTTCCACTTCATTTTCCTTCTGCTCTTTTCTGTCTCTATTTGCATGCGTGTATCGTGTATGCATGCTAGTGTGGGCGCATCGTGTAGCCACAGGCATCAACCAAATTAGAGTTTAAATTCAAGTTTAATAAATTTCAACTTTTCTTCTTTAAACCTAAGAAAACCTGTTTGTGCTGGTTTTTCTATCATATAATTGGAAAGCAGTGAACAATGATTCACCAAGGGGGAGCTAAAAACATGGTGTATTTAAAATTAAACCCTGTTACGGTAAGACCAGGTGAAGGCTGAGAGGTACCCCTAGACAACCTCCTCACCGGGTCATAACAACTGCCTCAAAGTCACTTGAGCATCAATCCTGTTTATAATATTTATAATTTATTATTTAAATGGAAGTAATTCTTATTTCACTGGTCCAACAAGAAACTGACCGGATCAGATCCTGTGCACATTTTACATCCCACCCGATTTTACTTTCCAATAAAGTGTAAAACAAGCATCTCATCCGAAATTGTCAGTTCGTCACCAAACAGGTTAAGTTAAAATTATTCCCGATACTTTCAATTTTCTCCCCTTTTCTCTTGAAAGTATTTACTCTGCTGGTTTTGAATCTCACCACTTGCCTTCCACTGCTTCGCTCAAGTCATCATTACTCATGTGTAAGGCCCAACAGTGCATGCTCCTAGGTTAATTAACAGTAAAAACATCACTACGGAACCCAATTCCATCCTTACTCAATGTGCATATGTGTAATTTCAACAGCAGTCAGTGGATAGCTGACGTGACTCTGGAGAATTTTTCCCACTGAACCCAAAGGTACTGAGGCCAAGTGCCCCAATCATTGACCTGGCTGAGATCCACTAACTCGGCATGGATAAAATATTGGCCCCTCGACTTGTCTGAAGTATTACCCAAGTGGAGCACAGTGAGGAATATCTGGCAGGGAGGAAAAGAAGCCCATAATGGAGCCCGCCCACCCCACAACTTTCTTTCCACTTAAAATAGAAGATCAGGTGCACTCAGTTATGATCATGTGATCCTCCACTCCTGATTTTCATCTCTACGGTCCATACAGGAGATACTTTACACCCAGGTGGTAAAGCCAAAAATATATTCCAATATCTGCAATGTAATCATTGCAACAACTGGTTACTAAAAAATGATAGTCAAAATATGGTATGTGGATGACTACTCAACAGGGAATAGTGCAACAACAAAATACATTTAAGTAACACCTTTAACATAGTAAAACATCCCAAAATTGGACACCAAGTCACATAAGGCAATATTAGGACTGATGACCAAAAGATTGGTCAAAGAGGTAGATTTTGAGGATCTTAAGGGAGGATGGAGGGATAGAGAGGCAGATAGGTTTAGGAGGAGAATTCCAGAGTTTAGGGTGTAGGCAGCTGAAGGCACGGCCACCAAGGGTGGAGCAATTAAAATTGGGTATTCTCAAGAGGCCAGAATTGGAACAGTGCAGAGATCTTAAAGGCTTGTCGGGCTGGAGGAGGCTACTGAGATAGGGAGGGACAAGGACATGGAGGGATTTGAAAACAAGGATGAGAATTTTAAAATTGTGGCATTGCTGAACCAGGAGACAATGCAGGTCTGATAGCACAGGAATGTTTGGTGCAAGTTAGGATACAGGCAACAGAGTTTTGGATGAGCTCAAGTTTATGTAGGGTGGAAGATAGGTTGGTCAGGAGAGCATTGGAATAGTCAAGTCTGGAGATAAAAAAGGCATGGATGAAGGATTCATTAGCAGTTGAACTGAGGCAGGGGCAGAGTCAGGCGATGTTATGGAGGTGGAAGTAGGCAGTCAAGGTGATGGAGCGCCTATGTTGTAAAGTTCATCTCAGAGTCAAATACAAAACCAAGGCTGTAAATGGAGTTTGTGGTGGGGACTGAAGACAATGGTTTCAGTCTTACCAATATTTAGTTGGATGGAATTTCTCCTCATCTAGTTCTGGCAGTCAGACAAGCAATGTGACAAATCAGAGACAGTGGAGGGGACCAAAAGAGGTGGTGCTGAGATAGAGCTGAGTATCGTACATGCAGTTTATTCCATAAATGGAAACCATTTTAATGTGGTAAATCTTCTAACTCCACAGCGAGGAGCAAGCAAGGTACCTAGACTGCTGCCAGTGCACACTGGAAAATCAGACAGATTATTTGATTCATGCTAATGGGGGCTGAGGTTGCTCACCACTGGTGCAAATTTGAAAAATTTAGGCGAATAATTCATGAGTAACAAAGTCACCAGCGAGTTATTAAAATTTTCTTCTGCAAGGACATGTATCCCAAATTATGCGAAGAAGGTGGTGGTTTTTTACCCTATTTAATTAAAAAACAAACTTACTTTTGATGGGGTTTTCTACCAACGCAAAAGATGCAACTATAGCCAAAACAGTTGGAGGAAGTTATGCACAAACAGTATAACCCTTTGGTCAGCCCACATCTTGGGTATTGCCTCCATTCTGGTACCTTAATGCAAGGTTAAACTTAGAGGTGGCTGAGAGAAGAATCATGAAACTGACCCCGAGCATCACAGGATTGAGTTACAAGGAACAACTGGTGAAAGTGGAATTTTCAAACTTGAAAAGAGGTGACTAAAAGGTGACTTTAGAGATATATAAAATAATGGTATTGTTATGACCAGGTGAGAAAGGTGTCTAGGGTTCGCTCTCAGCCTTCAGCTGGTCTTACTGTAACAGGGTTTAATTTTAAACACACTGTGTTTTTAGCTCCCCCTATGTGAATCCTTGTTCATCATTTTCCAATTATAAGGCAAAGAAATCAGCACAAACAGGCTTTCTTAGGTTTAAAGAAGAAAAGTTGAAATTTATTAAACTTAAACTCTAATTCAGTTGACGCCTACAGAAACACGACGCGTGCACGTTAGCATGCATACACGATACACATATGCAAATAGAGACAAAAAAGAGTAGAAGGAAAATTAACAGGAAACATTTGAGGCAATAACTGAAGTGTTTTTGTTACGGGTCTTCAAACTCACTGTAGAGTCCTTGATTGTAGGTGGATCTTGATTTTTGTTGGGCCCCAGTATTCGTCTTAAACCTTGCTCACTGAAGGAGACTTTTCACTCTTGGGATTCATGCGTCTTCAGTGGATTCAGAGGCTTGTGAGAAAGAGATGGGAGCAGACAGGAGAGAGATCTTCTCAGTCCAGGAGCAAACAGACACTCTGAGTTCAAACTCTCTGTGGCCAGTTCCAGAGAAAACCCTGGAACAGCCAGTTAGTCAGGTAACCAGCTGGGCTAACCAGTCCTGGCCCTTGTGGATTGTATCCTCCTTAGCAGGCCCTGGAATGCGCTTCCTCACCTTCGATGTCTGTTAGTATGTAAATGTTTTTTTTCCAGCCACGGCTGATCTGTTTAACAAGTCATTTCCTTGCTCCGACAACAGTTAAAAATCAAAGTTCATGACAAAATGAATTTATCTCCAAAAGGAATTAACCACCATCTTGAAAACTCCATGAAGATGGTTAAGTATCACATTAATGAGGCTATTACAGCCTAAGGTAATAATTTGTTGATGAGTGGGTCATGAAAGAAATATGAATATTTAGATCCAGGGCTCCAGATCAAGACGAAGGAAATACCGATTAAATTGCCTGCTGCAGGGAGAGATGCTGTGAAAGAGTCCAATTACAGCACATTACTGACCATTGAAATTGAACTTCATTCCACACACCTATAAAACATTAATTACAATTTTCATTGAAAAGAAATAAACAGCAATATTTCCATCATCAAGCAAAGAGAGCAAAAATGTTGATATGTTCCTCTTTCCTACTTCTGCATATTTCTGTTTGATCAGCACAAGCATAAAATATCCTGCCCCAATCACCCATTAAAGCAGACTCTCCATATCAGCATTATTCTCACCTGCAGCCTTTAAACATCCCTAAGAAGTCTACATAAAGATAAATACAGAAGGAGATATGTATTACAATGTCCACAGCGACAAACCAGATATTATAAACAAAGTTTTTTGGACCTAATTATTGCAACACATTACATATTTTGATTTATTATAGTGGAGACTAATGATCCATTGACAATGCACTATGTGATTATTAGCTTTTACAGAGCACAGACGCTGCTCTGAATTCCTAACAATCAGAATGATCTGCATCTTTTGTTACTCTGTCATTCTGATCGTGTGCCAGAGCTGGTCTTAACTTCTGTCAAGAACAGGCTAGTAGGAATCAATCTTATCTTTTCCACTATCTGCTGATCTTAATGGAATTTCAGGAGAACCATAGATTCATAAAATAATATACTACAGAAGGAGGCCATTTGGTTCATTGAGTTTCCGCCAGCTCTGTCAAAGCGCAATCCAGTTAGTCTCACTCCCCAGCTCTTTCCTTATATCCCTGCAATTTTTTTCTCCTTCAAGTATTTATCCAATTCCCCTTAGAAAGCGATTAATAATCTGTATCCATCAACCCAGCAGGCAGTGCAGTCTAAATCCTAACCACTCAGTGCATAACCAAGTTTTTCCTCCTGTCACCTCTGGTTCTTTTCGTTTAAATCTGTGCCCTCTGGTTATTGGTTCCTTTTTATAAATAGCAGCGGTTGCTTCCCATTTTTAATTTTATTTTCCAATTTCATGATCTTTGGTTTTCACTCCTGCCTTCTATTTGGTGATTGCTGATTAGTACAATTCCTAATAGTTTAGTTGGGATTTGTTCCCATTTCATGTATATGAAATTTTAACAAATCGGGTAAAAGTGTGACATAAAATTTGCACAGAGGAAGATGCAAATGTGAGTGAAAATATGTGCATCAGATGCAACATATTTCTAGCGAATATTCTGGGCTGGATTTTTCCATCCCTTTGGAGACAGGCTGGGAAGTGGGAGGGCTGGTAAAATGTTGGCGGAAGGCATCATGAGGGGATACTGACATCTTCCCGCCGCCATGGCATATTATCAGTGGCGGAAAGCTCAGCGGCACAGCCACCACCGTTCAGCCAATTGTGTCAATTAAGTGCCCAATTAAGGGCCACCTCCCACCCCCATTGGCATTTTACCATTGTCAGGAGGAGCCACCGTCACATGAGGAGACCCTGGCAGCCTCCCAGTGGCTTACTGGGTGGGGGGATCTTTTAGCTGGTGGAAAAATTCAGCCCTCTGTGTCATTATTCACAGTGAGACACAAAATAAAATAGAAGTTATATACAAATTGAAATTAAATTAGCTGAAAATTCAGCAAAGCCAGAGTTGATAGATTAGCACGTTCACTTAATTGCCTCAAATTTCACATTCATAAAACAGCACTGTACTAATCAGTAAGTAGGAATGAAAACCAATTGTCTAGTTCTTAAAACTACAAACCAAATATGACCATCCAGCTATCAATAATAGGAAGAAGTTGAGAAAATGTTTTTGTCAACCAAGGCCATAAAATAAGGCTTGTTGCAATGGAGACATTAAAAATGCATATTCCATACTAACATAATTAAAAGTAACCTACAAGATTGTCTTTGGTATCTTGGGGTACCTTTATTGTGGTTTTACTTGAAGTCTTTCTGGAAAACTGGGCTTGCAGTTGATATTTTGCTCCCAGTGCTATCACTCTAAGCTTGCAATCCCTTGGAACATGCAGGGACTTTGTCAGCATTTAACACTGCAACTGTCAGGTTGTGTCCCTCATGTCATATCCACAATTCTGAAGAACAGAGTGGCTTACCATAATGACGTGCTGTACTTAGAAGCTACAAGAGCGGCACTGTGAGTTTAAGAGAGGGGAATGTTTCTAAGACTATAAAATTGGTTCAGAAATAGAATACTGCACTCATTTCAAATTTTGCTAACAATCTGCAACCATATTAGAAGTCCATTCATCTCCTCTTACCGAAGGATTGAACGAATAAATCCAGACGCTCTTAGTTAATAGGCTTGAGTGTGACAATTTATGTTGAGGAAGATATGACATGCATTTTATATTGTGTCATTAATGTCCTCAGGATGTCTCAAAGTGCTTCACAGCCAATTACTTTTAAAGTGTAGTAATTGATGTTATGTAAGAACATAAGGAATAGTATTAGATCCAAAGAGGAGGCATATAAAATTGCCAGAAAAAGCAGCAAGTCTGAGGATTGGGAGCAGTTTAGAATTCAGCAAAGGAGGACAAAGAGGTTGATTAAGAGGGGGAAAATAGAGTATGAGAGTAAACTTGCGGAGAACATAAAAACTGACTGTAAAAGCTTCTATCAATAAGTGAAGAGAAAAAGATTAGTGAAGACAAATGTAGGTCCTTTACAGTCAGAAACGGGGGAAATTACAATGGGAACAAAGAAATGGCGGAACAATTAAGCACATTCTTTGGTCCTGCGTTCACAAAGGAGGACACAAATAACCTCCCAGAAATGTTAGGGAACCAAGGGTCGAATGAGAGGGAAAAACTGAAGGAAATCAGTATTAGTAAAAAAAATTAGTGCTAAGGAAATTAATGGGGTTAAAGGCTGACAAATCCCCAGGGTCTGATAATCTACATCCCAGAGTACTAAAGGAAGTGGCCCTGGAAATAGTGGATGCATAAACAGGATTGGACAAAGTCAGCATGGGTTTACGAAAGGGAAATCATGCCTAACAAATCTACTGGAGTTCATTGTGAATGTAACTAGTAGAATAGATAAGGAAGAACCAGTGGATGTGGTGTATTTGAATTTTCAGAAGGCTTTTGATAAGGTCCCACATAAGAGGTTAATGTGCAAAATAAAGCACATGGGATTGGGGGTAATATACTGGCATGGATTGAGAATTGGTTGATAGACAAGAAACAGAGAGTAGGAATAAATGGGTGGCAGGCAGCGACTAATGGGGTACCGCAGAGATCAGTGCTTGGGCCCCAGCTATTCACAATATAAATGAACAACTTGGGTGAGGGAACTAAATGTAACATTTCCAAGTTTGCAGACAACACAAAACTGGGGGGGGATGTGAGCTGTGAGGAGGATGCAAAGAGGCTCCAATGTGATTTGGACAAATTGGGTGAGTGGGCAAATGCATGGTAGATGCAGTATAACATGGATAAATGTGAAGTTATCCACTTTTGTTGGAAAAACAGAAAGGCAGATTTTTATCTGAATGGTGATAGACTGGGAAAGGGGGAGGTGCAACAAGACCTGGGTGTCCTTGTACACCAGTCGCTGAAAGCAAGTATTCAGTTGCAGCAAGCAGTTAGGAAGGCGAATGGTATGTTGGCCTTCATTGCAAGAATTGAGTACAGGAGCAAGGATGTCTTACTGCAGTTATACAGGGTCTTGGTGAGACAATATCTGGAGTATTGTGCGCAGTTTTGGTCTCCTTATCTGAGGAAGGATGTTCTTGCCATGGAGAGAGTGCAAAGAAGATTTACTAGGTTGATTCCTGGGATGGCAGGATTGACATATGAGGAGAGATTGGGTCAACTAGGCCTATATTCATTAAAGTTTAGAAGAATGAGAGGGGATCTCATAGAAACCTATAAAATTCTAACAGACTAGATGCAGGGAGGATGTTCCCAATGGCAGCAGAATCCAGAACCAGGGGTCACAGTATCAGGATACGGGGTATGTCATTTCGAACTGCAAAGAGGAGAAATTTCTTCACTCAGAGGGTGGTGAACCTGTGGAATTCTCTACTGCAGAAGGCAGTGGAGGCCAAATCCTTAGATATATTCAGGAAGGCGATAGATATATTCCTTAATGCCAAAGGGATCAAAGCGGGAACAAGGTACTGAATTAGACAATCAACCATGAATTTTTTTGAATGGCGGAGCAGGCTCGAAGTGCTGAATGGCCTACTCCTGCTCCTATTTTTCTATGTTTCGAACATGACAGCCAACTTGTGCACAGCAAAATCCCACAAACACCAATGAGTTAAAGAGACAGTTAATCTGTTTGGATGGTGTAACTGAGGGATAAATGATGGAAAAGACATTGGGAGAACCTTTTCTTAAAGCAGTGGCATGGGATCCTTTATGACTACCTGAATGGGCTCTCAATTTAATATCACACTTTTAGGCCCACGCTCAGTGCTACATGAGATACACACATCCAAACCAGGAGACTTGAGGCCAGCACAAAATTAGCACTTCATTGGTTTACTGCTCTGAGTGACTGTTGGTCAGGTAGATTCTCGGTATGACAAAGAGATCAGAACCCAAAAAAACATGGAATAATTTTAGTAGCTTACTTACTGCTGGCGATATTGGCTGCAAAGATACTCTCCGAAGATCCTGATACCTCGCTGGTAATGCTAGTTTGACTGCCTCTCCGTATCCCTCGTTGCAATTGAGTCAGTAGGGTGTTTGGAGATGTGGGTGCATTAGAGTTTTCCAGAAAGAGAGATGCATGGCTCTGTAAGAGGTCAGCTGTGGGCATAAAACAATCAATAACAAGAATGAAGTCCTATCTGATAAGATCACTTTCCCCTTAAGAACTAAAAGGAGATTTTCCAAATCAGTGCTCCCAGTGCAGAACTCTGCTGGGAGAAATTGCACAGATCCAGACTGTGATTTTCCATTCATTAACCTCACTGACCTGGGTTGTGTGGCTTAATGCCACTAAGGCAGTTACTATGAATTGGCTTATTTAGACCACTTCCTGACAAGAAATACATCAACTATGGCCTTATAAGGGACAGAACAGATTAAACACAGCTCAATCTTCACAAACATTTCAACCATGTTCAAAACTACCCATAACATTGCAGAAGATCTGCCAATGTGAGCAAAAAAGTGCGTATAAAGCCGGTTAATATTCAAAGCCATCATTTTCATTAACGTAAATAATGAGTAAAATATGCACATTTGTCCAGCAATTCATTGGGAATTGGGAAGGATGGGAACCATGAAGCAATTGTGACCTTCTTTCACAAAGAAGAAAGATACTGAATTATTGATATGTTCAAAAGTAGTTTGCTTGGCTTTATACCATTAAGTGGCAATTAATTGCAGAAAGCTATCGATTTCCACTGCAGTTGTTACAATTTCCCTTGGCACATGAAGTGATCACTTCCACCCAGAGAACATAATCTTTGGAGAAATCTCTCTTTTGTGACTATGTTCGAGAACCCCTACCAACCCATTGTCTAATCTGGCTTTGAGACAGTAGCATATTGGAGTCTTAGCGATACGTTTATAAATTGTTGTTAATGTGATAATGACAGTGCCAATGCAGAATCAAACCACCTAGAATTTCAAGCACTGTTTGCAGATTAGTATTCTAAAAATATGACTGCACTAATAAATTACTAATGAATTAAGAGTACACTGGGGAAAATGCTTCCCCTAAGGGTTTCTCTTTCTTTTGTTTTTGGCAAACCTAATCCTGCATACAGTTAATTGTTGAGAAATGTTAAAACTGGCTGTCGTACAAACTGCTACTTTCCCTTTGGCTTGAAACTCTTAAAAGGTTTGATGGTAATCTGAAGGAAAAAAACAGCAGGCAGTTTGGCATAATATGAATCACCCATAGTTTGTTATTTGATTCAATATGCATTCAAGCTATCTGAGTACATTATTTTCTGTCATATTCAATTTTATTTTCATCTTATATTGTTCCCATTTTCCTTTCCTTCTCAATAATGTAGATGTGACATGCTCTATCCAAGACGATAGAGCAAATGGGAGACTGGATGCCAGACCTTTGTGTACATTTCTCAACCAATAGCTGCTATTGGCGCATTTACTGTTTCGTACATCTACAGTGGCATTACTTCTATGAGTTTGGAAGCTCAACTTCCAGTGACAAATTACTTTGGTTTTCCAGTTTCTTTAACAGCATCTGAAGTGGTGGCTTTGCTCAGTGCCTCTGGTGAAATTGGTACAGAAAGGACAAATTAAGCACTACTTCCGTAGCCATCTATTTTTCCTAGAGCTGGGTACTTGTCTATACAGGTCAACTAATTGGCTTCCCATCATTCGCTTGTACGGTTCCAGCGCCAGAGATTAAATGAAAGAGTTGCATTTATATAGCATATTTCACAACCACAGGATGTCCCAAAGCAAATTAAATATTTAGAAATGCATTCACTGTTGCAATGTCAGAAACACAGCAGCCAATTTTCACACAGCAAGCTCCCACAAACAGAAATGTGTTAATTTGTTTTTAGCATGTTGAAGGATGGCTCAGGACACCGGGGAGAACTCCCCTGCTCTTCTTTGAACGCGTGGTGTGGGATCTTTTACACCAACTCAAGAAGGTGGATGGGGCTTCAGTTTTACGTCTCATCCAAAAGACAATTATGATGGAGATTTGTAACATTTAAACAATCGGTAGTTAAAGGGACAATAAAAGTTCACTTTTCTGGACATAAAGTTTTCCTTTGCTGTCGTTATCTGTGTGATTCTAGGAATTTTCTTTCATTTGTATTAATTAATAAATCGGGAATAAAAAAGACAGTCTTAGTAATGGTGACCAAGAAACTACTTAATTGTCATAAAAACCCATCTGCTTCACTAATGTCCTTTAGGGAAGGAAATCTGCTGTCCTTACCTGGTCTGGCCTACATGCAACCCCAGACCCACAGCAAAGTGGTTGACAGTTAAGTACCCTCTGAAATGTTCTAACAAGCCATTCAGTTGTATCAAACAGCTACAGAAAAGTAAAAACAAATAAAACCAGACAGACCACTCAGTAGCAACCTGGGCACCAGAAATGACAAAGGCACCACCCTGCCCAGTCGACCCTGCAAAGTCCTCCTCACTAACATCGAGGGACGTGCCAGAATTGGGAGAGTTGTGCTGCAGACTAGTCAAGCAACAGCCTGAAATAGTCATACTCACCAAATCATATCTTACAGCCAATGTTCCAGACTCCTCCATCCCTGGGTATATCCTGTTCCCCCCCTCCCCCCCCCACCACCGGCGGGACAGACACACCAGAGGTGGTGACACAGTAGTATACAGTCAGGAAGCAGTGGCCCTGGGAGTCCTCAATAATAATAATAAAAATAAGAAATGCTGGAATCACTCAGCAGGTCTGGCAGCATCTGTGGAAAGAGAAGCAGAGTTAACGTTTCGGGTCAGTGACCCTTCTTCGGTTTCCAGCATCCGCAGTATTTTGCTTTTATCTGGGAGTCCTCAACACTGACACCGGACCCCATGATGTCTCTAGGCATCAGGTCAAACATAGGCAAGGAAACCTACTGCTGATTACCACCTACCGCCCTCCCCCAACTGATGAATCAGGACTGCTCCATGTTGAACATCACGTGGAAGAATCACTGAGGGTGGCAAGGGCACAGAATGTCTTCTGGTTGGGGGGCCTTCAATGTCCATCACAAAGAGTGACTCAGTAGCATCACTACTCACCGAGCTGCCCGAGTCATATCTACCAGACTGGGCCTCCGGAGGTGGTCAGAGAACCAACATGCGGAATAAATCAATTTGACCTGGTCCTCACCAATCTACCTATCGGAGATGCATCTGTCCATGGCAATATTGGTATGAGTGGCCACTACACAGTCCTTGTGAATACGAAGTCCCATCTTCACACTGAGGATGCCCTCCATCATGTGGTGTGGTACTGCCACTGTGCTAAATGGTATAGCTTCAGAACAGATCTAGCAGCTCAAAACTGGGCATCCATGAGGCACTGTGGACCATCAGCAGCAAAATTGTATTCAGCCACAATCTGTACCCTCATGGTCTGGCATATCCCCCACTCTACCATTATGATTAAGCCAGGAGACCAAATGTGATTCAATGAGCAGTGCAAGAGAGCATACCAGGAGCAGCACCAAGCATACCTAAAGATAAGGTGCCAACCTGGTGAAGTGCAACACAGGACTACATGCAGGCTAACAGCAGAAGCAGAATGCAATAGACAGAGCAAAGTAATCCCACACCAACAGATCAGATCAAAGCTCTGCAGTCCTGCCATATCCAGTCATGAATTGTGATGGACAATTAAACAACTAACTAGAGAAGGCTCCACAAACATTCCCATCCTCAATGATGGGGGAGCCCAATACGTCAGTGCAAAAGACAAGGCTGGAGCATTTGCAACTACCCTCAGCCAGAAAGTGGATGATCCTCCTGATGTCAGCCTTCAACAAATTTGATTCACTCCAAGTGATATCAAGAAATGGCTGAAGGCATTGGATACTGCAAAGACTATGGGTCCTGACAACATTCTGGCTGTAGTACTGAAGACTTGAGCGCAGAACTAGACGTTCCCCCCAGCCAAGCTATTCTAGTACAGCTACAACACAGGCATCTACCCGACATGTGGAAAATTTCCCAGGTATGTCCTGTCCACAAAAAGCAGGACAAATCCAATCCGGCCAATTACCATCCTATCAATCGACTCTCGATCATCAACAAAGTGATGGAAGTGATGGAAGTGCTCATTGACAGTGCTCTCAAACAGCACTTACACTGATGGTCAGTTGGCTCCTGACCTCATTAAAGCATTGGACAACAGAGCAAAATTCCAGAGGTGAGGTGAGGTGAGAGTGACTGCCCTTGACATCAAGGCAGCATTTGACCAAATGTGGCATCAAGGAACCCTAGCAAAACTGAAGTCAATAGTAATTGGGGGGACAAGTCTCTACTGGATGAAGTCATACCAAGCACAAAGGAAGGTGGTTGTAGATGTTGAAGGCCAATCATCTCAGTCCCAGGACACTGCTGCAGGAGTTCCTCAGGGTAGTGTCCTAGGTCCAACCATCTTCAGCTGCTTTATTAATGACCTTCCCTCCATCATAAGGTCAGAAGTGGGGAAATTTGCTGATGATTGCACAGTGTTCAGTACTGTTCAAAACTCTACAGACATTGAAGTCATCTGTGCCCACATGCAGCAAGACATGGACAACATTCAGTCGTGGGCTGATAAGTAACAAGTAATATTTGCGCCACACAAGTGCCAGGCAATGACCATCTCCAACAAGAGAGAATGTAATAATCTCCCCTTGATGTTCAATGGCATTATCATCACTAAATCCGCAACATCCAGGGGATCACCATTGACCAGAAACTGAATTGGACCAACCATATAAATACTGTAGCTACACGACCAGGTCACAGGCCAGAAATTCTGAGATGGTAACTACCTCCTGACTCCCAAAAGTCTGTCCACTACCTACAAGGCACAAGACAAGAGTGTGATGAAATACTCTCCACTTGCAGCTCCAACAACATTCAAGAAGCTCGACACCATCCAGGACAAAGCAGTTACTTGATCAACACCGCATCCACCACCTTAAACATTCACTCCCTCCACTACTGATGCACAGTGGCAGCAGTGTGTGGAAACATAGACATAGAAATATGGAAAATAGGAGCAGGAGTAGGCCATTCAGCCCTTCGAGCCTGCTCCCCCATTCATTATGATCATGGTTGATCATCCAACTCAGTAACCTATACCCGCTTTCGCCCCATATCCTTTGATCCCTTTAAACCAAAGAGCTATATCTAACTCCTTCTTGAAAACATACAATGTTTTGACCTCAACTGCTTTTTGTGGTAGCGAATTCCACAGGTTCGCCACAAGAAATTTCTCCTCATCTCAGTCCTGAATGGTTTACCCCATATCCTTAGACTATGACCCCTGGTTCTGGACTCCCCCACCATCAGGAACATCCTTCCTGCATCTACCCTGTCAAGTACTGTAAGAATTTTATAGGTTTCTATGAGATCCCCCCTCACTCGTCTGAACTCCAGCGAATATAATCCTAACTGACTCAATCTCTCCTCATACGTCAGTCCCACCATCCCAGGAATCAGTCTGGTAAACCTTTGCTGCACTCACTGTATAACAAGAACATCCTTCCTCAGATAAGGAGACCAAAACTGCACTCAATATTCCAGGTGTGGCCTCACCAAGGCCCTGTATAATTGCAGCAAGACATCCCTGCTTCTGTACTTGAATCCTCTTGCTATGAAGGCCAACATACCATTTGCCTTTTTTACCATCTGTTGGACTTGCATGCCTACCTTCAGCGACTGGTGTACGAGAACACCCAAGTCTCGCTGCATATTCCCCTCTCTCAGTTTGTAGCCGTTCAGATAATAATCTTCCTTCCTGTTTTTGCTACCAAAGTGGATAACCTCACATTTATCCACATTATACTGCATCTGCCATGCATTAGCCCACTCACTCAACTTGTCCAAATCACCCTGAAGCCACTCTGCATCCTCCTCACAACTCACCCCCCCACCAGTTTTGTGTCATCTGCAAATTTGGAGATGTTACATTTAGTTCCCTCATCTAAATCATTAATATATATTGTGAATAGCTGGGGTCCGAGCACCGATCCCTGTGGTACCCCACTACTCACTGCCTGCCATTTGGAAAAAGACCCATTTATCCCTACTCTTTGTTTCCTGTCTGCCAACCAATTTTCTATCCATCGCAATACACTACCCCCAATCCCATGCGCTTCAATTTTACACGCTAATCTCTTATGTGGGACTTTGTCGAAAGCCTTATGAAAGTCCAAATAAACCACATCCACTGGCTCCCCCTCATCAACTCTACCAGTTACATCCTTGAAGAATTCTAGTAGCTTTGTCAAGCATGATTTCCCTTTCGTAAATCCATGTTGACTCTGTCCGATTCTACCACTGTTCTCGAAGTGTTTTGCTATAAAATCTTTGATAATGGACTCTAGAATTTTCTCACTACCGACGTCAAGTTGACTGGTCTATAATTCCCTGCTTTCTCTCTACCTCCCTTTTTAAATAGTGGGGTTATATTAGCTACCCTCTAATCTGTAGGAACTGTTCCAGAGTCTATAGAATATTGGAAGATGACCACCAATGCATCCACTATTTCTAGGGACACTTCCTTAAGTACTCTGGGATGCAGACCATCAGACCCTGGGGATTTATCGGCCTTCAATCCCATCAATTTCCTCAACACCATTTCTCTACCAATATTGATTTCCTTCAGTGCCTCTCTCTCACTAAACCCTGTGTTCCCCAATATTTCTGGGATGATATTTGTGTCCTCCTTTGTGAAGACAGAACCAAAGTACGCATTTAGTTGGTCAGCCATTTCTTTGTTCCCCATAATAAATTCCCCTGTTTCTGACTGTAAGGGGCCTACATTTGTCTTCACTAATCTTTTTATCTTCACATACCTATAGAAACTTTTACAGTCAGTTTTCATGTTCCCCGCAAGCTTGCTCTCGTACTCTATGTTCCCCTTCTTAATCAATCCGTTGGTCCTCCTTTGCTGAATTTTAAACTGCTCCCAATCCTCAGGTCTGTTGTTTTTTCTGGCGAATTTATATGCCTCTTCCTTGGATCTAATGCTATCTCTAATTTCCCTTGTAAGCCATGGTTTGGCTACCTTTCCCATTTTACTTTTGCGCTAGACAGGAATAAACAATTGTTGCAGTTCATCCATGCGCTCTTTGAATGTTTGCCATTGCCTTTCCACCATCATCCCTTTAATTAACGTTTCCCAATCCATCATACCATCTACAAGATGCACTGCAGCAACTTGCCAAGGCTCCTTCGACACACCTTCCAAACCCATGACCTCTACCACCTCGAAGGACAAGGGCAACAGATGCATGGGAACACCACCACCTGCATGTTCCCCTCCAAGCGACACACCATGCTGACTTGGCACTATATTGCCATTGTTGCTGGGTCCAAATCCTGAAACTCCCTTCCTAACAGCACTGTGGGTGTACCTACCCCACATGGACTGCAGGGGTTCAAGAAGGCAGCTCACCACTAACTCCTCAAGGGCAATTAGGGATGGACAACAAATGCTGGCCTTGCCAGCAATGCTCACGTCCTATGAAAGGATATTAAAGAAAATTATTTAGAGCAGATTGACACAGCAGTGTTGATTAACATTATCACATCAACACTGCTATAATTACACACAGTATTGCCAGTAAATAGGAAACATGTGTAATGATGTTACGTTTTACATTAGAATATGAAGAAATCTACTGTGTAATATATACTGGCCCACATTTTGCAGTCAGCGATGAAAGAACAACACTCGCCGTTCACTTTGCTGACAGCTGCCTATGAAGTTTCTGCAGGCCTGCACTAACCCACTAACCCAGTATGGCACCCCTTGCAGGGCATGTGCGACATGTGCGCTGGCAAGAAACAGTGATGCTCTTCAACCAATCAAATTGAAGAGTCCTCACTGAGACATGCAGGGCAAGTTTTTAACTCATTTAAAACTCATCGACTTGCACAGAGTTGAAATTGAGCTCACAGTGCCTAAACTGGGAAGTATAAAGCAGCAAATTAGATTTAGATCATGTACAAAAAAACAAAATAAAGATTGGGAAATACCAATCAGATTAAGAGAAAGATAAATTAGGCAGAAAAGAGTAGATTTTTATTATCTCCAACACTAATTAACTTGTGAATGGATGAGACTCCAGAGGTGTGAAAATAAATTTTCAGGGCCTGAGAGGTTGTTTGGCTATAATTTTCACTTATCACGCTGTTAAAAAATCACTTACTCCTGAATGCACCAGCCCTAACCTTTTCTGGCATCTTTAATGGGGATCTAGTGGGGAAGTACCCCAAGTTCACGGCATTGCATTGATTTCAGTGCTGGGTCTATTGGTGAGAACTGCAAGAGTGCACCCTATGCTGGTAGGAGGTATCTCGAACAGCAACTTCCAAATTTCTGCAGTTAACTGTGCATGTGCAGACACCAGGAATGGTATTTAATGGAGACGACAGGGGTCTCGTCCGCCAGCTGAAGAACCAATGAAAGCCCCATTTTGCCTCTTTTTGGGAAAGTCTGCCACATCACATGCCAATCAGGCACTTAACTGAGCATCAGTGGGCCTTCCCCTGGATTAAGGACCCTGATGATGGAAGTCCCACCCACTGAGAGCTGCAGCCAATTAGAGGCTGGCAGTTCTTTTACTCAGCAGTGCCACAGCAAAGGTGGTGGCTGCTGCCAGTAATGCACCCCTCGAGGCCCAGGATCAGCGATGGACCGATGCCACAGGTGACTCATGGCGGGAGGGATTTTGCGGGGGTGGGGTTGCGGGGAGGGGTTTGTAGGGGATCGGCAACAAGGGCAGCGGGGTGGCTCTCGCAGATGTGCCCCCCCCACTCCTTCCCGATGTCAGGTCCCTCAATTAGGCACTAAGTGCCATTGCAAGAGGTGATGTTGAACAGAGTCATTTTTACCACACTGGAATGTGCGTGTTTATGCTACATGTGAGCTTCTCGTAAAGACAAGGATAAGACATCTATGAGTAATTCTGCAATGTATTTCAAGCAGTTTTTAAAGTTACAAGAAAAATATGTTTGCTCAATTGGAATGGAGGTGCAAAAGATTCTGCCTTCATATATTGATTCCCCAGATTTTACAATCTGCAGTGTTTTGCTGACTGTGCTCCCCATGTGACGACAGGCCCGCCCACCACTGGGCTAATACCGGCAGTGGTGGGAAAAGGCCCTTAATTAGGCATTAATTACCTACATAAGGGCCTTAACTGGCGATGGGGTAAGGAAATTGTGCACAGGCCTTCCCGCCACTCACTTCATTGAGGGGAGGTGGGAAGGTAGTGGTGTGTCCATCTGCCACCAGCCCGCTTGATTAAATATCCTCCCCACCTTGAAACTCGCCATGGCAGAGACCATAAATTCCAGCCCTAGAAGTTGCTGTCCGATTTACTCTGTTACGACTCTGAGCACTGACAGCCTCACTCTAATTCCTAATGCAAAAATCTGAGCCATTATACTAAGATTTGTGTCAAGTCAAAACTTGCATCATTTAATGTGCTTGTATGTCAAGTATAAGAAATATAACAATAGGTTACCACCTCCATTTAAAACAAACATGTTACTACCTCCATTTAAAATAAACAAGTTACCACCTCCGTTTGAATAGCAGAGGCAGGCATTCAATATGGGCGTATTAAAAATCCATACGATAACATTGCTGACAGTAATTATTACTTCATGCTTATCAAAGTGTCACATTAGCTCAAAACTGAAGTTTTCTTAAGCACAAGCAACCTTTGCAGCAATCACATTGTTGAATTTCTGCTAGGATTTCAAACATAATGCCAAATGGTATCAGGTTGACTTGTCTCGGAGGACATAGCGTATTCATCAGCACTTTGCAAGTACAATATGAAATTCTATTTAATATACTCTAGCCTGAGGTCTATTTTCTTACTGAATCACTGTGGCACTAGAATATTTCAACAAATTTCACTAAATAAGTCTCCAAACTAGAAAAAAGTAAGCATTGGGTGGGGAAATCATACACATGATGTGTGGTGCTCCCGATTTTCTGCCAATTCATTTTAATGAGCTGGAAATCAAGGAGTGTCATGAACAAAGGCATGTTGGCTTCCATGTCTGTGAAGATGTTGGGGGTAAGTTTCTGAGTACAAGCTGCCTCTGAGGAACCTCGCCCACTACCAGAAAATATCAGGCAATTGTGGGTGCAAAGCCTGAGATATTCTACCCTAGGGATAATGAGTGTTGTAATGCTGTTCAAACATCAGTGGTTTCCAGTGAAAGGCAATCTTAAGAACTTCTGTGTCTTTGTAGCTCAGTACCACACTGGGTGACATATTTCTCAAAGAGCTATTGGGGATACTTTGACTAAGTACAAACTCAACAGAGTTGTAACCTGTATTGTGCACATTCTTGTAACCAAAATGTGTATTAATTGTAGAAAGGAAGAACTGGCATTTATATAGAGCCTTTTACATCCTCAGAATGTCCAAAGCTTTTCACAGCCAATGTATTATGTAATTACTGTACCCAGCTGAGTCAGAATCACTAAAACAGATGCAAGTGCACATCTTTGTAAGCTTCAAGAAAGTATCTGAACTAAAATTTTACCTCACAAACCAGACTATACAAAATGGCACATTCAATTCTGATAGTAAATTGCAAACATTCCAAATGTAAGCCGAACTAGATTCTACTCGAGTCAATCTCCAACATATACTGTATACATTTTGCAAATTAGAACCTGGACAACCAAGCCACTACACTGAAGCACTCCATGATGTCTAATCCAATACTAAGAGCCATTCATCACACCTTCCATTTCCACTTGTCCACAACAGCAGACATGAAACAAAGTCCTGCTTAAATTTTCAAAACTTATTAAATAACAGCTAAATCTAGCAAAGCAATGAAAGAAATGAACAAAATAGAACATTGCATTCTAATTGGTCAAATACAGGAAATAATTGACAAAGGAACTGGGCTAATGTGACCGACTCATGATTTCATCACTCAAATTAAAAGATTCAGTTTCCTGAAGATGTTCTGTCATCATTGCACTGAACAGTAAGATATTTGTTTTCTTCTTTTAGTACCAATTTCAGCCCTCCTTCTCCCTCCTGAAGGCATTAATTCCTGTCTAAGGTATGGTCTTATGGGTGAGAGGCACCCTCTCCAAAACAACCATATTCCTATGACCTTTGACAGGGAGTGTTGGCAGGTGATCTGATTATCGGGGGCACCACAGCTTAGTCGGATCCTGTTCTCACCTTTGCCCATATGACCAGGGTCATTGCACAGCCATCGGGAGTTGGAACCCCAGTGGATTTTCCCCTGCCAATCTCAGGGATGTCAAGGTCAGTTGTGGCATCTTGACCATTAGCCCAACCAGAATCAGGTGATTTATCCGACACTGGTGACCAAATCTGAAATCTTCCTGCATGCATGGCTCAGTAACATGCTGGTTAATCTAGCCAAGCCCAGCAGAAAGCATTATGGATGTATTTTTTTGGTGAAAATTTACTGTTCGGCATTTAAACTTCAGGAAAAAAATCAGCATGAAGCCAATGGATGGTATCCATTGTGCTATTGCACTCTGAATACTGGCACCCTGTTCTATCAGGCACACAGTAGGTTTCAGGTGTGTGCCATGTCTGATACACCTAATCTGCCCCAAGTTAGCTATCCAAAAAGAAAAACATGCATTTATATAGTGCCTTTCATGACCTCAGGACGTCCCAAAGCATTTCACAACCAATTAAGTATAATCACAGTTGTAATATAGGAAACGTGGCAGCCGGTTTGCACATAGCAAGCTCCCACATCAGCAATGACCAGATCATCAGTTTTAGTGGCCAGAACTCTGGAGAAACTCCCCCTGCACATCTTTGATATCGTGCCATGGGATCTTTCATGTCCACTTGAGAGACCAGACAGGGCATCGGTTTAGAGTCAAATCTGAAAGGCAGCACCTCCAACAATTCAGCATACCCTCAATACTGCACTGAAGTGTCAGCTGGGATTATGTGCTTAAACCTCTGGGGTGGGACTTGGACCCACGACCATCTGACTCAGAGGTGAGAGTGCTACCAACCAGACCACGTAGACACCTCAGGGTATGCAGAGTGCCTGCACACAAAATGTGCACAAGGTTAATCAAGGTATCAGAAGTAACTTCAACATTAGTGTCAGCTGTGGCTCAGTCAGTAGCACTCTCACCTTTTGAGTCACAAGGTTGTGGGTTTAAGTCTCACTCCAGGACTTGAGCACAAAATCTGGGTGGAAGCTCCAGTGCTGCAGTGTCAGAGGTGCTGTCGTTCTGAAGAGATGTTAAACTGAGACCCTGTCTGCCCTCTCAGATGGGTGTAAAAGATCCTGTGGCATTGTTTTGAAGAACAGCCAGGGAGTTATCCCTTGTGTCTTGGCGAATATTTATCCCTCAATCAACATCGCAAAAACATCTTACGTTTATGGGAGCTTGCTGTGTGCAAACTGGCAGTCGCGTTTCATACATTACAACAGTGCAAAAGAGATGTCCTGTGATCGTGAAAGATGCTATATAAATGCAAGTCTCTTTTATCCCCATAGTGTGACTGAAGCACATAAGCTGTACTCTGGTCACTAGAAATGTGCTTTGAGGAGGCTAGCAGGGTTTAATCCATTGTTAATCCTGGGTAACTCTCTCTTTGACAAATGGGCACCATTATTTGTTGCCCTTGCTTTTCTTGGGACAAATCCTACAAAGAATGCAAATCCCCAGTGACTGGACTCGAAAAACAAAGTGGCAACCACGAACACGCAAACAGCAAACCGCACAATGCCCACCACTCAAGATTCTGGCCTCTAAACCCTGTGGTACTTCACCTCATCTGACCACAGGCACAGCCAGTGCCTTTGCAGCAGCACTGCTGGTGCTACACAGCTGGGATCACATAATCGGCCCTGTAGGAGGGATGATTGGCAGTGTCCACTGACTGACATGCATCAGATGCCAGCTCCCTGAATTATCGGGTATGTCCCAATGTGTCCCAAGATGTAGCACACTGGAAATCTGCCAATAAATTGGGCACAAGCGCCTGAGTGCCCACAAGGTATTTTAAATTAGGGGGTCTGCACATAATTTGGAGGAAACATGAAAGTGATCTGACTTTATATTATGAGATGAAGCCAGGTCATTTGAGTGCAGGGATGGCCAGCATCTCTAGAGCACTGATCCTGGCACTGGCATCTGAGCATTATGTACAATGATACTATGGTCAAGCGTTTCAATTAATTTTTTGATGAATGGTAAATTGGCCTGCCTTGAAGGAGGCTTTTTCAATTTGAAATGGTGACTGTTTAGCTAAGGAGTTAAAATAACTCACTGATCAGATTGTCAGCATCATTAAGTATATTTAATGTAATGCATGCTGCCAGGCCACAGGAAGAAGAAAACTGCACTAGTTAATGATATTGATTCCATATCTGCTGTTTGCATAATTTTGCAATGGGCAGCTCAAGTTGGTCTCAAATAATGGGAAATTCCCTTCAAGCTATCACCTGATTAACACATGAAGAAAGGTCACTTGAGCAAAGGTAATGATCTTGGGTAATGATCTTCCAGTTTGAGTATATGAATTTATGGGTGATTCTTTAACACCAGAAAGTACTAATGTTTCAAATAAGCACAATAGGTTAAACCAAATTGAAGGAGTAAATCTGAGCAGGAGGCTGTAAGCGTGGCAAGAAGGTGCTGAAATGTTGCATTAGTGGAAAGTCGATTACAGTCTATTTATTTCTTTATTATTTAATATTCAATCAATAAGAAGTCCTAGCACAGTACCAAGTGAAGAACAGCACAGGCAAGGTGACTGAAGGACAGCCAGCAGCTGTGGAATTGTACTTCAGGCGAGGAGGAGGAGGAACCAAAGGAGGCACAAACAAAATGTCAATACCCTTTCATTTTCAATCCTATTAAGTTGATGTCCTGTTTGCGTTGCCAGCAGGGAACCTCGCCCACAATCCGGGCACTTCAGGGGATGCTGGGCAGCTTGCCTGCAGTTACCTAGCATACTTGGATCATTGGCCTTTACAGGTAGTATCAAACGAGCAGTACACAATATGGTAGCTGATGCTATGGTATATCCTATGAAGAGGCTAGTACTGCGGCCCAAAAACAGAAAAAAAAAGCACAGGCCAACCCTGAGGCTAACTATGTCCAGAACAGCCAGCCCCTTAATATTATACAGTCATCGAGTCATACAGCATAAAAACAGGCCCTTCAGCCCACGTGTCCATACTGACCATAACGCCTATCTATACTAATCCCACCTGCCTGCATTAATTCCATATCCCTCTATGCCTTGCTCATTCAAGTACCTGTCCAGATGCCTCTTAAATGTTGCTACTGTTCCTGCCTCCACCACCTCCTCTGGCAGCTCATTCCAGATACCCACTATTCTTTGTGTGGAAAATTTACCCCTTTGATCCCCTTTAAACCTCCTCCCTCTCACCTTAAATCTATGCCCTCTAGTTTTAGTCACCCCTACCATGGGAAACAGACTCTGACTATCTACCCTATCTATGCCTCTCATAATTTTATATACCTCTATCATGTCCCCTCTCAGCCTCCTTCGCTCCAGGGAAAACAGACCCAGCCTATCCAATCTCTCGTTATAACTCAAGCCCTCCAAACCAGGCTGCATCCTTGTGAATCTTTTCTGCACCCTCTCTAGCTTAATCACATCTTTCCTGTAGTGCGGCAACCAGAACTGCACACAGTACTCCAAATGCGGCCTAACCAACGTCATGTACAACTGTAACATGACGTCCCAACTCTTGTACTCAATGCCTTGGCCAATGAATTAGAAATCCTATTTACATGATTATTGATCAGATATCTAAACTGCCAGTTGGCCCTTCTACCAATTCCATTTCTAATCACTCACAAGACCCTAAAACCATTTAACATCAAAGAACAAAGAAAATTACAGCACAGGAATAGGCCCTTCGGCCCTCCAAGCCTGCGCCGATCCAGATCCTCTATCTAAACATGTCACATATTTTCTAAGGGTCTGTATCTCTTTGCTTCCTGCCCATTCATGTATCTGTCTAGATACATCTTAAAAGACGCTATCGTGCCCGAATCTACCACCTCCGCTGGCAACGCGTTCCAGGCACCCACCACCCTCTGCGTGAAGAACTTTCCACGCATATCCCCCCTAAACTTTTCCCCTCTCACTTTGAACTCATGACCCCCAGTAATTGAATCCCCCACTCTGGGAAAAAGCTTCTTGCTATCCACCCTGTCTATACCTCTCATGATTTTGTACACCTCAATCAGGTCCCCCCTCAACCTTCGTCTTTCTAATGAAAATAATCCTAATCTACTCAACCTCTCTTCACAGCTAGCGCCCTCCATACCAGGCAACATCCTGGTGAACCTCCTCTGCACCCTCTCCAAAGTATCTACATCCTTTTGGTAATGTGGCGACCAGAACTGCACGCAGTATTCCAAATGTGGCCGAACCAAAGTCTTATACAACTGTAACATGACCTGCCAACTCTTGTACTCAATACCCCGTCCGATGAAGGAAAGCATGCCGTATGCCTTCTTGACCACTCTATTGACCTGCGTTGCCACCTTCAGGGAACAATGGACCTGAACACCCAAATCTCTCTGTACATCAATTTTCCCCAGGACTTTTCCATTTACTGTATAGTTCACTCTTGAATTGGATCTTCCAAAATGCATCACCTCACATTTGCCCTGATTGAACTCCATCTGCCATTTCTCTGCCCAACTCTCCAATCTATCTATATTCTGCTGTATTCTCTGACAGTCCCCTTCACTATCTGCTACGCCACCAATCTTAGTATCGTCTGCAAACTTGCTAATCAGACCACCTATACTTTCCTCCAAATCATTTATGTATATCACAAACAACAGTGGTCCCAGCACGGATCCCTGTGGAACACCACTGGTCACACGTCTCCATTTTGAGAAACTCCCTTCCACTACTAATCTCTGTCTCCTGTTTTCAAATTTTGCTTGATAATATTGTGAAGCACCTTGGGCTTTTTACTACTTTAAAGGTGCTATATAAATGCAAGTTGTCGATGTTGTTGTTGACTGTAGTATTTTCTCTTTCTTATTCCCAGTATATCCAAGTGGCACAGAATCAGGCATTTTAATTCTATAAAATGACATTTGCTATTCTATAAGATGATTTAAAATGCAGCATATTGTATTAAAAGTTGAAAATGTAATGTAGTATCTGTTTTAGCATTTAAAAGAATATTTCATGTGCTCTACATTAAAGGACTGTTATCTTTTTGATTTTTTTTTTACAAAAGTAAATCAAGGGCATGCTGTTGCCAAAGCAATTTTACAAACTAAAATATAAAGCCATTTTAGAAGGGGTGATTCTGTCTCCCAGTGGAGAGTTGCACTTACAGGGAGTGTGGGTTGGTGAACCAAAGCTACTATGTTATGTAGCTCTACCTCCCATCCACTCCCCCTGAAAACATAGATGAAAGCGCCAGATTGTAGAGTGACCCCTTATATTTTCACTGTTACATCAATGGTGGTCATGGCTTCTGTGCTTCTCTGTCTACCTTTAAGATGTTCCTTAAAACCTATCTCTTACCAAGCTTTTGATTCCCTGTTCTAATATCTGTTATACAGCTCGTGTCAAGTTTTGTTTAACACTCCTGCAGAGTTCCATGAACTGTTTTTCAACACAAGCCAGTCTTTCTCACAGTCCATTGCTAGCAGCATTGCAATAATTGTCATGAGATGGGGACAGTTTTGACCATGTTCTTACAGAATATGAAATTGTGACACCTCTTCTCATTCCACATGCAGTAGGTGGCGCGCTTTGAAGATGGCGGTCCGCCCGCATGGATCGCCCTTTGCTGAGCCACCACTATGTGAGGCAGCTCATTAGCATGGAGAGGGTGGATGACGTAAAAGGGCGGGCCCTGCATCACCGGCAACGGCGCCTGGCGCCACTGCACAGGCGCCAGCGCCATTTTTAAAGGGCTTCAAGCCCTTACCAGTAATTTTAATTTTTGAAGGTCCCACTGAAATAAACATGGAAAGGTAATTTTAAGTAAACTTTGAAATCCCTCTACCACCCCACCTCCCCCACCACTGATTGCACAATACATAAAATGACCTGTGCCCCCTCCAAAAAAAATTTTGCTATGGTGAACTTTCACCCCCCAACTTCATCACCTTTGGCCCTCAACCCATTCCCACCATCCCCACAACCAATCGGAATGGTTTACTCCACCCACCCCCCCCAACCCCACAACCTGAACATTTCACTCCTCCCCCCTCCCCACCAGTGTCAGGCCATCGGGTCAAGGTAAGTTAATTTGCATTTATTTTAATTGAGTTCAATATGTAAATGAAGACCCTGCCGCACTGAGGCCTCGCCACCGCCGGTAAAATGCGGCAAGGCCTTCCAGGCGTCGGGGGTCGTGGTGGGCCTCTCCCAGAAGAATTTTCTGCGCCCCCCCAGCCACGCCCCCGGATGTCAGAGGAATGGTAAATTTCAACCCCACGTGTCTACTTGCAGCCAACTCATGTCTCTTCTATCGATCCAATTCATCTTACTGAGCAGGTGTTCCATATCAGTGGTCTCATCGATGCAGAACCAACAAAACTGAACTGAGTTTGGATAGCAGTGATAATCAAGGCATGTTTGTGGTTCTGGTGCTCCTCATTTATAGCATAAAATGTCAGTATAACACATGACCAAAGATTGTTTTTTTTTGCATTACCATCAAGAATTAATATTCCAAAATGTCATCCTCCATCTGTTTCCCAATATGTTAAATATGTATAATATTAGGAGTCTGGTAAGCCAATGATAAGATTGGCTTTAAACGTATTCGTGTCTTTTTATCAGGATGGAGGGCTTCGAAACTTTTGGACATTTTGTCTCTGTGTTCTCTTACAGGTAGTCTTATTTGTGATTATTTTCAAGATGCAGCACAAGATTCCATTACCAAAAGAAGAAAATTAGACGGGCAATCTTTTTCATTTTCTACAGTGCCTTTCAGTCTTCTCTACCAATTGTAATGTCATGAAGAGGCAATTACTAGCACCGATTTTCTCTATTGGGATTTCTTACTGAATGACTGAAGATGGAAGAGACAGGAATGTTTGACACAGAACTTGAAGTTCTTCATGTTGGTGGTTTGATTTCTCTTGTTGAAATAGACTCAACATTATATTTTTTTAATTGAATGCAAGTGTTGCCAACCCAGCTGATATAAAGTAAATTTGAATCATAAAACATTCTGTAGAGAAACCCATCCTTTGCGTGCTCACTCACTAGAGTGATTTACTTTTACTTCATTCCTCTGGCTTTCTTCCTTCATTCCTTTTAATTTCTTCTTGTTTCTCTAATTCCATCTTAAGTGTCACGGTTGACTCAGCTTCAACAGCTATTTGTCACAGAAAAACTGAAATGTTCTTTTTCCTAATAACCCTATGTGTGAAAAAAATCTACTAACTTTATGCTTCTAAATAATAACCCTAGTTTCTGACCTTTGTTTCCAACTCAACAGCAATTGGAAAAATGTCTTTCACCATTTACCCTCTCAACCACTTTCATGACTTTGATCCCCTTTTACCCTGCGTTACTCATTTCTCATCATAATTTTGTACTCTCATTCCTCATATTGTTTTCGTGAATCCGCATTGTTACAACCAGGTGAGAGGGTCTAGGGGTTCCCTTTCAGCCTTTGCCTGTTTTAACCATAACAGAGTTTCATTTTAAAACACTGTGTTTTTATCTCCCCCTTCAGTGAATCCTTGTTCACTGCTTTCCAAATGTAAGGCAAAGAAATCAATTCAGACAGGTTTTCATAGATTTTTAAACAAGAAAGGTAAAAGTTTATTAACCTTAAACTCTAATCCGGTTAACGACTACGAATATGTGACGCGACTACGCTAGCATGCATAAGCGATAAACACACACGCAGATAGAGACAGAAAAAGTAGAAGAAATAAAGGGGAAAAGTTTGAGGCAATATCTGGTAGTTACAGTTCTTTAAGTTCAATGTGGAGTCTTTGGTTGCCGAGAAGTCTTGCAATTCGTTGGGACCCAGTTCACGCTTCAACTTGTTCCGATGTACGAGTTTTTCATCTCTAGAGGTTTATGTGTCTTCCGTGGGTCTGGTGGCTTGGGAGAAAGTGAGAGAGAGAGACAGCCAGGCGAGAGATTTGCTTGTTTCAGCTTCAGTTGCACACTGCCTTCTGAATTCAAACTGTCCTGTGGCTAGTTCAAAAAAGCTGGATCAGTTAATCATGTGACCAGCTGATTTAACCAGTCCTGGCTCTGTGGATTATATCATCTTAGCAGGGCCTGGAATGCGCTTCCTTACACCTTCAATATCTGGTGATCAAAATCCATTTGGATTAATTGGAGCAGGGAATAGTCCTTTGTGTCCACAAGCAACGTCTCTTAGCATGCAAATGGCGTTCCAGCCCAGTATCCGGTGATCATCAAACAAGTTATTTCTTCACTCCAGCAACAGTTTAAAATCAATGTTCATATGACAAAATTAATATGCCTCATTCTTGGCAGGTGATGGTCTGCATGACAACCTTGAACTTTTCCATGGCACTGGCAGTTAAAGGCACTAGATAAAGTTTTAAGCTTTTTTGTGTATCTAAGTACACTGAGGGACTGAGCACAGGAGACTGGAGCTCCAGCATAGGATACCGAGGGTGGCAGTGTAAAGATTCACAGAGCGATCCCCTACGAATTCCTGGTTTTTACTATGCCAGAAGTGTTGGATCACAGAATCACTCCTATAAGTTTAGATGTGCTATACTTGTCACAGTCATATGGTCACTCCATCTCATTATAACTGCACAACCTGAAGTATTCACAAAAGCTGATTTTAACACTACTCGCCAGCAGAAACCAGTCAAGCAGTCAGTCAAAATCAGCCAGATGGCTAACCCACTGATGTGTCACACTGATTGCACCAACTTCTATTTTAACCTGCTCTTCTGAACAGGCAGCAAGGACACCTACCTAAAGCCAGTGGGGACCTCCTTAAAATATGCTGATCGGGGCCCAATGGCATCATCATATCACAAGTGTAATTTTAACCATGACTTGGGTAGGGAAGTTTCTCTGCCAGGTAAAGGAAGCGCAAAGAGGATCCATGACCAGAAGAGGCCACTGAAGGTAAATAATTATTTTCCTTGTGGGGCTAGTAGGAGCAGGAAAAGCCCCACATAGAAAATTTAAACCTTGTCTGCAATGCGCTCTGCCCTTTGTTACAAGGTTCTTATTTTTCTATTAAAAACGTAGAATTCTGTGCGTTTTAAAAAACAGCAAAAGGATTTTTCAGTGGACATTGACACCTGCAAATAGCTGAAATTTTTGGATGTTTTGAAAGGAAGCTGAACTTGTATACAAGGAAAGGAAAGCAGGCAATTTCAAGGAAACCAGCAAGGGGTTTGACCGCCTCAGAGCAACACTTTGAATGACAAGGGAGACTCTATGTCTGGACATGTGACCTGTTTAGGAAGGTTGTGTTTTCACTTTGGACCCTTTAAAAAGCCAGTTGGACAAAGAGCAGGCATTTGAAATTTGGTTTTGACCTGCCTGGAGATCAGAGAGGAAGACCCAGAAAAAGTGTTCCCTCTCTCTGTAATGGAATCCTGCATCTCTTGAGAAGAAATCCTGTATTTCATAGGTAGCAGATTCTGATTGTCTCCTGTCTCTGAAGAATCCCTGCATCCAGTGTGGTTTCTGTTGCTTCCTGTGTTTTAAGAAATCCTGAAATCTGAAGAAATCTTCTACTGCTATACCGCTGCTGTAAAACCTAAGACGACCTGTTGCTACACCCCTGATGAAACACCGATGTGAAGCCTGCTGCAGTTGAATTGCCTTGAATGCCTACCCATTACAGACTGTTTAACAACCTCGCCTGGACAAACTTGGAGTGGCATCTGACTATTCGACTCTGGGACACTTTGCCAAACCGAAGAACTTACTACCAGAACGTGACAAGCGAAGTTATTTTATTATTCTTTCTATTCCTATGAAACAGCTGTAAACCAAAATCCATTTTCCCCGGTTAACCGTTTTTTTTTTAATGTATGTGTGTGTGTGCATGAGGGCTAGGGAAATAAGGAGCTTTTCGTATATAGATTTATCTCACTATTGGTTAAGACTTGTTTTTAGAATAAATAGTTAATATTGTTGTTGATTAAAGAAACCTGGTTGGTGTGCTTTCTTCTGGGGGACCAATAGAGTATGTAATTGGCTGTTTTTCAGTAGGTGGGAAAATGTAATGATCTGCTGTGACCCGTGGAGAAGTGGGACTGAAATAACAATGTACTCCTCGTGCCTTGGTCGTAACACCTTCCCTCCAAAAACTCCCTCCCAGCTACTTACCATGTTATCGATTACCTTTTCCTTTGTTACTGGCCAGCAGCCTCCTGCTGCCCAAAATTTCACTCGTGCCTGATGGCCTGCTGCCACTTACTGCCTGTAGCGGGCACGCAGATGACTGGCAACGTGTAGATGAGGGCTGGGAGTTAAAAGCCCTTAGATCTCACGCTGCTAAGCTTGTATTGACGTGGGGAGAAGGTGGTAGGTGCAGGGGGTTGGGTTCCCCCTGCCTAAATGCCCTGCCTGCTCAAATTTGATTCCCAGTTAAAATACGGCTACAGTACATATCCTTCTGTTTTATCAGTAGCGTATCATATGCTATTTTATTTCAGTAAAAAATACACTGAAGTGCCAATTACATTGACATATCTTCTTCATGTGAAGGTATCCGACTGATTTTATATATGTGTCTTAAGAATGCACTTAAGCATACTTCACTACTCTGCAGTTTGCTGAGAAGTCAAATTTGACAGAAGAAAGAAACATCGATGAGCATTGTGTCCCTGGGCTATATAAGGTGTGATAATGGATGGCACTGCTTTCTGCTAAAACCTTAATAATAGGGGGAATTTTATGTTCTCCCCTGTGGTGGGTTTGGAGGTGGGGAGAGCATAAAATCGGTTGGGATGGTGGCGGGAGCCTCTGCCAAAATTTAATCTGGGGCGGGAAGGCCTCTGAATGGCCTTCCTCCCCTACCGCCAATTGAGGCCCTTATTTGGGCAATTAACCCCCAATTAAGGGTCTCTTCCCACCGCAGCTGCAATTAGCCATGCAGCGGGCAGTCCTATTGCCGCACGGGAAGCACAGCACGGTAAACGGTGGGCTGCTTCCCAGCTCCAGGCTGGAGTCCCTCATTAAAAGGCACTTAGTACCTGAATGAGGGACCTGGCAGCGGGTCCTCTCCCCTTCCCCCGCAACCCCCATCCTGCGAGACCCCTCCCACCCTGACCTATCTGTGGCCTGAGTCCAGCGACGCTCCTCGGCCTCCGGTAGGTGTGCCTCCAGCAGCAGCCACCGCCTCTGATTGGCCAGCAGCTCTCCAAGGGTGGGAATTCTGGCAACAGTGTCCTTGATCCTGTGGAAGGCCCGCCACTGTCCACTTAAGCGCCTGATTGACGGTCCTTCCAGAGAAGAGGTGATGCAAGGATCTCAGCGATGCTTTTTCTGTACCTCAATACTCCTGCTACCAGAATAAAATTCCCCCGATGTCTAAACAAAATCATAAACTTAAATGTAAATCTAGTCGTTGTTATATCTTTCTCACTTTTGTACTGACCAAAGTCAGGGATGTCAGTAACACAAAAGCAAAATACTGCGGATGCTGGAAATCTGAAACAAAAACAGAAAATGCTGGAAATGCTCAGCAAGCATCTTTTATTTATTTATTTTATTTAGAGATACAGTACTGAAACAGGCCCTTCGGCCCACCGAGTCTGTGCCAACCATCAACCACCCATTTATACTAATCCTACATTACTACCACCTCCCCACCTTCCCTATATTCCCCTACCACCTACCTATACTAGGGGCAATTTATAATGGCCAATTTACCTATCAATCTGCAAGTCTTTGGCTGTGGGAGGAAACCGGAGCCCTGGTGAAAACCCACGCAGACACAGGGAGAACCTGCAAACTCCACACAGGCAGTACCCAGAATTGAACCCGGGTCGCTGGAGCTGTGAGGCTGCGGTGCTAACCACTGCGCCGCCCATCTGTGGAAAAAGAGAAACAAAGGTAACATTTCAGGTCAGTGAACTGATGGAACGCCAACTCTGTTTCTCTCTCCACAGATGCTGCCTGACCTGCTGAGTATTTCCAGCATTTTCTGTTTTTGTTTCAGGGATGTCAGTGTTGGGGATTAGAATATTTTTCTATTTTTGCACCATGTCAGCATCAAGCACTCCCAAGTCAGCTATAGTACAGCAGAATTGCCCAATAATGGTTTCTGTGCTCTCTCCAATAACCTCCCCCTCAGAAAAGCACGGTTATAGTCTATATTTTCTAATGTCAAGGACCAGGCATACCGGGTGCCATACGTTGTGGTATCTCAAGATTACTGCACACATTTCCTACATTTATTGACTTACTAGCCCATTATTTCTGTAGCTTATTTCAACCAACACCACTAAAAACAGATTGTCTGGTCATTAGCACATTGCTGTTTGAAGGACCTTGCTGTGCACAAATTGGCCTCCATGTTACCTATATTATAACAGTGAATACACTTTAAATGTACTTCATGGGCGCTTTGCAACATGCTGAGGGCATGAAATGCAAGCCTTTCCTGTTTTAAAAGAAAACTATTTCTACAGTGATGGGGTAGTCTTCCTTTAGGCGGCTAGCATCCTCCATCAGATGTTAGAATCACAGAAATTTATAGCACTGAAGGAGGCCATTTGGCCCATCGTGTCTGTGCTGGCCAAAAAACAGTGACTTAGCCTAATCGCAATTTCCATTTTCCAGCTCTTAGTTTGTAGCCTTGCAGTTCATGGCACTTCAAGTGCATATTCAATTATTTTTAAATGAAGGTTTATGACTCCACAAAACACTAGGTGAAAAATATTTCTCCTCAAATCCCTTCTAACCTTGCACCAATTACTTTAAATGTATACCTCTGGTTATTGACCTTGGTTAGGATAATGGGGATACCTGAGAATGTATCATCCATACGGAAGTGTTTGAAAATCTGCTGCCCCACTGGACCAATTTATCATTTCTACCTCCTCCACCATTTTTGTGATATGTGATCATTCTTGATTCTGTTGGGATGAAATTGGTCAACAGCAGACTCGACAGCACATTCTACGCCGTGCCATGGAAAAGAAATTGGGTGCAGTATACAATGGGCTGCCAATTCCTCTGGGCTAGATCCAAACCTACATCTAATTGAAATAAAAACAGAAAATGCTGGAAATACTCAGCAGGTCAGGCAGCATCTATGGAGAGAGAAGCAGAATTAACGTTTCAGGTCTGTGACAACTAATTGAGGTATTTACGATGAGATGAAAAGGAGATGATATGGTGGGGATGTCCAGAACAAACATATGAACATAAGACCATGTGAATTAGGAGCAGGAGTAGGCCACTCGGCCCCTTGAGCCTGCTCTGCCATTCAACAAGATGATGGCTGATCTGATTGTAACCTCAACTCCAGATTCCCATTACCCCAATAACCTTTCATCCCCTTGCTTATCTAGAATCTATCTACCTCTGCCTTAAAAATATTCAAAGACTCTGCTTCCACCACCTTTTGAGGAAGAAAGTTCCAAAGACTCACGACCCTCTGAGAGAAAAAATTTCTCCTCATCTCTGTCTGAAATGGGTGACCCCTTATCTTTAAACAGTGACCCTAGTTTTAGATTCTCCCACAAGAGGAAACATCCTTTCCACATCCACCCTGTCAAGACCCCTCAGGATCTGTTTCAATCAAGTCACCTCTTATTCTTCTAAATGCCAGCGGATACAAGCCTAGCCTGTCCAAACTCTCCTCAATAAGACTACCCGCCCATTCCAGGTATTAGTCTAGTAAACCTTCTCTGAACATCCCTCCTTAAATAAAGAGACCAATACTGTACTCCAGATGTGATCTCACCAATGCACAGTATAACTGAAGCATAACCTCCCTACTTTTGTATTCAATTTCCCTTGCAATAAACGATAACATTCTATTAGCTTTCCTAATTACTTGCTGTACCTGCATACTAAACTTTTGCGATTCATGTACTAGGACACCCAGATCCTTCTGCATTTCATAACTCTGCAATCTCTCACCATTGAGATAATAAGCTTCTTTTTTACTCTGCCTACCAAAATGGACAATTTCACATTTTCCCACATTATACTCCATTTGCCAAACCTTTGCCCACTCACTTAACCCATTTATATCCCTTTGTAGCCTCCTTATGTCCTCTTCACAACTTACTTTCCTGCCTATCTTGGTGTCATCAGCAAATTTAACATACCTTCGGCCCCTTCATCCAAGTCATTTATATAAATTGTAAATAGTTGAGGCCCCAGCACTAATCCCTATGGCACACCACTCGTTATATCTTGCCAACAAGAAAATGACCCATTTAAGCCTACTCTCTGATTCCTGTTAGATAGTCAACCTTCTATCCATGCCAATATGTTACCCCCTATACCATAACCTTTGATGTGGCACCTTATCAAATGCCTTCTGGAAATCTAAGTCCAGTACATTCACCGGTTCCTCTTTACCCACAGCACATGCTACTTCTTCAAAGAACTCCAATAAATTGGTTGAACACGATTTCCCTTTCACAAAACCCTAGTTGACCCTGCCTGATTACCTTGAATTTTTCTAATTGTCCTGCTATAATGTCTTTAACAATAACTTCTAACATTTTCCCTATGGCAGATGTTAAGTTAACTGGCCTGTAGTTTCCTGCTTTCTGTCTCCTTCTCTTTTCAAAAAAAGGAATTACATTCATCATTTTTCAATCTAATGGAGTCTTTCCCGAATCTAGGGAATTTTGGAAAATTAAAACCAACGCATCAACTATCTCACTAGCCACTTCATTTAAGTCCCTAGTATGAAGTCTATCAGGACCTGGGGACTTGTCAGCCCACAGCTCCAACAATTTGCTCTGTACCACTTCCCTGGTGATTGTAATTTTCTTGAGTTCCTCCCACCCTTCCATTTCCTAATTTATAGCTATTTCTGGGATGTTACTTGTATCCTCTGTAGTGAAGGCTGATGCAAAATACGTGTTCAATTCATCTGCTATCTCCTTATTTTCCCTTATAGATTCCCCAGACTCACTTTCTATAGAACCAACGCTCACTTTGTTAACTCTTTTCTTTTTTTAAATATCTATAGAAACTCTTACTATCTTTTAATATTTCTAGCTAGTTTTCTCTCGTACTCTAATTTTTCCCTCCTTATTGACCTGTTAGTCATTCTTTGCTATTTTTTATATTCTGCCCAATCTTTTGACCTGCCACCCATCTTTGCACAATTATATGCTTTCTCTTTAAGTCTGATACTATCTTTTACTTTTTTAGTTAACCTTGGAATTTTTCTTTCTCGTTGGAATGTATCTATTCTGAATTTTCTGAAATATCCCCTTAAATGTCTGCCACTCCATCTCTTTTGACCTATCCCTTAACCTAATTTGCCAGTTCATTTTCGCTTTCATGCCCTCATAATTGCCCTTAAGTTTAAAATACTTATCTTAGACCCACTCTTCTTGCCCTCAAATTGAATGTAAAATTCAATCATATTATGATCGCTGCTGCCTAGGGGCGCCTTCACTATGAGGTCATTAATTAATCCTATCTCATTGCACAATATCAGGTCTAATATAGCCTGCTCTCTGCTTAGCTCCAGAACATGCTGTTCTAAGAAACTATCCTGAAAACATTCTATGAACTCTTCATCTAGGCTACCTCTGCCCATCTGATTTTTCCAGTCTATATGTAGATTAAAATCCCCATTATCGCTATACGTTTCTGACAAGCACCCATTATTTCTTCCTTTATAACCCGTGTGGTTATTGTTAGGGGGCCTGTACACCACTCCCGCAAGTGACTTCTTGCCTTAATCATCACCAAGGGGGCATAACCTTAAAATTAGAGTTAGCCTTTTCAGAGTGGGGCAGAATTTTACCAACTTAGTCCCTGGCACAACAGCAGGACCATTTTCGAATTTGGAACCCGACTCCCTGCACAATGCACCCAACAGTTATTCTTTACAACAGCAAACCAATTAACATCCCACCTCCAGGCTCCCTGACCAATTAGAGAGGGAGGGTGGGATGACACCTCCATTCTGTCAAAGGAAGGATTTCTAATTAAAGAGACCATGGCATGTTTCAGAAAAGCTCACCAGCATTTGGATTTTTCAGGCTGCAGCAACCAGAGGAATGCAGATGAGAACAAGGAAGGCTGCCCCATGCCCCCAATACCCCCTCCCACCCGCTCTGGGTCTCTCACTCTTACCTGGAGAACTTGCTGCAGGATCTGAAAAGCTGCAGTGAAGTGAGTTCTACCAAGGACGAGAGGACGAGAACAATCTCTCCAACCAAGCAGGTGTGGATGGAAGTAGCCAAGGAGGTCAGCAGCTGGATTATGCTCCCTCCAACCTGGAGACAGTGCACCAAGAGGATCACCTAGGAGCTCAGGAGGGGATGAGAGATGAGTGCTATAACACTTTCAGGTGAAACATATAAGATCCTGAGGGGTCTTGACAGGGTGGATGTGGAAAGGATGTTTCCTCTTGTGGGAGAATCTAGAACTAGGGGTCACTGTTTAAAAATAAGGGGTCACTTATTTAAGACAGAGATGAGGAGAAATTTTTTCGCTTAGACGGTGGTGAGTCTTTGGAACACTCTTTCTCAAAAGGAGGTGGATGCAGAGTCTTTAAATATTTTTAAGGCAGAGGTAGATAGATTCTTGATAAGCAAGGGAATGAAAGGTTATCAGGGGTAGGCGGAAATGTAGAGTTAAGGTTACAATCAGATCAGCTATGATCTTGTTGAATGGCAGAGCAGGCTTGAGGGGCCGAGTGGCCTACCCCTGCTCCTAATTCGTATGTTTGTATGTTAGGTGCCAAGCCCCACCCCATACTCTGACTTGCCCAGCATTCTCCTGCACAGCATTCCTCGGGACAACACACCTTGCAGCTCCACTCATTCCTCTCTCTGCAGGCACCTCACATCCCTGTCTGTGCAACCAACACTTGCTCTTAACCTCAACCTATTACCCTCTTGCAACCATGCCTCACACTGACTCTCCACAAATGGTCCTTCCCACCTCTCCACACAAACCATTATGAACACTCTCACCTCTCTGCTTTCTCTCCTTCCAGAAGAGAGCACAGAATACAAGAACGCAAGAAACAGGAGCAGAGTAGACCTTCGAGCCTGCTCCACCATTCAGAATGATCATGGCTGATCTTAGGCTTCAACTCCACTTTCCTGCCCACTCGCCATACCCCTCGATTCCCTGAGACCAAAAATCTGTCTATCCCACCCTTAAATGCATACAACGATGGAGCATCCACAACCCTCTGGGGTAGAGAATTCCAAAGGTTCACAACCCTTTGAGTGAAGTAATTTTTCCTCATCTCAGTCCTAAACAATAGACCTCTTATCCTGAGACTGTGCCCCCATGTTTTAGATTCCCGACCAATGAAAATAATCTGTCAGTGTCTACCCTATCCAGCCCCTCTAGAATCTTATATGTTTCAATGAGATCATGTCTCATTTTTCTAAACTTCAGAGGTTAAACTTCAGCCCCAATTTACTTAATCTCTCATCATAGGAGAACCCCCTCATTCCAGGACCAATCTCGTGAACCTTCACTGCACTGCCTCCAATGCATGTACATCCTTTCTTAAATGTGGAGACTAAAACTGCACAGTATTCCAGATGTGGTCTCACCAAAACCCTGTACAATTGTAGCAATACTTCCTTTCCTGTACTCCAATACCCATGCAATAAAGGCCAATATGCCATTTGCCTTCCGAATTGCTTTTTGTATCTGCATGTTAACTTTCTGCATTCTTTGTACAAACACACCCAAGTCTCTCTGAACATCGACACTTACAAGTTTCACACCTTTTAAATAATATTCTGCTTTTCTATTCTTATGACCAAAGTGCATAACTATACACTTCCTTACATTATACTCCATCTGCAATCTTGTTGCCCACTCACGTAACATGTCCATATCTCTTTGCAGCCTCTCTGTGTCCTCCCCACAGCTTACCTTTCCACCTACCAGAATCTGGGGAGAGGCAGAGACCCAGGTTTGGTTCGTGGGAGGGGTGGGGGGGGCGGGGTTGTGATGGGCCCTCCAGTAATGGGCAGCTTCTCGACCATTAGTGATGCATGCCCACTTGTTCCACTGGGATGAAGGCTGCAGATGTCAGCAGTGACCTGCCATAAGAGCCTGAGGCACTGGTGCCCAGACATATTGAGAGAGCTGATCCTCTGCCTGTAGACCCTGTGCTGGGGGTCGCGCCTCCTTCCAGCTGGATCTCTGTTCCATCCCATATACCCTGTGGAGAGCACACGGCACAAGAGCTGCTGCTGGTGTTGCTCCTGTTGCTGGTGGAGCAGTTGGCAATGGTGTGGTTTCTACTCTCGACCTGCAGCAGAGATGGAAGGTGGAGCTGTGTAAGCTACTCCCATGCCGTGGTGAAGGCTGTCAGCAGGGAAGTGCAGCTGAAGGTGAATGAAGTGCTCAACGGGTGAAGTGCCTTCACAGAAGTTGGCAATCACCTTCACACAGTGAAAGCACTCCCTGAGAGAAGAAGTACTCTGAATAACAGTCTCGCAATGGCCATGGCTGGAGCCCTTCAGTGTAATTGATCAAAGCTTTCACAGTTTGTCAATTTCACTGAAAAAGCTCTTCCTGCTGGGCTATCACCTCAGTAATCCTGGTCAGTTGTTGACAGGTCAGGAACCAGGTTCCATGGTTGGGAAATCTCAGATTCAGTAATAAAACAACTCATAATTGGCTGCTTAATAACTTGAACCACTTCTTAATTACTTACCCAACAGATCCAAAGGGATTTCCCCGCTCTCATAGAATTATAGAACGGTTACAGCACAGGAGGTGGCCATTCAGCCCATCATGTTTGTGCTGCTCTCTGTAAGAGCAACTCAATTAGTTCCATTCCTCCACCTTTTCCCTGTAGCCCTGCATTGTTTTTCTCTTCAGAAAATTATCCAATTCCCTTTTGGAAGCCACGAATGAATATACCTCCATCACGCTCCCAGGCAGTGCATTCCAGACCCTAATGACTCACTGCATGAAAATGCTTTTCCTCATGTTGCCTCTGGTTTTTTGTCAAATACCTCAAATCAGTGTCCTCTGGTTCTCGAGCCTTCCACCAATGGGAACAGTTTCTCCCTATCTACTCTGTATAGACCCCTCATGCTTTTGAACACCTCGATCAAATCTCTTCTCAACCTTCTCATTTCTAAGGAGAACAGCTCCAGCTTTGCCTATCTATTCACATAACAGAAGACTCTCATCTGCGGAACCATTCTCATAAATCTTTTCTCCACCCCATTCAATGCCTTCACATCCTTCCTAAATTGAACACAATACTCCAGTTGAGGCTGAATGAGTATTTTATAAAGGTTCACCATAACCTCCTTGGTTTTGTACTCTATGCCCCTATTTACAAGGCCCAGGATCCTACATGCCTTATTAACTGCTTTCTCAACCTGCCCTGCCACCTTCAATGAGTTGTGTACATATACCCCCATGTCCCTCTGCTCCTGCAACTCCTTTAGAATTGTATCCTTTATTTTATATTGCTTCTCGTCATTCTCCCAACCAAAATGAATCACTTCACACTTCTCTGCATTATATTTCAACTGCCACGTGTCCACCCATTCCACCAGCCCGTCTATGTCCTCTTGAAGTCTATCACTATTCTCCTCGCAGTTCATAATACAACTAAGTTTTGTGTCATCTGCAAATTTTGAAATTGTGTCCTGTAGACTCAAGTCTAGGCCATTAACATAGATCAAGAAAAGCAGTGGTCCTAATACCGATCCATGGGGAACCCCACTATATACCTTCCTCCAGTACGAAAAACAACCATTCACCACTACTGTTTCCTGTGATTCAGCCAACTTCTTATTGTATTATAGTAAAATATATGGCTGATGCAAAGATAAGTATGAAAACAAGTTGTGAGGAGAACACAGTATCTGCAAAGAGATATAGATAGGTTAAGTGAGTGGGCAAAAAATTGGCAGATGGAGTTTAATGTGGGAAAATATGAGGTTGCCCACTTTGGTGGGAAGAATAGCAATGCAAAATATTTTTTACATGGAGAGAGACTGCAGGATGCTGCAGTACAGAGGGATCTGGGTGTCCTTGTACATGAATCACAAAAGGTCAGCACGCATGTACATCAAGTAATTAGGAAGGCAAATGGAATGTTGGCCTTTATTGCAAGGAGGATGGAGTATAAAAGTAGGGAAGTCTTGCTACAACAGTTCAGAGCATTGGTGAGACCGCACCTAGAGTACTGTGTACAGTTTTGGTCTCCTTACTTAAGGACGAATATACTTGCACTGGATGCAGTTCAGAGAAGATTCACTAGGCTGATTCCTGGGATGAAGGAATTGTCTTATGAGGTAAGGTTGAGAAGATTGAGCCTATACTGTTATGCCAATGTGTTTTGTTCCATGATAAGTTTCTTTAATCCCTGACTGGAGATCGCAATTTGCTTTTTAAAAAAAAAAATACATTTTTTAGATTAGATTAGAGATACAGCACTGAAACAGGCCCTTCGGCCCACCGAGTCTGTGCCGAACATCAACCACCCATTTATACTAATCCTACACTAATCCCATATTCCTACCACATCCCCACCTGTCCCTATATTTCCCTACCACCTACCTATACTAGTGACAATTTTATAATGGCCAATTTTACCTATCAACCTGCAAGTCTTTTGGCTTGTGGGAGGAAACCGGAGCACCCGGAGAAAACCCACGCAGACACAGGGAGAACTTGCAATCTCCACACAGGCAGTACCCGGAATCGAACCCGGGTCACTGGAGCTGTGAGGCTGCAGTGCTAACCACTGCGCCACTGTGCCGCCCTTAAAAGACAAGCTGCCAGCAAAGCCATCCTTTCAGCTTAAGATGGTCACCCAGTTTGCTACACTGTATCCTACATTGCAAAGGACGGTGAGGAGAGAGATGAAATGTCTGCTAATTTCCCAGCAAGAACCAAGGCCCGGGAAGTTTAAAGGCACTACCTGTTCTCTCAGCAAGCAGATAAATATTGCTAACTGCTATGTTTGAATGACTGAGTGACTGTCATGTAATGAGTCCCTCCCTATCTGTGGTTTTAAGCTGTTTTTTTTCTCTGCAGCAGGGGAGAAGCAACTGGACACTGACACGAGCAGACCCTAAGTGGGGTCCCTCTCTCTCTCTCTCTCTCCATTCCAGCTTGAAAGCTTTCAAATCCTGCTTGTAGACAGACCATCTTTGCATACTCTGGCTACAATCAGAAACCCCACTGGAGGAAATCATCCGCATCGTTATCTCCAAGAGACTCACCGAACTATTCATCTACCTCTTCAAACTAAGAGCTTCAGGACCATTGAATTCAGCTAGAAGCCAGCTGAATCACCAAACTCCACAGACTGGATGCCTGTTTTTTATGGACTCTAACTCAACCGATCTATCTTTCCCCACTCTTTAACCTTTTTGTGTGCGTGTAAACCTCTAGTGTGTGTGTGTGAGAGTGAAAGTTGGTGCATTGTTTATCATTTTATTAGTTCAGTTTGGGTACAATAAAGTTAACCTCTTTCTTTGTTAAGTCAAGAAAACCTGTCCGGTTGGTTCTTATTATGATCGTAGCAAGTAAGTAATCAAACATCTACTAAATTGGCCAGTACATCCACTTTAAGAAAGAATTAAACCTGTTGTGGTCCAACAAGGAGAGGGAAAAGAAGGAAACCCTTCAACCCCTCCTCACTTGACTGTAACAATACTCATTGGAGTTTAGAAGAACTAGAGGCAATCTGATTGAAACATATAAGATTCTGAGGGGGCATGACAGGGTAGATGCTGAGAGGATGCTTCCCCTCATGGGGGAATCTAGAACTAGAGGGCACAGTTTCAAAATAAGGGGGCTCCCTTTAAAGACTGAGATGAAGAATAATTTCTTCTCTCAGAGGGTTGTTAATGTTTGGAATTCTGTTCCCCAGGGAGCAGTGGAGGCTGGGTCATTGAATATATTCAAGGCAATGTTAGCCAGATTTTTGATCTACATAAGAGTCAAGGGTTATGGGGGGAAAGCAGGAAAGTGGAGTTAAGACTACAATCAGATCAGCCATATGAAGCAGGCTCGAGGGGCCGAACAGCTTACTCCTGCTCCTATTTCTATGTATCCATGCTGCCGCTGTCCCTTTTATTCCATGGACTTCAACTTTGTTGACAAGCCTGTTATGTGGCACTTTATCAAATGCCTTTTGGAAGTCCATGTACACCACATCAATCGCATTACCCTCATCAATCCTCTGTTACCTCATCAAAAAACTCAAGGAAGTAAATTAAACACGATTTTCCTTTAACATATCTGTGCTGGCTTTTTAAATTAATTCACACTTGTCTAAATGTTTGTCAATTTTGTCCTGGATTATTGTTTCTAAAAGCTTTCCCACCACCGAGGTTAAACTGACTGGACTGTAGCTGCTGGGTTTATCCTTGCACCCTTTTTTGAACAAAGGTGTAACATTTGCAGTTCTCCAGGCTTCTGGCACAACCCCTGTATCTGGAGAGGATTGGAAGATATGGCCAGCCTCTCCACAATTTCTACCCTTCACTTGCCTCAGTATCCTCGGATGCATCTGAAGGGGTCAGGTCCTGATTGCAAATACGGCGAGTCTATCAGTCATCTACTCATTTAAGTATGTCGCCTTTTTTTTGTTTTTGGCAATCTCTGAATTCAGCAATGAACAACTTAAAGGCAGCCGACTTGGCTTCTTATTGCAGTCTGACCCAGTGCCCCTAGCACAGTCCGGGGCTTCACTTGGTGCAGTTGCACTGTCAGATAATTGGCAGAAAAAGCAGAGGCGAGAGCAGGAGAAATAATTTTAAGCAGTGTGTTATGATCCACAACGCACTCCCTGAAAGAGATTGAATATCTTTCAAAAGGGAATGGTGGGGGGAGGGGGAGCTGTTTACAGGGCTATGGGCAATAGAGAAAAATTGGATAGCTCTTTCAAAGAGCAAGCACAGCGTTCTGTGCTGTATCATTCTATAAGTCTATGGGATGAATTTTATTTCCCCATAGCCAGGAAAAATGGCGGGTGAAAAAAATGCAGCCTGCATGTACAGGCTGTGCACCACCATCCCGCTGTGATCTAGTACGGCGGTTCATCTGCATACACTGGGCAGTCCGCCACCCCCTCCCCCCACCCCACCCCGCACCAATCACGTGGCAGGGTAGGCTCTGCGACGCCACCAACAGCTTCAGCTGCCTCTGTGCAGGCGCCAGCGCCATTTGTAGAGTGCTGCCAGATCTGCACAGTTGAACCCCGTACCCTGCACCCACCCCCCACCACCAGTACACTGTAAATAAATTTCTGACCTGTACCCCCCCCCAATACAATGAGAATAAACGGCCGCCCCGTTCGCCCCCCCCCCACCTACACTGGAGGTGCAGAGTTGCCTCCGTCTCCAACAACCCCCCTCCCCCCGCCATGAACTAAAAATTCTAAGTTCCCCCTCTTCCTCAACTCGGTGGCGCCAGCTTCCCCTGAACAGGAAAGTGAAGGCGCGTGGGTGCCGCCTGTTGCACGGAAGATCCTGGACAGCTGGTAAGATTGCGGTGAATGGTATTTAAATGTATTCATTTCCTTTATTTAAATATTTAAAGATGCGTCCCATCACCGAGCGGCAGGGGGGTTGCCATGGAGCCTCGCCGCTGCCGGGAAGGTAGGGCCCGGTTCCGTGGCGGGCCTCTGCGATCTTCCGGCCCCGCCCCACCCCACCACGGAGCTCAACAAAATCCCAGGCTTTGAGTCGATTCTATGGTGACTTATCAACTTTAAGTACAGCCAGCTTTTCTAATACCTCCTCTTCATCAATTTTTGGCCCATTCAGTGTCTTCAATCTTGCCCCGGGGAAAACTGGCAGGATCATGTTGGGACCCTAATTCAACGTCAATTTCAGGGACTTTCTTACCCCACTCACCGCTGAACCTGCTTCTAAAGGGCTAGGAAAATTCTATCAGTGATGTCGGGAAGCACATCTTCACACAAAGAACAGTGGAAATTTGGAACTCTCTCCTTCAAAAAGTTGTTGAGGCTGGGACAATTGAAAATTTCAAAACTGAGATTGATAGATTTTTTTGTTTGGCAGGTGTATTAAGAGCGACAGCACCAAGGCGGGTAAATTGAGTTAAGACACAGATCAGTTATGTTCTAACTGAATGGCAGAACAAGCTCATGGGGCTGAATGACCTCCTCCTGTTCCTGTGAATGTTGGAAAACTTCTTCACCTACTTTCCTTCAATACTGTGGGGTGCTCAATGGGAACAAATTTTACACAGGGCACCATCAACAGACGTTAGGCTCCATACCTAGATATTTTGGGGACCAAATGATTGTTTCAGGCATCTTCCTGGGATGCCTGAACAAAAAGGCCCCATGAATTTAGCAGGGGGACCAATGCCTGCGCAGGTTAGACACAGGCTAACCCACAGCTCAAGTGGTATGTTTTGCAACTGTCTTGCATCCTAAAAGTGGGCACAAGGCATACCAATTTCTACTCCAAGTTGTTTCTGGAAACAAGAGACCAGAACAATGATAAGGAGGACCTTTAATCCTCAAAAATTCTTATATACTAGAGAGATAACGATCATGGCCATCACACAACTTGAACTACATGCAACAGTTTATTGTATCAGGAAGAAACACAGCACTGAGTCTGAACCACACATCTCACAGGAATAGTCCAAATGATTTAAAGATATTAAAAATATGAAGACTATTAAAGTTGTTTGATAAGACAGCCTACCTAGAGATTACTTCCAAACAACCCGAGGCAAATATGTGGGAAAGGAAACAAACAAAATACAGAAATAGCACTGAATGGCTCTGTAATTCACAAACTCAGATTACTGGCAGCACATTCACCTGTCTCCTGCTATACAGTTTGATTCATAAAGTCATTGTTCCAAATGAATAAACAATACAACAGGAATGCAGAACCTGAAATGGGAAGATATAAAACTGAAGACAAGATAGAAGAGCTGGAAAAGAAGAGAGTAATCAAGAAAGTGACAACCTCTACAGAATGGATTAGCAGCGTGGTAGCAGTGAAACAATCTGGAAAGCTGAGAGTACGCATCAACCCGAAGGATCTAAATAAAGCTCTGAAGAGATCTCACTACCTCATGCCAATCATCGAAGGAATTTTGCCACAACTTGCAAAGGCAAAAATCTTCATTACCCTGGATGTGAAGGATAGTTACTGCCAAGCGAAGCTGGATGAAAGCAGCGCTTTCTAATTATATTCTGGACGCCGTTAGGGAGATACAGATGGTTACGCATGTCATTTTGCATTTTCACGGCTCCAGAGGAGTACCAACGCAGATAGCAAGAGATAGTTGGTGATATTCCTGGAGTGGAAGCTGTAGTGGACGATCTGTAGTTTATAGATGCAGAGACACAATGGTGACCACGACCAAAATCTAGTGTGACTGCTGGACAGAGCTCGCCAGATGAACCTGAAGCTGAACAAGAAAACATTGCAATGAAAGTTGCCCGACGTCTAGTACAAAGGTCATGTACTGACAGCAAAAGGTCTTTGCCCAGACCCCGAGAAAGCGAGAGCGGTAGCAGTGATGGGGCGACCAACAGAAGTAAAAGCAGTGCAACAATTTGTTGGATACATCAACTATTTAGCAAAATTCTTGCCCAATTTGTCGTCAGAGTGTGAAACATTATGCCAACTCGCTTCCAAGGACATGTAGTGGTATTGGGGCACAGAACAAGAAGCAGCATTCACTAAAATCAAGCAACCAGTGACGGCAACACCAGTGCTGAAATACTATGACGTAAATGATGAAGCCACCCTGCAGTGTGATGCCAGTGAGACAGGACTTGGAGCAACCCTAATGCAGCAGGAACAACTGGTTGCATTTGCATCCAGGGAGTTAATGCAAATGGAACAAAGCTACGCTCAGATCGAAAAAGAGTGCCTGGCCATTGCCTTTGCTTGTGAACATTTTCATTAATACCTACTTGGAAGAGACAAAGTGACAGTCGAGTCTGACCACAAGCCACTTCAAATCATTTTCCTCAAGCCACTACTATCTGATCCAAAATGTCTGCAAAGGATGTTACTCGGTTACAGAGACATCATCTGAAGGTGACATACAGCAAGGGAAACAGATGTACATCGCTGACATGCTGTCGAGAGCAGCACTCCCTATGAAGAAAGTAGAGGATGCTACGACAGAGTGTGAAATCTTCCAAATCCAACGTGAAGCTGCAGCCCGACATGCTCTGGAAGTCATCGACCCAGCAGAGACATTGAATCTGACTGACAAGCGCCTTGCTCAAATCAAGCGAACTACCCAATAAGATGCAACGCTCCAAGTGTTGCAAGAAGTAGTGATGAAAGGATGGCCTGAAAGCATCAAGGACACTACTGAGGTCATAAGAGTGTATTGGGCTTACAGAGATGCATTAACAGCCCAAGATGGCAACGTGTACAAAGGAAATAGTCATTATCCCTAAGGAGCTGAGAGGAGAGATGCTAAAGTGCATCCATGCAAGCCACCAAGGAATTGAGTTGAGTCTGAGGAAGGCAAGAGAAGTGCTCTACTGGCCAAACATGTGCAATGAAATCAAGGACCACATCAGCCAGTGCAGTGCATGTAATGAGTACCAAGCTAAGCAAGCTAAAGAGCCGTTTATGACACCTGACCTCCCAGATAAACCATGGATGAAGCTGGATGTAGACCTCTTCACTCTTGCAGGAACTGATTACCTTGTTACCATAGACTACTATTCTGACTACTGGGAGGTAGACCAGTTCACCTCAATGACAACCGGTGAGATTGTGGAATGCCTGAAAGCACACTTCAGTCATTACGGCATTCCCAGACATTGTGATGAGTGACAATGGCCCTCATTTCATGAATGACAAATTCAGCTGCTTCATAAAGGATTGGGAAATTCAACACCATACATCATCTTCACACTATCCTTAGTCAAATAGAAAGGCTGAGGTGGCAGTGAAAATCACCAAAGGAATCACAAAGAAAGTGAGCAAATCCAGCACAGATGTATACAAGTGGAGAAACACACCTACTGAAGGCATGGAAAGTAGTCCAGTAAAAGACTAATGTCACCCAAACTACTCTTCCAATAGCAAAAAAGCTACTGAAGCCAGAAGTAGTAACAGGTGTGAGTGACAAGATCAAGGTGAAACAGCAGAAAGCCAAATTTCATTTTGACAAAACTGCCAAACTATTGCCAGAATTGAGCATTGGAGAGCTAGTAAGGGTACAAACCTTCAACACTCTCAACAAGAGTCAGCCCAAGTGGCAACTCGGGACCTGCGTGGAACAGTTGTCACCTCGATCATACGTGGTGGAAGTGAACGATCAGATATACTGTTGAAACCGCAGGCACAAACGCACAACTGGAGAAGCAGTTCCTTCATTGCAGGCGGCCAAACAGGAAGATGTGAACGCACCATATGCACAGACCGCAGATCAACCATTAGTCCCAGAGGTCCACAGTACCCCAACAACGGAAATAGAACAACAGTTACCGCGGCAACAACAAGTGACACAGGATCGACACTCCCTCGAGAAGGAAAATCACCCGGAGGAACAGCCAACGGCAACGCACAATGCACCATTAAGACACAGGCATGATTTAAAGACTATGTGTGCAATGCATGTAGGTATCTGAATCGAGGGTTGAACTAAACCTGAATTTAATCTGAAGTGGTTAGTGTAAGGAGAGTTCAAGGGGCTGACTCAGGCAGCACTCAACCTACACTGAGAGGTAAACCCCAGACAGATCCAAGTGAGGGTGTTAAAAATTCATTGGGCTCCTCAGCATATCAGATACTGAAACTAACCTTCTGCTTCTTACAAGGGACGCTTTAAACAATTGCATCTCCACAAGATACTGATTTGTGGCATTTACCTATTTGAAAATATTTAAAGCTTTTTTTTAGGAAAAAACATATTGTATTTAATATAACATGAAAAAAATGACTCCCCTCCTTCCATTTCTGCTACCAAGAGTCCTTTCCCATCTCAACGTTCTGAGCATTTTAAAACATTCACATTTTCAAGGTGACTTCCTTGAGTTTGAAATAGAAAACAAATTAACTGTTAAAGACCTAGCGCCAATAGCTTAGCATCAAACAAATTCTAAAACCCCGGCAAGGGCTTGAAAAAAGTTGTTCTGGTAATTTTCACAAAGTTATCAATGGAAGTAGGGACGATCCTTACTCTGAATATTATCCTTTCAAAAATCTGGCTCAAAGTGAATTGTGGCGGCAGTGAATGTGTCGAAAAAATAAATGGTGGTGGAAATGTTCATTTTAAAATGGTTTCATGACAATTGGGTTTACAGCATCTTCTACAAATGTTTATTAATAATTTTAACTAAAGGCATTTGTGGAAAGAATTCACCATCAGCATAATGGGGAATCAGGTTACTCACTGGAGTTAGTACTCACAAGCTATTTTAATGTATGCGTTTGAACAAATACATTGGAGCACTTTTAATGCATATTTAAATGATTGTTCCTCTTAACACTCTGTTTTCTGTGCACAAAGATTACAAATAATCAGATTTCTGCTTGAACTGCATAATTCTACAATGATGATAGAGCACAGCCGAAAAGTGATGTTGCAAAGTCATGATACTGAAAGCTAAAAAGGAAAACATGATCTCAATAGAAAAAATGATTAATGTTGCTATCAAACGGTAGGGCATCTGAAACTGGTTTCTTTCTCCCTCAAAGTAGAGAACTGAAAAATGTAAATCAAGACCTAATTTGCTGAAGAATATCTCTTAGAATTCCGTATGTTAAGCAATTCCATTACTACACAGAAGATGATTCTCTAGTCAGAGGATTAAAATGGTTACCAGGGAAACTGGCTCCAGGGTACACAATTTTATAATGAAATCCTGCCTGAATCATCTTGCAAATGAGGAGAAGGACTGCGAGATCAATAAATAGAAAATCCAGTGAAACAGTTCAAACAGTTTGCTGCTCAGTGCTAAAATAAGCAACAATCCCTTTGATTTGGCACGTGGATTTGCATTTAAATTATGGCCAGTAACTACAGACTGACAGCTTTCAAACCTAACTATTGATGTGGGAAGTCAACTGTAAGAGCAGAAAGAGGTATGATGCCAACTCAGGGCTTGTCAAACTCAAAATAAGACATCACAGAGGGGCTTAAGATACAGAATAGCAAAAGTGGTGCAATGCAGCAAAAGTTGCAAAATTCACCATCTTTTTAAAAAAAAAAGTCTTCTTTCATTTTTTTGAATCCAGAACAGCAGAACATTGCTGGTGCTAGACAGCATTGTTATTTTTAGATGAGCACTTTTCATTTGTGCTACTCAGTTTCAAGATTAATCACTCCCACATAGATTACAAGGTGAAAAATGTTCCCTCTACTCTGCCTCAACAACAGGTCTTAACCCAATGTTAGAAGAGCACCCCTGAATAAACCAAAATGAATTATTCATTTCCAATGCCAGCTGCCCTTGATGCAACTCTCAGTGAAATGATTAATTATGGGTTGTGTGCAGCTTTATGCTGTAGATTCACACCCTCTGGAAACTAGGGTTGAAATAGAAACAGAAAATCCCAGAAATGCACAGCAAATCAGTCAGCATGTTTAAGAGAAAAAGAAAGATTTAATGTTTCAGTTCTCTCAAGGGTTTCGACCTGAAAAATAACCTGGCATGCTGATTGACTGGCTGTGCATTAATTTTTGTTTTAGATTTTCAGCAAGTTCATTCCAAGTAGAAAGATTATAGCCATTAGTCTGCCTTCGATTCAGGTTCCAGACATAAACAGGTAGCCTTCTAACTCGTGAACTCCATTGCAATCTCCATTGGATTAGTATACGAGCTGTAGATAATTTTATGTACGATAGCATAGCATATAGTCTCACAGCACTCAGGAATCATTCCTCTTTCAGTTAATGCATGGCACTGAGTTCACTGCCCAAACAAAAAGCAAAATACTGCAGATGGTGACAATCTGGAACAAAAACAGAAAGTGCTGGAAACACTCAACAGGCCAGATTGTATCCGTGGATAGGAGAGACGAGTTGATGTTTTGGGTTCAGACCGTCCCCCAAAATGTTAACTTGTCTGTTCCCTCCATAAATGCTGAGTGTTTTCAGCATTCTCTATTTTTGTCTGGATATCACTGATGAGTAACCTTTTATCAAAGGTCATCAGTATGGTGCACAACATATAAAATCTGACACTGACGCATGTGTCATATCATAACATATAGAAACTAGACACTTCTCGTACAATATTCCAATTGAGCAGTTCAGTACTTAATGACAATATGAGAAGCTGGCACTAATCTGTCTTTCACAAACGCACCTTATTCTGTTTTCGGGTATTGCATCCTCTATTAGAATTGGTATAACATTTTTCTATGTTCCTATACAAAATTTAATGCTGAGACAAGCACAAACAAAGCAAAAGGAGATGTAAGAATGTCAGCTTTTATCTGGTGCCCTGAAATGTTAATTCTGTTTCTCTCTCCACAGATGCTGCCAGGTCTGCTGAGTATATCCAGCATTTTCTGTTTTTAGTCCATTTTCACTTCTTCCCCAATTATTGACGCCCCCAGTTTATTTTACAGAGTTGTGTCTCTTCCATTCATAAATATGCTATACTTCAATCTGTTTAAAATATTCCTTTTCTAAAGGCCGATGCTTACATTATTACTGAGACTAATTTTGCAGCAGCTAGAGTTTGAAAAGGGAAATAACAGAGAAACAGGCAAAATCAATGCACGCTCAATGAGACTCACTTCTAAAGAAACTAACTAGCCAATTAACCAGTATAAAAGACAAAAATGTTATTAATCCACCTGTGTAGTGAACAAAATGACAGTGTTTAGAAATGAATGCATGAAATGAGGGAAAGTACACTCTACGTATTCCTGTGCGCACTTTAATGGTGAAAATTTGGAAATCCTGCTGATAAATGGAATGCTTTTTTTTCTGACCCCAAGGGGTATTCCACAAATATTACAGGCAATGTTGGCAGAGCAAACTCGGAGTCCAACTGCTGAAAATACTGATGAGGAAATCCACAAAGAGTTCCATGACTCACAATAACAACAATCATATTTAAATAGCTACTTTCACATCAAAGCATCTCCAGGTGCTTCATACAACAGATTACTTTTTAAAGTGCAGCACCTATTATGACTCTGAAAAAAGGGGACTAAATGAGGCAAGAATATTGTTGCAATTTTGCCTAGTCTTGGTGTGGAGGTGAAATTAAAAATAAATTGACTGATAATGGTTTCATCTCTCAGAAAATGGCAGGCGCAAATTAAGTGTGACTTCGCATGAAAATGTGGGGCATTCATGGATTTTATCGTACTGGAAGACCATCAACAATATTTAAATGACCCTGACGTTGTAAAGTTGTCTCTTGAGCAGTTTATCAGGATGGCTGATCTCCTACCATCCCCTACCTGCCCATCAAAGGTGCATTGGGATTCTATCTAAACAAAATCTCAGGTAAAAGATTCTCCTGTGTTTCTGAACCATTAATGTTACATGTCTTGTGATGTTTCATTTCTGGCATTTTTATATTATTCTTCATTACCAACACCCTCTTTCCCTTGGTGCTCAATTCATCCTGGCAAGGTGAGTTATTTTAATTAGTGCAGACACACATTGTTTAAATGCTATGAGATGATGCCAGCATGGATTGGGGGCATGTAATGAGACCCATTGATTGCTTTAGCCTTGTGCATGTCAAAGTGGAATTGTTTATCCTCAACTAGCCACATAAACTGGGTGTGAATAGGAGACAGACACTTAAAGGAATATCCCGACTTAAGGTTGGCGTTGTTGCTTCCTACAAGAAGTAAAATCAGAAGTAAAGTATTTGTGAGATGGATAGTGATGAATGTTTGGATCTTCTATTATGGTTCTTGGATGAAGTCTAAAAGATAGATGATCTGTAAAAGCCGAAGATGCGTGGTCAGACTTTGATAGATTTCGGAAAACAGATGGGCATTCCATGGAAACATCTATCATGGGTTTTAACAGATTATATAAAAGATTGACAAAATTCAATTTGGGGACCCCTGGATCAGTACTAACATGAAATTGCTGGATTGTACGAAGGTCTCTGATATGAACAGGCTACTGGTTCTATCTAGTATTCAGTACTCGGAGAGACAGAGAGACCTTGTTGACTCAGAAGTCTGTTGCCATGAAAAGATTCCTGGGGAACTTACCATTTCCTTCAGCCTCATGGAAAGAAATGGAACATTTCATGGTGACACAAAGAATAGAGGACTCAGTGATTTCTAGATATAGAAATTGTCCAGATAATGGAGGGTGGCATCAATACAATGGATGGATTTAAAACAGGCAGAATAATTAGCTGACTTGGCTATTACAGCAGGAGACAGAATTGAATCAGCAAAAAGAAGAAATGAATCCCAGGAATGCCCAAGGAACAGTTAATAGGTGCTTCAGGAATGACTCAAAATATCATTATGTAGTGAACTGCCCAAAGTAGAGAGGCAGAGTCCTTGAAATGATGTATAACACAGAAAATTCTCAGAAAGTAGTTGAAGATAATGATGAATCGAACAAATTATACTTGTGACAAGGAGTTTTAGTCCTGTGATGAATGTGTTAGTTACAGACTCCTTTAACTATGCTGTACTAGATAGTGTTTACACTTCAACAATACGTGGAACATATTGGTTAAAATGTTATCTTGATTCATTAAGTAGTCAGGAGTGGCACATGGTTAATAAATATAAAAGTACTGCTTGCTTTGGTATTGGTGATGACAACACATTGAGGTCACTAAAGAGAGTTTTAATTCCATATAAAATAACTGGAGTAAGCCATTTTATAAGTACTGATGTAGTCTCTAGTGAAATACATATGTTGTTGAGTAAACCTTCTATGAAAAGGCAAATGAAACTTGACATGGAGCATGATAAGGCAATTACTTTTGGAAAGTCAGTGGATCTGCAGTTTACCCAGTCAGGACATTATTGTATCCCCTCACGAAATCTAATGTTTCTAGTCAGAGTGTTAGACAAGTATTAATTGCATCAGGTGATAAGAATCAGAGAGGAAAAAAGCAAACATAGGCGATTTGCTCACCCTACTTGTCAAAGGTTAAGAATTCTGCAAAAAGATGCGTGTGTAGTTGATGAAGAGCATACAAGGCTAATAAAAATAAGTGAGAAGTCTGTAAAAATGAAGTATTGGAGGAAGCCACCAGATCCTATTGTAAGCCTTCCACTGGCACACGAAATTAACAAGGTAGTTGGCATGGATCTAAAAGTAAGGGACAAAGACTGAAATATTTTCATTCTACATTTTGTAGACTTGGCGACTAGATTTAGTCTTTTTACAACAATACTAGTAAAGCCAAAAGGGTTATTATAGATAAAATCACGGAGAAATGGATAGACACCAGACTTGGGACACCAGCGAAGTTCTTGACTGATAATGGATAGGAATTTGACAATGACGAGTTCAGAGACATGTGTGGAAACATGAACATCATGGTCATGAATACCGCAGCTGAAAGTCCAATAGACTCTGTGAAAGAAATTATGTGGTGATCCATGAAATGCTCCATAGAATTTTAGCTGATCAAGCTGTCTGCAAGTTGACACCTGCCCTGGCATGGAAGCTTCATGCAAAGCATTCACTCCAGATGGTTGGAGTATATAGTCCCTGTCAAGTAGTCTGGGGCGAAATTCCAATTTGCCTTCTGTTCTGTGTAATAGTCCTCCTGCTCTAGAAGGTACAACAGTTAGTTCCACCTTTACTGTACATTTGAATATTTTACATTCAGGGAGATCAGCTTTCATCAAGACATAGGTCTCAGACAAAATGTGGAGAGTTCTGAGGCAACATATAAGACCATCTGAGACAGAATTTAATTCAGGAAATTTGATATTATGAAAGAGAGGGTCATAGGGAATGGAAAGGTCCTGGTATGGTAATAGGTCAGGATGGTAAGACGGTACTTATCAAGCATGGCAATCAAACTATTAAGGTTCATTCCTTATGATTAATCAGAATTAATTTTAAAAATCTCAGACTCTGAGCAGCTGACAGAAGTAAACAAGGCACCTTGTACCTTAAATGCTCCTGTGTTTTTGTGATGAAGGTCCTGAGGAACAGTATTCAGCAGACCGGCTTGATAGTGATAATATCACACATGACATTGAGGTCAATTGACCAGAGTGGATACTCAGGTGACATATATTCCAAAGGGGTCTAGTGAACAGAGGGATGCGACAATTGTGGGACATGCTGGAAAAGCTACTGGCAAGTTTAAATATTCGTTCAGTGCTCAGGATGATGGCCAAGAAATGAGGTCCATGGACTGGAAGAATGGGGTGAAAGAGTGGAGAGTAACAAAGTGCAGTACAAGTACTGATAGTAAGCCCGGAAGAGACTCTTGCATCAGAAAATGATCATATATCAGAGAAAACGCGTCTGAAAATGCAAGAGGAAGATCTCGCAATAGTAGTCCCAACACACATAAAAGTGCAAGTAGACACCATAGCTTGAATAGATTAGGCAATGAGATAAAGGCCACAGAAGAGTCTCAGAACAGAATTAGAAAAATTCTTCATGATCATGATTTTTTGGTGGTTGCCAATAAACTTGAAAATAAACTAATAATGGAAACAAAACAAAGGGAATTAGATAGTTTGGAGTTTATTCTGAGGTACCTATTAAGGGGCACGCTGATTTGTCACATAGGTTGATTTGTACTGAAAAAGTCCTGGCAGATGGGACTTATAAGACTAAATTGAGGCAGCGACTGGATGAGACAAATGTTAGCGTGGATTCTCCCACAGCTAGAAAAGTAATCTTGCTGCAATTGTATAGAGCCCTGGTGAGACTGCACCTGGAGTTTTGTGGACAGTTTTGGTTTCCTCATCTAAGGAAAAATATACTTGCCATAGAGGGATTGCAATGGAGGTTCACCAGACTAATCTCTAGGATGGCCGGATTGTCTTATGTGGAGAGATTGAGGAAACTGGGCCTGTATTCTTTAGAGTTTCGAAGAATGAGAGGTGATTGCATTGAAACTTACAAACTTCTCACAGGGCATGAGAGGGTAGATGTGGATAGCATGTTTCCCCTGTCTGGTGAGACTAGAACAAGGGGACATAGTCTCAGAATAAGGGGTAGGCCATTTAAAACTGAGATGGGGAGGAATTTCTTCACTCAGAGGTCGGTGAATCTTTGGAATTCTCTACCCTAGAGGGCTGTGGAAGCTCAATTATTGAGTATGTTCAAGACAGAAATTGATAGATACCTGGATACAAATGATATCAAGGGATTTAGTTTAGAGATACAGCACTGAAACAGGCCCTTCAGCCCACCGAGTCTGTGCCGACCATCAACCACCCATTTATACTAATCCTACACTAATCCCATATTCCTACCACATCCCCACCTGTCCCTATATTTCCCTACCACCTACCTATACTAGGGGCAATTTATAATGGCCAATTTACCTACCAACCTGCAAGTCTTTTGGCTTGTGGGAGGAAACCGGAGCACCCGGAGAAAACCCACGCAGACACAGGGAGAACTTGCAAACTCCACACAGGCAGTTCCCAGAATTGAACCCGGGTCGCTGGAGCTGTGAGGCTGCAGTGCTAACCACTGCACCACTGTGCCGCCCTAAAGATAAGGAGATAACATGGGAAAGTAGCGTTGAGGTAGATGATCAGCCATGATATAACTGAATGGCAAGCAGGCTCGATGGGCTGAATGGCCTACTCCTGCCCCTATGTTCCTATGAAAATCTTTTTGGCTCTTTTGGGCACATATTCATGGCAGTGTAGATCAACTGACATAAAAACCACACTATTGCAGGGTGATATTTTTCACAAAAAACTGTTTCTGAAACCACCCAAAGAGACAGCAGATGCAGAGGGAAAACTATGGAAACTAAATAAATGCCTCTATGGCCTGAATGATGTTTGCAGGGTGTGGTATTTCTCGGTGAGATTTACTTTGCTGAAAATAGGTTGTGTTCAACTAAAAACAGGTCCTGCAATCTTTTATTGGTATAAATGAAAGTTTTCAGGCATCTTCATGATGCATGTTGATGATTTCTTGTGGGGTGACACTGCAGAATTTGATAAATGTATTATCAATAAGATCAGAGTAGAATTTAAAATTGGGAGTCAGGCTTGTGGAGCTTTAAAAAATATTAGTTTAGATATTAAGCAGAGTAGGTCTAGAATAACTATAAATCAACAAACCTATTCAGAGAGTGTTACTCCCATCCAGGTTAATTGTGTTAGGTCATCACAGAAAGATGATATTATATGTAAAGCAGAGACTGAGAAATTGTGAATCTTGATTGGTTAGTTGAACTGGTTGGGTACTCAGACTAAACTGGATGCTAGTTTTAATGTGTTGGAGTTAAGCACTACAATGAAGGACGAAGGACCCTAAAGTCAAGAATGTTTTAAGGGCAAATATAACATTAGTGACATTAAATTTAGAGAATGCATACTTAGGTTTCCATCCTTGGGTGATCCAAAGAACATGAAACTAGCCATTTTTAGCAATGCTTCACATGCTAATCTTCCTGATGGATATTCGAGTGCAGCAGGTTTCATAATATTTCTTATGGGTGAAAATGAGAAATGTTGTCCATTAGCTTGTGAAGCTAAGAAAATAAAAAAAGTTGTTGACGTACTTTGGCAGCTGAAGCACTGGCTCATTGTCTATGGGATTCTAATTGTCAACAACTTTAAATGAGATTCTGTACAAGGCATGTGCTGAAGATAGCATACCCATTGATTGTTAATGTAGATAATCATTCATTGTGAGATAGTGTACACCCTACGAAAAGTATGAGTGAGAAAAGGTTACAGATTGACCTTGCTGGCTTGAAACAAATGTTGGAGAGAAAGGAAACCTCTAAATTTAAATGGGTGCATGAAAGTCATCAACTATCTGATCATTTTACAAAAAGAAATGCATGTCGTGCTTTGTACAGAATGTAGAGGTTTTTGATTTAATTTGTTTTGATATTTTGGTTCGACATAAAAACTCTCATTTTTATTTAAAGAGAGAGAAGGGAATCTGTCAATTATATATTTGTGTTTAATCAGATGGGCATTAACTGGAAATTCCCATGTGGCGCTATAAATAGACAAAAACTGAAACTGTGATTGTTGGGTTAGGAGGCACATGCTTGTAATGTGTAACTCTGTAAATAAATGCTTATGAAAGTGTGTAAGGATTGACTCCAGTTATATCCTTCACCAATTGTATTTCTGGAATATAACAGAAGCAAATTTAATAGTATCTTTCAAAAGGAAATTGAACATACAGTTGAAAAGGAAAAAACGCAGGGCTATGGGGAAAGAACATGGAAGTTGTACTAATTGGACAGCTCTTCCAAATAGCTCACACAGGCATGATGGACCAAATGGCCTCCTTATCTATGATATAAAATAACTGCTGTCTTGAAGCATATTAGTAAGCTGTGGCACAAGACTGGCAGGCATTGAGAACATACTGAATTTTACTCTTGAAGAATATGACCTTATCTTAGACTTTAGCCCACAGGCTGCTCCAGCCACAGTTGTGTTCCACAGGCCAGTCATTTTATTTTGAAGATTTCAGCTAACATACTGTGGTACTGGATCAAAAACCAATATTATAGTTGAACACTGTCAAAACCAGTTACCCATCAGTCGCAGGCAAAGACTGAACTCCTCACTTACATTATAACCTTACAACACATTTCCAGCTACCTGTATATATCACTAAAATAATGGAACATTACATTTGAAAAGACAGATTGAAATTACAGGAGAGGCATTAAGGCTCATGGCTGACATTCTAGCGAGACCTCAGCATTAATTTGGCGGTTAAAGAATCCTGGACATTTTGTCACACACTGAATGTCCTTTCTGTACAAAGTAGGCGTGGTAGCAATATCTTTAAAAGAGCTGCATTTTCCTTTCAGCGCAGCATAGTTCAAATTTAGCCAGTATCAGGAATGGAAGTCTCATCTCACTCTTGGTTCCTGAGTATCCAAGATCAGGGGTGTCCAAGTTGTTGTGTTTGTGGCCTATGTAGCTGTGTGCCTATGGAGACATGGAGCCTCGGATGAGGGGCACATATAAAGGTTACATCCATGTTACTATCAATTTTCATATCTGTCATGCTACTGACACGAACAGATGTTAGTCTCCTGATTCAGAATTCAACTACCAATAAGGCAACAGCGCTAACATCAGCCCTTTCAAAACCTTCAGGTACACAAAATTCAAACAGGATAAGACAGCTAATAAGGAATATATTCGGAAGCAATTTTCTTCAACCACCACAAACAAACATGGGGTCAATTATCAAACGCTAGCGCCCAGTCCTTGCCTGATAAACGGACGGCTCCCAGTTGAAAATTGGAAGGATGTGGCAGGGGCGCCTCGGCTGCCCAAAGCCTGCCTGATGCAATTTTCATGCCAAGCACACACTCCGTCCATTTGTACCAGGTTTTGAGCGGCCTAACCAGTGGTCCTTAAAGGGACCCTGACCAATATTCCACCTTCCTACAAGCGGTGAGCTCCAATGGGGTAAAATAAAAACAAGAAATGCTGGAAATACTCAGCAGGTCTGGCAGCATTTGCGGAGAGAGAAGCAGAGTTAACGTTTCAGGTCAGTAACCCTTCTTCAGAACTGGCAAATATTAGAAATGTGAAAGGTTATAAGCAAGTAAAGCAGGGGTGGGGCAAGAGATAACAAAGGAGAAGGTGTAGATAGGACAAGGTCACAGAATTGCTCCATGACTTTTTGGTCAGCCAAGGCAAACAATATATTAATGGTGTGTTGAAAGACAAAGCACTAGTACAGATAGGGTGTTAACAGACTGAAAATTGAACAGCAGCAAGTACAAACATGAAAAAAAAGTGGGTAAGCAAACTGAACAAACAAAGATGAAATAAAATAAACCCACAAAAAAATTAAAAAGGAAAAATAAAATAACTAAAAATGAAAGTAAAATGGGGGGCCTCTCATGCTCTGAAATTATTGAACTCAATGTTCAGTCCAGCAGGCTGTAGCATGCCTAATCGGTAAATGAGATGCTGTTCCTCAAGCTTGCATTGATGTTCACTGGAACACTGCAGAAATCCCAGGACAGAGATGTGAGCATGAGAGCAGGGGGGGTGTGTTGAAATGGCAAGCAACCGGAGGCTCGGGGTCATGCTTGTGGACTGAGAGGAGGTGTTCCGCAAAGCGGTCACCCAGTCTGCGCTTGGTCTCCCCAATGTAGAGGAGACCACATTGTGAGCAGCGAATACAGTATACTACATTGAAAGAAGTACAAGTAAATCGCTGCTTCACCTGAAAGGAGTGTTTGGGGCCTGGGATAGTGAGGAGAGAGGAGGTAAATGGGCAGGTATTACACCTCCTGCGATTGCAGGGGAAGGTGCCATGGGAAGGGGACGAGATGGTGGGGGTAATGGAGGAGTGGACGGGGGTGTCGCGGAGGGAACGATCCCTTCGGAATGCTGACAGGGGAAGGGAGGGGTAGATGCATTTGGTAGTGGCATCACGCTGGAGGTGGTGGAAATGGCGGAGGACGATCCTTTGGATACGGACGCTGATGGGGTGGAAAGTGACGACAAGGGGATGCCTGTTGCAGTTCTGGGAGGGAGGGGAAGGGGGTGAGAGTAGAGGTGCAGGAAATGGGCCGGACACGATTGAGGGTCCTGTCCAATGGGGTGCCCATTTGCCACCCGTAGTTAGAGCCCCAAACCTGAAAATGGCTGAGGCCTCCTAATGAAGGCCTTAATCAGGGGCATGGCCAGCCTGCTGATTTCATGTCCATCTCAGGTGAATCGTCCCTTTCAGCCATTCATTTGCTCTTTATAGCACTGTGAAAATTAACTATCAAGTTTACTTGCCTAAGATTAGTAACTGCACTTCAAAAAGTAAGCCATTGGTTGGAAAGCACTTTGCGATGTGATGAGGTACTGCCCTCCATTATTTGTTCGACCATCATAATTTGAAAGTGACAACCATATTCTACTAGAAAGAAAAAGTTTGGGGGAGGGGAGTTTCACCCCCCAAAACAGTGGGTTTGATGCAATGGGAAGTAAAAATGTTAAAAGTTTCAAACAATACCCCAACCCACCCACCTCCTGTTTTAATAGAGGGACGTGGGACAGGCAACCAATCCACCATCTACAAGGCACAGGTCAGGAGTGTGATGGAATACTCTCCACTTGACTGGATGGGTGCAGCTCCAACAACACTCAAGAAGCTTGACACCATCCAGGACAAAGCAACCTGCTTGAGTGGCACCCCATCCATCATCTTAAACATTCACTCCCTCCACCACCGATGCACAGTAGCAGCAATGTGTACCATCTACAAGATACACTGCAGCAACAAACCAAGGCTCCTTAGCCAGCACTTTCTAAACCCACGACCTCTACCACCTACAAGGACAAGGGCAGCAGACACATGGGAACACCACCATCTGCAAGTTCCCCTCCAAGCTACACAGCATCCTGACTTGGAACTCTGTCGTCATTCCTTCACTGTCGCTGGGTCAAAATCCTGGAACTCCCTTCCTAACAGCACTGTGGGTGTACCTACCCCACATAAACTGCAGCGGTTCAAGAAGGCAGCTCATCACCACCTTCTCAAGAGCAATTAGGGATGGGCAATAAATGCTGGCCTAGCCAGTGACACCCACATCCCCCAAATGAATAAAAAGAAAATCCAGTCTCATGAGGAGGGTTGGTTGGTGAAATCTTTTCAAAGAGGCTCTCTGCCTCCATTTTTAACTACTGTCAGTTGGGTTTCCCTGGCCTCGGGAAACCTGGCAGGTAAAATGAAGCAGGAAAGGCTGGAGCCATCAGGGAAGTGCCTTTACAGAACTGCTTGGGTGCCAGGAGGAGCAGGAGTGTTTCCTCTGGGCCCAAAAAGATACCCTGCAATCCCCCTCCTGCCTCCACCTCAAGATCTGTCCCACCGTCCACTTTCACGATCTATGATCACCACATCCCTCCTCCCCAACCCCCAATCACTGACCCTTACAACCATGCTCTACCCAACCCCTCTCTGTGGCAATCAGGCTGGCCTTTGAGTGGGGAACCTAGGAAAGAAAAATCACACATGCCCTGGAGTTAAAACTCCACAGTATTCAGGGAAACTTGCACTTCTGGGTTTACCAACTATAACTCCTCCAACATACCCTTCTCCGAAACCTCACCCCAGAAAATATCAGAGCCTGTACCTGTCATAAACATCCTGCTTTGAAATGCAGCTGCTGTTGTGAAACATCGCAGCCATCTTGCACAAATCGCAATAAGACGAATGACGCTGCTGTTGTTGGTTGAGGGAAGAATACTGACCAGGTCACCGAGATGTTGTCTTGCTCTTTTTCAGAGATATAGGAGTTTTCATGTCCTTCTAAACTTACAGACAGATCCAGTTTAAAATTTCATCTAAAAGACGGCACCTCTGACAGTGAAGTACTCTCTCAGTACTGTATTGAAATCACAGTCCAGATGGTGCACTCAAGTTCTAGAGAGGAGCTTAAACTCACAACTTTTTGACTCAGAGACGACAATGCTTAAAACTGAGCCAAGCTGACATTCGACTGTCTTAGTGCAGTGGTTTTTAGATGCTGGTTAAAGCTGAAGTCTGACAGATATGTCTGGAACTTTCACACATTCAGAATATTTAGGTCCCGAGAGATTCAGATTAACAAAAGCCCACGAGTATAATTCATCTTGTATAAAATCTGTGACAATATTTTTGAAGGTAATTTTCTCTTCTTGAGTATTGAAGTTGAAACACATTCTAGATTCTAAACAAATCTAGGTTCCTAATACACTGTTTCTAAGTAAATTTAGAAAGCTCATTAAACTACTTTAAGCCCTCCAACTGCTAGCGGAATTGTTAGAGCCAGATTATAAATGATTATCCACATTCCACCCATGATACAGTAAAAACATACCTAGAAGAGCAGAATTTCCATCTCCCAAAGGGTATCGTTGGTACCTTGGAACAGAGAATGGAGCCAAGAGGTGGAACTTTTTCTCCAGCAGTGGTTCCAGTCGAGAGGCAGAGGGATCAGCTGAGTGGAAGAGGCTGTATACTTGGGTGCAAGCAGGCCGCAGGTGAGCCACTGGTAGAGAAAAAAGAAAGCCATGAAAGAACAGAAATAAGCAAAAATGACCATTCTTTTCAGTGAAACACTGTCTGGGAACACATATTGTGAATGGAAATTTTTCATTCAGGAATAAAAAAAACAAAATCATTTAATGTAAATCGCATAGCCACAGTCAAAGAAATGTAGTGTGACAACTGAAAACAGAAAATGAAAATGAAGAAGAGTGAATCAGACGAAGGAGCACAGACCTGTGCAAGGCTGCACATTAATGCAGGGCTGTGCAACTAAAGCAGGTCAATCTTAATATGTCATAGAGTCACAGAGTTATACAGCACACCAGCCCACCGTGTCCCCAAGCACTCTTATCAAAAACAAATACTGCTTATCTTTTTGGTGTGTATCATCCTTTCAATACTGACTTGCTGCATAGTTCATCAATATACGGGGCAGCTGCTTTGAAATATATTGAAAGAAAAGAGTTCACATGGAGGAGAATATTTGAGTCACACCGGTAATGAGATACCTTTGCCACCACTAGTGAATATTGGAAAATGCTGGTTTGCAATTTTCTGATATGTATTTGTGGCAGGTGAGTTGCTTAGATGTTGGTGAGAACCCAGAGAATGTAGCTTAATAATCTTGCATTCCATCAGTTTTTGAACAGTTACAGCAGAATATACAGTAAAAATAACACTGGCTTTTATTGTGCTGTGAAAGAGAAACATTGAGTTAGGTCTTTTTTTAAATAGGTTGGTGTTGAATTCTTTTTGCTTTTGCAATCTCTGTCACTTTCAGGGTAGGAACAGCAAGATTCCTGCTATGGAATGGGCTGGGAGTGCATGTAGGGTGGTACCTGTTGCTGTTTACATTCCTCCATCTTCCCAAGATGGGGTGTTGCCATGCAGTCCTACCCTGAATATCCAGCCAGGAACTTGCAAACCAATCCAACTAATAACTCAAATAGTCAGAACAGGAATTCACAATCAGTGTTTCTGGTTGAGAATTAAATGCCCCTCTACAAAGGTTCTGAGATACCATAAACCAGGGGTCACCAACACGTTGAATGCGAACTACTAGCAGCTCGCCAGCGGTGACTGGAACATGCACAGTACGGCCAGTGACTGGAAAATGTGCAGTGCGGCCGGTGACTGGAACAGGCGCACTGTGGGCGGTGACTGGAACAGGCGCACTGTGGGCGGTGACTGGAACAGGCACAGTGTGGCCGGTGACTGGAACAGGCGCACTGTGGGCAGTGACTGGAACAGGCGCACTGTGGGCAGTGACTGGAACAGGCGCACTGTGGGTGGTGACTGGAACAGGCGCACTGTGGGCGGTGACTGGAACAGGCACAGTGTGGCCGGTGACTGGAACAGGCGCACTGTGGGCGATGACTGGAACAGGCGCACTGTGGGCGGTGACTGGAACAGGCGCACTGTGGGCGGTGACTTGGACAGGCGCACTGTGGGCGGTGACTGGAAAAGGCGCACTGTGGGCGGTGACTTGGACAGGCGCACTGTGGGCGGTGACTTGGACAGGCGCACTGTGGGCGGTGACTGGAACAGGCGCACTGTGGGCGGTGACTGGAACAGGCGCACTGTGGGCGGTGACTGGAACAGGCGCACTGTGGGCGGTGACTTGGACAGGCGCACTGTGGGCGGTGACTTGGACAGGCGCACTGTGGGCGGTGACTGGAACAGGCGCACTGTGGGCGGTGACTGGAACAGGCGCACTGTGGGCGGTGACTGGAACAGGCGCACTGTGGGCGGTGACTGGAAAAGGCGCTCTGCAGGTGGTGGAGCTGGATGGTGGCAGTCGTGCCAGATCTGCAGCGGGCGAGAAACCACCAAGTGCAGGATACAAATGAAGCCAGCGGATGGGCAGGAAGGAATGGAGGTGGTGAGTGGGTGGGGTAGGCTTCATAAACACCGGTGTTGGCCTCAAACACACCCAATACGAATAAAAGCAAAATACTGCAGATGCTGGACATCTGAAATGAAAACAGAAACTGCTGGAAATAGCCAATGGGTCTGGCAGCATTTGTGGAGAGAGAAGCAGAGTTAATGTTTCAGGTCTGTGACCTTTCACGTTCTGATGAAAGGTCACTGACCTGAAATGTTAACTCTGTTTCTCTCTCCACAGATGCTGCCAGACTTGCTGAATTTTTGCTGCATTTTCTCCTTTTATTTCAGATTTCCAGCATCCGCAATATTTGCTTTTGTCTTATTGCGGGTGTTGCTCACAGAACTGAATCGAGAAACACAGCCAGTTTGTATCGGGATGGGTGTTGGATACAGAATTTGGTCCCTGGCCTCCTGTGTAGGTCTTTTTTGTTGCGTCAGTTTGAGCTGGAGTGCAGATGGAGGAAAAGCTGCTGGGTTTAACCCCAAGTGCTTTTGAGCCCATTCAGGCCCAACAATTTCCAATGTGAGACTGTTAAGGGAGGTAGATTCCAGGGGAGATGATGTTGCTAAACAGACACCAACCACTCAATGAAGCCAATGCTGGGCTTCTGGACACCAGGCCTGTATGCAGTGCCAACTATCACATTGAAATAAAGTTAAGATCAGTTTTCCTTCATATTAAATATACTATAATGTAATTATAATAGCTACATATTTAGTTTGCATTTATCTATCCATATTTTATCAATATGTTTAAGTGTCTCTTGATATTTTTTGTTTATCAGAAATAGCTCTCACTAAAGAAAAGGTTGGTGACCCCTGCCCTAAACCAACTGTGTCTGCAGCTGCAGGATAAGAAAAGCTTCTAATCCACAGATGTTGCATGATAGCCTTTAAGAGTGATACCTTTAAGATCTTAGTATGCTAATGAGCTAAGTACCAGGATGCAATCGTGTCAGATCTGCAGCGGGTGAGAAACCGCCAAGTGCAGGATAGAAATGAAGCCGGCGGATGGGCGGGAAGGAATGGAGATAGCGAGTGGGGGGGGGGGGGGGTGGGGGGGAGACTTCATAAACACTGGTGTAGGCCTCAAACACACCCAATAAGAATAAAAACAAAATACTGCAGATGCTGGATATCTGAAATGAAAACATACTTGGAGCCAAAATCATTCTGCAACTGTAACACCCAGAGTAAGGTTCTGTAAATAGTTTGCCCTGTACTGTAGATATTGGTTTAGCTGTAGTAAACCTTTGAGATCTTCAACCAAATGGACTCCATGCATCTCATTTATGTTGCATCAGAACACATTACATGATGGCAGCTGTGGTGAGAATACAAAGACTGAGGTTGAAGATGATGGTTAAAACAGCTCTGAAAATGACCTTTCCTACAAGGTGTGTGGTGCAAAAGGACTCTGGGCCCGCCTATGCAAGAAATCTGCTCCAAAGATGTGGCCAGAAGCTGCAGCAGGACACAAACAAACAGAAGACAGGTGCAGCAACAGGGCAACAGCAGCAAGGAGCGAGCTAGAGACCTGCGTAAACGCAAACCGATACACAAAGTTCACAGTGAAACAGACCTGAGACAAGACTCAATGAGGACTAATTCTCAGACAGAAGACCAACAGGCATTCCACAATGGGAACCTGACACATCATGTTGATGAAGTTAAACAACTGGAAACTTTCACCACTATTAACATCACGTGCCCAAAGAAAGCTGGCAAACGTACACTCAGGGTCCAGATTGACACCGGTCCTACGGCAAATATTCTACCAGTCCAAATACTCAAAGATATGTATCGGAGTCATTGGAAATCAGTGACACAACCGACAACTGCCAAGTTATTTGCATACAATGGGTCACCTATTCCTAGCAGTGGCACACTAACAATGAAATGCAGCTATGGCAGGTCAGCATGGAAACCACAAGTATTCTACCTTGTAGACATCAGCGGATCAGCAGTGGCAGGACCAGCAGCGTGTAAGGACCTCAACACCGTGACCATCCACGAGATCACCAAGGTACCCATTACAGCAGAAGAGACCAAGGGTATCCGCATTGAGTCAGTCCACAACCTACAACAAATGGGCCCGGACAGGTTTGATGCCATAGGAGATCTCAAAAGCGATGCCGTACTGCACCTCAGAGCGGATGCAATTCCGTCAATCGACCCTCCCAGAAAGTGCAGCGTGCACATACAGGAAAAGCTTAAGCGCGAGTTCGATGACATGGAACGCAATGGCATCATCAGTTACGTGCATCAACACACAGACTGGTGCAGCTCAATTACATGCGCGCTTAAGAAGGATGAAGCAATCAGAGTGTGTCTAGATCCAAGGCATCTAACCTCTCCCAAAAGAGATGCCCCCACAAGATTCCTAGAGGAATTGAATCCCAAGTTCACAGGAGCCAAATTCCAAGTTGGATGCTAAACATGGATATCGGTCAATACACCTAGCTAAGGAATCTCAAGGAGTCACCACCTTCAGAACACCATTTGGAAGATAATGCTTTCAGAGACTACCTTCAGCTTGTCTGTCAGTCAAGATCTGTTTCAGCAGCATACAGACATTATTATAGAAAACGTGCCAGGATGTATATGTATTGCTGATGATATTTCGGTAATGGGCAAAGCCAAAGAAGAGCATGATGGAAATCTTCATTCACTGATGGCAGTAGCTCATCATGAAGGGCTCATTTTTAACAGCAAGTAGTGCCAGGTGAACGTGAGTCAGATCAATTTCTTTGGCTCCATCTATTCAGGTTGCGGAATCCATCCCAACCCAGGCTAAGTCGAAGATGTATGGCATGTGCCTACCCCACAAGACAAGGAAGACCCCCAGAGATGTCTTGGATTATTCAACTTTTTGGTACCATACATCCAAATTCTTCTGACAAAGCATCATTGCTGAGAGCGCTCCTAAAGCTCATTTGTATGGCAGGCACAAACCACTGGAGATGATCTGGCACAAACCATTGACAAGCGCACCACCTCGACTACAGCAGCTCTTAGTGAAAGTACAGGGGTACGACTTCGACATCTGTTACAAACTGGATACCAAAATGGTCACCTCGGATATGCTGATTGGCAGATTGCCAAACCGGAGCAAGAATGAAGAAGTTCCACTGGATCTACAAGCAGACAGTATGGGCATTGAGGTGGAAAGTGTGCTCAAAATCGATTTATTGCATTTTAGTCAGCACAAATGTGACCAACCACAATCAGAGACAGCAAATGACCCACAACTGAAGGAACTGTGGAGAGTCATCATAGAAGGCTGGCCTTACACAGTAAAAGAGGTGCCAGAAGCCCTCAGATGTTTTTGGCCCGATGGAGATGAACTCGGTATCTTGAGAGGCATCACCTACAAGGGAAAACAAGTGATTGTGCCCAAAGCTCTCCAAGAGGATATCATGTTACAACTTCACCAAAGCCAAAGGGCATAGAGCGAACAAGACGACTGGCACAAGACACTGTTTACTGGCCAGGGATAAACAGTGACATCGAAAGGTCAGTGAGGATGTGAGAGGCATGCCAGAGCCACCAGCCACAATAATGTAAAGAACCTCCACACCTTCACGAGATTCCATCAATCCCTTGGTCCAAAATCACCACTGATCTATTTTCTGTTAATGCAGATGAGTTTATCTTGATCACTAATTATTTCTTCAAATTTCCAGTTGTCAGACTGGTAAAAGACACTTCAAGAGCAGTCGTCGCAGACACATTGAGTGCCATATTCAGTCTATCCGCTGCACCTAAAGAAATCATTTCAGATAATGGGCCACTGCATACAGGCAAATCTTTCAGGGATATGTGCACCAAATGGTGCGTAAATCATGTGATGTCCTCATCACATTACCCTAGATCTAACGGTCTCGTCGAGCAAATGTTTCGCATAGTCAAGTCATTTATCCTGAAGTGCAGGACAACAAAACGAGATTTTTGTGTTGCCATGGTCCACCTCAGAGCTACACCTAGGAATATCGGCCTATCTTCACAAGCAGAGATCATGTTTGTCAGACAAGCGTGGATGACTCTGCCAAGCCATTATCTGTCCAAATTCTCTGAGATGCAGGAGACACTGCTCGAAAAATAGGGGAGAATGAAGATGGTGCATGACCGACATGCAGGGGCAGAATACCTCAGCTGCACGTAGGACAAAAGGTCAGGGTCGTACACCTCACAATGAGAACATGATTATTCACAGAGGTATCCAATATTTGCAATGAGCCTAAGTCCTACGAGATTACAACACCTAGTGGAGCGGTGTTGAAAAGGAACCGTAGCCAACTAAGAGAAGTGTGCAATACCCCAATTGCTTACAGCGGTCTCGAAAGAACGCACTCTGACGTTGAGGGTGTGATGGAACAACAGGACAACAACCAACACAGTGACAACATGTCTGCAAACCCAAAACAGCCAAGGATGACCTCCCCAGAAGGTTATCCCATAACCAGATCTGGAAGAGTTGTCAAACCACCAAAGCGATTTGTGGACTATTAAGCTTCTATATGTGTAAAGTTCATAACCTCTATATCTGTGTAAATAATTTTGATGTTATCTAATTTTATGTGTTTTTACTTTAGCATACGAGACTCATCTTTGGAAAGAAGGGGGATGTTGTATGATTGCCTTTAACGGGGATATCCCATTAAGATCTTAGTCTGCTAATGAGCTAAGTACAAGGATGCAGTCATGTGACTTGGAGCCAGCGTCGCTACGCAACTGTAACACCCAGATTAAGGTTCTGTAAATAGTTTTCTCTTTACTGTATATATTAGTTTAGCTGTAATAAACCTGTTTGAGATCTTCAACTACCTGGACTTCATGCATCTCATTTATGTTGCATCAGACAACATAAAGCACTCATTACAACAGACAGACATTTTGGAGTTAATATCTGCTGGAAAACATTTATATGCTCCAATCCCTAAAAGAAAATGAATGCTTATTTGGACACTGCTACTAGCAACATGATTTATTTTTGCATAATTACCAGATAAATGGATACAATTATGCAAAATTAATCATTACACTGAAAAAGCCCAATGTAAGCTATCAAGACAAATCCAGTACAACTCCAAATAATTAATTTAGGAATTATTTGAATAAAAACAATGACTGTGCTCTGATCTACACAGCATGCATGCTGAGCAATCACTGATTCCACAGTGCAATTTGCTGTTTTGTATATGTTTCTCTCAGTCCTCCTTTGGGCTATATTTTATTGACTGTCTTGATATTGACCAAAGGATATGCAAGGTCTTACCATCTACTGAAGGAAGTACTGTCCACCTCATGGCCAGAACCAAAGCCAGTGGGGAACCAAAAAGGAAGAAGTCTGACACGTCAAAATCAAATCGTCCTGGGTTTCCATCTAATAAATTGGTGCTACTTGTCCTTTGTAAATCAGGGTCATCATTTAATGCACTGGAGTGAATTCTGTTAAAAAAAAGTTTCTGTATTAAAACCAATACTTTCATCTTATGGGAAACACTTTACATTAAAACTGGTTTATTCTCATTTTCTATCTGTATTTTCTCATATATGATGGACTTTATTGAAACTTCTCATTTTTGGAATTTTGATCTAATTAGCTGCACAAAACAATGTGTCCAGCAAGAGCACAAATAAAGAAAATGAAATAAAAACAAGAAATGCTGGAAATACTCAGCAGGTCTGGCAGCATTTGTGGAGAGAGAAGCAGAGTTAACGTTTCAGGTCTGTGACCTTTCATCAGTTCTGAGGAAACATTAACTTTGCTTCTCTCTCCACAGATGCTGCCTGAGCTGCTGAGTATTTCCAGCACTTTTGGTTTTTATATCAGATTTCCAGCATCCGCAGTTTTTTGCTTTTATAACTAAAGGCTGAACTTTACGCCGCCCCAGCGGGTCAGATGGTGGCGTGGAGGCAGATGGGGGCAGCATAAAATTGAGCAGGAGGCACAGGGAGGACTGCCCGCTTCATTCCCGCCTAAGGCGGTCGGACGGGGATGGGGTGGGGAGAAAACTGCCCACCAGCCCGAGGCCAATCAAGGCCAATCAAGGCCACTTAAGGGCCCTCGCCCGCCTCCATGGGTAGTTTACCCATGGCAAGCGGGCATGCTGGGATGTGAAAGGTCGCCTAGCGATAGCTCGATAGCTGCCGGCATTTCTGCGTGCCGTTGTGGGGGTGGGGCTGGGGGGTTGCCATGGTAGGCGGGCACAGGATGCCCAATTGAGGGCCGCATCTGCCTCCCAAACCATCCCCGGAACCCAGGATGCCCCCCTTCCCCCCAAACAATCACCCTTACTTCGCCGGGGCACGCCTGATTCCCTCAGCGAGGCATCGACAACCTACCTTGGATCCCGGTTCCATGGCATCCTCCTCGGTCGGCTAGGGTGCAGTCCCAGCAGTGGCCACCGCTCCCGGTGGTACTGCTGGGACTAAGAGCTGCTGGCCCCCTGATTGGCCAGCAGCTCACTGGGGTGGGACCTCCTCCCTCATGCAGGTGGAAGTCCCGCCTCGGGACAATTAAAGCCCGGGGACCCATAAAACGCGGGTCAGATCCCCAGGCTAGGCGACTTTTATGTTTGCGGCAAAGTCCCGTCCACCTATGGTAAAGTCCAGCCCTAAAAAAACTAGAAGTAAGGATACGGGGTAAACTTTTCAGGACTGAGATGAGGAGAAAGTTCTTCACCCAGAGAGTGGTGAGCCTGTGGAATTCGCTACCACAGAAAGCAGTTGAGGCCAAAACATTGTATGTTTTCAAGAAGGAGTTAGATATACCTCTTGGGTCTAAAGGGATCAAAGGGTATGGGGCGAAAGCCGGAACAGGCTACTGAGTTGGATGATCAGCCATGATCATAATGAATGGCAGAGCAGGCTCGAAGGGCCGAATGGCCTACTCCTTCTCCTATTTTCTATGTTTCTACCAACTTGCATTCAGCGTCTTTCACATAGAAAATTGTTCAACTGCGCTACACAGAGGTGAGAACAAATGTCAATCAATAGTAAGAGATGGTTTAGTGGAAGTGGCCTAACATATGGTTTAAGAAGTAGATTTTAGGAAGTTTCTCAAAGGTGGTAAGAGAATGGCAAAGCAGAAGCATTGAAGAACATAGGAACATAGGAAATAGGAGCAGAGATAGGCCATTCAGCCCCTCAAACCTGCCCTGCCACTCAACCAGATCATGGCTGATCTTCTACCTCCATGCCATTTTCCCACATTATCCCTGGACGTACAAAGTCAAGATAGATCTATTACTTAGCGTAAAATGGAAAGGGAATGCCAAAGAGGCCGCAGGTGGGAGAGTTGTGGATGCTGGATGACAAATAGGGTGGAGGAGCTGCAGAAGCAGAGATGGAGAAAGCCCAAGGAATGATTTTTTAGGTGGGAATGAGGATCTTCTACTTGATTCTCTGAAGCTGCAGAAAACTAGTAGAATCCAGCAAGGATTGGACTGATGGCTGTAGAGATACTACTGAAGGTGAGGCTCAGATTTTATGCAGGGCAGATCTGGAAAAACCACCAAGAAGATCATTAGAGAAAGCCAGTGTTGAGGTGATAAAGACTTCTGTGGAGCATGAACACTGACATAGACCTGTTGGACTACTTCAGTGATGTAAAATGTTATGTCATTCAATGTAAAAGTGGGGATTAGGTTTCAGCAGCAGGACATGCTGGCTGAAGCAGATAGTTGAGCAACACACCAAACTTCCCTAGCTCTATGTTTAGCGTGCTAGCTAAGGAAGTTGAAGGAATTGAGGCTAGGAGGACACAGTTGTTTGTGGGAGCCAAAGAAGTCGGCTTTAGTTTTCCAATATGAAGCTGGAAGAAATTATGGTTCATTCAAGTCTTAATGTCAGACAATGTGATCAATGAAGGAAGCAGTAAGGTGGAGCTAACTGTTATCAGCATACATGAGCCCATATGATGTTACTGAGGGGTGACTTGTAAATGATAAAGGAGGGGACATAGATGGAGCTCTATGGTGCATCACATATGACTGTGTGGGCATGGGAGCAGAAATCATTTGAGGTGATGTAATGTCAACAATGCGACGGCTAAGAATCCCGATTAGGAGCCTTTGAACAGGAATTGGTGGAAGAAGTGGGAAGGTTAGACATTAACCATATGGAGTGCAGGTTGAAAATCTCCCCCAAAGTAATGGCCTCTAAGGTTCCCCATATTCTCAATTAATGTGTGCATGTTGTCATTGCTCAGCATCTTCAATATCATCACTCCAGTAGATGCCAGATATCTTTTGTGAACCAATGTAAGATATTACTTTATACATTATGAAGCTTTAAGACTTTCTGTGCTAAAATAATTTGACCTCATAAGGTAAACACAATAAATGTTATACTTAGTAATTCAGGTGCTGAAAATCTGCAGGTCTTCCAGTGATCTCCTGCCATAATGCTGGAAGGAATGCACTGGAAGGGATGGAAATTAGGCAATACCGAGCCCCAGCCTAATATATGGATTTCCATGCAGCCTTGAAAGGGGCAGAACCTCTGCCCAACCCATACAGGACCATCAGCACAGGAGGGGATTGGACTGGGAATGGGGATTCTCCATGCTGGGAGTTCCCATATCACATGTCCTCAGTGGAATCCAGTGCATCATTGGTGGTGGTGTATCTGGTGAGACCAGGTGTATAAAAATTCCAAAGGGATATGGGTCTCACCTAGGAGCCTAAGTTGCGATTGTGGGATGGGGCCATGAAGAACAGGCAAGTTGTTTTTTTTAATCATTTAAATGGATTTGGGGGGGGGGGGGGGCTGATGCTCTCTGCCCTATTGACCAATGTTTGTGACAATCTGTGGCCTCTTCAGCAGGTGGGTCCACCAGATGTGCCTCAGTGGCATGGTCATCGGCCAATGATAGACAATTTAAGAGACCTCCTCTTGGCTCTATAAAGTTTGACAGAATCAGGATCTGAGGTTCTAGGCAGGTTTATTTCACATCCCCATCTGTGGATTCTCCGCTCCTCAATGTTTAATTAAAATATAGCTGCTGTAGGAGTTAAAAAAGGAGCTGAGGTATGAATATTATAAATTGATCAATTTTATTAAACAAAGTACAGATATTTCATCCAATTGGAGTTTAAAAAAGGATGATTAGGAAGAAATTATAGTCCTTTGTACAAATGGTATATTTTTAATTTTCTATATAATGCCAAGGACAATAAATTGTACATTTTAAAATTAAATGTATATGTTTTATATATATATATATAAATCACTTGTAATTCTTTCAATGGATTCATGAAAAAAATCATGGAATGTACTAGTGCGACATTTGAGGTATTTGATAAATCATCTGGCTGTTAAATTATACTCCCAAACTGTCATTTTAATATTGAAAGATGGTCAATAGTGAAAACACTAGAAGAGCTAATACAATTTTAATGTTGGATGGATATTAATATGGTTTATAGAAAAGGATACCAGAAAATTATTGTATATGAATGGAGTTTGATGCTGACATTTAAAATTCCATAATATGTCATGTTTATAATAATCATTCTATCATTCTTCTTGTTGTTAAATCTCATTCACATATTCTCAATGTCAGACAAGGACATTAAGCTTCTCTAGTTAGGAAAGATCATGTTAGAACTAAAGATAATATGGATGTGAATAAACAGAGATTGTGACAGGAATGACTCACTGAAGTCCTGTTTATTATTTTGAATTGCTTATTACGGAAAAGGTGCTGGAAACATTCCGAATGGTAAGGTGTCCATCAAAGTACTCCAAAGATCTTGTTCAATCATTATAAGCTTGCCATTATATGTCATAAAGCAGAATCTAGAAAGTGTCAAGAGAGTTCGAGGCATTTCTTCACGGGTGTGTGTTCAGATGTCGAGCATGATCATTTTATTGCCAAGAGCTTCACATTTTGTGTTTGCCACAAGAATTACAGGATTGCCAGCTAAACCATCCTGATACACACGCTATTGCTGTGTTAAAGGGGAATTTTAGCTTCCTAATATCTATATTCTCCTGTAGACATTAGTTCAGTTTTGTAGATAACCCCAAAGTATCCACCAACTAATTGACGATTACTGAAATGAATGGAACATTGGGGTGATACAGCACCACACAATAGGGGTAGTAGGATTCTTGTCAACAGTTCCCTCATATAATGAGTTTCTGCTCTCTGCCAAGCTGGCTGGGAAAGGTATTGAATGGAACAAAATGGGGTCAGAATGGTTCTGGGCCTGTTGTTGGGTATTGACACAGTGATGCTATGCAAGAAACATGCAATTAAATCAAAAGGCCCAAGGATGGTTGGAAGTTGTTTCTCAGGCCTCAACATTAACAGGGTGAGCTAGCAGCATGCTGATGAGTAGAAGGCTTCACTTTCCAGTTGTCTGCCTCTTAGGAATGACTCTCGGATAAGTCCCAAGAGTAGATGTTGGCTCTGCCTGGGGAAGACGGGGTAGGGCAGGGCAATCGTGGTGCCTGTGGAGTCAGTGGAACATTCCTGCTTTGCCTAACTTCAGAAAAGGAGTTTAAAAATGTTTCTAAACTTACCTTTCATTGGCAGAAGCAGGGAAAGTTGATGAATCCTGTATTTGGGCAGGGACGAGGTCTACTCTGCTCATCACTGACTAATTGCACAAAAGGGGTCCTTCAGTGGGCATTAGCCCCTAATTAACATATTCATGGAGCATAACACATGTTTTCAGCGCCTGCCCAGGACATTGCCTGCATAGAGTTGGCGCAGGCCATTCCACTGCTAAATTGGGGTGCCCTATGTGCACTTTACGCCTAATAAATGAATGCAACACATACCAATTGCTACCCGGATATACTTCCTAGAGAAGTAAGAGAAGACCACAGAATAAGTCAACACAAACTGCTCTCCTTCCAACTGCAAATATCCTAGAAAAAGGGAAAAAGAATTTCTGAGGTAGTGGATATGATAAGTTGGACTGAAGGAGCAATTTTTATGATGAAAATAATGCAATGTGGAACACTCTGGGTGGTATGAAGCCATAAAGATCAAGAAGATTGCCAGATCAATTCTTCAGCTCAGCAAGACAGTAAGACAAGTGCTAAAACTAAGCTCAGTTTTTAAAATATATTTGTTCATGGGACATGGCAACACTGACAAGGCCAGTATTTAACCTGTGTTCCCATCCCTTGTTGCGCTAAGATATTAGTGTAGGCCATCTTCTTGAACTGCTGAAATCATTGTGTTGATATTCCTTTTATGATAATGTTGGGTTGTAAATTCCGGGATATTGGCCCCAAAACAGTAAAGGAAAGACAATAATGAGGCTAAATTTGAAAGCCACCAAAAACAAGTGTGGGATCACAATATGCAACTGACCTGCGCCCATTTATTGCTACGTAGGCTGCATGCTAACTTCATGCTGCCTGCTTATTTCAATGATTTCAGCATCCAACCAGGACTAACTGCACTGGTCATTGGCTCGATGCATCAGCAGGGGACCAATATTGAGTAGTCAGCAGCACTTGAAACTAGCTTAAAACTAGCCTGCACCTCTTAAATAAAAGAGCGTATATTTCGAGTGTTGATGTGGCTCATACATGAAAAGACACGTCCAGCGAAATAGGTCACAATCGAGTAAAGGTAGGCTACAAAATTGGGAATGACATTGGAGCCGCAGAATCTCACCATATTGGAGAACACAAGGTTCTGTCCATTCAGAATAAGCATATGTTAGTTCATCATTTGATGTGTCAAAGTTAAAATGATTAAAATAAGAACAAATTTATTTCAGGAAAATAAAATGTGCAACTACAATTAATAGTTAAAATAGGTTAACTAAATGATTAAAAATATATATATAAAATGATAAAATAAAGGTAAAAATATAAAAACAGTAAAATAGATGCAAAAGACGATTAAAATCAATAAGATCAAATTGTAAAGATATGAGACAACCTGGCATTTAAGTGCCTATAAAAATCTTGTTACGACCAGGTGAGAAAGAGGTCCAGGGGTTCCCTCTCAGCCTTTTCCTGGTTCAACCGGAACGAGTTTTAATTTTTTAAAAGACCATGTTTTTAGCTTCCCCTCAGTGAATCCTTGTTCTGCTCTCCAATTGTAATGGCAAATAAATCAACCAGACAGGTTTTCTTAGATTTAAACTGGAAAGGTGTAAGTTTATTAACCTTAAAACTCTAATTCGGTTAAAACTACTAAAAATACGCGATACGACCACGCCAGCATGCATACGCGATGAACACACACGCAGATAGAGACAGAAAAGGAGAAAGAATCAAGGGGAAAGGTTTGAAGCAATAGCTGGAGTTCATTTACTGTCTTCTGAGTTCGATGTATAGTCCTTGGTTGCAGTTAAATCTTGCTGTCTCGGTGGGGCCCAGTACACTCTTTCAAACTTGTTTTGATGGTTTTCTGTCTTTTGAAATCCAGTTGCAGTCTCTGCTTTTCGTGAGAGAGAGAGCGCGAGACAGGGAGATGCTGTCTTCCTTCAAGTTCAGTTGCAGTCTGACCCAAACTGTTCTGTGAACACAATTCAAACAAAACCTGGGCCAGCAGGCCAGTCATGTGACTAGCTTTTGTTATAAAACAACCTGCCCGGCAGTTTTGTGGATTCTTTCAATCTTAGTAGACATCCTCAGTAGGGGGCTGGAATGCTGACTTTCACACAGTCAATGTCTTGTGATCAAAATCCAGCTGGTTAATTGAACCACAGAGCAGTTCCATTGTCTTCTCCAGGCAACTGTCTCCCAGAATGCAAATGAGCTGTATGTTTTCAGCCACTGCTGTGATCTCTTTAAACAAGGCATCTTTTCAGTCCAGCAACAGTTTAAAATTAATGTTCCATATGACAAAACTGATATGCCTCATTCTTGGTGTGGCTTTCATCACTATCTGTAAAATGTGCAGTGTCGGTGTCATCGCAAACCTAGCAATTTGGCTGGTGAATGTTTTGTAATGATCATTGCATTGTGGCTGGAGCAGGTGCTGGTCATGAATCTGACCTGGGAAACATTCAAGAATGGCACAACACAGGGAGAGCAGCCTCTAAGGTTTTTGGACACTTCATTAGAGGCCTTGGTGGAGGAGGTGGAGAGGAGGAGAGATGTCCTATATCTGCAGGGGCCCAGGAGACCCTCCATACACACAGTCAGAGGCAGTGGGAGCAGATAGCCCTGGAGATTACTGCCACTGTCAAGTACCAAGGACCTAGATGCAGTGCCACAAGAAGTATAATGACTTCTTGAGTGGTCAAGGCCAAGGAATGCATCTTTAAATTCCATATCCTACCAACTGCCCTACTAGCCTCACACACTGTTCAATTCACCACATCCCCATTACTCACCTACCAACCATCTCTATCAATCAGGACTCATGCTTGACATTCATGTGCTCCAATGCCACCCTCACACACTTAGCACCAGTGCAAGCTTCAAACTACATCTCACAGCTTGCACACTGTATCAGCTATTCAACCATGACAAGAACATTACCCAAACAGATTGCACCACACTCACTGACACACTTCCCTCTTTCTTACAAGACAAGGTGGAACGCAATCAGAGGCAGCAGGTGCTAGCCAAAGAGGGAGAGGCGTGCCTACAGGTCCTAATCCCAATGGAGAGAGTGCTGGTCATTATTGGAATGGCATTGCTGAGCCCATGGCCATTGGTGGAGCTCAAACCACCGAAACGGATGGTATTCTCATACCTAATCCCCCTTCTCACATCCCACTTCCCCATCATGCCACACTCGCTTCTAATTAACAAGATGCAAATGATGTAAGCCTGCACCTCTTACATTCCCCCCTCCCCACTCCACAACCTTATCCTTGTGCCTTTCTCCTTCTAGATACCCAAGGCGTGCAACCTGGCCATACAGTGGAGGAACAGCAAGAAGACAGTGATGATGAGGACGCACCATCTCTCATTTTCACACTCACAGCCAACTGCTCAAATACTGGCACTGCGCGTTATTTAGAGGATACATAGAGGTGGGAATTGCACATGGTGAGACACTGGACAGCTAGAGCAGGGGTGGGGTGGAGGGATAAGCATAGTTACCAATTCGCTGGAAGGTGAGATCGCACATGGGTTCTGCTGCAGAGGACTCAGATAAGGATTTTGATGGGACAGCCTACTGAAGAATACTGATGGGTATGCACAACAAAACGGTTGCTGCATTTGGAAGCCTGCATCAATGTCAATGAGCATGGTGGAATCCAGCATCAACTTGGCACAGGACTTTGTCAAGAGCTTAGAGACCACACTTTCCAGCATGGAAGAGGTGGCCAAATCCATTTGCACAATTGTGGACCCAACCATGAAACAGCGTACAATGATCATTATCGCAGATTCCAATGCAGCACAAGCAAAAGCCACCAAACATGGGAGTGCTGCAGTGGAAGCTTAGACTGCTGCCATCATGGTTTTGGATTGCACTGTTCAAAGGGGCTTGCAGGGTGTCACAGCAGTCCAGCAATCTGTCCTCCAACAGATAACTAGGATTGCTGAGGTGCCGCCCTGGGGGAGTGGCAGTGGCTCCATGAAGCACGAGCCTGGTGTCATCTACCAGGAAGACAGCATTTGTCTCCCCTGCCACTCCGTTACTGCATTTGCTCTTCACTGCCAGCCAGCCAGCCAGCCAGCCTAGACTGCCGTCGCCCATGCTGAGATGGTGCAGTCTGCAGCCACACCTTCTAGATCACTGCTCGAGGTTGTCCTCCAAGGCCATCTGCAGTCTCCTCCACTGAAAGTCAACAGTTTTCCACCAGCTAAGCTCTAGTCGCTGGGGTAGCACTATGTCGGAGCACTAGAACAGGCAAAGGCATATGGAAGATAGTCGCTAAGGGAATGCACAAGGGTGATTAGTTGACCTTTGTATGCAATATGGCATGATTTCATTTATATATTTGGTTTGGAATATTTATTTTGTAGTGGCTTTTAGTTTTGAATTGTGGGAAAGTAGACACTGTGATTATCAGTACAGAGGGAATGTAAGGTGTGGGACTATCAGTGAATGGGGAATTGTGGTTAGTGGTATTGTATTCAGAAAAGTTCTTCATTAACAGCCCACCTAGAAAGGGGCTGTTTAGGTTGCCTCTTCCCTCCCTCTTCCTCCAGCTCCCCATACCCCTGCTCCTCCTTGCCATATAACTGGTAGCATGGGCTGTGCCCTCATGATGGTGAGGCTGTGCAGCATGCAATAAAACATCGTGAATTTTGGCAGGTGCTCTGTCGAGTGCTGCAGGACTCTTCCAGAGCAATCGAAGCAGTGGAAGCAGTTTTTCAGGCTGTGAATGGTCTGCTCTATCACATTTCATGAGACAGCATGGCTTTCATTGTATGCACATGTGAATGGGTTGTGCATTGGAGTAATCAGCTATGTCATCAGCAGATAGCCCTGGTTTCCCAGTAGCCACCCTCTGGTTTATTGTGCTGGCTCAAATGCAGTTGGCCACAGAATGAAGGCATAATGCATGCTGCCAGGATACAGGGTGGGGGGGAAACGTTATGGAGCCTCGCCACCCGCAGAATGATCGGGCCGGACCCTCCCGGCATTGAGCTCAGTGGTGGGCCTCTGCCGCAAGCGTCTTCCGCGCCCACCCCCACCCCCCCCACACCCCACCACCAAGGAGCCCAACGTTGTGGGCTTGGTAAAATCCAGCCCACTGTTCCTCACTGAGGTTCAGGTAGGTGAATTGCTCCTTCAGCACCCTGGGTAGATATGGCTTTCTGCTCAGTGCTCTTCTCCACCTCCTCCTCTCTCTTCCAGAAGCTTGTCCTGCTTGACCTCTGTTCATTTTCCCAATCATGCTGTATTCCAAGGGCAATGCCTACTACTGCACCCATTCCTGAGAGTAACTGGTTTGTGCAAAAGCCTTGAAATCAGGACCAACTTCTTTAATGCCTGCCACACCACTCACTGTAGACATTAGCAACTTTAAAGAAGTCAGGAAAGCAGCTAACATTTGTACAATTGTAGCAACAGCCCAGCAGAAATGAATCACAATTGGTCTGACAGTATTTGATGATCCCTTTAAATAGCGCTGGTGGGGAGTTCCTTCTCTTTTGTTATTCATTCACGGGATGTGGGTGTCGCTGGCAAGGCCAGAATTTATTACCCATTCCTAATTGCCCTACAGAACGTAGTGCTGAGCCATCTTCTTGAATTGCTGCAGTCCATGTGGTGTAGGTACACCCACAGTGCTGTTAGAGAGGGAGTTCCAGGATTTTGACAGTGAAGGAATGGCAATATATTTCCAAGTCAGGATGGTGTGTGACTTGGAGGGGAACTTGCAGGTAGTGGTGTTTCCATTCGTCTGCTGCCTTTGCCCTTCCAGGTGGTAGAGGTCATGGGTTTGGAAGGTGCTATCAAAGGAGGCTTGCTGGTTGCTACAGTGCATCTTGTAGATGGTGCACACTGTTGCCAATGTCCGCCAGTGGCAGAGGGAGTGAATGTTTAAGGTGGTGAATGGGTTGCCGATCAAAGCTGCTTTGTTCTGGATGGTGTTGAGCTTCTTGAGTGTTGTTGGAGCTGCACCCATCCAGGCAAGTGGAGAGTATTCCATCACACTCCTGACTCGTGCCTTGTAGATAGCGGACAGGCTTTGGGGAGTCAGGAGGTGAGTTACTCACCACAAAATTCCCAACCTCTGACCTGCTCTTGCAGCCATGGTATTTATATGGCTCGTCCAGTTAAGTTTCTGGTCAATGGTTACCCCAAGGATGTTGATGCTGAGGGATTCTGCAATGGCATTGCCATTGAACATCAAGGGGAGACGATTAGATTCTCTCTTGTTGGAGATGGTCATTGCCTGGCACTTGTGTGGCACAAATGTTCCTGCTGCTGAACCGATGTTCAGCTATGCAATGTTAAAAGATTAAATGTTAAAAGCGTGAGCTCCAAAATGACACTAATGGGGTCAAATCCGCATTGGACTCTGATTAACATCATGCTGTGCCTGCGCTGCATGCTTCTGGCACCCTTCACCAGTATGGTGCCCTGCTTGATTCGTCCCAAAAGTGTGTTCATACTGCAGATGCCCTTTTGGAGGTCTAAGGGCGGATGAGCTTTCCAGGCGTTGATGGTGGGAACTGAGGAAATGGCGTATTACCTGCAGCCCCTTTCCCCCCCTTCCCCTTCCCCCACTTCCACCCCCCCTTCCCCTTCCCAGCTCCACTCTCTCAGCTCACCCCACCCCCGCACCCCCCCTCCCAACCCCTTCCCAGCACCCCCTCGCACCATCTTCCCCCTGCACCCCCTGCCCTGCAACCCCCCGACCCCCTTACAGCCCCCTTCCCAGCTCCTCCTCGCACCCCCTTCCCTCCATCCCTCCCCCTCGCACCCCCTCCTCCCACCGGCATCCTCTTACATCTGTGTAGGGGCCCTAACAACCCCACTGCCTTGTGGGCATCTCGGGAGAGACCAAGGCTAAGGGAGTAAACCCTAACAGAAAATCCGGAGCGGAACCCCGTAGGCGGTCATGTGTCACCCTTGGCATGTTTCCGGCAGTTCCTGCAGCCATACCGGTGCCAAACATCGTGCTCTGCACTCCTTTGGACCCCACCAGAAAGGCCGAGAGGGGGGTTTTGACGCTTGGGCAACTCTCAACCTCCATACATTCACCCAGGCATGCGCCATGGAGAGGTCACTCCATAGTTGCCTCACAGCGACTGAAACAACACGGAAGGCAGCAGTTACGGGTTATAAGTCCAGCTCAACTGATGTAGAGATTGGGCGCCACGGGTTGCCTTTGTCGGTGGGAGAGGTCATCGCACCTCACTGGACAGCTACCGCCCGCCTCAAACCGGGCAGCCCCCGGTCAATAAGGTTCTGTCCCGCCACAGTCCACCTGTTTCAATGGGTGCTTGGAGCTCAGGGTCATTGCCCGAAAAGTGGACTGCAACACCGCACCACACAACATCCAACACTCTGCTTCCCACCTGAAACTAAAGACCAGTTCTACGAGGAACTCCATAATATCATTAGTAGCATCCCCAACACCGAACACCTGTTCCTGCTGGGGGACTTTAATGCCAGGGTTGGGGCCGACCATGACTCATGGCCCTCCTGCCTTGGGCGCTATGGTGTTGGAAGGATGAATGAGAATGGACAGAGACTGCTTGAGTTGTGTACCTATCATAACCTCTGAATCACCAACTCGTTCTTTCACACTAAACCCTGTCACCAGGTTTCATGGAGGCACCCAAGATCGCGTCGTTGGCACCAGCTAGACCTCATCGTCACAAGGCGAGCCTCCTTAAACAGTGTTCAAATCACACGCAGCTTCCACAGTGCAGACTGAGTCACCAACCACTCCCTGGTGTGCAGCAAGGTTAGACTCAGACCAAAGAAGTTGCATCATTCCAAGCAGAAGGGCCACCCGCGCATCAACACGAGCAGAATTTCTCATCCACAGCTGTTACAAAAATTTCTAAATTCACTTGTAACAGCCCTTCAAAACAATCCCACAGGGGATGCTGAGACCAAGTGGGCCCACATCAGAGACGCCATCTATGAGTCAGCTTTGACCACCTACGGCAAATGTGCGAAGAGGAATGCAGACTGGTTTCAATCTCATATTGAAGAGCTGGAACCTGTCATAGCCATTAAGTGCATTGCACTGTTGAACTACAAGAAAGCCCCCAGCGAGTTAACATCCGTAGCACTTAAAGTAGCCAGAAGCACTGCACAAAGAACAGCCAGACAGTGCGCAAATGACTACTGGCAACACCTATGCAGTCATATTCAGCTGGCCTTCGACACCGGAAACATCAGAGGAATGTATGATGGCATTAAGAGAGCTTTTGGGCCAACCATCAAGAAGATCGCCCCCCTCAAATCTAAATCAGGGGACATAATCACTGACCAACGCAAGCAAATGGACCGCTGGGTTCAGCACTACCTAGAACTGTACTCCAGGGAGAATGTTGTCACTGAGACCGCCCTCAATGCAGCCCAGCCTCCACCAGTCATGGATGAGCTGGACGTACAGCCAACAAAATCGGAACTCAGTGATGCCATTGATTCTCTAGCCAGCGGAAAAGCCCCTGGGAAGGACAGCATTACCCCTGAAATAATCAAGAGTGCCAAGCCTGCTATACTCTCAGCACTACATGAATTGCTTTGCCTCTGCTGGGACGAGGGAGCAGTACCTCAGGACATGCGCGATGCCAATATCATCACCCTCTATAAAAACAAAGGTGACCGCGGAAACTGCAACAACTACCGTGGAATCTCCCTGCTCAGCATAGCGGGGAAAGTCTTTGCTCGAGTCGCTTTAAACAGGCTCCAGAAGCTGGCCGAGCGCATCTACCCTGAGGCACAGTGTGGCTTTCGTGCAGAGAGATCGACCATTGACATGCTGTTCCCCCTTCGTCAGATACAGGAGAAATGCCGTGAACAACAGATGCCCCTCTACATTGCTTACATTGATCTCACCAAAGCCTTTGACCTCGTCAGCAGACGTGGTCTCTTCAGACTACTAGATAAGATTGGATGTCCACCAAAGCTACTAAGTATCATCACCTCATTCCATGACAATATGAAAGGCACAATTCAACATTGTGGCACCTCATCAGACCCCTTTCCTATCCTGAGTGGCGTGAAACAGGGCTGTGTTCTCGCACCCACACTTTTTGGGATTTTCTTCTCCCTGCTGCTCTCACATGCGTTCAAGTCGTCAGACGAAGGAATTTTCCTCCACACAAGATCAGGGGGCAGGTTGTTCAACCTTGCCCGTCTAAGAGCGAAGTCCAAAGTACGGAAAGTCCTCATCAGGGAACTCCTCTTTGCTGACGATGCTGCTTTAACATCTCACACTGAAGAGTGTCTGCAGAGTCTCATCGACAGGTTTGCGGCTGCCTGCAACGAATTTGGCCTAACCATCAGCCTCAAGAAAACGAGCATCATGGGACAGGACGTCAGAAATGCTCCATCCATCAATATTGGCGACCACGCTCTGGAAGTGGTTCAAGAGTTCACCTACCTAGGCTCAACTATCACCAGTAACCTGTCTCTAGATGCAGAAATCAACAAACGCATGGGAAAGGCTTCCACTGCTATGTCCAGACTGGCCAAGAGAGTGTGAGAAAATGGCACACTGACACAGAAAACAAAAGTCCGAGTGTATCAAGCCTGTGTCCTCAGTACCTTGCTCTATGGCAGCGAGGCCTGGACAACATATGTCAGCCAAGAGCGACGTCTCAATTTATTCCATCTTCGCTGCCTCCGGAGAATACTTGGCATCAGGTGGCAGGACCGTATCTCCAACACAGAAGTCCTCGAGGCGGCCAACACCCCCAGCTTATACACACTACTGAGTCAGCGGCGCTTGAGATGGCTTGGCCATGTGAGCTGTATGGAAGATGGCAGGATCCCCAAAGACACATTGTACAGCGAGCTCGCCACTGGTATCAGACCCACCGGCCGACCATGTCTCCGCTTTAAAGACGTCTGCAAACGCGACATGAAGTCCTGTGACATTGATCACAAGTCGTGGGAGTCAGTTGCCAGCGTTCGCCAGAGCTGGCGGGCAGCCATAAAGGCGGGGCTAAAGTGTGGCGAGTCAAAGAGACTTAGCAGTTGGCAGGAAAAAAGACAGAAGCGCAAGGGGAGAGCCAACTGTGTAACAGCCCCGACAAACAAATTTTTCTGCAGCACCTGTGGAAGAGCCTGTCACTCTAGAATTGGCCTTTATAGCCACTCCAGGCGCTGCTCCACACACCACTGACCACCTCCAGGCGCTTACCCATTGTCTCTCGAGATAAGGAGGCCAAAGAGAAGGGCACTCATAGTGCACAGTGGCGCAGTGGTTAGCACTGCAGCCTCACAGCTTCAGGGACCCGGGTTCGATTCTGGGTACTGCCTGTGCGGAGTTTGCAAGTTCTCCCTGTGACCGCGTGGGTTTTCGCCGGGTGCTCCAGTTTCCTCCCACAGCCAAAGACTTGCAGGTGATAGGTAAATTGGCCATTGTGTAGGTCGGTGGTAGGGAATATGGGATTACTGTAGGGTTAGTATAAATGGGTGGTTGTTGGTCGGCACAGACTCAGTGGGCCGAAGGGCCTGTTTCAGTGCTGTATTTTAAAATAAATAAATAAATAGTGCCCATAAAACAGTGATGCTTCCTGGTAAGTAGCCAGCCAACACTCACCATCTAAATTCAAGCATAAAGAATGGTCAATCGGGCAAGATACTGGAAGGCTGTAGATGCAGACGGAATAGTATGCCAGCATGAGTCAAGAAAAATTGATGTGGATGGAATAAATCAATATTGCAAGCCACCAAAGTTGATGATAGTTTAAAACATAGCCTTGAAATAATTTAAAACCACTAACTATAAATTGCTTTTCATGGCTTATAGAATAAGCACTAAGTATCACCAATCCTTGCCCCAACAATTCTGTTCAATTCTGATTTGCAACCTCTGTCACTGCTACCTTGACAGAAAAGCATGATGCTGTGTTATGGTTTCACAGTCGTAGGTAGAAGAGTCACTCTGTTTCCTTGGCAATGGTTTCCTTGGTTCCTCAGCATCAATCCCTGAGACATCAATGTTGCTTTTGCTAAGTCGTTTACTGGAGCTTAAGTCGGATCCAGCTTCATCTGTTAAAAGTGTGTTATCCTGTTGTAGAATAAAAAAATAGTGATCAGCAAACAGAATGCAAGAATCCTAAGACAGAATTAACACTTTGTTCCTTGGCTTCCTTTGAAATACCCAATTCTGTCTAAAGCTACAGACAGAAAATCTTGTTCAAAATTAGAGGAATACCTACTATTCCTTTGCAATGTGAAGAACAACATTTTGTTCATATTGATAAGAAGCAAAGACACTACTATTGTCCTCAAAAGGGTTAATATCAGCATTAGCAAGGAACTCTTACAGAAAGAAGAGAACATTTCTACAACACAGGGCTGGATTTTATGGACCCCCCGAGACAGGGTCAGAGGTGGGGCCTATAGAATCGCAACGGGTGGCCAGGGTTAGGAGGGCCCATCGCCGTCCCGTCGTCAACTGGTTTTCCAGGGGGTGGGATAGGCCAACAATGGCCTTCCCACTCAGAGGCCAATTGAGGCCCTTAAGTGGCCTATTAACAGCCACTTGAGGGCCTCTTCCCACTGCCGCTGGGATCTAACATGCAGCAGGGGGGGGGTGCCTCTGCCACTTGGGGAGGGCTCCTTCTAAAAGGAGGTGCCCTCCCTGCGGGCTTGGGGTGGGGGAGGGGGGCCTCCTTCATGGGCAAACTGCGGCCCACGGAGGACCCCTGCCAGAAAGACCTACACCGTCCACTCGCCGGTGCCTTCCAGACTGGCTCCGACAACCCCGCCTCACTTACCTGAGGTCTGCCCTGGTTCTGGGTCTGAGGCCTCTGCAGTACCGGTAATCGCCATTGCTCCCGGTGGCGCTGCTGATACTGCTGAGCTGCTGGCCCTGTGATTGGTCGGCAGCAGAGGCGGGATCTTCATCTTTAAAGAGACAGGGATCACGGTGCTGGAAACTTCGCCTCCAGAACAATAGAGGATCGTGCCAGAGGGGGCACAAAAAGGCCGAGGTGGGGTTCCCCCACCTTTTCGGCCTGGCACTGGAGCCCCGCCTCCTCCACAAAATCCAGCCCATAGATTCTTCATGCTGAGAAAATCTGACTGAAATACCAATTAGATCAATTTTATTACCTGACAGATTTGAACCTGTTGTCCATCATTTGCATTTTGGTGCTGCGTTAGTTGAAATTTTCAGTTTTTGTCAGTATTTAATGTAATATACCTGTAAAATTTCTGGTACCTGTATACTGCTAATACTCCCCCTCCTGCTGCTGTTCTGGCTTTCACATGTCGTATGTGCACTGTAACACAAGGCATCAAATCCTAGAATCCCTCCAACACAGTCACCAATTAAGCAAACCTATTGGAGACAGAACAAAAACAAATGATAATTTCCTCTCAAACATATCTCCATTCAATGGATCAGGGTGTTTGAGTTGAAAGGTGGCCATGCCAGTTTTCATGCTGTGTTAGCTACTATCTCCGTCTACTCAGAGCACATATTGGGAGAGCCAAATGCAACACCAGGTTTCTTCCAGAGTAATTACCACTCCCCATGCCCTCAAGCCCCACAATAGGAGAGCCAAACAGTAGGTTTCATCCAGTGCCTATTGTGTATTCATAGGCACAATGGGAGAGCTAAGCATAATAGCAGCTTTCAGTCTATTTAATTGCCATTCTCTACAGCCTTGCAGCTTACACTGGGACAGCCAGATGTAATAGCAGGTTTCTTTCTGTGTGAATTACCACACTCCACGAATTTAAACCCACAATAAAGAAACCAAATTTAATAGCAGATTCCTCCTGTGTAATTACTGTTCTCTATGTAGCCATATCCCTCATCAGGAAATATAACACTATAGGTTTCATTATGTTGAATATCACATGTAAATTTGTCTCCCATTTGGCAGTGTAAATGTAATCTTTGCCCATAGGGATATCTCCATGTCTCTTGGAGAGCTATACAACATGCTGGAGTGCTCCCCCACAGCGCCCATCCCACCTCACCCCCATCCCCTGGCTCCACATTCAAACCAGTCACCACTTGCCACCCACTCTCACCGTCTAATTGTGACCTCAACCATCCCATGATCGATGCCACAAATCACCCCCAATCCCAGACACCACCACCCCCTCATCACCTCTCTCGGTTGAAGCCCTCTCCCAATTGTTCCTCTCCTGGTGGGCTACCCATCTCTCCTGGACTTAGTAGACAGGAGAAGCCAGCGATGCAGCACTCAATCTTCAGGTCTTTTTCTCCGCCGAGCTGCCTGGGGATACTCATTCATTGTCCGCAGCTCACTTGTTTAATGAGAATGCGACTGAGGCCCAATATTAGGTGCACCTTCAGCCTATCTATTCAGACCAGGGTAATACTCCCTTTGCCCACTGCGTGCTGATTTTTGGGCACAATTTAATTTTTATCCCAATGTTCGGAGGCATCCAGCACTAAATGCCCAGATTGGCATTGAGAATGGCAAGGCCATTTGCCATCATTGGTTAATAATAATACAATAAGTGAACAGTGACTTGTGGTTCTATAAGTCCTGCCACAAGTGTGGATGGATTTAGTGGTGTATCTCTAGTCTTCTAGCTTCTGCCTTCAAGAAAGCAGAGAAGAGGTTGGATCCTGCATCAGCTATTAACTCCATAGTGGCAGTGCTCAGTGAAAAGGTGGGTTTAATTGATGTTTGCTAACTCTTCCCATAAAACTCGTGCCACAATATAGTAACAGGTTTAGCCCTGTGTAGCTAGCAAATAACTTGTTACAATTAAACTAACAAGTGTAATACACAGATAACATCATTCAACTATTTCTTTAAAGTTACTTTTAATGATTTGTATGCCAAGACCAGAAGGGATAATCTATAACAAACTGTTTTCATCTATAGTTACATCCTCCAACTCCAAACTTGTTCTCCACTATTCTTGATCATAAGGATTGAGTATTAACCTACCCACTGAGCAAAACCTGATCATTTCCCCCATCTTAGAGACAGAGTTCCTGTAAATTGAAGTTCAGAATTGAGATCCGGGAGGGATACCGACCTGTTCAGGATTGGAGGTGGCCAAGGGGTTACCCTCAGATAATCTGGGCTCTATCCGTCACAATCTAGTGGAACTCTTGCTGCTTGGAATGATGCCACGCAGCATGGCCAATGCTATAAACCCAGGTTGTTGAAGTATAATTGCTTGCTTGCTCATCCAGCCAACAGACAGTTAAAATCACCTGCGAGACTTACCCGCGGGCATCTCACTCCCGTCCTGCGGTCTTCAATGTTAACCAGCTCTTCTGAGTGGGCGGCAAGGACACCCACCAGAAATCAACAAAGCCTTCCTTTAAATATGCATTCAGGCCTGATGATGTCTTCAGGTTCGACTGCTATTTCAGCCAGCAGCCCCACAAGGAAATTTTGGGCTCTCACACCACCTACCCACATCACCCCCGATTCTGATCACAAGGCTCCACTGAAATCCCCTCCCTGAGACTTACCCAAGTGCCAGGGACCGTTCTTTCAGATCCCACCAGCAGACTCTAGGGCGGGTAACTGAACAGGGTTATGCAGAGGAGGCCCAGGAGTTAAAATCAACCTGGCCTTGTGCAGCCAAGGTCAATCAGATTTACTGCTCACTTCAGCCCCTGTACACTCGATTCCTACCCCACCCTCGTTAAAATCAGTGCTAATGTTATTATCTATGCATCTCGCATAAGGCTGTCTCTAACTTATAATAACTGCACGTATAATGACATTGATTTAAGAGACTAACAGATACGTATGAGCAAGTACCAGATTGTAATATCATTGAAGGTTCAGGTGTCATCATAAATCATCAGGGAAAATACTGAATAATTTATAACTGCCACCTGAATCCTGATGAAAATACAGGATCATATTAAGAACTGTCATGTGTCCATTATTTTCTTCATATTTAGTCTAACGTTCCCAAGGATATTGTTTTATTTTTGCACTTTAAAAAAAAATCAGATGATATCACGAACATTGGCAACAAGAAAGCTTCATCTGGTTGATATATAACCACATCTCCCCGAATGATTAAACCTGCACACAATCACTACAAGTTTACTGAAGTTTAATCTATTGGCACAGGGCTAAGAATAGGTGTTATATATAGTAATACATAATCTGCATTGTGCTCCAGGGCTGCAGCACATCATACGGCTGAGGTGAAATCATAAATATAATAGAAAAGTTTGAAAAACTATTCAATGTCATCAACCCCTAAGAATACAGATAAGTGTGAAGTAATACATTTTGCCAGGAAGAATAAGAAGACCACATACTCCTTGGAAAATAGGTGGCTAAATGGAGTAGAGGACCAGAGGGATCTGGGAGTACAGATACATCAACCATTGAATGTAATGATGCATGTTAATAAAGCCATAAGAAAAAACAAAGCACTGGGGTACATTTCTAGAGAAATAGAACTGAAAGTAGTAAAGATAAATAAAAACAGAAAATGCTTTAATTACTCAGCAGGTTTGGCAGCATCTGTGGAGAGAGAAACAGAGTTAAGGTTTCAGATCTGATCTTTCATGAAAGGTTAACTCTGTTTCCCAACAGATGCTGACAGACCTGCTGAGCATCTACAGTATTTTCTGCTTTTATTTCAGATTTCCAGCATCTGCTGTATTTTGCTTTTGTGTGAAAGTTATGTTAAACTTATGTAGAACCTTGGTTAGAAGACAGTGTGAACAGTTCTGGTCCCCATATTATAAAAATGACATACAGGCACTGGAAAAGGTGCAAAAGAAGATTTACTAGAATGATTTCGGAATAGCGAGATCATACATATCAGAAAAGAAGGGAAAACTAGAAAAGAGAAGAGAATCCAATAAGAAATACAGGAAAAACTTAACAAATATTGTTTAGAATGTGTAACGTATGATCACAGGAGTAGTTGAGGCAAAGAGCATCGATGCCTTTAAGGGGAACTTATATAAGCACATGTGGAGAAAGGAATAGAAGGATATGTTGATGGGCTTAAATGAAGAGGGATGGGAGCATAAACTCTAGCCTGGACCTGTAGTGATAAAGGGCCTGTTTCAGAGCTGTAAATCCTTCATAATACTTTGTAATCTTTATTGCCTTGCAACACAGTCCAGAATGTGTTATTTTTAGGATTAAAGATTTCCAAATTGAGACACTTTTGAATTGTTGTCTCAGTGAAAATTGATTCTCTCATGACTTTCATCTTAAAAAACAAAAACTATCCTTAGCCTTCACACTGAAAATTAAGTCCTGGAATGCATGTGATAATATCATTAACTCGAGCTGTCTGCATCTTGGGATACTATTTTCAGTGCCAATTTTTTTTGAAATGAATCAAGATTCAAAGTGAGTTCAGCAGTTAGATGACGAGGATAAATAAACTTGCAATTTACAATGACTTGTATTTTTATTCAGCATTCATAGGAAATTAACTCCAATGTATTTCAGCATAGCTTTGAGTGCAATGTCGAACACAGCATGTGGTACATGATGCATGGAATACCAGAATTTTATTAAATATATTTTTATTTTAAAAATTAGCTTATCATTTTGAGAATTTTCAGTGAGACAGTAAATCTACCTAATGGGAATGGAGGGCATAACACGTGACCAACTATGATCTAATTGAATGGCAAAACAGGCTCGAGAGTTGAATGGCCTACTCCTGTTCTCGTATTCTTATGCTGAGGTCTGATAGACCAAAGGCTTGCCAAATAATTGTTTACCAGTTCCCATCTCAGAGCTGTCCCTTCTGTATCACAGATAAATCCTTCACAGTACTTGAGATTTGGTTGTCTTGGCTTCAGATGTTGGGGACAAAAAACCTTTTGCCCTAAAGAGTTCACTTGATCTGTGATGAATGGAGCATAAATCTTTTGAGTGCAAGAAGCAAAATACTGCAGATGCTGGGAATCGGAGATAAAAACAGCTGGTTAGGCAGCATCTTTGGACAGAAGGTAGAGCTAACATTTTGGTCACGCTCCACAGACCCTTTACACCTCTTCATCAGAGGGTCATAAGAATTGAAACGGTAACCCTACCTTCCTCTCACCACATTCTATTGGAATATTGGGGAAATATTGAAAATTGAAACCATTAACTGATAGCAAGTAGTTTTAACTTTGTATGAATTACAGAATAACTGTGGATCAATAAAGCCAATTTTATTGCTGATTTAGACACAGCCACTGCCCGACCTGCTGATTGTTTCTCTTTTGAATGCAGTAAATTGCTACATTGGAGGTATCTTTTAGTTACTGTTAACTCTAGATTATGATTTTAGAGTTAGTTTTGTTTTATTGCGTTTTAGCTATGTTCCAAATAATTAATTTTCTCAAAAACTACCTGGGTTTTGATAGGTTCATTGTTTTCCCCGAATTTCTCATTTTGACAGTAAAAATGGAGGAAACACCATAGAAAACTTGGGTTTCTAAATCAGCAATAAAAATGGCTTTATTAATCCACAGTTATTCTGTAACTCATACAAAGTTAAAACTACTTGCCATCAGTTAATGGTTTCAGGTTTCAATATTTCCCCAGCTTTGGGGATCCAATAGAATGATTGATGGACAGCTCCCAGGTCCGATGTATTGTTATTTAATATGCTTTGATCAGAAGCAGCATTATTGTATCATGTGATATGAACAGCAGTGATATTTGGACTAATTTAGTTGAATTGGGCAGAAGAATATCATTGATTGTGTGCAATGGTTGCTTGTTACACTAAAACCCCAGGATATATACATACATGCACATCAATTTTATATATATACATCTCAATTATACCTACATGAAGTAGTTATGCATTATTCAATAGCCCGAGGTTATATATATGTTTCCAACTGCCTTGGCTTTTGAAGATAAATCAGGTTAGTTTGTACACACTGTGGGAAACAGAAAATCAAAGCCAGATTTTATCTATTCTAGACAAGCCATCCATCTTATCTCTAGTTGGAGTCAATCACTGTAAGTTTTGATACACTTTACAATCTCTTCCTATCTTTCTACCCACCCCCCCTCCCCCTCCAAAAAAAAACTAATACCACAGCTATCATTAAAAACCTATCAAGGTCCTTCAAGGTTATTTCCTGTTATGATGGGATTCTGTCCAAAGCAGAATATCTGTTGAAATTAAAGGCAGTGCCATGACCTTTTTCTTCCAGAGTTGTACCCAGGAAAGCCATTCAAATATTATGTTTGCCTTGAGCTTTCTGAGCAGTTTAAGCTGTAGGCTTGTAGCCACTTGGAACTAGGTTGAAACTGCCCAAAGTTACTTCCAGTGGACCCTTACAATTAAAAAAAATGAAACAGTCATCTTGTCAGCCTGTAAGAGATTTAAGCCCACATGCTTTGGTGAAAAATCAATGTGCTGAGTTGTCGCCTCATGCAGTTCCTAGCATTACCCATCTTTTTGGCTGTGTAGGTACATTAGAAGGTGCAAGACCGAAAATAAAACTGTGAATTGTGTCCAGGCCGGGCCATGAAACTAACACCTCTCAATCATTCATTCCTTCAAATACTGATCAAATTCTCCCTTCCCACACCATCTGCTTCCAATGTCTATCTGCGCAGTCCATTCCACACATTCACTGCCCTCTATATGCTGGATGAACAGGTTCCAGTACCCCAAAATTCATTTAACTGACATCTGCCTCGTTTTATAGCCTGACAAAATTTCCCAAATCTCAGGACATCCAAATTCACTGGTGAGAAATGACACTGGTCATGTCAGCAATCAATAAAACTCAGAGACTGTATAATTGTCTAAGGCCCTCAGTATGTATATCTGCAAGTCCCATGTAATCTGTAATACATCTGATTGTACCCTAACCTGAAAAAGGGTTGACATTTTTGTACAATGTGATACAAGAAGGGACACTATGGAGGGAATTTTATGCTCTCCCCAGTTACAGGTTTGGAGGCGGGAAGAGCATACAATTGAGAGAGATGGTGGCTGGGGGGGACACTGCCACCTTCCCGCCTCCACCCAAATTAAGTCTGGGGCGGGAAGGCCTGTGAATGGCCTTCCCGCTCTGCTGCCAATTGAGGCCTTTAGTGGGCAATTAATGCCCAATTAAGGGCCTCATCCTGCTGCCGCTGGAATTAGCCCAGTGTTGGGCGGGAAGGCCTGTCACCGCAAGAGGAGCACGCTAAACAAAGCAGTGTGGGTTGCTTGCTGGCTCCAGGGGTGGGGGTGGGTCTCTTGTTAAAAGGCGCTTAGTGCCTGATTGAGGGACGTGACATCAGGAAGGGGGGGGGGGGGGTGTCCCTGTGAGCCACCCGTCTGCCCTTGCTGCTGACCCCCCTATGATAGAGGCTTGCTACCTGACCCGAACTCGATGGGACCTGACGACATGTGTTGGGCTCGGGTCAAGTCAGGCCCATCTTCCGGGACCGGTTTTCGGGCTCGGGTCGGGTCGGGCTGAGTCCAGGTCGAGTTGGGCAGGGCACACAGGGTAAGTGTTCTGCTGGTAAGTATTAAAAATAAAAAACTTACCTGAGCTGGGAGTCCGGGACGAAACTGAGTCTGTGCACTGAGCGAGTGACGTCACGATGATGTCATCGCGCATGCGCTGCAGCTTCGGCGTCAGGAAGGTAAGTAAAGGGATGGTCAGGTCGGTCTCGGGTCGGGTCGAGTAGTGGTGGGTTCGGGTCGGGTCGGGCTCGGGGCAAAATCGGAGGGATTTGGGCCAGGTCGGGCTCGGGTCCGCTGTGGTGCGGTCGGGTTCTTTTTCCCAGGCCTCTACCCTACGCCCCCCTCTCTCACGATTCCCACCCTGACTTACCTATGGCCTGGGTCCAGGGCCTTGGGTGAGCCCAGTACCGGAAGCAACCACCGCCTCCTCAGTGGCGCTGCTCAGTTAAAGAACTGCCGGCCTCTGACTGGCTGTCAGTTCTCAGTAGGTGGGTCTTCTGCCGCCGGAGTCTTTGATCACGGGGGAGGCCTACCACTGTCTTCTTAAGTGCCTAATTAGCACTTGATCCACTTCCCCAGAGGAGGCGAGGCGGGGATCTCACTATCGCATTTTGTCAGTGGTCAAGACCACCGTAGCTCGGATAAAATCCCAGCCTATATGTGTGATGCATTCATGTCACCTTAGCAGTTATAGTAGAGTTTGAAGAATTGTCCATTGTTGTTCTGTGCTAGAATGTGATTAGGATCTAATACTAACCTGGCCATTGAATCCAATCCCATCTTCAGACTTCAGGAACTCGCTGTAAATATGATTCGCTCTGCTAATCACTGTTGCGACTGCATCCTGATATTGAGGGGAAGAGATTGCAAGCAGGGGCAATGCAGCCAGCGGAATGTGATCCTCACTGCTGCTCAGGCAACCTTCGTCATAGCTGTATGGATTTAAACTGGAAAGGAAAAGAGAAATTGAAGTTCAAAAAGCTGAACTGACAAAAGAGCCTGTCCTTTACATTTGATCTCAGATTGTGCTCCTTAAAAAAGTAATTCAAGGCATGTTTCTGTACCAGTCATCATATCTCTGCTGTCATTTCCACAACTGCGTTCCTTATCTCATTTAAAAAATAAATAATGCCTATTTCAAATCTATCTGCAAACATATTTTAAGTATTATCTTATTTATTCCATAATAAAACTCCATAAGCAAACCAACTGCCCATCAATATTGGGAGAGAAACAGACTTAGCATTTCAGGTCAAAAACCTTTCATCAGTTCTGATGAAAGGTCACAGACCCGAAACGCTGGGCTGGATTTTACATGTCTGCCGTTGAAATCAGCGGCGAATGTAAACTATGGCGGTCCACACGTCACGGAGCCACTGCGATATTAAACACAGCAGCTCATTTAAATGGCCGGAGCGAACCGCCCCCTCCGATGACATGAAGGGGGTGGGCTGTCCGTCCCCGGCACTGGCGTTAGATGGCATTGCACAGGCACCGATGCCATTTTTAAAGGGCTTCGAGCCCTTCGATTTCATTTCAATACTTAAAGAGATAGTGAATTAAAATTTATTCAAAAAAATTAAAGAAATGTTTCTAGCCCCTCTCCCACGCACCCCCCCCCCCCCCCCATAACCAGAAAATTCATTCCTTGCCCTGTCCCCTCACAAAATACTTAGCTTGCGTACCTGACCTTCCCCCCGCCCCCACCCCCAACAGTTCACAAACTGTGAACTTTGCCCCTTCCCACCATCCCCTCCACCGATCGGATGAGTTTGTCCTCTCTCCCCACCCAATCTCCCCGTCCCCCACCCACCCGCACTGAAACACTCACCTGCTCCCCCCCCTCCACCAGTGTTCCACCTTGGATCCCCGGACGGGGTTCCGAAGGCACAGGAGTGCCAGCCACCTGCAGCAATATTACTCCGGGACGGATGGTGGGAGCAGGTAAGTAATTAATTAATTAATTTCAATAAATTTCCATATGTAAATCTTGCTCCCATCACCGAGCGGTGGGGGGGCTGCCACGAGGCCTCACCACCGCTGGCAATATAGGGCTAGGCCTTCCCGGCATCGAAGCCCATAGCAGGCCTCTGCCAGAAGCATTTTCCGGCCCTCCCCCCCACCTCCACCACAAGCCCCGACGTTGGGGGGTGGGGGCGCTGTAAAATTCAGCCTGTTAGCTGCTCCTCTCTCCGCAGGCGCTGCCAGACCTCCTGCGTATTTCCAGCATTTTCTGTTTTTATTTCAGATTTCCAGCATCCTCAGTATTTTGCTTTTGTTTAGCCCATCAATGTAACTTTTTAAACTTCCCCCTAATATTTTAAAACTCACATTATGGAAGGGAATGAGAAACGTTTAGAAAAATACACATAGCTACAAAATGAAGATGATCCATTTGTACAGTTCAGTCTTTTAATTACACAATTTAATGGTCTGATCCTTGGTGTGGTCGAAAAAATAGACAAACCTTGGATTTACAAGTGAAGAGGCAATAAAAAAGACTTGCGTTTATATAGCGCCTTTCACGACCACCAGACGTCTCAAAGCATTTTACAGCCAATGAAGTTTTTTTTGAAGTGTAGTCACTGTTGTAATGCAGGAAACCAGTTTTGGACACGCAGGAGATACAGGGTAAATATGGTTAAATAGAATGGTGGTACAGGATACTGTCCACAGTTTATTATAAAAGCACATTTGTAGAATAGGGTGCAGTAAGTCAGCAGATAAATACGTTGGCTGTCTGGACTGAACCTTTGGTTGATTAAGAGTCACTTTAGGTCAGCAAAGATTAATTGATTGTCTCCCCTCCATCCCTGACCCTACTCTTCAACCCACTTACCTGAGGACCACTGCAGTGCTAGCATGGGTCTGATTTCTCACCAGATCCTCTCCACTCTTCACCAGCTGAATGTAGAACCTTGCCAGCTCTATTATAATAAGGTCCAAAGCTCAATTGCAGTATTTACCCTGCCTCCACCGTGTGTCCAAAAATGGTCAATTCTGAATTTCTGGGCCATTATGCTTGGTCGTGTCATTACACAGCTAACTTCCATTGGTCTCTTCACATATTATTTACTCCAAGTTTTGTCTATTTTTGATCCCATCAAGGATCATGTCATTAAACTGTATAATCAAAAACATGACTGTGCACTGAGTCAAATGATAAAATACATTGGTCGTCCAGCACCGAAATTTGACGAACAGCCATTTTTAGTCACCGAGGCTTAATTGATTGTACTGTGAGTAAAAGTGTCCTTTTGCTTTTACTCATTGTGCAATGACTCCCAACTCCTGGAGCACACACAATAAAAACAGAAATGATCCAGACCATAAGGACTATCCCCTGCACAGTTTGAAATCAATATCCATTATCCAGTACCATTCCACAAGCACATTAGCACTGATATACGTATGATAATGAAAGCAAGCCTATTCTCCCAGGCTGCAGATTCAATGTAATTTGACGTAACATTCTTGGAAATTTTTAAATACTGTTTATTTTTTGCTACCCATTTGAAGAAATATTGCAAATGTGATGTGAAACTTACAATATTTTCACATTTAAAAAAAATCTCTAACATGCTGTTAATATTGATCTTTTTCTTGCAGTTCTATTTTTAGACCATCTTCCTACTGTCATGCCATGCTCCTGAGTGCAGGCATATCAGCAGTGTTTTGATTTTGAATATATAAACTTGGTGGCAATTTAACAAGGAAGTCACTGAAGGAAGGAATATTAAGTTCGCAAAAAAGTTCTGTTTCAAATTGAAATTTGGTCTGATTCACACTGATAGCTTTTTATAAATCGACTTCTTGCCAATACCAGGTTTCTGAGAGGCCCAGACAATAAATTACCATTTTAAAGACATTTCTTTTTCCTATATGGTCAGCATAGATCCCCAAGGCTTATTTCTGAAGCTAAATTGTGCGAATTTTTTTGACTGTTACTATGCTTTTGAAATCACATCTATTTTTCAGCATGTAAACAACCAATTTGATAGAAAGGTGCCCGATGGATTGCAACTTCCCAGTAGAAGGGCAGCTCTAAAGTAATCACATTTCCGCATTTATCATGTTTGTTATGTTGCCAAACAGAGAGTATGCGTTGAGCCTAGTAAAGTTTGATGATCTATTTAGATTAGATTTTTTTTAGATTAGATTAGAGATACAGCACTGAAACAGGCCCTACGGCCCGCCGAGTCTGTGCCGAACATCAACCACCCATTTATACTAATCCTACACTAATCCCATATTCCTACCAAACATCCCCACCTATCCCTATATTTCCCTACCACCTACCTATACTAGTGACAATTTATAATGGCCAATTTACCTATCAACCTGCAAGTCTTTTGGCTTGTGGGAGGAAACCGGAGCACCCGGAGAAAACCCACGCAGACACAGGGAGAACTTGCAAACTCCACACAGGCAGTACCCAGAATCGAACCCGGGTCCCTGGAGCTGTGAGGCTGCTGTGCTAACCACTGCGCCACTGTGCCGCCCTCTTAGTTCATTCACATTATATCAAGTCATCCATTCCTCATGGTATGCATCACATACATTTGTTTTCCTTCATCCTGTAACAGGTCCTGAATCCAATGTTTATTTTTTTAAATGAAATTGGTTAAATACGTGAAGGGAAAATAATTGCAGGACTATGGGGAAAGAACCAGCACAGGCAAGATGGCCCATGTGGCCTGTTTCTGTGCTGTATCAATCTATAATTCTATGACAATAACAGGGTTTTCATATGTTGACTGTAAAGCACAGAAACAGGCCATTTGGCCTGGTCTACGTCAGTATTTATGCTTCACACGAGCCTACTTCATCCAACCCTATCACCTACTTCATCTAACCCTATCAGTAGATCCTTCTATTGCTTTCACCCTCATGTGGTTATCTATAGTGAATACAGTTGCACACTGAACAGATGACCTATTATCTAAGTTAAATCAAAGGGAATTGTCCAGTGCTGGGAGTGGCTGTTACAATTTTGCAGTATTCTATTCTGATAGGAATAAGCAAAAGTGTCTCCCGATAATTTAATAAGATTCAACTGGAAGACAATAGCTTAATTTGTGCTGCACCCATTTTGCAGGAGCAAAATGTGTGCATAAGGCATTGGCCACCATATTAGTTTGGGCTGCTATATAGGCACCGAGGATGCATGCCTAAAACTGGTGTTAGGCCTATCAAATTGAGATTCGAATGCCTATGTCAGGCCCCATTGTGAAACTGCTCTGTACTGTGGAAGAGGTAAGTTATGAAGAGGCTTTTGAAGGTGGAGGGAGATTTAGGAAGGCCAAAGAGTCTCAAGAAGAAAATTCTTCTATGCAGCAGCATAGTTCCGCTGAAGACTCTGCACTGATAATGGTGCAGGAAGGAGGAAAGAAATACAGTGCACCAGAATCAAATGAATGAAGGGTGCAAACAAGAATATAAAGCTGAAGAAAACAGCTGAGGAAAGGTAAAGTGAGAGCAGGGAAGAATTTGAAGACAAGGATTAGGTTTTTGATGTCTGTGCACGGGAGATCTTGCAGGTCAGTGAAAATAAGGGGGTAGTGGTAGATATATTGGATTTTTTGTGGAATAGGATAGGGAGCTCAGGATTCTAAATGAGTTGGCATTTGTGTATGGGAAGTTTGGCAGGCCAGAGAGGAATAAATTCCACGGTGAATTCAAAGTCGTCATCCTCAAGTTCCTCTGTAGTTTCACCCCTCCCTAATTCTACATCTCCCATCTGCCCCTACCTTCCACCAGTGCTACATCCTGACCTCGTCCTGACTCTAGACTCCTGTACACCCCACCTTCCCTTTACTCCATTCCTGGTGGCAGAGACTTCGGTTGTCTCGCCGTACTACATAGAACTCCCTCCCTAAACTCCTGTGCCTTGCTAGCTCTCATTGTTTTCAAAAACTCCTCAAAACCTATCTCCTTGGTTCTGCTTTCATTCTTTTTCTAACTCTTCTGTTCCTGTTCAGTGCCTGTTTTTCCTCCTCGAGACACCTTGGGACAATTAACCATGTTACTGTTGGTTGTTAGGGAAAGCCACGGAAACAATGAAGCCTCGAGATGCACAGGGTGTAAATGAGGGACCCAGTAGTAATGGGGGCAAGTTAGGGATGTGGATGGGCAATGTGCCAGTAGTAAATGTAAGTGGCCATATTCATGGAATGGTTATGAGATTGGCACTTTACAGTACGTGCCAGCAGCCTGGGAGGAAGATGAAATTGACGACCAAGACATAAAGTCTGGATTTTAACTACCAACAGGAAACTGCACTGGCGAGTTGATTTCCAGCTTGCCCGCAGCATATTGAGACCTGGCCAACTTTAACAGTCAGGCCTCATTTCAATCCCACTGGCCAACTTGTCATCTGTCAGCAGGAAGCGACAGGAAATCGTGCGACTCGGAGCTCACCCACAGCAGCAGGAAAATTGCGGGCCATCCTGTGGAGGACCTGCAATCAGGAGGGTGGGGGTTGCAAGATCATGGCAGCAAAGGCCGAAGCTTTCCTTGTGGGACCACGAGGAGCACTCCTGCTCCCCCTAACCCCACAAGAAAAGTTTTTTAAAAATTAAATTTACCTTTTTTGGCCTTTTTGTGACCCCAATCTGCTTCGTTGCTGGGTTGGCCTGGTGGGAAATTCACTGCCACTTACTGCTCAGGCTGCCTGGTAAAAATGATAACTGAGTCCCCGGTTGCCATCTGGATGACTTCAGGGGTTGGCAACATATCCATACACGAACACCAGTGTCCATGGTAAAAATTTTGAGGTCCATGATTGGTAATTCCAGGAATGGGAAATTTCCCATTGACCTTCTTTCCAACCAGTCCGACTTTAAAAAAATTCACAGCCGTCAGTTTCACAGCTGACAGGTGCTGAGAGCAGGAACAGCAGCATCTGCGCTCAGGGCAAGTTCGGGGTTTTCCGGTGGGTCCCGTTTTTTTTTTATAAGGCCCACCGAAAACCCTGAACTTGTCCTGAGTTCGGAAGCCACTGTTCCCGCTCCCAGCACCTATCAGCTATGAAACTGACGGCTGTAAAATTGTTTTAAAAACTGACCAATCATAAAGCTGCTCTGGGGAGAGTTCCCGCTCTCCGCAACTGTCACAAAGGGGGGGGGGGATAGAGAGAGAGAGGGAAAGGGAGAGTGAGGGAGGGAGAGAGAGGGAGAGAGAAGGAGGGAGCAGAAGGGCGAGAGAGACAGAGAGAGGGAGGGAGAGAGAGGGAGGGTGAGAAGGGAGAGAGAGAGGAAAGGAGGGAGAGGGAGAGAGTGGGAGGGAGAGAGGGAGGGAGAGAGGGGTAGGGTGGGGGGGAGAGAGAGAAGGGGAGAGAAACGGGGAGAGGGACACAGAGAGAGGGGCGGAGAGAGAGGAGAGGGGGTGAGAGAGAGTGGGGGAGAGGAGAGAGAGAGAGGGAGAGGGGAGAGAGAGAGAGAGGGGAGAAAGTGGGGGAGAGAGGGGGGAGAGAGGGAGAGGAATGGACACGGTGGGGAAGTGGGGGGGGGAGAGAGAGGGGGGTCGAAGGATGGACATCGAGGGAGGAGGGGGAAGGGAGAGAGATGGACACAGGGGGGAGAGAGATGGACACAGAGAGGGGGGCGAGGGAGAGGGGGGAGAGATGGACACAGAGAGGGGTGAGAGAGAGGAGTGAGAGATGGTCACAAAGAGGGGAGAGAGAGAGGATGAGAGATGGACACAGGGAGAGAGAGAGAGCGAGGGGAGTGAAAGAGATCAAGATCGCACCTGACAGATGGACATCTATCTGGATTCTCCGCATCGCTACATTAAGTGTGCGGGCAGACATTGACTACTTGTGCAAGCAAAAACAATGCCAGTTACTCACTAAATAGGGAGAAGTTTTAAATCGGACTGTGTTTTGATGCTATTAGGTTGGCTATATACTTTATATACAAATTAATTGCCCCCATGTCCGTGGCTGAGTCAATAACTTTGTCAAATGTCTGTAGTGCAACATATTGGTGCCTATCCCTGGATGACGTACATATATTGTAAAGGACCCTGCTAGCTTTGGATGGGCATCCTTGCCCTCAAGAATTAAAATCACCCGCAAGTTTCAAAGGGGCCAAACACAGTGGCTTTGATTTTCTGAATATTATGACCTCAGGCTCTCAAGCCAAGTGTTATAGAGTCATAGAGTTATACAGCACAGAAACAGGCCCTTTGACCCACCGTGTCAATGTCGGCCATCAAGCACCTATCTATTCGAGTAACATTTTCCCCAGTGTTCAGGGCCATTCCCACAATCAAGCTTTCATTGTTTATTAAACTAAATGTGACTTTATACTAAATTTATCGGATAATCTAGTGTTGTTTAAAAACCTGTGTTCTTGTAAAGTGCATACTGGAAATGATACAAGCCTTCTTACAGTCAAGCTCATCAGATAGCAGAAGAATAAATCACTCCCTTAAAATGAGTGACTTAGACGATAATCTATGAATTTGGTTTAAACACTAGGAAAACAACAGCAGATTTGTTACAACAATTAACATTTAACTCCGCAGTTCTTAAAATAGTAAGGCACAAGGGGGTGGATTTTGCCTCAGAGAGGGAACTGAGCTACTGCAGCTTACGTGGAACCCCCCAAAGAAAAGCACAAGCAGCTCTCCTCCAGACCAGACACAGCAGCAGACATCACAGCAACAGTCCTGGAGTCAATGGTGGATGAATTGAGGTATAGTTGAGTTATGAAGTGTTCACATGAAATCTCACCAAGTATTTGTGGATAATATTGCCAAGTTGCAGCAAAGAGGCAGAGTGTAGGACCAAGAATAAAGTTTGGAACAGCATTGGAGATGACCACACAAATGTCGACAAGAAATAATTGAAGGAGATGGGCTGACTATGCTGGGACATGTAGGAACCAGGAGAGTGTGGTGCCGTAGAGCTGAGGTATTGGGGAAGGATGGAATGGTTGGCCGTGCTGAAAGCCATGGAGAAGCCAACAAGGATGAGAAGGGATATTGTGCTGTAGTATCAGGTGATCATTGGTGATCTTGACCAGAGCAATCTCAGCATTAAGGAAAGCAGACTGGAGGGACTGGTTGGAGAGGTGGGTGAGAAATGGAGTGACATTTTATGAGAATATGTGCCACCAATGACGGTGACTTTCTATCCTCTAATTTTAAATGCACAGAAAATCAAAGGTACCATATAGAATGGACACAATTTAACATTTTTTATTCACATCTCCACAGTTATTTCATGGATATTCCCGTTACTATTGATTTCTATCAGCTTTGAAAAGAACAAAGTCTGCCATCCAGTGAACTCACTTTAAGAGTTGATTGACTTGAAGAATCCCATTCTTGAGTTATTATTTTGACAGAGAGAGATGAAAGCCCAGGGGCAATAGGTTGACAAATTGACCATCAATGTAAAATGCATGGGCAGGCCATGCCAATCCGCTGAAATTCCAACAGACACACGAAGGACACCATAATTCTGCCATTAACACTTCAATAAACCATGCATTTGAACTCTACATAATGTGACACAAACCTGGACAAATGTCAAAGGCGCTAATCCCTTAAGCAATTTCCTTTTTATATTTCCACTTGACCTGTGAGCAATTCCTTCGTAAGAAGTGAGTTCAGCTTGATTTACTGTGCAAGGGTAAACTGAAGACAGCCTATTAAACATGCCAGGCTAAATAGGGTGAGAGATAAAGGCAGCCATTTCACTTTGTGATTTATATTCTGTTTTTAAACGGAGAGTAAATTGCAGGAGCAGTGGCCACAGCTGCACTGAGGAGTAATACTGTTCGTCACATGATCTAGTCACAAATGTGCTTTCCTCTCTGATCCAGTATTTCTTGGAAAAGCTCAGCACAGTAATTCTGACAAATGAATCGAGTTTTAAAACAGCTGCTCTCTGTCTCACTGGGTATGGTGCACATCAGTCCAGATGTATGCTCGGAATCAGCAAAATTCAGGTCCTTTTCTTGTGCTCATTTAAATAACTTCTTGAAAGCATAAACTTTTATTCCAAGCAAATAAATCAAGGTTAATGTTACCTCCTTGCATACAATGGCCCCACATGAACTTATGTAAAAGATTTCTACCCATTAATGGAGATTTCTGACTAACCCCACAGATATAACCATCGAAAAAATGTAGCCCTCTGTTCACACTCTGCCATTTTCAATTTTAAGTAGGTACTTGCATCATACAATTCCCTCATTTGTATGGTTCCATAATACACATCAGCATATGCTCAGACACTATGGGTTGGATTTTATTCCCAGCCAAACACCAGGTTCCATGGCAGAGGGGCCCAGAGAATCGAAGTGCCAGCGGCCACCATGGAACCCGACGCGGGGATTGCCAGACCCAATAGGCTGCATCAGCCTTCCCGCCCGCAGGCCAATTGAGGCTCTGAAGTGGCCTATTGACAGCCAATTAAAGGCCTCTTCCCACTGCCGCTGGGATCTTACCAGCAGCGGGTGGGGGTGGGGGGGGGAGGGCTCGGGGAGGATGCCTTGGAAAACAAGGAGGCCTCCCTGCGGGATTGGCAGGGAGATGCTCCTGCAGCCCACAGGTGACCCCCTCTCCCCTGGAAACCACTGCACCCCCCCGGGACCCCCTTCCCCCGACTGAATGCCCACACTCCCTCGTTGGGGCCTTCCAGATCGGCTCTGGTGACCCCGACCCCACTCAACTGCGTCTCGGGGTCACTTTGCCACTGCAGGCCTCCTGCAGTATCAGCAGTGGCCACCGCTCCCAATGGCGATGCTGATACTGTTGAGCTGCCTGCCCTGTGATTGGCCAGCAGCGCTTGGGGGCAGGATCCCCATTCCCATTAAGTGTTTAAAGGGACGGGGATCCTGCATCCTTCAACTTTGACCCCAAAGGACCGAAGGATCGTTCCGGGGGTCAGAAAAAACACAGACCCCCACCTTTACGGCCCGGTGCCGGGAGCCCCGCTTCCCGCATTAAATCCCGCCTTATGTGTGTGCTCCCACAGTTGTGTGGAAATGCTGACGGTGGATAAGGGCATGGTGGGATGGATTTTTGATCCATAGATGAGGTGGGACTGGAAGTGGACCAGGATGTAAAAGCTGGGTACTGGCTCTCCGACATGCTCCCACCTCCCATCAATGTTTGAACAGGCATCGGGACTTGGATGCCGCCTGAATGCGGCAGCTCAGCACTTGAGCATGCAAATAAGGCACTTAACAGCCACTTAAAGGGCTGTAAGGATCATTGTTCTCAGGCATGAGGACCACGAAGGGTGGTGACCACATGCCCGAGTAAGAGGCGGCAGGCCAGCAGGGAGCTCGTCATGGAGCTAGGACTATTTAGCATCAGTAAATTAAACGGAAATGGCTTCGAGAATGGCCCAGGCAGAGGCACACAGTGGCCAGCAATTGTGCAAAGGTAGCATAGAGGTAACTCTGTAGGCACTGGAGCACTTGAGGGGGAGTGACCGTACTAGGCAAAGCAGGGGGTCCAGGCAGCCGTAGCTTCACTTCTGGAGGCAAGGGAGGACAAATGTGGAGATGGGGCTGAGGTACTCAGATACGGGGATGAGCAGCGATGAGGAGCAGCGTCTCACACAGCAAGTGCCGACTAATGGCGTTGAGACACGCAGAGGCTTTGGACAAGGGGCTGCGAGAGAATGAGGGTGATTCCCTGCACATAAGGTATACCAACAACAAATTAGCTTCCTGAATCTAACAGAGTATCAGTGTCACTGAAGGATGTGCCTAATGAGGCAGATGGTAGCAGAGTTGTGTATACTGGTGGAGAGCCACCTTACTCCTCACCAGTTACATTAGCTAACCCTGCCAATAGCCGTCAAAGTGACCATGGTGCTGAACTCTCCTCAAGCGGTGGCAGCAGACCTCACTGGCATCTCACAGTCAGCTGCACATCACAGCATACGGGAGTTGGTGGATGCCCTGTTTGAGAGGGTATTGGATTATACTGAGTTCATCACCAATGGGGCGTCACAGACAGAGAGGGCAATGGGATTTGCTTCCATCGCTGGACTCCCTCAGGTGCAGAGGGTTGTCTACAGCACCCATGTGGCCATCAAGGCACCGACAGAGGAGCCAGGCGTATTCATGAACAGGGTGGGATTCCACTCTCAGTGTTCAACTGGTGTGCGACCACCAAAAGTGTTTCCTCCAGGTCTGTGCACGGTAACTAGGCAGCTGCCATAACTCCTTCATCCTGAGGCAATCACAGGTGCCACAGCTATTCATGGCGCAGGAGAGAATACGTGGATGGCTGCTACAGGGCAAAGGCTAGCCATTGAAGAGCGCTAAAGAGATGGATTCTGACAGCTATATGCCATCCCTCCACCGAGGCGCTACAACCGCTGCCATCTCAACACAAGGACCACCACTGAGCAGGCCACTGGACTGCTCAAGATGTGTTTTTGTTATTCTTTCATGGGATGCAGGCATCGCCAGCAAGGCCAGAATTTGTTGTTCATCCATCATTACCCTTGACAACCGAGTGGCTTGCCAGGCCATTTCAGAGGGCAGTTAAGAGTAAACTACATTGCTGTGGATCTGGAATCCCATGTAGACCAGACCAAGTAAGGACAGCAGATTTCCTTCCCTAAAGGACATTAGTGAACCAGATGGGTTTTTACAACAATTGATGATAGTTTCATGGCACCATTACTGAGACTAGCTTTAATACCAGATTTTTATTAGTTAATTGAATTTATTAAGTCATTGAATTTGAATTCCACCAGCTGCCATGATGGGATTGAACCTGTGTCTCCAAGGCATTAGACCGGGCCTCTGGATTACAAGTTCAGTGATATTATCACTATGCCACCATCTCCCATGTGGTTCTGGTGTCTTGACCTGTCAGGAGGCAGCCTCCAGTACGCTCCCTCAAGGGTCTCTTAGATTGTAGTGAAATGCTGCACTCTATGCACAACATGGTCCTCCAGAGAGTTGTTGAACCTGATGAGGGAGAAGCAGAGGAGTGGCACACTTCCTCGAAAGAGGAAGAGTAGGTAGACCCAGCCCCACAAGGAACCGCAGCAGTCTGGTTGAGGTGTCACGGTCATGATGCTCGGACCACTCTGATTCAGGCACGTTTCTCCTGAGGGCTCCTCATCGTGGAAAACTACCAGTTCTTGACCTGACCGTTATGTGGGGAGGGTGCGAATCCAGTAAGCAGATGAATCATAGAGGCACCACTGGTCCCCACATTACCTGGAAGACAAGTTCCCAACTGCCACACAATGTCAACTATCACACTCATGTGTGTCTCTCCACCACTTTACAATTTGTCTGCCTTTAACCCATCAATCATGAAACTCACGTAAGTCTGGGTGCCATCATAATTGGCTTCATTGCAATACATTGAATCATTATAACATGTCAAAAGTATACCAAGTTTCACCCAAGTGAACCAAACTGAGATTCCCAACATGGAGGCCTCCGATCTCGGCTGCTCCTACAGGGTGCTCCTCTTGTGCAAGAGACTGAGGTGGAGGCAAGCTGCTCACTTGTGTGTGGATAAGGCTGAGAAACCTATGGTCATCCTCGGTGCTGCATTGCCAGTGGTGGCACTGCAACAGGCTGCCCCACCTGTGACGATAGAGAGGCAGCCACTGCCACAGAGCCTCCCTCAGTCGAAGGGGCTAAGGGGGCGTCAGATAATGAGAATGCCCCTTGAGGGGTGGCCCTCTCACACTCTTCGTCACCTGCCTCAGCCCTTCAATGGGCCACTTGAATGTCAGAGCAGACAACCAGCTGGGCCGCACCTGGCTCCCACTCCATGCATCGTTGCGCCATCAGTGCCACTGACCAAAGATACATAAAGTGGCATTCATTGTCTGACACTGAGTGCGCTGCTCCTGCAATCACTCAGAGTGTTGCTGCATATGGCTCTCCAAGAGGTTGGCCACTCTCTCAATGGCTGAACTCATGCGCTCATGTGTCTGAGACATGGCGGTGCACATGTCATGAAAAGACTCCTCCATTCTCTGCCCATGACTCTGCAAAGTCTCAAGGAACTTTGACATTTGGGCACACATCTCCTGCTGTTGATTCAAGGAAGAGACGCCTTGTGTATGACAGCTAAGGCTCAGCATCTCTGTCCATCTGAGCATGGCTGTGTCTGTCCTCCATCCTCCTAGGGGGACTGCCCATGGCTGTGTCTGTCCTCCATCCTCCAAGGGGGACTGCCCACAGCTGCCTCTACCTCCCTCACCTTATCTGTGATGTGTCACTCATCCTGTGCCACCCGTTCTACGCGCGCTTGAGAGGTGATGTGCGTCTGCACTGGTGGAAGGTGCGCTTGACTGGTATGACGGTACAACCTCACTTGCTTCTTCCGCCTCTGAAGATGACGCCAACCCTGTACCTCTGGCCACACCTCCCATATGTGGCCCTATGGGAGACATAAGAAGGTGGTTATGCTACATCACTTCTGTTATCTTCTGCTTCTGTAGAGCTGAAGCAGACTATTAGAGCCACTGCTTTGGCATAAAGGAAACCGGGGAGGAGGGAGCTCCATCCCATCACCTGAAGATGTTCAGATCTTTTCACCCTGTCTTGGATGGACTCTACTCTCACCGTCACCGACTTGATCATGTGTTGCCAACCTGGCCACGTCCAGGGCCGTCTCCTCCACTGACATCCAGATTTGGCACTTCGCCACCTGACTGAGCACTTACTCCAGCCTTGTGCACTCTCTTTTCCTGCAAGCTCAACAGGATAAGAGTTAGGACCAATGTGCATTCCCTCATTACATTCAACTGCACCAACACATGTGATGTCACTGGGCAGTGTTGCCTCCTGCACTATTGATAGCGAGGTCAGCTTTGCCCATAGGACAGTGGTGCTCCTGTGCATGGATGTATTAGCTGCTCAGGAGGACTACGGGCCCTCAAACTGCTCAACCCGTGTGTATGTTTGTGACTACAGACCTGGAGGCCTGTAATCTGGGTGCAGCGATGCACTCACCTTGCCATTCCGCAGAAGGTCAGTAAAGCGTTTGCGGCACTGAATACATGTCCTCCTCACAGCACTGCACCCACTCACTTCCTCAGCCACCTCCAGCCAAGATTGTTTGTTCTGACTAACTGGCCGTTTCCTGCCACTTGCTAAAAAGAAAATATTGCATCTTGCTGACACCGCCTTCAGGAGAGGCTTCGCTGAATTGGGGGGCTGCCCTGGCATGGGTACCTGTCCTTCTGATGGAAACGGATCCTCTCACTCGGCCATCTTCTCTGTGAGCCAGCAACCACAATAATGCTCTTTAAAAGATGCCCGCCTCACTTATGTCCCACTTCCTCCCCGCCTCCACTGCCCCTAATTGGGTGTCCAACCCACTCCCTGGCCACTAATTGGCCTGCTCATTTAAAATCAAGTCGCACATCGCACACCGCGGGTTCATGATCCAGAAATGCACCCGACGTCAGGGTCCCAACCCCAGATCCAAAATTTTGCCCAGTGTGACAGGATCCAACTACCATTTCCATCCTTACCCACCCAAATTATGGTGGTTTTACATCAAAACAGCTGCAGAAAGGGCCCTTGTTTTTCTCTATAATTGCTCAGTCTCTGTGCAGGAAGTTCAAATTGTCATTTAACAGAGCTCAATACAAAACCTCAGTAAACTGGTGAAACTGAATATGGTGATGCAATGCTTAGATGTTATGTCCCTTGATTTTTAGCCTCTCTTCTCCCTAACTAGCAGCTGAATTATACATGCTCATGCCATATACAGGTTTTATCCTGCATTATTATATAAACTATATCTGTAGTAGATTTTGTTTTCATGAAGTTGTAGCTACACCACTGCCCTGGGAGGTAAAAATGGAGCTCAGACAGTTATTCTAAAAGAATTTTTTTTATCTCCACCTTAGTATCAGGTTTTAAACAACACACAATACTAGCAGGACAATAGCTGCTCGAGGATGTGACTTTGGTCAAGGTTATCTGGCTAATGCAGTATGTAAACCAATAATATAGGCAGGTTTGCCACTGTGAGAGGAAAGCAGAGCTTGTTGTATGTGTTTTCTACAACCATTAAAAGGTTGGCATGCAAGACCAAAACACCAAGAGGTTTTGTTTCAGGCAAGTAAACATTTCTTCAGATAGCAATGGGGTTCTACCCACATCCTGATCTACACAGGTAATACAAAAAGCTATCAGGTCTTCTTGAAGGAAACTGATCCCATTTCAAGGGATGTGAGGGGTATATCTGAGCAGCAGTCCGAAGATATTTAATTCAACTGGATTTGCATATCATGGCGATGAGACGAACTCCATGACCAACAATGCACACCCAAACCATGTGACCTGAGGCTCACCCTAACCTGGGCCTTCCATGAGTTCTGCATGGCGATCTGTCGCATCCCCAGAGGCAGCTCACCCATTTCCATAAGATCAATTTTGGGCTACCTGCCTCACCAGCAGCAACCCTAGGGAAGGTACAGCAAGATGGGAAGGGGAGAAGTGGAGGGGGACAGTTGACATGGACCTGTAGTGGCCCTCAGGAGCATTCCTACTCCTCACAACTCCACATCAAGGCATATGTTTTTCTTTACTTAGGATCTGAAAGAAGTTGTCGCTGCTACTGTGGGTTCTGAACTGTTAGAGGTCTGCGTCTTTACAGTTGTTGCTTCATGTGGGTACTTTAAGAATCCTACTCCGGGAAGATGAAGGAAGAACTAGTTGCAGCTGCAGGGAGACCAACTAGAAGGAAATGTGTTCACAGGAACTTTATCCTCCCAAAAGTGTTCATAGGCAAAGAATAATTGAACTCAATTTTCTGAGTAGCACTAGGTAAGATGGTTTTGATTTTGTAGGATGGCAGTGATTAAGTTGTATTGCACCCTGCAGCTGGCACAGCATAGCCAAAGTCACTAAAGACCTGAACTTATTTGCCTCTGGCTCCTTGCAGGCTGCCTCAATAGATATGAGCAACATCAAACACTCTGCACTCAATGCATGAATTAAACAGGGACTGATGCAGTGTTCGCGAAAGCAAAACATATTCATGAATATCAGAAGCAGCAAAACAGGGCGTACACAGATGGTATGATTTCCTCCAAGAACAGGGCATTTGTTCACCCGCATCACTCTGTGGCTTCCTTCACATATGATTAGCTTGATAAATGACAAGGGTTTCTACTCTATGAATGTGTAACTGGTTATGTGATCACTGGCAGTGCATCATATAGATCTGTGCCCATTCTCCTGGCATCCGCCATAATACTTTTATATTTCGGCAATCCTCTTGCCCTTGCCTCTGCACAACAAGTTAATGACTTACTGCTTGGAGACTATCTCCTGCATACTTATCTCATGTCTCCTCTCAACAACCACATTTGGCCAAACTACACTACAATCAGAAACACGAGTCAACTGGAAGCCTCATCAAACAAACCACTGGAGTCTTGACACAATTCAGATCCCTCTACAGGTCTGGTTCCTTCCTGTGATATAGCGCACAAATAGTGTCCCATATGATAGTGGTTTGCTGTATGCTAGATAACGTTGCTTTGCAGCAGGCCAATTAGATAAATTTTGTAGCTCATTCTGGGAATTTGGAGCATTGTACTTGCACTGAAATTTAAATCATGCAATTCATGAATAATAGAATTTGAGAACAGACTGAAAAGTTCTTCCACTTTTCTTTGAATATTCTGTGGCTGGAAAATTACTGTATTTTTAGAAGTGTCCATTTTACAGCCATTTTAATCTTAGTTGAGGCTTGTACCGATTATCCCTACTCTCTATCTCCAAGCTCCTAACCAATTTCCTACATAAGCCAATAGGTTTCCTCCAGTTCCATGCACTTTCATATTTGTTAACAGTCTCTTGTGTGGAACCTTGCCAAATGCCTTTAGATTAGAGATACAGCACTGAAACAGGCCCTTCGGCCCACCGAGTCTGTGCCGACTATCAACCACCCATTTATACTAATCCTACACTAATCCCATATTCCTACCAAACATCCCCACCTGTCCCTATATTTCCCTACCACCTACCTATACTAGTGACAATTTATAATGGCCAATTTACCTACCAACCTGCAAGTCTTTTGGCTTGTGGGAGGAAACCGGAGCACCCGGAGAAAACCCACGCAGACACAGGGAGAACTTGCAAACTCCACACAGGCAGTACCCAGAATCGAACCCGGGTCCCTGGAGCTGTGAGGCTGCGGTGCTAACCACTGCGCCACTGTGCCGCCCTTCTGGATATAAATATAAATCATATAAATAATATTAATAGATACTCCCTTACTACCAGGTTAGCTACCTCCTCAAAATATTCAACTAGGTTTGTTAAACATGACTTACCCTTTATAAATCCATGTTGGCTCTCTCTGACCAGTTCATATTTGTCCAAGTGTTCAGTCACTGTCCTTAACAACAGATTCTAGTTACTTCCTCACAACAAACATTAGACCAATTGGTCTATAATTTCCTAGTTTATCTCTCCTGTCCTTTTTAAATAATGAAGTGGCATTGGCAGTTTTCCAAGCCTAGGAGATAATTCCTGAATCGAGTTTTGGAAGGCCATAGAGCCACCATTGGATGAAGACCATCAGTGTGATGAGGCAAGGACATTGATAACATGGAGGATGAAGAAGAAGCCAGGCAGTCCAACAGTTGGCTGCAACCAGAGCTTTTCCACAGCAGCTCCCAAAAAGATCGTCAACTCATAATCTGTGCTCCCCAGCATTAACAGTCAGAGCCAACAGATGTTCCAGTCCTTCCATCCTAAAATAAACAGCATCTAAATCCCAAAATTGACATTCAGGTGAACTAACATTTCAGGATCACCAGCTGCTACAGGAACACTCACTGCCCACTAATGGCTTTGTGGTTTTACTGGCTAAGACCTACACATTATCTATCACCCTAGTATGAGCCCATAGCATCTGTGCGAACTGCTTTCTTACATACTCCAGTGTTTCTGCAAGGTGCTTTCCCAGTTGCTGCAGCATGGAATTGGGGAGGCTGCTCTGACACATTCAAGAGCTCCTGAGATGCTGCTGGTCACTGACCTCCAGGAGCTTGATGCAAGAAGGCCAGCTGTAGACTGTAACAGCTCAGCATCTGCCCAGTCTTGCCCAGCTGGCTTTCTGGGACGAGGGTGGGCATTGTTTAAAAGGTTTGCAATGGTGCAGAAGTGCTGCCCTTTTGAGAGACGGTGTCATGTTCCATTTCCATTGCAAGACTGCTCCTGATATTGGGCTGTGGCTTAGTACATCTACCGATCTATTGCTGAGCAGACTGTAAGAAATGGTCTAAGAATCACTCCCCTAACCCTACCCTATGTAAGTAACTTAAATTACTAATATTGTCTTCTCAATAAATGGTTAAAGAAAGCTGTAACTTGGAAGGTTCCTGAAAACTGAACAGACAAACGGACTAGGTCCAAAATTCAATCTATTTTCTGCAAGTTTATGATAGTGAAAGAATTTGAAACTTAGAAGTTATGATTCTGGTCTTGTCAATATTGATCTGCTTATTTAGTTCATTAATACGGTCAGGGTAAAACAACTGGCTGTACCACTTTGGAGATCCTTACTGCACCATTATGCTCACTGCGGCATACTCAAATTACTTTTATCAGGAAAGTTTAAAGTAAGTTTACAGCATGAAGATCAGTGTACAGAAGGGTGTACATAACGGCGTGTGTCACTGTTCACACATTGCAGGAAATTCTGGGCCAATGTCACCTGCAACAATGTAACAACTCTTCAGCATTGGACTTAAGCAAAACCCCAGATTACAGAGTGGGGACTGAACCCACAATTTTATGATTCAGGGGCTACCAACTGAAGCTGGCATGAATATTTACATACTTGTTCTATATGTAACTAAGGCATTGCACTGTATATACAATATGTAATAGGTCTAAAAACACCATAACTACAAAGCAAAAATAAACTATGGAAATAATACTATCCGGAATACATTTTTTTTTAAGTAAAGGCCAATGAGAGTGTTGAACTGTAATTCTACCTTAAGCATTGCACAGTTCTGCCCACTTTGTATGTGGGGTGAATGCAGAGCAGTATAAATTGAACCATAAATAACTATTTTACTCAATGTAGAAGATATCATTGTCCTGCTCCTTTAAAGAAAATAGTGAGATGCAGCCACAGTTGGGAATTGTCCCATGTTGTGACATCATATTGGCAGTAGTGCACCAAACATGCAACAGTCTGTGCCCACTGGCATCCGGTATTAATGGCTATAATTAACAGCATTATCATGAAAATGTCCCAATTCTATTCCTAACTATATCCAGCAGGTACTGAGAAACTGCACAATACCCGCCGTCGTTAAGATGGCTGAAAACACTGCATTCATTGGTACTTCTGGAGTAAAGTATAAATAGAACAATAAATAGAACAAGCTGCAGCAGACGGCAGTATAAAATATTCAACACAGCTCAGCCCATTTGTGATCATCCATGCTTAAGAGTTTAGTATTCAGCAGCTTGAACTGCGATTTATACCATTCATGCGAGATAGGGTTCAAAAGCTTAAGGTCAAAACAAGAACAGAGATTTTTAGCATTGTGTATTCTCTACACTGCATTCCCTTCTGCCTTTTAACATTTGTGTTCATGACTGCACAACGTATCCTTTTAAAAATGTACAACTGGTGACAGATTCATGAGGTACAAAGCATACATAAATATTTTTGCTGTGTAATATTGTTCGAAATTCTGGCTGCAATAGGTTGAAAGTGATTACCTGTTAGCTTAGGTCATGGTCAATTGCAAACATTTATTCAGGGTCTCTTTAACAGTGTCAATAAGGTGAGAAAGCAAATATCTAAAAGGTATTCTAACCCTTTTTGGTGATAATTATATTTCAAAGACTAAAATCTCACTTTATTTGGGAGGAATTGTCAGTGAAAGGCAAAGGAAGGCCAACGAGTTTCCAATCTGTATGCACAGCACAGCCACATCCAGCAACTTGTCGCCTGCCCATTCTTAGCATTTACGTCAGTATGCGCCTGCTGAGCTGTTATATTCTGCTCATCTCTCCCAGTAGCAGATTTCTAAGCAAATATTCAAATACAAATGGTCCAGCGGAGCCACATTATCTGTTACGTTCACTCCACTTCCTTTCTTAAGTGTTCACTTAAGGCTGAAAGAATCACAAACAGATTTCGCAGAGATTTGCAGTAGGTTGGCACCTCACACATCCCACAGAGCTTGCTGTGATATTTAATTCGGGATGACTGACACAGCGTCGCCCGATTACGCTTCTTTATTAATTTCACCCCAAGACGGAAGCAAAGCTATTCTCACACTCAGCGGGGTTGTTTGGTCTTATTTTTATCAGGATTTAATTTGTTTGGGTGGAGGTTACCATATGGTGGAAAGCAAATTAATTCAAGAAACAAACCTAAAATGTGAATAATTATAATTTGTTTCTGAACTTTTACCCGCTCATCAACAACAGTTGGCTTCACTCTCTTTGCTTCATGCTGGCATATCTTAATTCACTGTGATTCGGCTCTCGTTCATTTTATTTTGCCTGTCTAAAGTGCCTCTGTTTACTGCCTATCCTTCCTTCATTGCATTCCGGAAGGATTTTATTGTCTTTGTCATTGTTTTAGGAGCCGTGTTGCCATGGTAAAACAATTGCAACACACTGATTTTCTACTAGGAGGAGAGCTCAATGACCTGATCCAATGTGTTCTAATGTGAAATCATCATTTAGCCAGTTGTTGTCTGATTACGGGTTTAATAATTTTATTTAAGTTTTAATCAGACAAAAAGAGGTAGAAATTTGTCTGGGCCCATCTTTGGTTAAGGGAGGGGTTTAAAAATTTTCAACATCCCTAACCCACCATGGACATTCTCATTGCCATTTTTATGTTGGTGATAAGCATGCCATGCAAATGTCCCGCCCAAGAAAGGCAGGGCGCATCATTAAAATATTTAAATCAGGATCCCAGAGTGAATTAAATTTAACAGTTGCCATGCGGGTGTTCCAGTGTTCAGGAAACCCAGCAGCAGTACTTTTTACAGCACTTCCTGTGGGCCAGGAGGAGCAGGACTGCTTGCCCCACCTTGAAGGAAGTTTTTGGCCTCCCCTCTGCCGATTGCGGCCTCTCTCTCTCCTCCGCAAGGCACAATCTGTAGCTCCCCTCCCTCCCAATTGCTGGAGACGATCTCCAAGGATCCCCACCTGCAGCCTCCTGAAGCTGGTTTACCCACTCAGCAATTGGCCATTCTGTCAATTTAATCGACTGCCGGTTGGGAAATGGAAAGAAAAAAAATGATAAATTTGGTGGAATCTTCACGGCCCCAGATTACCGGCTTCCCCTGCACCCTCCCCGGAGATACTATGGGCGGAATTTTATCAGACCTCTAGGAAAGGGCAGTGAGGCAAGGGAGCAGGGGGCTGTCACAAAATTGTGATGGGAGACAGTGGGGTGGAGTGCCTGTAGCCTTCCCAATGCCATTGAATATTGTCAGGGGTGGGGAAGGTCAAGGACAACCTGCCCGCCTTTGGCCAATTGAGGTCCTTAAGTGGCCTATTAGTGACCACTTAAGGGCCCCTTCCCGCCACCGCTGGCATTTTACCAGCAGTTGGTGGAACCCTGCCATGCGGGGAGGCTGCCCAATAAAACCTGACAGCCTGCCTGTGGGCTGAGGGTAACCCTCCTGCTAGAAACATAGAAAATAGGAGCAGGAGTAGGCCATTCGGCCCTGCTCCGTCATTCATTATGATCATGGCTGATCATCCAACTGAGTAACCTGTTCCCGCTTTCGCCCCATACCCTTTGATCCCTTTAGACCCAAGAGCTATATCTAACTCCTTCTTGAAAACATTCAATGTTTTGGCCTCAACCGCTTTCTGTGGTAGCGAATTCCACAGGCTCACCACTCTCTGGGTGAAGAAATTTCTCCTCATCTCTGTCCTGAAAGGTTTACCCCCTATCCTTAGTCTATGACCCCTGGTTCTGGACTCCCCCACCATCAGGAACATCCTTCCTGCATCTACCCTGTCAAGTCCTGTTAAGATTTTATAGGTTTCTATGAGATCCCCCCTCACTCTTCTGAACTCCAGCAAATATAATCCTAACTGACTCAATCTCTCCTCATACGTCAGTCCCGCCATCCCAGGAATCAGTCTGGTAAACCTTCGCTGCACTCCCTCTATAACAAGAACATCCTTCCTCAGATAAGGAGACCAAAACTGCACACAATATTCCAGGTGTGGCCTCACCAAGGCCCTGTATAACTGCAGCAAGACATCCCTGCTCCTGTACTCGAATCCTCTCGCTATGAAGGCCAACATACCATTTGCTTTTTTTACAGTCTGTTGCACCTGCATGCTTACCTTCAGCGACTGGTGTACGAGAACACCCAGGTCTCGCTGCATATTCCCCTCTCTCAGTTTATAGCCGTTCTGATAATAATCTGCTTTCCTGTTTTTGCCACCGAAGTGGATAACCTCACATTTAACCACATTATACTGCATCTGCCATGCTTTTCCCACTCACTCAACTTGTCCAAATCACTCTGAAGCCTCTCTGCATCCTCCTCACAACTCACCCTCCCACACAGTTTTGTGTCATCTGCAAATTTGGAGATATTACATGTAGTTCCCTCATCTAAATCATTAATATATATTGTGAATAGCTGGGGTCCTAGCACCGATCCCTGCGGTATCCCACTAGTCACTGCTTGCCATTCGGAAAAAGACCCATTTATCCCTACTCTTTGTTTCCTGTCTGCCAACCAATTTTCTATCCATCGCAATACACTACCCCCAATCCCATGCTCTTTAACTTTACATGCTAATCTCTTATGTGGGACTTTGCCGAAAGCCTTATGAAAGTCCAAATAAACCACATCCACTGGCTCCCCTCATCAACTCTACTGGTTACATCCTCAAAGAATTCTAGTAGATTTGTCAAGCATGATTTCCCTTTCGTAAATCCATGCTGACTCTGCCCGATTCTACCACTGTTCTCCAAGTGCTCTGCTATAAAATCTTTGATAATGGACTCTAGAATTTTCCCCACTACCGATGTTAGGCTGACTGGTCTATAATTCCCTGCTTTCTCGCTACCTCCCTTTTTAAATAGTGGGGTTATATTAGCTATCCTCCATCTGTAGGAACTGTTCCAGAGTCTACAGAATCTTGGAAGATGACCACCAATGCATCCACTATTTCTAGGGCCACTTCCTTAAGTACTCTGGGATGAATACCATCAGGCCCTGGGGATTTATCGGCCTTCAATCCCATCAGTTTCCCCAACATCATTTCTCTACTAATACTGATTTCCTTCAGTTCCTCTCTCTCACTGAGCCCTGTGTTCCCCAACATTTCTGGTATGATATTTGTGTCCTCCTTTGTGAAGACAAAACCAAAGTATTCATTTAGTTGGTCAGCCATTTCTTTATTCCCCATAATAAAATCCCCTGTTTCTGACTGTAAGGGACCTACATTTGTCTTCATCAATCTTTTACTCTTCATATAGCTATAGAAACTTTTACAGTCAGTTTTTATGTTCCCCGCAAGCTTGCTCTCGTACTCTATTTTCCCCTTCTTAAATCAATCCTTCGGTCCTCCTTTGCTGAATTCTAAACTGCTCCCAATCCTCAGGTCTGTTGTTTTTTCTGGCAAATTTATATGCCCCTTCCTTGGATCTAATGCTATCTCTAATTTCCCTTGTAAGCCATGGTTTGACTACCTTTCCTGTTTTACTTTTGCGCCAGACAGGGATAAACAATTGTTGCAGTTCATCCATGCGTTCTTTAAGTGTTTGCCATTGCCTATCCACCATCATCCCTTTAAGTAACGTTTCCCAACCATCATAGCCAACTCATGCCTCATACCTTCGTAGTTTCCTTTACTAAGATTCAGGTCTCTAATCTCACAAACAACTACGTCACTCTCCATCTTGATTGGAGAACAATCTCTGTCCCACAAAGGCAAAGGCCACCCTTGTGGCAACAAACTCCCCATCTCACCCTCACCAATCAACACCTTATGCTTTGCCAGGGCCTGCCTGACTAGCCCCGGCGAACCCGGCCCACTTACCATCACTCTGGGCCTCCAGCACTGCTCCTAGTCCGAAGTCTACTACAGTACCAGCAGTGGCCACCACTCCTGATGACACTGTTGGAACTGCTGAGCTTTCCGCCTTCTGATTGGCCGGCAGCTCTTGGAGGCGGGATCCCAGTCCTTGAAGAGACAGGGACCCCAGCACCAGGCAGTTAATTGCTTAAGCACCGTAAATTGCAGCTAGTCCCCCAAATGGCCAACGTGGGGTTCCTCTCACCTCTCTGGCCTGCGTCAGGACCCATGCCACCAGCATAAAATTCAGCCCTCTATCTCCAGCTTCTGTGCTGTTAGTACAGGTGTCAAATGGTACCTACAGTATAAGAACGCCATTAACATTGTGAATACTTTGACAAAAATGTAACTGTGCATGTCTCTTGATGCAAGATAATATAGATTTGTTTTAATTATTTATGTAATAATTACCATGTCATATTTGATAACTATATTTGATAAATACTATAAACTCACAAATGGAAAATATATAACTATTGCTAACCTATTATTATGCTGGCAAGTAACTTTATCACTGGACCTGTTATTTCAAGTAACCTCCAAGGATTACATGACATTTCTCACAAACTCTCACTGAATGAACTCAAGAAATGTATTACTGTTCATTATTTTAGATGATTCAGGTTAAAGCTTGATTGTCGCTGTGTTTGAAAAAGTGAGCAATACACAATATTGAACTGGCACTAGCACAGAGGCATAAAATGAAGACAAATCAATTCATAATTATTTTTATTCATTCATGGGATGTGGGCTTCGCTGGCTAGGCCAGCATTTACTGCCCATCCTTAATTGCCCCTGAGAAGGTGGTGATGAGCTGCCTCATTGAACTGCTGCAGGTGGAAGTAGACCCACAGTGCTGTTAGGAAGGGAGTTCCAAGATATTGGCCTAGCAATGAAGAAGCAATGGTGATATATTTCCAAGTCAGGATGGTGTGAGACTTGAATGAGGAACTTGCATGTGGTGGTGTTCCCATGTGTCTGCTGCACTTGTCCTTCTAGGTGGTAGAGATCATGGATTTGGAAGGTGCTGCTGAAGAATCCTCGGTGAGTTGCTGCAGTGCATCTTGTAGATGGTACACACTGCTGCTACCCTGTGTTGGTGGTGAAGGGGGGAAATGTTTAAGGTGGTGGACAGGGTGCCAATTAAGCAGGCTGCTTTGTTCTGGATGGTGTCGAACTCCTTGAGTGTTGTTGGAGCTGCAGCCATCCAGGCAAGTGGAAAGTATTCCATCACACTCCTGACTTGTGCCTTGTAAATGGGGAGTCAGGAGGTGAGTCACTTGCTACAAAATACCCAGCCTCTGACCTGCTCTTGTAGCCACAATATTGATGTGGCTGGCCCAGTTAAGTCTCTGCTCAATTGTGACTCCCAGGATGTTGATGGTAGGGAATTTGGTGATGCGAATGCTGTTGAATGTCAACGGGAGGTGGTTTAACTTCCTCATGCTGGAGATGGTGGTTGTCTTGCACTAGTGTTGCATGAATGTTACTTGCCACTTACCAGCCCAAGCCTGAATGTTGTCCAGGTCTTGCTGTAGAAGGGGCAGGCAGTCAGTGCAGGAATCCCCTGTGGCTATCCCCCTCTCTAACAAGTATACCGTTTTGGATACTGTTGGGGGGGATGGCCTATCAGGGGAAAACAGCAGCAGCCACAGCAGTGGCACCACGGCTGGCACTGTTGTTCAGCAGGGAGGGACAAAGCGCAGAAGAGCAATAGTTATAGGGGACTCTATAGTCAGGGGCACAGATAGGCACTTCTGTGGACGTGAAAGAGACTCCAGGAAGGTATGTTGCCTCCCTGGTACCAGGGTCAAGGATGTCTCTGAACGGACAGAGGGCATTCTGAAGGGGGAGGGTGACCAGCCAGAGGTTGTGGTACACATCAGTACCAATGACATAGGCAGGAAGAGTGATCAGGTCCTGCAAGGGGAGTTTAGGGAGTTAGGAAGTAAGTTAAAAAACAGGACCTCTAGGGTTGTAATCTCTGGATTCATCCCTGTGCCACGTGCTAGAAATTGGAAGATAGTGCAGCTAAACACGTGGCTAAGCAGCTGGTGTAGAAGGGAGGGTTTCAGATATCTGGACCATTGGGCTCTCTTCAGGGACAGATGGGACCTGTACAAGAAGGACGGGTTGCATCTAAACTGGAAGGGCACTAATATCCTGGCTGCAAGGTTTGCGAGCGTCACTCAGGAGGGTTTAAACTAGTGTGGCAGGGGGGTGGGAACCATAGCAGTAGGACAGCTAGTGAAGTAAATGAGGAGGACATAGTAAATAAGGCCAGTAGGACTAAGAGGAAGAGCAGGCAGGGAGATGTTGCTGAGCACAGCGGGACTGGTGGTCTGAAGTGCATTTGTTTCAATGCGAGAAGTGTAACAGGTAAGGCAGATGAACTTAGAGCTTGGATTAGTACTTGGAAATATGATGTTGTTGCTATTACAGAGGCTTGGTTGAGGGAAGGGCAGGATTGGTAGCTAAATGTTCCAGGCTTTAGAAGCTTCAGGCGGGATAGAGGGGGATGTAAAAGGGGTGGGGGAGTTGCATTACTGGTTAAGGAGAATATCACAGCTATACTGCGGGAGGACACCTCAGAGGGGTCATGCAGCGAGGCAATATGGGTGGAGCTCAGGAATAGGAAGGGTGCAGTCACGATGTTGGGGGTTTACTACAGGCCTCCCAACAGCCAGCGGGAGGTAGAGGAGCAGATATGTAGACAGATTTTGGAAAGATGTAAAGGTAACAGGGTTGTAGTGGTGGGTGATTTTAACTTCCCCAATATTGACTGGGACTCACTTAGTGCTAGGGGCTTGGATGGGGCAGAATTTGTGAGTAGCATCCAGGAGGGCTTCTTGAAACAGTATGTAGATAGTCCAACTAGGGATGGGGCCATTCTGGAACTGGTATTGGGGAATGAGCCCGGCCAGGTGGTCGAAGTTTCAGTGGGGGAGCATTTCGGGAGCAGTGACCATAATTCCATAAGTTTTAAGATACTTGTGGATAAGGATAAGAGTAGTCCTCGGGTGAAGGTGCTAAATTGGGGGAAGGCTAATTACAACAATATTAGGCAGGAACTGAAGAATTTAGATTGAGGGCGGCTGTTTGAGGGTAAATCAACATCTGACATGTGGGAGTCTTTCAAACGTCAGCTGATTAGAATCCAGGACCAGCATGTTCCTGTGAGTAAGAAAGACAAGTTTGGCAAGTTTCTGGAAGCTTGGATAACACAGGATATTGTGAGCCGAGTCAAAAAGAAAAAGGAAGCATTTGTAAGGGCTGGAAGGCTAGGAACAGATGAAGCACTTGAGGAATATAAAGACAGTAGGAAGGAACTTAAGCAAGGAGTTAGGAGGGCTAAAAGGGGTCATGAAAAGTCATTGGCAAACAGGATTAAGGAAAATCCCAAGGCTTTTTATACATATATAAAGTGCAAGAGGGTAACCAGGGAAAGGGTCGGCCCACTCAAGGACAGAGATGGGAATCTATGCGTGGAGCCAGAGGAAATGGGCGAGGTGCTAAATGAGTACTTTGCATCAGTATTCACCAAGGAGAAGGACTTGGTGGATGATAAGCCCAGGGAAGGGAGTGCAGATAGTCTCAGTCATCTCATTATCAAAAAGGAGGAGGTGTTGGGTGTCTTGCAAAGCATTAAGGTAGATAAGTCCCCAGGGCCTGATGGGATCTACCCTAGAATACTGAGGGAGGCAAGGGAAGAAATTGCTGGGGCCTTGACAGAAATCTTTGCATCCTCATTGGCTACAGGTGAGGTCCCAGAGGACTGGAGAATAGCCAATGTTGTTCCTTTGTTTAAGAAGGGTGGCAAGGATAATCCAGGAAATTATAGGCCAGTGAGCCTTACGTCAGTGGTAGGGAAACTATTAGAGAGGATTATTCGGGACAGGATTTACTCCCATTTGGAAACAAACAAACTTCTTAGCGAGAGACAGCATGGTTTTGTGAAGGGGAGGTCGTGTCTTACTAATTTGATTGAGTTTTTTGAGGAAGTGACGAAGATGATTGATGAAGGAAGGGCGGTGGATGTTGTCTATATGGACTTTAGTAAAGCCTTTGACAAGGTCCCGCATGGCAGACTGGTGCAAAAGGTGAAGTCACACGGGATCAGAGGTGAGCTGGCAAGATGGATACAGAACTGGCTCAGTCACAGAAGACAGAGGGTAACAGTGGATGGGTGTTTTTCTGAATGGAGGGATGTGACTAGTGGTGTTCCGCAGGGATCAGTGCTGGGAACTTTGCTGTTTGTAGTATATATAAATGATTTGGAGGAAAATGTAGCTGGTCTGATTAGTAAGTTTGCGGACGACACAAAGGTTGGTGGAGTTGCGGATAATGATGAGGATTGTCAGAGGATACAGCAGGATATAGATCGGTTGGAGACTTGGGCGGAGAAATGGCAGATGGAGTTTAATCCGGACAAATGTGAGGTAATGCATTTTGGAAGGTCTAATGCAGGTGGGATACAGTAAATGGCAGAACCCTTAGGAGTATTGACAGGCAGAGAGATCTGGGCATACAGGTCCACAGGTCACTGAAAGTAGCAACGCAGGTGGATAAGGTAGTCAAGAAGGCAAAAGGCATGCTTGCCTTCATCGGTCGGGGCATAGAGTATAAAAATTGGCAAGTCATGTTGCAGCTGTACAGAACTTTAGTTAGGCCACACTTAGAATATTGCGTGCAATTCTGGTCGCCACACTACCAGAAGGACGTGGAGGCTTTGGAGAGGGTACAGAGGAGGTTTACCAGGATGTTGCCTGGTCTGGAGGGCATTAGCTATGAGGAGAGGTTGGAAAAACTCGGATTGTTTTCACTGGAACGACGGAGGTGGAGGGGCGACATGATAGAGGTTTACAAAGTTATGAGCGGCATGGACAGAGTGGATAGTCAGAAGCTTTTTCCCAGGGTGGAAGAGTCAGTTACTAGGGGACATAGGTTTAAGGTGCGAGGGGCAAAGTTTAGAGGGGATGTGCGAGGCAAGTTTTTTTGCACAGAGGGTGGTGAGTGCCTGGAACTTGCTGCCAGGGAAGGTGGTGGAAGCAGATACGATAGCGACGTTTAAGAGACATCTTGAAAAATACATGAATAGGAAGGGAATAGAGGGATATGGGCCCCGGAAGTGCAGAAGGTGTTAGTTTCGGCAGGCATCAAGATCGGCGCAGGCTGGGAGGGCCGAATGGCCTGTTCCTGTGCTGTTCTGTTCTTTGTTCTTTGTATGCAGGCACTGACTACTTTTATCTGAGGAGTTGCAAATGGAACTGAACACTGTGCAATCATCAGCAAACATCCCCACTTCTGACTTTATCATGGAGGGAAGATCGTTGATGAAGCAGCTGAAGGTGGTCGGGAGTAGTACATTGCCCTAAAAAAAAACTCCGACAGCGATGTCCTGGAGCTGAGTTTTTTTGGCCTCCAAGAACTATTCCCATCTTCCTTTGTGCCAGGTGTGACTCCAACCAGTTTTGAGTTTTCCCCAATTCCCATTGACTTCAATTTTACAAGGGCTCCTTAATGCCACACACAGTCAAATGCTGCCTTTATGTCAAGTGCAGTCAGTCATTCTCACCTTACCTCTGGAATTCAGCTCTCTAGTCTATGTTTGGACCAAGGGCGTAATGAGATCTGCAGCTGAGAGGTCCTGGTGGAACCCAAACTGAGCATCAGTGAGTAGGTTACTGGTGAGTAAAGTGACACTTGGTAACATTGTCGCGACACCTTCCAATCACTGTGTTGATGATTTAGAGTAGACTGATGGGACAGTAATTAGCCAATTTGGATTTGTCCTGTCTTTCATGGCTGGGACATACCCTGGGCAATTTTACACTTTATCAGGTAGATGCCAGTTTTGTAGTTATATTGGAACAACTTCGGTACAACTAGTTCTGGAGCACAAGTCTTCAGCATTACAGCCGGGATGTTGTCAAGACCTTTCCTGTATCTAGTGCACTCAGCTGTTTCTTGATATCACATGGAATGAATCAAATTGGCTGAAGACTGGCATCTGTGATGCTGGGGACCACAGTAGGAGGCTGACATATATCATCCACTGAGCATTTTTGACTGAAAATGGTTGCAAATGCTTCAGCCTTGTCTTTTGTACTCACGTGCTGGGCTCTGCCATCATTTGAGGATGGAGTTGTTCATGGAGCCCTCTCCCCTCCCCCCAATTAGCTGCTTGAATGTCCACCACTATTCACGCCTGGATGTGGCAGGACTGGACTGCAGAGCTTTGATGCAATTCCTTGGTTGTGGGATCGCATCCTGTTTCCACTGTTTAGCATGCATGTAGTCCTGTAGTTTCACCAGGTTGGCATTTCATTTTAGGTAAACCTGGTGCTGCTCCTGGCATGCGCTTCTACACTACTCATTAAACTAGGGTTGGATCTCCAGCTTGATGGTAGTGGTAGAGTGAGGGAAATGCTAGGTTATAAGGGTACAGATTGTGACGGAATATAATTCTGGTGTTGCTGATGGCCCACGGCAGATCATTGTTGTCTGGTTTTCAGCTGCTAGATTTGTTCTGAATCTATCCCATTTCGCACAGTGGTAATGCCACAAAACATGATGGAGGGTGTCCTCAGTGTTAAGACAGGACTTCATCTCTACAGGACTGTGCAGTAGTCACTTCTACCAATACTGTCATGGACAGATGCACCTGTGACAGGTAGATTGGTGAAGATGAGGTCAAGTAGGTTTTCCCCTCTTGTTGGTTCTCTCACTACCTACCACAAGCCCAGTCTGGCAGATATGTCCTCAGGACTTGGCCAGCTCGGTCAGTAGTGATGCTACCGAGCCACTCTTGGTGGCAACATTGAAGTCCCTCACCCAGAGTACATTCTGTGCCCTTGCTACCCTCAGTGCTTCTTCCAAGAGGAGTACTGATTCATCAGCTGAGGGAGGGCAGTAGGTGGTAATGAGCAGGAGGTAGCCTTGCCCACCTTCAATCTGATGCCTTGAGACTTCATGGAGTCTGGAGTCAATATTGAGGACTCCAAGGCCACTCCCTCCTGACTGTATACCACTGTGCTGCCACCTCTGATGAGTTTGTCCTGCCAGTGGTACAGGATATACCCAGGATATAATGGTTGAAAGGTACGATTCTGTGAGCATGACTATGTTAGGCTGTTGCTTTACTAGCCCATGGGGCAGCTCTTCCAATTTTGGCACAAGTCCCAAGAGGAGGACTTTACAGGGTTGATTGGGCTGGATGTGCCTTTGTTGTATCCAGTGCCTAGGACAATGCCAGGTGGTCTGTCCAGGTTTATTCTTAGGATGGTTTGTCAAAGTAATTTCACAGAACTGAGCAGCTTGCTAGTTCATTTCAGAGGGCAGTTAAGAGTCAACCACATTGCTGTGGATCTGGAGTCACATGTAGGCCAGACCGGGTAAGAATGGCAGATTTCTTTCCCTAAAGGACACTGGTGAATCAGATGAGTTTTCATGACAATCCAGTAGTTTCATGGCCACGATGACTGACACTCGCTTATTATTCCAGATTTATTTAATTAACTCAATTTAAATTCCCCAGCTGTCGTGGTGGGATTTGAACTCATGTCTCCAGATCAGTAGTTCAGGCCTCTGGACTAATATCCAGTAACAAAACTACTATGCTACCATACTCGTGATTATTGCAGCAATTTATGTGATCTATACTAAAGCAGTTTGGCAGAAAGCAGTAGACGATGGGGAACTGAAGAATTAACGCCATCAGTTATCCTGCCATATGAAAGCAATTGAAGAACAGACAAGGAGATAAGGAGAGGGAAAAGCCAGTTGATCGACAAACTCCCCTTTACAGTTGTGAGCAAAGCTCTTTTCCAAATAGTGTACTTCAGACATCATCAGTCTGTACATGTCATCAACACTCAGATGACAGAGAACATCGAGCCCAAGAGGTCAGTGTAGTTTATCAGGATTATTATAGTAAATGACATAACAACAACAACAACTTATATTTATATAGCAGCTTTAACATAATAAAACGTCCCAAGGTGCTTTACAGGAGCATAATAAAATGAAGTATGACAACAAGCCACAAAAGGAGATATTAGGTCAGATGACTAAAAGCTTGGTCAAAGAAGTAGATTTTAAGGAGTGCCTTAAAGGAGGAAAGTGAGGTGGAGAGGCAGAGAGGGGTAGGGAGGGCATTCCAGAGCTTGGGGCCTAGGCAACTGAAGGCGCGGCCACCAATGGTGGAGTGATTAAAATCAGGGATGCATAAGAGGCCAGAATTAAAGGAGCACAGATATCTTGGAAGGTTGTGGGGCTGCAGGAGATTACAGTGATAAGGACGGGTGAGGCCATGGAGGAATCTGAAAACAAGGATTAGAATTTTAAAATGAATACATTTCTTGTTTGGGAGCCAATGTAGGTCAGCGAGCACAGGGGTGATAGGGGAATGGGACTTTGTTCGAGCTAAGACACAGACAACAGAGTTTTGGATGACCTCACGTTTACAGAGAGTAGAATATGGGAGACCAGCCAGGAATGCATTGGAATAATCAAGTCGAGAGGTAACGAAGGCTTGAATGAGGGTTTCAGCAGCAGCCGAGCTGAGACGGGGCAAAGTTGGGCGATGTTACGGAGGTGGAAATAGGCAGTCTTAGTGATGGCACGAATAAGAGGTCAGAAGCTCATCTAGGGTTCAAATGTGACACCAAGGTTGCAAACAGACTGGCTTAATCTCAGAATGTTGTAAGGAAGAGGGATGGAGTCAGTAGCTAGGGAACAGAGTTCGGAGTGGGGACCGAAAACAACGGCTTCAGTCTTCCCAATATTAAATTGGAAGAAATTTCTGCTCATCCAGAACTGGATGTTGGATAAGCAGTCTGATAATTTAGCAACAGTGGAGGAATGGAGAGCAGTGGTGGTGAGGTGGAGTTGAGTGTCATCAGCGTACCTGTGAAAACTAATGCTGTGCTTTCCGATGATACTGCTGAGGGGTAGCATGCAGACAAGAAATAGGAGGGGAGCAAGGATAGATCCTTGGGGGACACCAGAGATAACATTGCAGGAGCAGGAAGAGAAGCCATTGTAAGTTACTACAATTAGATAGATAAGAATGGAACCAGGTGAGAGCAGTCCCACCCAACTGGATGACGTGGAGAGGCGATGGAGGAGGATAGTGTGATCAACGATGTCAAAGGCTGCAGATAGGTCGGGAAGGACGAAGGGGGTAAGTTTACCTATGTCACAGTCACATAGGATGTCATTTGACTTTGATAAGAGCTGTTTCAGTACTATGGCAGAGGCACTAAACCACCACTAAACAGCTGAGAGGACTGGATACAACAAAGGCTTTGGGTCTTGATAACATCCCAGCTGCAGTGCTGAAGACTTGTGCTCCTGAATTAGCTATGTCTCCAGTGAGCTGTTCCAGTACAGCTAACCAGCAGACAGCAGTAGACGATGGGGAAACTAAAGAATTGACGCCATCACTTATCCAGCCACCTGAAAGCAAGTGATCTTTCTTCCATATACAGCACACATTTAGTTTATCAGTAACTGGATACACAAGGCATTTTAGAGTTCCATGGTTATTTTTAAGTCTTTAACAAATGCTCCAGACTAATCATTCAAGTCAAATTGAAGAGTCAGTAGCAGTATTCTTTAATGAGTTTGGCAAGTTCACCAAGTGTCTTGTCTGCTCTTCACTGCTGAAAATTACTTTGTAGTGGAAAAAGTGCAGAAATTGCATCTATATTGGATAAATTCATTTGGCGCAGAAAAGCCACAAATAGTGACTAGGCGTTTTGCCAATGGCTTGTGACCGTTTCTCGAGCCTCAGTGATCAGAAGACATTGGGGAAGATTTTCAACTACTGCCCACCAATTTCTCACCTTCAAGGCAGTTGAAAGTCCAGGCGTTAGGCACCTGGCTACCCTGTTAATGCTCAAGGACCACCCCACCCAATAGTCAGGTGGGCCTGTAAATGGGTGAGCAGCACACCTACTAGTTGTGGCAGGTTAAATACCCAAATCAGAATCCTACATGTAGTTAGAAGGCCCCGTTTATAATTGTCAATACAAGTAGCCAGAGCCTGTGTCGCTCAATTAGACCAAGCTTAAGGGGATCGATGGTAATCACTGAAGGAAAGGCCCAGCATGGGAACAGGATGGTTTTGGGCCTTTGACAACCCGCAAACAGGACACCCGTTTGGTGCCAGCATCATTCAAGTGAGGCCCAAATCCAAAAATGGTTTGCACTTCCTGATGCTGGCTTTGAGTGAGCAGCAGGAGCTCTCTGCCGACTTAGTGTCTTTTTTAGGCAGAGGTCTAATATCGTCCCCATTGGGCTGAATTTATTTGAGCTCCCGACATCGGGCTCCGTGGTGGGGGGGGTGGTGCCAGAAGATCGCAGAGGCAGCAGCCCGCCACGGAGCCCGACGCCAGGATTGCTGGACCCAATCTTCCTGGCGGCAGCGAGGCTCTGTGGCGCGCCACCCCCCTCACCACCGCGCTCGGTGACAGGACCCAGCTTAAATATTGAAATTAACTTTATGCATACATTTAAATCCAATTTACTGTCAGATCCAGATCTTCAGTGTGATGGGCGGCACTCACGTGCCTTCACTTTCTCATCCAGGGAAAGCCGGCATCACCAAGGTGGGGAAGGGGATCAGAGCATTTTTAGTGTAGTGGGATGGGGGGGGGGGGGGGGGGGGGTGGTGGTCAACTCTGCATTTGTAGTGCTTGGGGAGGGAAGGGGTGGCTTTGTGCAGTTGTTAGGGGGGTGGGGAAGAGGGGTCAACTCTGCACTTTGTGCAGCTGAGGGGAGAACAGGTCAACTCTGCAATTTCAATGTATTGCCGCATGGGGGGGATGGGCCAAACATTTTTTTTTTTTTAGTGTAGTGGGGGTTTGGGGAGGGTGGGGGAACAGGGGAAACACTAAAACTAAACTAAACTACATTCTCTGAGCAGGCCTGGCAGCCCTTTAAAAATGGCAACAGCGCCTGCACAGAGACAGCTGAGACCGTTTACGGCATCGCTGAGGCTGCCCCTACCACGTGATTGGTGGGGGAATGGTGGGGGGAGGTGGGAGGTGGCCAACCTGCATATTCAAAGGCGCTCAAGATCATGGTGGCGTGCGACCCGCACATTTTTGTCCACTCGCAGCCACTCACGGCAGCGGGAAAATAAAATCCAGCCCATTGACTTGCAGAGTTAAATCTCGTAGCAGCTTGGACTGTACATTTCGCTTTGACTTTATTATTGCAATTATGGCACAAGTGTAGGAAACTGCTATATGAGCAATAATTTATTTTTACGCTGAAACAGTTTTTACACCAATGGTGCCACTATACTTTCCAGTGAAGAACACCATTAAAATCTGTTACATAAATGCAAAGGATTCCTCTCTAAAATGGTGCCAAAATGAAAGACAGACCTCAATACCTCTGTCAAAAAAATAACTCAAGTGCAGCTGTGATAGAAAAAGAAATAAACATTTCAATTCATTTATGCTGATCAATGTGAGTGTTGAGATTCCATCTCTGACCCACAGAATCAGTGTTGTGCATTCTTCAATCTGCAACACAGAAACAAGGTAATTTTTAGTTTAGTTTAGAGATACAGCACTGAAACAGGCCCTTCGGCCCACCGAGTCTGTGCCGAACATCAACCACCCATTTATACTAATCCTACACTAATCCCATATTCCTACCAAACATCCCCACCTGTCCCTATATTTCCCTACCACCTACCTACACTAGTGACAATTTATAATGGCCAATTTACCTATCAACCTGCAAGTCTTTTGGCTTGTGGGAGGAAACCGGAGCACCCGGAGAAAACCCACGCAGACACAGGGAGAACTTGCAAACTCCACACAGGCAGTACCTGGAATCGAACCCGGGTCCCTGGAGCTGTGAGGCTGCGGTGCTAACCACTGCGCCACTGTGCCACTGTGCCGCCCTTCTATCAGCTCTGCCTCAGTTGCAGAAAAACATTCTCTGCTACACCAGTGTCATATTGTTATGTCTACAATTAGATATACCATGGCCTTTCTCAATGAGATTGCCAATTTAGCACTGAAATGTCCTTAGTATGGCTTTGGAAGTGGATTGAGATTGCCCAAACTTATTTTACATAGACCCTTACATAGAGGACTTTCATCCAAACCAGCTCCCAGATTCAAAATCATGAGGGGTCTGGATGGAGTATATAGGGAGAAACTGTTCTCACTCGTGAAAAGATCGAGACCGAGAGGACATAGATTTAAAGTAATGGGTAAGAAGAAGCAAAAGCGACATGAGCAACAGCTTTTTTCATGCAGCGAGTGGTTAAGGTCTGGAATGCACTGCCTGGGAGTGTTGTGGAAGCAGGTTCAATTGAAGCATTGAGAAGGGAATTAGACTGTTATATGAAAAGGAAGAATGTGCAGGATTACGGGGAGAAGGCGGGGGAATGGCACTAAGCGAACTGCACGTCCGGTGAGCCGGTGTGGACAGGATGGGCCGAGTGGCCTCCTTCTGTGCTGTAATAATTCTGTGATTCTGAGGTGAAAGACCAATATCCAATCTGTTGTACCAACTCTACTCAATACATAAGAATTCTAAGCTGTCCTTTTCCCCATGCGATTCTGAGTGGTAGAGATGATTCTGGAACTTACACTGAACAATATCATTTTGCAAGGACTGAATCTATTTGTGTCACGTTCCAGGTCTGCTATGTTAGCAAAGGAATGAACCCATTCAAACAAGGGTCTATATTAAATAACGGACAGAGTAATGTGATGCATTAAGTGTTAATATGAAAATATGGAATAGCCTAATTTCCAGGATAAAGTAAGTTACTCTACTTTGAAGCCATGGACAGCAAAAAAAATTCTAATTATAATGCAAACAGCATGGGGTAGTTCTTGACTTTCCCCACAGGGCAGAAAACTGGCAGTAGCTGTTCGGCTGCCTGATTTACACCCCGCCCGATTTATATTTCCATTAACTTCAAGATAAGTTTAAATCTACCTCCATGAGTTACTCACGCTGCAAGGTTATAGGTTGGTTGTAGTCATTCATTACCAAGTTGCTTTTAGGAATTGCACAGCTCCAAGCAGCTTACAAAATAATTGCAGCTGACTTTCATATGGTTTCTATAATTGAATTATATTTTGTATCTGTGCTGCTGTAACCAAGGCCTCCTGAGCAATGTAAAATCAAAATTAAGGAGCTGTTTCTGATAAGTTTTATTAGTAAATAAATCTGTGGGGGACTAAACCTTTAACCTCATCCAGGAGGTTTTTTTTCTTCATTTACTTAATTATTTTTGGCCATTTACAGTTGTTAAGGTAAGTGGTGGAAAATCCTTTTGCTCTGAATGCATTACTTCTTTTCAAGTTAGGTCAGTTAAGAGTGTAACAGGAGATGAATTTCAATTCTCAATGCAGTTCCCAAAGGACAAAGGTCTGGAGTATTAAACAACTTGTAAATTCAGCAGTAGTCTTGTAAGAGATATTAAAATATCATTATGCGGAGTAGGTATAAGCAGAAGAAATAATGGAAATCATAAGATAAACAAATGCAATTAGCTAAATATATCATTAGATTAGCTTAACACTACACAGAGATGCTTTACAACTTCTGCCCAAAACGGGCACAAAGGGGTTGTACTATCCATTTCAAAGTGATTTTCTGGTTTAGGCTCCATTCAATTGCCTTTGGCGAGCTTCGGGCACCAAAAGGGCACCATACTACGGCCAGCTGGTTTTGGGAGAGCAGGAGATTGTCGGGCTCTTGCACTGAGCCAGCCAGCCAGTTGATTCTGAAGCAGAGGGAAGTGTTGACCCTGGAGGGAGTGGTCAGGCATGGGGTGGTGGTATATCTGTCATGCTTTCTCCTGCTACACATAAGGTGTCCCAAAAATTTTTTTAGGGTCTTTTCCTGAGCATCCGCCAGCTGTTGTTTTAAGGACCGCTGGTTAGTCCACTCAATGCCTGGTAGAATGGGTGGGCCATGCACAGCAGGAGCTCCACCTGTTTGTACATGACAATTGCAGACTTGGTTCTACAAACAAGCTCTCACTGGAAACAGGTGGGCATGCTGCGCATTCATTTACAAGCCCACATGGAAAATGCAACCCTGGGCACCAATGGACTGGCCAAGGCTACCAGGGTGTCCCTTCCCCCAGATTTTTCAACTGCCAACCCTTCACTTTTCAGCAGTGTAATGAGCAGCCACCTGTTGTAAATGGACCCCACATTCCTTGCCCAAGTACTGGGTGATCCAACCAGAAATATTTTAAGATTTCTTACCAACTCCAACATAAATGAAATGTCTAGTTGTTAGACAAAAGCAAGTCATTTCACTCACCCTCCAAAAATGAAACATGGAAGTTGCAAATTTTTTTCACTGTCATTCATCAGGTGAAATGTGCTCTCTCATTTCTAAATGATAAGTTAGAACTTTTGAAACAACAGCTCATTTAATTAGACAGAAGGACAACACTGTCTCAATGAGTTACAGTAATTAAGGACTACATGGAATCTTCAGTTTAACAGACCATCAAAGTAATAAGTGTAGGAGTGTGATAGGACCTACAATCATTCCCAGAATTTGCTGGGCATGTGGGGGAACATCTCACAACATGCCCTGACAGTCAGACTTGTTCCTGCATCTTTCAGCTCTAAATTGTTTTGCCCACAAAGATGCTGGAAGTGTGAGTTGAGAACGGTGTGATGAGGGCAAAGGGACATCCGGGACCTTGGTGAACAATGAGACCAATGAGATTTGTGGATTGAGAAATAACCATAGGAAGGACTGAGAAATAGGGTAAATTAGAGTGGATGAATACAATGTTAAATCCAGGTACAAAAAGAGAAATAAAGGGCAGAAATTTGGGTTTAGGGTCAGGATCCCAACATCATGGTCAAATGGGGGTCATAACCCTGCACTGTGTGGGAAACAGTCACACGGCAGTGATTTTCCCCGAATTGGCCAATTAATGGCCAGAAGGCAGGCTCATCATCCAATTAAGGATAGCAGGTGGGCTCTCAAAGCTGGAGGACCAATAGCGGGCCCTCCAGCTCAGAAGGAGCAGCAGCTTGCAGTTCAGGTAAGAGAGAGAGAGAGAGAAAGAGCGCATCCATCTTGAGGTGTCCTCTCTCCAACTTTTTAAACTTTTAAATGAAAGCATGCTGTCAGCAGCCAGGCCACAATTGTGGAGCTGGAGCCCCTCCACTGGGTGGCCTGTGGCCAGTCAGACAGGAAGGGCCTCTAAGCCTGCCCAGAGTGCAGGCCCCCAGTCTGCCACTGGGATGCTGCCTCCAGGCAGCTGGCCAAGCCCCCGCCGCCTCAGAGGGCCTGCAGGCCTTCAACTCCCCTTAATTGGCTACCCTCCACTTGTGGACAGGTAGCCCTTCTAATCCTGGGAAAATAGCCTGGAGGCGGGATGGTACTGGCAAACTGACTGACGGCGTGAATTTTCGCGCTGGTCCACCTCCTTATTCGCCCCCATATGGGGGAGAAAATTTAGCCCAAAGAGAGGAAAAGAAAGATTGGATTAAGCAAGAGAAAAAGAACAGAAAAAGACTTGCATTTATATAGCACCTTTAATGCCCTCAGGACATCCCAGAGCACTTCACTTTTGACGTGTAGTCACTCCTGTAACATAGGATACAGATCCCTCAATCAACATCACTAAAAAAAACACCAAAGGGAAAAGCAAGAATTTTTTTTTTTAATTGACATTTTAAAAAATTTCCAGCAACAATTCAAGACCTGTTGGAATGGGACTCCACACTTTCACTTGTTTGGTTTCTTGGCTGGAGTGGTTTATGGGCAGTTTTTAACAATTATCATGTTATAGGGGTACTTACACAATTAATTACTGGACTTAACTTTGTGTGGTGAGTTTAGTGGGTAGTTAATGTCCAAGTGCAGCAATCCTGAAAAATCATGGGGTAGTTAAGGACCACTTGCCATTTTCACAAAGCTAACGGCAGAGTGGTGCAGATCAGCCAGCAATGTGTGGCCGCTTGCAATTTACGGGGTATCTTTTCCTGACAGGTAGAACCATAGAAAAATTACAGCACAGAAGGAGGCCATTCAGCCCATCATGTCCATGCCGGCTGAAAAAAACTAGCCGCCCAATCTAATTCCACCTTCCAGCACCTGGTCCATAGCCTTGCAGGTTACAGCACATCAGGTGCATGTCCAGGTACCTTTTAAAAGAATTAAGGGTTTCTGCCTCCACCACCATTCCTGGCAGTGAATTCCAGACACCCACCACCCTCTGGGTGGAAAAGTGTTTCCTCATGTCCCCTCTAATCCTTCTACCAATCACCTTAAATCTATGCCCCCTGGTAATTGACCTCTCTGCTAGGGGAAACAGATCCTTCCTGTCTACTCTATCTAAGCCCCTCATAATTCTGTACACCTCAATTAAGTCACCCTTCAGCCTCCTCTGTTCTAAGGAAAACAACCCTAGCCTATACAATCTTTCCTCATAGTTGCAACTTTCAAGCCCTGGTAACATTCTTGTAAATCTCCTCTGTAATCTCTCCAGAGCAATTATGTCCTTTCTTTAATGTAGTGACCAGAACTGTATGCAATACTCCAGCTGTGGCCTAACCAGCGTTTTATACAGTTCCAGAAAGCTGGCCCATTTGCACATTAGTAACGGTGTGTCAGTTATTTTTCAGCAAATTTTGGGCCGTAGTGTTTATTTCTTTATTTGCACTGGTGAGCAAATCATAGGGCCAGTTTTCTAAATGCATACTCCTGGTGTGGAGCTACGATTGCAGGAAGTGGTATCAAGTACCGTTTGGTTACTCAGTCATGGGGCCCATTTGCAGCCCAAAATGGCAATGATGTCTCAGCAGATGTACCATTGGGTCTATCAGAGGCATATTAAGGGAATCATTTCGGGTCGCCTGTGGATGTTCTCCAACAGATAAGGAGTGGAATGAGATCAAAGAAGCACACCCTCCAGGACTGCAATTTGATACAGCTTTGTTAATGATGTGGGAAACTTGGAGTGCCCGGTTTCTGTCTGAAGTTTCAGTGTCCCTGTTGCTGCTGACTCTAGACTGGAATTCTTAGAAGGAATAGAATTTCTACCCTAGAAACTCATAAGTATAATTTTCTCTAGCCTTAAATGCATGCAGTAATTCTCACACCTGAAACCATACAGTGCACAGCAAGACCCTTTAAACCTTGCTTATATTTTTAGTCTGAAAGGCAATTATTTTAAAGAGTTTCAAATGATGTTCTTGTTTACCTTGACAACCATTAATTTTTATAACCCTCTGCAGTAACTTTGGTCAAGATCAAGTCTCGGTTAACTATTTAAAAAAAAGCTGGACTCCTTCAAACTAGTTAAAAAATGTACTTTCTATTTTGGTATCTGAAAGGAGAAAGTGATTATAACATATTGCAGTAGTTAAAGGTGCTCTAAAAATGTAATTTTGGCACAAAGTGGAGTTTTATAAGGCAGCTGGAGATCCATTACGGGAAATAGAGTGGTACATCAACAGTGCTGCCTGGTGACCTTATAATGAATGAGATGGATGCTTGCTGTGATTCCAATCTAAGCAAATTTTGAAGTTCTAATTTTAAATGGATGCAATAGTGAATGGCACCTGGCCACCATTCATCAATCAGCGACACTATGTGCGGCTTCGAGAGTTGCCAGTGTTTGTCATCACTAAAGCACTTAGCATGTAAATTATTTTCAGTTAATCTAGTCAGTATTTTTTCTTTCTCTCTCTTGTTATGCCGGATGGAATCCTGCAAACTGTTACTGGAGCCACAGGACCGCGACACAGTAATATTAATTAATTTTAGCAAATTAAATGGATGTGCACAATTAGGAAAGGCCTGGCTGCAATTTGTCAGAGTTTTGTTTGTTGTTTTCCAGAAGAATTTCATGCTACAGATAATTAGAAGAACAGGTCGAGGAAGCACTCATAAACCAGCCACACTATAAACTAATAGACAGTAATTTCACTGCTAGATGTAAGCTCTCGTCAGATTCAACCCTTATATAATGTCAGGAATTATTTTGGTAAGCGCAAAGTGCTGCATTGATTAATAGGCTACGGACAGAGAACATGGGCTTCATTTGTTTTACTTTTACCACCTGAAGCAGGCAGTGCAGCAGCAGGATATCTGGGATACCACGGGGTTGGGGAAGCCTACCCAACTCCTACCATCACTAGCTCTTTCAAACAGCCAGCACAGGCACAATGGGCTGAATGACCTCCTTCTGTACTGTATTGAAGTGGGACCAGTAGGACAATATTAGTATATTATTTAGTATTAGGATACGTTAACAGTCTTAGAAGGAAGATGGAAGCACAGTTAGTTGTGAGGAACCAGGGCATGATGGGATATGTGGCAATTGTTATGGGAAGCTGTAGAACCCAGAAGTCTAATTGCCTTTACATCTGTGTAAACATGGTGTTTTTGAGATAAGACTGTGATTGCAGGAGGCACAGGATATTATAGACTGAAACACCAAGCCTCAAGAATGGGGAGGCGACAACAGGGGGGGATGATTAGTGAGACAATACACTTCAGTTTATTGATCAAGCTGCAACTTTGGAATGTGTGGGTGGGGCGGCGGGGGTGGGGAGGTTGTGTGGACAAATAAGTAATGGTTATTGTATTCTATAAGTTTGTACTCCAGACTCTGTTTCATTGAGAAGCCTCTGGATGTTTTACTTATTACTTACACTTCTCTCTTCCACCGGTGTTTGAATAAATCTTTATTTACTTTAATCCCCTGGACTCGAGCCAAGTTATTTTCTTCACAACAGTATAATTCTATGATTCTATAAAAAAAGAACTTTATTTAAAAACTTTAGCTATTAAAATTTGAATAACTGAGTTTGCAGAACTAAGCAAGATGTGCCCATTGTGTAACAGCAGAGGATTTCAACATTTATAAATAGGAGTATTAAAGGCTTTTCTAGATCAACTGAGAATGAGAAAATGTTTAGTACTTACATCCACTGCCTTTTAGAAATTGCCAATAAATCATATTCATAGATTGTAAGCTGAAATTAACTTGGAGACTTGAAATCCAATAAGGGAATTCAGTACATAAAACATGAACCTTTATGCAGACCTCATATATAGGCCATTGGGTCTGAATGCCCATATTTAGAAAAAAATAATTTTTGTAGATACATTTCAGATGATGGGTGATGCTCATTGAAATCACAATTTCATGAATCAATTTGAATAATTTAATTGGAGTTTGTGAATGTACGTATGTAACTAGTTTAAAATACTGATGCAAACATGCACTAAAGGAAAGCTACTAATGAAGGTAACTTCAGCTCTGGGATATGATGGGCAGACATTAGGGAGGGGCTAAGAGGCTGGTGGTCAGGGGCTGGGGTGGGGGAGAGGCTGACAATCAACAGGGCTGAGGGTGGGGGCAGAGGCTGACAATCAACAGAGCCGAGGGTGGGCTTGCGGCGGGGGGGTGGGGGGGGGGGGGGGGGGTTTGGGGGGTTGCTGCTGCTGGTGGTGGTGTGGTGGCTAGAGATTGGACTGGTAAGGCCAAAGGCCTCCTTGGGGAGCCTGGGGAGAGCAGTCCTGCACCTCCTGGCCACAAAGAGTGCTGAAAGAGCCACTTACCTCAGAGGTCTGCAACTCCTGCTGCAGATCAGTGGCCAGAAATCCGACATGTCGGGCCTCCCGGTCACTTACTATTAAATTTAAGTCATGGTGCGATGATGTCATCAAGCCGTGACTTTGGTATGTTAATTAGGCCCCCACCTGCCCTTTAGAGCCTCAACCACGGCCTGAATACTGCACTTTAAAATGTAAAGAGAGGGAATCGGTTCGGGCAACCTAATCCTGATATTTTAACCCCTGTCTGACCTCTCCCACCGGTTATGGGAGGAGGGGCATGTGGCATGTGTTACAATCAAGTCTATTGTTTAAAAAAGCAGTTCCAAAATATATCTTCGGTAAACTTTGTGGTCATCTGGGTGTGGGATATCAATGCTGGAGAAAAGAATGCTTTCTTCCGAAACTGCTTTAAGCAAGAGAGGAGAGCAGCAGTCTGGATGAAAGTGATAAGTACCACTGAGTCATTCCAATGGTGCCTTTATGAGGCTGCGAGTAAAATGTGCAGTGCTCCAAAGTGCTGTTGTGATGTCGATTGACAAGAATGGAATACTAGTGAGTCCAAAAAACTATACCCACTGATATCAGCACTTCTAAAATTTAGGACATTGTGGCACGGGTACATTGAATGTTCTAGAGCAGGTAATCAGAAAGAAAAAGTTAAGATTTCATTCCCACGAGGCATATGGGGGGGGGGGGGGGGGGTATAAGTTGTTGCTCTATCCCAGAACACTTACATTTCTGTAAGGCTTTTGGCCTAGACCCTCTGCTTTTATTTAAAATTCTCATCCTTGTTGGTATTGCTGAGCTCCAAAGGTCTACAAGAAGACTTGTGTTTGTCGTAGGATACACTCACCATAAACAGAAAGTTCTTACAGGTGAAAGCATCTTGTGCACCAACTGATGCAGATTAAGGAGACTAACTCTGAGGTCTAAGTCTGGACTATAATGAAACAAACACGATGTGGTTGAGCAACCAGTTGCATGGTTGCTAGCAATGTGCATCTGGGCACTGATGGAGGTGTTGATAAATATGCACTGTGTATTGGTGTCTGATCGCTCATTCTTAGCCCAAGAAGTCTGCCTGGTGAAGCTTTCAGCAATGAGTAACTCATTCAATGCAGAACAGCCATTCAAAGATCACTCAGATGTTGTTCACTGAAATCAATGGAAAAAAAGTCAGGCAGCTGTAAAAGGAGCTGCCAATTTGCTATCACCCATTTTGCACTATCCATCCACCCAGCCCACCCTGCCACCAAGGTCTCAATTTCACCCTCATTCTATTGCACGTGCTCATTGTGTGTAGAAGTTTTCTAAATCATTCGCGCAACATTGAAAGAGCGGAATTCAATCAAACTGTATATCACCAATTTGCCCAAAAGATCCTTATGAGGAACTTTGCGCCCATGTTTTACCCATGGCATACCACAGCAGATATAAACTATAAATCCATTGTCAATGGGTACACTTGCAGAAAAAAAACAGAAAAGGGCCAGATTTTACTCTTAATGGTGAATGAACAGTACCAGCCATTCATTACACTTGCACTTACCTACAAATCTCTGATGGCATTTTGCACTGGGACTTACTGCAATTAGAAAGCCAAAACAGCGCAGTGCCCTCTACAGAGAATTTCGGGCCTGTGTGAACAGGGAAAGCATCTGTGTAACTCACTAACCAATCAGATTGAGGAATCTCAAATGGACAGTGCACGGTCTGAACAAGGAAGTGTCAGTTAGAATATTGAATTCAACGTCAAATCAGGTACAGAAAGTGAAATAAAGGGAGGGAAAGAAATATAGGATTAAGAGAGGGAAATAAAAGAGACAGAAATAAAAAGTTAAAATAAAGTTTTATTTAACGTTTTTTGTTTTTTTCAAATCTCCAACAATAATTACAATCTGGCAGAATGATGCTCAGTGCCAGAGAGGTTGTTTGGCAGTAATTAAGACTTACTATGCTGTTAAAAATTTACTTACATTGGAATGGACAAGCCCTAACTTTTTCTGGTGAGTTTATTGCCTATAAGTACAGTAATTTCACACCATTTCACATATTCCAATGGCAAGTTTCTCAGTAAGATATCATTTTCACACAGCTTTTGAAGGAGCAGAACATCTTGGACTGCAACTTCTGGATTTCTTTCTGTGTGCAAAAGTACATGCGTGGTTGTGTGAAGTTGCTGTCCGCTTTCCACTTTAATAACAGTGAGCGTTGTCAGCCTCACAGTTATTTCTACAGCAAGTTCCAGCCCATTATGTCAAAATGTCCAATCACTGAACTGTAAATGTCAAAATATTGATATATGCACTGACAAATTGGCAACATGCTCAAAATTCATATTATTCCTATTTGAAACACAATCATGTGCAAAAACATTAAAATCTCATTATGCAATGTTTACTCCTATGAATTACCAAAATGTCAATTTGTTTTCTTTAATGAAAATTGCCCAGCTGGTTTGGGTTTGAATCATGCAAAAAATCATTTAGTTAGTTGATCAAATTTTGTAGAGTATTCAATATTTTAACAAACATCTCTAACTCACTTTATCATAATCAAATGTTTGGACCAATTGAAATTTATGCTGCATTTTTAATCATTTTCTCTCTCATGTCTTTTTTCCCCATTTCACAGTCTTCTCTTATTGGGGCCCTGCCAATGATATCCTTGTTGCAGTTACTATGCTGTGTTCTGGAATGCCTTAGGATGGTTTACCTTCTCTCCTACAATGTTGGGTTGGCCCAGTTGACACTGCGGGCAGGATTTTCCCTGCGGGCGACTGAACCCCACCATCAGGCTGAAATTTGGGTCAGAAACCTGCACTGTGTGGGGAAAAAGTCACATGCTGCCCTCTACAGGGCAATTTTTTTTTATTCATTCAAGGAATGTTGCCGTCGCTGGCCAGGCCAACATTTATTACCCATCCCTAATTGCCCTAGAGAAGGTGGTGGTGAGCTGCCCTCTTGAACCGCTGCAGTCCTTGTGCGGTAGGTACATCCACAGTGTTGTTCGGAAGGGAGTTCCAGGATTCTGACCCAGCGACAGTGAAGGAACAGCGATATAGTTCCAAGTCAGGATGATGTGTGACTTGGAGGGGAACTTGCAGGTGGTGGTGTTCCCATGCATTTCCTGCCCTTGTCCTTCTAGTTGTTAGAGGTCGCGGGTTTGGAAGGTGCTGTCTAAGGAGCCATGGTGCGTTGCTGCAGTGCATCTTAAAGATGGTACACACTGCTGCCACTGTGCATCGGTGGTGGAGGGAGTGAATGTTAAAGGTGGTGGATGGGGTGCCAGTCAAGCGGGCTGCTTTGTCCTGGATGGTGTTGAGCTTCTTGAGTGTGGTTGGAGCTGCACCCATCCAGGCAAGTGGACAGTATTCCATTACACTCCTGACTTGTGCCTTGTAATGGTGGACAGGCTTTGAGGAGTCAGGAGGTGAGTTATTCGCCGCTGGATTCCTAGCCTCTGACCTGCTGTTGTAGCCACAGCATTTATATGACTACTCCAGTTCAGTTTCTGGTCAATGGTAGCCCCTAGGTTGTTGATAGTGGGGGATTCAGCGACGGTAATGCCATTGAATGTCAAGGGGAGATGGTCAGATTCTCTCTTGTTGGAGATGGTCATTGCCTGGCACTTGTGTGGCGCGAATGTTACTTGCCACTTATAAGCCCAAGCTTGGATATTGTCCAAGAGATGCTGCATTTCTACACGAACTGCTTCAGTATCTGAGGAATCGCGAATGGTGCTGAACATTGTGCAATCATCAGATGATTGACCTTCAACACCACAACCCTCTTCCTTTGCGCTAGGTATGACTCCAACCAGTGGAGAGTTTTCCCCCGACTCCCATTGACGTCAGTTTTGCTAGGGCTCCTTGATGCCATACTCAGTCAAACGCTGCCTTGATGTCAAGGGCAGTCACTCTCACCTCACCTCGAGTTCAGCTCTTTTGTCCATGTTTAATCCAAGGCTGTAAGGAGGTCAGGAGCTGAGTGGCCCTGGTGGAACCCAAACTGAGCGTCACTGAGCAGCTTATTGCTAAGTAAGTGCCACTTGATAGCACTGTTGATGTCACCTTCCATCACTTTACTGATGATTGAGAGTAGACTGATGGGGCGGTAATTGGCCAGGTTGGACTTGGCCTGCTTTTTGTGTACTGTGGCTGCTGCAGCACCCTGGCAGGCAGGGTGGGCCATATAGGTCTGCCTGGAGCGGTTGTTCTCTGGTCTTCCACTGGGAGGCCGCCTGCAGTGATCTAAATTGACCTCCGCCACATGCGGGAACTTGAAGGCCCTCTGCAAATTTTCAGTCAGTCTCCTTTAATTGGCCCTTAATCAGCTGTGTCAGCTACCAGCCGCATGCTGTGGATAGCTGTGCCCCGCCCACTCCTCCCCCCATTCTGCCTCCATAAAAATGGCCCAGAGGCGAGATAGAGTCATAGAGAGATACAGCACTGAAACAGGCCCTTCGGCCCACCGAGTCTGTGCCGACCATCAACCACCCATTTATACTAATCCTACATTAATCCCATATTCCCTACCACATCCCCACCTTCCCTCAATTCTCCTACCACCTACCTACACTAGGGGCAATTTACAATGGCCAATTTACCTATCAACCTGCAAGTCTTTGGCTGTGGGAGGAAACCGGAGCACCCGGCGGAAACCCACGCGATGGAGCCAGGAAACTGGCACACCAGCTGGCGGGGCTATTTTTAGCCCCCATCTGTCTCCATTCTCGTCCCAGCAGGAGCTCAAAATCCTGCCCTGCATCTCCAAAATCTCTGGACAGTTTCACCTTTGAACAATGAACCCTTTAAATATCACTCTCAGTGATCACCTGCTGATTGAATGTGACCCATGATGTCAGATCTTAATCAGTAGTTGCCTCCAAAACTAGACTGCTATTTTAACAAGGCAGTGGACTGCTGCATTGTTGGACGTGCTAACCTTTGAAGAAGACATAGGCCCTATGGTCAGGGTTTGGCAGGCTGTTTTGAACAAATACCTGGAATGGGAGATTTGAGAGTTGAATAGAAGATTTACAGCACTGTAGATCAACACTAATTTGTGGATGGCATGAGTAAGATCTAGATAGAAAACTTAATGGTGTTTCCCTATTGCAGAGGGAATAGGGAAACCTATTCAGTTAAATTTGAAAGTTTCTGTGGAATTATTTTACAAGAGCAGTGAAGTGTCCTGGCCAATATTCTGCTGACCTCTCTGGGTGTTGTCGTGCTGCCTCTACCCACTCATTTACTACTTACACACAAAAATCGCCCCCTTCCCTATATCTAAAGACATTTCCTCCTTTCACTGAGGGGAAGTGCAGAGGGGAGGTCCAAGGTAGGGTTGCGTAAGCCACTCCCATGCTGCAGCGAAGGCGGACAGCGGGGAAGTGCAGATCAAGGCAAATGAAGTTCAAATATAGGACTTGTTCAAAGCCTTCCCAGCCTGTCACTTTCACTGAAAAAGTACTCATTGCTCTGCTCTCACCTGGCTTCCCCTGGTGAGTTCCACACAGCTTGCGAAACCTGCACAATGGCTTTAAAGCCAGGATTTTGGATTAAATTCACAAGTAATTGCTTTTTTGCGTTTCTGATTTACTTCCCTGACATATCCATAGGGGATCCCCTCTCCATGAAGCATGCCCCCATGAAATCTGGAAGTGGGCGTGATCATGTCGGAATCCTGACCTGACACTACTTCTCGGGGCTTTAACCCCCGCTTGCACCCAAATTTACCCCTGCTCCTTGTCAGTTAAGATACAGGTATTTGGACAGGATGGAGGGTAGGTATCCTGCAATGCAGCCCAGTTAAAGTATCAAGGATCATAGTCATTTTCTGCAAGCTTCACAGCTTTGTCCTGCAGATCACCATGAGGCCCCAGAGAAGGAAACCACCAATCTGCAATAGGGAACCATCATTAAGTTTTCTATCTAGATCTTACTCATGCCATCCACAAATTAGTGTTGATCTACAGTGCTGTAAATCTTCTATTCAACTCTCAAATCTCCCATTCCAGGTATTTGTTCAAACCAGCCTGCCAAACCCTGACTACAACTTCAGTGCAACTGATTTTTAATAACCTTATATAGGATGTGTATGAATGCCTTCTGTTTGATTCTACCTGGTGACTGTTTATGACATATGCCCTCTTTGCCTGGGTAATAACTCCCGTGGCAGAAGCAGGTGAGATGACTGGCTGCTGTGTGTCCATATGAGCCTCTTTGCATTCAGGCCTGGCTTGTGTACTTTCTGAAGTGTGCAGGCATCGGAGGGAGTTAACAGGAGAGCACAGTTGTGTTGCCATCCTGAAAGATAGAACCATCATCTGTAATCGTTCCAGTCTATTGTACGACTGCGTGGCAATGACTCACCATGGGCACTGATCAGCATGCCAGCAGACCTATTTGCATCATTGAGATCAGTGAAGGCTACTTCTTTGCTCTTGTTAGATTTCTCAGTCTGTCGAAGCTGGAAGAGATAGTCCTTTCCACGCTGGAATCAAGGCCTCAATGGCAGCCATCTGAACATAGTGGATGGAAGGTTTTCTCCAACAAATATTAGCAGGGCTTTCTCCTGTAGGTGTTTTCACGTGTTAGGGAAAGTCTTCTCCTGTAGCATGACTGTCCTACTTGCTAAATGTATAGTGTTAGTTTTTATTACTTGGATGACTTTTCATTCAAACAGGAATTTCAGCTGAACCAAAACAGTAAAATTTCCAGAGAATTTTAGCTGTATATTGCTGTATTTTTCTGGATAGCAGAAGCATTATTTGTGATATCTGTTTGAAGCACAATATAAATAGTAGCTGTAATTATAGCAGGAAGTATTATTCCTTTAAAACAGACTGACAGAAAAATTGTTAATAAATGTAATGCCAGTAAACAGCAAATGATTTTGATTTTTCAGGTTTTGTTCCACTTCCAATGCAGAAGCATTTACCATAACAGCTTTGCCTTTGCAGCTTCATCCCTCCTTACATAGTAGGGGCACGTACAGATGCAATATACAGCTGTAGTTCATACAATTTATTAAGGCGGCTGTATGCCTGTCATCTCATGGGACACAGCTGTCACTGTCTTTCATACTTTGTGCTTACAGGTCATATCATGCATGACAGTGCTGTCATTCTAGAGTGTCAGAACACACTTGGTCTCGCCCAGTCTTTCAAATTACAATGTAGAAACCGTCAGGAATGGCCACTGACTATTTATCTGTTCTTCATGGCTGTTCTCATTAGTGGATCAGTAAGAGATAGAGAATGATGATCCTCTCCAACAGCCATTGCATTGTGAAGCCTTGCAATGCAGAAGAATCTTTATCTCAGCTCAGGGGAATGACATTATTCTTGAAGATAGAAGGCCTGGGTCTTAAAGAGGGATTGTATTTTTCTACATATTTCACAATGATTAAAATAAATGTGCACATTTCACTAAATTCATGACCGTTTGCTAGATTCACTTCAGTACAATCCATGGAGCTCAAGTAAAAATAATAAGAAAATGTCATTATTAGAACTTTATAAATTTCTGCAAGCCAATTTTTTTAACTAATTAAATGACTTTTTAGACATCTTTCTTTGCTCACATTCAGTTTGATCCCTCTCCAATTTCTTGAAATATTCTGCAGCTTTATCTGCAGTAATGGGATCTGAAGGCTAAATTTATATCAGAACGAGTGATTCGCCTGTTGGACAAAATCCAGACTGACACTTCAGTACTGTACTATTCATCATGAGAAGGTATTGTCAGGGGAGCTTACAGCACCTGCAGGGGGATATAAAAGATCCCATGGTGCTATTTTGAAGTACAACTAAAGAATTCTCCCCAGTATACTGGCCAATATTTATTTCTCAACTAAAATCACAAATAAAAAACATTATCTGGTCATTATTTTATTGCTGCCCTTGGGATCTTGCTGTGTGCAATTTGGCTGCCCCTTTCCTACATCACATTAATAACGACACATCAAGAAGTACTCTATTGGCTGTAAAGCGCTTTGGGATGGTCTGACGTCACAAAAGGCACGATGGAAATTCATCAGTTTCTTTTTCCTTTTTAATTAGAAATTAGGATGTTAGCCAAGCCTCCATTCACAGTACATGGAAACTTGCCAAACTTCCATCCAGAGTATGCAGTAACGAGCCAAACCATTCATAGTACGTTGAAACTATCCAAACCTCCATTCATAATATATAGAAACTAGCTAAATCTCCATTCATTGCTCATAGAAACTAACTGAACTCCCATTCATTGTACATGGAAACTAGCCAAGCTTTCTTTCATAGTACATAGAAGGATCACTGACCTGAAGCATTAACTCTGCTTCTCTCTCCACAGTTGCTGCCAGACCTGCTGGGTATTTCCAGCATTTCTTGCTTTTATTTCAGATTTCCAGCATCTGCACTATTTTGCTTTTATTTTATGCATTCAAAGTACGTAAAACTAGCCAAAGCTCCACCCATAAAAGAAAAAGGGAGTTGCATTTATACACCTGTCCACAGCAAGGTCCATCAAACAGCAATGTGCCAGTTACCAGATAATCTGTTTTAATGCATGAGTTAAGAGATCAACACTGGCCAGTACACCAGGGACATCTTTTACATTCACCTGAGAGGGAAGACGGAGCCTCAGTTTAACATCTCATCCAAAGAATGGCACCTCTGACGGTGCAGCGTTCCCTCAGTAATGGAATGTCAGCCTTGATTATGTGTTTAAATCTCTGTAGTAAGTGGAAACAAGCCAATTCTCCACTCATAGTACTTAGAAACTAATCAAACCTCCATCACAATGACTCTGAAGCCCAGAAAATATATCAGATTACCTTAAAGGTCTTTATTTGTTTACCTACAAAACAGTAGTCATTATACTTCAAAGAGTCATTCATTGTGTGAAGCACTTTGAACAATTTCAACATGATACATTTCTATATAAATGCAAGCTTTATTTAAAATATTCAAATTATTTGAATACATAGCAGCCTAAATTTTTAGTGTGCACAGTAGCAGTCAGCAACCTCACCCACTGCCAGTGTTTATCAGACAAATCGCATGTATGTTGCCCATGGAGGCACCTTGAAAAGTGTGTTGTCCTATCACATACACTTTTCAAGTTTGGCTTGTTGCTGGAAGAGCAGGATTGGTGAATTTACCCTGGTGAGTCCAAACACAGCAAGGTCGATGGGCTGAATGGCCTCCTTCTGTGCCGTTATGACTCTAAGTTCTTTTCACATCCATGACAGATCAGAAGGGAAACATAATTCAGAGCAGACATGGTTTGGTCAGCTATAAGTGTTTCATACATTCTAAATTATTGGCCTATTAGAGTAGAATTCTCCAAACAGAAATGTTTTCAACTTTATCACTGCCTATCTGTGATTCCAATTATACTTTTTCCAGGTTATTTTAATAACTCAATTATTTCTTTCCAGATTTGTTTATGAATTATAATGCACTGCACACCAGCATGGTAACTAAATGAAACACAGTGGTCAGTTATAATTTCCATAAACATAACAAGACTGTGGAGAATCTGTATGATAAACAGCAATACTCTTCTCAAATAGGCTGTCAGCTGGCATCAGGATATAAAGTGCATCCTGCAAGCTTAATTACTTCTCTATACAAGACTTTTTTTTTGTCGAAGACCAAAGGCACAATAATTTGGCCTATTAATAAACATTGGCTCAACTTTCACACACCTGCTTCCTCAGCCTGAGATAAAGCATTATGCGGTGTCGTCCTTACACTTTCAGGCCAGAATTAGTATTCTGTCTTTCTGTGGGTCATAATCACCAAAAGCCTTTATTTATTAATAAGCCATGGATATTGTATAACTACTGTCATGACCAGGTGAGAAAGAGGTCGAAGGTTCCCTTTCAGCCTTCACCTGTCTTATTGTAACAGCGTTTGATTTTAAACACACCGTGTTTTTAGCTCCCCCTTGTTCACCACTTTCCAATTATAAGGCAAAGAAACCAGCACAAACAGGTCTTTTTAGGTTTAAAGAAGAAGGATTGAAATTTATTCAACTTAATCTTAAACTCTAATTCGGTTAACGCCTCCGGATACATGACGCACCCACACTAGCATGCATACACGATACCCACATGCAGGGACAGAAAAGAGCAGAAGAAATAAAGTGGAAAAGTTTGAGGCAATATCTGAGGAGTTTTTGTTACGGGTCTTCGAGCTCACTGTAGGGTCCTTGATTGTATGTAGATCTTGCTTTTTGTTGGGGCCCTGTATTCTTCTTAAACCTTGTTCGCTGTAGGAGACTTTTCTCTCGTGGGGTTCATGTGTCTTCAAAAGCTGGTGAGAAAGAGGTGGGAGCAGACAGGAGAGGATGTGGCAAGCCAGCCAGGAGAGGTCTTTTCAATCCAGGAGCAAACAGCTTTCTGCCAGTTCAAACACTGTCTCTCCAATTTAAAACTCTCAGTTCAAACTCTGCAACAGCCAGTTAGTCATGTGACTAACTGGTATGACCACGTCTGTTTGTGGATTGTACTGGAGCAGGGGATAGCTCCTTTCTTCCCAAACGCTGTCTGTTAATATGCAAAAATGTCTTTCCAGCCAGGTGCTCGGCAACCCCTTGTCACAGGCCTTCTCTTCTTCCCAGCAACAATTTGAAATTTAATGTCCATGTGGCGAAATTAATGTGCCTCATTCTTGGCAGGTGGGGGCCTGCATGACACTACATACATGTTTATTACACAGTTCTATTTTTCCAAGGCCATTTGAAAGTAAAATTGCAAATGTTTTCTGAGGAAAATACAAAGGTCTTGAAACTATGCAGTGACATCCCGACAAGGGAACATCTACATGGGGCTGAATTCCCCCCCTCCCACCAAAGTCAGGAATGGAGGCAGGAACCCAAAAATAGAGTCACAGAGTCATAGAGTCGTACAGCATAGAAACAGGCCCTTCGGCCCACCGTGTCCGTGCCGACCATAATGCCTATCTATACTAATCCCACCTGCCTGCATTAATTCCATATCCCTCTATGCCTTTCTCATTCAAGTACCTGTTCAGATGCCTCTTAAATGTTGCTACTGTTCCTGCCTCCACCACCTCCTCAGGTAGCTCATCCCAGATACCCACTATTCTTTGTGTGAAAAATTTACCCCTTTGATCCCCTTTAAACCTCCTCCCTCTCACCTTAAATCTATGCCCTCTAGTTTTAGTCACCCTTACCATGGGAAACAAACTCTGGCTATCTACCCTATCTATGCCTCTCATAATTTTATATACCTCTATCATGTCCCCTCTCAGCCTCCTTCACTCCAGGGAAAACAGACCCAGCCTATCCAATCTCTCTTTATAACTCAAGCGCTCCAAACCAAGCAACATCCTTGTGAATCTTTTCTGCACCCTCTCCAGCTTAATCACATCTTTCCTGTAGTGCGGCGACCAGAACTGCACACAGTACTCCAAATGCGGCCTAACCAACGTTATGTACAACTGTAACATGATGTCCCAACTCTTGTACTCAATGCCTCGGCCATTGAAGGCAAGCATGCCATATGCCTTCTTCACCACCCTGACTACCTGTGTTGCCACTTTCAGGGAATTATGTACTTGCACCCCAAGGTGTCTCTGCTCAACAACACTCCCCAGGGCCCTGCCATTGACTGTATATGTCCTGCTCTGGTTTAACTTCCCAAAATGCATCACTTCGCACCTGTCTGCATTAATTTCCATTTGCCAATCCCTTGCCCACTTTCCCAGTTGATCTATATCCTGTTGTAACCTTAGACAACCTTCTTCACTGTCCACTATACCACCAATTTTGGTGTCATCTGCAAACTTACTAATCATGCCCCCTACATTCACATCCAAGTCATTAATATATATGACAAACAACAGAGGGCCCAGCACCGATCCCTGCGGCACACCACTGGTCACCAGCCTCCAATCAGAAAAACAACCCTCCACTACCACTCTCTACCTCCTATCACCAAGCCAATTTTGCATCCAATTGGCTAGCTCACCCTGAATCCCATGTGTTTGAACCTTCCAGACCAGCCTACCATGTGGGACCTTGTCAAAGGCCTTGCTAAAGTCCATGTAGACAACGTCCATCGCCCTGCTCTCGTCAATCCTCTTGGTCACCTCCTCAAAAAACTCAATCAAATTCGTGAGATATGATTTCCTACGCACAAAGCCATGCTGACTATCCCTAATCAGACCTTGCCTTTCCAAATGCATATAAATCCTGTCTCTCAGAATCCCTTCCAATAACTTTCCCACCACTGATGGAAGGCTCACCAGCCTGTCGTTCCCTGGCTTATCCCTGCTGCCCTTCTTAAATAAAGGCACAACATTAACTATCCTCCAGTCTTCCGGTACCTCTCCCGTGACTAATGATGATACAAAAATCACTGCCAGGGCCCCAGCAATCTCCTCCCTTGCTTCCCATAGCATCCTAGGATACACCTGGTCAGGCCCTGGGGATTTATCCACCTTAATGCGCTTCAAAACCTCCAACACCTCCGCCTTTGTAAAGTTGATATGCTCCAGGATATCGCTGTTCCCTCCCTTGAACTCATTAACTTCCATGACCTTCTCCATGGTAAATACAGACGAGAAGTATTCATATAAGACCTCTCCCATTTCCTGTGGCTCCACACATTGATTACCACACTGATCCTTAAGGGGACCTACTCTCTCCCTAGCTACCCTTTTACTCTTAATATACTTATAGAATCTTTTAGGATTCTGCTTTATCTTATCTGCCAGGGAAATCTCATGGCCCCTTTTCGCCCTCCTAATTTCCTTCTTAAGTGTAGTCCTTCATCCCTTATACTCCTCGAGGGACTCGCTTGATCCCAGCTGCCTGTACCTGACATATGCCTCCTTCTTTGTCCTGACTAGACCCTCAATATCCCTCGTCAACCAAGGTTCCCTAATCTTGCCAGCCTTGCCCTTCAATCTAACAGGAACATGCCGGCCCTGAACTCTTCCTATCCCACTTTTAAAAGCCTCCCACTTGCTAGACGTCCCTTTACCTGTAAACAGCCTCTCCCATTCAACTTTTGAGAGTTCCTGTCTGATGCCATCAAAATTAGCCTTCCCCCAATTTAGGACTTCAACTTGAGGACCAGTCCTATCCTTTTCCATAACTATCTTGAAGCTAATAGAGTTATGGTCACTGGTCCCAAAGTGCTCCCCCACTGACACATCAACCACCTGTCCAGCCTCATTTCATAAGAGGAGGTCGAGTGTAGCCCCTTCTCTAGTAGGGCCATCCACATACTGCTTCAGAAAACTATCCTGGACACACTTAACAAACTCTTCCCCATCTGATCCCTTAGCACTAAGGCAGTCCCAGTCAATATTAGGGAAGTTAAAATCACCTACTATTACAACCCTATAATTCCTACACCTATCTGTGATTTCCCTACATATATGCTCCTCCAATTCCCTCTGACTATTGGGGGGCCTATAGTATAATCCCATCAAAGTGATCACCCCTTTCTTATTTCTAAGTTCTACCCATATGGCCTCGCTGGACGGTCCCTCCGGGATATCCTCTCTAAGTACTGCCGTGATGTCCTCCCTAATCAATAGTGCAACTCCCCCTCCTCTCTTACCTCCACCTCTGTCACGCCGGAAGCATCGGTACCCCGTAACATTGAGCTGCCTGTCCTGCCCATCCCTCAACCACATTTCCGTAATAGCTATAATATCACAATCCCATGTACCAATCCATGCTCTGAGTTCATCTGCCTTACCTGTAAGGCTTTTTGCATTAAAGTAAATGCAGTTTAGCCTACCATGCTCCCTGTCCTGCCCCTGCCCAGCCTGCCTACTGGACTTGCTTGCTTTAACCTTTACATTAGCCTCAACTATCTCATCGGAGAGACTACTACTTTGGGTCCCAACCCCCTGCCAGACTAGTTTAAACCCTCCCGAGTAGTACTAGCAAACCTCCCCGCAAGGATATTGGTCCCCTTCCAGTTCAGATGCAACCTACCTCCCTCTTGTACAGGTCACCTCTGCACCAGAAGGGATCCCAATGAGCCAAGAAGCTGAAGCCCTTCCGCCTTCAGCCCTTCACCAGCTCTTCAGCCATGCATTCATTTGCCTTACCTTCCTATTCCTACCCTCACTAACACATGGCACAGGGAGTAATCCTGAGATTACAACCCTAGAGGTCCTGCTTTTTAACCTTCTGCCTAACTCCCTATATTCACTTTGCAGGACCTCATCTCTCTTCCTGCTTATGTCATTAGTACCAATATGGACCACGACCTCTGCCTGCTCACCCTTCCCTTTCAGAATACTGGCGCCTGTCAGCGTGTCAATTTCAGGACAGCAATCCCTGCTCTCCTACCAATTGTGGACAGTTAAACTAGTTAAAAAGCTCATTAAGAGCTTGTTGAATGGGGAGGGGGGAAGATTTAAAGGGGTGAAGCTGTCAGTTTCTCAACAGCTGAGGAGAGGCGAGTTCACAGTGGGGTGTCAGTAAAGGCTGACCCAGGGCATTAACCGAGCCCCATAAAAGGGTTAGTGGGGCAAAGGTGTACTCGGCACTTGGTAATTAGGTGCCCTTAGCACTGCACAGGTGACAGGGAGAGTGGGCACTCAGCGCATATGCATCAAACAGGGTCATCACCCACCCCCCAGCATCGTGGGCCTGGAAGAGCAAGGGGCAAGGCTCTCCAGGCAGATGATTATTGACATTTGTGCCCTCGCTATGAAAAACCTCAGACCTCACATCACCGGTTGCTATGCCCTTCCAGTTCCCATCAAGGTCACTGTGGCCTTGAACCTCTTCACTTCTGGCTCCTTCCAAAGTTCAGCTATGGACCTCGGTGGCATCTCACAAATGGCTGCACAACACTGCATCTCGCAGGTCACTGATGCCCTCTTTGCCATAGCTGGACATTTGGCGATGGACACAGCCTCACAGGATCAGAGGGCATTGGGTTCCATGTCCACTGCTGGATTCCCCAGCTACAGGACATCAGTGATTGCACCTATGTGACCATCAAGGCACCCAGTGACCAGCCAGTGAGATCCATCAACAGGAAGGGCTTCCACTCCCTCAACGTCCAACTAGTCTGTGACCACAACATGAACTTCCTCCATGTGTGCACTCGCTTTCCTGGTAGCTGCCATGACTCCTTCATCCTCCGTCAGTCCAGGCTACCTCAGATCATCAGTCCAACCCCCAAAGTATGTGGACAGATCCTAGGGGAGAAGGGAAATCCCTTGAAAAGATGGCTACCCACCCCTCTGTGGGAGCCCCTGACAGAGGCACAGAGGTGATTCAACCAATGCCACCTGTTCAGCAGGTGAACCATTGCACAGGCCATAGGGCTTCTGAAGATGCAATTCTGATGCCTGGACCAGTCGGGTAGCATCCTCTAATACCCACCTGCAAGGGTTTCAGTCACTGTGGTGGTCTACTGCACTGTCCATGACATGGCCTTCCAGAGAGGTGTGGATCTTGAGGACAGAGTGTCCCTGGAAGGAGACAGGTCATGGGGGGAGAAGCAGGAGCAGGAGGGGAGGAGCAAGAGGAGGCAGAGAGAGATGGCACTGAACAGATAGGTGCTGCTAGTTCCCCTGCAAACCGCACACCATCCTGACTTGGAACTTCATCATCATTCCTTCACTGTTGCTGGATCAAAATCCTGGAACTCCCTCCCTAACAGCACTGTGGGTGTACGCACACCAGATGGACTGCAATAGTTCAAGAATGCAGCTCAGCAGCACCACCTTCTCAAGGGCAATTAGGGATGGGCAACAAATGCTGGCCTTGCCAGCGATGCCCACATCCCATGAAACAAATAAGAAAAAAGGCAGTACCCTCTTCTCCGAGTCCCCCTCCAACTTAAACAGCATTCTGACTTAGATACACATTACTGCTGCTCAATTGTCACTGGCCCAAAATCCAACTCCTACATAACAGAATAAGTGGGAGAACTTTCACCAGTCAACAGTATCGCCCTTGCTGTATTAGCCTTGCACATTAAAACTATATGGAATGCCACTCAAAAACTTACAAATGTAAGTAGAGGATTTTTGGGGCCAGGATAAGGCTCCACAAGAATCCTCCTGACTGCTTCCTTTGAAGACTTTGGTTTCCCCAATGTTTGGCTGGAGGACATTACAGGGCTTTCAAGACTGAATATCAGAAAACAGACAGCACAGAGGGAGTGAAGGGGTCAAGAAAGGTGCTGGAGAGGTAGATCCAGGGATTTTGTGTCCTCCTGCTGCACCAAATGATTAATGATGGTGTTCACTGAAGAAAAGATATGGAGCTGCAAATTGTTTTGTACTATCCAGTTCTATCAGGTCTGGTGTGATATTTTGAAGTCTTCATTTGGCTGATTAATGATAGTTTTCAGCTTAAGTTCAAGATTCACTTTTTAGTTTTATTCCCCCCTCTCAGACAATTCTGGACTTGTCTCTCATGCCTGACCTGTGAAAAACCCTTAATAAGCATAATTTTTTTACTAATTTGCATGGATACATTTTGCTCGTCACAAGATTCAGAGTTACAGCATACATAATAATAAGTCTGTTAATGCTTTCTACCACTCTTCATCTTCTGTTTAGATGTAGCCACTTTATTGTCACAATAACAAACCTTCACCCATATCTGTCGGTTTTTTCCCACCAAGAAACACTTAAGGAGAGCTTTACATTAAATATCATGCAATCAATGATTATAGATTGGTTAGAAAGAGCACAAGAGACCTATAGGTGATAGCCATAAAGCCTACAAGAGCAAACATGCAGCCTATGGGAAATTTAGATTATACATGTCACTTGTGAACACAGTTTTATCCCTCAATACACAACATAGGATTTGTTTAAAGGTCTATAACAAGTATGAAAAATGTCTCTACTTGGCCAGGCAATGCATGTATACCTTTTATTGAAAGTAACAGATTGTCTATTGTAGAGGTGCTGATACCGATGAATTAATTAGCACTTAATTCCCCTTCTTCGTCATTATTCATGTTCTTGTCTGTCATTTTCATCATATTTTTGAGACAAAATCTATTCATATATTCATGTATTCCACTATTATGCATCAAAGCAGCAAAGTCACAACAGACATCATTTAATTTCATAGATTTTTATAAATGCTCCGTTCACTAATTTTCAAAATAGTAATAAGTATGCAGTTATTCAAAAATTAGCACAGTGAACTTGCATACATAATATCACCTCAATCAACATATTCTCATCATCCTGCCCCAAGCCCTTAGCCCTTTGTGAGTTCAACTGTTATTCCTTTTTTGCATTTCATTCCAGTAATGTACCTTCTTTTATCTTGAGCCATTTACTGTCTGTAAATGTATCTCAGGTGGATTATATACTCCTTCAATTCCTGTGCTCTCCAGGCTTCCTTTGCTGCTCTTGAAGTTTCTACTAATTGATTTATACATTGTGTTATAGTTGTGGAGTTCAAGCTCTTCAAACATTGCAAATAAGAGATGCACTCCAAAAGTAAATTATTGCGTGAAGAACTGAGACATTAAAGTAGGATGTCTTTATTTATTATTAAAGATACGATCTATCCCCAGTATTTTTGTAAGACTGGACAAGCCTGTAACGTACGCCCCAATCTGTTTCAGACTTGTCCTACTGCCAAAAGCAATGTAATGCATGCCTCAAATAGCACTCATGGGATATTCGTAGAAAATTAGAAATTTACAGCACAGAAGGAGGCCATTCAGCCCATTGTGTACACACGGGCTGAAAAAGAGCACTTGCCAGCTCTTGGTCAAAAGCCTTATGGGTTATGGCACTTCAAGTGCATATCCAAGTACTTTTTAAATAGAGTGAGGTTTTCTGCCTCTACCATCCTTTCAGGCAGTGAGTTCCAGACCCTTACAATTCTCTGGGTGAAAACATTTCTCCTTAACTCCCCTCTCATACTTCTACCAATTACTTTAAATCCATGCCCCTTGGTTAATGACATTTCTGTAAGGGAAATTGGTCTTTCCTATCCACTCCATCTGTTTCTCAGAATTTTATACACCTCAATTAAATCACCCCTCAGCCTTCTCTGTTCCAAAACAAACAACTCCAGCCTATCCAATCTTTCCTCATAGCTAAAATTCTCCATTTCTGGCAACATCCTCATAAATCTCTCCACCCTCTCTACTTCGAGCACATCCTCAGAGAAGAATGTTGCAGTGGATTACAGATAGAATGGTACGTTTGAGATCTATGACAAAAATGAAGCATTTTTGTTGAAGGTTTTTAAAAAAATAAATCTGTCACAGTATATCAGGGTTTCACTCTCTTAAATCATATGCCAACTTAACTTGATACATTTGTTACAACAATTAATCAGTTTGTTATCAGGCAGTTGCCTGAGAGAGAAGGCAAGCTATTCAATTCAAATACAAACATCTTTCATACTTTCCACAAGTACATTTATGATTGGCAGTTTCTTTTGAATTTAACAGATAACTATGTTAATTTACTGGGGCTCAGACACAGTTTTGAAGGGATATATCATTCTGCTTTTTCAACCCAGTGAGTCTGTCTGAAACATTGGTAGTGAGACAATTGGCCAGAAAGTTTCCATCGATGGTGAGAAAGGAAAATCCTTACCTCAAAAATTACTTAAATCATGTCACTTATTTATTTATTTAGAGATACAGCACTGAAACAGGCCCTTCAGCCCACCGAATCCGTGCCGACCAACAACCACCCATTTTATACTAACCCTACAGTAATCCCATATTCCCTACCACCTACCTACACGAGGGGCATTTTTATAATGGCCAATTTACCTATCAACCTGCAAGTCTTTGGCTGTGGGAGGAAACCGGAGCACCCAGCCGAAACCCACGTGGTCACAGGCAGTACCCAGAATCGAACCCGGGTCCCTGGAGCTGTGAGGCTGCGGTGCTAACCACTGTGCGCCCCAATTATAACAAGGAATGAGTTATGTTTAACAATTACTAAAAAATATACTAGGTTATTGTTGCTATTTACTTGTTTTGCTACTGATTAATACATTTATGTGGCAATTAAAGACTAAAATCTAATTTAGCTGTCACCTACCAAAGACAAGGAGGATCCCATGAAAGCATGAGGTAGAAAAATAGCTGAAGTAATCTGTAAAGGTTGCTCTGTTTATTGTTGAGCTATTCTACAAATTTTACCCCTTTGTCAGGGCAAGTGAAACCTTAGGACAAAGGAAGATGAGGCTCACCTATTAGTCAAATGCACAGAAGCCAAAAATATCTACAGTCATTGCCTCAAATAGAATCCAAAATGAAGCTGAGCGGAATGTAATGCTGGATTTTTTTTTTTTAAAGAGTAATCCCTTTTGCCTGTTAAACACATTTTTTTCCACCAATGACACCAGCTTGCTGTAGTGGTCTGTGGCATTTATCAGGTTATTTGCGATGTTATCTTGGGTTTGCATTTGCTTTCCCAAGTGTTTTTGTGGGGAGAAATACAGATTAAATTTCAAACTGTCCAGTGGGTAAACCATGATGCTCTTGTGGCAGATGTACTGATCTTTTGTGGCCTATTGGAAACAAGTAAACTAGTTCCTGATGGTTTAGTTGCGATATCCATCAGAGCCACACAAGGCTGTCTTGTCACTCTTTCCCTGACATCTCTTCTGAAGCTTTGCATTTGTAATATCTGATGGTTAACTCCTCCCAAATTGAAAGTTAAAGTAGCTCCAATGTTTAATGCACCAGCAGCAATTAGATAGTTCTGAGATCCCTTTATCACAACTGGCATCAAAATGTTGCAAAGAGATTATATGCTGAGATTTATGGCAAAACTGATAGATTGTAATAACTGGTTCCATGCTTGGGAATATGAAAATCTGAGACATAAGGAAGTAATTACATCTGCTTGAGAAATTCAGGAAACAAACTGACATATCTGGAAAATCAGACAGAACACTGACTGCATACTGAAACGTGTATATATAGAATTGAAGATGATGATGTTTGGTTCAAAATTTTTCATTTTAGCTTTATTTATTATTTAGATTAGATTAGATTAGAGATACAGCACTGAAACAGGCCCTTCGGCCCACCGAGTCTGTGCCGAACATCAACCACCCATTTATACTAATCCTACACTAATCCCACATTCCTACCAAACGTCCCCACCTGTCCCTATATTTCCCTACCACCTACCTATACTAGTGACAATTTATACTGGCCAATTTACCTATCAACCTGCAAGTCTTTTGGCTTGTGGGAGGAAACCAGAGCACCCGGAGAAAACCCACGCAGACACAGGGAGAACTTGCAAACTCCACACAGGCAGTACCCAGAATCGAACCCGGGTCCCTGGAGCTGTGAGGCTGCAGTGCTAACCACTGCGCCACTGTGCCGCCCTTTAGGAAAACACATTGCTATGGAAAAAGGATAATACTTTTCTTTTTTACACACAGTGTTGTGGAGTGCTAGAATACGAGTTTGCACTCATATGGAGTGTACCTCAGGAAGATGATAGGCAGAGTGAATGCACCACCCACCTGGCTCCACAAAAAAAAGGCGGCGCAGTGGTTAGCACTGCAGCCTCACAGCTCCAGTGACCCGGGTTCAATTCTGGGTACTGACTGTGTGGAGTTTCCAAGTTCACCCTGTGTCTGCGCGGGTTTCCTCCGGGTGCTCCGGTTTCCTCCCACAGCCAAAAGACTTGCAGGTTGATAGGTAAATTGGCCATTATAAATTGCCCCTAGTATAGGTAGGTGGTAGGGGAATATAGGGATAGGTGAGGATGTGGTAGGAATATGGGATTAGTGTAGGATTAGTATGAATGGGTGGTTAATGGTCGGCACAGACTCGGTGGGCCGAAGGGCCTGTTTCAGTGCTGTATCTCTAAATCTAAAAATCATAGGCATTTGGGAGCCATGCCCATTAAACTCCTTAAGAACTGCTGGTTAGGCCACACTACATCCACTACCAATGGGCAAAGCATGTGCAGCACTTGTTCCACCACTTGGATCTGAAAATTGCTTTGGATACCTACAATGTTTGATTTAAGTACTTTAATATTATTCCCACTTGTTTCTGGAGGGAGCACTGGCTGCTATTTCCAAGCCTGCTTAAAAATCAAACTGGACGGCTCGTAGGCAGTAGAGCTTTCTCTTCACTTCTGTCTGCCCACTGCCCTGTTTTGTAGCTTGAATGGAGGAAAAGGCAAATTAAAAATAGCCTGCAATGAGTTCTTGAAGTCAGCCATATCACTGTGGCATTCATGAAGCAGAGATAGTGCAATTTTTCATGGGGAAGGAAATGAGTTCAGTAAGAGAGTCACCCCAAGGGAATTTTCGCACACCTCTTAGCAGATGCTTAAAGAGTGGCATTAAGAGCCCTGCCATCCCAAGTGGTTCAGAAAACAGTCAGGGTGGCAAAGCATTTGCTTTAACAATAGTTGGACTTGGACAGATGCTGCTGTCCAGGCCTTAAAGACAAGGCAATGAGTGAAAAATTTGCCTTTGAATTTAAATTGACTCTTGCCCTGGATCAGTGCTGGATTGATCCTTAGGTTGCATCCTGAAAAGCGATCAGGGGCTGCATGCTTATTTAGATAATATATATGGCATATACACTACATCTTTTCTACACATTGCAAGATGCCACAAACAAGGGCACAGAATGTACTCTAGGTGGGGGGCTACAATGTCCATCACAAGAGTGGCTCAGTAACACCACTACTGACCGAGATGGCCGAGTCCTGAAGGACATATCTGCCAGACTGGGCCTGCAGCAGGTGGTGAGGAAACCAATAAGAGGGGAAATCCTACTAGAGCCTGTTCTTGCCAATCTACCTATTGCAGATGCATCTGTTCGTGACAGTATTGGTAGGAGTGACCACCACATCATCCTCTTTAAAACGAGGTCCCGTCTTCACACTGAGGATACCCTCCAGCATGTTGGGTAGCACTACCACTGTGCTAAATGGGATAGATTCAAACAGATCCAGCAGCTCAAAATTGGGCATCGATCAGACACTGTGGACCATCAGCAGCAGCAGAATTGTATTCAACCACAAACTGTAACCGCATGGCCTGGCATATCCCCCAGTTTACCATTACCATCAAGCTGGGGGACCAACCCTGGTTCAATGAAAAGTGCAGGAGAGCATATCTAAAAATGAGGTGTCAACCTAGTGAAGCTACAACACAAGACTACTTGCGTGCCAAACAGCGTAAGCAGCATGCAATAGACAGAGCTAAGTGATCTCACAACCAACAGATCAGATGTAAGCTCTGTAGTCCTGTCACATCCAGTCGTGAACGGTGGTGGACAATTAAACAACTAACAGGATGAGCAGGCTCCACAAATATCCCCATTCTCAATGATGGGGGAGCTCAGCACATCAGTGCAAAAGACAAGACTGAAGCATTTGCAACCATCTTCAGCCAGAGGTGTCGAGTGGATGATCCTTCTCGTCCTCCTCCTAAGGTTCCTAGCATCATAGATGCCAGTCTTCAGCCAATCCATTTCACTCCATGTGATATCAGGCCAGTGAGTCTAACATCAGTGGTAGGGAAACTAATGGAAAAAATTTAGAGGGGCAGGATTAATCTCCACTTGGAGAGGCAGGGATTAATCAAGCATAGTCAGCATGGCTTTGTCGGGGTAGATTATGTCTAACAAATTTGACTGAATTTTTCGAGGAGGTGACTAGATGTGTAGATGAGGGTAAAGCAGTTGACGTAGTCTACATGGACTTTTGATAAGGTCTCGCATGGGAGATTGGTCAAGAAGGTAAGAGCCCATGGGATCCAGGGCAATTAGGCAAATTGGACCCAAAATTGGCTTAGTGGCAGGAGGCAGAGGGTTGTTTTTGCGATTGGAAGCCTGTAACCAGTGGTGTACCGTAGGGATCAGTGCTGGGACCCTTGCTGTTTGTAGTGTACATTAATGATTTAGATGTGAATATGGGAGGTATGATCAGTAAGTTTGCAGATGATTTGAAAATTGGTGGTGTTGTAAATAATGAGGAGGAAAGCCCTAGGTTACAGGACGATATAAATGGGCTGGTAAGATGGGCAGAGCAGTGGCAAATGGGATTTAATACTGAGAAGTGATGCATTTTGGGAGGACAAACAAGTCAAGGGAATATACAATGGATGGTAGGACCCTAGGAAGTACAGAGGGTCAGAGGGACCTTGGTGTACTTGTCCATAGATCACTGAAGGCAGCAGCACAGGTAGATAAGGTGGTTAGGAAGGCATATGGGATACTTGCCTTGATTAACCGAGACACAGAATATGACAGCAGGGAGGTTATGATGGAGCTGCATAAAACGCTAGTTGGACCACAGCTGAAGCACTGTGTAGTTCTGGTCGCCACACTATAGGAAGGATGTGATTGCACTGGAGAGGGTGCAGAGGAGATTCACCAGGATGTTGCCTGAGCTGGAGCATTTCAGCCATGAAGGGAGACTGGATAGGCTAGGGTTGTTTTCTTTCGAGCAGAGAAGGCTGTGGGGGGAGCTGATTGCAGTATACAAAATTATGAGGGGCACAGATAGGGTAGATAGGAAGAAACTTTTTCCCTTAGCAGAGGTGTCAATAACCAGGGGGCTTAGATTTAAGGTAATAGGCGGGAGGTTTAGAGAGGACTTGAGGAAAATACATTTCACCCAGAGGGTCGTTAGAATCTGGAACACACTGCCTGAAGGGATGGTAGAGGCAGGAACTCTCACAACATTTAAGAAGTATTTAGATAAGCACTTGAAATGCCATAGCATACAAGGCTACAGGCCAAGTGCTGGAAAATGGGATTAGAATAGTTAGGCTTTGTGGCTGGCGCGTACACAGTGGGCCAAAGGGCCTGTTTATGTGCTGTACAACTCTATGACTCTAAGAAATGGCTGAAGGCACTGGATACTGCAAAGGCCCTGACAATATCCCAGCAATTGTACTGAAGAATTCTTCTCCAGAAATAGCCAAACTCCTAGCCTAGCTGTTCCAGTACAGCTACAACACTGGTATCCATCCAATAATGTGGAAAATTGCCCTGGTATGTCCTGTCCACAAAAAGCAGAACAAATCCAGTCCAATCAATTACTGCCCAATCAGTCTACACTTGATCATCAGCAAAGTAATAGAAAGTGTCGTCGACAGTGCTATCGTCACTTAAACAGCAACAACCTGCTCACTGATGCTCAGTTTGGTTCTGCCAAGGCCACTCGGCTCCTGACCTCATTACAGCCTTGGTCCAAACATGGACAAAAGAGCTGAATTCAAGAGGTGAGGTGAGAGTGATTGCCCTGGATATCAAGGCAGCATTTGACTGAGTATGGCATCAAGGAGCTCTAGCCAAACTGAAGTCAATGGGAATTGGGGGGAAATTCTCCGTTTGTTGGAGTCATACATTGCACAAAGGAAGATGGTTGTGGTTGTTGGTGACTAATCATCTAAGCCCCAGAACATCACTGCAGGAGTTCCTCAGGGTAGTGTCCTCAGCCCAACTATCTTCAGCTGATTCATCAATGACCTGCCCTCCATCATAAGTTCAGAAGTGGGGATGTTCGTTGATGATTGTACAATGTTCCGTACCATTCGCAACTCCTCAGATACTGAAGCAGTCCATGTCCATATGCAACAAGACCTGGACAACATTCAGGCTTGGGCTGATAAGTGGCAAGCAATCTTCATGCCACACAAGTGTCAGGCAATGACCATCTCCAACAAGAAAAACAGTGGCGCAGTGGTTAGCACCACAGCCTCACAGCTCCAGCGACCCGGGTTCAATTCTGGGTACTGCCTGTGCGGAGTTTGCAAGCTCTCCCTGTGACCGCGTGGGTTTTCGCCGGGTGCTCCGGTTTCCTCCCACAGCTGAAGACTTGCAGGCTGATAGGTAAATTGGCCATTATGAATTGCCTCTAGTATAGGGATATGGTAGGAATATGGGATTAATGTAGCATTAGTATAAATGGGTGGTTGATGGTCGGCACAGACTTGGTGGGTTAAAGTGCCTGTTTCAGTGCTGTAACTCTAAATAAATAAAATAAGAGGGAAGCTCCCCTTGATATTCAACAGCATTCCCATCGCTGAATTTCCCCCATTATCAACATCCTGGGTTACCACTGACCAGAAACTGAACTGGACCAGCCATATAAATACTGCGCTACAAGTGCACGTCAGAGGCTCGGAATTCTGCAGCAAGTAACTTGACTCCCCAAAGACTGTCCACCATCTACAAGGCGCAAGTCAGGAGTATTTGGACTACTCTTCACTTGCCTGGATAAGTGCAGCTCCAAAAACACCCAGGAAGCTCGACACCATCCAGGACAAAACAGCCTGCTTGATTGGCACCCCATCCACCACCTTTAACATTCACTCCCTCCACCACCGACACACAGTGGCAGCAGTGTGTACCATATACAAGATGCACTGCAGCAACTCACCATGCCTCCTTTTACAGCACCTTCCAAGCCCATGACCTCTTCCACCTAGAAGGACAAAGGGCAGCAGATGCATGGGAATACCACCACCTGCAAGTTTCCCTGCAGGCCACACACCATCCTGATTTGGATATATATCACCATGCCTTCACTGTTTCTGGATCAAAATCCTGGAACTTCCTCTCTAACAGCGCTGTGGGTGTACCTACCCCACATGAACTGCAGCGGTTCAAGAACGTGACTCATCACCACCTTCTCAAGGGCAATTAGGGATGGGCAACATATGCTGGCCTGGCCAGCAATGCCCACATCCCATGAAACAAATAAAAAGAAAACAACAAACAACTAATCTGTTGGAGAGACAATTGTGGCTTCAGTTTAATACCTCATCTGAAGCATGATGTGCCAATAATGCAGGACCATCAGTATTCAATGGAGTGTCAGCATAGATTAAGTGTTCCTGGAGAGGAATCAAATTGTACAATCTTCTAATGCGGAAGCAACAATGCTGCCAGCTGAACCAAATTCATTTTTAAAAAAGAGTGTTTCCATACAATGTGAGTTCTTAAATATTTGATTATGTTTATAAAAGTTTAGCATGTGAACCAGTTTTTTGTTCTGTCTATGGATATGGATGTCATATGGTATACACTCCCTGTCTCTTGCCACAGATATTATCAGGCAAGAGATGTAAGGGGAAGACAACAACAAAGTATAGAGTGAATCAGGGTCTGATTCATTTAGCATACAGGAGATTAAGGGATTAAATCATTGAGGCATAAATTATACATTGTGACTATACTGACCTAAACAGCAGTGAATTACTAACCAAAAATATTTCTAAAAAGACTATATACTAAAAGAACAAACTGAGGTAATTTATTTCATACCAGGTCTGAAGCTGACCAGTTAATGCTTTTGTTGCCTGTTAGAATATCTTAAAAGCAGATTGGATTATTTTAATGGTGAAAAGATGGATTTTGCCTTTTGGTAACATTTACTCTTTCCCAAACTATTGGGAAAAAACAGAGTTACCTTTTCAAACCAACTCTTATAAAACCCTACTGCTCTCCTCCACTGCCCCGACATGTTGGTTAAGAAATGACATTGTTAAAACTGCACAAAGGTAATTTTGTTCAAAACCTTGCCTTCACCAGGTTACTGGGCTAGCCTTATATATAGTCTGAAAATAATATATCAAACTAACAGCCAGAACACTCTATGTACATGGTTGGCAGACAATACAAGAGAAATATCGATTTGGTTCACTTCAATAATTCTGCCCACAAAGCCTTGCCAATGGCACAGGCAGAAAACTGAAAGACTGTTCCATTCCATAAAGCTCTCACTCCATTGTTTAATGAATATTGAAACACATAGATTTTCAATAACCTTTGCATGAAGCTAGTACAGCTGTCAATGTGTCTCAGAGTCCAAAGGTCATGGGTTCAAGCCCCCACCAGAGACTTGAGCACATGATCCAAGCTGACATTTCAATGGAGCAGTGAGGAAAGGCTACACTATCAGAAGTGCTATCTTTCGAATGAGATAATAAACTGAGTGAGCAGAAAATATCCCATGGCACTATTCGAAGAGAGTAGCAGTGTTTGACTACACTTCAAAAATAGGTCATGGGTTGTAAAGTGTCTTGAGATGATGAAAGGTGCTATACGAATGGAATGTCTTTTCATCTTGTCACTGAATTACTTTGCAGTTGCTAATATATTTTTCCTGGGCATCCTGCCTACAACTGTATACTGACGTTTGTAAATATCCCATCAGAGTCAGTTATTTGATAAAAAGCTCTTCTGTTTTAATTGGTTTTACTGAATAGCAATAAGCTAATGGTAAGTTTATTAAAAGTGATGACCTGGCACACTATAACAACATTAGTGTAATGCCTTTGGAAGCTGCAGTAGGTCATATTAAAACAGCATAATGATCATCACTGCAAATGTTGCAGCACTGTTTAATTAAACACTAATGTAAATATTCTAAAATGCAATATATGCTAAGGTCCACCTGGAAACCATCCATTACTTGAAGTGCATTATTTAGGGAGGATTTTATACATGTTGTGTGCAAAGGGATTTGGAAATGCTGCCCTAGTTCAGTAGGGAAAGCTGAAATGGAGATAAACAGATTTTTAGTGCAGAGTGCGCTAGCCTGCACATATTAACAGTGCATTTGCTGTGATAATGTTTAATGACGACACCGGGTGTTAAGTAATATAAATGCTATGTTCCTCAGCGGTGATATTCCTCACTTCATGCAGCACATTTTAAAAAGTTATTAACAGTGAAACATTGACTATATTTGCACAACAGGTTTCTCTCCCTTAATCTGAGTAAGCGGTTTTCTCACAGACAGCTTGGATGAAATCGATAACTCATTTTTATTTTTTTTTTAATTTAGAGATACAGCACTGAAACAGGCCCTTTGGCCCACCGAGTCTGTGCTGACCAAAAACCACCCATTTATACTAATCTTACATTAATCCCATATTCCCTACCACATCCCCACCGTTCCCCTACCTACACTAGGGGCAATTTACAATGGCCAATTTACCTATCAACCTGCAAGTCTTTGGCTGTAGGAGGAAGCCGGAGCACCCGGCGGAAACCCACGCAGACACAGGGAGAACTTGCAAACTCCGCACAGGCAGTACCCAGAACTGAACCCGGGTCGCTGGAGCTGTGAGGCTGCGGTGCTAACCACTGCGCCACCCAAACTCATAATGGGCTAGGTTTCCCTGCTCCTGCAGAGATGGGTTTGGAGGCAGGACCGGGAGCAAAATTAGAGAATCTCACATCGAGGCGGCTCCCCAACGCAATCTCATCACCCCGACATAATCCCATCTTCCCGACACAATCCCGCCTCCAAGCAATCTTGTCAGAGGTGGGGTCCGAGCAGCATCGGCTACCCGTCCATCAGCACCGGGAGCTGATGAAACACAATTTATTCCCCACTTGGAGTCAGATTGGTGAGGCCGTCGGGATCTTCCTGATGGCAGACAGGCCCCAACTGAGGCTGAAGCCCAGCATTTACATGAAGGCCTCCTTTAAATCTGCTCCTCCCAGAGCCGCAGGTACCAGACAGCCACAGCTGTGGCCACAGGCCATCCTGTGGAGACATCCATCCACCCCCCACCCACCACTGTGACCCCCGCCCCAACCCCCATCCCCACTGATGGACTGGCAGTTATGGCCACACTGATTTTTTACACTTTTATAATTCTTCAGAGTATGCCTCCATCTTGAGGTGCCCTTGCATTCTCCTACCTACAATGACAGCATCCACCTATCCCAGTCGGGCTGCTGGCCTGACATTGCTGCAGGCTCTCCTATTGGGCCTGATGTTTCCCTAGTCTTCCCAACTGTCCTTAATTGGACAGGGCTCCCAGAAGTGACCAATTAAGAAGCTGCCTCCGGGAAGATTGCAACCAACATCTCGCCACAGCCACGTCCAGGTGTCCAACCCAAAATTGAACCCAAAATCGGGGACCAGATGAACGCAGCAAAATCAAGCCCAGAGTGTGAAGAACTGTACAGAAAACGTTTAAAAGTGTATCAATAGCCCAATAATAAAATGTAACTAGTTGTTTGATTTCTTCTGAAAGTAGAATGGAAATTCAAAAAGTGTAAATTTGCAATATGATCACTTGTCCTTGACATATTGTTATGACCAGGTGAGAAAGAGGTCTAGGGTTCCCTTTCAGCTTTCACCTGCTCTTACTGTAACAGGGTTTTATTTTTAAACACATTTTAGCTCCCCACTTGGTGAATCCTTGTTCACCGCTTTCCAATTATAAGGCAAAGAAATGAGTACTAACAGGCTTTCTTAGGTTCTTAGAAGATTGAAATTTATTAAAACTTAAACTCTAATTCGGTTGATGCCTATGGATACACAACGCACCCACGTTAGCATGCATACACGATACGCACATGCAAATAGAGACAGAAAAGAGCAGAAGAAAAATAAAGTGGAAAAGTTTGAGGCAATATCTGAAGAGTTTGTTACGGTTCTTCGAGCTCACTGTAGAGTCTTTTTGTAGGTTGATCTTGCTTTTCGTTGGGACCCAGTATTCTTCTTAAACCTTGTTCACTATAGGAGACTTTTCTCTCTTGGGGTTCATGTGTCTTCAGTGGGTTTCAGTTCAGTGAGAAAGAGATGGGAACAGACAGGAGAGGCTGCGGCGAGCCAGCCAGGAGAGGTCTTTTCAATCCAGGAGCAAAGAACTTTCTGCCAGTTTAAACACTGTCTCTACAATTTAAAACTCCCCAATTTGGCTAGCAGGGTAGTCACATAACTGGTATAACCACTTCTGGCTTTGTGTATTGGGTGGGTCAGGGAATGGTCCTTTGTTCCAAGCAGTGTCTGTTAATATGCAAAAACATCCTTCCAGCCAGGGGCTTGGCAACCCCTTGTATCAGGTCTTCTCTTCTTCCCAGCAACAATTTGAAATTTAATGTCCATGTGGCGAAATTAATATGCCTCATTCTTAGCAGGTGGGGGCCTGCATGACAATATGCTTCATGGCAGTAACTGGATTGGCGGACTTTAACAAAGGCCGTTAGTATTATTCTGATAACCATTAACTTCAGGAGAAAATCTACAAAACTTCAGCAATCCATTTGAACCAATGTTCACAGACATGTTAAACAAGGGGTTAGAGTTTCCACTTTGGGTGCAATCGATGGAACGGGAGCAAATTTGGTCCAAAATTGTGCCCTTTTTGAGAAGTGCTTCCTTTTCTCAATTTTCCACTCACGCTCATTTGCTTATTGCCAAATGCAAAATCTGTAATGAACCAACATGATTGTGTGTCGTTTTAAAACATGTTTAAAACAAAAATTTGCTTTAAAAATATTCCTTCATATATTTGAGTGATAACTTCATGTAGTTTGATTAATACAGATGAAAATGGATTTATCATGAAAAAATAAGCATTTTATACACCCTGTCAATCCACCACGTGAGTAAACTGATTTTAAATTACTGAAAATGATTTTTAAAAATATACAGAACCATTCCTTAGCTATGCAGTAGTCAGTTTCTTAGTAAAGTACATTCAAAAGTTTTTAAACCACTCCTATTACCCAAAAGAGCCAGTTTAATGTTCAGAGCCTCTTCAAAGGCACGCAAACAAGTGCAATTAACAAAAATTCCAACGGTGATTAATTCATCGAGACTGTTGTCAGTTTCGTGGACAGGCCCAGTTTCTTGCGAGATATTTTTTAAAACAGAGCAAAAGATTGCGGAATCTTGAATTATGCTGAAAGTAATTTGCACTTAAAATTCCACAATCTTTTGCACTCATTAGGCTGACTTTGGGTAAATTGTGCCAAATAAAAGCACAACCAAGTGGAATGTCCACACAGGCCGAGTACTGTAATAAATCAAGCAAGTAATGGGATGGTCATATGATAAGAAAGACTTACTCTTGTGTCATACTTCATTTAAAATCATGAAAAAGAACTGGATGAATGCAGACAGAAATTTTGAGAATAATTACGAAAAGGAAACTTGGACCTGAATATATGCTGAAGAAGCCATAAGCTAAACTAAATTTAATCCTTAAAACTGACATCAGATCTGGGGAAGTTCCTGCCTCTCTGGCACTATTACTAATAATATGAAAGTAATAAAGGTGCTTAAACATCGTGGGTAGTACAATTACTAGAATGCATTTTTGACTAGCAATCCTTTCATAACATAAAATACTATGGGCAGAATTTTAACTGCCAAGGTGGGGCACGTTCAGGTGCGGGAGTGAGGTTAAAGCACCAAAAAGTGGTAGCAAGTCGGAAAGCTGACATCATGCCACCTATTTCCGGGTTTAATCCAGGCAGGTTTGCAGGCAAGTTGGTAAAGACTGTTGGATAAGTTATTAAAATATTTAAATCTCCAATTAACTCAGGATTTAACCCAGAATTCTGGCTTTAACAGCCAATGCACAAGTTTCCTGAGCTGTGTGGAACTCACCAGGGTCAAACAGGTGAGAGCTCTCTGCTTCTTTATTGAAACTGACAGGCTGGGAAGGCTTTGAACAGTGAAACTGAAGAGCTCCAGCCCTGCCTAGGTGAGAGGCTGATGCTCACAGCACTTCTTGAGAGATAATGCTCTCACTGCTTGGCAGGTGATCTCCAACTTCTTGGAAGTCTTGTCTTGAATTTCATTCATCTTGATCTGCAGTGCCCTGCTGGCAGCCTTCACTGTGGTATGGGAGCAGCTTATGCAGCTCTACCTTGGACCTCTGATGAATGACAAGAGGAGCAGCAATGCCAACACCAACAGCAGCAGGAACAGCACCAGCTGCCTTCTCCTCAGCCACATGCCCCGCTCCATGGTACAGAGTGGATGGACACTGAGATCCAGCTGGAAGAAGGCAAGACTCCCAACACAGGGTCCACAGGCAGAGGATCAGCTCTCTGAACATGTGTGAACACCAGTGCCTCAGGAGGCTCAGGCTTTCACAGCAGGCCATTGCTGACATCTACAGCCTCCTGGAACAGTACCTCCTTCCCAATGAACCCAGGAGGGCATGCGTTGCGAGTGGCTGTCAAGGTGCCTGTCACTGACCCCCCCAGCACCACCTCCCACCGATACTCCACCTCTTCTTGGAGTTCAGAGCACTCTTCTCCTGCAAGGAGAGAAAGACGAGAATTGTGAATGGGAGAAATGGATTGTGTAGAGAGGAGGGAAGATCAATGAATTATGGCTAGTACCAGAAAACTGTGTCGAAAAAATAGACTGGCATCAGTTAACAGGCAGGAGGCAGTTATTGGCAGGAAAGGTGAGGTTTATTTGAGTTATATGGCAGGACACCTTTGGGATGAGACTGCAGTCAGTTAACTGAGAGCCAGTTGAATAAGAAAACAACTTCAGTAGTTTAGGCAGCTTTAAGGTGTCCAATACCATTCGTCCGGTTTATATTTGTATTTGTTGAAAGCAGTGCATGGGAGGGGTAAGTGCCCAATGGACAATGGAATTTACTCTTCCATGGCTGATATTATGTGACTGATCAACCCTACAGCAGATAGTTACATCAGATCTATACCTGTACGTTCTTGTCTGCATCTCTGCATCCTCAGTATGAAGCTAATAATGGGCAGAATTTTAATCTTTGCACCCGTTTGCAGCGGGGGAGTCTGGCAGCAGGTTAGGAAGCTGAAAGATAATTGGGCTTTGCCGTTGCATTTTAGCTCAGCCACAATAGGAGTCATTTCCGGGTTTACTGACCAATCCAAGCAGTTGAGCATCTTTCCAACCCACATCTGGACTGTTAAAGCCTCAATACTTAAAGGGACCTTTTGAGGGATCAGAATGGATACTTTCTGCACCTGTCAGGACAGGGGCAGGAACTGTACTGATGGAGACTCAGCATGAGAAAGTTGCCACCACCCTTCCCCCCCCCCACCCCCCACCCCCACACCCACCACCCCGGGTTCTCGGAGGCATCCCTGGAGATCATGCTGCAAGCTGTAAGGGCCCATAGAGAAATATTCTTCCTGGTGGACGGGAGGAAGAGGCCAGCCTTGGAAACAAAGGAGGTTTGGCTGGAAGTCACAGAGGCGGTCAGCAGCAGGAGTGTGGTCCCATGCTCATGGATGCAATGCTGAAAGAGGTTCAATGACCTCATCAGGGTAGGAAAGATGAGTGATATGCCACATTCAAATGCTAGCCCCCCACTGCCTCACTCTGGCTTTGCAGCCGTTTCCGGCTTCTCAGCCCAATACACCTTGCAGCTCCACCCATTCATCTCTCTCGAGGCACCTCCTCACATCCTCATCTGAATTACCACCACTGACACTCACCTCATCTTATTGCCATGTCACACCCATCCCTTACAGTCACCCTCGACAAATGTTTTCCTTTCATCAAATACTTTTTGTTGATTTGAGGGTGATTGTCACATTGTGCAATCTATCACTCCCTGGACCTCTGGGAAACCAGCCAGGATAGCAAATCTGATGGCCCTCCCATTCTGACTGGCTTCATCAGTTGCCGAGTGGACATAAGTGGCTGTCCTGGAAAACATGACATCCGTCACCTGGGGGATGCACTTGCCTACAGTAGATTGTGAAATCCTGCAGTTATCACCAGCAGATTCCTGGAAGGAGTCGGATGTGAAGAAATTCAGGCCTGTAGTGACCTTGACAATGGCAATGCATGCCCAACTGGTCTTAGAAAGACGTCTTGTTCCAGGAGACTGCAGATGTCAGCAATGACCTGTCATGAAAGTCTGAGTGTCCTGAGACACTGGCGCTCAGTCATGTCCAGGGAGCTGATCCTCTGCCTGTATAACTTGTGTTGGGGTTATCACCTCTTGCGAGCTACAGCTCTTTGTTCACCCCCACTGTCCTGTAGAGGGGTAGGTAGCTTAGGAGAAGGCAGCTGCTGGGGCTGCTAGTACTGCTCGTGTTGCGGGTGCTACTCCCATTGTTCCTCATCAGAGGTCCAAAGTAGAGTTACATAAGCTGCTCCAATTCTGCACTGAAAGCTGGCAACTGGGCAGTGCAAATCAAAGTCAAAAATATCCAAGGTAGCAGAATTGATCTCCAAACTCTAAAATCAGTGAAAGTACATTCTCAGAACAAGTCCTGTGAGAAAATGCCTTTCACTTAGGCAAAGAAGCAGCTCTCATATCTCGGTATTTAAAGGCTTTCCTGCCTGTCAATTTCACAGCCCTGTCAATCCCCCGCTGTGCCCTCATCTTGTTGACCTTGGTGAGTTTCAGATAGCTCGAGAAACCTATGTACTGACAGTTGAGGCCAGAATCCAGTGTTAAAACCTCAGACTATTGGCTTTTTGCATATTTAAATCACAGACATGCCAGTTTCATGAAGATTTCCAATGCACTTTGAAAGACACCCCAATTAAACGGGAAAGTAGGAGGGTTCCTGTCAGGTTCCCAACCACTCCGGCATGTGCTAACCCCACTTGCAATGATACCCGCCTTATACCTTGCAGATTAAAATCCCCCCCAGTGTGGCTACACTGCACTAGCCAGGGTTGAGGGTAAGGGTTATTAGCACTCTCTCTGGATTGGCTAAATTTGTCACTGGTGAATATTCATATTTTGCAGACGCAGAAGCTGAAGTACAGAATATTCAAATGCCATATCCTGCTTTGAAAATTTAATCAGTACTCTAAACCAAGGCTTTAATGAGGATTCATGCTTTCTCAACACCCAACTATTTTGCATAATTTCAATAAGCTGTCTAAAAATTAATGCTATTTCCCAAATTCTTTTAGCTGTCTCTCTTTCCTTTGCCCTCACAAATGCCATTTATCTATCCGCTACCAAAGCAGACAATTGACCCGTAGGCCTCTGCCAATGCTGCTTTATAATTGACTGCCATAGGTTCCCGTGTGATATCAAGAAACGGCTGAAGGCACTGGATACAGCAAAGGCTATGGGCCTGACAACATCCCAGCTGTAGTACTGTAGACTTGAGCTGCAGAACTAGCTGCGCCCCTAGCCAAGCTTTTCCAGTACAGCTACAGCACTGGCATCTACCTGACAATGTAGAAAATTGTCCAGGTATGTCCTGTTCACAAAAAGCAGGACAAATCCAATCTGGCCAATTACTGTCCTATCAGTCGACTCTCAATCATCAGCAAAGTGACGGAATGTCATTGATAGTGCTATCAAGAGGCACTTACACAGCAATAACCTGTTCGCTAAGACTCAGTTTAGGTTTCACCAGGGGCACTCGGCTTCAAATTCATTACAGCCTTGGTCCAAACATGGACGAAAGAGCTGAATTCCAGATTAACTTCCCTAAATATCAAGGCAGCATTTGATTGTGTAGAATTAAGGAGCCCTAGCAAAACTGAAGTCATTGAGAATTGGGGGAAAACCCTCCACTGGTTCGAGAATCTAATCATCTCCCCTTGACGTTCAATGGCATTACCATCACTGAATCTCCAATCATTAACATCCTGGGCATTACCATTGACCAGAATATTAACTGGACCAGCCATATAAATACTGCGGCTACAAGAGCAGGTCAGAGGTTGGGAATCCTGCACCTCCTGATTCCCCAGTGCCTGTCCATCATCTACAAGGCACAAGTCAGGAGTGTGATGGATTACTCTCCACTTGCCTAAATGGGTGCAGCTCCAACAACACTCAAGAAGCTCAACATCAGCCAGGACAAAGCAGCCCGCTTGATCGGCACCCCATCCACCACCTTCAACATTCACTCCCTCCACCACCAGCGCACAGTGGCAGCAGTGTGTACCGCTATTGAAGAAGGGAGGGAGAGAGAAAACAGGGAATTACGGACCTGTTAGCCTTACATCAGTAGTAGGGAAAATGTTAGAATCTATTCTAAAGGATGTGATAAATGGACACTTGGATAATAATGATCTGATTGGGCATAGTTAACTTGGATTTATGAATGGGAAATCATGTCTGACAAACCTGTTGGAGTTTTTTGAGGATGTTACTAACAGAACTGATAAAAGGGAGCTGGTGGACGTGGTATACTTAGATTTTCAGAAGGCTTTTGATAAAGTCCCCCACAGGAGGTTGGTTAGCAAAATTAAAGCACATGGGATAGGAGGTAACATACTGGCATGGATTAAGGATTGGTTAACAGGCAGAAAACAGAGAGTAGGAATAAATGGGACATCCTTGCATTGGCAAGCTGTGACTGGTGGGGTACCGCAAGGATCAGTACTTGGGCCCCAGCTGTTCTCAATATATATCAATGATTTGGGTGTGGGGACCAAATGTAATATTTTCAAGTTCGCAGATGAGACAAAACTAGGTGGGAATGTGCGTTGTGAGGAAGTTGCAAAGCTTCGAGGGGATTTGGACAGACTTAGTGAGTGGGCAAGAACGGGGAAAATGGAATATAATGTGGAAAAGTGTGAGGTTATCCATTTTGGTAGGAGGAACAGATGTGCAGAGTATTTCTTAAATGGTAAGAGATAAGAAAGTGTAGATGTACAGAGGGACCTGGGTGTTCTTGTCAATAAGTCACTGAAAGCTAACATGCAGGTGCAGCAAGCAATTGGAAGGATAATGGTATGTTAGCCATTATCGCAAGAGGATTTGAGTACAGGAGTAGTCTTGCTTCAATTGTATAGAACCTTGGTTAGACCGCACCTGGAGTACTGTGTGAAGTTTTGGTCCTATTACCTTAGGAAGAATATTATTGCCATAGAGGGAGTGCAACGAAGGTTCACCAGACTTGTTCCCAGGATGGCGGGACTGTCCTATGAAGAGAGATTGGGGAAAGTGGGCCTGTATTCTCTAGAGTTTCGAAGAATGAAGGGGATCCCATTGAAACCTACAAAATACTTCAAGGGATAGACAGGGTAGATGCATCTAAGATGTTTCCCCTGGTTGGGGAGTCTAGAACACAAATTCAAAATAAGGGGGAAGCCACTTAGGACGGAGATGAGGAGAAATTTCTTTACTCAGAGGGTTGTGAATCTTTGGAATTCTCTACCCCAGAGGGCTATGGAAGCTCAGTCATTGAATCTGTTTAAAGTAGAGATTGACAGATTTCTAAATACCAATGACAAGGGGATATGAGGATAGTGTGGGAACAAGGCATTGAAGTGGATGATCAGCCATGATTGTATTGAATGGCAGAGCAGGCTCGATGGGCTGAATGGCCTACTCCTGCTCCTATGTTCCTATGTACAAGATGCACTGCAGCAACTCGCCAAGCTTCCTTTGAAAGCACCTTCCAAATCTTTAACCTCTACCACCTAGAAGGACAAGGGCAGCAGACACATGGGAACACCACCACCTGCAAGTTCCCCCCCAAGTCACACACCAACCTGACTTGGAACTATATCGCGGTTCCTTCACTGTCACTGGGTCAAAAACCTGGAACTCCTCCCTAACAGCACTGTTGGTGTACCTACACCGCATTGACTGCAGCGGTTTAAGAAGGCAGCTCACCACCACCTTTTCAAGGGCAATTAGGGATGGGCAACAAATGCTGGGCTAACCAGTGACGCTCACATCCCATGAAAGAAAAGAAAAATCCTTACGAACACTCTAACTACCATTCAGCTGGTCTGAAATAGTCTTCTCTAGTGGCTCAATGGAGATCAGGCATGCACATTATAGGGAACTGGAGGCATGGATCAATTTTGATATACACCAGTGTACTTCACCAACCTTACCAACTCAAAGCTATGCCAGCCTCTCTACCTGAGATGGCACAGAAAAATATTTTGTGATTTTTCTGTATTCCTTCTCCTTAATGACTTTTAAGCCTTTAACTCTAGCGGCTGGTGAACCTTCTGCCAAAAACATAGATTTGATTTTATTAGTTTATAATAATTCACGTGATGCCTAGTATCAAAAGTACAATGAAGTTATCAGGTAGTCATTCATGTGCAGAACCAAACAATACACTAATCCAATTCAGTAAACCTAACTTTGATAAGATACAATGTTGGGGGTCAGTTTTTAAATCTATTTAAAAGTACACTCTCCAAAATGTCAGATGATAGAGATTGGGAGAAAAATTCAATGGCCTCCAAAAACAGGAGGGTGGCTTGTGATGATGGATTAACCTGCACCCATTCCTTCTGATGCAGACAGCATGCAAACCTCATGCTGCCTGTTAATTTAAATGATAGTAGCATGCATCCCAGCACTAAATGCACTTTTGAGTGAATGCATGTCTTAGCAGGGGCCCCAAGCTTGTGTGAAGCTGCACCACTTAAAGCTAGCCTGCAATACTTAAAACCAGCTTGCAACTCTTAAAGAGGAGATGCATTTTGACTGCCACAGGTTCTGGAAATGGTTGGCGAAGAGTGTCTGACCTTCCAGAAGAGTGAATATGATGCGACAGGGCAGAGAATATTCTCTAAGGTTCTCAGATGCAGCACTAGAGGCCTTGGTGCATGAGCTGGGCAAGAGGAGAGAGGTCCTCTATCCATAAGGAGGCAGAATGGGCCCACAGACAAACTTTGGAAAGGAAGTGGGACCAGCTAGCCATCGCTGTCAATGCAAATGGGGTAGGCCCGAGGAGCTGAATACAGTGCAGAAAAAAGTTTAATGACCTCACACGAGTGGTCAAGGTCAGTGAATTCATCCTCAAATGCCATATCCTTACAACTGAACCACTAGCCTCACTTACTGCTCAATTCACCACCACCCCATCACTCATCTACCAACAATCTCTATCAATCGCATTCATAACTTCACCTCACCCACTTAGCACTGTTGCAAGCCCCACATCCACATCTCAGCTGGCACATGTCAGCTATTTGACAATCACCCAAGCACATTGCACCATACTCACTGGCACACTTCCCACTCTCTTGCAGGACAAGGTAATGCATAACCACAGGCAGTGGGAGCTAATCGACAAGGGGACAGGCACACCTGCATGCCCTCACCCTGATGGAGGAGATGGTACTCCCCATCACTGTGGCTCAAGACCAAGGCTGTGGCCTGCGGCGGGGCTGAAACAAATGAAGAGGTAGGCTTATACCTAATCCTCCTTCTCACATCCCATTTCCCCCTCATCCCACAATCTCTTCTAACTCTCAAGCCGCAAATAATTTAAGGATGCACCCCTACCTTCCCCCCTCCCTCCCCCGTCCTTGTGCATTTCTCCTTGCAGAGAGAACTGCAAACTGACCAGGCAGTGGTGTAGGAGCAAGAAGTGGTAAAAGAGACTGATGATGAAGAAACACCATTACTCGCTCTGATACTCACAGCTACCAGCTCGGATACTGACAGTTTGCATACTTTAGAAGATAGTTTAGAGGCAGGATCTGCATGTGGTGGGTCACCGGGCACAAGTGGCTTGTAGCTGGAGCAAGGGGAAAGGGTAACGTGGGTGCCAGCTCACCAGAGGGTGAGGACACACATGATTTCTGCTGCAGAGGACTCAGATGAGGACTTCTATGAGACAGCCTACGGGGAGAGTTGTGACACATGGAGAAGACCTTGGATTCTGCTCAGATTACTTGCTCCCAGACATGGATACTACTTACTACCTTCCTTGGTCTGCAATGTGACAGGAAGAATGAGCAGAGGCGACACAAAGGAGGACAAACTGCTCAAAAAGGGAGGAGGAGGGAGAGAAGGGCTTTCAGCTGGAGACCAGATCCAGCCAGGGTCATCAGGGAGTAATTCTCCTACCTGAACCTCAGGGAGGAACAGTGTGTACGACATCTCCATTTCACTAAGGAGGAGTTCACTGAAATCTGCGACCTGTTGCAGGCTGTGAAGGTGACTTTGACCATGGACTTCTCCCATGGGGCTCCTTCCAGGCTGGAGCATGCAACATTTCCAACATCTCTCAGTTCACCATCCAATGTTGTATCAGGGAGGTCACTGAGACACTGGGATGAATTTAGTGTGGCCGTTTGGAACGGGAATGGTGGCGTGGGAAGACAGAGAATCATGACGGACGTGACTGCCCGGAAATCTGAAGTCATCACGTCGGTTCCGGATTTAGGCAGTGGCGAGAAAGCACCAAGATGGCCTCTCCATCCCGATGTGATGGGAATGTCATTTAAACTGTACCGCACTTACTTTTAATACATTGGCATCTAATTCATCGCAATTTAATGTGGGGCTTGGGATTAAGTGGACAATGTGTGGCACTCACGTGCCATCAGGTTCACGACTGTCAAAAGCCTGCGGCAACAAGCGAGGACTCAGTGCTGTGACGAGCAGGCAGCCATGACCAACACTGCATAGGAGAAGAGGGGGGATGCAGAAGCCATTGTCAGCCTGCAGTGCTGTGCGCTCTGCAAGGGGAGTCGCGTTCTCAGGTGCTCTGCAAGCGGGGGGGGTGGGGGGGTCTCAGGGTCTCAGGTGCTCTGTAAGGGAGATCAGGGTCTCAGGTAGGAGTGCCAGCTGAGCAGGGTCTCGGGTGGTCTGCAAGGAATGGGGTGGGGTTAGTTTTGGTTGGCTGCATCAGGTGACCAAACTGCTGGGTGAGATATTTGGTTACCCATACTCCTGGATGAAAGAGTAGGCTATCGGCAAGGGTGGGCGCTGAAGGCCATCGGGGAGACTGATGTGGTGCCTCTGATGGAGGGAAGGCCAGGAGGCAGCTGCGCCAGTCTGTGAAGCTCCATGGTGAGAGCAGTAGCAGCCGGCCATGCCAAGAAGGGTGCAGCTGTGCCGGAGAGTGTACCAGACTCGAATCAGCTACCTCCAAATGTCCAAGTGGCATTATCAGCCAAGACTGCGGCTCTCCAGAGAGGCAGTCACCAACCTCTGCACACTGCTGCAGAACGAGTTGCACCCATGGGATTTGGGTGTCAGCCTATGCCAATGGCCCTGAAGATCACAGTGGTACTAAACTTTTACACAGCTGAATCTTTCTAGGCATCCACCGGGGACACGTGTGGGGTCTGCCAGGCAGCAGCCCACCACTGCATCAAGGAGTTGACCAATGCCTTGTGACAGTACAGACCACCAAGCACTTCTACTAATTCAACAGCAGCCAGTAGAAATCAATTAGCAACTAACCTGAACGTAGATGATCCCTTTAAATATTGCTGGTGGGGAGGCTCCTTTCTGCTACTAAACGCATGTTCAACTGTGTGAGGTTAAGAGATGTTAGCTGGAGTGTTGAGGTCAAACAGTGGTACCGCTACCTTCAAATCCATGTTACACGCTGACTGATGTCACAATCTGTCTACCCTGCACATACTTCTGGTGCATGCTGCTAGCACTAGCACTACCGACCTAATCAAAATGTCATTCGGTGTGGCATGGATGCCATTTTGGAAACAAAACAGCACTCATAGCAACAAAAATACAGGCACTAGGGAGCCAAATTAGGCAGCAATGACCTTCTTTGCAGGAAGACTTTGGAAGTGCAGATTGATGATCATTATGACTTGCAATGAGTCTTGCCTGTAGGAAGATGCATTAATGTTTTGGAGGACTTCACGTTAACTGGAAGGAAAATATAAGCTTTACAAACCACTACTGCTTATCAAAGAACTTACAAATTTCAACGGAAATTGTAAAAAAAAAATGGACAAGAGCTAGATTTTCAACTGACTGCCCGGGTGAAAAACTGGCATTGTGGATACAACAGAAATGAAAATCAGGTAGTTTCTATAATGGGCTGCTGACCCACAATGCAAACTGGGCAGCAAGTTGAAACTCTACCCAGGAGAGACGGTTGCATGAGTACTAGGTTCTTCTATCATTGTATGGCACCCCACAGAGTCTGTTTACCAGGAAGAATAAAACATCATTTACAATAAGTACAAGATTTGTTGTCACATTACTGCATAAACTGAACATTATCCCAAATGTTTACAAATCAGAATCTAAATGCAGGGTATTACAAGTCAAGACTTCGGAAGCACAGACACGCAAATTATGCATGAAACAATTTTTTTTCCTCTGCATTATCTTCAACTGCAATGCACCACAGAACTCAGTGAAAGCTTTCAATTTAAGAACAAAAATATAAATAAATTAAATGTGGTTTCTACAATTTCCATTAGCACTGTCAACACTTAGCAATGAGCCTGGTTTTGGAATATACAATAGATTCCAAACAGCATCACCACCAATGTTTGTAACAATGCAGATATTGTATCCAATTGACTATTACGCCCATGATGATATCCTACTTATTTTAATGCACATGATTATAAAGGAAACAGTTCTCCCTCACATCTGTATGACTGGAAACCAATAACGTACTAACCCCATTACATTATCGTGTTAATGTCGTCTTTTTCATGGTTTTGCCATTTCACATGGAGTTCCACATTAAAAAGCCTTTTTTCTGAATTTTCCCACACTTATCCACCCAATGCAAATTTAGGCAAAAAAAAATCTATTCACAACAGTTTTTGTATTGGCGGCACAATCTATTGTTATAAACAGAAATTATTCACTTTCATCATGAGTTTATGCCTGCCAATTCAACACACATAGGTATTTTACATTTTTATGTTGCATTTCTTCCACATCAGCTGTTTTCCAACTTTCTTGTGTAAGGGATCCCCCACATTAAATGACTGCCCCCCTCCCCCCCGCCCCACCACCACTACAAAGACCCCAGAGGTATCCCTACAAATGCCAACGCACCCCTGAGGACCACTGCAATACCGGAACACTCGATGGGACCACCCCCTTACAAATAGTGAAAAACTCCTGGGACTTCCCCTGGAAATAGTCATACATTCTTGGGGATGGGTTGCCCTGAAAACACACCAGGGGTGTATGTTTTGTGCTGACTATTTCAGTCATCAAGCTTAATACTTGATTTTCACAGTGTTGTTTTGCTTGCCTCATATTTAGAAGTCAGCTGATTAAGACAGTGAGTAGCTGAGATGAGGAAAAGCAGAATGGGCTCTTGTTGCTCATCCCATGAACCCTTGCTGCAAATGCACAGCTGTGGATGTTGGGTAAGGATAGGGTCGAGTCCTCATGTGATGCCACTCCTCAACAGAATAACAGGTGAACACTCACCGTCTAGCCTCACGGATAAAAAGTGGCCACTTGGGTAAGATACCGGAGAGCAACTGGCACTCATGGAACCGTGCCAAAACAAGGAGTTAATGTGTTCAGTAGAGTGAAAGGGGAAGGGAGAAAACTGGCACAATAATTTAAATAAAAATGTTTGTAGACTCTCTCCTAGCTTAAGATCCTGTGCTTATTACATCACAAAACATCAGAGTTTAGACCCTAATCTAGAATGAATAGATGATAATACTGGGAGTCAACACTGTTGCAAGTGGGGCCCTTCATCAGGATTAGAGTGGAGGGTCCTACCTAAAATGCTAACCTATTTTGTTTTTTTAGATGCTGACACCCCTGTTGTATATTCCTAGCATTTTATTTCAGATCTCAACCATTCATCTTTATTTCCTTTTTAATCGCTGCTAACCTTGCAGATAGATTGGTAGCTGTCAAGCCAATCACCCTTTAGGCCCCATTGTATAGAAATGTGGAAATGATCCTGTTTTTCTTGACAGCTCTCCCATCTAAAAATAGCTGAGTGGTTACAAAATCACATTTTTGGAAGAATCAGCAGAAAATGTGTGGAAACAAAGGAACATGCAGTGATCCTGTCAGACATGACAGCAAAATATTTCCCTGTACGTGCATGGAATTAAAGATTTCAGGAGCCATTTCTATGCCTCTATGCGGAAAGATGCTAAACTGCTGAAACCTGACAGGTAGGGGAATAAATTTCTTCTGTAATTATGTCGGCATCACAGAACACTTGCATTTTTGTTAACTGTGCTGCCAATGTTGTTATGTTGCCTCTTTGCAGCAAAAACCATTCAGGAGTTTCATTTGTATTCAACAGTACTTCAGATCCTAACACTTAACACCTGCAGCTTGTAATGACAGACCTTCCACAGCTGAACTAATACATTAATTTTGCCTTATCACTACTGAAAGATGCTCAGTCAAATCCTATAATGGCAAAACCTCCATGTGTAACTGTGTTGTCCTCAAGCACTATTATTTTCCTTTTACAAGTCTATAAAACCAGTATCTTTTAACATCATCAAAAATTAAATGTATTTATTTCAAACGTAAAGGGTCTGAATGGTATTGCTGGCAGAAGTGGAATTTATCCTTGCTGGTTCTGTATTTTATGATATGGAACTTTCATTCTTCAATTTAGAGATTAAATATTAGGCACCCGACAAAGAAAGGAAAATTCAGGACAAGAGGGAAAATTCAGCCCCTTGAGCCAGCTCCGCCATTTAATTAGATTGTGGCTGATCTGCACCTCAGTTCCATTTCCGGTCTTTGCTCCATATCCCTTGGTAACCTAACCAAACAAAAAATCTATCCATCTCACTCTTGAAAGTGCCAGTTACCCCGCAGTATCCACACACTTTTGGGAGTGGGAGTGGGGTAAGCGTCCAAGATGTCTACCAGCCTTTGTGTGAAAAAGTGAAAAAAAGCACCTGAATGGCAAGATATGATCCCAGTTATAGACCGAGGAAACCACAAAGAGAATACCTGAAATGAGAGTTAGGTCTCCAACCCCTGTGTAAATGAATAGAACAGAAGTCCAACTAATTATTCCACTTACATCTAATTCACAATTTCAAACCCTTCCCATGCACAAATATTTCTGTTATTTGTGCTATGGAATCCGACCAGCAAGGTAAAAGAATCAGGATCCATAGAACCAGAAGGCTCGACATATTGCAGATCATGTTTACTTGCAACAGTTCTACACTATAAAGGAAACATTGAATTTGCTTTGAATAAATTACATTCTGGACCAGACTGGCATGGATCATAATTCGAATAAAAGAGTTATCCAGCTAGGAATATGCTTGATTATAGCCTGTCGGTTCAATTTATTATTTTCAGGTTAAACAAAACTTGACACGTGCACGACGTGTGAATAAAATGAACACAAATTCAAATGGAACGTAAAAAGAATGTTAGCAATTTTAATCGGTACTTAACAACAAAGGGAGTATTCAGAAAGGAAACATCAGAGTAAACCAAACTTGTAGGAAATAGTGAGAACTTCGGCACCATCATAAGGGGAGAACATTGAGGGCAGCTGTGTTGTTCTGTAATTGTAATGAACTGTAGTTTCTTACTGTTTGCAGATAGTAAGAGTCAGGAACATGGTTGTGATGCTTTCTTTTTTCAAAAAAAAAACAACAATGATGGTCGCTGGCACTGACTGATCCAACAACAACAACTTGTAATCTTAGAGTGCCTGTAATGTAGTAATACATCTCAAGGTGTTTCACAGGAATATTAACAAAATTTGACTCTGAGCCACATAAGGTGATATTATTACATGTGACCAAAAGCTGTGTCAACGAGGCAGGTTTTAGGCAGCATCTTAAAGGAATGGAGGTAGAGGGGCAGATAGGTTTAGACTTTTATTGCCTCACACCACAATGGGCAATTCAGGGATAGAGAAGTCACCAACAAAACACTCCAAGGAGGCTGCCATAAGTCATCCTTCTTGTATTTAGTGATTTCTCAAGTCAAAATTAAGTTGAAAGTTACCCCTCTTTAGTTATTTTGTTCCTTTATTTGCTATTGGCTTCCCTGTGTAGCAAAGGATTCTGGGAGCTTTGGAAAATTCTAGGATGACATGGACTGCTGTGCGCCAAGTTCAGCACACGTCCCTACTTCAAGACTGTGCAGAGTACTGCCTATTTCTAAGAGTAAGCTGCTCTCTTGGTGACACATGCATTTTTCATCTCATCCCGCCTACGTCAGAACTGACTTGATTTGCGTATCTTAGCTCAAGGTCACCTTGATGTCACTTACCAGGCCATCTAGAGAGAAAACTGTTTAAATATAGTGAGGAATGTCAATAAAATAAAAAACAAAACGAGCATAAAGTTCCATCAGATCTGAGATTTTGCCATGATTATCCATTGCAAGGTCAAAAAAAACACCCTTGAGCCAGTCCTATTAAAAATTAAAGTCTGTCATTTATAATTAAATGCAGCATGTTATAAAAGTTGTATTTGAATATACTGTGAAGTACTTACTTAGAAACCAGCGAAAAGGCCTCAGAGCAGATAGGAGGGCAGGGGACGAGCTTGATGAGAAAGTGGCCAAGAGCTGCTGGAAAATGGGCCCTGGTAACCTTTTCAAGAACAGAACTAAAGGTTTTGACATCAGCCGCCTTAGAGCTCTGGTCGCCTCCTCCGGTGTCCAGAATATTCCCTCCGTGAAGTACGAGGATAAGTACATGAATCTTGCACTTTTTCACATCCTGTTGAAACATACCATTCTGACAACAGGTACAACTACAAGCAAAAAAGTCCTACTGACGAGATTAACATGCAGTGCTCAACCTAATTCAATCATTATTTGTACACAATAGTGAAAAAAATGACCCTTTACGCTTGGCTAATATGTATTTTTGTATCAACTTCCCTATAATTGTGTACATTGTAAAGGGGATAAACTTCAAACCCATTTTTAGAATGTTCATTGCCAATCTCACCCCTTTCCTCTCCTGAAGGCACTGATTCTTACCCAAGATTTCCTCCTTCATAAATAAATGTACTCAGTATTGGTCAGCTATTTTGTATTGTAGGGAACAGTACCTAATCCTGTCTTCACTCAATGTCCTGAAGCATATACTTCCAGCAGGGATACTAGATAGAGGTCAGGAGTGTTCATCCCACTGATTTTTGTTTTCCAACAGCTAAAGATAAGTACAGTGCCACAACTGCGACTAAGGCTGATATCAGCTTGTCGGCATAGTTTATATATAACTCTACCTGCATCAGCTATCAAGGAAGTTTCACAGAACATCTGCTGGTCTTGAAACTTCCAGAATGACATTTTTGCATGTTCACATTACAATGGAATCTATATCATCTTAGCTCCAATTAGCCATCGATCTAATAAATCATCATCGTTTTTGTAGTGCGGGGATCTGAATGCTATGTCTTCTCGTTGCCTATTGATTGCAGTTTCTCCTATCTGGATAAAATTAACCACACAACTCAAGAAAGATTAACTTCAATTTGATTTATGTTACTTGTAGTGTACTTGTATTTATTCCCTTGCCTAGGACTTTATTGTACCACATGAATAAAACAAATATATGCAGGCTCTCAATTATCTGCTAATTTCCATTGGGAATTGGGGTCCAATCCATTATGACAGAAAATCAGCTAACTGTATTCTTGTGTACCAGTTTATTTGTTTGTACTCATGAAGGTGACATTTTTAGGACTGGGGAATAGGATAATTTTCATTTCAGTACCGAGCCATTCTGTGATTTGTATCGCTAATGAATGCTAAATTAGGATACTTTTGTCCTCTGCCATGCCCACTCGTAACTGGATGGAGATGGCACAAATCCATTTTATGTGGGTCCCTGAGAGCTAGCTGGTAAAGTAGGTTTTTATTTTATTATTATGGGCTACATTTGAACTCAATTTCCTCCAGGCTAGTTCTCACTTTTGATTTACTTTTTCTTTAAAGCAACCACATGGTATCAGCAATTCAAAATCATTATTGCTTCACCAATCACATGATTATACACATCACTGTTACTAACCTACCAGTTTATCATACAACAAATGACGAAATCACAAAGGTCCTTAAAGCAATCATCTTTTATAAACTGATGTCCTAGGGGGAGTATTTGCTAGAGTGGTTTAAACTAAAATGGCAGGGGAGTGGGAACCTTTGCAAGGAGTCAGAGGAGGGGGGATCAAGGACAAGAACAAAAGACAGTAAGGGGAATAAGAAAAGTGATAGGCAGAGAAATCAAGGGGCAGAATCAAACAGGGACACAGTGAAAAATAGTGGGAAGGGGGCAGGTAATGTTAAAAAGACAAGCCTTAAGGCTTTGTGCCTTAACGCGCAGAGCATTCGCAATAAAATGGATGAATTAATTAATCACACAAATAGATGTAAACAAGTATGATATAGTCGGGATTACGGAGACATGGCTGCAGGGTGATCGGGGATGGGAAATGAACATCCAGTGGTATTTAGTATTGAGGAAGGACAGACAAAAAGCAAAAGACGGTGGAGTTGCATTGCTGGTTAAAGAGGAAATTAACACAATAGTGAGGAAGGATATTAGCTCCGAATATGTGGAATCTGTATGGGTAGAGCTGAGAAACACTAAGGGGCAAAAAACATTAGTGGGGGTTGTATATAGACCCCCAAACTGTAGTGGTGATGTTGGGAAAGGCATTAAACAGGAAATTAGAGACACATGCGATGAAGGAAATCTGTAATTATGGGTGACTTTAATCTGCATACAGATTGGGCAAATCAAATTAGTCACACTACCGTAGAGGAGGAATTCATGGAGTGTATACGGGATGGTTTTCTGGACCAATACATTGAGGAACCAACTAGAGAACAGGCCATCCTAGACTGGGTATTGTGTAATGAGAGAGAAATAATTGACAAACTGGTTGTGCAAGACCCCTTGGGGATGAGCGACCATAATATGATAAAATTCTTCATCAAGATGGAGAGTGATGTAGTTGATTCTGAGACTAAAGTCCTGAATCTTAATAAAGGAAGGTATGAAGGTATGAAGCGCGGGTTGGCTATGATGGATTGGGAAACGTTACTTAAAGGGTTGACAGTGGATAGGCAATGGCAAACATTTAAACAGCACATGGATGAACTGCAACAATTGTTTATTCCTGTCTGGCGCAAAAGTAAAATGAGAAAGGTATCCAATCCATGGCTTACAAGGGAAATTAGAGATAGCATTAGATCCAAGGAAGAGGCATACAAATTCGCCAGAAAAAACAACAGACCTGAGCATTGGGGGCAGTTTAGAATTCAGCAAAGGAGGACCAAGGGATTGATTAAGAAGACGGGATAATAGAGTAAGCTTGCGGTGAACATAAAAACTGACTATAAAAGTTTCTATAGGTATGTGAAAAGAAAAAGATTGGTGAAGACAAATGTAGGTCCCTACAGTCAGAAACAGGGGAATTTATTATGGGGAATAAAGAAATGGCTGACCAACTAAATGCAAACTTTGGTTCTGTCTTCACAAAGGAGGACACAAATAACGTACCAGAAATGTTGGGGAACACACAGTTTAGTAAGAGGGAGGAACTGAAGGAAATCAGTATTAGTAGAGAAATGGTGTTGGGGAAATTGATGGGATTGAAGGCCGATAAATCCCCAGGGCCTGATAATCTACATCCCAGAGTACTTAAGGAAGTGTCCCTAGAAATAGTGGATGCATTGGTGGTCATCTTTCAAGATTCTATAGACTCTGGAACAGTTCCTACAGATTAGAGGATAGTAAATGTAACCCCACTATTTAAAAAAGAAGGTAGAGGGAAAACAGGGAATTATAGACCTGTGAGCCTGACGTCGGTAGTGGGGAAAATTCTAGAGTCCATTATCAAGGATCTTATAGCAGAGCACTTGGAGAACAGTGGTAGAATCAGACAGAGTCAGCATGGATTTACGAAAGGGAAATCATGCTTGACAAATCTACTAGAATTCTTTGAGAATGTAACTGGTAGAGTTGATGAGGGGGAGCCAGTGGATGTGGTTTATTTGGACTTTCATAAGGCTTTCGACAAAGTTCCACGTAAGAGGTTAGCGTGTAATATTTAAGCGCATGGGATTGGGGGTAATGTATTGCGATGGATAGAAAATTGGTTGGCAGACAGGAAACAAAGAGTTGGAATAAACAGGTCTTTTTCCGAATGGCAGGCAGTAACCAGTGGGGTACCGCAGGGATCGGTGCTAGGACCTCAGCTATTCACAATATATATTAATGATTTAGATGAGGGAACTAAATGTAATATCTCTAAATTTGCAGATGACACAAAACTGTGTGGGAGGGTGAGTTGTGAGGAGGATGCAGAAAGGCTTCAGGGTGATTTGGACAAGCTGAGTGAGTGGGCTAATGCATGGCAGATGCAGTATAATGTGGATAAATGTGAGGATATCCACTTTGGTAGCAAAAACAAGAAGGCAGATTATTATCTGAACGGCTATAAACAGAGAGGGGACTATGCAATGAGACCTGGGTGTTCTTGCACACCAGTCGCTGAAGGTAAGCATGCAGGTGCAACAGGCGGTAAAAAGGGCAAATGGTATGTTGGCCTTCATAGCGAGAGGATTCGAGTACAGGAGCAGGGATGTCTTGCTGCAATTATACAATTGGTGAGGGCACACCTGGAATGTTGTGTTCAGTTTTGGTCTCCTTATCTGAGGAAGGATGTTCTTGCTATAGAGGGAGTGCAGCGAAGGTTTACCAGACTGATTCCTGGGATGGCAGGACTGACGTATGAGGAGCGATTGAGTCGGTTAGGATAATATTCGCTGGAGTTCAGAAGAATGAGGGGGGATCTCAGAGAAACCTATAAAATTCGAACAGGACTTGACAGGGTAGATGCAGGAAGGATGTTCCCGATGGTGGGGGAGTCCAGAACCAGGGATCATAGTCTAAGGATACGGGGTAAACCTTTCAGGACTGAGATGAGGAGAAATTTCTTCACCCAGAGAGTGGTGAGCCTGTGGAATTCGCTACCACAGAAAGCAGTTGAGGCCAAAACATTGTATGTTTTCAGGAAGCAGTTAGATATACCTCTTGGGGCGAAAGGGATCAAAGGATATGGGGGAAAAGCGGGAACAGATTACTGAGTTAGATGATCAGCCATGATCATTATGAATGGCAGAGCAGGCTCAAAGGGCCGAATGGCCTTCTCCTGCTCCTATTTTTTTATGTTTCTATAAATATTGTCTGCACAGAACTAAGTCATTTTCCCCATCGTGTCTATGCGGATTCTTTGATAGAGCAATACAAAACCTATCCAATAGCTCTGTGACTTACTATGCTTCAAATGTATCTAATTTTCCCTTAAAAAGTGCAATGCTGTCTGCCTCAATTCATTTTGCAAAATATTCCATGCTCCAACAACACTAAGTGTAAAGAAAGTTCTCCGAACCCCTCTCCTCACTCGCCTGGTGACAATTTTAAGTTGATGAGCCCTTTTCATGACTCCCCAACCTGAGGAAACAGTTTTAAAAAAACTTTTTTTCTTCCTTTCAGGTGTCAAGGAACGCAAGCTCCAGCAGCTGATGGGGACTAATGCCCCTCCAGATCCTTCTTCCCCTTCACTTCCCTCTGACCCCACCCCTTCTGATCTGACCCCTTGCCGTGTATTCACTATACCCTCTGACCTACCACTGTCAGATGCTGAACGTTCTGTACTCAGCAAAGGTCTCAATTTTTCAATGTCGTATACTGTATTCACTGCTCACAATGTGGTCTCCTCTACATTGGGGAGACAAATGCAGACTGGGTGACCGCTTTGCGGAACACCTCCGCTCAGTCACCAAGCAGGACCCCAAGCTTCTGGTTGCTTGCCATTTCAACACTCCCCCCTGCTCTCATGCTCACATCTCTGTCCTGGGATTGCTGCAGTGTTCCAGTGAACATCAACGCAAGCTCGAGGAACAGCATCTTATTTACCGATTAGGCACACTACAGTCTGCTGGACTGAACAGTGAGTTCAGTAATTTCAGAGCATGACGGGCCTCCCCCCCCCCCCCCCCCCATTTTACTTTTATTTTTAGTTATTTATTATTTTTTTCTTTTTCCTTTTTAAAATTTTTTTTGTGTTTATTTTATTTTATTTCATTTTAGTTTGCTCAGTTTGCTTACCCACTGTTTTTTTCATGTTTGTACTTGCGGCTGTTCAATTTTCAGTCCGTTAACACCCTTTCTGTACTAATGCTTTGTCTTTCAATACACCATTAACATATCTTTGCTCCATGACCTTTTGGTCACTATTCTGTGACTTTGTCCTATCTGCACCTTCTCCTTTGTTATCTCTTGCCCCACCACCACTTTACTTGCTTATAACCTTTTACATTTCTAATATTTGCCAGTTCTGAAGAAGGATCACTGCCCTCAAACATTAACTCTGCTTCTCTCTCCACAGATGCTGCCAAATCTGCTGAGTGTTTCCAGCATTTCTTGTTTTTATTTGAAACAGTTTTTAACCTAGTCACTCTTTCAACAGCTTTCAGAGGCTCTCTATCTAAATTGTGCTCTAACAAACAAAAATGTTGACTTAATTTTGTCAAGTAAAGCACATACATCAGTTTTTGAACATAGTTACCTCTGTGTCCTCTTGTCCTTCGATACTGACTTGTGTAGGACATCCCCGTCTATTGAGAGCGCTGCTGTACATGTCACCTGCAAATGAAGAATTGTGATTTAGTTTCCTGATACAGCACCAGTATGTCTACTGCCTTAGCAGTATGACACAGCAGCCAATTAGCGCAAAGGATTTCACTGAATAATTTACCTCACAAAATCTTAAGATCTCATTTCAGAAAATATGCTGTAATATGTTTAAAATAGAGCAGCTACAAAGCACAGTATGTTATGATTGCCATGTTAGACATATATTTACTTTTCATACAAAATATGTGCACCATAGATCCATTAGTGACTGTTCGGCACCTAACCAGTAGCATGCATCAGCAGAGACAGTTTGCCTCTGTAGTAGCTCTCTTAGTCGGAGTCATGAAGGTCAATTTGCATTCTGGACTTCAGCATATAATGTAGGCTGGCACTTCAGCGTAGTATTGAGGGAGTACTACATTGTTGAAAGCAGCACTTTTCAAATGACTCATCAAACCATGGTTCTGCCTGTTCTGATGGATGTATAAGATCCCATGGCACTATTTGAAGAATGGCAGAGTACCACAGCAATGTCATCAAATAAAGTTGTTCCAACTTCTTAGGAGGAAATAAAAACAATAACAGCAGCTAAAGATGTATCAAATAATGCACATGATGACACAGAAAGAAGAGCAGCACAAAAGAGGGAATCTAATTGCCTAAACCTACCAAATGCACTAAATCAGTGATTTTCAGACAATAATGAACCAACGTTCAAATCCTCACAAAACAGGCCAACGTTCAAACCCTCATGGAACAAGCCAACGTTCTTGTCTTCCTTTTGAATCTCGAAAAACTACGTCAGTCAAATGTGCATTGTACATATCTCTGCCACTTCATCCAAGTGCAATAAATTTAGCAAACCTCTTCCACAAAAGGCAGTGGAAGCAGAGCCTTTAAATATTTTTAAGGCAGATAAATTCTTGATAAGCAAGGGGGTGAAAGTTATTGGGAGTAGGCGGGTATATGGAGTCGAGGTTACAATCCAATTGAATGGCGGAGCAGACTCGAGGGGTCGAGTGGCCTACTCCTGCTCCTAATTCGTATTTTGTACATTCATTAATATGGACAAAAGAACTCAGTTTGCAAATGTACAGAAAAAGTACAGCATCAAGGATATTCATGTCACGCTCCCCCTTGGGGAAAAGGAGACAGATGTTACAAAAGTGCAACCATTTTTTTAATATTTTATTTTTTGAGGACTTGTGTTAAAACTGAAAACATTCAATGGATTTTTTTTTTGCCAAGTTCACCGAAAGGACACTTGAGATGTTGTTTGAAAAGCAACCTGTGCTGGAATTCATGTGCTTTCAGCTCAGTAAACAACAGAACCCTCAGTGACCTGGGAAAAATGGTTACAGAGAAACCACATGTCAAGGTTTATGGAGGTCAGGAGGTTGACTCTTTGTCTGGGGTTTGGATATTGTTTTCAGTTTAGTGGGCTGTGAACTGTTTGAAGACAGATGGCATTTTCCTGCCAAGGATGAAGAAACCACCCAACTCATCGCTTTCTCTACCTCTTTGAAGAAATCCTTCAAAGATCCAGTGTGGGACAGCGAAAATCTCTGCTGCTGCATAGCTCCTGAGAAGCTGGAAAAAAATCCTGGATTCAAGTGTGTGCTGGCAGAAAACCCCGATGCCACATTTTTCCTAGAAAGCCTACTCGAATAATTCTTGACACCTCCAGAACGGACTGCTTCTGAAACAATCCCAGTGACCCATCTCCATATACCCAGATGCCAGACCAAAAAAGGGACAACTGACTTCCTTCTACATTTTTTCTTTTTTTCATCAATAATTAGCAAGTATTCGGCCAAAGGAGTCTTTTTTGTCTTTTTTTGCAACAGACCTCTGCAGAGAGAATTTCTGTATTTTTTTCCAGCCTATACGCAAGTGTAATTGGGAAATTTAAAAAGGGAACTCTTATATTTCAATCTGTGTGTTAATGCTTTGCTTCATTACCGGTTAAATCTTGTTTCATAAACAACAAAATTATCAGTTTTATTATTAAAGAAACCCATTTGGTGTATAATATTCTGGGTTTAAATATAAAATACATGATTGGCTGTATCGGTAACTGGGTAAACATTTCAATATATGTTGTGACCTGTGGAGAAGCGGAACTAGGTAAGACAGTGCACTCCTCCCGCCTTGGTCGTAACACAGAACAGTAGTTCTGTCTCTGTGTCCATATCAAAATAATGGCCATGAGGTAATTCTTTTATAGATCTTCAACAGTTTAAATTAGAATGTCAGACCATCAATTAATTTTGATAAGAATGAGAAAAGCAAAGCCAAATTAAATTAACATTAGTGCTGACTAATTTTTCATAAGATTAAAAGATACAGAAATATTGCAACTCAAGATGATATTTATGAATCTTTATTGAATTGCATTTGAAAGTCATTAAGGGCACAGGATGTCAATGCATTTACTGCTCATATGTTCACATAGCTGCACATCCTAAATTTCAACATGTCAACATTCACCAAGAAAACTGTCCACAGTGTCGTGATCATTTTCTTCATCCGCCATTGAAACAGTGCTTGGTAATTTCATTTGTACATCACATATGCCACTTCAAAGATGCATAGGTTGAGATTTTGAGCTTTTGAAAGTTGTGATAATTGAGGAATGTTATATTATTTATCAAATATTTGTGTATTGTTGACCAAGTCAATGAGGATTAACATGATTCATCTCTGCTGAAGGTCTACTCATCTCTTCAAGGGTATATTGCCAATTTTCTTTAGCCTGCTCGAGGCTATTGAGTTTGACTTGATTAGGCTCTGCAGAAGGCTAAGTGACAGAAAATTAGTGGCAATGCAAACAGATGAATGCATTAATCAGCTCAACGTCCTTTATTCAAAAGAGGAAACTACTCAGCCACATTCAGCACACAACACATCAAGCTGCCAATGCTTTTCTCATCATTCAAGTATCCAATATGACAGTAAAGTATGACGATTTCACCTCAAATATATGTCATTCATACAAGGAGTTTATGTAGATTTTGCTCCTTTCTGCGATGCCAGATGTATTAAGACATGCTCCTCCAGTACCAATACAACTTGTCCTAATCTCAAATACACTAACAACTGGTTTACAGAGTATTCATTGGTAGATATATTTTCCTCCACTCGCTAATTTGAGGGGGAGTATAAAATGGGAATCCCAGCTTTTTGCTTAGACTGACTTTCTTGCTTACATAAGGAAGTATATATAACCCATGAAGAGCAACTTACATAATAAACCAGCTTTTCTAGGGTGTGGATTGTAAATGTTTGCAAATGGTTCAGAACAAATCATTTGCAAATGGTCGAGAAAAATATTTTGGGTTGATATTGGGAATGTGGTTCCTGAATGCGCAGTGGGAATGATATCGATGTTGGCGGCTTTGTTTCTGCTCAAAATCCATAATCTTTTTAATGACATTTCAATTCACAAAATGGTAATAAAAACACTTTGGAAAAGTTCTACAGTGATATGTAAAGCTTCATTCATGGGATGTGGGCATCGCAGGCCAGGCCAGGCCAGCATTTATTGCCCATCCCTAATTGCCCTTGAGAAGGTGGTGGTGAGCTGCATTCTTGAACCGCTGCAGTCCAAATGGGGTAGGTACACCCACAGTGCTGTTAGGAAGGGAGTTCCAGGATTTTGACTCACCGACAGTGAAGGAACAGCAATATAGTTCCAAGTCAGGATGGTGTGTGACTTGGAGGGGAACTTGCGGGTGGTGGTGCTCCCATGCATTTGCTGCCCTTGTCCTTCTAGTTGGTAGAGGTCGCGGGTTTGGAAGGTGCTGTCTAAGGAACCTTGGTGCATTGCTGCAGTGCATCTTGTAGATGGTACACACTGCTGCCACTGTACGTCGGTGTTGGAGGGAGTGAATGTTTGTAGATGGGGTGCCAATCAAGTGGGCTGCTTTGTCCTGGAAGGTGGCGAGCTTCTTGAGTGTTTTTGGAGCTGCACCCATCCAGGCAAGTGGACAGTATCCATCACACTCTTGACTTGTGCCTTGTAGATGGTGGACAGGCTTTGGGGAGTCAGGAGGTGGGTTACTTGCCACAGGATTCCTAGCCTCTGACCTGCTCTTGTAGCCACGGTATTTATATGGCTACTCCAGTTCAGTTTCTGGTCAATGGTAGCCCCTAGGATGTTGATAGTGGGGGATTCAGCGATGGAAATGCCATTGAATGTCAAGGGGAGATGGTTAGATTATCTCTTGTTGGAGATGGTCATTGCCAATGTGTGGTGCGAATGTTACTTGCCACTTATCAGCCCAACCTGGATATTGTCCAGGACTTCCTGCATTTCTGCACGGACTGCTTCAGTATCTGAGGATTCACGAATGTGCAATCATCAGCGAACATCCCCATTTCTGACCTTTTGATTGAAGGAAGGTCATTGATGAAACAGCTGAAGATGGTTGGGCCTAGAACACTACCCTGAGGAACTCCTGCAGTGATGTCCTGGAGCTCAGATGATTGACCTCCAACAACCACAGCCATCTTCCTTTGCGCTAGGTATGACTCCAGCCAATCAAGGGTTTTCCCCCTGATTCCCATTGACCTTAGTTTTCCTAGGGCTCCTTGATGCCATACTTGGTCAAATGCTGCCTTGATGTCAAGGGCAGTCACTCTCACCTCACCTCTTGAGTTCAGCTCTTTTTTCCATGTTTGAACCAAGGCTTTAATGAGGTCAGGAGCTGAGTGGTCCTGGCGGAACCCAAACTGAGCGTCGCTGAGCAAGTTATTGCTAAGCAGGTGCCGCTTGATGGCACTGCTGATGACACCTTCCACCACTTTACTGATGATTGAGAGTAGGTTGATGGGCGGTAATTGGCCGGGTTGGACTTGTCCTGCTTTTGTGTACAGGACATACCTGGGCAATTTTCCACATTGCAGGGTAGATGCCAGTGTTGTAGCTCTACTGGAACAGCTTGGCTAGGGGTGCAGCACGTTCTGGAGCACAGGTCTTCAGTAATATTGCCAGAATATTGTCAGGGCCCATAGCCTTTGCAGTATCCAGTGCTTTCAGTCGTTTCTTGATATCACGCTGAATGAATCGAATTGGCTGAAGTCTGGCATCTGTGATGCTTCAGGAGGAGGCGGTGGCGTAGTGGTATTGTCCCTGGACTAGTAACCCAGAGACCCAGGGTATTGCTCTGGGAGCATGTGGTTCGAATCCCACCACAGCAGAAGGCGAAATTTGAATTCAATTAATAAATCTGGAATGAAAAAAATAGTCTAATGATGGCCATGAAACCATTGTCGATTGTTGTAGAAACCCATCTGGTTCACTAATGTCCTTTAGGGAAGGAAAACTGCTCTCCTTACCTGGTCTGGCCTACATGTGACTCCAGACCCACAGCAATGTGGTTGACTCTTACATGCCCTCTGAAATGGCCTAGCAAGCCACTCAGTTATAGCTAACTGCTACGAAGTCAATAAAAAGGAATCAAACCGGACGGACCACCCAGCATTGACCTAGGCACCGGAAACGACAACAGCAAACCCAGCCCAGTCGACCCTGCAAAGTCCTCCTTACTAACATCTGGGGGCTTGTGCCAAAGTTGGGTGAGCTGTCCCACAGACTAGTCAAGCAACAGCCTGACACAGTCATACTCACGGAATCATACCTTACAGACAATGTCCCAGACACTGCCAACACCACCCCTGGGTATGTCCTGTCCCACCGGCAGGACAGACCCACCAGAGGTGGCAGCACAGTGGTCTACAGTCGGGAGGGAGTTGCCCTGGGAGTCCTCAACATCAACTCTGGACCCCATGAAGTCTCATGGCATTGGATCAAACATGGACAAGAAAACCTCCTGCAGATTACCACCTACTGCCCTCCCTCAGCTGATGAGTCAGTATTCCTCCATGTTGAACAGCACTTGGATGAAGCACTGAGGGTGGCAAGGGCACAGAATGCTCTCTGGGTGGGGGACTTCAACGTTCATTACCAAGAGTGGCTTGGTAGCACCACTACTGACTGAGCTGGCCGAGTCCAAAAGGACATATCTGCTAGATTGGGTCTGCGGCAGGTGGTGAGGGAACCAACAAGAGGGGAAAACATACTTGACCTCGTCGTAACCAATCTGCCTGTCGCAGATGCATCTGTCCATGACAGTATTGGTAATAGTGACCACCGCACAGTCGTTGTGGAGACCAAGTCCCGCCTTCACATTGAGGATACCCTCCTTCGTGTTGTGTGGCACTACCACCGTGCTAAATGTGATAGATTTCGAACAGATCTAGCAATGTAAAACTGGGCATCCATGAGGCGCTGTGCTCTACACAAACATCAGTAGCGCAGTCTCAATCAATGGGTGGGAATCGGAAAGTTTCCCGATCCAATCTGGAGGGCTGTCCTCTCTCCCCGGTCTTGTTTGTTTGCTGTATTGAACCCTTTGCTGAGTCTATTAGGAAGGATGCGAGCATAAGAGGGGTGACAATCCCAGGCAGAGGAGGCACTCAGGTTAAAACCTCCCTGTACATGGATGACATCGCCGTCTTCTGCTCGGATCCGCTGCCCGTGCGCAGACTGATGAGCAGCTGCGACCAGTTCGAACTGGCCTCGGGAGCCAAAGTTAACCACGGCAAGAGCGAGGTCATGTTCTTTGGGAACTGGGCTGACCGATCCTTTGTCCCCTTCACCGTCAGGTCAGACTACCTGAAGGTGCTGGGGATATGGTTCGGAAGTGCCGGGGCGTACAACAAAACCTGGGAGGAGCGAGTAGCCAAGGTACAACAAAAGTTGAGCATGTGGGGGCAGCGATCTCTCTCCATTGTGGGTAAGAACCTGGTCATCAGGTGCGAGGCGCTCACGTTGTTGCTGTACGTGGCGCAGGTCTGGCCCATACCCCACTCCTGCGCTGTGGCGGTCACCCAAGCCATTTTCCGTTTCATCTGGGGATCGAAAATGGACCGGGTCCGGAGGGACACGATGTTCAAATCTCTGGACAAGGGCGGGAAAAATGTACCCAACGTTGTCCTCATCCTGATGACCACCTTCGTGTGCAGCTGCTTCATGCTGTGTGTAGATCTTCAGTACGCAAACTCCAAGTGTCACTATGTGCTGAGGTTCTATCTGTCCCCGGTGTTGCGAAGGATGGACCTGGTCACATTGCCGCGGAACGCTCCATGCAGTTGGACCGTGCCGTACCACCTATCCTTCGTGGAGCAGTTTCTGCAGGAGAACACCTTTGACCACCGATCCATCAGGCAGTGGTCTGCACGGAATGTCCTCAAGGCCCTACGGGAAAAGGAGACGGGGGATCCTGTCGGATGGTTCCCCGAGCAGACTGCCAAAGTCATTTGGCGGAATGCCTCATCGCCAGAACTTTCAAACAAGCACCAAGACGTAGCTTGGCTGGTGGTGAAAAGGGCCCTCCCCGTCAGATCCTCATGCACGCCCGAAGTCTCGCCCCCTCCGCACAATACCCCCGCGGTGGCTGTGGTGGGGAAGAGACGGTCGCTCACCTCCTCCTGGAATGTGTCTTTGCAAAGCAGGTGTGGAAAGAGATGCAGTGGTTTTTGTCGAGGTTCATCCCAAGCAGATCGGTAACACAGGAGTCTGTGCTCTACGGGCTGTTCCCAGGGACGCACACCGAGACAAACATCAACTGTTGCTGGAGGACTATCAATTCGGTGAAAGACGCCCTTTGGTCTGCCCGAAACTTGCTGGTCTTCCAGTGCAAACAGTTGCCCACCACCAAATATTGCAGACTGGCACATTCCAAGGTCCAGGACTACATGCTGAAGGACCCACTAAAGCTTGGGGCAGCCGCAGCAAAGGCTCAATGGGGAAAGACCACAATGTAAGGTCCCCCCTCCAAGCTGAACTGAGGGGCTGGATCCATGGGAAACCTCTCGAACTGTATCAGGAAAATTTTGTGTGCTGTAAATGTAAAAATGTATATGGCATGACAATGAAATGGAAGGGTTGTGAGGCAACTCATGATTGTATAGAAGGACACTGATCACCTTTGCACTGTTTGTATTTTTTGACTTGATGCTGTTTTAAACTGTTTGGGAATGTAATTTTTACAGATTTTTATGAATAAAGTATATTTTGGAAATTTAAAAAAAAATCCATGAGGCGCTGCGGGCCATCAGCAGCAGCAGAATTGTATTCAACCACAATCTGTGACCTCATGGCCCGGCATATCCCCCACTCTACCATTGTTGTCAAGCCAGGAGACCAATCCTGGTTCAATGAAGAGTGCAGGAGGGCATGCCAGGAGCAGCACCAGGCATATCTCAAAATGAGGTGTCAACCTGGTGAAGCTACAACACAGGACTATCTGTGTGCCAAACTGCATAAGCAGCATGCGATAGCAGAGCTAAGCGATCCCATAACCAACGGATCAGATCTAAGCTCTGCCGTCCTGCCACATCCAGCCGTCAATGGTGGTGCACAATCAAACAACTAACTGGAGGAGGTAGCTCCACAAATATCCCCATCCTCAAAGATGGGGGAGCCCAGCACATCAGTGCGAAAGATAAGGCTGAAGCATTTGCAACAACCTTCAGCCAGAAGTGCCGAAATGGACCATCAACGCTGATATTCAAATGGAGCATTGTACATCCAGTTAGAACATTAAAATAGGGCTGCAGCAGTTGGCATAAACACAGAGGCCTGGCTTATGTGTTAGCAATTCTTGTGGTGCCATTTGAGAAATGAGCTTACAGAGTACTGAGTGCAAGGTGCATATCTGTGATGTCCTAACATGGATTAAGCAACTCAACCAGTCCAATGATCTTAATGGTTTTTAACCATACTTAGTTGAAGTGCGGGATAGTGGTTTTCTCTGCTTATTGCTGGAACTTAAGTTGGTGGGCATTGAAGTAAACAGCAGTGTAGAAATGTTTTGAGAGTTCCTGTTTTTATGCCAGCCTTGCCACCTGTTTGCCTGAGTATAGTACAAATGGAATTACCAGACATGGAGATAAATGGTTTTAAATGAAGAGACCTTGGTCAGGTACAGACAGGCAAAATTAATCAAGTTTGTTTGACAGAGTTATTGACTTGATCTTTTTAGCAGGAAAGATAATGTACTGTTTGGCAGCCTAATGTCCAGTGCTGTCTATCTCTGTCTGCAGTGAATTGCTCACTGCTGTAGGAATCAAGATTACACATTCAAGAATTAGCTTTGTTTCTCTGGTTTTTATGTGTGCTGCCTAATTTGGTTCTAGTCTACCTAAAATGACCCAATTAATAAAGCTCAGCTACATCTTGACCACCAACAGGAGTTAAGTAATGCTATTCTGATGATTTTAACCCTGCCCACCTGGAGGTAATTGGATTGCCAGTTAAAATTGCCCATGGGACTTACCAGTCAACGTGCCACCATCTCCCCGCAGGTTCCCATCTTCACCTGCTCCTCTGAGCAGACAAGAGGGACAGCTACTGGAAGTCAATGGGGATCTTTTGTAAATATGCAGATCAAGTCATTCAGCTGGACTGCTAATTTACCCAGAGGTCTGCATGTGGATTGTGGCTTCCCTTCTGGCCAACTTAGTCGGAAAAAGAGCCACAGTCAGAAATAACCCAAAAATAGTCAGTGGTTTTCCTCATTTTAAAAATTTGCCTTGTGGGACCAGGATGGGGAGACGTGTTTCTCCAGGCCCTGCAAAGAAAACTTAGCATCCACTCAAATTACAGGCCTAAAACTACAGAACCTGATTGGAGATCCTTTACATAGGATCTCCACCTCCGCCCATTTAGTGTTACATAAAATTTCCTGAGTGTTTGAGTATTGTTAGTTTATTGCTGCATACTTCTGATTCTATGTAATTACATAACTTGTAAATAATATTCCATCTGGGTTTCACTTGAATGCAGTCGACAATATGATGGCTTGCCCCCATCTTGGAACAGGCAAAAGACGGCCAACAGTTTATGTGATCTCTGCTGCAATAAACCATAGTTAAGGGGTAATTGTTAGCACACCATCCACTCAAGTGACAAATAAGGGCACAGCTCTCCGTCCATTGGCGACTCAGTTTAAGTTTTCTAGGCAAAAGAAGAACAATGAAACAACAGCGACAATTTGTATTTATATAGCTTATTTAATGTCGTAAAATGTCCCAAGGTGTTTCACAGGCATACTATAAAGCAAAATTTGATTCCAAGCCACATAAATTGATGAGGTCAGATCGCCAAAAGTTTGGTCAAGGAGGTAGGTTTTAAGGAGTCTGAAAGGAGGAAGGACAGGTGGAGAGATTTAGAGAGGGAATTCCAGAACTTAGGGCCGAGGTAGCTGAAAGCATGGTCACCAATGGTGGAGCAATTTAAACTCAGGGTAATCTACCCCTCTCAATGCTTTCCCCATTCCATGTGATGAAATACTTGGCCTCCAACTGACTTTCCTGATATTTGCCACATGCAGAATTACGAGGTATAACCCCATTCCTCGTCATTGCACAGCAGAGAATTGGAAAACTAGGGCCCTGTTGCCATCGGACTGACTTTGGCTACATTTCTGCAGTAAATATTCAGCAGACTGTAGTTGTTTTGTAACAGGGCTGTGTGATTGGCATAACCAGACTGAATATAGAAAGTCACAGTCCATGGCCTTGTTTATCCATTCCTTGTTGCTAAGGGATGCTCTGTGTTAGCAAGTAATAGAACAGTGCAGAGAAAAAGAAAACACTCAGGGATGAAACGCTGATCAGAGAAAAAAAAAATCAAGATTCAGAGAATCTGCTCTACAGAAAGGCAGCATGGACTCAATGGGCTGAATGGCCTCCTTCTGTGACGTAATGACTCCATGGGCAGAATTTTGTGCTGCTCTTGGAGACAGTCAGTCTGATGGCAACAGCGCACTAGTTTTCCAATTCTCTGCCATGCAATGATGAGGAGGCAGGAGGAGGTCAAGCAAAATTGCAGGGAGCTCTGTTTCCGGTGTTGTCCAGGCCCCCTGCCATTTTGTCCGGGGTGGTAAAGGCCGAGGACGGCCTTCCCGCCCCTGGCCAATTGAGGCCCTTATGTGGCCAATTAATGACCACTTAAGTTCCTCTTCCCATCTCCACCTCAATTTTGCAGAAGACAAGGGATCTGCCACCATAGGGCGACACGGCCAGATAAAACCTGGTGGCCTCCTAGTGCAGTCGGAGGTTCCCTTCTTTGGGAGCAATCTAGGGCTCCCAGAGGGCCCCTCCACACCCGATGGCGATCTCTGCGCCCATCCCGGGAAGACTCCCTTCCCACCCTCACCAATCACTCACCCCACCCTGTCGTCGGGGCCTACCTGACTGGCCCGGGTAATCCCGATCCCACTTACCTGTCCCGGGGTCTTCTCCTTTCTTCAGTACTGCAGGGCCTCCTGCAGTACTGGCAGTGGCCATCACTCCCAGTGGTGCTGCTGGTACTACAGAGCTGCCAGCCCTTCGATTAACTGGCAGCTCTGGAGGAGGAAGCTTGTCCTTTAAAGAGACGGCCTCCCAACAGCGGGCAGTGAATTAGCAACGGGGGTCCAACGGAGGGCCAAGACGGTTTCTCCCTCCGCCTTCCAGTTTTCCGTCGGGACCCCCGGTCACCGGAATAAAATCCGACCCTATGACTCTATGAGAAGATTGAAAATCATTGAGCAAATCTAACATTTGACATATTTATCTCATCTAAATTAGCCAAGAAGAAAAACTTTCTTTGCAGCATTGACTTTTTGAACTCAACAAATCCTTGCACTAATTATATATTGCATTTGTTTTTGTGATTTCTTTTCAAGTACACTGAAGCTCTAGGTAGGCCTGTTCTAAAATTGGACTGTTCAAAGCACTGACCTCTTGCATTGATTAAAGGATGAAGAAGTAATTTGTAATTCTATGAGTCTTGAGCACAATAGGTAGACACGCATACAAACAATTGACCTGGTCATGTACATCTCCAGCCTCTTCTTTTTCATGAATACACCAAGAAACAAGATAATAGGCACTAGTTTGAAGTACTTTAAAGAAGCAGTTGTAAATGATACAATATGCACCAAATTATATTCAAAATCATTGTTACTTCCAACATTTGTGAATGTGATTCACATTTAACAGCTCTCACACTCCCACTTCCATATTGCCAGCATTCTCTTTTTGTAATGCCCCAATCTTAGTAAGTTGGACGATGGCAGTTTGGTATAACATTACCAAGTTCAACGTATTTAGAACCTCTTCTGATGTTTTACTGTGTCCCCCATGATGTTGGTATGGTATTTGGGGGAATTTTCTTGTTCCCCCAGCATCCCCTCCCCCCTCCCTACACCTGGGCACTAGGCAAAACATACTCAAAGATAGCTTCACTACAATGACCTGACCCTACCCGTCGTTCAAAATTCAGGTCATTTAAATGACTCATGTGCACTATAGCACAGGTTCTCCATCTGACAGGGCCTTCAACTTAGAAATGGCAGAGGAAGGTCTGCCGATGTTGCAGGTCTGAGAGGCCTTCAGTAGTGGCTATGGCCACTGTGATTTGGACCTTCTGATTGTTGTCAAAAACTGCCAAAAAGCCTCCAGAGGCAATCCTCTCTCATCTTATATGCACAATCAGGGTTAGCCACCCATTGCAGACAACCAGCCCCTCGCAGACAGGGGAAGTCCTGGAAATTATGGAATAACATAGTCTATGTTGTAGACTATATAGACTATAACTAGTCTCAGGGTCTCATCCTTTTTTCCCTGGGAAATATGCATTCTACAAGCACAGATCATTGGCTAATCATTTCCATCGGGCTGAATTTTACTGTTCGTGTGGACGACCCAAAGGTGGGGACGTATCTGGTCGCACGGGCTGGTGGCGGGACTTCCTCACTGATATTGCCAAGATCAGCCGGCAGGTGGGGGAACCAGCCAATTATGGATGGTGGGCGGGCCCTAGTCCTAACATTCTTCAAATGCAGGCTGCAGACACAGGGCCCTGAGGAAGGGGTGCTGGGCAAGGGAGGCTGCAGAGGAATGGCTTCATTGTGAAGAAGGGTCACCCCAAGATTTAGTAACACCTCCCTGGAAGTGCTCCTGCAGGTTGCAAGGGAACAGAGAAAGTTCTGTTTCTAACTGATAGGAGCAAGAGGCCACCAAGCCTCACAAAGAAGACGTGGCTGGAGGTAGCCGAGACTGTCGGTAGCTGCAGGGTGGTTGCAAGATCATGGGCCCAGAGCCGGAAGAGATTTAATGACCTGCTGTGGTCTGGAAAGGAGTGTGGTGTTTAGAATTGCAAACTGGAAGCCCAGCATGAATTAAACGGGGCTCATGAAATGTGAGGCCAGGTGGTTCACCAGTGATGAACGTCTGCATTGAGATGCCCAGTTCATGTGCACCCAAACCCCATGGCCAGTGATGGATGAATGCTGTGTTAAGATGGATGAATGGCTGCCTCGCCATGCCATCCCAGCGGCGCACTGCTGCCCAATTACAGTGCCTCAGAGTGAGCTGCACAGATGGGCCATGAGACAGGAGTCACACTGCATATGTTTGTGCTTGCAGGAGAAGCACACTCAGAATGCAAGGAGGTGGCGTGCCATTCATCGCTGTGGTAGTGCTGATGGAGGAGGAGGCAATGGATATCAGATGGGTCATGGCAGGTCAGCCAGTCACTGAGGTCAAGGCTAGTGTGGAGCCCATGGAGAGTGAGTAAAGTGATGGTTGGGTCCATCATCCCTTGACCATGTGTGAGCTGTGGCGTCTGCATGGGCCTTTAGACCACTGGAAGCTCCTGATCAAAGGGAGGCACCAAGTGTCATTTGAAAGAACAGCTCTTTCACATAAATCATGTCTCTCTAGCAGGCCCAGCAGTGGATGAGACAGAGACGAGAGCCCTGGACCACTGGATCCACCACCATCTGTGGAGACAGTGTCACTTCATTCCAGCATACCCTCCATGAGTGCAGATACCCTCATGTCGGTGGGCAGTGTCACACGTGTAGAATGGGTGGCATCATGTGGTGAGCACTGCACAGACGCGCAGAAGGAGGTAATGGAGGCAGTGAAAGTGGCGGTCACTACCCCTCAGGGGAGTGAAGAGAAGCCCAGTGATGCTCAGCTTCAAGCAAATGGCAAGACTCGGGTGTCATCAGCAAAGCAGCAGATGTTCAGCAGCAGTATGAAATGTGCGAACATCTAGAGTTTCCGGAGACACAGGTCTAACCCCGACATTGTCATCAAACCTGCAGACAAGGGTGGTGCTGTTGTTGTATGGCGTACCGGCCTCTACCTTGTAGAGGCTCAGCGCCAACTCTCAGACACTTCTTCCTACATCCCCCTGGACCCATGACCCCACCACCTAACATCAAGTGGCTATCCACAGGACTATCACTGACCTCATCTCCTCTGGAGATCTTCCCTCTACAGCTTCCAACCTCATAGTCCCGCAACCCCAGACAGCACGCTTCTGCCTCCTTCCCAAAATCCACAAACAGGACTGTCCCGGCAGACCCATTGTTTCAGCCTGTTCCTGCCCCACTGAACCTATTTCTTTCTATCTTGACTCTATCTTTTCTCCGCTGGTCCAGTCTCTTCCCACCTACACCTGTGACTCTTCTGATGCCCTACGTCATTTTGACAATTTCCAGTTTCCTGGCCCCAACCACCTCCTCTTCACTATGGACATCCAATCGCTCTACACCTCCATCCCCCATCAGGATGGTTTAAGGGCTCTCCGCTTCTTCCTTGAACAGAGGCCCAACCAGTCCCCATCCACCATCACCCTCCTCCGCCTGGCTGAACTTGTTCTCACATTGAACAACTTCTCCTTCAACTCCACTCACTTCCTTCAAGTAAAAGGTGTCGCTATGGGTACCCGCATGGGCCCTAGTTATGCCTGTCTTTTTGTGGGACATGTCGAACATTCCTTGTTCCAGTCCTACTCAGTCCCCCTCCCCCAACTCTTTTTCCGGTACATTGATGACTGTATCGGCGCCGTTTCCTGCTCCCGCCCTGAACTGGAAAACCTTATCAACTTTGCTTCTAATTTCCACCCTTCTCTCACCTTTTACATGGTCCATCTCAGACACTTCCCTTCCCTTCCTCGACTTCTCTATCTCCATCTCTGGTGATAGGCTGTCTACTAATATCCATTATAAGCCCACCGACTCCCACAGCTACCTCGACTACACTTCTTCACACCCTACCTCCTGTAAAGACTCCATTCCATTCTCCCAGTTTCTCCGTCTCTGACACATCTGCTCTGATGATGCTACCTTCCATGACGGTGCTTCTGATATGTCTTCCTTTATCCTCAACCGAGGATCCCACACCCCCCCCCCCCACACTCCCCCCCCCCCCCCCCCCCCCACAATTGTGGTTGACAGGGCCCTCAACTGTGTCCGTCCCATTTCTCACACCTCTACCCTCACCCCTTCCCCTCCCTCCCAGAACTGCGACAGGGTTCCCCTTGTCCTCACTTTCCACCCCATCAGCCTCCATATGCAAAGGATCATCCTCCGCCATTTCTGCCACCTCCAGTGTGATGCCACTACCAAACACATCCCTTCCCGTCAGCATTCCGAAGGGATCGTTGCCTCCGCGACACCTTCCCCTGCAATCGCAGGAGGTGTAATACCTGCCCATTTACCTCCTCTCTCCTCACTATCCAAGGCCTCAAATACTCCTTTCAGGTGAAGCAGCGATTTACTTGTACTTCTTTCAATGTAGTATACTGTATTCGCTGCTCACAATGTGGTCTCCTCTACATTGGGGAGACCAAACGCAGACTGTGTGACCTCTTTGCGGAACACCTGCACTCAGTCCAAAAGCATGACCCCGAGCTTCCGGTTGCTTGCCATTTCAACACACCCCCTTGCTCTCATGCTCACATCCCTGCCCTGGGATTGCTGCAGTGTTCCAGTGAACATCAACGCAAGCTCGAGGAACAGCATCTCATTTACCTATTAGGCACACTACAGCCTGCCAGAATGAACATTGAGTTCAATAATTTCAGAGCATGACGGGCCCCCCATTTTACTTTTATTTTTAGTTATTTTTTATTTTTTATTTTTTGTGTTTATTTTATTTTAGTTTGTTCAGTTTGTTTCCACTGTGCCTACCCACTGGTTTTTTTTCATGTTTGTGCTTGTGGCTGTTCAGTTTTCAGTCAATTAACACCCTATCTGTACTAATGCTTTGTCTTTAAGCACACCATTAACATATTGTTTGCCTTTGCTCCGTGATCTTCTGGTCAGCTATTCTGTGACCTTGTCCTTCTCTTTTGTTATCTCTTGCCCCACCCCCACTTTACTTGCTTAAAATCTTTTACATTTCTTATACCTACCAGTTCTGAAGGGTCACTGACCTGAAATGTTAACTCTGCTTCTCTCTCCACAGATGCTGCCAGACCTGCTGAGTATTTCTAGCGTTTCTTGTTTTTCGTTCAGATTTCCAGCATCTGCAGTATTTTTCTTTTATTTTAGAGTTTTCAGAGGTTGTACATTCCCATGCACAAACTATAGAGGAGTCCAACCATGCCATGAATGGTGCCATATCTCTCGCCTGTGGCCATTGAGAGACTGGCGATCCTCATGGAGACACATGGGGCTGAATTTTATGTTGCCCCCTAGGGAAGGGAACGGGGGCAGGGGGACCCATAAAATTGCATCAGATGCTGGGAGGCAGAGTTCCCGTCGCCTTCCCGACATCTTTCAATTTAGTCCAGGGTGGGGAAGGCCGAGGATGGTTAATGGCCACTTAAGGACTTCTTACCACCTCCACTAAAATTTAATAGAAGGCAGAGGGGCCCGCCACCAGGTGAGACCTGGCAGCCTCCTGGCCGGGTCAGGGGTGTCCCGACTTTTGGAGCAATCCAGGGCCTCCAGAGGGCACCCCACAATGGCGATCGCTACCCTGAGGGAAAATAGCCCCCATCCTCACCAACCCCACACCTCACCCTGTTGCCAGGGCCTGCTTAAATAACCCTGGCGACACCAACCCCACTTACCTCTCCTGGGGTCTCCAACGTCCTCGGTACTGCAGGAGGCTGCTCCCAGTGGCACTTTTTAAAAAATTCCTTCATGGGATGTGGGCGTTGCTGGCCAGGCCAGCATTTATTGCCCAAACCAAATTGCCCTTGAGAAGGTGGTGGTGAGCTGCATTCTTGAACCGCTGCAGACCTTAGGAAGGGAATTCCAGGATTTTGACCCAGTGACAGTGAAGGAACGGTGATATAGTTCCAAGTCAGGATGATGTGTGACTTGGAGGGGAACTTGCAGGTGGTGTTCCCATGCAACTGCTGCCCTTGTCCTTCTAGATGGTAGAGGTTGCAGGTTTGGAAGGTGCTGTCAAAGGAGCCTTGGTGAGTTGCTGCAGTGCATTTTGTATATGGTACACACTGCTGCCACTGTGTGTCGGTGGTGGAGGGAGTGAATGTTTAAGGTGCTGGATGGGCTGTCAGTACTGCACAGCTGCTGGCCTTCTGATTGGCTGGCAGCTCTGGAGGGGGGAAACGTCCCTTAAAGGGGCAGTGTCTCTGACAGCAGGTAGTTAATTGCCTGCCCATCATGGAATTGCAACAGGGGCCCAATGGAAGGCTGAGGTGGGGTCTCCCCCTACCTTCCGGCCTGCCACTGGGACCCTTGTCACCAGAATAAAATTCCACCCACAGAGCATAGCTCTGGTTGGACATAATGGGTGCGCACAGACCTCCATAGTATAGCCGCAACCACAAAATGTGTGGAGCGATGGATGAGCAACATATATCCCCATTGCCAGGAGCTGACCCCACTACAGGCAACCATGGAAGTGCATGTGGGGCCTGAAAGGGCTGAGGAGGGGCAAGCTGAAGGCAATGGGGGCTCCTCTCAAGGAGCTTTGATTGCTGGTGGCAGATCCTTGGCCCTTTTGATGGTGACACGAATGCTGCATGTTGTTCTAATGACTGAGGTGGCCTCTGCACAGATGCCGGTGCCCCCCGGAGGGCTCAAGCGCCCAGAGGACCCACGCCACAGCTTCTAATACACCGGAGCAAGACTTGCAGCAGCCTGCCCACACATCAACTCCAGATGCAGAGAGAGAACCCCATAGAAGCACAGCTAAGTGAACATAAATGCACTGACTAGCCCTTGGGTTTCACTGGGCAATAATTATTTGCTCACTGCAGGAGCCTCACATGTTTGATGAGAGTTAAAGGTGTTGTGATGTACTCATTAACGAATCGTGTGTTTATTTCTGCACCAGTTGGTCCTGACCAGATGTGGATTCAAATAGATGGATGATGAGCACCAATGTTGACAGAAGGCCTTCGCATTTTGTGATAACGGGGCCAGTAAGGTGATAAGGGCATTTATTTATTTATTTTGAGATACAGCACTGAAACAGGCCCTTCAGCCCACTGAGTCTGTGCCGACCAACAACCACCCATTTATACTAATCCTACATTAATCCCATATTCCCTACCACATCCCCACCATTCTCCTACCACCTACCTACACTAGGGGCAATTTACAACAGCCAATTTACCTATCAACCTGCAAGTCTTTGGCTGTGGGAGGAAACCGGAGCACCCAGCAGACACCCACGCGGTCACAGGGAGAACTTGCAAACTCCGCACAGGCAGTACCCAGAACTGAACCCGGGTCGCTGGAGCTGTGAGGCTGCGGTGCTAACCACTGTGCCACTGTGCCGCCCATTTGATGGCAGGATAACAAGGCCGCCTCAGGGAGAGGACTTAAAATTTTGGTAGCCCGTTGCACCTGAACTCGTGATGCAGTGGTGATGAGAGAGTTAGTTTAGTTTAGTTTAGTTTAGAGATACAGCACTGAAACAGGCCCTTTGGCCCACCGAGTCTGTGCCGACCATCAACCACCCATTTATCTTAATCCTACACTAATTCCATTTTTCCTACCACATCCCCACCTGTCCCTATCACCTACCTATACTAGGGGCAATTTATAATGGCCAATTAACCTATCAACCTGCAAGTCTTTGGCATGTGGGAGGAAACCGGAGCACCCGGAGGAAACCCACGCAGACACAGGGAGAACTTGCAAACTCCACACAGGCAGTACCCAGAATTGAACCCGGGTCGCTGGAGCTGTGAGGCTGCGGTGCTAACCACTGCGCCACTGTGCCGCCCCAAGGTTGTACTGGAAAGGCTGGCTGTGCTTAGAGTGGCTAAGTCATCCGGTCCAGATAGCTTGCATCCCAGATTGCTAAAGGGAGTGGGAGTGAAGATAGTGGAAGGACTTGCCATAATCGTCAAATCCTTCCTAGATACAGGGCAAGTGCCAGAAGATTAGAGAGTGTTAAATGTGACATCCTTATTCAAGAAAGGGTGTAAGGACAGTCCTAGTAACTAGAGGCTGGTCAGTTTAACATCTGTGGTGGGTAAGGTTTTAGAAACAATGATCGGGGAAAAATATCAACAGGCACTTGGAGAGGTTAGTAAACACCGATACAAAGTACTCATTAAGCTCTTACCTTCCGGGAGCGGAGCGGACCTGTGGGGAGAACTCCGAGAGGGGAGCCTATAAATCGAGCCCGAGGATCGAGGCCCAGTCTCTTAACATCTGGGAGCGGAGCAGAGAGGAGCTCTTCCAGCGCGCCGGAGTTTTGAAAAAAAAAGCCAACAGTGACGTCACAGGAGAGTTGCAACGTGATTGGTTGGTGAGTCACTGCTGTTACAGAATAACTCTAAATAGCTGGATAAGTATCTCAGGTAAGAAAAGTTTATTTCAAATAAAGTAAGTAGTGTTTTTTTAGGGACTTCTGTAGTAACGAGAACCAGGGAAGAAGGGCCCTAGAGTAACTGATATTATTGGACATTAAGATCTTCCAGAAGGTTTAATTTAATTTAAAGGGTTAAATCATGGCAGGAGAGCTCAAAGTTGTTGCGAGTCTCCCTGCCATGTATGTCACTACCCAGTGACCTGTGCCCCGCGGCGGCATCTCCATCGGCCGGCAGCAGTCGAGGTGCCTCAAGCTCTTCCTCCTCTGAGGAGGATGTGGCGCGCTCAGTGTGGTCCTCCAGCTCCACTGCTACTCCCCTCTGCAGCACCAGGTTGTGCAATGTACAGCAGACGACACTAATGCAGGATACCCTTGAGGGTGCATATTGCAGGCCTCTCCCAGGTCTGTCGAGGCATCTTACCTCATCCTCAAAAGACCAATGGCCTGCTCGATGGTGCCCTTTGTAGTCACATAGCAGCAGTTGTATGTGTCCTCTGCTTATGTGCTGGGGTTGTGTGCACGTGTCAGCAGCCATGTCTTCCCTTGGTCCCCTAGGATCCAGCCACGAAGATGTTCGGGTAGCTTTAACAACTGAGGCACTTGGGACTGTCGAAGGATGAATGTGACATGGCAGCTTCCTGGAAACCTCGTGCACACGTGCAGGATCTACTTACAGTGGTCACAGACAACCTGCAAATTCAGGGAGTGGAAGCCCTACCTGTTTACAAAGGTGCCTGGCTGCTCTGAGGGAGCCTTGATGACCACGAGTACAGTCGATTACCCCTGGCACCTGAGGGAATCCACTATTGCCCCAAAGCTGACTACCCTCTCAGCCTGACTGGCCTGATCAATGGTAAACCTGGCCAGCCGATGGTACATTGTATTATCACTTGCTTAATGCAGCGATGGGCTACTGACTGAGAGATGCCACATAGATCTTCAGCTGATAGTTGGAACAAACCACAGGGGAAAAATTTGAGTGCCACCGTCACCTTTACTGCAACAAGCACTGGGTGTCTGCCACTTCCCAATGGACTCAACTCCTGCTCCAGCATACTGCACAACTCGGCCACTACCTGCTCAGATAGAAGCAGTCTTCGGAGACATTGGTGCTCAGAAATTTCGATGAAGCTGAGTCTCTGACGGTACACCTTTTCAGCCGGTAGCACCTTCTGTGACATCAGGCTGCCCTCTTGCCCCCTTGCGCCCTCCTCATCCATGTCTCATCTCTTCCTTAAGCTTCTGGAGCTCTCCTGTTCCATGAGGCTGCAACCCCATTCCTCTGCCATTCTCTTCCTCGCTGGTGGATTCAAACTCTGAATGCAGAGCCCCCATTGGTAAATGAAGGCTTCACAATGATGAGCCTCTCATGCACTTAGTCCTGCCTCCAGTCACTGCAGTTGACCTTGGAGACACCCTTCCACTAGCAGCCCTTCACTCTGTCCTCATCGTCTGCACTGCCTCCAAACCTGCCAGCCTTCACGTCTTTGCCAGAAGCCTGCCTATTTCAGCAGACAGCTGCAAGCAATGCCTTCCACTTCCCTCCACCACTCACCTGTGATCTCATCTCCTTTGAGGAAGTGAGAAGCTGAGCATCCCTTGAGCCCCTTGCGAAATGTGAATTCTGGAGGAAAATGGCATGACAACGGGTTGATTAACAGCCTTAATTATCTGCCAGCCGCCATTCCATCTAAGATAGATCCGTCTGGCCGCCCACATCTGAGATGTCTGGCTGGCAGCAGGATGACGCCAGGAAGCCAGCTTGATGTGGCCCCACTACTGGACTGGTTTCCACCCCCTGCATCCATTCCCACTGCCACAGGGCCAGTAATACACTGCTTATTCAGTCCACTACATCAATAGTTCAGGGGCACCAGGGAAATATTCATTTTTAAGGGAAGCACTAATTTATGTACTGCAGGACACCATCAAGGCTGTAACTTAGAGAAAAGAAGGTAAAAGTAATGAGCAGATGATGAAAGTCTGTAGTTTGAAGGAAGACAGGAAGAACGAGAAGTAAGGAGTTCTGCAGTTTATGGATCTTACAAAAGAATGAATTGGAGTCAGCAACAGAATGAAACTTGACTGTGATAAAATAACCAGCTTCACAGATGAAAAAAGACCACTCAAATAAGGTACTGGAAAGTGACTTGAAATCACACTGTAGCCTTGACCTTCAGGTGAGGAGAGACAGGAGAAAACTGGCTGAAATAGGTGAAAATAAATTAAAGGTTCGGTGGTGCAGCGGCAGAGAGTCTAAGGAAGTTCAGGCCAACGTCTACATTTTTCTCACTTTAAGATAACAAATCCTCCCATACCAAGGCTCTTAATGTAAGCGCTTGATCCAGGACTAACGCGCTGTGGCATTCCACAGTACATCATTCTGCACCAAGTTGAGCACATCTGAAATGATGGGAATGACTAGGTGGAAGCCAGAAATGTTCCTTTTCAGCTGAATCTATTCAATGTTCATAGTAGAGGATTATGCAATGTTAGTCAAACATTTGCAGCAGTGAAAAGGAATTGTAGATATATGGATCCCATTAAACCATACTGAGCAGGTAAATTCTAATTAGTAAAAGGTTTGTCAATAAACTGAGTTGTGTAGATGAGAACTGCAAACAGTAAAGGGCTATGGCTGGATCTACAATGGAAAGATTTTAATCAGGAGTAATTTATTTTTTTTTAGTAACTGTCCATTAGTACAATGAGAGGAATTAAATTGCTTTCAATCCAATAGACGATTTGGAGTAGTGTCTGATGATGGTTTTTGGAACTTATGTTGCATATTAAGGCAACATTTAACTATAACATCAGTACAAAATATTTTTGTTTTGCAACAATGCTGCAATTCTACTGAGAAAACAGCCCAGATCCAGTGTCAGGAGCCAACCTGATATTAGAATGAAGTGAAGTGAGATTCCTAAAATAGAAATTAATGCCCACAGGTTCGCCTGATCTCCTGCTGTAATATTGTTGTTCTTTTTTTGCTGGTCTAAATGTTTTTTTCAATCTAATGCCCTCCAAAAAAAAAAAAAAAAAATCAATTCAATCACCAATTAACTCCCAGTACTTAACAACAACTTTCAAGTCAAGATGGAAAGCTCCATCCGCTGACATTAAGGGCTGAATTTTCCCTCTCGGGGTGGGAAATAGAGGTTGGGACTGTTTCCAGGTCTCAAACACCTCCCCCGGGGAGGAAACAGTCACTCACTGCGATTTTCAAGGGGGCGCTTCCTTAATTGACCTGGTTCGCCATCCAATTAAGGACAATGGGCGGGATCTCAAAGCTGCTGTGCCAATCAGAGGCTTCCCAGCTTGAAAGGAGCAGCAGACCATAATGGAAGGTAAGTAAGAGAGAGGGCGTTTCAAAATGGAAGCATTTAATCTTATATTAAAAAATGGCTTTTACAGCCAAGGCCACCACTATGGGGTTAGAGAGGGGATGGGCGGTAGTGGTGGAACCCCTCCACAGGGCAGTCTGCTGCTACACCCAGACAGACAGTGAGGGCCTCTATGTCAGTCTGGAGTGCTGGCCCCCCACTCTGCCACCAGGAGGCTGCCTCTAGGCACTTAAACTGGCCCCACCGCCTGCGGGAACCTGGATGCCGACTGGAAAATCCCAGTCGGCCTCCTTTAATTGGTCTCAATTAGGCTCATCATGAACCTGATCAGCGACCCGCTGAGTGCAGGTGGGTAGCTCTTCCAATCCTGATCCCACCTCCGCAAAAATGGCCAGGAGGCTGGATCAAGTGGGGAACTGACATGCTGGCCGGCAAGGTTATTTTTTTAGCTCCTGTCCACTTCCGTTCACAGCTCTGCCAGGGGCTGAAAATCCAGCTCTAAATGTCCTTCAGATATCCTCATTACATGTTGTTTACATGTGTCATGATACTCTCTGCTGTATTAGTGCTGTAATGAGTGGCATACTCTTAGAAGCAACCAATGATTCCCACAGGAATATGTCTCTAACCTAGTAGAGCACATTGGGTTGGTGAGGTGTCTACCCCTGGATGGAAATAGATGTGTTAGTAGTTGTGACAGAAAGAAGATTTTAGTCTGGGATGTAATGGAAAGGCGTATTTTTTAAATGCTGAGAAGCGAGGAACTGTGGAGGAGCTGAGAGATTTAGCAGTCCATGTAAATAAACACTAAAAGCTAGTGGATAGGTATAGCAAATTATTTAGGAAGCTAATGAATATTAGCCTTTATCTCAAAGGGCCTGGAATTCAAATGGGTGGAAATTGTACAAAACTCTAGTTAGATCACAAACACCGTCTCAATCATCACCACTCCTGGCCCCAAGACCCTTGACCTCTAACCTCAAGACCCTGGCCCCAACCTCAGATGTCCCTCCCCACAAACCCCAATCTCCCTCGCCAACCTTGCCCCCACCTTGATACCTCCTGAGACTTGATCTCTTCCCTCCCATTTCCCGACCATCGATCGTGATCCCTCCAACCCATGATTGCTCCCACCCACCACCTGTTCCAAAACCCCAAATGCTCTCCCCCATGGTCCGAATGCTTCTCCCCACCAAGGTCCAAATGGCTCCACTCCGAGGCTTAATCGTGTGCACCCAATGTCCTGACTGCTCCCAACCCCTCTGAGGCCCAAACACTTCTTCCCCCTCCACACTCACACCCACTCCGAGGTTACAATCACTCTTACCCCAGGGCTCCACACCCCAACCCCGGTCGCTGACCAGTTAACTGTGATCTTCTCCCGCAGCACCAGTTCCTGTCAGTCTAATGAGGTCCTAGGCCCAATATCCGGAGCTCCTTGAACCTCACTATTGGGGCACTGTGGAATTTCTCCCCTATAGTCTAGAATAAATTAAATGATGTAATTTTAATAAGGTTAAATATCTTACATGAAACCATAATTGCTTCATTGAAAATGAGCTGAAGCATTCAAACACCACTGGGCATGCTCCAGCTGAGCAGAACAGATTACTAGAGTGGTGTAAAGCAGCAGGAAATTCTTTTTAATGAAATTTTTCCCATGTTGTGCCACACTCCACAATTAAATCAAATTTAAAAAAAAACAAATTAGTTCCAAACCTTTGACTGCTCTGTCTAACTGACATGCTCCATTATAATAAAATTGAATGTGCAATGATGCCTAAACAAGCACTGCAGCAGAATTGCCCTGAACAAATAGTTAAAGTTGAACGGGAAGATCATGGAAAGTGTTCCTTGTGCACAACTTCTGTTGTCATGATTGTTCTTCTTCAAAGTATAGTTAATGATATGATCATACTGCAGGTGCCGAATGTTCAAATGGCCATGGTGACAGGACCGGAGACAGATGGGCCGGCAGTTTCCCACGACCGGCCGGTGTGCCAGTCTCCAGCCATGATCCTGCCTCTGGGCCATTTTTGTCCCAGGAAGATCGGGTGGTGTGACGGCTACCCACCTGCAAATGGCGGGAAGGGCAACAGGCCAATTGAAGGGCTTAATAAGGCCACTCATAAGATGCCGAAACATGGCCAGCGGATGCAGGCAGCCTCCCGGTGACACACCGGGGAGGCGTTGGATGCCAGCACTCCATCCAGTTGGGGAACATCGTCCCCCACCCCCAGCATCTGCCGTAGCTAGCCTGGCAGCTGTGGCTTTTTTTAAAACGGGAAAATTTTTTAAATCTATTCAGACGGTGCCTCCATCTTGAGGTGCTGTCTCTCTCTCTCTCTCTCTCTCTTAAACCTACATCTGCAGCTCCCATCTCTTGACAGTGGGGCTGTCGACCTATCATTGCTGCAGGGCCTCCTATTGGCCCTCCAGTCTTGGGAGCCCGCCTATCACCCTTAAGTGGACAACGAGCCCACTCCCTGGCCACTAATTAGTCTGCTTGTCAAGAATCGCATCAGGCGTCAGGGTCGGGACCCAGAGACGCACCTGACTTTGGGGTCTCAACCCCAAAACAAAAATTCATCCTCAGGTGTCCAGAATTCCACAACAACCAAGCTATACACAGAGACATTTGTGTGCATTAACAAACAATGCCACTTAGTTCTGTTGCAACCACTTTACTGAAATACCTAATGAACAAGCCACTATTTTGTTTGCCCTGACCCGGTATGTAGCACAGAATTCAGCTGATGTTGCATCACAGAAAGACATTATTGCTGAAGAAAGACAACAACAACCTGCAATTATATGGCACCTTTGAATGGAGTAAAAGGTCCCAAAGTGCTTCACTGGCATGTCAGCAGACAAAATTTGAAACGGAGCCACATGAAGAGATTTTGAGACGGGTGACCAAAAGGTTGATGAAAGAGGTAGCGAGCTGGAGAGGTTTAAGGGAGGGAATTCCGGAGCTTAGGGCCTTGGCAGCTGAAGGAATGGCTGCCAATGTTGGAACAATGAAATTCGGAGATGTTCAAGAGGCCAGAATTGGAGGAGCAGAGATAACTCGGAGGATTTTAAGACTGGAGGAAGTTAGAAAGGTAAGGAGGAGCAAAGTGATGAAGAGATTGAAAAGCAAGGATTAAAATTTCAAAATGGAGATGTTGCCAGCCTGGGAGCCAATGTACATTAGCAAGCACATGGTGATGGGTGAACAGGACCACAACACATCTAATAAATTCCCAAAGTCTCGATTAATCAAGGAATCTTTTAAGGACTCCATCTAAAAAATTTTACATCTGAAACTTGAGTAAAGAGATTTTGTTTTATTCGTTCATGGGATGTGAGCGTCACTGGCCAGGCCAGCATTTGATGCCCATCACAAATTGCCCTTGAGAAGGTGGTGATGAGCTGCCTTCTTGAACCGCTGCAGTCCATGTGGTGCAGGTACAGCCACCATGCTGTTGAGGAAGAGTTCCAGGATTGTGCTTCAGTGACATTGAAGGAACAGCGATATAGGCCAGAATTTTTTGTTCGCCGGCCAAAAAGTCGGTGGCAAGCCCACCTCCGCCAGGCCTGGGGACCAAGTCCGGGATGTTTCGCTCCCGAGGCCTTTAATTGGTCTTGGATGGGACTTCCACCTCCTTGAGGCAGGAAGTCCTGCCTAATGGAGCTGCCAGCCAATCACCGGGAGCAGTGGCAACTGCTGGGACTACACCCAGCCATCGCAAGCAAGATGAAGGATGGCCTCGGACTAAGGTAGGTTTCTGGGGCCTCGCCGGGGACATTCAGTCAGACCCCAGCAAGGCAAGGGAGGTTGGCTAGGGGGGCGAAGGGAGTTGATGTGTGTTGGGATTGTTTGGGACCTCAGGGATGGCCCTCCATGTGGCACAGGGTGCCCAATCAGGAGGGCCCCCACCAGTCTGCAAGAAGGCCACCTGGTTTCACCAGGCGGGCTTTTTGAGGCTTGTGCTGTCTGGCTGCCAAGGGTAAAACACCCGCGGCGGTAGTTGGAGGCTCTTATGTGCCAGTTAATTGGCCACTTAAGGGCCTTGTTTGGCCTGGGGCGGGCGACATAAAATTGCAGCAGGGGCAGAGGGGATCAGGGATGGCCCCCCTCCCGCCTCCCACTCAATTTTACGCGCCCCCCCCCCCCCACCCCACCACCAGCCCGCTTGTTTGGGGGTGGCATAAAGATGCAGCCATAGCTCCAAGTGAGAATGGTGTGTGACTTGGAGGGGAACTTGCAGGTGGTGGTGTTCCCCTGTGTCTGCTGCCCTTGTCCTTCCAGGTGGTAGAGGTCACAGGTTTGGAAGGTGCTATCGAAGGAGGCTTGGCAAGTTGCTGCAGAGCTTCTTGTAGATGGTACACACTACTGTCACTGTGTGCCAGTGGTGGAGGGAATGAATATTTAAAGTGGTGGATGGGATGCCGATCAAGTGGGTGATGTCGAGCTTCTTGACTGTTGTTAGAGCTGCACTCATCCAGGCAAGTGGAGAGTATTCCATCACACTCCTAACTTGTGTCTCGTAGGCGGTGGACAGGCTTTGGGGAGTCAGGAGGTGACCCCCGGTATGCAAACAGCAAGTGTCCCAACGTGCTGAGGTTCTCTCTGTCCCCGGTTCTGTGAAGGATGGGGCTGGTCACATTGCTGCGGAAAGCTCTATTCAGTCAGACCATGCCGTACCACCTGCCCCTCGTGGAAATGTTTGTACAGAGAAATACCTTTGACTGCAAGTCCATCAAGCAGAAGTCTGCACGTAACATCCTCGAGGGCTTCAGGAGAAGGAGATTGTGAATCCTGTCAGATGGCTCCCCGAGCACTGTCAAACGTATTTGGCAGAATGCCTCATCGCCAGGACTTTCAAACAAGCACCAAGACCTAGCTTGGCTGACGGTGAAAAGGACCCTCCCCATCAAATCCTTCCTGCATGCCCGGAGTGTCACTGCCTCCTCGCGCTGTCCTTGAGGCAGCGGCAGTGGGGAAGAGACCGTCGTCCACCTCTCTCTGGAATGTGACTTTGCAAAGCAAGAGATGCAGTGGTTTTCGTCCAGGTTCATCCCGAGCAGCTCCGTAACGCAGGACTCAGTACTCTATGGACTGTTCCCAGGGACGCACACCGAGATAAACATCAGCTGCTGCTGGACGACCATCAACTCAGTGAAAGACGCACTTTGGTCTGCCCGAAACTTGCTGTTCTTCCAGTGCAAAGAGTTGTCCATGACCGAGTGTTGCACACTGGCACATTCCAAGGTCCAGGACTACGTGCTGAGGGACGCACTAAAGCTTGGGGCAGCCACTGCAAATGCTCAAAGGGGAAAGACCACTGTGTAAGGCCCTCCTGCCATTGTATACCAAGGGGCTGGAAACTGTGTAAAACCCCCTCAGGCTGTATGCACCAGAGAATGTTTTAGTACGTAATGCAAATGTACATTGTAAATATAACCTCAAATGGCAAGGGTAGTGAGGCACCTCATGTACTGTGCTGAAAGAAACTGATTTATATTGCACTTTATGTAATGTCTAATTTGAATGGTTTCGTAGTGTATTTTAACAAATTTTCTGAATAAAGTATATTTTTGGGGAAAAAATGTGGTCATTTGTTCTATCATGCCCTTGCCTGCTCTTTTGAGCTATTACTCCTGCCTTTTCTCCATCACGTTGCAAATTTTTCCGTCAATTATTCATCCAATTCCCTTTTCAATAATAACATTGAATCAGCTTTCACCATCCTTTCAGACAATGCATAAAAAAACTCATCTCGCCTCTAGTTTGTTTGCCAATTACCTTAAATCTGTGCCATCTGGTTACTGATCCTTCCGCCACTGAAAAAAGTACCTCCTTATTTATTCCAGCAAAACTATTCATGATTTTGAGCCGTCTTAATCTCCTCTTAAACTTCCGTGTTCTAAACAGAATAATCCTAACTTCTCTAGTCTCTCTACATTATTGGTACCATTATAGTAAATCTCCTGTGCACCCTCTGTAAAGCCTTGGCATTCTTTCTGAAACGTGGTACCCCAGCTGAGGTCTACCCACTGATTCATAAAGGTTTAGTACAACTTCCTTGTTTTTGTACACGTGCCTCTGTTTATAAAGCCAAAGATCCCATATGCTTTTTTAAAAGCCTTCTCCACTTGCCCTGCCACCATTAAAAACTAGTGTACATACAGCCCCAGGTTTCTCTGTTCCTGGACCCCCTTTAAAATTGTACCAGTTAGTTTATATGGACTTGTTTCATTCTTCCTATCAAAATGCATCACTTCACACTTCTTTGTGTTAAATTGCATCTGCCTTGTGTCTGCCCATTTTACCACTCTGTCTATGTCCTCCTGAAATCCGTTACTATCCTGCTCACCATTTACTACATTGTTTACTCAGTTGGTTATTCACACATGCATCGGGCACTTGTCACTGACACTTTGCGCAAGCAAGGCAGTTCATCAGCTTATTTATGTATTCCCAGCAACATGATGAGACAGCCATGTAATTTTACCAAGCGGCAGAATTCCCCAAAGTACAAAAGGTCACAGATTGCACCCACATGCTCCCACTATCAATCTGGTCACTTACATCAACAGGGAAGATTAGCACTCACTCAATGGCCAGTTTGTCTCTGACCAGTACATCACGCAAGTCAATATTCATTTTCCTGGCAGCTGGTATAATGCCTTCATATTAAGGCAGGCCATAACATCATCATTCTCTCAAGGAGAAAGACATGTTTCTGGGTGGATACTGGAAAATAAAAACTAAGCTCCATTATCTATTCCAACGACACCAGTGCATTTCCCACTGTGGCAAGCATCAGCTATTAAGATCTTCTTAGAGGACACAACTGAAATGTTCAAAACACATTTCGGGTAACTGCATCCGTCGTGGAGGTTCTGCTGTAGTAGCTTGCAATAATAGTTCGATAAAACAAACAGCCATGTCTGTTACTAACACTGTATAATTTTAATCAAACTAAAAATGTACATTTTCTTCCCTTGTCATCAAACCATTTATATTCTACTTTATAATATTTTGTGATGGTTTTTATTTTTGCGCAGAAATTTTAAACTAGCAATAATTTTAGATTAAAAGCAAATTTAATTCTTCAAAGCTACAAGGAAATTATTGGAAACCAATTTTGATTTGATATTAAGAATCCAATGCACTTGTATTCCATCTCATTACTAGCATGTACCATAATGCATAGTCATAATTCAAGCCTGAACTCATTTTATTTAATGGCTATAGTGGCACATAAACATATTAGTTATAATATGTAAACTCATTTATTAGTTTAGACACTTCTAAAGGTACAAGAGTCAACTTTACAACACTAAGAAAGAAATATGCTTTCTTGCAATTAGCATGCTACTTTTAGTGCCTTGCTCCTTTTAATTGATAGTTTTCTCTACAAATTCAGTCCAATTATCCAAGATTCCACTGACAGTACAAAGCTCCTCCAATGGCCAGCATAAAATCAGGCACAGCAAGTCACAATCTCAACTCACTGTACCAATAGGACTGTTAAGTCAATGCGAAAAGGATCTCTGAGCCTCATTTGAGTAGCATAATTAATAAAATAAAGTCGCATGATGAATCTCAAAACTTCCAATAAAGCTCCACCACAGTCCCTTGCCCATATAAAATGGCTGCATTGGGAATCCTGGGATCAGGCCTGCTCAAGTAGGATTCATGAAGAGTTTGGGCTGCTGGCCAGGTGTTTGTTGTCTTCTGTTTTTTGCAGTGATATTTTAGCCCATGCATTATTTGATTTTCCCCATTCAAAATTTTTTTTGCCTTTTTATGGGTAGGGGCAGTTCCTATAACGTTGCAAGATTTAGATTTAGAGTTTAACGATTCATGAGGAAACAACATATGCAACATCAGATCCATTTTGTCCACTGCCTGTCACTACTCTGGGACCCGCACTTGATAGTCCTTCAACATATCAAAAGAGACCTGTCTTTGTCACCTCTTCTTCATAAGATAAGATCTAACATCTGCTGCAAGATGGCCTTTAGACAATATCTAGAACTGGGATGGCTCTTTCCACAGAAATGAAGCTTACAACTGCATTAAACTTTCATGCTAGCTAGAGCAACTAACCCACGTCAGGTGGTCTGCAGTGCATACATGCATCAAGTAAATAACAAACAATGGGGTTATATGTTTCCAGCCCCGCAGAGGTGGCTTTGGAGGTGGGAGGGGAAGGGGAAATTCAGATAGTTGCACTTTGGGATGTCTCGCTGATGCTGTCTCCCCTCTGGGTGAGTTTCCCAAGTGCTGTCATGGGAATTGGTAACCCACTCCACGGAGGCGGGCAGCCAATTAAAGCTCCATTTAGGGGCTATTTTCAGAACACACCAGCATTTTCCCAGCATCAGACTGTCCCCCACTGAGCTCAGAGCCTAGCAGCTACTTGGCTGTGGCCTCCCAACTGGCTGGGTTAACATCAGAGCCTCCTCTCAAAGCCCCAGTGAGGGAACCACCAGAATAAAAAGGCCACAGTCGCGACCACGATGAATCCCATGGAGGTGCTCCCCCTCCACACTGACGGCCCTAAAAGCTGTGGGGCTTCTTTATTTTTAACTTCCCTGTAGGTATCCGAGAGTGCCTCTGTTTTGAGGCACCCTCGCGCTCCACCTTCTCCCTCAGCTGCATCCACCACTCCCAGTGGGGCTGCCAGCCATCCAGTCCTGCAGGCCCTCTGATTGAGGCTGCCGTGTCTCTGTTCTGCCTGCCATCCTTCATCCAATGGCAAACGAGGTGGCGGCAGCAGTAATATCGCGCCAGGATGGTGGACGGCAGATGCCAGCTGGGTAGGGATGTAGAAATGGTCCCAACATAAGCTTCCTAACACCCATGGGAAAATTCAACCCATGATTTGCAAGGAGAAAGTACTTCATCACTTTCCCTGTGGAAAGGAGACATCAGCTGACAGATGAAGAGCTTTCAGCTGATGTCATGGATCCCTTGAATAAAAGTCCACCATGGCACTCAATAAGCATCAACCACACGATGTACATCGCTGACTTTTTCCAGTTCTGCTGAAAGTTCAGCAAGTTAAAATGTTAACTCTGTTTCTCTCTCCACAATGTTGCCAGACCTGCTGAGTATTTCCAGCACTTCTTGTTTTTATTTCAGATTTTCAGCATCCACAGTATTTTGCTTCTGTACTACAACAGGGTTTGCACTTACTTCCTGTCCAGGAGGGATTTGACTCCAAAATCTCCATAATGCACATCAATGATAGTTAATCAGGCAGTACACTGAATGCCTTTGTTGTGCAGCAGTTTATGGTGTCTACATTTTGTGAAGAGACACTGCGGGATGGCTCTTAGAAGTTTAGCGTGAATTTCTGCATCTATGGCTACTGACCTCATGAAAAATTCTCCCAGCAACAAAGAATTCTCCTGGGCTGGAATCTTGAGAAATTGCTGTCCCCTAGCCACCACCTTCATCTCCAAAAAGCTGTGCTCTGGGCACCCGTTTGAATATGTTACTAAGCCCTAGCAAAACTGGAGTCAATGGGAATCGGGGAAAAACTCTCCGCTAGTAGGAATCATACCTAGCACAAAGGAAGATGGTTGTGGTTGTTGGAGGTCAATCATCTCAGTTTCAGGACATCACTGCAGGAGTTCTTCAGGGTAGTGTCCTAGGCCCAAACAACTTCAGCTGCTTCATCAATGATCTTCCCTCCATCATAAGGTCAGAAGTGGGGATGTTCACTGATGATTGCACAATGTTCAGCATGATTCACGATATTGAAGCAGCCCATGTCCAGATGCAGCAAGACCTGGACAACATCCAGGCTTGGGCTGATAAGTGGCAAATAAAATTTGCATCACACAAATGCCAGGCAATGACCATCTCAAACAAGAAAGAATCTAACCAACTCCCCTTGACATTGAATAGCATTACGATCACTGAATCCCCTACTATCAACATCTTGGGGGTTACCATTGACCAGAAACTGAACTGGAGTAGCCATATAAATACCGTGGCTACAAGAGCAGGTCAGGGTCTAGGAATTCTGGGGTGAGTAACTCACCTCCCATCTCCCCAAAGCCTGTATACCATCTACAAGGCACAAGTCAGGAATGTGATGTAATATCTTCATTTGCCTGGGTGGGTGCAGCTCCAACAACACTCAAGAAGCTTGACACCATCCAGGACAAAGCAGCCCACTTGATTAGCACCCCATCCACCACCTTCAACATTCACTCCCCTCACCACCGACGCACAGTGGCAGCAGTGCATACCATCTACAAGATGCACTGTAGCAACGCATCAAGGCTCTTTAGACAACACCTTCCAACCCGTGACCTCTACCAACTAGAAGGACAAGGGCAGCAAATGCATGGGAACACCACCACCTGCAAGGTCCCCTCCAAGTCACACACCATCCTGACTTGGACCTATATCACCGTTCCTTCATTGTCGCTGGGTCAAGATCCTGGAACTCCCTTCCTAACAGCACTGTTGGTGTAGCTACATCCCAAGGACTGCAGCAGTTCAAAAAGGCAGCACACCACCACCTTCTCAAGGGCAAATAGGGATGGTCAATAAATACTGGCCTAGCCAGTGACGCCCACATCCCCAAACGAATAAAAAAAAGCACTCCCCTCTCCACGGGTGGGATGTCCCATTGTAAAAATGATGGGCATTTACGTGGCATGTTGGGGTCCGGTTATGCGGATTTTGTTATTTAATCCCCCCGCCGCCAACCCTCTCCCGCCCATTCTGAGAAGTTTAATATTGAGGCCCTTGTTTTTACTGGAGGGTGGCCTTCAGCCCCTAAATAGAACAACTGTCCTTTTGCAAACCACCTGCAACAGGATCTCCAACTCTTCCACATCAAAAGCATCAATGTTGCTTACACGTCTCCACTGTGCCATTGTGCCCAATTAGTTCACTTTTCTGCCACCACTAACACTTGTCCTCTGATGGTGACCTCACCAGCTGCCCAGCCTACTGCTTCAAACCAAGCTCTATGGACACGTATTTCCTGTGTCAATACGAACCCTGTTCAAGCTAAAGGAGGGCCTGCTCTTGCAAAATGCAGCCTACCTTGACCTTCGAATCTCCAGCATAAGCAGTCATGGACCAGCTGAAACTCATTTTCTCCCCCATTCTTATCACACTGCGTCTGTATCAAAAAGAAATCTATATTATATATGCCAAATATCAACATGGTGACATCCCTATTTAAACTGGCTGTCCCTAATAGTTTTTCTGCAGGCTAAGATAATGAAACAAAGTTGTACCTCCTTGGTGAATTCAACAGTTAATTCCAAGAGAAAGTCATGTGGAATTTAGAATGAACCCCGTCCCCAACCCCCACCCCACCAGCGCATTTCAAAAACCCAAATTATTTCTTTCTTTATCTTGTCTGGTTCAAGGGTGTTCAGGATCTCTGTTGTGTTGCACTGAATAAAAGATCATCAATGTCATTTGCTGCTAAATATTTCATTAGTTACACGAACCAGCAAGTATCTGAGAGGAGATGCAAGCTGTTAGCAAGTTGTAATTTAATCCTCACTGAGATGGTTAGCTCCGAAGCGTGCAAATATGGTGCCTGTCCTGATCTGTCTAAAAAACCAAAATAATTTAGTTACAGGTTTCTGAAAAATGATTCTGTGTACAACTTCCTGCATATAGAACAAGCATAAGCTTCAAAAATTAAAGAAAAAAAGCTGCAGGCTGCACTAATAATTTTACTGCTTAAATCCATTTAGCGTAAACTAATTAGCAAAATCTCTACATACAAAATTCTTTTGGAATTCAACAATGGCGTTCATATTTAAATAAGAAGTACAAAAGATCACTTAGACCATCCGGCTTTATTTAATTTCATGTTTGAGATTCATTTCTACCTCCCTCTTGCCTTGGCACCAGCTCCATAGACTTTTCCCTCAAACTTCAAAACTCATCAATGTAATAATCCAACTTGTCTTTCATCAAGTGCAATTATAAAATCCCTTCAGGGTGTACTGTCAGATATGATACTAGTCAGTATAAGCATAATGGAGTCAAATTATGCATCCAATATCATTACTTGGTTCAACAGTATTGTTTGAGAAATTCAGCCCCCGAGTGTTTTGCTGCAGCGACCTTTCAGTTTGATCAATAATGAAAATACAACCACCTCCCCTCTCTCGCCAGCGACAACCTCTCAAGCTTTCTTTAAAAGTGAACTAGGATTTTTAGTTCAGTAGCATATAATTATGGTTCAAGATCCAAAAACAATATTTCTATTTTCAAAGAACTGGATATAATTAGATGATGAGATGGATAACAGTTGCATCAAAGTATTTTAATGCTGAAGAAAGCAAATCGTAAATACTGCTGTACAAGAAGAATAGGAATTCTCAATGAATTGGAATTCTCAATGATTCGCCCTGTTGCTATAGTTCTATGTGCAATATCCAGTGTCTGGATATGGTTGTCAGATCAGGCTATAGGGAAAATCAATTTCTTGAAACAGAGTTAACCATCACCTGGAGAAGCAAGATGTTCGAGCTTGTATTAGGACAAAGTAATGTCTAAACCTGCCCATTGGCAATCCAGCACCAATTCACTGGCCCCTCTGCAACTTCCAGGGTTAATTTTGCAATAGACCTGTGGATATTAAATTTACATCTACTTCATTTTTAAAAAAAACAATTGAGGAAACAAATTCAACCATGTGTAAAGTTAATTCAAACAAATTCCTAATGAAAATATATTTTAGAGACCTATTTTACTCATCCTTTTACAGAGTCACAGAAACATCAATACTGTAGTATGCAACATATGATTCTGCAACACAAACTATACTTGGAGATATTTGTGTGCATTAGCAAGCAGAGCCACTTAGTACTGATACAGCCATTTTACTGATATATCTGGTGAAAATAAGCCTCCTTTTCATTTGTCCTGGCTTAGTATGTAGCACAGGATTCAGCCGCACATTACTTCATCACAATGTCTGAAAGCCACAAATGCTAAAGCAAACCATCATTTGCATTCATATAGCATCTTTACAGTAGTAAACCATTCCAAGGTGCTTCACAGGAACGCAATCAGGCAAAAATTGACACCAAGTCAAAGAAAGAGGCATTAGTATAGATGATTAAAAGCTTGGTCAAAAAGAGAGGTTTTAAGGAGCATCAGCAATTTTAGCTACTCTAATTATAATAGCAATGAGCAGTATTTGCATGTAAATAAAATATTCATTGAATTTTGCAAATTTCCTTGAGTGAGGCACATGGTTAGTTTAAAAGATAAAAGTTTGAGACTCCACTGATTTCTGCACTAGCATCATCTACTCAAATATAAAATGCAAAGGTATTCAATTAATAACTCAGATATAAATCTGGTAAAGTTGTTTTGCAATTTTTAGGTGAAGCTAGTGATAACGGCTGGAATTTTTCGACTCTGGGGCGGACAGGGCGGAAGCGGCCGAATAATCCGAATCTGCTCCGTGCCGCCCGCCCACCGGCCACACCCGCGGGGCAGCCAATTAGTGGCCCCTCGGCGTTTTCTGTATCCAACAGGGCGCGCGTGGGCGGTTCAATCAGTAGATCTGGGGGCGGGGCCAATGTAAGCTCTTTAAACAGGCCTACACCATTGCAATTGAGCAGCCGCACAGGGGAGGACATCGGAGGAGGAGCTGTGACTGTAACTGCAGGAACTTTTGAGGTGACCAGCTGACTGTAAAGTCATTAGGTTAAGGAAGACTGACAGTGCCAAGCGGCAAGAAAGGAGAAAAGATTTGCATTCAGCAGAAGAAATCCAGATTGATGGAGGGGGGGGAAGGTTCACCACAGCCCCCAGATTCTCAGAGGAATGTCTGCAGGTCCTCCTCCAGGCAGTGGAGGCGAGGTGTGATATCTTATTCAACGCTGATGGCCGAAGAAGGCCCGCAGACGTGACCAAGAGGGCCTGGCTGGAGGTCACCGAGAAGGTCAGCAGCCGCTGTGTGGTATGGAAGACATGGCTCCAGTGCCGCAAGTGGCTCAATGACCTGCTTCGCTCTGCCCGGGTAAGGGGTACTCCTCATTAATCTCATTGTGAATATGTCAGGGAAGGGTCCTAATGATGCAAGGTGGAAACCAGCAACGAGCCATCCTTGCCTGTTGCATTGTATTGGGATGCAGGATGGGCAGGTCTGGGATGCATGGTGATCCATATGATTTCAAATTGGGCACTGCATTGCAGTAGCAGTGAAATGCAACAACAAACCCAATGGGTGAGGGTGTGAGATACCAAATCATAAGTCTAAACTAGGTGTGCTTGTTTCAATAGGAGAAGAGGGCACAGAATGCCCGAGAGAGGTCCTGGACTGGTGGTGGCCAGGGCAATCAGGCATACCTGACAAGTATGGAGGAGGATGCCTTGATGCTGACAGGGGAGGACGGAGGACGCGCCATAGCAGATGGTGAGGTTTAATTACCTTCAAATTAGTTGCGGTCGAGCAGCAAGTGGAGACTCGAGTGCACCCGACTTCCTGGGTTGTGAAATGGTGTGTGCGTGATGACGCCAGGGACCCGACCCAAAGTCATCAGACGCCATTTCACCACTCGTACGCCTCCGAACTGACCTGATTACGGTCGGTAAAATTCCAGCCAACAAGAGTGTAGGGATTGCTCAGGTTTGTTCCTGCTCTGCTGCCATAACATTGGTATAAACCCTGTTTGCTCATGTTTAATGTGGTTTTTGCCGAGGTTACGGAAGCAGAATGGGAAAAACCACAAGCAAATTCACTCGCATTAACACGAAGGGGTCATTTTCACCTCCAACGGTTGGGCAGTTAAGTGGCAGATTGGATCCGCACCCATTATAGAATCTGCTTGATTTTCACTTCTTTTGATTACAAAAGGTAATCTGTTATATCTTTGAAAAGGAGACATTTGCAGGACTATGGGAAAGAGCTGGGAGCGAGACTCGCTGGATAGCTTTATCGAAAAGCCAAATTACCTCTATCTGTGTGGCATGATTCTACACTAATACCTCTGACGTCTTTGCAAACTAAATACGTGCCTCACTCAAGGCAAATTTGCTCAATTCAATGAATATTTTATTTGTAAGCAAAAACTGCTCATTACATTTATAATTATAACTTAAATTACTGCTAGAGAGTGTAGCAGCTGAAGGTTTAGAGGCTAGAATTTGTAGCACCCGAACGTCCATTTCTGCAGCAAGCCCAAATATCTTAAAATTAACTTCTTCATACCCACTCACTACAATAAATATTTTTAAAGCATAATGCTAAACTAATGAATTTAATTCTGAAAAATGCTACACTATTAAATGGAGCTAACTATGCTCAACCATTGAGCTGTTCAACTGTTTACGATAGATGACTGATTTTATTTTTCACCTAAATCAGATATGCAGTCGGGTGTTAAGTGGCAGCTAGTTGTTAAATTGCAGCTTGGTAAAGTGATTTTTTTTATTGTTCGAGGTTGGCAATTATTTCAAGATTTGCGATCAATGGGGATTAGGTCATCTCCATGCAGTTCATATTTTGAAACTTCACCTGATCTGCTGGTGTTTCAGTATTTATATCTGGTGTTCAGAATCTAATGGTGGGAGATGATAGCTATCTTCTAAACCCCATTGATCTGCAAAATGTTAATTCCTGGGCAATTCAGCCCTTGCAGGTAAAAGTGCAAAAAATACGAGGATTATTGAGCTCCAAATCAATGGGATTAGAAAATTGATGTGATCTGTCACCACTTGCACTCAACACCAGATAGGAGTATTTTTAAAAATAATTTTATTCATTCCCAGGATGCGGGCATCACCGGCAAGACCAGCATTTATTGTCCATCCCTAATCGCCCTCGAGAAAGTGGTGGTGAGTCATCTTCTTGAACCGCTGCAATCTATGTGGCAAAGGTATTCCCACAGTGCTGTTAGGGAAGGAGTTCCAGCATTTTGAGGCAACGATTGTGAAGGAACAATGATATATTTCCAAGCCAAGATCGTGTGCGACTTAGAGGTGGTGGTGTTCCCACGCTCCTACTGCCCTTGTCCTTATAGGTGGTAGAGGATTGGGATGTGCTTTCAAAAAAGCCTTGGTGGGCTGCTGCAGTGCATCTTGGAGACGGTTACCACTGCTGCCAGAGTGAAGGTGGTGGATGGAGTGTTTAAAGTGGTGGATGGAGTGCTGATCAAGCAGGCTGTCTTATCCTGAATGGTGGCCAGCTTCCTGAGTGAAGTTGGAACCGTGCTCATCCAGCAAATGGAGAGTATTCCACCACACTCCTGGCTTGAGCGTTCTAGGTGGTGGAAAGGCTTTAGGAAGTCAGGAGGTGAGTCATTCGCTGGAGAATATGCAGCCTCTGACCTACTCATGCATCCACAGTATTTATGTGACTGATCCAGTTAAGTTTCCAGTCAATGGTTATCAGGATGTTGATGGTGGGGGATTCAGTGACGGTAATGCCATTGAATGTCAAGGGGAGGTGTTTAGACTCTCTCTGCCTGCAATTGTGTGTAGTGAATGTTACTTGCGACATATTACCCCAAGCCTGAATGTTATCCAGATCTTGCTGCATATGGGCACGGACCACTTCAGTATCTGAGGAATTGCAAATGGTGCTGAATACTGTGCAATCATCAGTGAACACCCTCACTTCTTCCCTTATGATGGAGGGAAAGTCATTGGCGAAGCAGTTGAAGATGGTTGGGCCTAGGACAAAGTCCTCAGGGACTCCTACAGCGATGTCCTGGGTCTGAGATGAATGGCGTTCAACAACGACAACCATCTTCCTATGTGCTAGGTATGACACCAGCCAGTGGAGAGTTTTTCGCCCGATTTCCATCAACTTCAATTTTACTAGGGGTCGTTGGTGTCACACAGTCAAATGCTACCTTGATGTGAGCAGAAGTCACTCTCACCTCTGGAATTCCCCTCTTTTGTCCATGTTTGGAACTGAGTGCTCAAGGCAGAACCTAAACTGTCATGAGTGAACAGGTTACTGATGAGTAAGGGCCACTTGGCCACTATCGACGACACCTTCCATCACTCCAACACCGTGGCCCTGAATTTCTTTGCACCCAGATCCTTCAAGGCTGGAGCAGCTAATATATATATAACATTTCCCAGTCACTCATTGTTGGTGACAGACACCCTTTATGCCAGGAGAGGGGAGTTCATGGTGTGTCTCTGAACAGAGAGAAGGAGCAGAGCCACCACGTGACTTTGTCATGATAATGGGGTTCCCCATGGTGCAGGGTGTCATCACCTGCACACAAATGGCTTTGCAGACGCTGCATCTCAATGTTGAGATGTATCACAACTGCAAAGGTTACCACTCAATGTGCAATGTGTGACCACGCTCAGCGTATCAAGATGGTCAATGGCCACTCTCCTGGCAGCAGTCATGAAGCATCTAATTTGCGCAAGTCCGCTGTTCTCTCAATCTTTCAGCCACCACATCAAACCAGAGGGTGGATGCTGGGCAATAAGAACTAAACACTTTAAAGCTGGTTCCACTCATGACTCCACTCTACAGCCCAACCATACGTGGCCAGCATGCATACAATGAGCACCACGCAGCCACTAGAAATGTCATCGGGCAGACCACTGGGGTGTTGAAGCAATAGTTCCAATGCCTCAACTGCTCTGGAGCAGCCAGTACTTACTGGAGCAGGTGTCCCAATTCATGGCGGTCTGCTGTATCCTCCACAACCTGGCCATCATGAGGGCACAGCCCTTGCAACCAGGGATACGACAAGAAGCTCAGGAGGCGGAGGGGCAGAAGGAAATAGAAGAGGAGGAAGAGGAAGGGAGGAGGCAGCCAGCACATCCATGGCTGTGATCGTCTCATTTGACTACAGTTCCCGTGAACAAAACCTCAAGTCCCCCTGTGCAAAAGTCTCACACCTCACCAACTGTTGTGATATTGCTTTAACAATGTAAGTATGCCACACAGCATGACAGGAAGTGATGACATTCAGCATGTGATCAGATAGTTCGAGTTGAGCAAGACACCGAGTCACACATGTGAGACAGAGCTCTCTTGTAAATGTGTTACTCTACAAATCAAAAGCCCACAGTTTATGACCACTCAACTTAAGATTGTCTGGTTCCTATTGCTACATAAAAGCAATAACACAATATGGTGGAAATGTTGGCTTTGGTGACATTGGTGACAGTGTATGGTTTCTGAAGAATCACACCCTCATTGACATGGCGGCTATGTGTGGTCTCTGAAGCAGCACCATCCGCAATGCGGTGATAGCTCCCAGGTAACACTACTCCAGAGAAGCTGAGGAATGGTAATCTCGGGGACCAGCAATCTTGGGCAGGACATCGAGACCAGCGATCTCTCCCGTTGTAGTCTGGCACAGACAGGGCAACGGAACACATGGTCGGGGACAACAGTGATTCGACAACCTTCCATAAAGTGGGTGCTCAAGACACAGTGAGTACACAAAAGGCGTTGGTCAAATCAACAGTGGCCAGAAAGAAACAGCAGAAATCGGGCGGAATCGTGCTCCGAAACAGCAGGCAAAGTCAATTCTCGTTGAAGCTGTGGATTAGCATTGCCATTATGCGCTGGTGTTTTCCCACCATTAGTGCTTCATGGGCGGAGCCTCCCCGATCACAGGCAAAAGCCTGCGCTGCAGGCACAGGTATTGGGCGTGGTCAAAGCTCGACACTGCAGACACAGCAGATCTGCAAGTTTTTTTTCTCTCCAGGGAAAGACCCAAGAGAAAATAAAAACCATAGAGGCTGCAACTTAAAGGAGGAAGCTCCAGCTGCATTTTTGACAGTAGGAATTTGGTATCTTGTCCACTAAATATTCTTCCAAGAACTGGAAAGCCCAAGACCTTCTCCATGAGTTTAAACTTTTTAAACAAAGAATGGAGTTGTGTTTTTTGGATCTGGCTGTCATGCAGCTGGAAAGGTAAGTGATCAAGATAAAAATTGCAAATCAGTAATGATGGGCTACACAGGATTAACACCACAGGACTTTCTAAAGTGGAACAGAAGGACCCAGCAAGACTATGGTCTACGTTCGACAACCAGTTCAAGATCAGGATTAATTTCAGAATTCACCGCCTGGAGCTGATGACATACAGACAGCAATCAAAAAAGACTATTGACCGATTCGTAAGCGGGTGCCAGGAGAAAGACAAACTCTATGACTTCTCAGAGGTGGAAATATCAGAGCACATCATGGGTTAGGTGATATTGTCTACCCCGATGGAAGCTTTTCAGTAAGAGCTATTAGACAAGGAGAAAGGGTACAATGTTGAAAGTCTCCTGAGAGAGGGCAGGAAGTTTGAACCAACTGCTGCAAGCAGACAGTGCTTATGGGCGCTTGATAGTACAGCTATAGTTGAGGTAAACCAGGACACCTCAGTCAGGCAAAATATGTGGCAAGTGCAGGCTGATGCACCCACCAAGGAATTGTCCCACCTTCATGAACAACTGTACGGCAAGAAAGGGCACTGGGCAAAGCTGTGCAGGAGCTCCAATAACGAAAATCTAGCCAGGAGTCATAGCAGATGGTGGCATGATAAGAAGCAGACACCGTGTGGAAGGAACTGGGATACATCCGTCAAAAGCCAAATCAGACACAGACATGTCCACGAGATTGGCAGTGATGTCAGTAACATGCAGGGCACTGAAGGTGAGTGAGCCTTCCACTTAAATCCTACACACCAAATGGATGAGGTTACACAGAGGGAAGCATTCACAACCATTGACAGTGTGCCCAGAGAAAAATGGACAACATATGTTAAGGCTCAAGGTCAATACAGGGGCAAGTGCAAACATTCTGTCGCTGCGAATAATGAAGAACATGTGCCTGGCGAGATAGAGAGCTATGATGCAACTGAGAAAGACAAGACATACCGCACACAATGGTATACCAATCAGCTGTATAGGTACACTAGGGTTGAAGTGCAGGTATGGGACCTGTGTTTGGACACAATAGGTTTTCTGCATCGTCAACACAGATGATCCAGCACTTGCAGGCCTGCCGGCAAGTAGTGAACTTCAAATCTTAACAATCCATGGGATCGGCAGCATGCCAAATACACATACAGGTTTGACCCTATCGAGTCCATCCAAGATTTACAAAGAATGTACCCAAACCATTTCAACAGAGTAGGAAGTTTCAAAGGAGAGGCTGTCCTACATGTGAGGGAGGACATGGTTAGCAAGCAAATGTAGCGTCCATGTCATGGACAAGCTGAAAACTATGGAGAAGCAAGGAATCATCAGCAGTGTTCAACTGCACACAGATTGATGCAGCTCGATAACAGCTGTAGTCAAAAAAGATGGCACCATCCGGGTTTGTTTGGACCCCAGAAGGCTAAACAAGGCTTTGATACACTGTCCTCACAAAATCCCCACATTGGAAGAGCTCAATCCAAAATTTGCAAATGCCAAGCTTTTTTAAACTAGATGCAAAGCAGGGTACTGGTAGGTCCATCTCTCTGAAAGTTGATTGATCAAGATTGTTCGTGACTGAGTGTAGTTGGTGTGGTAAATTTAGCAGTGTGTGAGGCTAATGGTTCAATTGTAAGGATATGGCATTTGAAGATGAATTCACTGACCTTCACCCCTCATGTGAGGTATTTCCTGAGGTACTGCATCCAGGTCCTCAAGACAACTGTGTTCACATTGACCTCCGTGGCTTTATACTCCCATTCCCTTCAAAGTGCCTATCTGGAGGCACATGGCCCCCTGTAGGTACAGGACATCTCTCCTGCACCAGGGCATCGAGCACTACATGAGATAATCTGGGAGCCTGTTCTCTGCTATGTTGCAGCATCTTTGCTCTTCCTGTATCATAAAATAGTTATAGCACAGAGGGAGGCCATTTGACCCATCAAGTTCATGCTGCTTCCTTGCAACAGCAATTTAGTTAGTCCTACACCCTGTAGCCCTGCAAACTGTTGCCCTTCAGGTGCTTATCCAATTAATTTTTGAAAGCCATGATTGAATTTGCCTCCGCTACCCTCTCAGGGGTGGTGTAGTGGTTATGTCACTAAACTAGTAATCCAGAGGCCCAGGCTAATGCTCTGGGGACAAGGGTTCAAATCCCACCATGGCAGCTGGTGGAATTTAAAATTCAGTTAATTAATAAATTCAGTTAATTAAGGAAAGTGACGTTGAAGGAGATGATCGGCCATGATCTAATTGAATGGTGGAGCAGGCCTGATGGGTTGAATGGCCTACTCCTGCTCCTTAGTTTAGGTGATGCATTCCAGGGATGTCAAAAAAGTTTTTCCTCTGTAGCATTTGATTCTTTTGTCAATCACTTTAAATCTGTGTCCTCTGGTTTTCGATCCATCCGCCAATGGGAACAGTTTCTCTCTATTGACTCTCTTTCGACTTCTCATGATTTTGAACACCTCTGTCAAATCTCCTCTCAACCTTCGCTAAGGGAAACACCCCAGCTTCTCCAATCTATCCACATAACTGAAGTCCCTCATATCTCTGGAACCATTCTCTTAAATCTTTCCTGCACTCTCTCTAAAGGCTTTCACATTCTTCCTAAAGTGCAGTGCCCAGAATATAGAATGGTTACAGCACAGAAGGAGGCCATTCAGCCCATAGATCAGATACTCTACTACAATGGACTGGATTTTAAAGCCCCCTTCGCCACTGGGAACGGTGGCAGGGGGGGGTGCAATGAAAGTTGGTATGGAGGAGGCCCGACCCCAATAGGCCCCATAACGATCTCAGCGGTGGCGTCGAGGTCTTGTGGCTGCCGCCCCGCCGCTCGGCGGCAGGACCCACATTAAAATATGTAAATGCCTATATACCATGCAGGTTGCAGCGATTCTGGCAGCACGTTGCAATCTTTATTCTGGCGGCCGACAATGCCGCCCCTTCGAATCCCCGTTCAGGGAAGCGTAGCGCGACAGCTGTGGTGAGAGGTAAGGAGGTTTTGTTTCTCTGTGCAGGAGTGGGGAGAGCGGAGTTACAACACTGCAGTTTGGTCGGGGGTGGGTGATGGGAAGGGGTAAAGGACAAAGGTGCCAAACTTTGGGGGAAGGTCAAATTTTCAATATACAAATTCTGGAAAAGGGCAGGAATGTTCTAATATGCCATTGATATGCCAGTATGGCAGGGAGAATGTATGGAAAGGTCATTTCATTCATTTTTGAAAAACTTGACATTAACTGGCCCTTCAAATTTTAAATGTACATTGAGGGCTGTAAGCCATTTTAAAATGGCGACGGCACCTGCGCATTGGCGCCGGACGCCGTTGCCAGCATCGCAGGGGGCGGGCACATGGTCATGCAAATGGGCCGCCACGTTTGAAATCGCGGCGGCTCCACGACCGTGCGCGCTGGCCGCATTTTTTGTTACGCCCACCGCCTATTTTGGTGGCAGAGTCTTAAAATGCAGCCCAATGACGTCCAGTGCCTGCTACAGACAATCTGCTCTTTAAAAGGTGCATTCTGACTTCAAGTAGTACTAGCCTTGCTTGAATTTGGGTCCCTTGTTGAAGCATGCGGCCACTCAACATTGCGTTCAGCACTGGGCTGCACAGCATTATCTTTCAAATTAGCAGGCAGCAGGAAGTTTGCATGCTGCCTGTATTGCTTTAAACTGGTGCAGGTTAATTGTGCATTGTGATCCCTGTGCCCATTTTCAGGGCCTATCGAAGTTTTAGCCCCTAGATTAAGGGAACAGAAAAAGGAACTAGAGAAAAGATAATATTCTAATTAATAATTAGACACGTAGCCAGTCAAATGATAAGCACAGTTTTCACTATTTGGATTGATGAATTATATGAAACTCATTTTTGAAGAACAGAATCTAGAACTTCATCACATTTATGGTTGGTGCAGTGAAATGCCAGTTCAGATGTTCATTCAGGATGCTTCCTGTGCAAATACCAGTTTCTTCAATGTAGAAAGCTGGATGAATATTCTACACAGTTCTGTAACAGGCTAACAAAAGATACTCCAAATGATTAGAATAGAATCTATGAGATTTTCCACATTAGCTCTAGATGATAGTCAGTTAAATGTCAGTCAGCAGCCTCTGTCGAGATACTATGTGATAGTACATACCCATGCATCATAACACCTTGTACTTCCAAATGCATATATGCATATTAAACTTTTACAGTCATAGAAACAGAAATTCCAGGCATTCAACAATGTAAAAACATCATTCACCCAGCTCCTCATTAAGGTAAGTATATTTTAAATATGTCACTTGTTGGTTGTGGCCTGCAGTGGACCTTTTAAGGACTGCCCATTAGGCTGCAAGTCGACCTGGTTTTCCTCAACTCAGCGCCAGCTCAACTTCGGCCAAAGAGGGGGCTCAAACAGGCATGAGGCTCTTAGCATATTTAAAAAGGGGCATAGCACCTGTTTCAGGCATGCGGCCTGGAAGGTTATTTTTGCCTATACCAATATGGCGGGCAGTGCACATGATGAGTGTGTGCTTCATGCCCTTTATATTAAAGGTTTAGATGCCCAATTTGTGCTCAAAAGATAGGCACAGCACCATCCAATTTCTAAACAAAATCCAAACCCAGATTATTGAGAAAAAATTTAGTAAAGGCATTGAAAGACTCAAAAGGCAATTCATTTAATATATTTAATCATGTTATTGTGAAATATTTAATTCAAAAATATATTTTCTTAAAACTCTGATTTTGAACCTTAGAAATTTCAGTTATTGAGAAAAAGTGGCAGGTAATTTATTTTCCAGAAAGCTTTTTTAACTTATTTCAGGAGAAAAAAAAAATACACTACTAGCTAATGGCATAATAGGAAATTGTTATAGATTAGTGTTGTCATTTAACATTTCATTTCTTATTAGAGTCCCATCTAATGACATGACATGGCAGGCAATCGTTACACAGATGTGTTAATATTTTAACATTGCAATTCCCATTGATAATGTTTACATAGCAGTTTTAATTATCCTTCTCAAAATTTTTACTAAGTATATATTTCATAATGATTTACCGGAAAGATTCTTTGAAGAAGCCAAAAGTAAAACATGGTGCTTTTGAAGATTTAGCTTTGAACATAAAAGTAATTATTAGTCAAAACTTTAGAGGAAAATTAATTATTGAAAGGTGAACAGGCATCCATAATAAAGATCTAGTCCTAAAATACTGCCCGAAAGTTACCAAATATTGTTGCCATTATACCTCACTGTCTACATGTCACAGTTATGCTAGTTCTGACTTCAAATCCAGCTGGATCTAATGTGAGGCCCATCTAATGCGAGCTCCTGCTAGATATAAGACTGCTGCACAAGAAGATAACATTATCTGGCGCCTTCTAATGTATCTCAGAAATATCCCAAGATACTTAAAGTTATTTATTTGAAGTTACTATGTAGATGACTGCAGCAGCCATTTTGTGTGCAGCAACACTCCACAAACAGCAATTTGATGAAAAGTTAATAATTTTTCTGCTGATGCTGAATGAGGGAAGAATATTGACCAGGACACAGGTCGATCTCTCTCTGTTCTGCTTCAAATGGTGCCACTGGGCTTTTCACATCCATATTAATAGGCATACAGAATCTCAGTCTAATATTGCAATCAAAGGATAGCACCACCGACAATGCAGCACTAGAACCACAGGAAATGGAAGGCAGGGCCTTATTTAATGTCTCATCTGAAAAGCAGCACCTCTTGACAGTCTAGCACTCCTTCAAAATTGCAAGGTCAGCCTAGATTATAAGCTGAAGTTTTGGAGCTCACAACTTTCTGAACCAGGAGCAAGAATGCTCTAACTGAGCTAACCTGATTTACAAAAATAAGAGTAAACAATACGGAAAAGGCTTGCCGATGCAGTGGATGGGAGGCCCTTCAATGCTGTATTCTTTTTCACATTGCCAGGGCAATTAGGGTCAGTAGAGGCCTACACTTTGTACAGCTCATGTTGCACCTCACCTGGAAGAACCCAACAATATTATTGGCCGCCAAGTGAAAGTTAAGGGAAAAAATATTTTATTTTTTGAACTATTTGTAGCATGTTCAGCCACAGATTGGCAAATAGCAGACAACAAGCTAATAGATCTGCAAAACAGGTATTTGTGGTCCTCACTTCAGTTTTTGTTTCATTTTTTTGTTTGCAGAACATGATGCTTCCTTTTCTGACAAAAGGGTAGTGTAATAAAGACAAGCAAACACACACAGAACAGAAATCTTCCCGTACCACTCCATAAAATGGTTTCAATATATGATGCCTGAATCCTACAGTGTGCACTCGAGCAAGTGACCTGTCTGCTTCATTAGGCACTGAATATAATTTCACTGTCTGCCGTGTGAATAGGCTGGCTTTAGCCAGACTCTTAATGACCCCTTCCAAAGAATTCAACTCCTAATCATAGAATGCTACTGTATAGAAATGAGCCCAACAAATCTGCACATTTTCTCTGCTTGAGCTACCTAGTTTAATGCCGCTCTGCTGATTTCTCCCAATATTCTGTTACAGTCCCTGTTTTTAAGCAACTATCTAATTCCTTCTAAAATAATTAATAGCCTCTGTTTCAATAATGGGCTGTGGCAAAGATTCTTCCTTCTGTGAAAATGAATCTTTCCAAACATGATCCTTTTAATTCTTTCTGTGATTATCTTAAGTTCGTGCCTATTTGTTACTACTTGATCAGTGGAAACAAGGCCGGAATTTTACGTTGTGGTGGTGGCCCCGCTCACTGGCTAAAAGATCAGGGCGAGCCTGCCTCTGCCTGGCCTGGAAATGATGTAAAATTTTACGTAGCCCAAGCCCTTAATTGGCATTGGTCAGGACTTTCACCCCTCTGAAGCAGGAAGCCCCGCCTCCAAGAGCTGCCAGCCAATCAGAGGGCTGGTAGCTCTTCAGCCCCAACAGCGCCATTGGAATGGTGGCCATTGCTGGGGCCGTACCCAGCCAGAACCAGCAACAATGGAGGAAGTTCTGGAAAGTTGGAGGCCGGGAAAGTTGGAAAGTGGGGAAACGGGCCTCACTGGGGACAATCAGCCAGGTTGATCAAGAGGTCAGGGGGAAAGCATTCCAGCAGCAGCAGCGTGTGCCATTGGTGGCCGGCTGTAGGGCACAGGGTGCCCAATCAGGAAGGCTCCCCCTCCCACCCAGCCCCAAAGGAGGCCAAGTGCTGAAATGTCCGTCCACCGTTGGTAATATAAGGGCCACAATTGGCCTGGGGGAGGCGGCTGGTAAAATAGCAGCAGGGTTGGGTAGACAATGGAAACAGCTCTCCCCCCACCCCCCCACCTCCCATTTGATATTACGCCCCCACACCCACCCCCAACCTCAAAGCCCGCTCTCAGGGGGCATAAAATTCCGGCCACAATATCACCGTTCACAATATAACCCATCATAGTCCCGAAGACCACTATCAGGTCACCTGTTAACTTTCCCAGCTCTAGTGACAAACGCCTTCCTTTTCAAGTTTTCTTCGTAGCTATAATCCTCCTACCCATCCCTGGTAACAGTGAATTGTGATGCTTCTTATCCATTGCTTTTACATCCTTCCTATATCGGGTTGCACAAATCTGTACACACTGTTCCAACTGCTCTTACGCAACTTGAACATTCCCTCCATGTTCCTGTATTCCATCTCTCTAGATACAACCAAGGATTTTTATGACTATATCTATTTGCACTGGCATCTTAATGACCTGTGTACCTGCACACTAGGGTCTTCCTGCTTTCTACTTCATTTATCAGTTACCTAATATTATTTGCAAAATATATTACCACATATTTTTTTTACATTGAACTGCATCTGCTGCTTGTCTGCTGATCTTGTATTCCCGTGTTGTGCAGTCCTCATCACCATTTAGCATACCTTCCAATTTATCATCATCAGATAATTCTGATATTGTCTCCTCAATTCCTAAACCCAGATCATTTATGGTTGTCGTAAATATGAGCAGTACAAATCTCTGCAGAACATCATTCACCACATCCTTCTGTTCGTAGAGATTTTCATCTGTCTGGGATGTTATCAGAAATTGCAGCATTTTTTTTTTTTTACAAAGAAGCTAGAATGTTGCTTTGTATTACAGCATAAAATTATCTAAGCACATAATATATATTCCACTACATAACCCACTAAAATAGTCTTGTAGCACCGCCCCTTCCTGTCATATAATTCTGTAATATGGGAGTAGCTGCCCCCCCCATACAAACTTCCTTCCCACCACATGATAGAAGCTTAACGTGAAGGCCAAAATCATATGCTGCCAGTGAGTCTGAATTGAAAAATATCCAACTTCACTGAACGCTGGCCAGATGTGGAAACAAAGAGTTTCATCCCTTCTTTTTGGAACAAAATTTGTATTTCTAAAAACTTAATATCCAAATAAATAATGGATGTAATCTGACAGCAAGGAGGCACCAAGGTAAAAGCTGGCATTATGTGATAATGAAGGCAGTTAAAAGGTTATAGTAGAATCAATAGGTTCAGATGCTATCATTAACAGTGACAACCTAATGGAAAGAATTTATTACCACCATCTGAACCTTAGGAATTGTGTTAACAGCCTTGGGCTCCCTTGTAAGCACCTGTCATTTTATATAAAAAGTTAATCCATATTGAGTTATTTTCTACAATACTTTGCCAGGGGCGTACATACATCTGTAGGGCAAGTGATTGGGCACATCCAAAAATATCAAAAACCTTGAGGTGGTTGGAGGTAAAAAAAAAAGCAGAAAATTACATGGCTGTTGCAGGGAAACTTAGTGTACGAAATAGATTGGAATCTTTCATCTTTAGCACTGGTTTTATGCAGTTCCAATGAAAGGCAGTTTCCACTGGCAATAAAGTTATTGATATAATAGTTCAACTGCACAAGTTCAGATGGAAATATTGAAATTCGACATGCTTACTTTATATCCGTGAACTTTCCATTACAAGGGATACAGGGAGAAAGCAGGAACAGGGTACTGAGTTTGGATGATCAGCCATGATCGTATTGAATGGCGGTGCAGGCTCGAAGGGCCGAACGGCCTACTCCTGCTCCTATTTTTCTATGTTTCTATATCAGGAACTGAGCACTGACATCACAACTGGGTGGATTCAGAATAAGTTGGAATACACGAAGAAAGAACCTGTGCTTATATAGAATCTTATTACGTCCTCAGGACATCTCAGATCACTTGATATAGCCAGTGGAGTTACAATCAGAAAAAGAACTTGCAGTTTTATAGAACCTTTCATGGTCTCAGAATGTCTCAACCACCTTAAAGCCAATGAAGTACTTTTGAAATGTGGACACTGTTGTAATGTAGGAAAATCATCAGCCAATTTTCACACAGCAATAAGGTAATGACCAGAAAACCTGTTTATTAGTGATGTTGGTTGAGGGATAAATATTGGCCTAGACAACGGTATAAATCCCCTGCACTTTATCATTTGCACCCACCTGAAAGAGCAGATGGGGCCTCAGTTTAACATCTCATCCAAAAGACCAATGCAGCACTCCCTCAGTACTGCACTGAAGTGTCAGCCTTGATTTTGCGCTCAGGTTTCTGGAGCGAGACTTAAGCCTCTGACCTTATGACGCAGAGATGCGAATACTATCAACTGAGTCATGACTGACATTTATAAGCACATACTAAATACGATGCAGCAAAAATCTCCAATTTAATTGCAAAATTGCTTTCAATAAGGAAGCAAAGTTATTGCCTAATTCTGAAGCTGCAATGTCTAAATGGGGTATTTAGCTTGGCCACTTAGCTAAAGTTAACTTTTATGCAGGTTTCAGTTTCAAGTTAATTCCAGTTTAGTGTCAAGAGCTCTATTTAGAGAAACCAGCAGTTGCAAATATATTAACACATTTGGATCCGTAGTGCCAATTTTTTGGGCACTATAATAGAACTTTGAAGTCCAAAATGGTGACTGCGGCACACACTCACACATCTGGTGAGAGTTGCGCTGGACATCACATTGTTAAGGGCACTGATTTGATGCCAATGCTGCCATTTTGGAGCTCAACGCTCCTGTTTGTGCCATCTCTTAACCTCACACAGCTGACTGTGTGTTCAACAGCAGGAAGAACTTTCCACCAGTGCTACTTAAAGGGATCATCAACTATTGACAGCTTAGTTATTGACACATTTCAACAATAGTACAAGTATCTGATGCTTTCTAGAGTTCAAAAGTCTACAGACAGGGGTGTAGCAGGTGCTGAAAGATTTTGTCCTGACTTCAAGGCTTTTGTACAAACTAATTGTTCCCAGACGTGGGTGCAGTAATAGGCATCCCCTTGGAAAAGAGCAGGACACGGAGAATGAGCAGAGGGCATGCATGTTAGGACAAGCTGCTAGAAGAGAGAGGAGGAAAAGGAGAGAAGGACTCTCAGCAGGTGGCCATATCCACCCAGGGTGTTCAGGGACCAATTCCCCTATCTGAACTTCAATAAGGAACAGTGTGTGGGATGTTTGCACTTCAGTGTAGACAACTTTGCTGAAATCTGCCACCTGTTGCAGCCACAACTGTCACCTCGAAGTAGGGTGAGGACGGCATTGCCAATGGCTGTGAAGAGGACCGTGGTGATAAACTTTTGTGCATAAGGCTCCTTCCAGACTGGAGCTAGAGGTATTTGCAATATCTCCCAGTTTGCTCTGCAGTTTTGTGTAAGGGAGCTCACTGATACACTCTATTCAAAGAGAACTGACAACATTTCATTTGCTTTCGCCAGAGAGCAGCAGGCAGAGCAAGAATGTGACTTGGCGAGAACTGCAGGCTTCCCCATGGTGCAGAGTGTCAGTGACTGCATACACATCACTTTGTGAGCATAGCATGTCAACTCTGAAATAAGAGCAAGAAATGCTGGAAATACACAGCAGGTCTGGCAGCATCTGTGGAGAGAAAAGCAGAGTTAACGTTTCAGGTCAGTGACCCTTCATCAGAAGCCCTCTGAACTTGTCAACTTTGGGATGTACTGCTACGAAAAGGGATTCCACTCCCTCAACACCCAGCATGCCATGACCACATGCAGAGAGTCATGCAAGTCAATGCCCAATATCCTGGCAGAAGTCATAATGCCTTTATTCTGTAACAGTCCACTGTGCCATCTGCATTTGAGCCACTGCGGAAAACCAGAGAGTGGCTACTGGGCGACAAGGGTTATCCACTCACGACGTTGCTCACGACTGCAGCGTGCAGCCCATGCACAATGAAAGCAATACTACCACACGAAATGTGATAGAGCAGACCATTGGCGTGCTTCCTGTGCCTGGGCTGCTCTGTAAGAACCCTACATTATGTGTCAAGATTCATTATGTGCTGCTGCATGCTGCAGAACCTTGCCAACATGAGGGAACAGCTTTACAGCAACCAGTTGAAGAACAGGAGCAGGAGGAGGAGGATTGGGAGAGGAGGAAGCAACCTGCACAGCCCCATTCTGGCCAGACCGTCAATGAAGAACTCATCTGACTGAGCTACCAGTAACTGCAAGCCCAATTCCCGATTTACCAACAGTCTCACACCTTACCTTCCGTCTGTCACCGACCATTCCAGAGTGCTAATGAAGTCGGCCGCCAGTTCCACGCTGGAAAGGATGGGCTCCAAGCTCTACGCAAAGTCCTGTGCAAAGTTGGTGCCAGTTTCCGCCATGTTCCTTGAAATTGACTGCAGGCTTTCTGGTAGGCCTGCCTATGCACCAAACAATTCATAGTGCATACCCATCGGTCTTCTTCTGTAGGCTGTCCCAGTGAATCCTCTGCAGCAAAACTCATATGCAACCTTATTCTACAGGGAGCTGGCATCTGCGCTACACTTGCCTCCTACCCTGACTGCAGGCCACTTGTCCCCAATGTCTCATCTACCTCTAAGATATCCTCTAGATTTCTGAGAGTCAGTATCTGAGTTGCTGGCTCTCAGTGTGAGATCAAGTGATGATGTATTTTCACCAGCACTGTCTTCCTGCTCGTCCACCACCGCCTGGCAGGTTGTAGTTCTTTGGTTTCTGAAAAAAGAAAGGTACAAGGGTGGGGTTGTGATGAGGGAGGGGGGGGAAAGTAAAAGGTGCATATTTATATCATCTGCAGCTTGGGAATCAGAAGAGATTGTGGAATGAGGGGAAAGTGGGATGCAAGGAGGAGGATTAGGTATGAGGATACCATTATCTCCTGTGCTTTCAGCCACGCCACTGGTCATGACTTCAGCAATGGCCACTCCAATGATGGTGATCACCGTCTCTTCCGTAGGGGTAAGGACATGCTGCCATGCCTGTCCCCCATTAGTTAGCATCTGCTGCCTCCAGATGTGCACCATTTATCCTGCAAGAGAGAGAGAATTGTATCATTGTATGGTGGGCAATCTGGTTGGGTGATGTGGCTGTCATGGTTGATTAGTTGGATGTGGGTGTGAGGCTTGCAGTAGTGCTAAGAGTGTGAGGATGAATGTGAAATGAGTCCTGATTGACTGAGATTGTTGATAGATGAGTAATGGGGATGTGGTGCATTGAGCAGTGGCTGAGGCTAGGTGGGATATGGCATTTGAAGATGCATTCACTGATCTTGAGCACTTGTGTGAGGTCATTGAACTGTTTGAGGCACTGCATCCAGGCCCTTGGAGCTTGACTCCTGGCACTGACCGCCATAGCTATCTGGCATCACTGCCTCTGAGAGTTTATCTGGAAGGCCTCCTGGCCCCCTGTGGATAGAGCATATCTCTCCTCCCCTGCAGCTCCTCAACCAAGGTTTCCAAATGCAGTATTGTGAAATCTTGAAGCCCACACTCTCCCGAATATGCCATTATTATGTCTTTTTCCACGTTAGAATGAGTTCCACAATGACTTCCAGAACCTGCTCCAGCCACAATGTCCCTCTCCTTTAAGAGGTGCAGGCTGACTTTAAGTAGTGCAGGCTATTTTTAACTGATGCTAGGCACTCCTCGGTTTGGAACCCTTGCTGAGGTATGCAGCCACTCAAACGCAGGGTAAATGGTGGGCTACACACTGCAATCATGTAAATTGGAAGGCAGCAGGAAGTTGTTGTGCTGCTTGCATTAAAAGCAATGGCTATGGTTTAATTTCCATCACAATCCCCTCCCCCGCACCCCCCCTCCCATTTTCAGGGCTATCAAATTTAGCCTCACTTGCATTTCTGGATCATCCCTTTCTAAATCACACACAAAGTTACAAGACTAGCTTATAGGCCCTATTGTCTACCTGCTATTGAGAACATGTTCAAAATAGCACGGAGCCACAGCTTTACAATATGTGTTAATGTCATGAGTCGGGGAAACATGTTGCTATAAGGATGGAAGGAAAATGGGTATATTGGAGGGTCAGTAAATGTATCATTCTCATACTCCTTCCAATGGTCTATTCAAAGCAATGATGCAGATATAACAGCACAATGCAAATGGCGGACTTGTGGCTCCTTCAAGCAGTGCATTAAGTTTCACAGTCTTTTTTTTTACCATTTTAAGCTTTTTGATGAGCTGCTCACATGGATTGCTATCAATAAATTAACAAGCTCTAGGAAATGAAGCATTATCAAAGGAGGTGACAGACATTGCCTTTAACAGCTTGGCGTTAGTCAGGAAGAAAGCATTTGGTACAGTACTAATCCAACTGTCTTTCACTGCACATCTTGTCAATCAATGTCAACCAGTGGGCCTAGAACCACTGCAGGACCATTACAGCACCACCTCTACCTTAGGTTCAGAATATACACTACAGCTTAGAAATTACTTTAGACAATATTAGTGGCTGAACATTTAATGTGCTTATATAACATTCCTCTGGTTGCTATTTTAGCAGAGATGTTAACCCATTTAAAATAAAAAGGTCGATTGTACAGTAAAATCGTAGACAAAGGAATGCCACAAATGTATTAAACCACCAATATTGGCCAGAATAATTTCTTGGCTTATGTGAAAAATTATACACTTCCAAGCAACACATTTCAAAACCAAACTACTGTTTCATTTTTTTCACATTTCATTTTTTTCCTGCCTTGCTTTACATCACAAAAGACGCAAGAGATAGTGGTTTATAGCCATCAATTAGGCATACATCATACTTTACAAAATGCCATAACGCATTCTCTTAGAATCATAAAAACATTTCTGCAAAGGATTTCAATTGAAATTTTGCTTTAATTATATGTGTTTAACGGTGTATTGTATTGCACTGTTCACATTACATCAAGTCACGTCATTAGCCCATTGTTCTGTGATTCACAATTAAGAATGGAAGTCTTTTGGACATTCTTTCATATTGTTGTCTTTCTCTGTTCAAAGACTTAGACTGGGATTCTTTCCCATGATCTCATCGGAATCAGGAGGCACCAGACGGGAGAATAAAGGAAAAAGCAGGCATTGAGACCTATCACCATTCCACTGCCCAATTCGCATTTTGCACGCACCACCCCCGCTAGGAACACCTTTTGCTGCAGGATTTCTGGTAGTGCCAGAGGATGGTTGGAAGTCCCACTCCACTGAAACACCACCACTGGAAGGAGAATTCTGACCTTCATCTCAAATAATATAATTCCAGTCAATGTCCTAGGCCCAACCATCTTCAACTGCTTCATCAATGACCTTCTTTCAATCATTAGGTCAGAAGTGTGGATGTTCGCCGATGATTGCACAATGTTCAGCACCATTTGTGAATCCTCAGATACTGAAGCAGTCCGTGTAGAAATGCAGCAAGACCTGGACAATATCCAGGCTTGAGCAGATAAGTGGCAAGTAACATTCATGCCACACAAGTGCCAGGCAATGACCATCCCTAGTAAGAAAGAATCTAACCATTTTCCCTTGACATTCAATGGCATTACGATCACTGAATCACCTACTATCAACATCCTGGGGTTACCATCGACCAGGAACTGAACTGGAGTAGCCATATAAATACCATGGCTACAAGAGCAGGTCAGAGGCTAGGAATCCTGCTCTGAATAACTCACCTCCTGACTCCTCAAAGCCTGTCCATCATCTACAAGGCAAAAGTCAGGAGTGTGATGGAATACTCTCCACTTGCCTGATGTGTGCTGCTCCAACAACACTCGACACCATCCAGGACAAAGCAACCTGCTTGATTATCACCCCGTCCACAAACATTCACTCCCTCCACCACCGACGCACAGTGGTAGCAGTGTGTACCATCTACAAGATGCACTGTAGCAATACACCAAGGCAGCACCTTCCAAACCCACGACCTCTACCACCTAGAAGGACAGGGCAGCAGATGCATGGGAACACCACTACCTGCAAGTTCCCTCCAAGTCACACACCATCCTGACTTGGAACTATATCACCGTTCCTTCGCTATTGCTTGGTCAAGATCCTGGAACTCCCTTCCTAATAGCACTGTGGGTGTACCTACCCCACATGGACTGCAGCGGTTCAAAGAGGCAGCTCACCACCACCTTCTCATGGACAATTAGGCATGGGCAATAAATGCTGACCTGGCCAGCGACACCCACATCCCATGAAACAAATAAAAAAAATCATGATCAAAAAATATTTCGTGAGTTGATAGGTAAATTGGCTATTGTAAATTGCCCCTAGTATAGGTAGGTGGTAGGGAATATGGGATTAATGTAGGAGGGAATGTGGTAGGGAATATGGGATTAATGTAGGATTAGTATAAATGGGTGGTTGATGGTCGGCACAGACTCGGTGGGCCGAAAGGCCTGTTTCAGTGCTGTATCTCTCTATGACTCTATGAGTGATACAATAAATTAAATTAATGTGAATATGCAGTAAAATACACAGATATATAATCACTTTATTGGTAGATTCATGGCAATGTTGTGGTATTTGCAAAGTACTAATAAATAATAGTTTTTCTCTTTACAGAGTCAGTAAAGGTACAATACATACCACAGTTTTAGAGTCAGATATTCGAGGACAATCCAACTTCACTGTCATGCCAGCTAGATTATGTTACAATGATTTTTATGTGTGAAACCCTTGGAAGGTTTCAATATGGCAAAGCTATCAATTGTATGTTACATATTAAATATGTGCCTTACTACAAGTATGGGTATGCTTGAGATGAACAAACGAGCTGTTTGTTCATGTGAAGGTTTGACATGGATGAGAGTAAATGTGGAGCAAGATGTCTGGCAATATTTTGCGGTGCAATTTTAGACTGGTGATCTGCAGAATGATTACTGTCCAGTTGTCTTACCTAGCCACATGGCTTAAAATATGCCATATTTTCTTGCTTATGTTTAATTCGTAAACATAATAATTAGTAAAATTATCTTATCCTGGAAGTTTGGTGTTATTCCACCTCTCATACTTCTGGGTGGCTTTCTCTCAGTAGCTACCCATTCCCAGCAGCGAGACCGAGCAGACCTGCGAGGAGACCGGCACCAGCGAGCAGGAGTTCCAGCAACTTAAAAGAGGCCGCGAGAGGCCAGGGACAGAACAAGACCGAGCAGACCTGCAAGGAGACCGGCACCGGCGAGCAGGAGTTCCAGCAACTTAAAAGAGGCCGCGAGAGGCCAGGGACAGAACGAGACCAAGCAGACCTGCGAGCTGACAGGCACCAGCGAGCGGGAGTTCCAGCAGCTTAAAAGAGGCATACTCTCACACACTCTCACAGGGACAGCGAGTGTGTTTCAGGACTGACGTCACAGTTCAGAAAGTGATGCATTGCAAGGGGAGGCAGCTGATTGGTGAGTAGGAACAGGTGAGTATTTCTACCCTTTTTTTACTACTTTCAATAGCCGAAGTAAAAGTAAAGGTAGGGAATTTAGATTGTAGTAGGTAGTGTTTGGAGTAGAATAAGGTCCCTATTGTAATTAGTACTCTAAATTAAAGGGAGTAACTAAGGAGCTTAATCTAAGGCTAAGTCATGGCGGGAGAGCTCAGCCCCGTGGCATGCTCCTCCTGTGCTATGTGGGAAATCAGGGACACTTCCAGTGTCCCTGGCGACCATGTGTGCAGGAAGTGTGTCCAGCTGCAGCTACTAGCTGACCGCATTGAGCAGCTGGAGCTGCAGATGGACTCACTGTGGAGCATCTGCAATGCTGAGGACATCGTGGATAGCACGTTTAGCGAGGTGTTCACACCGCAGGTAATGGCTGCAGAGGTAGAAAAGGGATGGGTGATCTCCAGGAGGAGTAGTAGGCGCAGGCAGGTAGTGCAGGGGTCCCCTGTGGCCATCCCTCTCTCAAACAGATATACCGCTTTGGATATTGTTGGGGGGGATGGCCTCCCAGGGGAAAGCAGCAACAGCCAAGTACGTGGCACCACGGATGGCTCTGCTGCACTGGAGGGGGTGAAAAAGAGTGGGAGAGCCATACTGATAGGGAATTCGATCATAAGGGGAACAGACAGGTGTTTCTGTGGCAGCAAACGAGACTCCAGGATGGTATGTTGCCTCCCTGGTGCTAGGGTCAAGGGTATCTCAGAGCAGCTGCAGGACATTCTGAAGGGAGAGGATGAACAGTCTGAGGTTGTGGTACACATTGGTACCAACGACATAGGTAGAAAAAGGAATGAGGTCCTGTAACAAGAATTTAGGGAGCTAGGTATCAGATTAAACAGCAGGACCTCAAAGGTTGTAATCTCTGGATTACTCCCAGTGCCACGTGCTAGTGAGTATAGAAATAGGAGGATAGAGCAGGTGAATGCGTGATTGAGGAGGTGGTGCAGGATGGAGGGCTTTAGTTTCCGGGATCACTGGGTCTATTTCTGGCAAAGGTGGGACCTGTACAAGTTGGACAGGATGCACTTGAACCGGAATGGGACCAACATACTTACTGGGAGGTTTGCTAGTGCTGTTGGGGGGTGGGGGGTGGGGGTTAAACTAATTTGGCAGGGGGATGGGATACAGAGTGGAGGTACAGTAGGGGGTGGTGTACAGTCAAATATAGAAGAGAAACTAAGAGTCTAGAAGGCAGAGCAAATATAGACCTGTTAAGGCACAAGTGAAAAATGCAAGGCTGGATTGTATCTATTTTAATGCAAGAAGTCTTACTAATAAGGCAGATTAATTGAGGGAATTGATTAGCACATGGCATTATGATATTATTGCTATCACAGAGACATGGTTGAGTGAGGGGCAGGACTGGCAGCTCAATATTCCAGGGTATAGAATCTTCAGGCATGACAGGCAAGTGGGTAAAAGAGGAGGTGGCATTGTACTGTTGATCAAGGAGTCAATTACTGCAGTAAGGAGGGATGATATCTTAGAAGGTTCCTCAAATGAGGCCATATGGGTAGAACTTAAAAACAAAAAGGGGGCAATCACTTGGCTGGGAGAGTACTACAGGCCACCAAACAGTCAGGGAGTGATAGAGGAACTGATATTAGGCAAATCTCAGAGAGGTGTAAAAATAACATGGTAATAATAGTAAGGGATTTCAACTTCCCCAATATCAACTGGGATAGTCTTAGTGCAAAAGGCTTAAAGGGGGCGGAATTCTTAAAATGCATATAGGAGAGCTTTTTGAGCCAGTAGGTAGAAAGTTCTAGAAGAGAAGGGGCAGTATTGGACCTAATCCTAGGGAATGAAGCCGGACAAGTGATAGAAGTGTCAGTGGGGGAACATTTCGAGGATAGTGACCATAACTCTGTCAGATTTAAGGTAGTTATGGAAAAGGACAAAGATGGACTGAAAATAAAGGTACTGAATTGGGGGAAGGCTGATTTTAAGATGATAAAACAGGATCTGGCCAAAGTGGACTGGGAGCAGCTACTTGTAGGAAAGTCGACATCAGAACTGTGGGAGTCATTCAAAGAGGAAATAGTGAGAGTTTAGAGCCAACATGTAACCATTAAGGTGAAGGGTAGTACCAATAAGTCCAGGGAATCCTGGATGTCAAGGGATATAGAGGATTGGATAAGGGGAAAAAAAGGAGGCTTATGGCAGATTCAGAGTGCTGAAAACAGTGGAGGCACCTGAGGAGTACAGAAAGTGTAGGGGGGTACTTAAAAAATAATTAGGAGAGCGAAGAGGGGACATGACAAAACACTGGCGGGCAAGATAAAGGAAAATCCTAAGGCATTTTATAAGTATATTAAGGGCAAGAGGATAACCAGGGAAAGAGTAGGGCCCATTAGGGACCAAAGTGGTAATCTGTGTATGGAACCGGAGGGCATAGGTGAGGTTTTAAATGATTACTTTTCATCTGTGTTCACCATGGAGAAGGCGATGTAGGTGTAGTGATCAGGGAGGGGGATTGTGATGTACTTGAACAAATTAGCATTGAAAGGGAGGAAGTATTATCTGTGTTAGCGGGCTTAAAAGTGGATAAATCCCCAGGCCTGGATGAGATGTATCCCACGCTGCTATGTGAGGCAAGGGAGGAGATTGCAGAGCCTCTGACACAAATTTTCAAACCCTCTCTGGCCACAGGAGAGGTGCCAGAGGACTGGAGGACAGCGAATGTGGTACCATTATTCAAGAAGGGTAGCAGGGATAAACCAGGTAATTACAGGCCAGTGAGTCTAACATCAGTGGTAGGGAAAATATTGGAAAAAATTCTGAGGGCCAGGATTATGCTCCACTTGGAGAGGCAGGGATTTATCAGGGATAGTCAGCATGGCTTTGTCAGGGGGAGATCGTGTCTGACTAACTTGATTGAATTTTTCAAGGCAGTGACGAAATGTGTAGATGAGGGTAAAGCAGTTGATGTAGTCTATATGGATTTCAGTAAGGCTTTTGATAAGGTCCCGCATGGAAGATTGGTTCAGAAGGTAAGAGCCCATGGGATCCAGGGTAATTTGGCAAATATGATCCAAAATTGGCTTAGTGGCAGGAGGCAGAGGGTAATGGTTGAGAGTTGTTTTTGCGATTGGAAGCCTGTGACCAGTGGTGTACCGTAGGGATCAGTGCTGGGACCCTTGCTGTTTGTAGTGTATTTTAATGATTTAGATGTGAACATAGGAGGTATGATCAGTAAGTTCGCAGATGACACGAAAATTGGTGGTGTTGTAAATAGTGAGGAGGAAAGCGTTAGATTACAGGATAATATAGATGGGCGGAGCTGTGGCAAATGGAATTTAATCCTGAGAAATGTGAGGTGATGCATTTTGGGAGGACGAACAAGGCAAGGGAATATACAATGGATGGTAGGACCCTAGTAAGCACAGAGGGTCAGAGGGACCTTGGTGTACTTGTCCATAGATCACTGAAGGCAGCAGTACAGGTAGATAAGGTGGTTAGGAAAGCATATGGGATACTTGCCTTTATTAGCCAAGGCATAGAATATAAGAGCAGGGAGGTTATGATGGAGCTGTATAAAATGCTCGTTAGACCACAGCTGGAGTACTGTGTACAGTTCTGGGCACCACACCTTAGGAAGGATGTGATTGCACTGGAGAGGGTGCAGAGGAGATTTACCAGGATGTTGCCTGGGCTGGAGCAATTCAGCTATGAACAGAGACTAAAAAGACTGGTGTTGTTTTAGAGCAGAGAAGACCGAGGGGAAATATGATTGAGGTAGACAAAATTATGAGGGGCACTGATAGGTTAGATAGGAAGAAACTTTTTCCCTTAGCGGAGGGGTCAATAACCAGGGGGCATAGATTTAAGGTAAGGTGCAGGAGGTTTAGAGGGGATTTGAAGAAAACATTTTTCACCCAGAGGGTGGTTGGAATCTGTAACACACTGCCTGAAGGGGTGGTAGAGGCAGGAACCCTCACAACATTTAAGAAGTATTTAGATGAGGACTTGAAATGCCATAGAATACAAGGCTACGTGCCAAGTGCTTGAAAATGGGATTAGAATAGTTAGGTATTTGATGGCCAGCACAGACACGATAGGCTGAAGGGCCTGTTTCTGTTCTGTATAACTCTATGGCTCTATGACTCTAACTACCCTCAAATTGCACAGTTGGACATATACTCCAAATAATGATATTATCTGCAACTCAAGTTAAATTAATAAAACACATCACTATTAAATCATTGCATGATATCACTGTTTGAAATCATATTTTTCACCTGCAGCTGGTAAATAGTTAACAAAAACTTGACAAAACCGTAAAAAAGTGTTTAATGGTGCAGTATATATTTAATTGGGCTGCAGTATTAATTTGGCAAACAGCCGAGATAGCAAAGCTGGAGTTAGTTTTCTGGACTGTCGTGTCTTTGGGTTTTCTATGATCTTTTACGCTGCTTGAACAAATATTAGTTTTCAGCGGCATTAACAGTCTTTTTAATGATCTAAAAAAATATTAATTTCACGCATGGTGTCAGCAAATGTAGTCCACAGCAGTGAGATAGTATTCACTACATGTGTTTAAGACACTGGGAAACAGGCGAGCCGGAAAGCGGGAGGGGTCGGAATATCGGGACAGAAGGCGTCAGGACAGAAGCCCGATGTCTTCATGTTACAACTGGATATTCCCAAGGGCAGCCAGAATAACGAGAAGATCTCATGCTTGCATGCAGCGGCCAGGTAATTAAATATGTTAAAACAGGCAATTAACTTTAATTTTACAAGGACTTTCTAATTTTTCTAGAGATGCACAGCAGTCACTGGGCATCAGAGTCTCAGCAGGTATAAGGAAGTGTTGAGCTAGTGGGAGGTCAGTTCTGGCTCCAAACAGCAGCCATGGTGATGCCCAGCATCCCTTGGCAGAGAGGGTGGAACAGTGCAGGCATTGGTATAATCAGTCGGGAGGAGGGGAAAAGGTGCCAGAGCTGTGGGGCATACTGCCAGAGTGGCATATCAAAGGTGGCACTTATGTGGGTGAAGCAGAGGTGGAAAGGGGCCCTGTAGACTGTGAATCTACATGCTATAGGTCTCATTCACTCAGGTTTCGATTCCTTCAGAGGCAGCCACAGGCAGTAGGGCAGCAGCAACTAAAGGGGCTGTAGGAGCACCAGCCGCAGTGCTGGGGGGAGGCGAGTAGGGAGAAAGAGGAGAAGAGGACAGAGGGGCATTTAACCAGCCTGCTGTGTAAAGGAGAGGTTACAGGCTGAGGCTCAGCTGCCTACAGATGTCAGAGCAACAGTGTTGCCGAAGAGTACACTTCTCCAGGGAGGTTGTCACAGAGCTGTGTGCCATGGTAGAGGACAAGCTGAGCCCCATGGGAAGTGGTGGATACCCAATGCCAATGGCACGGAAGGTCCCTGTGGCGCTGACTTTCTATGCCTCAGGATCATTCCAGGGATCAATTGAAGATATGAGTGGGATCTCCCAGTCTGCAGCTCATCGCGACATCAATATGGTCGCCAATGCCATGTTTAAGAGGGCCAGCCAATATGTTCACTTACACACCGATTTGGACAGTAAGGCTGAGAGGGCCATAGGATTTGAGGCTATTGCTACATTCCCCCAGGTGCAGTGTGTGATCGTCTGCATGTGGCCATCAAGGCCTTACACTGCAGCTCCAGAATCTGGAGCCTCTGCCATTGCTGGTCAGGCCTACTTCCACTGCTTTTCCTCTCAGCTTTCTTTGTAGCTGTATCTTTTTAAAGGAAGGCTGGCAGCCCTTTAAAGATGGCACCAGCACTCCAAGCGACATGACCTCATGCCACCGCCGGCACCTCACGTTCAAACGGCAGTGTCTCCCACTTCCAGTCCCAGTGGTGGGACCTTGGACGTCTCCGAAAAATTCAGCCCAGTGTTTTGATTGGCAATATTTGTATATGAATTATCAAATTGCACAAATAAAATTGTTCATTATGTGAAGACCTTGTACATTGTCATCATCTTGGAAGCTGGAGTTATCCAAATAGATATTCAGGATACCATGTGGAATTCAGATACTGGTGAAGTCTGGAGCAATGTTTTGGGAAATGATCTCGAAAATCATTTCAAAACGCAAATGTATCCAAGTTAGAAATTCAACTGTGCCATATTGGACATAATTTGAATTATCCAAATTTACTCAGGATGAATCTCAAATTTATTGGGCCTGGTAATAATTCCGACATGGAGAAAGAGCAGGAAGGAGGATTTTCGGAGGGAAAGCCCTGATCTAAGGTTTTCAAAGGACCAGCAGCGAACAACAGCTGGAGCTGTTTTAAATTTTTTCCACACGCGATAGCCAACCAGATTGAAAGGCTGGCACCTATTAGGTGGGACAACAGCCAGGGATTGATGGGAATCATTGGCATTTGGATTGGGTGGGCAGTTGACCAGAGTCTTTGGGGCTTGGATTGGGGGGGAGGAAATCGGGATATGGATCGGGGTAGATTGAGGGTTTGGATCAAGTGGGGACAGGAAGTGATCGGGATCAGGGTTTGGATCGAGTGGGGACAGGGAATGATCAGGATCGGACTTTGGTTCAGGATCAGGGTTTGGATCAAGTGGGGACAGAGAGTGATCGGAATTGGAGTTTGGTTCGGGATCGGAGTTTGGATCAAGTGGGGACAGGGAGTGATCGGGATTGGAGTTTGGTTCGGGATCAGGGTTTGGATCGAGTGGGGACAGAGAGTGATCGGGATTGGAGTTTGGTTCGGGATCGGAGTTTGGATCAAGTGGGGACAGGGAGTGATCGGGATCGGACTTTGGTTCAGGATCAGGGTTTGGATCAAGTGGGGACAGAGAGTGATCGGAATTGGAGTTTGGTTCGGGATCGGAGTTTGGATCAAGTGGGGACAGGGAGTGATCGGGATTGGAGTTTGGTTCGGGATCAGGGTTTGGATCGAGTGGGGACAGCGAGTGATCAGGATCAGGGTTTGGATCAAGTGGGGACAGGGAGTGATCGGGATTGGAGTTTGGTTCGGGATCGGAGTTTGGATCAAGTGGGGACAGGGAGTGATCGGGATTGGAGTTTGGTTCGGGATCGGAGTTTGGATCAAGTGGGGACAGGGAGTGATCGGGATTGGAGTTTGGTTCGGGATCGGAGTTTGGATCAAGTGGGGACAGGGAGTGATCGGGATTGGAGTTTGGTTCGGGATCAGGGTTTGGATCGAGTGGGGACAGCGAGTGATCAGGATCAGGGTTTGGATCAAGTGGGGACAGGGAGTGATCGGGATTGGAGTTTGGTTCGGGATCAGGGTTTGGATCGAGTGGGGACAGCGAGTGATCAGGATCAGGGTTTGGATCAAGTGGGGACAGGGAGTGATCGGAATTGGAGTTTGGTTCGGGATCGGAGTTTGGATCAAGTGGGGACAGGGAGTGATCGGGATTGGAGTTTGGTTCGGGATCAGGGTTTGGATCGAGTGGGGACAGCGAGTGATCAGGATCAGGGTTTGGATCAAGTGGGGACAGGGAGTGATCGGGATTGGAGTTTGGTTCGGGATCAGGGTTTGGATCGAGTGGGGACAGCGAGTGATCAGGATCAGGGTTTGGATCAAGTGGGGACAGAGTTTGGTTCGGGATCGGAGTTTGGATCAAGTGGGGACAGGGAGTGATCGGGATTGGAGTTTGGTTCGGGATCAGGGTTTGGATCGAGTGGGGACAGCGAGTGATCAGGATCAGGGTTTGGATCAAGTGGGGACAGGGAGTGATCGGGATTGGAGTTTGGTTCGGGATCAGGGTTTGGATCGAGTGGGGACAGCGAGTGATCAGGATCAGGGTTTGGATCAAGTGGGGACAGGGAGTGATCGGGATTGGAGTTTGGTTCGGGATCAGGGTTTGGATCGAGTGGGGACAGCGAGTGATCAGGATCAGGGTTTGGATCAAGTGGGGACAGGGAGTGATTGGGATTTGGATCAGGGTGGAGTTGGGGTTTGGTTCAGGATCTGAGTTTGGATCGAGTGGGGACGGCAGGTGATTGGGATTTGGATAGTTGAGGGGGGGGGGGTCAGGATTTGATTCGGGGGAGTCGGGAGGGAATCAGGACGGGTGTTTAGATCAAGTGGGGTCAGGGATGGGTGTTTGGATTAAGTCGGTAGCTTATAAATACAAGATGTAGAATTGGATTTAAATCTCCTTCCCGCTCCCCAATTGAATAAATTCAAGTAACATTAATGTTTGATGCACACCAGGGCCAAAGAAAACAAAACATCCTTAAACAGATTGACCCCAATGCAGAGAAAATAAAGCTATCGACATCTCCTTACCAAAGGCATTTTAATAACTGATAGGTCATAGACTATTTCAACAAATTAAACCCCAGAATTCCCCCCACTTGGCACAGGTAGGAATTTTAGTCTGTGGCAATTAGGTAGTCTGGATATCTTTACAGGCTAATCCTAATACTCCTCATATTTGGAATGAGTTTAGGTTTCTAAACAAACATAAATAATAAAGATAGTTGATCCTGACGGATACTTTTTTCCCAATGAAGCTACTTTGTTTGACCTCTGAAAATGGAAATATTCCCACATATTGCCTTCCAGCAATCCTGTCATAAGAAATAAATACTTACAGATTATAACTGATCTCCACTCTTAACAAGTTAAGCTGGCTGACGTCACAAGTTATTAAACCTGGATCTACGGGACTTAAGAGAACAAAAGTGCATAACATATAAATTCTCCACACATTTAAAGGCAGTGTAAGTCTGTCCTGGCCAAGGTCTTGTTAGCTGGAAGAATCCCCAGAATATATATTCCGGCATTACTCTAAAGCTGTGGCACATTGGCCTTTGAGGGTTGCTGGCACTGCCAATTTCTGATGTGCAGATCTTGCACTGCTGGTGGCAATGCCAATATAACCTTCCTAGCTTTGCATTTCTGGTTGTCAAGAAGACTTGTTTTTTTTTAAAAAAATACATCTTCCCAGTAGCAGCACTTGGTGTATCCAGCAGGCTGAGGTCGTGGCTGATTGCACAAGTTACATATTTCAGGGACAGTGGTGCTAGCAATGCAGTTTTAAATCACAATTTCAAACTTAGACTGATAACTGGCCCTAGCTTCTTGAGCCAACCTGCTTTGGTTTGTTTTCAGCTTGTGTACTATGATGCTGAAAGTAACAGAAGTATCCAGTATCAGAAGTTATTAAAACGATGGCTTTAACTAAAAATGTAAACACTTAGATTCTATCTAACCTGCTACATCTGTTTGGTCTCGTTCTTTCTTCTTTCCCATTTCTGATGTGTTGTTATTTTCTTTACTTGCTGCTTCCTACCTGCTCCAACTTATTTTACTCATTAATCTTAAACTCCACTGACCACCTCCAGGCGCGTATCCATTGTCTCTCGAGATAAGGAGGCCCAAAAGAAAGAAAGAAGAATCTTAAACAAAACTGAAATTTAGGAATCTTATTTAGCTCCTCCATTGATTTTCTGGGGAGAAAAGTGTGGAAAAACAGGACTTTCACTGACTAAAAACAAAGCTTTAAAGATTGATTGTCACCCAATTGAATATCCAAATATGGACAAATATCAGATTGCATCATAGGTGTTACCAGATGGGCGGCACAGTGGCGCAGTGGTTAGCACCGCAGCCTCACAGCTCCAGTGACCCGGGTTCAATTCTGGGTACTGCCTGTGTGGAGTCTGCAAGTTCTCCCTGTGTCTGCGTGGGTTTCCTCCGGGTGCTCCGGTTTCCTCCCACATGCCAAAGACTTGCAGGTTGATAGGTAAATTGGCCATTAGCAATTCCTCCTAGTATAGGTAGGTGGTAGGGAAATATAGGGACAGGTGGGTATGTGGTAGGAATATGGAATTAGTGTAGGATTAGTATAAACGGGTGGTTGATGGTCGGCACAGACTCGGTGGGCCAAAGGGCCTGTTTCAGTGCTGTATCTCTAAAAAAAAATCACTGTGCCCCATGGAGGGCCCCCCAGCAGCATGACCGCCCCCACTAAAACTATCCCCCACCCGCCCTACTCTCCAACCCACGTGCCCCACCCACTCCCCCACCCCTTGCCAGGGCCTAGCCGATTGTCCCCGGTGAGACTCAACCCCCACTTACCTCTTTGAAGGGCGACATCCATCTTTCCTCATCTTGTTGGGTGCAGTCCCAGCAGTGGCCACCGGTCATGGCGGCACTACTGGGACTGAAGAACTGCCAGCCCATTAATTGGAGGTGGGACTTCCTGCCTCAGAGAGGCGGAAGCCACGACCTCTTCCAATTCAGGGCCTGGGCCCTGCAAAATAGCAGCTGGGCTTGCAGGCCTGGTGGAGGCAGGCTCTCCCCCGCGTTTTAGTCGGTGGGAGGGCCTACTGCCTCCTTGTGAAATCCCGGCCAAGGGGAGGGCTCCTAAACTAATATATTCAGTGCCCACCAGCCCCCCCCCCTCCCACCAGGTAACTAAACTCATCTGCGGCACACACCGAGTTAAAGTGATCGTTACACAACTACATATATGTCTCCTCAGTACTGAATTGGAATTTGGAACATGCAACTTGCTGAAAGTTAAAATTATAGGTTGCTGTGGAGCCTGATGGTAGAGCTTAACCGTTGGAAGTACTTATCCCAAAATAGCAGGTGTGCTGCTGACAGAGAGAGCGAGAGATATCTTCTGCCCAATTCAGAGTAAATCTCAACACCAGTACAGAGAGTTGTGTGTTTTAATTCCAGCGTGATAACCACCCATTTTGTAACAAATTTGGCTTTGCAATCATGGTGACAACCCAATAAAGGATATGATGGCGCCTCTATATAAAAGTGAGCAAAACAAAGAGCACTGATAGATTGAAGAGCCTTCCCTACAGATTCAATTACAGCAGAGTGATTAGACCAGATGGTATATTATTACACACAGTTTGCATTGCTGGTCGAGCTTCTTTACAAATGTAATGGCTTCCTGAACTCCACTATTTGTTCTCCATTTCCTCTCCTTCTTATTTATTGGCTTGTTGTCTGTATATTTCTGCTGTGATTGCATAAGTAGAGTTTTCCTGCATCACATGTCATCATCCAAAAGCACAAGACTGTAATCACCTCTCCACCAGACAGTTCCCCTTTATTCTATCAGTGCAGTCTCTGAGGAAACATCTGAATCACTACTTCTCACTGCACAAATTGTTCAGTCTCCGTATTTTGCTTCAGTGACTTATTAGGTATCTCTATCTCAAGATAACTCTTCTCTCATTGGTACAACTTCAGGTTTTTACAGAACAATCTTTTCTCTCAGTTGTACAAGAGCAGCTCCCATAAACAGGACTTAACCCCTACGATTCAGTAGCTATACCTTTGCTGTACACTGTCCTCACAGAGTTATACAACTAAGAGACTAGCAATTATCCAACTTGGAGCAACATAGATTGCAAAGAGGCTTGACTGGATTGACTGTACTCTTCACACTACACCAGCAATGACAAAAAAAGGTCTTCCAGCTAATGCAACTAATGTGATTATTTATAATTTAATGCTCATTTAATCAAGGCTGCATTTAATCAAGGCTGCATAAGAAAAGAGATAGACAGCGAAATCAAGGGCCAGAATCAAACAGGGCCACAGTGAAAAACAGCGGGAAGGGGACAAGTAATGTTAAAAAGACAAGCCTTAAGGCTTTGTGCCTTAACGCGTGGAGCATTCGCAATAAAGTGGATGAACTAACCGCGCAAATAGATGTAAACGGGTATGATATAGTCGGGATTACGGAGATATGACTGCAAGGTGACCAGGGATGGGAAATGAACATCCAGGGATATTCAGTATTTAGGAAGGACAGACAAAAAGCAAAAGGCGGTGGAGTTGCATTGCTGGTTAAAGAGGAAATTAACGCAATAGTGAGGAAGGTTATTAGCTCTGACAATGTGGAATCTGTATGGGTAGAGCTGAGAAACACTAAGGGGCAAAAAATGTTAGTGGGGGTTATATATAGACCCCCAAACTGCAGTGGTGATGTTGGGAATGGCATTAAACAGGAAATTAGAGAGGCATGTGATAAAGGAACATCTGTAATTATGGGTGACTTTAATCTGCATATAGATTGGGCAAGTCAAATTAGTCACAATACCGTAGAGGAGGAATTCTTGGAATGTACACGGGATGGTTTTCTGGACCAATACATTGAGGAACCAACTAGAGAACAGGCCATCCTAGACTGGGTATTGTGTAATGAGAGGGGAATAATTGACAATCTAGTTGTGCGAGACCCCTTGGGGACGAGCGACCATAATATGATAGAATTCTTCATCTAGATGGAGAGTGACGTAGTTGATTCTGAGACAAGGGTCCTGAATCTTAGTAAAGGAAACTACGAAGGTATGAGGCGCGGGTTGGTCATGACGGATTGGGAAACATTACTTAAAGGGATGACAGTGGATAGGCAATGGCAAACATTTAAACAGCGCATGGATGAAACTGCAACAATTGTTTATCCCTGTCTGGCGCAAAAGATAGCCAAACGTGGCTTACAAGGGAAATTAGAAATAGCATTAGATCCGAGGAAGAGGCATATAAATTGGCCAAGAAAAACAACAGAACTGAGGATTGGGAGCAGTTTAGAATTCAGCAAAGGAGGACCAAGGGATTGATTAAGAAGGGGAAAATAGAGTACGAGAGCAAGCTTGCAGGAAACATAAAAACTGACTGTAGAAGTTTCAACAAGTATGTGAAGAGAAAAAGATTGGTGAAGACAAATGTAGGTCCCTTACAGTCAGAAACAGGGGAATTTATTATGGGGAATAAAGAAATGGCTGACCAACTAAATGCATACTTTGGTTCTATCTTCACAAAGGAGGACACAAATATCATACCAGAAATGGTGGGGAACACACGGCTTAGTGAGAGAGAGGAACTGAAAGAAATCAGTATTAATAGAGAAATGGTGTTGGGGAAATTGATGGGATTGAAGGCCGATAAATCCCTAGGGCCTGATGGTCTGCATCCCAAAGTACCTAAGGAAGTGGCCCTAGAAATAGTGGATGCATTGGTGGTCATCTTTCAAGATTCTATAGACTCTGGAACAGTTCCTACAGATTGGAGGGTAGCTAATATAACCCCATTATTTAAAAAGGGAGCTGGAGAGAAAACAGGGAATTATAGACCAGTCAGCCTGATGTCGGTAGTGGGGTAAATTCTGGAGTCCATTATCAAAGATTTTATAGCACAGCACTTAGAGAACAGTGGTAGAATCGGGCAGAGTCAGCATGGATTTACGAAAGGGAAATCATACTTGACAAATCTACTAGAATTCTTCGAGGATGTAACTAGTAGAGTTGATGAGGGGGAGCCAGTGGATGTGGTTTATTTGGACTTTCAGAAGGCTTTCGACAAAGTCCCACATAAGAGATTAGCGTGTAAAATTAAAGCTCACGGGATTGGGGGTAGTGTATTGCGATGGATAGAAAATTGGTTGGTGGACAGGAAACAAAGAGTAGGGATAAATGGGTCTTTTTTCGAATGGCAGGCAGTGACTAGTGGGGTACCGCAGGGATCAGTGCTAGGACCCCAGCTATTCACAATATACATTATTGATTTAGATGAGGGAACGAAATGTAATATCTCCAAATTTGCAGATGCCACAAAACTGTGTGGGAGGATGAGTTGTGAGGAGAATGCAGAGAGGATTCAGGGTGATTTGGACAAGTTGAGTGAGTGGGCTAATGCATGGCAGATGCAGTATAATGTGGATAAATGTAAGGTTATCCACTTTGATAGCAAAAACAGGAAGGCAGATTATCTAAATGGCTATAAACTGAGAGAGGGGAATATGCAATGAGACCTGGGTGTTCTCGTACACCAGTCGCTGAAGGTAAGCATGCAGGTGCAACAGGCGGTAAAAAAGGCAAATGGTATGTTGGCCTTCATAGCGAGAGGATTCGAGTACAGGAGCAGGGATGTCTTGCTGCAATTATACAGGGCCTTGGTGAGGCCACACCTGGAATAGTGTGTGCAGTTTTGGTCTCCTTATCTGAGGAAGGACGTTCTTGCTATTGAGGGAGTGCAGCGAAGGTTTAACAGACTGATTCCTGGGATGGTGGGACTGACATATGAGGAGAGATTGAGTCGGTTAGGATTATATTCGCTGCAGTTCAGAAGAGTGAGGGGGATCTCATAGAAACCTATAAAATTCTAACAGGACTTGACAGGGTAGATGCAGGAAGGATGTTCCCTTTGGTGGGGGAGTCCAGAACCAGGGGTCATAGCCTAAGGATACAGGGTAAACCATTCAGGACTGAGATGAGGAGAAATTTATTCATCCAGAAAGTGGTGAGCCTATGGAATTCGCTACGACAGAAAGCAGTTGAGGTCAAAACATTGTATGTTTTCAAGAAGGAGTTAGATATAGCTCTTGGGTCTAAAGGGATCAATGGGTATGTGGTGAAAGTGGAAACAGGCGACTGAGTCGGATGATCAGCCATGATCATAATGAATGGCGGAGCAGGTTCAAAGGGCCAAATGGCCTACTCCTGCTCCTATTTTTCTATGTTTCTATGTTTGCTGACAAAACAACCACTAGGTGGCGCAGTACTAGCACATGCACAAATGCACTAAAACGTCACTGTCTGCGACATTCAGGGAGCTGCCAAGATTAAAGATGGCGCTGCTCAATTTATCAAAGAAAAACAAATGGAACCCGAAAATCCACTCAATGGCTGCCATCGCCATCTCCATCCCACCCCCAACAGTCCCCCGCTCCCTTCTCCTATTGAGCTTCTCTCTATCGGTCCCTCCTATGCCTGTCTTCTCACCGCTGGCTCCCCGCTGCCTTCCCTTAAGCCAGCTCCCCCCGTCTGTCAGCCGGTCGCTCCACACCTCGCCACTGCTCCCCCCTCCCCAGCTCTCTGGCTGCTCGCTCCCCATTCCCCCTTCCCCGCACCCCCACCACACTCCACTCCACTCCAGATGCTAGCTGTAGACTGCGTCGCTTCCCTGCTCTCAGAGATCACTCCCACGTTCGATCGTTTTACACCTGCCACCCCAAGAAGCAAGGTGGGCTGCGAGGGGTGACAGAGCTACATGGGAACTAGTGGCCGAGAGGAGGAAAGCGACGCGGCTTAGAGCTAGCGGTTGGAGTGGGGGTGGGAGCAAGCAGCAAGCGGCCGGAGAGCGGGGTGGCTGGGGGGAGGGGAGGTTGGGGGGAAGTGAGGAGAGGGGAGCAATTGGCAGAGGGGAGTGGGGGGGAGCAGTGGCGAGGTCTGGAGTGAACAGCTGAGCGGGGCAAGTGGCCGGTGAGGAGGAGCGGGAGGGGGAGAAAGTGTCGAGGCCTGGTGCGAGTCGCCAAGGGAGGGGAAGAGCAGCCAGTGGGGTGGGAACGAGTACCCGATGCCGTTGCAGTAGGCAGTGACACTTTACAGCGCATGCCCGAACACCAGGCGCATGTGCGAAGACCGACCAGATCCAGATACGCGATGACGTTTTCCCGCTCATGTACCAATTGGTCCTGACAAGACGTAGGCTGTACATGCGCAGAATCTCTCTGAGAGCAGGAGACCGTTTGCCCACGTGCACAGCTTGGAGAACTCTGATGACATCAGCGGGCCGCTGTGTTGTCAGGAGTCACTTTGTTTAATAAACATTTTTGAGATTTGGGGCTTCCCATCTGTAATGGTATCCAAGCTATTCTGGTTAAGAGTAAAACAAATAACTTGATCCATGTCCAAATTTTATTTTTCTTACATACCACTATGTACCGATGTGGCAGTGAACTAGTAAGAGCAGAAAAACTGACTCATTTCTGGAAGTCATTTAATTTGGGAACATTTTATTTGAAGATACTAAAATTGCTTCTAAGGTTTATCGTGAATCTTTGCAACTTTGCACTTTAATAGACAGAAACTGAGCGAGATAAGTGACCAAATTCCCAAAATGCCTCCCGATATTTGCCTCCATTCAACCAAAATTATCTCTTTTCTATCTTTCCAATTGCTAGATTTTTCAGAAGTGTTCCCATTATTCTCTATATGTAATATGATATACAGTCAGTTACTCTCAGTACAGGAGGATGGTGTTACTTGTGAAATATTCTCTGCCCGTTTCTCTTCACGGAAAGTGTACTGAACAACAGAGGGAAAGACTCTTGATAATACTGCACAAGGGGAATTGTACAGAAGCATGTTCCCAGCTGGAAGCCTCACCGGCTGGGAGCACACATGTGGGCTGGATTTTGTGAAGGAGTTGGGGCTCCCAGACGAAATGGTGGGGGGAGCCTCACCTCTGCCTTCTCATGCTCCACCGCAGCAATCATCCGGTGTTTTGAAGCCTAAGTGCCCGGCCCAAGTCAAAATGACCTGACATACTCTTCATCAGTACACTTTCGACAAAAACATGCTGGAGTCAAAACCTCCGTCTGAGAAGCAATTGTGTCATATGTCTGAAAATGAAATACAGACCACCTATACATCCCATCTACACTCTGACTGACTGAGATATAACACATCAAAGCATCCAGAATCAGAACCAATGTTTCAATCAAATCTAACACCACATATGGATAAAAGAACGAAATGCCTTGCATTGATATAATGCCTTTCATGGCCACCAAACGTCTCAATGATCTTTACAGCCAATGAAGTAATATTTGAAGTTGTAATGTAGGAAATGCAGCAGACAATTTGTATACAGCAAGATCCCACAAACAGCAATGTGTTAATGACCAGATAATCTGTTTTGTGATGTTGACAGAGATAAAAATTGGCAGACCACCGGGGATAACTCCCCTGCTGTTCTTTGAAATAGCGCCATGGGATCATTTATGTCCAACTAGAAGGCAGATGGAGCCACAGTTTAACATCTCATCCAAAAGACGAAATGGTGGGGGGAGCCTCACCTCTGCCTTCTCATGCTCCACCGCAGCAATCATCCGGTGTTTTGAAGCCTAAGTGCCCGGCCCAAGTCAAAATGACCTGACATACTCTTCATCAGTACACTTTCGACAAAAACATGCTGGAGTCAAAACCTCCGTCTGAGAAGCACTCCCACAATACTGCACTGGAGCATCAGCCTAGACTGTTGCACTCACAGCCCACAGCCTTCTGATTCAGAAGCAAGGGTTCGACCAACTGAGCCACAGACAGATCCAACCACAAAGACATTCTTAGCCCTATATGAGGCAGAGTAAACATTCCTGCAATCAAGAGATTAACTCAATACTTTCCATTATTCAATGTCACTGGACTAGTAATCCAGAGGCCTAGGCTAGTGCTTTTGGGCCATGGGTAAGAATCCCACCATGGCAGATGCTGAAATTTGAATTGAATTAATAAATTTGGAATTAAAAAGCTAGTCTAATGGTGAACATGAAACCACTGTTGATTGTTGTAAAAACCCCATCTGGTTCACTAGTCCTTTAGAGAAGGAAATTTGCCATCCTTACCTGGTCTGGCCTACATGTGACTCCAGACCCACAGTAATGTGGCTGACTCTTAAGTGTCCTCTGAAATGGCCTAGCAAGCCACTCAGTTCAAGAGCAATTCGGGATGGGCAATAAATGCTGGTGTAGCCAGCGACACCCACATCCCATGAACAAATAAAAAAAAGCATCAGTGAAGAGAGAAACAGTGTTAATGTTTCCAACCTTTCATCAGTCAGCGACCTGAAATGTTAACTGCTGATTTTTTGCATGAATGGCAAGTAGTATTACCTGCTTTATAGAGACATAAAGTTACAATGGCACAGAGGAGGCCATTCGGCCCATCAAGTGCATGCCGGCTCTCTCTAAGACAATCCAATCAGTCCCATTTCCCCACTTTATCCCCAAAGCCCTGCAAGTTTATTTCCCTCAAATGCCCCTCCAATTTCCTTTTGAAATCATCGATCCACCACACATGCAGCCAGTGAGTTCCAGGTCATCACCATTCGCTGTGTAAAATGTTCTTCCCCCTGTATCTCTTGCCCAAAACATTAAATCTCTGTCCCCCTAGTTCTTGTACCATCAGCTAATGGGAACAGCTTTTCTTTATCTAACATATCTAAACCTGACATAATCTTTTACATCTCTATCAAATCTCCACTCGATCTCCTTTGTTCCAAGGAGAACAACCCCAGCTTCTCCAACCTAACCTTGTAGCTAAAATCTATTCTCCCTGGAACCATTCTGGTAAATCTCCTCTGCACCCTCTCAAGGGTTCTCAAAAACTGCCCAAAGTTTGATGACCAGAATTGGACACAATACTCGAGTTGTGGCCTAACCAGAGCTTTATAAAGGTTCAGCATAGCTTCCATGCTTTTGAACTCAATACCTGTACCGATGAAGCCCTAAATCCCATATGCTTTGCTAATTATTCTCTCAATATGTACTGCCACCTTCAAAGATCTATGCTTAAAGTAAAGCACTTAATGTTCTAATAACACCCTGTGAAAAAGTATGATAATTAAGCTTTTTTTCAGATGTTGCCCTCCCGAGTCAAACTTGCTTTGATAATTTACTTTTGTATTATAACTGCTACAGTTGCAATGGGAAAACTTTATCTAAACACATTGACATTTTATAACTGCATGTTGACATGTTGCTGTGAAGATTTGTTGATGGACCAATTGAATCATTCAATATTTGTTTTGCAAAAATTGTTTTTTTTTCTCAGTAACAGAAAATGTAAAGTCTTACAGTTGGAAAAGGTTTTTTAAATATTCATTCTTGGGATGTGATCATCACTGGCAAGGCCAGCATTGATTGCTCATACTTAATTGCCCTTAAGAAGGTGGTGATGAACGATCTTCTTGAACTGCTACAGTCCATTGGGCTGAATTTTATAAGCCCGCCGCTGATTTGTGCGCCGGGTGAAAAAAATGGCAGCCTGCCCGTGTGGGCCGCACGCCAAAGAGCCGCCACGATTTTAAGCGGGTGTCTCATTTAAATAGCTGGGGTGGGCTGCCCCCCAATCACATGGAGGGGGTGGGCTGTCCATCCCCGGCAATGGCGTCAGCTGCCTGTGTGCGGGCGCTGAGGCCATTTTTAAAGGGCTGCTAGCCTTACCGACAATTTTTACTATTTAAAGAAAGATTAATAAAATGAAATATATACATCGCTTTTGCCCCTCTCCCACCTCCCAGTATAACAATTGAATTAATTATTTGCCCTTCCCCTGCCCCCCCAAAAACACTTAGCTTCACAATCTGACTTTCCCCCCAACAAACTGCACAAACTTTAAACTATAACCCTTCCCACCATCCCCTACACCCATGATGTTAATTTGACCCCATTTTCCCCCCTCCTCCACACTGAGAAACTTACCTCCTCCCCCCCACTCCCCGCCAGTGTTGCGCCTCATTTCCCTGGATGGGGAACCGAAGGCATAGGACTGCCAGCCACCAGGCCAAAGATCACAGCAGGACATCAGGAGGTGACGTACGTTTATTTAAATTCATTAGTTTAACTGATTTAAATATTCAAATTAAGGTCCCATCGCCCAGCTGCGGGGAGGCCGCTATGGTGTTTGGCCACCGCCGGGAGGATTGGGTCAGACCCTGCTGGCGTCGAGGTCCGTGGCGGACTTCATCCAGGGCCATCTTCAGGCCTCTCCCACCACTGATCCCAACGTCGAGGGCTCCTTAAAATCCAGCCCACATTTGGTGTAGGTGCACTCACAGTGCTACATTTGCACGGACATATGAGCATCTCCAGTTTGCAAAATTTCACAGAATGCATTAAGGGCATCAACATGGCCTGAAGTGTAAGATTCAATGTTCACTGGCCTCACACGAGTGGTCAAGGTCAGTGAATGCATCTTCACATGCCACATTGCACCAGCTACACCACTAGCCTCACACTTACTTTTGTTTTCCCCAAAAGTATACTTTATTCATAAAATCTGTAAGAAAATACATTACAAAACAGTTCAAAAGAGCACCAAGTTGACATTCCAGAAAGTGCAAAGGAAATCAGTTTTCTTCAAGACAGGAGTGAGTTGCCTCATAACCCTTCCATTCCATTTTAGATGCCATGTGCATTTTACAGCAAACCCATATTTGGTGTATACAGCCCGAGGGGTTTTCCTTGGGTCCAGCCCGTCAGTTCACTATGGTGGGAGGACCTTACACAGTGGTCTTTCCCCATTGAGCCTTTGCTCCAAGCTTTAGTGCGTCCCTCAGCACGTAGTCCTGGACCTTGAAATGTGCCAGTCTGCAACACTCGGTCGTGAACAACTTTGCGCACTGGAAGACCAGCAAGTTTCGGGCAGACCAAAGAGCGTCATTCACCAAATTGATAGTCCTCCAGTAGCAGTTGATGTTTATCTCGGTGTGCGTCCCTGGGAACAGCCCGTAGAGCAGAGACTCCTGTGTTACAGAGCTGCTTGGCATGAACCTCGACAAAAACCACTGCATCGCTTTCCACATCTGCTTTGCAAAGGCACATCCCAGAAGGAGGTGGGTGACAGTCTCCTCCCCACCACAGCAACTTCGAGGACAGCATGCGGAGGCAGAGAGATTCCGACGTGCAGGAAGGATCTGACGGGGAGGGCCCTTCTCACCACCAACCAAGTTACATCTTGGTGTCTGTTTGAAAGTTCTGGTGATGAGGCATTCTGCCAAATGACTTTGGCAGTCTGCTCAGAGGATCATCCGACAGAATCCACCATCTCCTTGTCCCGTAGGGTCTTATGAGGACATTCAGACCACTGACTGATGGATTGGTGGTCAAAGGTGTTTCTCCACACAAACTTTTCCATGTAGGATAGGTGGTACGGCACGGTCCAACTGGATGGAGCGTTCTGCGGCAATGTGACCAGACCCATCCTTCGCAACACCGGGGACAGATAGAACCTTAGCATGTAGTAACACTTGGTGTTTGCGTACTGGGGTTCTACGCACAGCTTGATGCAGCCGCACACAAAGGTGGTCATCAGGATGAGGGCGACGTTGGGTACGGATTTTCCACCTTTATCCAGAGGTTTGAACATCTGGGTCCCTCTGGACTCAGTCCATTTTGCATCTCCAGATAAAGCAGAAAATGGCTCGGGTGACCGGTGAAGGGGACAAGGGATCAGAGAGCCCAAAGAACATGGCTTCGCTCTTGCTGCGATTTACTTTGGCTCCCGAGGCCAGTTCGAACTGATCGCAGATGCTCATCAGTCTCCGAACGGACAGCAGATCTGAGCAGAAGAAAGTGACGTCTTTGACTTGAGTGCCTCCGCTGCTTGGGATTGTCACTCCATTTATGCCCGCATCCTTCCTAATGGACTCAACAAAAGGTTCAATACAGCAAACAGACAAGACAGGGGAGAGAGGACAGCCCTGTCTGACTCCAGATTTGATCGGGAAACTTTCTTATTCCCACCCATTGATTGAGACTGCACTACTGATGTTTGTGTAGAGCAATTTGATCCAATTGCAGATTCCCTCCCCAAACCCCATTTTGGAAAGCGCGTCCATCATGTATGTGTGCGATATACTGTCAAAAGCCTTCTCCTGGTCCAAGCTGATGAGGCAGGTATCCACCCTCCAGGTCTATACATAGGCGATCGTATCCCTGAGTATCGCGAGACTATCAGAGATCTTCCTGCCGGGGTACAGTTCAGGTCTGGTCAGGGTGAATCGCCAACTCCAGAGCAGACTTGACCCGAATGGCGATGACGTGGACAGAACCTTGTAGTCTACATTAAGCAGTGAGATGGGCCGCCAATTTCTGATTTCTGCCCTCTCCCCTTCTGCTTGTAGATGAGGGTGATGATGCCTTTCCTCATGGATTCTGACATGCTGCCAGCCAGAAACATACTCTCGTATACTTCCAGCAGGTCTGGGCTGACCCAGTCCTACAGGGCCGAATACAACTCAACCGATAAGCCGTCGCTTCCGGGAGTTTTACTCGTCTCGAAAGACCTGACGACCTTTGTCAGCTCATCCAGAGTTAGCGGTTTGTCCAGTCCCTCCCTCCTGCTGTCATCCAAGACCTCCGTGATAGATGACAGGAAGGACTGGGAGGCCGTGCTATCCATGGGCTTCATGTCGTACAGCCCAGCATAAAAGGATTTGTTGATCCTTAGTATGTCGGACTGCAAAGACGTTACCCAGCCATCCTCTTCCTTCAGGCTGCTGATCACAGAGCTCTCTCTGTGTACCTTTTGGAAGATGAAACGCGAGCACATCTCATCCTGCTCAACAGAGCGGATTCTGGTCCGGAAGATGATCTCGGAGGCTTTCATGGCAAAGACCGAGGTCTGCTGGCTCTTCACCTCTTGGAGATCCTCCTTGACCTCGACCCCCATCGACTGCAGCCAGAGCAGATTCTGCATTCTTTTCTGGAGTCAGGACATCTCACTCTGTCTCTCTCTCACCCTCTGAACACCTTTGAGGATAAAGAACCTCTCGATGTTTGCCTTGATCGCTTCCCACCAGTGGACTGGAGAATCAATGAGGGGTTTCACGGTTCTCCAACCCTTCTAATCCCTTTCGAGTTCCTCAATGTTCTCTGGGGTTAGCAGTGTAACATTGAGCTTCCATGTCCCCCTGTCAACCCGCTGGTCATCCTGTAAGTGACAGTCGGACTGTAAGAAGCAGTGGTCAGAGAAGAACACCAGCTTGATGTCGGTGGATCTGACCATGAAAGCACGGGACACAAACAGGAAGTCAATCCTGGAACGGGCAGACCCGTCCGATCTTGACCATGTGTATCTTCACTGCACTCCGTCTGCAGGTTTGCTGAAGACGTCGTGCAGCTTGGCATCTTTAACTGTTTCCATTAGGAATATGGACGTAGCGTGCACTTTTCTGTCATCACTGCTGGATTGTCCAGCTGCATCAGTGATGTTGTTGAAGTCACCGCCAAGAATGGCCAGTCTGGATGTCACCAGCAGCAGTAGGAACTGCTGGAGGACGGTCAGTCGCTCACTGCATTGAACCGGGGCGTACACGTTGATTAACCGGAATGGAATATTGTTGTACATTACATCTGCTATGAGGAAGCAACCGCCAACCACCTCCTTAACTTCAGAGATGGTGAATTTGCCTCCTCGCAGCAGAATACCCAGGTCAGAGGGACAGGAATCATTTCCCCCTGACCAGATCGATGGCCCGTGGGACCACCATTGCAACCATTGCCTATAAGTGCTGAGGTGCAGGATTCCACACTCCTGCAGAAACAGCAGGTTGGCTTTGACCTTAGCGAGGTAATCCAAGGCCAAAACACTGCGTAGTGGATTTAACGCTACGTATGTTAATCGAAGCAATCTTTATGCCCATTTTAAAGTTGGGTGTTGCTTAAAGGCCTGTTTGGGTCTGCAAATGAAACCCGACCCGAGCCCAACAGAACCACATCCGACCTGAGCACGACCTGGCCCGAGTCCTTTGACGTTTTCCCACACCTGGCCCGACCCGACCATCAGAATGTAATCAACTTTATTGAAGAGGTTGTTCTCTACCTTGGATGGAATCGTTCACTGGAGACTAGTGTGGAGTCCAAATCCCGCCTTGACATCCTGGCTGTCACTGTATCCGACCCAACCCGAGCCCGAATGCCGGACCCGGAAGAGCGGACCAACCCGACCCAAACCAGACACATGTTGTCGGGCCCGGTCGGGTTCAGGTCAGGTAGCCATGCTCCAGTGTTGCTTACCACACTAGAAGTCCTTGCTAGTCCCAGCCCTTGGGTATGTTCCTGCATATCCATAGCATGCACAAGCTATTTCACATTCATTGTCTCAGAAACCCCTCCTTGTTACTCATGGAGGGTTTGTTCCATTGGGGTGACATTGCGAGGGGGGGGGGGGGTGTTTCTTGTAGGCAGCGAGGCTTGGGCTGTCCCCAGCTAGTGGTGTCTTTCTCCTCTATCCCTCGGAGAAAACATCACTGCTCCCACTCCCAGCTGGAGTGTGCCAGACACTTCACTGCTCTCGGTCTCCTGGAGCTGGGGTGTGCTGGGAATCTCGCTGTGTTCGGCGCTTTGGGGTTGGGGCGTGCTGGGTCCATCACAGCTCCCAGTGCCCTGGAGCTGGGGGGGCTTGCTCTTCCAGCTCCTTTAGCAGGTGCCGTCTTTCTGGCCCCTCCTCGTTCAATGAGGAGGAGCTGCCGTCTTCTGTCTCAGACGGTAACCTCCTCTTGCCACAGGTTTGGGTGGTGACCTGTTCCTTGTTTGGAGGCTTCCATCTGCTGCCTCCTCCTCCATTGATTCTGTCTGTAGAGGAGGAGTTCCCGGGCATGGGTAGGTGTTCGGTCATTGGTTGCAGCTGCCTCCCCTTTCTTCTCCTTCTCAAATAGACTTTCCTCACTGCGGGGAGGATTTCTCGTCTCCCTCCCATCACCACACACATTCACCTTTCCTTCTCCTGGCCTTTCCTTGGACCTTGCTTCCTGTGCATAACTGAGGCAGCGTTTGGGGCAGGTTTTGTAGAGGTGGCCTGCCCCACCGCAAAGGTTGCAGCACTTACTCTGTTTACAGTCCTTGGTCTGAAGGCCTTCCTTCTTGCAGACGACTGTGCTACAATTAGCTGCCACGTGACCAGATTTGCCACAGGTACGACAAACTCTGGGCTGCCCTGCATAGACCAAGAAGCCTCGACTTCTCGCGATAGCGAAGCTAGAGGGAGGATGGATGATGGATGATGGCTCCGTCGGCATCGACCTTCAAGGTCACGGTGACCTGCCGCCTGCTGCTCCAAATCGCAAATGGGTCCTTGACATCAGTGCTGCTGCCGGCCACCTCGACGTACCTGGTGAGGAAGGTGAGTACATTCACGACAGGAACATGGGGGTTGTAGAGGTGGATTGTCACCACCCGGTCACGTTGCAACAGCAGCATGAAGAGCGGCTCCACTGTGAGGATCGACAGCAGTGCCTGGTTTCCCTTCTCCTTGAACACCTTCAGGAACTTGATGCATCCCGCCATGTTCGTGAACGTCACATCGAAATATCCACCGCTGGGGAAGTCCTGCAAGCAGAAGATGTCTACAGTTTGGAATCCACAGCAATCAATAAGGATTTTCTTCATGAAGAAGGTACGGTCAACCGGTGCACCTCCTTCATTATCCTTCATCACCACCTGAACGGTGTTCCACACTTCCTAGCCTGAAGCTCCAGAATTGGTTGCAGCCATTTTACGCAAAAACTTACCTGGAACAGGATGAAAGGCCACTGATCATGGTCTCTCTACTCGCTGTACCAGTAATATATCCCAGACTCTCCCCATGATCCTCTGAGTGTGGGCTGCATTAACATTTCAGAGGGCAGTTAAGAGTCAACCACATTGCTGTGGGTCTGCAGGCCAGACCAGGTAAGGACAGCAGATTTCCTTCCCTAAAGGATATTAGTGAACCAGATAGATTTTTATGGAAATCGCTGATAGTTTCATGGCACCATTATTGAGACTAGCTTTCAATTCCATATTTTTATTAATTAATTGAACTTAAATTCCACCTACTGCTGTGATGGGATTTGAAACCTGTCCCCAGCGTTATTAGCCTGCTCCTTTGGATTACTAGCTCAGTGACATTACCTCTACGCCACCGTCTCCCCAAAGTGAGGGGAAGGCGGGGGGGGGGGGGGGGGGTAGGGGGGATAGTGTGTGGGGAAGTCCGAATTGCAGGGAGACCCAATCACAAGTGGGGGGGGGGGGGGGGGGAGGTGGGGGGAGGTGGCTGGACCTTGGTTGTGGGGGGTGGGGGGGGTGGTGGTGGTGGTGCAGAGCATGGAGGGGTTCCAAATTGTGGGGGAGCCCCATCATGGTCCAGGGATACCTGATTACGGTGGGGGGGTGGGTTCCACAGTGGTCCAAGGGCTCCTGATTACAAAGGGTAGTCTGATGATGATCAGTATGGAGAGCGGTTGGTGTTCAGGGAGGGTCGGAAAGTAGTCAGGTTGGTCCAATGGGGGTCAGGAGAGGGGTGAACAGATTGGGGTGGGGAGCAGATAAATCATGGGTGAGTGGGCCAGGGCTTTACTGGGTAGCTTGTTGGGTCTGGAGGAAGCAGTCCTGCTCCTTCTGACTCACAAGCAGTGCTATAAAAGCACTTACCTCATGGATTCAGCCCCTATCACCTCCTTTAAGCTACCACATTTCCCAAGGCCTGAGAACCGCGGTCGCCTGCTTTAAAAATAGAATGACTGTTAAAACGAAGGCAGGCAGCCTCATTACAATGTTTAAATGAGCAACCCAGTTCCCCCCCCCACCCCTCATCCCACATCCATTAAAACTGGAAGTGGGCAGGTTCAAGGTGGGATGTGATCCTGTTTCGGATTTCTTGTATTTTAACCTCTGACACGATCCCAAATCACCTGTCTTGGGGAGTTAAAATTCAGCCCAGCATGCTATCAACTGAGCCAAGCTGACACTCCAAACAAAGAACTGATTAACTTTCAATCTCCATCCACCTTAATGAAGTAATTTACAGTTAGGATAAAAAAATAGAGCCATTATCTTCAAAACAATCCTATCTTATCAATAGAATAAAACTCACAATAAACTTATATGGTAGATAAAATGGTTAGCATTAGACTGACAGACTGGAACAGCATTTATTGGTGCAGATATTTGCATGCAAGTGCTTGTTGCTTTGTAACTCCTGTTACCAGCTCCAACTCTTCTTAGACCAATATATCCTGTTTCAGTCTCACCTTCCACACTATGTATAATCCATATTGTACCTCATCATTTACAACAAAATGGGTACATTGGGCAAGCTGCTGTATTATTACACGAAAAAGAAGTGATGAGTTGACACTGGGTTTTCATGCACCAGGAGCCCTTATGGCATGCTGATAAGAAAGTAGCACTAAAATTTCAATAAATCCACCCAGCCATCAAGATACATGAGATTACAGATGTGTGTAGCTTTCTTTCCTTAATAACATTTTTAAATGTATTTTCAGGTGCTGTCTGTGATTTTCTTTTCCGCATACGCTTTGAAGCAGAAAAATGAAAAATTCAGAGTTTGATTGGATTTTGGGTTATTGGATGGATTGCAACAATTCTCAGCCAATTAAATGCCTTTACTTTTTTTCCCATGAGCTAATCTGTCTACTTGGCATCAGTCTGTCAATCTCAGCATATTTCTCAGATTTGTAATATATATGAGCACTGCAGTGCTGACAAAGCTCAATATATCATTTTCACATATAATTATGCTCTTTAATCAGTCCTAATGTGCATGTCATTTTTGTTTGTCATCTTTATTGCTGTACTAAAGCAAACAAATAAATCGACAATGTCACGAATTCGTATGTGCAGATGTAATCGTTTTCTGGTTTTACTCTATGAATAATTGAACAACTCTTGAAATAAGCAACATTTACAGTGTTTGATGATTCAGCAGAATTCCAATGTTAGAGAGATCAACCTTTGCTCTCACAATGCTTGCACGTAAAGGATTGCATAGGGAGAGCACGCACAGGGGAAAATCAGGCAAGGAGGACCGCGTGCCTGTAACCGAGCCTGTCTGCCTTTCCGTCAATTCAGTTAAAAGGATGGAGCACCGGGCTGACTGTGTTGCAATAGGAAAATGTCTCGAGGTGCTTCACAGGATTGTAAGCAGGCCAAAACTGACACCAAACCAAAGAAAGAGATATTATGACAAGTGGCCAAATGCTTGGTTGAAGGGATAAGTTTGAGGAGAGTTCAAAAGGTGGAGAGGTGGAGAGACATCGAGGTTTAGGGAGGGAATTGCAGCGTTTAGGGGCTATGCGCTAACGGCATGGCCGCCAATGGTACAGCAAAGGAAGTGAGGCAACACACAAGACTCTAGAGTTATAGGAATGCAGTGTTCTTGGAGGGTAGGAGGACTGGAGGATGTCACAGACAAAGGGAGGGGCGAGGCCATGAAAGGATCTGAATATCAGGATGAGAATTTTATAATTGGGGCATTTAGTGAACTGGGAGACCACATAGGTGAGTGAGTACATGGGAGATGCATGAGTAGAACTTAATTTGGGTTATAATATGATGCAGCAGAGTTTTGGATGAGTTCAGTTTCTGGAGGGTGGATGATAGGAGGCCGGCCAGGAGAGCACTGGAATAGCTAAATCTGAACTAACGAAAGCATGGATGAGTGTTTCAGCAGCAGATAAGCTGAGGCAGGGGCACAGACGAACAGTGTTACATAGGTGGAATAGGCGATCTCTGTGATGGGGGGGGGGGGGGGGGGTTATGGGGTCAAATAGAATGCCAAGGTTGTGAACACTCTGTTTCACACTAAGAAATTAGCCAAGGAGGATGAGGATATTGGTGACAAGGGAACGGATTTTGAAGTGAGTACCAAAGACTCCAGTCATTTCGATGGTGTGGGTTCTCATACCACCGCTGCCACCATATAATGAGTTCTCTTTGTGTTGCCTGATGCAACATAAATTAGATGCGCGGAGTCCAGTTGGTTGAAGATCTCAAACAGGTTTATTAACAGCTAACTATTATACATAGTACAGAGCAAACTATTTACAAGACCTTACTCTCAGTGTTACAGTTACAGAGTGACTCAGACTTTGAGTCACATGACTACATCCTAGTACTTGGCTCATTAACATACCAAGATCTTAAAAGGACATTACTCTTAAAGACAATCACACCACAGTAGTCTTCCTAATTTTTAACTAAGTTAATAAAATGTCAATAAATTATGAAAAGCAGTTGTAGAAGAATAAATTACTTGTTTCTGTCAAATTATTTGAGGCAAACCTATGTCCAGTCTCAGCCCTTTTCTTATTCCCTGACGTTATTAAATTACCTTTAATAGATAGTATTTGAGTTATGAATTACAAGTCCTTGACCTCACGGTTCAAGAAAGTGACTCCCTCCCACCTTCCCAAGGGCAGTTAGGGATAGGCAATAAATACTGGCCTTGCCAGCAACGCCCACATCCCATGAACAATTTTTTTTTCCAAAAACCTTTTATCCTCACTAGCTATTTCTCTCCACTAAAGAATCATTGCTTTACACAGCAAAGGTAGCTGCTAACTTATGCCCTCTCATTTACCATTTTGTCTCTTATCGTTCTCAACATGGAACACAATTTCTCAATATACCTTCCTTCACACTGCTCAAAACAGAAGCTAAAATTTATTTTCCTGCCTGAAGCATTTCAACAAAATTAGTTTTAAACTTGTTTAAAATGAAACAGAATATAACAGAACCTCAAGGTCAAGAACAAGGATATATGAGATGCAGGTAATAAAGAAATTCAAAAAGCTAGTATAAAACAGGAAAATTAGCTTCAGACCTAAACATGAATCTTTTCCATGCTGTTTTTCGATTGCAACTTCAAAATTACCCATATTCATTAATTACTGAAAGCACCAGGAGCCAGGTCTGCTAATCATAAATTAAATGCTTTACTTTTAACCACACCAGAACTATGGGAATGTCAGCTCCACACATCAATCACATATTTGCTTTCCAACAAATATTGCCAAAGTAGGCAATTACACAAATTTGGGTAAAAAATTCATCTTGATCAGTGGCTTCATCAAATGGGAGGCATCACCCAATGTTGCCCAATATTCAGTATCATTAAAGTCAAACATTTAACAGGCAGCCAACGTGCTCCCACCCAAGAGGAATTTCTACCCCATTATTTCTATTCATAGTCAACCTTCAAGCTTTACATTTTTCATTTAAACAGAAGAAAATTTTGTAAGTATGCTTACACACCTGAACTAAAATACATTTAATGCATAACGAATGCTGAACATTTAAGGCTTTAATTAATGCATGAACAAGTGGAAGCTCCAATAATAGACACATTTTCAAAAAATGGGCTGGATTTTCACAGCCCTCTGGTGATGGCTGGGAGGCAGGAGAACTGGTAAAATGATGACGGAAGGCATTGGGAAGGGAGCCTGATGTCTTTCCACCACCACAGAATATTACCAGCGGCGGGAACTTCAGTGGCGTGACAGTTCACTGGGTGGCCAATTGTGCCCATTAATTGCCCAATTAAGGGCTACCTCCCGCCCCCACCAGAATTTTACCAGCATCATGAGGCGCCGTCACATAGGGAGACTGCTAGTTAAACCCTGGTGGCCTCCCAGTGGGTTACTGGAGGGAGGGGTGGTGCGGATCCCTCCTTTATGACCACTCCACAGACCATGGGGGCCTCCAGCAGCAATGGCTGCTCCAAAGGCTACAGCGCCGCTGATGGAAATGCCCACCACCCCAACTGCAGACATAGTAAGAAAAAAAGCTTATCTTGTCTTCAAGGGCGCCTCAGCATGGAGACACTCTCTTCTTTGTCCTGCAGCCTTGACAGTGGCCACTTCTAAAGGCCAGCCCTCTGTTTGGGCTGGCAGCTCTAGGAGGTGGGCCGCTGTCCTCAATTGGATGGTGGTCCCTGCAACGGCCTCTCAATTGGCTGGCGACAGCAAAATGCTGCACAGGGTTCTGCTGCATGATCGGGTCCTGCTTTTGGTCCCAGCAGCAGGACTTCTTAGCTGGTTACAAATTTAGCCCAATATTATTGTCTAGAACCACCTGCTATGGGACATCTCATAATAAGTTGTCATTTAGGAACATAGGAGCAGGAGTAGGCCATTCAGCCCGTCGAGCCTGCTCCACCATTCAATACGTTCATTTCATGCTTTCAGCTGTCCATAGCCTAACTCAGAAAATCACTCCCGAAATCTCTCTGCTGCTCCTCCTTTAAGACATTCCTTAAAACCGTCCTCTCCAACTTGCCCTAACATATCCTTATATGGCTTGGTGTCAAATATTGTCTACTATCAGTCCTGTTAAGCCGCTTTCGATGTTTTACTATGTTAAAGGGGCTATATAAATGCAAGTTATTGTCTGTCCGAGAGAAAGAGAGAGAAAAATGGCAGTACCCTGATTACACACCTGTTGTAACTTTTGTTTGTATCCTAGAAACTTCAGAAAGTTTATTAAGCTGAGACCAAGAGAGAGGGAATGCCTTATCGCATGCTAATGTTCAATTATCTAAAAAAGTTGTATTTTGAAGTCAACTAATTACTTTCCTTACGTTTTGTTGAGTTAGAAAAGGTAAATATTCTAAAGGCTTACATCTGTGCAACAGAGATTCTAATCTCTGACACCTTTGAGATAATGAGAGAGACAGAGACAGAAGGAGTAATTTCAAAGGCTGGAAGCCTGCCCTGGAGCAGCATTGCGAGTCCTCATCCATTTTAATGGATAAGCCTCATCTAAATTGCACAGCCAGCTGCCTGCCTGGAATGGGCATCCAGCGGCAGCTTGCTGGCTTTTAGCTCGTGAATATCAGGGAGTCCAGAGACTGTGGAAAAAGGAATTCAAGAGGGGTGTGAGGGGCTGGTGGATGTGCCTGGCACAGCAGCAGGTAAAGCTTTTAGTTGTGGGGCCCGGAGAAGCACTGCCATCCTAAAAGGTGCATTATAAATGCATAGCTCGTTCTCGGTTTATTCTCCCCTTCTTTTTCAGATTCTGTAGAATTGGCAAGGATACGCATAATTTTCTATCCTAACACCCAGGGAGTTGCCTGTCTCTCAGGTCTCTGTTAATGCTCTTTGAATCAACAGTCGGGAGGGACACATAATTGGCCTGAGGGGAACATGGTCAGATTTTCTCCTCCTGCTCCTTCATTCTCCTTGTAAGCATTTTGTCACTGCTTGGTAGGTCCTTTGCAATTTGAAATAGTCACATGGCAGAACAGTGGGCACTGTATCTTACTTTTTAGCAGGAGTAGCAATGTGGTTTGCCATTTTGACCTGTCAATCAATAAAGGAATCCGATGAAAAGAGCACTCGGTTAGACTGTCTGGCAATTCAGGGAGTCTCGTCTTCATAGCTGAGTTTCTGTATCAGCATTAGATTAGGTGCTCCATTTTGAGAATAAAGGCCAACCGGAGTATGCCATGCTTTTTGTTCGAGCCATAGTCTGGCAGCAGATGTCAAAAAAGGGGATCTAATTGAAAATAAGATGAGTTAAGGAAAATTTTTTATAACAGTAACGTTGTTTGAGTTAAAGATAGTCACAACCTGCTTTGCAGAAATCTTAAATTATAAAATTTTCATTGCAAGCAGTGCTTGAAGGCAATAATAATATCCAATCTGATTATTCATTTTTGGAGCAAGGAATGGTGTAAAAATATGCATTGGAAAACAATAGAGGTAAATAAAATATTTGTACTGCAGCAGAAATGATGCTAAGCAGACCAGTGGGGTCTGTAAAAATTATTCACCTCAATTTGTTTCTTATTGTCTTCTATTCCTATATGTGACAAGGCCACCATTACAAGATCACAAGATAGATACAGGTAAGGGAGACAATTTAGCTGTTTTGAGACAACTGAAATTGATTATACCTTTGGCTAACAAAATCTAAAAGATATGGGACAGAGGTGGGTATATGGAGTTAGATCACAGATCAGCTGTGATCTCATTGAATGGTGGACAGGGGCTAAATGGCCTACTCCTGTTCTTATGTTAACTCATCCATTCAGAATAAAATACCTACATTCCCCCATTATATAATCTAACTGACTCTCACATGGATCTAAGAGGTTCTTCTCTCGTTCCATGAAAAGTCCATCCTTCATCTGCCTTAAATTTTTCTTTATCCGGATTTAAGCAATGTCTTCTTGTTCTACTACCATGGCATACCCTGAAGCAATGCTCCAAATTAACTTTATCTATGCCTTGAGTACTCCCATAAAGTCCTCACTTAGTTGCTTCTTTTCAAGGATAACAAGCTCCTGTTTCTCTAGGCTTTGCTTGCAACTAAATGTATGTTTGAGTACAGTATGTAGACAGGCCAACCAGGGGCGATGCCACATTGGATTTGGTACTGGGTAATGAACCCGGCCAGGTGTTAGATTTAGATGTAGGTGAGCACTTTGGTGATAGTGATCACAATTCAGTTAGGTTTACCTTAGCGATGGGCAGGGACAGGTATATACCGCAGGGCAAGAATTATAGCTGGGGGAAAGGAAATTATGATGCAATTAGGCAAGATTTGGGATGCGTAGGATGGGGAAGGAAACTGCAGGGGATGGGCACAATCGAAATGTGGAGCTTATTCAAGGAGCAGCTACTGCGTGTCCTTGATAAGTATGTACCTGTCAGGCAGGGAGGAAGTTGTCGAGCGAGGGAGCCGTGGTTTACTAAAGAAGTTGAAGCGCTTGTCAAGAGGAAGAAGGCTTATGTTAGGATGAGACGTGAAGGCTTAGTTAGGGCGCTTGAGAGTTACAAGCTAGCCAGGAAGGATCTACAGGGAGAGCTAAGAAGAGCAAGGAGAGGACACGAGAAGTCATTGGCGGATAGGATCAAGGAAAACCCTAAGGCTTTCTATAGGTATATCAGGAATAAAAGAATGACTAGAGTTAGATTAGGGCCAATCAAGGATAGTAGTGGAAAGTTGTGTGTGGAATCAGAGGAGATAGGGGAAGCGTTAAATGAATATTTTTCGTCAGTATTTACAGTAGAGAAAGAAAATGTTGTCGAGGAGAATACTGAGATTCAGACTACTAGGCTAGATGGGATTGAGGTTCACAAGGAGGAGGTGTTAGCAATTTTGGAAAGTGTGAAAATAGATAAGGCCCCTGGGCCAGATGGGATTTATCCTAGGATTCTCTGGGAAGCTAGGGAGGAGATTGCAGAGCCTTTGTCCTTGATCTTTATGTCGTCATTGTCGACAGGAATAGTGCCGGAAGACTGGAGCATAGCAAATGTTGTCCCCTTGTTCAAGAAGGGGAGTAGAGACAGCCCTGGTAATTATAGACCTGTGAGCCTTACTTCGGTTGTGGGTAAAATGTTGGAAAAGGTTATAAGAGACAGGATTTATAATCATCTTGAAAAGAATAAGTTCATTAGCGATAGTCAGCACGGTTTTGTGAAGGGTAGGTCGTGCCTCACAAACCTTATTGAGTTTTTCGAGAAGTTGACCAAACAGGTGGATGAGGGTAAAGCAGTGGATGTGGTGTATATGGATTTCAGTAAGGCGTTTGATAAGGTTCCCCACAGTAGGCTATTGCAGAAAATACGGAAGTATGGGGTTGAAGGTGATTTAGAGTTTTGGATCAGAAATTGGCTAGCTGAAAGAAGACAGAGGGTGGTGGTTGATGGCAAATGTTCATCCTGGAGTTTAGTTACTAGTGGTGTACCACAAGGATCTGTTTTGGGGCCACTGCTGTTTGTCATTTTTATAAATAACCTGGATGAGGGTGTAGAAGGGTGGGTTAGTAAATTTGCAGATGACACGAAGGTCGGTGGAGTTGTGGATAGTGCCGAAGGATGTTGTAGGGTACAGAGGGACATAGATAGGCTGCAGAGCTGGGCTGAGAGATGGCAAATGGAGTTTAATGCGGAAAAGTGTGAGGTGATTCACTTTGGAAGGAGTAACAGGAATGCAGAGTACTGGGCTAATGGGAAGATTCTTGGTAGTGTAGATGAGCAGAGAGATCTTGGTGTCCAGGTACATAAATCCCTGAAAGTTGCTACCCAGGTTAACAGGGCTGTTAAGAAGGCATATGGTGTGTTAGCTTTTATTAGTAGGGGGATCGAGTTGCGGAGCCACAAGGTCATGCTGCAGCTGTACAAAACTCTGGTGAGACCGCACCTGGAGTATTGCGTGCAGTTCTGGTCACCGCATTATAGGAAGGATGTGGAAGCTTTGGAAAGGGTGCAGAGGAGATTTACTAGGATGTTGCCTGGTATGGAGGGAAGGTCTTACGAGGAAAGGCTGAGGGACTTGAGGTTGTTTTCGTTGGAGAGAAGGAGGAGGAGAGGTGACTTAATAGAGACGTATAAGATAATCAGAGGGTTAGATAGGGTGGATAGTGAGAGTCTTTTTCCTCGGATGGTGATGGCAAACACGAGGGGACATAGCTTTAAGTTGAGGGGTGATAGATATAGGACAGATGTTAGAGGTAGTTTCTTTACTCAGAGAGTAGTAGGGGCGTGGAACGCCCTGCCTGCAACAGTAGTAGACTCGCCAACTTTAAGGGCATTTAAGTGGTCATTGGATAGACATATGGATGAAAATGGAATAGTGTAGGTCAGATGGTTTCACAGGTCGGCGCAACATCGAGGGCCGAAGGGCCTGTTCTGCGCTGTAATGTTCTAATTCTAATTCTAAATCCTTTGAAGCTACTGATTATCCTCTCACATCTTGTCTGCACTACCTCTGTGGCTTAAATGTTTCTCTTTAGGTCTTGGCGATCAAACTAAATATGGCCCTCAATGGCCAGAATCAATTTCTCTCCATGGTTGATCCAGCAGGAGATATTTTCAAATGATGCAGGAAAGGATTATTTTCAGAAGCTTTCCCCTCCCTCTCCAAGTGGCCCATCCAATATCATTAAATGTGCAATACTAGAGAAAGACACATTTCAGTCTGGCGCAGATTTTCTTCACCTGTAGTTAAGAGGCCAACAATTTAGCTACTGAGCTGCCAACAGCTTGTATTATTTATAGCAACCACAAAGAATTTCTCCAAGGTACTGGAGAAAATGGTGAATTGAATTTTGTTCCAACCTGTTTAAAGCACTGCTTGGGAGGCATGATAAAACGTGTTCAGTTATACTTCAGGCTTTCAATACTAACTTACTTTCACAGTGAAATAGCCATTTCTATAAGCAGACTCATGTCTCCTATGAATTGACACTTCACCCATGCACATAATCTAAATGGAACAGCATGTTACAAGATTAAATATTTCCTTTTTTATCAGAGAAATATACACCAGAGATTATGTGAGCTCGCTTGTCCACTGCAATAGACAGTGCATATCATACTGTCATATAATTACTATCAGGCTAAAACTGCTACTGGAATGTATTTAACAATCATATAATTATATTGATAATACAACTAGAGCCCAGCAGTTCAGTACCTACACAATACATAAACTGATATTTTCCAGTAATTTTTGCTTGAATTTCTGATGAAATTATTTCACAGAGCCCCTATTTGGTCACCTCACGTGGAATAGTCAGTGGGAAGCAAGGAACATAAAGCCCAAGCTCCAGTCCATTTTTTTTTTTTACAAAGATCAAGTTGAAGCAAAAATAAAAACAGAAAATGCTGGAAATACTCAGCAGGTCTGGCAGAATCTGTGGTGAAAGGGACAGAGTTAATGGGCTGAATTTTTCAGCAACATCCAAGGTCCCACCATTGGGGTGGGAAGTAGCTGCCACTTGGGTGGGGGGGGGGGGGTGGGCAGCCAGGCCAGAAAGTGGCATCCAGCGGTAGCCGGCCAATTAACAACTAGCAGGCGGAGGTAGTGCCCCATGAGGCACAGAGGCAGCATGTGGTCATGCCATGAGAAGTGCTTGCGCCGTATTTAAAGGGCTGCCAGTAGTCTTTTACATCAATCTATTCCTAAAGAAACCTGAGTGGAGGGGCTGCTCCAGAAGACCTGTCAAAGAATGACAAAGGGAAGACCCCAGGTGCCCCCATGGTTTAGCAATGCCTCCCTCCAGGCTGCTTGGGCAAGGTAGGATGTCCTTTTTACCCAGGACAGGTGCAGGAGACACACCTGCCAGACCAAGCAAACCTGAATGGAGACGGCAGAGGAGGTCAGCAGCTGCGGGATTGTCCCCAGAACCTGGCTGCAGTGCCACAAGCGGGTGAATGACCTTGTGCGAACAGCTAAAATGAGTGCACCGCATATTGCTTTCCTTAGGGGCTGACATGTGGCTACGCACGAGGGTGAGCTTGCTACCAAAAGAACGCCAGCCCAGTCACTGGCAATGGGGCCAGGCAGCAGCCTGGTATGGCAGCCTCTCGGTGAATGGCCCCGTTCCGTCTTAGTGACTCCTTCACTGCCACTTCTGAGTGGCCACACGCAGGATGCATTCCAGTGGCACCATCATCAATGGTAAGGCTGCCACCAGCATAGGCTTTGCACGTGTCTTTGTCGGGCGACTAACAATGGTCATCTATGTTCTTGCAGGAGAAAGCAGCCCACAATGCAAAGGAAAGGGCAAAGACCAGCAGTGGCATCCCATTCCTCATAATCCTGATCCCTATGGAAGAGGAGGCACCAGAACCTGAAGGACACCATGAGGGCTGTTCCATCGCTAATGGTGAGACAGGAGTGGAAGCACGAGAGAGTGAGTGGCCGCATGAATGAGCACAAGAGAACCTCTGGCAAACACGAGGCACGGTGCTCAGGCATCCCCCATAGGTCGCATAGTGTGAAGGGAGTGATAAAATGCGCATTATCCTCTAATTAATCATCTCTCTCACGCAGGTTAAAGGCAAGAGCAGACAGCTCAAGAGACCAGGGGCAGCCGCCCACCGCTGAGGAGGAGGGAGCCTCAGACATCACACCATCACATCTTTCTCCCACACCCCTTCACTAGTGGAAATACTCTCATGTCAGTGGGTATCTATTCGCGAATAGACCGGGAATAACAATCTGGTGAGCACACCACACACACGCCCAAGCAGCTGATGGAGACTGTGACAGCTGAGGCTACCGACACTCTGAGGACTCCAAGAAGCCGGGGTGATACACAGCCCAGGCTGGTGATATGACACTGGAATTGTCAGCAAGGCGACAGATGCAGGAGCTGCAGCATGAGGTGAGGCAACATCTGGCAGAGCTTCCAGTGGCTGTGCATATCCAGGCATGGATGGTGGAGGAGTTCATCAAGGCCATGAGTGCTGCCATGTATCTGGTGTGCATGCCTTTGGCTTCCTCATTGAGAGATTGGCAACCCTCATGGACAGCCATATCCAATACACACTGGATGCCAGAGATGAGCGCGGACCTGCAATCCATCGCCAATTCATAAGCTGTGCAGCAACGGCTGGGCGAGAGGGGTGTGAGGCGCCTGGACTCACCGTCAGGTCCTGGCAATCCTCAGGTGAGCAGGAAGATATAGGTGTGCCTTGAAAGGGCAGCTGGGTGGCTGCCTGATGCATCTGGGGGCTCCTTTCAGGGTGCTCCTGGCAGGGACAGCAGCCCCTCGGCCTCTCTATCAGCGGCACCAGTGTCTCTCAGCTGCCGACGACAGAGGAGGCTCCTACACTTGTGCAGGAGGCCCTAAGTATTCCGGGTCCCTCCAGGTCTCAGGCAACCAAAGGACGATGTCAAAGCTCATCCAAAGCCACCGGGCAGCAAGGTCAGCAGCCTGCCTCCACCTCAGCTGACAGTGCAGGGGGAGCACCACACTGAAGCACACAAAAGAGTTTTAAGAAGAGCACCTAGCTGCACTTCGGGTTCACGGGTGAATATTTTTTGGAAGCGTGCAGCCGAGTAATTTTTTTGTTCGGCAATAAATGTGTGATATAGCAAGGCAAGAGGTTTCCTTGCAACTCGTGTGCAATGTCTAACTGGGAGCAAGTAAATGACCAAGGTCAATGAAGGAGGAAGCAACAGGGATGCAGAGTTGCACGGATCTGTCATTAAGGATCATGTGAATTGTGCCTGTATTAAAGCGTCTTACACGTATCTCACGGTGTCTTGCTGGTGGTCCTTGGCGTTATTCAGCATCCTGCACCTGGTCATCATCTTTATTGTCAGTGGAGGTATCACACTCCACAATATCCTGTTGTGGCCTCAGTGAGACCGTTAATGTTAAAATATGAAATATGAACCCCTAGACCAATTTAAAGAATTACACAAGATTTCAGGTTTTAAGACTTTTATTTTAACGACTAAACTAAAAGAAATTCCCATTAACTAAATAGTACTTTGTAAGTAGCTGATACCCCAAATTACAAAGAAAGGCATTTTCTTTACTTATCAAAACACTTTAAAACCGCACACCACACATATACGTTACACTGTCCTCCTTGATGACAAAATCTTTGTGGTTAGAAGTCCCAAACTCCTCCCAGTTGCAATGAGTTGGATTTTGCGATCTTTCTCAAAGTCAGTGTCCTCTTCATTCACTTCTCTGAGCACCTTTGACTTGGACGTCCATGAATAAGGGATCCTGTTGCGCTTTTACTTCTTCACAAACTTCAACTTTCAAACAGGTTCAAGACTTTGCAGCCTTTTGCTGTATCAGTCTTCTCTAAGAGCAGGTGTTTACTCGCTGTCTCTTGGCTGCCACCGCTGCTTGTCTTCCTTACAGCCTGCTTTGAGGCTGCTACCTCTGTCTTCTGTACAGCCTGTCTGCCTTCAGAAAATCTGTTAAACTTATCTGGACTCAAAAGTTAATAGCTTTGTCCTGTTCCAATATGCAAAGTTCAGAAGTCTGGTTTCACAGAGCCACCTGGACCTTCCATTGTTTCCAGGTGTTAACAGCTGCCTGATATATTTGCATCCTCAGAATCACTGACTCCTTGTGTATGAGGTTACTGGACTTCCCGGACTCCATCTTAAACTTTTAACAATCACAGTTTTTAAAACATAATCATGTTACAGAGTTCAGCATTCATAACAATCCTCATTGCTCAAATGCTCTCCCCTCTATCGCGCCAAGTTGTGTAGAGCAAAGCACACCACCACAATGTGTGAGACCCTTGCTGGGGCGTACTGAAGGGCTCCACCAAATCTATCTAGGCATCTAAACAGCAAGAAGTCTTATGGCCTGCTCGATGGTCACTCGTCTTGAGCCTTGGTATGTAGGCATTATGGCCGCTTCCCGGGAAATGAGGACACACCTGCAGGAAGTGCTTGCGGTAGTCACAGACCACTTGTACATTGATTGAGTGGAAGCCCTTCCTGTTGATGAAAGCTGTTGCCTGGTCTGTGGGAGCCTTGATGGCCACATTATTGCAGTTGATCACACACTGCACCTGGGAGAATCCAGCAATAGCCCTGAATCCTATGGCCCTCTCAGCCTTACTGTGCAGATCAGTGCGAAAGCGAATGTTCTGGCTGGCCCTCTTAAACATGGAATTGGTGACCATCTTGATGTAGCGATGAGCCACAGACTGGGAGATCCCACTCATATCGCCTGTAGATCTCTGGAATGGTCCTGAGTCACAGAAAGAATGTGAAGAAAGAGAGCTGAAGCGACTTGAGTTAACTAGGGGGCAACAGAGTAACCCCTGTGAAATTATGACCAATATGAAGCAGCGTAATTCAGGGCTGGGTACAGAATTGTTAAAACTCTCTCAACTAATCCCAAAATTCAATGAGGAAGATGTGGAAGCATTTTTTGTTCCTTTGAGAAACTGGCAAGGCAGCTAAAATGGCCAGCTCAGAACTGGCCTCTTTTACAACAAAGCAAGCTAACTGGAAAAGCCCATGAGGTTTATTCCCTGTTGCCAGATGAGAGTTCATCAAATTATGAACTGACAAAAATTGCTATCCTCAGGGCATATGAATTAGTACCCGAAGCCTATCGCCAAAAGTTTAGAACCCTCAAAAAGCAAGCTAATCAAACTTGTCTGGAGTTTGAAAGAAGTAAGCAGCTGACTTTTGACCAGTTGCTGAGGGCTCTTACAAGTACAGCTCAGCTATGAGAATCTCAGAGAAGTAATTCTGTTAGAGGAATTTAAACACTCTCTCCCACTCCCCATAAAGACCCATGTAAAGGAGCAGAGGGTTGAGAGAGCCCGGCAAGCGGCCGTCATGGCCAATGAGTTTGCTTTAATTTATAAGTTGGTTTCCCAAGGGAGAACCTTTCCTAGTCACCCCCACAAATCTAAAGAGGTCAAAGGATGGGAAGGTGACAGGAGCCCAAGCAGTCCTGGGAGAGAAAGAAAAGCAGGAAACATAGGGGATCCTCCGCTAGCCAAAAGGGAAGGCGCTGTGAGCAGGACTGAGACCTGGAGACCTGTGTTCTTCCATTGTAATAAGACAGGTCATCAAAAAGCTGACTGTTGGAAACTAAAGGGAAAACCTGTAGAGTTAATCAGGGCACATCCGCTCAGTGAAGAAGGAATCCTGAAGGACAGCACAACAGAGCAATCTGTAGCTTTAACTGCAGTAAGAGTGCAACCCAGGAAGTTTACTACTGCAAGGGCAGGAAAAGTTAATAGGCTTACTGAAGGCTATCCGGGCTTTGTGTTTGAAGGGAAAGTAACTCCATACCCCTTGAGTGGGACAAGCAAGCCCACAGTAATGCTCAGGGACACTGGGGCCACTAGATCCCTTTTGCCCAGAGAGGGCAGTGAACACCAGAATGCCACGAATGGTATTGGAGGGCAGTGTATGCCTGTACCTGTACACCGGGTGCACCTGGAGTGCAAACTAGTTTCGGAACCGATGACCATAGGGATTGTCCCTATTTTGCCTGTGGACGGGGTTGACCTAATCCTAGGTAATGATCTGGTGGGGTGAAGGTGGTAGCCCTCCCCCCAGTGGTGAAAGAGAGACCACAGGAGGTCAGAGAGACAGGGCAGCGGCAGGAGATGGTCCCCTGCAGTTTCCCTGAATGTGTAATGAATCGGGCCATGATCAAACCAGCTCCCCCAGAGGAGACTGAATTAGCACTGCAGGCAGATGGCCATGAGATCTGTCTGTCTGAAACTTTTTCGGGAAAGTTAGAAGACCTAGGGAATGAATTAAATAAATTTTCCCTAGCTTAGGTTCAGCGAGCTGACCCAGTATTGCGAGAATTAGCATAGGCTGCCTAGTCTGAAATTGAAGCAGAGGGAGTCCCTGATTGCTACAATTTAAAGAATGAGGTACTGATGAGGAAATGGAGTTCTCCTCACAGACGTGAGCAAGGAGTGGATAGTAGTTCACCAGTTAATGGTGTCGCAGAGGTACCGGAGAGAAATATTAAGAAGGGCCCACGAGACCACAGTGGCTGTACATGCAGGTATACAAAAGACCAAAGCCCACATAAGACAACAAGTTTGACTGGCCAAAACTTCACAAAGACATGGTGGAGTACTGCAGGAGTTTCCACATGTGCCAGGTTGAGGGGAAACCCCAACCTACAGTGAAAACTGTACCCCTAAGTCCTGCACTAGTGTTAGGAGGACCCTCCAGCAGAGGGCTGGTGAACTGTAAGGGACCCCGCCGTAAACAAAAGGGGACAGGCAGGCACAAGGCTGGCAAAAGGTTAGAAAGGGAAGGGGAAAAAGGCGACCAAGAGGGCAGGTTAAAGGAAGTCTGGGAGGAATCCTGGATAAAAACCCCTACTGTCTGGTCAGCCAACCCCAAAAAATTTGAAAAGTTAGACCCCACATCCTCCTATGTAAATGTAGACACAAGAAGCACTGCACCAGAGTTGCTAACAGGATTGACAGGTACCTGCAGAGACAAAGAAAGACCTCTAGGGGGCACAGAAATTGTGAGGATGATGCCTCATCTCGTCGAAGTGCCAGAGGGGAGTGCAGTAGAGTCTGTACAAATACCTGCAGGCAGCAGTGTCTCAGAGGACAAAGTGGAGATTAGCAAAGAATCCTCCCCCACAGTCAGAAAAAAAGAGAACCACCATCCCCTGAAGTCAAAAGCCTTTGCATGACTCAGCAAAGCACTGAAAGAGAGTTCAGGATAGACCCAACCACTACTGACTCTCCTGAAAGAAAAAAAAATTCCAACTTCGGGCTAATTAAATCTAACCCCCCCCCCTCCCCCGACCCCCGCCTTTGCAGACCTCAACAGGAACAAAGACCCTAGGCAGTAATGGAAATGGGCAAACTGAAGATAAACCTCCCCAAAGAACATGTTTATTGGGATGCCAAAAGTGGGTAGTTAAAATAGCACTAGCACCAAGAAAAGACAGGCTGTAATAAGTTTGAGGATTTATGCATGAATGAATGAGGCTGTCAAAAGAAGCAACAGAGGAAATAGTAGAAGGTCTGACCATCATTTTCCAGTCCTCACTGGACACAGGTGTGGTGCTGGAGGATTGGAGAATTGCTAACATTGTACCTCTGTTTAAAAAGGGAGCGAAGGATAGACCGAATAATTACAGGCCAGTCAGTCTACCCTCAGTAGTGGGCAACCTATTGGAATCTATTCTGAGAGACAGGACAAATTTTCACTTAGAAAAGCATAGGTTAATCAAGGACAGTCAACATGGATTTGTTAAGGAAAGATCTTGTTTGACCAACTTGATCAAATTTTTTGAAGAAGCAAGGAAGACAGATGAGGGTAGTGCAGTTGATGTGGTCTACATGGATTTAAGCAAGGCTTTTGGCAAGGTCCCACTTGGCAGACTGGTTCAAAAATAAAATTCCATGGGATCCAGGGAAATGCAGCAAGGTAGATACAAAATTGGCTCAGTGGCAGGAAACAAAGGGTAATTGTTCACGGCTGTTTTAGCGACTGGAGGGCTGTTTCCAGTGGCATTCCGCAGGGCTCAGTACTGGGTCCCCTGCTTTTTGTGGTGTATATTACCGATTTGGACATAAATGTAGGGGCATGATCAAGAAGTTTGCGGACGACACAAAGATTGGCCATGTGGTAGATAGCGAGGAGAATAGCTATCGACTACAGGAAGATATTGATGGTCTGGTCAGATGGGTAGAAAAGTGGCAAATGGAATTCAACTTGGAGAAGTGTGAGGTGATGCATTTGGGGAGGTCAAAGGAATACACGATTAATGAGAAAATACTGAGAAGTGTAGAGGAAGTAAGGGACCTTGGAGTGAATGTCCACAGATCCCTGAAGGTAGCAGGACAGGTCGATAGGGTGGTTAAGAAGGCATATGGAATCCTTTCCTGTATTGGCCGAGGTACAGAATACAAGAGCAGGGAGGTTATGCTGGAACTGTATACCTCATTGGTTAGGCCACAACTTGAGTACTGTGTGCAGTTCCGGTCACCTCATTACAAAAAGGATGTAATTGCACTAGAGAGGGTAGAGAGGAGATTTACAAGGTTGTTGCCAGGACTGGAAAAATGCAGCTATGAGGAAATATTGGAAAGGCTGTGGTTGTTCTCCTTGGAACAAAGGCTGAGGGGAGATCTGATTGAAATGTACAAAATTTTGAGGGGCCTGGATAGAGTGGAGGTGAAGGGTTTATTCACCTTAGCAGAGAGGTCAGTGACAAGGGGGATTTAAAGTGATTGATAGAAAAATTAGAGGGGGGGGATGAGGAAAAACCTTTTCACCCAGAGGGTGGTAGGGGTCTGGAACTCAATGCCTGAAAGGGTAGTTGAGGCAGAGACCCTCAACTCATTCAAAAGGAGTCTGGATATGCACCTCGAGTGCCGTAAACTGCAGGGCTATGGACCAAATGCTGCAAGGTGGGATTAGAATAGGTGGATTGTTTTTCAGCCAGCACAGACACGATGGGCCAAGTGGCCTCTTTCTGTGCCTTAAGCTTTCTATAATTTCTATGATCCAAGTGAATGAATGAGAGAGAGACACACATGCTTTTTTTCCTGCATCTTATATTTTCTCTCTTGACCCTTTTTAATGAAACGCGCTTTTCTCAAATCGCATTTCGTTCCACTAGTTGAGGAGGTGTCATGCAGACCCCCCCACCTGCCAAGAATGAGGCATTTAATTTTGCCATATGAACATTGATTTTAAACTGTTGCTGGAGCAAGGAAATTACTTGTTAAACAGATCAGCTGCAGCTGGAAAAAATATTTGCATACTAACAGACAGTGCTTGGAGGGACAAACAGGCTATTCCCTGCTCCAATTTAACCCACAATGGACTTTGAGCACCAGGTACTGTGTGTAAGAAGAGACATTCCAGGGTTGGCTAAGACAAGAGAATCCACAAACAGATGTGGTTAGACCAGCTAGTCACATGACTAACCTGCTTGGCAACCTGGGTTTTTCTGAATTGTACAAAGAGTTTGAACTGAGAAAGACTGTTTGCTCCTGGAGTGAGAAGACCTCTCCTGTCTGCTTCCATCTCTTTATCACAATCCTCTGGACCCACTGAGGACACGTGAACCTCAAGAGAGAAAAGTCTCCTACATCGAACAAGGTTTAATAAGAATACTGGGCTCCAACGAAAAGCAAGACCTACCTACAATCAAGGACATTACAGTAAGCTCAAAGAACAGTAACCAAAACTATCTTCAGATATTGCCTCAGACTTTTCCACTATATTTATTCTCCTCTTTTCTGTCTCTATCTGCATGTGTGTATCGTGTATGCATGCTAGCGTGGGCATGTTGCGTATCCGTAGGCAGTAACCGGATTAGAGTTTTAAGTTTAATAAAGTTCAACCTTTTTTCTTTAAACCTAAGAAAACCTGTTTGGCTAGTTTCTTTGCCTTATAATTGGAAGATAGTGAACAAGGATTCATTAAGAGGGAGCCAAAAAGAAAACGGTGTGTTAAAATTAAACCCTGTTACGATAAGACCAGGTGAAGGTTGAGAGGGAACCCTAGACCCATTTCTCACCTGGTCGTACCAAAGTTCAGCCAGATGGTGGTGGCTGGAGACAGGTTTGGGCCTGTGTTAAAGGAAGAAGCAGAGAGCCCTAAGATTGTCCTGATGGGGGAAGGAAGTGTAGAGAGATTGGACATCCATGGTGAAAAGGAGACGGTTAGAAAATGGAAACGGTTAAAAATGATGAAGGGCATCGGAAGAGTCATGGAGGTAGGTGGAAAGAGACCGGACAAGAGTTGAAATAGGAAGCAATATGTTCATTGGGCAGGAACAGGCTGAAACCATGGGTCTACCAGGGCAGTCCTGTTTGTGAATTTTGGGAAGAAGGTAGAAGCCATCTGTACAGGGTTGGGCAACTATGAGTTTGGAAGCCATAGACAGAAGATCTCTAGAGGAGATGAGGTCAGTAACAGTCCTGGAATTAAGGGCTTGATCTCCAGTGGTGGGGTCATGGTCCAGGGAGGTAGCAGTAAGTGTCAGAGAGTTGGTGTTTGGCCTCTGCTAAGTAGAGATCACTATGCCAGACACCAGCCCCACCCTTGTCAGCAGATTTGATGACACTGTTAGGTTTGCACCTGAGGGAACAGAATGCTGCAAGTTCAGAGGGAAATAGGTTACAGTGAGTGAGAGGAGCAGAGAGATTGAGACAGCCTCATATAGATATCCTTGAGCCTGCTCCATCATTCAATACGATCATGGCTGATCATCCACTTCAATGCCTTTTTCCCACACTATCCTCATATCCCCTAATGTTGTTTGTATTTAGAAATCTGCCAATCTCTAGAGAATACAGGCCCAGTTTCCCCAATCTCTCTTCATAGGACAGTCCCGCCATTCCATTTGTTTTGGTGTCAGGGAACAAGTCACAGAAATTTGGGAGAGATTTTTCTGCCCATTTATCCATATCTCAAGTAGAACTAACTTGTTGGTTTTAAAACATATTACTCCATTTAAACTAATAAACACAACAGCATTGTTCCTGTTTGAAGTATGAGATAGCAGTTTTTTCCATCACAGCATTCTGCTATGGAATGATGGTAAGCAGATGTGATCCTTTCTCTCTTCTAAGTTTTTAAGTTTAGCTATTGTGCTGGATGGAGGAATTTTGCTGAAATCGCATGCTTTCTTGTAGGCAAAAAGGAAAATTAGCACAATGATGTTGATTTAGTGAACTGAAGTGCAGTACTGTTGGAGGCCACTCACATGGCCTCTTCACTACTGGAAGAGTATGGACTAATTGCACTTTTAAGGCAAAGCAGAGGGCAAAGTAAGCAATTTCAGACCCTCTTTAAAAACACAAAATGTGTGTTATGTGAGATTTTGATTTAGCGTTGAGTTGCTTTTGATGGGCATATCAATCAGAATTGTGTTACTGACACCAGGAGCTATTTATAATAAAATAAACATCCATAGTTCTTCCACAGTTGCAGAACTGAGAGTTCTGGAAATATTTTATAGTCAGAAAATTCTCACACTCAATTCTTACTATCTCAAACTCACTGAACCAGTGTATAGTAACTGTCATCACAGCTTCTTTACAGCTTTCAGAAAGTTATAACAGTGTACTAGGGAATGAGTAGTTCAACCTCTAAATGGCGCATAAGATGAGGTTTTATAGAGCGGTTGTGCAGCCTGTTAATTACCTGGAAACCCCAGGAGCAAGGGATTGGACTGCATGTGTTGAAACGGATTCAAGAATCAGAGCTGCAGCAAATGTTTCATGCTAAGTTCATCAGTAAACAGTTTAGCCATTAGTAAACATGCAGCTACAGTTGAACTAGCCTGAGATCAATAGAGTAAACGAACAAACTGAAATGGTTATTAAGCTTGAAAGAAACTCTGAGGGTAGCAAGGGCACCAAATGTACTGTGGGTGGGGGACTTCACTAAGAGTCGCTTGATAGCACCTCGACTGACCAAGCTGGCTGAATACTGAAGGACATAGCTGCTAGACTAGGCCTGCACAAGGTGGTTAGAGTACAAACACGAGGGAAAAGCCTACTTGACCTCACCCTCAACAATCTACCTATCAAAGATGCATTTGTCCTTGACAGTATTAGTAGGAGTGACCACCAAACAGTCCTTTTGGAGTAAAGTCCCATCTTCACACTGAGGACACCCTCCATCGTGTTGTGTGGCACCACCACCATGCAAATGGGATAGATTCAGAACAAATCTAGCAGCTCAGAACTGGGCATCCATGAGGTACTGTGGGCTATCAGCCTAGGCCCAAACATCGTCAACTGCATCATCAATGACCTTCCCTCCGTCATACCATCAAAGGTAGGGATGTTTGCTGATGATTGCAGACTGTTCAGTTTGATTCGCAATTCCTCAGATGATGAAGCTGTCCACGGCTGCGTGCACCAAAACCTGAACAACATTGAGGCTTAGGTTGATAAGTGATAAGTAACATTTGTACCACACAAGTGCCAGGCAGAGAGTGTCTAAATACCTGCCCTTGATATTGAATAGTGTCGCCAACGCTGAATCCCCCACCACCAACATCCTGGGGGCCTGGGGGTTACCATTGACCAGAAACTTAACAGGACCAGCCACATAAATACCATGGCTACAAGCGACTGGGTATTCTGCACCGAGTAACCCACCTCCTGTCTCCCCAATGCCTGTCCGCCATCTACAAGGCACAAATCAGGAGTGTGATGGACACTCCACACTTGCCTGGATGGGTGCAGTTCCAACAACACTCAAGAAGCTCGATACCATCCAGGGCAAAGCAGCCCACTTAATTGGCACCCCATCCACCACTTTAAACATTCACTCCCTCCACTACTGGTGCACAGTGGCTGCAGTGTGTACCTTAAGTCGACAAGATGCACTGCAGCAACTCATCAAGACTTCTTCAACAGCACATTCCACCTAGAAGGGCAAGGGCAGAAAACGCATGGGAACACCACCTCCTGCAAGTTCCCATCCAATTCACACACCATCCTGACTTGAAAATACATTGCCGTTCCTTCACTGTTGCAGGGGCAAAATCCTGGAACTACCTCCCTAACAGCACTGTGGCTGTACCTACAACACATGGAATGCAGCAGTTCAGCATCATCTTCTCAAGGGCAATTAGGGATTAGGGATGACGCACTCATCCTATGAATTCATAAAAGCTTGTAATATCACTGAAATTAAAATAAATGGATTAACATTTATTAAAATGGCATAAAGCGGAATTTCAGTCAAATGTGCTAAACATGTGTTTTCGCAACCTACATCATTGGTACAAATGTTGCCTCATAACCTTCCTCTCACGATGATTGTGCCTATAACTGGTTAAAGCTATTTTGTGTTATTTAAGAATTACATGAAAGGAACGTAACACATTCAGCTTTCTTGCTTACTCCACTGGCATTAAAACAGGATATTTCATTTGTCTCCAATCGGATTATTAGTTAGGGGTAGGAAACTTTCTCCAGAGCAGCTTTGTATAAACAACTTTTAATTATCACAATCTTTACAGACAGGAAAATTGAGTGCTCTGAGCTCCTAGAATGAATATCTACTTTACACGAGTTACATTATGCAGTTGCTTAATCCTTTAAGTACTGAATTACCTTTTCTGTATTCATGTTCATTGGAGTGGAGTCAAGCTAAAAGCAACTCTGAAAAGATCATATCACTTAATTTCTCTTAACCATGAATATAGCTCAGTCACTTAAATTTGCTCAACTCCTTTACACCATAATTACTTTATAAAATCACTTCATAAAGCTTAATGGAACAATTTTAAAGGGGGTGCAAGAACTGTGGTTGCCTTTGCACAAATCTTTGAATGTGGTTGGACAGGTTAACAAAGCAGTTAACCAAGAATATGGAATCCTAGGCTTTATAAATAGAGGCATGGGGGAAAATTTGGATTAGGCCTGAAAGCAGGCATGGGATGGCAGTGCATCACTAACCCATGCCCAGTCGTTCCAATGCAGGCAAGCTTTATGCTGCCGGCTCATTAACACGATTGCAGTGTATGGCAGCGCTAAGCGTGCTATTGACTGGCTGCATGCCTGAGCGGTGGTGTAAAATTGTGAGAGGCTAGCACGAGTTGAAGCTATCCTGGGCTACTTAAAACCAGCCTGCCCCTCTTAAAGGGGAGACGCATTTTGGTGGAGTAGGTGCATTAATTGCAGAAGTGACTTTGAATTGGGAAAGATACAGGAAGGACATAATATGGCGGGAGCAGCTCTCCAAGGTTGTCGGACGCAGCAGTCCTTAGTGCAGGTGGTCAACAGGACGAAAGAGGCCTCTATCCACAGGGGGCCAGGAAAGCCTCCAGACTAATTTTCAGAAGGCAATGGGAGCAAATAGCCACGCAGGTGAATGCTAGGACTGTAGCCCCAAGGACTTGGTTGCAGTGCCGCAAGAAGCTTTGGCTAGTGAATGCATCTTCAAATCCCACAATCCACCAACTGGACCACTAGCCTCACACATTGCTCAATACACCACACCCCCATCACTCACCAACCAATAATCTCCAATCACGACTCATACCTACTTCACTTTTGTAGCTTCACCTCACCCTCACACACTTAGCACTGCTGCAAGCCTCTCACACATATCTCACAACTTGTACGCACTGCCCAGCTATTCAACCAAGACAACCACATCACCCAAACACAATGCACCACACTCACAGACACACTTCCCTCTCTTGCAAGACAAGTTGCAAGGGGAATGGAATTGAAAAGTAGGGATGTTTTGCTACAGTTGTATAGGGTATTGGAGCACTGTGTACAGTTTTGGTCTCCTTATTTAAGAAAGGATATAAATGTGTTAGAGGCAGTTCAGAGAAGGTTCACTCGACTGAACCTGTGATGGGGGGGGTTATCTTATGAAGAAAGGTTGAACAGGTTGGGTCTGTATCCATTGGATGTTGAAAGGATGTTTCCCCTTGTGAGAGAAACTAGGGGGTGAATTTTACGGACCCCCCCAACATCAGGGGTCATGGCCGGGGGGGCTGGAAAATGCCTCCAGGAGAGGCCCGCTGTGGGCCACGACGCCGGGAAGGGCAGGCTCCATATTGCCAGTGGCAGCAAGGCCTCGTGGAGGCCCCCTGCCGCTCAGCAGCGGGATCAAAATTTAAATCCGTTAATTTAATAAAATAAATGAATTGATTACTTACCCGCTGTCCATCCCAGTGTGATATTGGTGTCGGTGGCCGACACTCCCGCGCCTTCAGATCCCCGTCCAGGACCCCGAGGTGAAACACTGATGGGGAGCGGGGAGTAGGTACGTTTTTCAGTGCGGAGTAGGTGGGGGGGGGGGGGGGGTGGGTGTGGTGGTGGGGGGGGTGATGGGGAATGGGATCAAACTAATCTGATTGGTGTAGAGGATGGTCTGAAGGGGTGAAGTTAAAAGTTTATGAACTTTGGTGGGGCGGGGGGAAGGTCAAGTACACAGGTTAAGTATTTTGGGGGTAGAGGGCAAAGAATAAGTTGTATGGTTATTGGGGTGGTGGGGAGAGGGGCTAGAAACATTTATTTAAGTTTCTGAATAAATTTTAACTCACTATCTCTTCAAAAATTTAAATTAAACGGAAGGGCTCGAAGCCCTTTAAAAATGGCACGCGCCTGTGCAGTAGCGCCTGGTGCCATTACCGGGGACGGACTACCTGCACCCTCCACCCTCCACGTCATCGGGGGCCCCCAAGATCGACGGCGAACATGTAACATGCAGCCCTAGAACTAGGGGACACAGTTTAAAAATAAGGGGTCATCCATTTAAAACAGAGATGAGAAAAAAACATCTTCTCTCAGAGGGTTGTGAGTCTTTGGAATGGCGGAGCAAGCTCGAAGTAGCCGAATGGCTTACTCTTGCTCCTGATACATATGTTCGTACATTCATATGAAATAGCACATCACCAGCTGGTGACGGGCATGTCCTCACTCCAATGGAGGAGATGGTGCTGCACTTATGAGGTACAGTCGTTACTGAGGTTAGTGGTGGGGTTGAAAGGATCAAAGATGACATGGTGTTTCTACCTAATCCTCCTTCTCACATCCCACTTCCCATTCATCTCACAGACTCTTGTGATTCCTAAGTTGCAGATGGCATAAACATACACCTCTTTCTTCCCTCCCACCTCTGGGTGGTACATGGGGGTTAAAACACTGTCCGTTCACATCTGGAATCTGGATTTGAGTCTAGCTCTGAATGTTGGGATGAGTTTCAGCCGTCTCAGTACAGACACAACCACGTGGAGGGGGGGGGGGGGGGGGGATGTCCGTTGCCGGCAATGGTGTCAGCCGCCTGTCAGCAGGCACTGGTGCCATTTTTAGAGGGCAGCCAGCCCTGTCGGCATATTTAAACTTTTAAAAATATAGCTCCAAAATTTATCAAATATCAAATAACACCCCTTTCCCACCCCCCAATAACAAATTTGCCCTTTGCCCCGAACACTGACTTTTTCAATCTGACCTTCCCCTACCCCCCAGACTGCGCAAAGTTTAAAATTCACCCCTTCCCACCATTCCCTACACCCACTACGTTTATTTGACCCCATTCCCCCACCACCGCACTGAAAATCTTAACTCCTCCCCCCTCCCCACCAGTGTCACGCCGGCTTTCCCCGGACGGGGAATTGAAGGCGCGGCAGTGACGGCCGCAGCGCCGAAGATTGTGGCGGGTCCGGAAGATTCCAAGTAAGTTTATTTAAATTTATTCAAGTCATTCATTTAAATTTAAATATTTGGATTCAGTTCTCATCGCCCAGCGGCAGGGGGACACCAAGGAGCCTCGTCGCCACCGGGAGGATCAGGCCGAGCCCTCCCAGCATCAGCCTCCATGGTGGGCCACTGCCGGACCCATATTCCGGCCCCCCCCACCCCCCCCACCGTGGAGTCCGTCATCATTGACTTGATAAAATCCAGCCCAATGTATCACTTGTTGACACTAAATGACTGAAATGTTGGCACAAATTCTCATTCATTCTGGTTTCATCAGAACATAATAGTCACGGGCAAGAAAAGGACATTGAACCCATCAAAGTTCCTTAAGAATTGAATACAGTACTCTGAGTGTAGTCTGACCAACGTATTATAAAGCATTATCATAACCTCTGTAAACTTCTACTCGATTAGTCTGCCTGCATACCCAATATTTTTTATTTTGCTTTTTAAAATGGCTTTACTACATTGTCTAGACTGGAATGATGGAATGAGTTTGAGCAGTCTCAAAGCAGACATAAGTTCAAAGCTCAAAAATTTATCACAGGTTGACACTAAATAACCGAAATGTTGGAACAGCTTCCCTGAAAGTGATGTGTGTATGACTGCTCCCAAGTGCCTTTCTAAGTTTCCCTTTGTTCATTCTAAACCATTCATTACAAACTTATATCACATTCCTTTTTGCCAATGCAAAATTTACTTTGCCATAGATCTGGCCAATTGCAGAACTAATCTAAACCCTCTGCAAATCTTTAAATGTATCCTCTGGCTCCACTGCTCTCTTTTTTCTTCTACCATCTGCAAATCTGACAAGTTTACAATGAGTTTCAACAATAGCCAAGATGTTTGACTGGATTATTTATGTATTCCCTCGTAGTTGAACTCTTTGACACAAGGGGGCATCTTTGACTTTGAGAGTGAATTAGCTTCCTGTTTTACTTTGCTGCTGATTTTTATTTCCATTGGGGTTATTCGGGAGAGATGTAAAATGGACGGCTGATTTACCAGCATCTGTTTTACACAATCGCACAGGATCTAGCCCAATAGTAATTTTACTTTTATTTGTTCAGCCAGCATTTATTGCCCATCCCTAATTGCCCTCGAGAAGGTGGTGGTGAGCTGCCTTCTTGAACCGCTGCAGTCCATGTGAGGTAGGTACACCCACAGTGCTATTAGGAAGGGAGTTCCAGGATTTTGACCCAGTGACAGTGAAGGAACCGCAATATAGTTCCAAGTCAGGATAGTGTGTGGCTTGGGGGGAAACTTTCAGGGTGGTGATGTTCCCTTGCATTTGCTGCCCTTGTCCTTCTAAGTGGTACTGGCCACAGATTTGGAATGTGCTGTCTGAGGAGCCTTGGTGAGTTGCTACAGTGCATCTTGTAGATGGTACTCACTGCTGCCACTGTGTATCAGTGGCGAAGGGAGTGAATGTTGAAGGTGGTGGATGAGGTGCCAATCAAGCAGGCTGCTTGTCCTGGATGGTGTTGGGCTTCTTGAGTGTTGTTGGAGCTGCACCCATCCAGGCAAGTGGAGAGTATTCCATCACACTCCTGATTTGTACCTTGTAGATGATGGACAGGCACTGGGGAGACAGATGGCGAGTTACTCGCCGCAGAATTCCTAGACCCTGACCTGCTATTGCAGCCACAGCATTTATATGGCTGGTCCAGTTCAGTTTCCAGTCAATGGTAACCCCCAGCATGTTGATAGTGTCAGCGATGGTAATGCCATTGAACAGAAAAGGGAGATGGTTAGATTCTCTCTTGTTGGAGATGGTCATTGCCTGGCACTTGTGTGGCGTGAATGTTACTTGCCACTTATCAGCCCAAGCCTGGATGTTGTCTAGGTCTTGCTGCATCTGGACATGGACTGTTTCAGTATCTGAGGAGTCGTAAATTTTGCAATGATCAAAAAAATCCCCCTTTCTGACCTTTTGATGGAGGGACAGTCATTAATAAAGCAGCTGAAGATGGTTGAGCCTAGGACACTACCCTGAGGAACTCCTGCGGTGATGACCTGGGACTGAGATGATTGGCCTCCAACAGCCACAACCAACTTCCTTCATGCTACGTATGTTGCCAACCAGCAAAGAGTTTTCCCCCGGTTCCCATTAACTCCAGTTTTGCTAGGGCTCCTTGATGCCATACTTGGTTAAATGCTGCCTTGATCTCAAGGGCAGTCACTCTCACCTCACCTCTTGAGCCCATGTTTGGGCCAAGGCTGTAATGAGGTCAGAAGCTCAGTGGTCCTGGCAGAACCCAAACTGAGCATCAATGAGTAAGTTACTGCTGAACAAGTGCCACTTGGTAGCACTGTTGACGACCCCTTCCATCACTTTGCTGATGATCGAGAGTGATAGGGCGGTAATTGGCCAGGTTGGATTTGTCCTACTTTTTGTGGACAGGACATACCTGGCCAATTTTCCACATTGCTGGGTAGATGCCAGTGTTGTAGCTGTACTGGAACAGCTTGGCTAGGGCCGTGTCTAGTTCTGGAGCACAAGTCTTCAGTACTATTGCTGGAATGTTGTCAGCACCCAAAGCCTTTGCAGTATCTTCAGTGCCTTCAGTCGTTTCTTGATATCCCGTGGAGTGAATCGGATTGGCTGACGTCTGGCATCTGTGATGCTGGGGACCTCAGGAGGAGGCTGAGATGGATCATCCACTTGGCACTTCTGGCGGAAGATGGATGCAAATGCTTTAGCCTTGTTTTTTATCATTGATGTGTTGGGCTCCCCCGTCATTGAGAACGGGGATATTTGCGGAGCTTCCTCCTCCTCCTTCTGTTAGTTGTTTAATTGTCCACCACCATTCAAGACTGCTTGTGGCAGCACTGCAGAGCCTAGATCTGATTCCGCTGTTTGGCATGCAAGTAGTCCTGTGTTGTAGCTTCATCAAGCTGACAACTCATTTTGATGTATGCCTGGTGCTGCTCCTGGCATGCCCTCCTGCACTCTTCATTGAACCAAGGTTGGTCCCCAGCTTGATGGTAATAGTAGAGTGGGGAATATGCCAGGCCACAAGGTTACAGATTGTGGTTGAATACAATTCTGCTGCTACTGATGGCCCACAGCACCTCACGGATGCCAAGTTTTGAGTCGCTGAATCTGTTCAAAATCTATCTCATTTATAGCAAGGTTCTAGTGCCACACAACACGATGGTGGGTATCCTCAATGTGAAGACAGGACTTCATCTCTACAAGGACTGCGCGATGATCACTCCTACCTATACTTTCATGGACAGATGCATCTGCAATAGGCAGATTGGCGAAGTCAAGGTCAAGTAGGTTTTTCCCTCTTGTTGGTTCCCTCACCATCTGCCACATACCCAGTCTAGCAGCTATGTTTTTTAGGACTCAGCCAGCTCGGTCAGTAGTGGTGCGATCGAGCCACTCTTGGTGATGGACATTGAAGTTCCACACCCAGAGTACATTCTGTGTGCCTTTTGTTACCCTCAGTGCTTCTTCCAATTGGTGTTCAACATGGAGGAGTACTAATTCATCAGCTGAGGGAGGGCAGTAGGTGGTAATCAGCAGGAGGTTTCCTTGCCCATTTTTGACCTGATGCCATGAGACTTCATAGTGTCTGGAGTCAATGTTGAGGACTCCCAGGGCAACTCCCTCCTGACTGTATACCACTGTGCCGCCACCTCTGCTGGCTCTGTCCTGCCAGTGGGACAGGACATACCCAAGGATGGTGATGGTGGTGTCTGGGACATTGTCTGTAATGTATGATTCCATGAGTGTGATTATGTCAGGCTATTGCTAGACTAGTCCGTGGGACAGCTCTCCCAATTTTGACACAAGCCCCTAGATGTTAGTAAGGAGGACTTTGCAGTGTCGATAGGGCTAGGTTTGCCATTGTCGTTTCCAGTGCCGAGGTCGATGCTGGGTGTTCATTCCTTTTCTTAGACTTCGTGGAGGTTTGATGCAACTGAATGGCTTGCTAGACCATTTCAGAGGGCATTTAAGAGTCAACCACATTGCTGTGAATCTGGAGTCACGTAGGCCAGACCAGGTAAGGACGGCAGATTTCCTTTCCTAAAGGGCAGATGGATTTTCACAACAATTGACAATAGTTTCATAGTCACTATTAGACTAGCTTTTTCATTCCAGATTTATTACCTGAATTCAAATTTCACCCTCTGCCATGGTAGGATTTGAACCCATGTCCCCACAGCATTGGCCTGGGCTTGTGTATTACTAGTCCAGTGACAACATCACTCCACCATGCCCCATGTTAACTTTAACAACACTGCTTAAAAACCTGCAAGTACCTGTTATAGAGGCTGATATTCCCCAGAATGGTATTCAGCTGTCTGTCCAGTAGTGCCACTGAGAGGCCCAGCCTCATTTGTAGCATCCCGAAAGGTTGTGGCCAGAAACAAGGACTTCCTAATACCAGGGGGTCCAGCCAGCATCAGGAAGGTAGATTCCGGATCTGCAGTGGGGAGTAAGGGTTGGCTTGCTCCTTCTGGCCCGGGTGCCAACTGATGCTGGTCAGAGTGTGCAAGGTCCAAGATGGCAACTGTGGGCCTATTGACGTCAATTTACATTTTAAATGGACCTAGCACCTGATGTCAAGGGCTGCTGTAGCTATTTTGCAGTAGGTCCCCTTAACAGTACTGGGGCCACAGTGACAAAAGGACAGGAGTCATTACCAATCATTTTCAGGGCACTACTATCCCCTCTCCAGCAGGCAGATAGGACTGAAAGCTCAGCCCATAAATAACAAGTCATTGTCATTGAATTCATTTTCAGGGCAGAGTGAGATTATCAAAAACATTTGATTGGCTTCAACCAGGAAATTCTTCTTGGTCCATTAATAAAATATACTTAAAACTGTAGCTTAAGGAAGAAAGATTGCAAGTTAAAATGTTATTCAGAGGGAAGAAAAAACCATTTGGACTAGTTAGCCAAAACACATCAAAGCACCCCACAGGAGCGGGCTGGTGGGCCATAAAATTGAGTGGGAGGCTGGGGGGGGGACGGGGAGGGGGGACAGGGAGGGGGGAGGTGGGGTGTGTGATGCCCCTGCTGCAATTTTACATGGGGCAGCTGCTGCGAGAAACAGCCCGCCCACCACAGGCCAAAAAAGGCCCTTAAGTGGCCAATTAACTGCCATTGAAGGGCCTCCTCCCGCCGCTGCTGATATTTTATCAGTGGCGGCTGGGCGGCAAAGGCCCGAATGCTGCCAGGTAAAACCTGGTGGCCTTCTTGCAGGCCGGGCTCCTCTTGCTTGGGCACCCTGTGCTCCACAGAGGGCCCCCCCCCCCCCCACCATGGCCCAACCACCCCCACTGCACAGCACTCTCCCCTACACCCCCCATCACCACAACTGACCCCACTTGCCTCGTCGGGACCCAGCTGATTTTTTGGGCCTCGCCAGGGACACTTACCTTCTTTCCGGGGCCGGGGTTCCTCTTCCTCCTGTTGACTGGGTGCAGTGCCAGCAGGGGCCACTGCTGCTGCTGGGACTGACAGCTGCCTGCCTGCTGATTGGCCGGCTGCTGCATTAGGCGGGACTTCCTGCCTCAGAGAGTTGGAAGTCCTGCCCAATGCCAATTAAGAGCCTGGGGACATTAGATCCCAGTGCAACGCCTCAGGCCCAACATAAAATTCCAGCCCAAAAATGAGAGGCAAATACTTCCTTTTTCTGACTAGCTACCTTGTTGCTTTTTATGTTTCCATATGCCTTGGCACCATTAAGAGCGGGTTATTGATCTGTAGTTATTGGGGTTCAATTCTGATCCCAACTGAGAGGTTATACCTATCAGGGAAGGTTGAACAGGTTGGGGTCTCTTTTCCCTAGAAAACAGAAGGCTGAGGGGTGACCTTGTCTTTAAGATTATGAAAGGGTTTGACAGGGTAGACATAGAGAAGATGTTTCCACGTGTGGAGAAGACCAGAACTGAAGTCCATAAACATTAGATAGAAACTAAAAAATCCAATAGGGATTTCAGGAGAAACCACTTTACCCAGAGAGTAGTTAGAATGTGGAACTCAATACCAAATGGAGCATACAGCATAGGAAGGGAAGCTAGGTAAAGCACAAGGGAGGAAGAAATCGAGGGTTATGCTGATAGAGTTAGATAAAGGAGGTATGAGGAGTGTGAAACATAAACACTGACATGGACCAGTTGGACAGACTGTCCTGTTTCAGCGCAGTACTTTCTCTATAATTATACGTTGTTCAATGAAAGCAGCAATCAAATCAATGCCGGCAAATCCAGACACAGTAGCAACATGAAATCCAGAGGCTTCAGCCCCAAATCCAAGTCAATAACTATTGAAGAGGGACTATGATATTACACAAGCACCTCTACTTCACTAGACTTGTAAATTCCTTGGCTCAGTAATCACATCTAAATCGATTGGAAAAGTGCTGAAGGTAGCTGGGAAAGTGTTAGAAGAGGCCTTAGGGTTTATTTTTAATTACATTGAGCCTTTCTTGACACAGTCAGCAACCTCAGTTTTCTGCAAAGCTGATTTCACTCCTGTGACAGACGACTGTAGCTTCTTTTATCTTGCTTTTTTTCCCTCTAAATCTTGCTTTTGAACTACACACACTCCACAACAATGCCAAACAGTGGATTTTATGAGTGTAGCCTATTCTATGCCATGGTACTTTATATACAACACAAGGAGCAACAGTGTTGTACCTCTTTAGTAAGTGCTCCCTATGAGGGCAGAGCCTTGCTCCACACCAGGGAGACAAAGAAGGAGCTTCTCTGGCTTTTCTTCAACACTTTTATCAAATGGAAAATTCTACACAAAATGCCAGTCTCAAAACTTCACAAGCAACTCCTTCTGACTTTATCCCTGACAGGATTATTGCCCAAAATTCTTGTTTAAATCTGTGATCTATCAATAGTCCTGCACAATTTTGGCAAGTCTTTCCATGATGTTGGCAACCAGGCAGATTTCATGAGCCCTCGGTCTTTGCTGCAGTTGTTTGTGACTAGACCTAATTGTCAACTCATCTTATCTACCAAAAAAACAGAAAAGAGAACAGTAAAATTGCATGGTACATTTAACTAGTCAAATTTCCTAAACTTACATCATTTTGTTTCTTTCAACAAGTTTATTTAGAAAATGGAATTATAATCTCAACTTTATGTACTGCCTTGATGGACTTCTTTAATTGAATAAACAGTGAAGTAATTGGCCAATGTTCAATGACTGTGGAAGGAATTCACTAATGGTGTTTAGCCAACAGATATTGATTTCGCTGAAAAACTGCTGATGACTTGTAGCTCCAAACACAGCTAATTTATTGTTCTAGCTGCTCTCACACAGCTAAGGTTGAGACTTCATCTATTAATTCATACGACTAGGAGGCTGTGTTGAGTTCTTATGTAACAGTGACCTGTGCAGGGATTCCATTCAAATTGATTGCAATGACCAAAGAGCTGGTCCTTCAGTTAGTATCTCCAGTGCCAGGAGCATAATCAAAATTATGAAATTACAATTTCTATTCATAGAGAAATAGTTGAGTTAGTTGAAGAACAGTTTCATAGTTACAAATAATTTCTGACTCACCAAAAATCATAAATGCTCACGCATAACTGTGATTTTAAGTATTTTTCTAAGTTCGAGATTCCAGCCATATAGAAACAAATTCTTCCACACATATGATTGTAATACTTCTGCTGGCAACCAGTCCAGATTAGATTGAAAAAAAAAATCAAAACTTTCTGCATTCAAAGCGACTATCATAGCTTTGCTTTCCTACTGTATCCAGGCACACCAATTTTTTAAATTCGTTTTTGGGATGTGAGCATTGCTGGCAAGGCCAGCATTTATTGCCCATCCCTAATTGCCCATGAACTGAATGGCTTGCTAGGCCATTTCAGAGGGCAGTTAACAGTCAGCTACATTGTACTGCTGTGGGTCTAGAGTCACAGGTAGGCCAGACCAGGTAAGGACAGCAGATTAGTGAACGAGATGGGCTTTTACAACAATCCAGTAGTTTCATGATTATTTTAGTGAGATGAGCATTTCATTCTTGATTTATTAATTAATTGAATTTAAATTACCCCAGCTGCCATTGTGGGATTTGAACTCATTTCTCTGGAGCATTAGTCTGGGCCTCTAGATTACTGATCCAGTATCACTACCACTATGCTGTCCCCTCCAACTTGATGGTCCAGGGCGGCACAGTGGCGCAGTGGTTAGCACCGCAGCCTCACAGCTCCAGCGACACGGTTTCAATTCTGGGTACTGCCTGTGTGGAGTTTGCAAGTTCTCCCTGTGTCTGCGTGGGTTTCCTCCGGGTGCTCCGGTTTCCTCCCACATGCCCAAAGACTTGCAGGTTGATAGGTAAATTGGCCATTATAAATTGCTCCTAGTATAGGTAGGTGGTAGGGTAATATGGGGACAGGTGAGGATGTGGTAGGAATATGGGATTAGTGTAGGATTAGTATAAATGGGTGGTTAATGGTCGGCACAGACTCGGTGGGCCAAAGGGCCTGTTTCAGTGCTGTATCTCTAAATAAATGTCATGATACAAGTATTCTCTATTAAGAATGTGCAGGGCCAAAGTAACTTTAGCGATATTCTTACCTGTTTCAATAATACAACAAACCTCAATCATACCTACATAGAAATTAAGGACAGAGAGAAATCCTTTTATACCAGCACAACTCTGATGTATAAGGATTGCATGGTTTCTTTTTTAAAGATGAATCCATTAGATACATGTATGAACTACAAAATTAAAATTAGGTGGCCTGCATGATTCTCTTCATATTATAAATGTTAAAAGAGCTAACAGATTTAGATTTTTTTTTTATAGATTAGAGATACAGCACTGAAACAGGCCCTTCGGCCCACCGAGTCTGTGCCAAACATCAACCACCCATTTATACTAATCCTACACTAATCCCATATTCCTACCAATCATCCCCACCTGTCCCTATATTTCCCTACCACCTACCTATACTAGTGACAATTTATAATGGCCAATTTACCTATCAACCTGCAAGTCTTTTGGCTTGTGGGAGGAAACTGGAGCACCCGGAGAAAACCCACGCAGACACAGGGAGAACTTGCAAACTCCACACAGGCAGTACCTGGAATCGAACCCGGGTCCCTGGAGCTGTGAGGCTGCGGTGCTAACCACTGCACCGCCCTAATATCAGCTATTAGTTAGTTAACAGACTAACCACTGTTTGCTGAATAAGAGCAGAACAGATAAAAGGCTATGGAAAACCTATGGCTTCCTCACATGTACCGAGTACAATTTCTCCAAGTCATTCTACAGTCCCAGTATAATCTATGAGACATCTGGCCTTGTTACTGTTGTCTGTGGGTGCACCCTGTTGTTATGCTATCAAATATACAAGGATAAATGAATAAAAACATCTTTGTACAACAGGTCTTCTGGCAGCTCTCACCTACTGTGGTGCTCAATGAGCACACATAACTGGTGGAAATTTTTCTAAGTGTATCAACTAAAGCAGCTCTGTTTTGACAAATTCTGATGTGTGCTTAACAATCTTGGAAGAAAGACAGCATGGCACCCAGCCAGGGTGGAGCAAGGGCCAGCTGCAGAACTACAGACCAGAGCAATCTCAAGCTCTTCCCTACTGACATAGGAGCAGAGATGGCAATTTCTAAAATCACGACCTTACAATAGAGATTTTTTTTTTTACACAACTGTATAATGGGAATTTTAATGTCAGATGCATGCTCCATTAGAACATATGACCAACTGGGCAATATCAGTCACATATTTTTCCTCTGATTGGTGCAGATTGGTGTGATATATCCAATGCTGCAACCATTTCACTTGTTATGTGGCTCCTCAAAATGACTACATCACTTAGCTGCGGTAAGTCATGTAAAGCCAAATTGCAGCAGTTAAAACAAACTACAAAAAAATAGAAGCTTATGTGAGACAAAAGAAAATGGCATAATAACAACTGGAGAATAGCTATGTGTAATTATCACATTAATTACCACCAAGATAGCCTTAAATATCACAAGACAGAAAGATCACTCCATTGTGGCAATTTTGCCTTCTTCATTATGCAACAATCCTACAGAGAAAGACCAGTTCCAGAGTCACTACTTGCAAATTCAGTATCATATGCAAGTCACTTTGTTGTGGTATAAAAGAAATATTATTACACTATGCCCTTATGAAAAACATTATTCCATACGTTACCTGACCAGCTTTTATTAAACTGATTGTAGTTCAATATTATATTTGTTTCGAAACGTCAAAATATCTATAATAATACTCATTTTTTTTGTCTATCCAGCCCATTTTGATTGGTCAGTTGACAAGGTGCATCTGTTGGTAGGTTTATTTAGTGGGTTATGCCCAGCACATGCAGAGGCACATGGAACACACACAGGACTGCAGCGTGTGACGCACACGCGGCTGCCAACGGTTGGTGGCGGTGGCAGCAAGTTAGGTGTTGGTGGAAAACAAAATCAGTGGAAGATAAGGGGAGCCCAACAGCAAAGTTGGAGAGGTTGTTTCCGTGAGGCATGAGTTGGGATTGATGGGAAGGATGGGTTGGCAAGAGTGGGATGTGGATGGCATGGAGGCTGGAAGGAATGGGATGGAGATGGCATGACAGGAATGGCATGGGAAGGGTGGAATGGTATGGGATGGGTTGGGCATGGGAGGAAGGGAATGGAATGGCTAGGGGTGAATGAGATGATGGAATTGGTTAAGTGTGGCAAAATAGTGGGGACAATTATTTGATCCAACATATTATTCAAAAGCTATTCTCTGTGCTAAAAATGAAGATTCACTAGATTTGAATGAAAAAGTGTTAGAAAAGCTGTCAGGTGAATTAAAAGAATATATCATCATTGATTCTGTGGACAAAGATGATGATAACAGTCTATATCCTCCAGTGCTTCTACACAGTCTAACCCCAATGGGCATGCCACCTCACAAACTCAGGGCAAAATTTTGTTCTGCCCTTGGAGGCTGGCATGGAGGCGGGGTGGCAAATGAAATGGCAGGGGGCGTCGATCCTGATACTGCCCAGGTCCCCTGCCATTTTGGGACGGCCTTCCCACCTCAGGCCAATTGAGCGGCCCGTCAGCACAGGGAGACACTGCTAGACAAAGCTCTGGTGGTCTCCTAGCAGGGTCAGACATGGTCCTTCCTTTGGGGGCAATACAGGGCTCCGAAGGGCCCCACGTCAGCAACTGCTGCCCCCCTGGGAAGAACCCCCCTACCCTCACCAACTCCTCCCCCTTCCAATTCCATCGCCAGGGCCTGCCTGACTGGCCCCATTGACTCCAAGCCCATTTACCTGTCCTGGGAGACCTCACCAATCTTCCCTCTTCTTTGTACAGCAGGGCCTGCTGCAGTACCGACAGTGGCCACTGCTCCCAGTGGTACTACCAGTACTGCAGATCTGCCAGCCTTCCGATTGGCTGGCAGTTCTGGAGGTGGGAGCTTGTCCCTTAAAGGGATGGCATCCTCAACAGTGGGCAGTTAATTGCCTGCCCACCATGAAATTCTAACAGGGTCCAACAGAGGCCTGAGGTGTGTTCTCCCCTGCCTTCTGCCCCGTAGCCGACCCTCAGACTCAAGAAGGAGAAGTTATAATGTTGCTACAAAATTTGAATCCTGAACAAGGACTTTGTCATGGAACAAGATTGTTTTCTTCGATGACAGATTCTGAAATTATAACAGGCAGTTTTCAAGGAAATAGCATGTTTATTCCTCAAATAATATTGAGCCCATCAGATGTAAACCTGCTTTTTCAGCTCAGGCGAAAACAGTTCCCAATCAGACTTTCATATTCTATTACTATAAGCAAGTCTCAAGGCCAGACCAAAAAAATTTGTATTTATATTCCTAGGCCTGTTTCTACATATGGACAGCTTTATGTAGCTTTTTCCAGAGTGAGGAGTTTCGATTCTGTTAAACTATTTCTGAAAAACTAACTAGAAATCTGTATTTAAAGAAGTACTGTTACAATAAAGATACTAATTTGACTGCAAATATTTTGTGGGTCTCTGCTAGTATTAACTAATAATTCTGCATGATCCCCTTCATCTTAAAAGATAGCTGGTCTAATGGGCATTTTCTCTGTCTCTCTCAAATCAGTTTATGTGACAGTAATTAAGGCCTTTTTTATTTTTTTATTTTATAATTTTCCAATTGTTTAATTATGTATGCTATATATTATCCTCATCTTCTTTTATTCTTAGATATCTAATATGATTCATTTGTTCAATTTTTTGGGTACTGTTTCCTTCACGCCCACCACCTCCATTTCTTCTCATCCATTTCAAATTATCTATTGTAGAACAAAGTCCGGAGGATCTGACTTTGTGCCTAACATCTTCAACTGCTCCACTGTCAGATATTCTGAAATCCACCAGTCCAGTGCTTCTCTTTCTGAAAGAACTATGCCTCGTCACATTGAAGGATTTAACTTCTTCAGCTGGCTGATTATCTTCCACTCCACTGTAGAATCTGTAATCTGGGGACACTTGCCTTGCTCTTCTGAAACCAACGGAAGCATCTCCAGATTTGCTTACAGACCTGCTTTTGTGTGATACTTCTTCAGTGATGTGATTAACAGTTGATCTTTCATTTCTTATCCATTTGGTGTTACCTGGATCTTGATTTGCTTTGTTGTAAGATCGAATGGGTGATCTATATGGTTGTCTGCCCACTCTAGATGTTCCATCATCTAGCATTCCAGATGCTAATCCCTCTTCTACCGTTCTAGGGCAACGAGTGCTCATTTTACTGAACACTTTGCTATCATAGTTCTCCAGTCCATGTTTTTCTTCATATGTTACTCTAGATAACTCCACAGGACTCGTTTTTCTGTTTTCATCGAGGGAGTGCTGCATGTCACCATGAGATGATCTGTAACCACACATGTTTCTTTTCAGAGTTCCATCATCTGAATATTTCTTAGCATCCAGAGATGCTTTATGTAGTGATGTATAAAAATCAAGAGATATGTCTGAACCTACTGAATCAGGTGAGGAGCATTGATTTTCATTATTGTCTTCAGGTGTGGAACAATTCGATGACATCAATGAACTTCCAGATTCTTTTTTCTTGAAAATCTTCCTGCCTCGGTAGAAATTATACTCAAGCTTGTCAGATGACACATCCCCATCTCTAGCATCTTTGCGATATGAAGTACCAGTAGAAACCATTTCTCTAGATAAATGAGATGTTATTCCATTGAGGTATTTTTTGAATTTTGTATTGTATTCTGTTCGTTTTTGAGAATCAAGAGGAAAGCTCTTTGACAGAATAGACACTTCAGACCTGACGGCAGCGGATTTATTCTCAGGAGAATCAGTTGGAACTGTATCACACTGATGCCTTTCACTTGAATTTTGCTCCAGTGTCAGTGCTGAAGCGGTTTGCTTTTGCAGAATTTTTTCCTTAATTTCTGCCTCTCTCCTTCGTTTTCTTTCATAATAGTCCTTCCACACAAGGACAGCATAATTAAGATCAAGCTTTTTTTCCAGTATTCTTTTCAGCCCATTAAAAGTTTCAGCAGATGTAGTTTCCCAATGTGGAGCCTCTTCCCCTTTACCAATACTGGTTGTTGACTGCATTTTCCTGCAATAGTTAGAAGCAGCAGATTTCCTCGCTGGATCATCAGACAGCTCTTTATGAAACTGTTTTTCACTTGCCAGTGAATCTGCTTCATTCACTCTATCCTTCATGATTCTCTCTTTCACCATTCTAATACTCGATTGAATATGGGCCTTTGGGGATTTGGTTAATACTGTGCTTTGTTCTGCTGGAATATTAGACTCTATTTTCTCACCATTTGATCCGAATCTTTCATAAGCTTGCTCGTCAGTTTTGATTCTACGACTGCTCCATTTCGCATTGATAGCTCCAATTTTCTCTCGCTGGCTATGCACTACTTTTACCTCAATTCCTGGTTTTGTCTCATGGTTCACTTGACTTTTCAGACTGCCTTCTGGAGATAGTATCTTAGCAGGCGATTCAACTGGCTTGGGTAATTGAGCAGAAATGGTTAATTTTGCTAACTGATTAAAATTTGGTTCACTTGCCTGAATAACTTTTCTAGCCCCTTCTTTATCTCTTTGATCAATACGATTTCCCAAAAATTGGACATCAGTAGAAAAGCTGTCTTTCTTACTATTCTTTATTACTAAATCTTCTGTTCTTAATACTTCAACTACATTATGCTGTTGTTGAGGAACAGGAAATGGTGCAGAATTCTGTTCCGGCATAGTCTTGGCTTCACCACTACCATGACAGGGTGTACAAATAATGCTGCTCTGATGATTTAATGCATTTTTCACATCACTTTTGTGAAACTGTTGAATACGTATTTTGTCAAAAGAGCTATCTCCAGAAATTTGCCAAGATTGTTCGAGCTTCTCGGGCCTTTTTAAAGCTAATTCTGTAAAATTTGTTTGACACTCTCCATTGTCTGCTGCTATAGATTCAGGGTCTACTGGTTTCTTCTGATTTTGTTCAGCTATCAGATTTATATTCTCTGCAGTGGGTGCAACAAGTTGGTGTAACTGTTCCTGCATGAGGGATAATTCTGGGGAATCTCTAGAATCTTTTTCTGTCGCATAAATATTCCTTCTTTTGATAAAATCCTTACCTTTTTCTTTTGTGTCTCCGGAACTGAGTCTATAAATATAATCACAACTGGATAGGAAAGTATTGTCTTTTGCATGTTTGCTGTCTTTGAAAGAATTATCAAGCAATTCTTTTTCAGTATAACACCTGTTTCCATTGTCTGATTCACTTATGTACTTAGAATCTGTTACAAGCTGATTTGCTTGTCTAGGCACAGTCTGTTGTGATGATCTGTATGAGATTATTTCATCTGGTTCAGAAATAGTAGAACATCTCAATTCCATTTTCTTCACCCCTAGATCCACTAGGCCTTGGCCATTTAAAGTATAAGGGAAAGGATCTTCTGTTTCCGAGTCATCAGCCACAGTGTGTGTGTTATTTTGTGATCCTTCAGTCAGGCTAGTGGATGTGTATTTACAATCAAGCTCAGCAGAGGTCAATCTAGGATCTTCGCACTTCAACATCTGTACCTGAACCTCTCTCGCAGAAGAAATCTCTTCCTCTTCTTCGTCTCCTAAATTCATGGAGTAGTTAGTTTGGTCATATTTTTGCTTTGAAGATGTTTGTGAAATATGAAACCATTGATACAGATTCGTGTCAGAAGATTTCTTTGTTTTTCTTATTTGCTTAATATCAAAAAATTCTTCACTCGGCTCTACTGGTAGCATTTCTCTGGGATCCACGTATCTTATTTCATCTTCCATGTTGAATTTTACACCACAAATGACTTTTGTTCTAACTTCTTCCATTTCTCAGCTTTTTCAACTGTTTAACTTGCAAAAGTACAAATTATTCATCATGCGCCAAAGGCAATTACTATGACTCAGCTCTTATGATCTGGCACAACGTCACAATATTAGTTTTACATCACTGATGATATCACAATAAACCTTTATTGTAATGTTTAATCGATTCTGTGGTCAGTCAGGAATTTAGAATGCATTGCTGGAATACTTTCTGTTTCAACTCTTTTATGCTGCTTACAAATTTAGAATTTTCTGGAGCTGTAGTTCTTGGCATCCTCATCAGACTGAAATGAGGGCCACTTAAGAGGGTAAATTGTACCTGATCTGTGGAGTTAATGGGGAAGATTTTCCTCTGCCCCCTACACTCAAGCATAGGTTGGGTGGAGCACTGCTATAATGCAGGCCAACCAAATACACATGAGCCCAGCCATTTTTCGGGCTTTAAGTCATTTAAATTTTGATGCTCGGGCCTGATTTGCATCTTGTTGGGGGGCTGTCAGCATTGTTCCAGAAATCATCAATAGCTCACCAATCAGGGATGCAGGATACCCGCTGGTTCGGACTCAAAGCTGAGCCGGACCATACAGCTTAAAGGGGAGGGGTGGAGGAGGGGAGACAATCACAGTATGGGAGCACCGAGGGACAGAAGTCGATAGCAAGAGTTTTGTATACCTGGGAGGACTATTAATGCTCCTCCTGACCTCACAAGAGTCATTAAAGAAACAGAAAGTTACTATCTTAGTGAGCGGCCTGCAGCAGGACTCCTTTAAAGGCTACTGATTTGGCAACTCTATGCCTAGTATCAATGTTCCGCCCACTGGTACCTGAAAATTGCTTCAAGGTCTTAAGTATGTCATAGGATCCTGACTTGCATATCTTAAGGAGTTACCATCTGAAACAGGCAGCTGCTCTGGTCATCTACTACCAGGACCAGACGAAAATGGTGGTGGGTGGATTGGGAACAGAAACATGGCGACAAGTTCAGTGCTGCAGTTTTCAGAACACCAATGTATATTGCCTCCGTAGAATTTTCTCGTAATTATTACTGATCTATAACGGTCTGTTCTATTGCAAAGTAACAGTAACAGCAATTCTGTGTCATTGAAACCATTGCCCACTAGCTCAAGCTGTTAATTTCAAACCAGAAGTTCACAAGTTGAAGTCTTGATTCCTAGGATACCCTGACATTTAAATTAGCACAATGGCTTGCAAAGGAGATGGGAAAGGTGTTATGACTGAGGCGGGAGGAGCGCACTGTTTATTCTAGTACCACTTCTCCACAGGTCACAACATATATTTAAATTTTCCCACTTAACAATACGGTCAATCATAGACCTATTTTTCTCAGAATAAAACACACCAACCAGGTTTCTTTAATAAACCACAAAATTATCAGTTTATTATAAAACAAGTCCTAACCAATAATGAAGTAAAAAAATACATACACAGATTGCAATATTAAAGCCTCGTATTTATCTTAGCCCCTCACACACACATATACATACACCAGTTAACCGGAAAAATAAAAGGGATTTTTGTTTGTAGCAGTTACAAAGAAAACAGAAAAAAAAACACTTAGGTGGAATACTTGTTCAGACTTGAATAAATAAAAACAAGGTATGGAAAGATGTCCTTTGTTTTGGTTTGGCATCCCAATTGAGTATAGACAGCTGTCACTGGGATCTTCCTAGAATAGTTCTTTCCAGGCGATGTTGAAGATCGGTTTTGGTAGGCTTTCCTTGAAATGCAGCTACAGAGGCTTCAGATAGGTCTTACAGCGGAAATGCAGCAACAAGGGTTTCAGTTCCCATACATTCGATACGCAGGGTTTCTTCAAAGTAGGAGGGAATAGGAATTTGACACGGGAAATGCAGGGTTTCTTTTCCAGAGAGAGCTGGGTCTTCTTCTTTGGCAGGCAAAAACCAACTAGCTTTTGTAACAGTTCAAATTGAAACTAAAAACAGTCCAGAAGTCAAGCCTCCTGACCTCTATAAATCTTGGCCTGTCACTTCTTAGTAAACATCTACCCAAGTCAAAAACTACCCCTGCTGGGTGATTATCCACAGACAGGGGCCTTCCTGTAAGACTTGTTTACAAGCCAAATCCAGGAACCTTCTGGTGACTTCTTTTTAAAAAGCACAAAGTTCAGCATCTCTTCAAAATTCCAGATGAATCAGTGTCCGTAATTCAACCATAAGTCCTTATAAACATATTTTACAAAAAGAAAGAAGCAATCTCATAACAAAGAACAGACTAGAAATGGGAACACAGCCTTAACATACAAGATACAAGTTCAATCCTCAATATAACTAAGTTACCACTTTCAGCCACACTGATGCGGGGTGAAAACTCAAAGAGAGAAGCCATCAACATTCTCACAGCCAGACCCCAGAGGATTGGTTGATAAAAGGCCTCCAGACACTGGAGTAACCAGGGAAATGAATGCCATAACTATATTAAATAGAAGCTTAGTTTTCTGAATTATCGCATCATTATATTATCATATCTGCATTTTGTAAAGAGTTAGCCTTATGGTAATATTATGCCTGGGAGCTTGAATGTGAATCAGTTCGCTAATGATGGAAACATTCTGTTATATTGATGATAAACTGGAAGAAACAGTTTCCATATATCTGCTACTAGAATTGTTGTGATTAAAATTACACAAATACATCGGTAAGAAAGTATATTTCGATATTCAAAGCATAAAAATCAAAAAATGATGTCTATTATTTTAGCTTAGGATGCCACAACAGGAAATAACAGCAATATCAACTCTTGAGAGCTGTATAACGATTTACCGTTTTTTCTTGCCAATATGGATAATGGTCAATCTTCTCTGACTAATTGTATTCAAATACGAGCACTCCATACTACAAGTCTATAACATTCATTCATTCCGAGCCAATTGCTTAAAATCAACAAAAATAAATGATCGGATTTATCTTTGTATCAAATCCAGACATTAGAAAGAAAAAAATCTTGCATCAAAGGTTGAACGCCATCATTATATTTAACTACAACACAGAACTTAGAGACAATTTAAAAACAAATATACTCCACTGAACTTCACCAACTAAAGGAAAATTATCAAAGTGTAATTTAGCTAAAAAATTTCAATCAAAAAATTGTTATTGAATTCACTCATTTTCCAATTTACAATTCCAAAAACTTATGTCACTATCCTTTGTAAAACAAAAAGAACATACGCAGCACCTTTTATAACCTCCGGATGTCCCAAAGTGCTTTACAACCAATTGACTGTTTTTGAAGTGTAGTCACTGTTATATTGTAGGGAAAAGCGGCAGGCAATCTGTGCACAGCAAGCTACCACAAATGAGATATTGACCCAATAATCTGTTTTTAGTGACTTTGTTTATTGTTTGAGCGTTAAATACCAGGACCCGGGGTGAACTCCCCTGCTACTCTTCAAATAATGCAGTGTGATCTTTTGCATCCACCTGAGAGATGAACCCTTCTCTTCCTTCTCAGGCAGTCCCTCGGGATTGAGGATGATTTGCTTCCACGCCGGTTCGATGGGTTATGAGATGGCTGATAAGTCCAATGCATGATCTGCAGACACTGCCACATGAGGCGCAGGTAGATGAGTAGTTTGGAGATTTGTGCACTCCCTCCGACACCTGACTTCGCCTCCGCTTGTTCCTAATAAAGTCCCTCGAGGTGTACGATGCCTTCCCAAATAAGCTTTTTCCATCCAGGACGGTCATGAGTCACAAGTTGACAAGGATGTTTGATCTCTTCAGCGATGCTTTGAGGATATAGAGAGTCATAGAGAGATACAGCACAGAAACAGGACCTTCGGCCCACCGAGTCTGTGCTGACCATCAACCACCCATTTATACTAATCCTACAGTAATCCCATATTCCCTACCACATCCCCACCTTTCCTCAATTCTCCTACCACCTACCTACACTAGGGGCAATTTACAATGGCCAATCTACCTATCAACCTGCAAGTCTCTGGCTGTGGGAGGAAACCGGAGCACCCGGCGGAAACCCACGCGGTCACAGGGAGAACTTGCAAACTCCGCACAGGCAGTACCCAAAATCGAACCCGGGTCGCTGGAGCTGAGAGGCTCTAAAGCATTTTCGCTGTTCTCCTGTCATGACCAAGTTCTGACTAGAGCACCTGCTTTGGAAGTCTGGTGTCACAGAGTTATACAGCGCAGAAACAGGCCCTTCGGCCCATCGTGTCTGTGCCAGCCATCAAGCACCTATCTATTCTATTCCCATTTTCCAGAACTTGGCCTGTAGCCTTGTATGCTATGGCTTTTCAAGTGCTCATCTAAATACTTCTTAAATGTTGTGAGGGTTCCTGCCTCTACCACCTCTTCAGGCAGTGTGTTCCAGATTCCAACCACCCTCTGGGTGAAAAAAGATTTCCTCAAATCCACTCTAAACCTCCTGCCCCTAACCTTAAATCTATGCCCCCTGGTTACTGACCCCTCCGCTAAAGGAAAAAGTTTCTTCCTGTCTAACTTATCAATGCCCCTCATAATTTTATATACCTCAATCATGTCCCCCCTCAGCCTTCTCTGTTCGAAGGAAAACAACCCTAGCCTTTTCAGTCTCTCTGCACCCTCTCCAGTGCAATCACATCCTTCCTATAGTGTGGCAACCAGAACTGTACACAATACTCCAGCTGTGGCCCAACTAGTGTTTTATACAGCTCCATCATAACCTCCCTGCTCTTATATTCTATGCCTTGGCTAATAAAGGCAAGTATCCCATATGCCTTCCTAACCACCTTATCTACCTGTGCCTTCAGTGATCTATGGACAAGTACACCAAGGTCCCTCTGACCTTCTGTACTTCCTAGGGTCCTACCATTCCATTGTATATTCCCTTGCCTTGTTAGTCCCCCCAAAATGCATCACCTCACACTTCTCAGGATTAAATTCCATTTGCCACAGCTCCACCCATCTTACCAGCCCATCTATATCGTCCTGTAAGCTAAGGCTTTCCTCCTCATTATTTACACCACCACCAATTTTCGTGTCAGCTGCGAACTTACTTATCATACCTCCTATATTCATGTCTAAATCATTAATGTACACTACAAACAGCAAAGGTCCCAGGACTGATCCCTGTGGTACACCACTGGTCACAGCCTTCCACTCGCAAAACCAACCCTCGACCATTACCCTCTGTTTCCTTCCACTAAGCCAATTTTGGATCCAAATTGCCCGTGATCCCATGGGCTCTTACCTTCTTAACCAATCTCCCATGTGGGACCTTATCAAAAGCCTTACTGAAGTCCAGGTACACTACATCAACTGCATTACCCTCATCTACACATTTGGTCACCGCCTCGAAAAATTCAATCAAGTTAGACAGACACAATCTCCCCGACAAAGCTGTGCTGACTATCCCTGATTATTCCGTCTCTCCAAGTGGAGATTAATCCTGGCCCTCAGAATTTTTTCCAATAGTTTCCCAACCACAAATGTTAGACTCACCAGCCTGTAATTACCTGGTCTATCCCTGCTACCCTTCTTGAATAATGGTACAACATTCGCTGTCCTCCAGTCCTCTGGCACCTCTCCTGCGGCCAGAGAGGATTTGAAAATTTGTGTTAGAGCCCCTGCTATCACCTCCCTTGCCTCACATAACAGCTTGGGATACATCTCATCTGGGCCTGGGGATTTATCCACTTTTAAGCCTGCTAAAACATCTAATACTTCCTCCCTTTCAATGTTAATATGTTCAAGTATAGCGCAATCCCCCTCACTGATCTCTACACCGACATCATCGTTCTCCAAGTGAAAACAAATGAATAGTAATCATTTAAAACCTCACCTATGTCCTCCAGCTCCACACACACATTGCCGCTTTCGTCCCTAATGGGCCCTACTCTTTCCCTGGTTATCCTCTTGCCCTTAATATACTTATAAAATGCCTTAGGATTTTCCTTTATCTTGCCCACCAGTGTTTTTTCATGTCCCCTCTTCATTCTCCTAATTACTTTTGTAAGTACCCCCCCTACACTTTCTATACTCCTCTAATGTTTTCAGCACTCTGAATCTGCCAAAAGCCTCCTTTTTTTTCCTGATCTAATACTCTACATCCCTTAACATCCAGGGTTCCCTGGACTTGTTGGTCCTACTCTTCACCTTAACGGATACATGTTGGCTCTGAACCCTCACTATTTCCTCTTTGAATGACTCCCACTGGCCTGATGTAGACTTTCCTACAAGTAGCTGCTCCCAGTTCACTTTGGCCAGATCCTGTTTTATCAAATTGAAATTGAAATCGGCCTTCCCCCAATTCAGTACCTTTATTTCTGGCCCGTCTTTATCCTTTTCCATAACTACCATAAATCTTACAGAGTTATAGTCAAGCATGAGAAAGGCAAAGCCCGTCCAGCAGAGCTGGTTTTGGGTGATCGCTCCAATGCTGGGTGGGTTGGCTTGAGAGAGGACACTGCTGTTGGATTGTCTTTCTTGCCATCAGATTTGGAAGAGCTTACAGAGGCATCTCTGGTGGTATTTCTCCAGTGCTTTGACGTGCCTGCTGTAGGTTGTCCAAGTCTCCAAAGCATATAGAAGCACAGGGATCACTGCTGCCTGGGAAGCCATGATCTTAGTCTCGGGTTTGAGCCCCTGATCCTCAAATACTTTCTTCCTCAGTCGGCCGAATGCTAAGCTGGTACATTGGATGCCACGATAAGCCTCGTCGTCTATGTCTGCCTTCGCCGAGAGAAGTCTTCCAAGATATGGAAAATAGTCATTAATCTTGATTGATGAGGGGGAGGTGTGTGCTGTGGGAGCTGGTTGGAAGAGGACCTTCATTTTCTGAGTATTTAGTGAAAGACCCATTTTCTTATATGCTTTGGAGAAGGAGCTCAGTTTCAGAGTGAGCACACACACAAGCATCATCTGCAAACTGAAGCTCAACAACTGAGGGTGGAGTGATTTTGGTTTTGGATTGAAGTTGACATAGGTTGAACAGTTTCCAGTCTATTCTGCAGATTTTCTCCACGCCTGCGGGTAGTTTACGAGAGGTGAGGTGTAGCATTGCAGCGAGAAAAATGGAGAAGAGGGCTGGTGTGATGACACAGCCTTGCTTGACCCCATTATTGACTGGGATAGGGTTTGTGGTGGTTCTGTTGGTGACAATCGTGGCTTGCATGTCATCTTGGAATAGATGGAGGATGGTGACAAACTTTTGTGGGCCAGCCAAATTTGAGCAGGATACTCCATAAACCTTGGTGGTTGACAGAGAGTCAAAGGCTTTTGTGAGGTCGAAAAAGACCATGTACAGCAGTTGGTGCTGTTCCCTGCATCTTTTTTGGATTTGCTGCACAATGAAGATCTTGTCTGTGGTGCTTCTCGATGGGTGAAAGCTGCACTGCAACTCCGGAAAGAGCTCTTCAGCCACTGGGAGGAAGTGAGTCATACAGGACTTAATCGAGCGTAAGCGCAAATCCTTTGCAGACTAGAAACTTCACCACACATCCAGGGTAAAGCAGAAATCCCACAGGCTCTGGCTGGCAGTGGTGCAGCAAAATACCCAGGACATCAAAAACAAATGGTGGGTAACGGGCAGAAGAGATGCAGCAACTTGCAGACACCAACGACATGCACAGTCTCTTCAGCGCTGTCAAGCTGATCGATGGTCCAAGCACTCAAGGACCACCCTGCTGAGAGCCAAGCATGGAGGAGAACGCATCAAGGACAGGGTCAGTGCTCGCTGGAGGGAACATTTCAAAAAACTCCTCAACCGAGACTCTGTCTTTGGCTTCAATGTCCTCAACTCCATCCCTCAACACCCCATCCAGCTCAGTCTCACTGCTACCCCAGTCCAGAGCAAGGTCAAAAAAGCCATTCAACAGCCGAGGAACAAGAAGGCCTCTGGAACAGGCGAAATCCCTGCTGAAATCCTGAAGCATGGCGGTAATACACTCCTGGCACAACTGCACAACCACATATCCCTCATCTGGGATGTGAAGTGCTTGCAGGGGACTTCAGGGACGTTGTGATCGTGACTATATTCAAGAAGGGAGACAAGACCGTTAGCAGCAACTACAGAGGAATCTCCCTGCTGTCTGCCACAGGGAAGATCAGAGGTGAGTTGGACATCAGTTTAACATCTCATCTGAAAGACTGCACTCCAACAGCACTGTACGCCCTCACTACTCCACTGAAGCGTCATCTTGGACTACACATTCAAGCCTCTGAAGTGGGAATGAAGGCAAGAGTGGTACCACAGAGCCACGGCTGACACCGTGACGAATATACCAAGACAATGCTAATGTGTGTTTTGTTACAGTCCTTTCCTTTTCACAATCAGTAGAAATTCATGTCCTTTTCTCAGTTTGTGCATGGGCAATATACTGAGAGAAAATGTCAAAGTGGGTATAAAGAATACAGTTATGATTTTACTATAAATAGCCAAGGAAATCAATGGCTAGCATTGTAATGTGATAAATGTCTCAACAAAGTGAGGCTGGCTGAGTTACAAATGGCTCTGGGCAGTGAAGATATTTATCATACCTCACTTTTTAGCCCAGAGCTATTCGAATTACAACACTTGCTTGTCAAAAAAATCATTTTAATTAGTACTTTTAACAGAGGAAAATCTGTTGGAAATGATTTGCATTGTCATTATATCACTGGGGTAAACTTTACAACTTGGTGTTCCCTGTGTAGAACCTCATTGATGGGATAGCACTTCAGGAATTTGTTTGTGAAGCTCAACGCACATCAATTTTCGATAAGCAATCTCTTGGTGCAAAACTCTTGGCAGCACGAAGTTATAAACCACATTGTGCAATCATCGGGTATGAAATCCCGAGGTTGGGGGGGGCAGTAAAGGGGTATTTTACCCATGGTGGGATGGGAGACGGGGAGGAGGCAGATTTTGGACAGGTTACATTTGCTGGATTTCCAATCACATGTAAACTGCATTCAAAATCTGATCCAGGAGGACGTCCAAATTCATCCAACTACCAGTTTCAGGGTATGCCTAGTTCATTCCCGGAACACACTCGGAATTCCATCCATCACGCCACCTATAGGCTCAGCAGATCCCATGCCAGCTGAAAGCAGGCATGAGTTCCAATGTGAGCATTGCATAAGCCCCAAAGATACACTGGAGTAGAGGTAATTGACCCAAGTCAGCCTGTTAGGGCCTTGAATTGGAGCTTCTTCTTTCTTACAGCTGATGTAGATATACAGCAACAACTATAGTTTTCCATTCAGATGGTTAAACCAGATAATTGCATCGGGCGTAGCAAGTGCATAGCTGTGATGCCCCCTTAGTATTTGTGAATCGGGCATTGAGGTGTTACGTGTTTCATGTTCTGCTCTGGGTGACCACAGCTGCACACTGGAGAGTTTTTTAATTTTCCATTTGTGCACCATCTATCATGGCTAGCGTGGATGTGGTTTAGGGTTGCCCATAAGCTTCGTAGAAGATCAGGGTGTTTCACTAGAAGTTTGTTTGTGACTTCTTGTGAACTTTTGTGGCCTATTGGTCAGCATCCTCCATAGTGGGATAGTGTTCTGAGGCAGGGGATTATCCTTGTGAGTTGTAGGCCAGGTATGCAAAGGCTATACCTGTCACTGAATTCCTCAGGAATCCAGCCTCAATGTGCATTGCAAAGGCCAAAACTTGGTGGCAGCAATTGCAATTAGGCCAGAATCCCACTTGTTCTCCAGGGATTGCTGTTGCAACAAGACAGCTGATTCTCCAGAGGTTGATACGTTCCAGGATTGGGACAGAGGAGTGATATTGACCAAGAGCTACCCAGGTTACAATCATCTTGCCCAGTTTCAGTATGGCAATAGCCATTTCCTCCTGCCATGCACTTGGGATGCATCTGGATTACATGATATTGATGTACAGTTTTGTCAGTCCATGGGGCCCAGTAGATGAAAAAATTCCAGAGGGGATACCATCTCCACTGGTCTCCTTCCCTTACTTCATTTTTTTTTAAATAAGAGATACAGCACTGAAACATGCCCTTCGGCCCACCGGGTCTGTGCCGACCATCAACCACCCATTTTTTTTTATACTAATCCTACACTAATCCCATATTCCTACCACATCCCCACCTATCCCTATGTTTCCCTACCACCTACCTATACTAGTGGCAATTTATAATGGCCAATTTACCTACCAACCTGCAAGTCTTTTGGCTTGTGGGCGGAAACTGGAGCACCCGGAGAAAACCCATGCAGACACAGGGAGAACTTGCAAACTCCACACAGGCAGTACCCAGAATTGAACCCGGGTCACTGGAGCTGTGAGGCTGCGATGCTAACCACTGCGCTAAACCCTTCTTCTCTTCAAAGTGCTGATGGAGGTGGGGTCTCATGGAGGGATTGAGGTCATTATCGTGTCATTGACGATAGATCAGTCACAAAGTGTTTTTGTCAAGTGGTCCTTTTGTGCTCTCCACCAGTTTGGAGGCAATGCAGTTGGGCCGGACATTTGAGGTCCAATATTCTGCTCCAAGACGTTGTAGGAGGGCCCAGGCACAATGACTAGAATGTGTGAATTCTGGACCTTCAACACACGGAGGAGACGATGACGTTGTGGTAATGTCACTGGACTAGTAATCGAGAGGCCCAAGATAATGCCCTGTGGACACAGGTTCAAATCCCACCATGGCAGCTGGTGGAATTTAAAATTCAATTAGTTAATAAGTTCAATTAATTAATAATAATAAAAACTGGAATTAATAGCTAGTGCCATGAAGCTATCATTGATTGTCGTAAAAATCCATCTGCTTCACCAATATCCTTTAGGGAATGAAATCTGCCATCCTTATCTAGTTTAGCCTCTATGTGACTCCAGACCCACAGCAATGTGGTTGATTCTTAAGTGCCCTCTATATGGCCTAGCAAGCCATTCAGTTGTCAAGGACAATTAGGGGCAGGCAACAAATACTGACCAGTGAGACCCACATCCCAAAGAATAAAAAGCAGTCAATTCACCGCTGGCATCTGGCTGAGTCTTGAGATTCCAGCAGGGCCTTCGCAATCTGTGGGCTGCTCGACATCAAATGTATATTGTCAATATAGTGTAGTGAGACACCTCATGAACTATGTTGAAAGAAACTGATTTATGTAATTTCATGTAATTTAAAATTTGAACTGTTACATCATGTATTTTTACAAATTTTACGAATGAAGTATATTTTTTGAAAAAAAATCTGTGGGCTGCCCAACTGGAGGTCCCGGGTCCCTTTTGTACATCAGTGGGTGTACAAAAAACAGATCTCGGGGGTAACTTTCAACTGCAATGAAAAGAAAGCTGAACAGGATAGTGGGAGGCCACTGTGATTGTACCAGCTTTCTGCTCTCCATTCACCATTAATTGAAGGCAGAAGTGAGTTATTTACCTCATAAACTGGATAAAAGAGAGACTCTGTGAATTCTGCTTATTCTATGGTGAAAGTGTGGAACCAAAACAAGTTTAAAATTCATTCATTATTTGTTAAATGTATTGAAAGATTGGGCTGGATTTTACCAGACCCCGACGTCTGGTGTCGTGGCAGCGGCGGGGAAACATCTCTGGGAAGGCTCCAGCCCATTCGGCGACGGGACCTTCATTAAAATATTTAAATCCATTTAAATCACTGAATTAATATTAACCTCATCATGATGGCTGTCCCACTGTAATATTCCGGACAGTTGCTGGAACCCCCGCACCTTCAGATCTCCATTCGGAGATCCAAGGCGGAACACTGGTTGGGAGGAGGGAGCAAGTAAGTTTTCAGGTCAGGGGGGCAGGGGAGCAGGGAAAACAATTGCTATTGCTGGAGGGGATGGTGGGAAGGGGTTGAAGGTGAAAGGCAATAAACCTTGGGGGAGGAAGGTCGGGATCGCAAGGTAAGTTTTTTTGCGGGGTGAAGGCAATAAATAAATTGTTTGGTCATTGGGGAATGGGAGAGGGGCTTCGTTCTTTTCTTAAATGTTTTAATTTAGCTCTAACATGCATTTCACTTTATAAATTTTAATACTTGTAAGGGCTCGAAGCCCTTTAAAAATGGCGCCGGATGCCGTTGCCGGGGGATGGAGCGCCTGCTCCCTCCACATCATCGGGGGGTGGGCGGGGACAGGCCGCCCCACCCAGTTAAGTGAGCCGCTGCGCTAAATATCGCAGCAGTTCCGTGGCACACATCTCGCGCGTGCACCTTGACATTTTTGAAATCGGCGCAAGCGGGAAAAATTCAGCCTATTGAATTTAGTCAAGCTACTTTACGTCAGCAAGAACTTTCCATGATATCACAAATAAAATGAGATATATTTATCCTTGAGATGTCGGACAGTTAACTTTACTTGTTGTAAAAGAATGAGTCTTCAGAAAGGGTAAAAGCTACGTGAGCAATCTGGAGTAGGCAACCCTAATCTAATGCCTAATTTCCAAACCAAAATCCCCCTTTCGTTTTGGTCAGCCAATGTCTCTCAGGTGGACACTGATGGCCACCCGTCACTATATTTAAGAGTTTCCAAACCAAGTTACAGAGAAATGCACAATAAAATTTTCCATTTGCCCAATATGGAACATGCAAAATGGGATCAGAATTATATGGAGTCAAGGAACACTCCTTCGCTCCTAACTCCGCAGGAACATTTTTTAACAGAAAATTTACAACGTACCTTATGGTGCTGCTCCCGAATCTCAAGTGGAGCAGGCCCAGCTCCTGCACCACTCGTTATACAACTTTATAATTGAAGCCTCAAAAAAAGGCATTAGGCCCCTCATTTAAATATGTAAAGGGTGTACGGCACCCAATGTATTGTGAGCTGACCTCACTCGTATTGACGCTGTTTCCTGTGTATGTTAGATTAGATGGAATGAGCATGACTGGTGAGGGAGTGGGGAATTGTAAAGGATTCCTTCTCTTTGGGCTAAGGTGGCTTCAAGGTTACATATTTGGTAATGAAAAATTTGAACCAAGTCCATCCTTTATGGTCTTTTTAATAATCTGATAGTTGAGATAGGTTTGTTGCACTTCAGGCACTGTTGATTGTTCTTCAAGCCTAGCTTATTAATGTGACCTGGAGAGACAGAGCCTTTACTGTAAACTGAAACTCTTCCCGATTAGCTCCCGATAACCCTGCATGAGTATGTCGTGTTTTTGGTGGCGGCCAGGAAGAACTGGAAAAATATCCCGGCCCAATATCGTTCTCATAAATTGGTCCGCATTGTGCCTTTCTAACCCCAGTAAATTGGGCACAATGGGGTTCAATTTTGACCCCACCATATGCATTGAACCAACTACATGGAGCTTAGATGAAGGTTGGCAATAGCGAATGTTTATGGGCCCCAAATTTCCATTGGGGGTACAGCTGGATTTTAACCAGTTAAAAATATGCAACCTCCTTGTAAAGAACACTGGTTAATTTCTTGCTGCTGGTCCAGCTAGAGCCACTCTACCTTTGTTTTAATTCATTCATGGGATGTGGACGTCACTGGCCAGGCCAGCATTTATTGCCCATCCCTGATTGCCCTTGAGAAGGCGGTGATGAGCTGCCCTCTTGAACCGCTGCAGTCCATGTGGGGTAGGTACACCCACAGTGCTGTTAGGAAGGGAGTTCCAGGATTTTGACCCAGTGACAGAAAAGTAACAGCGATATAGCTCCAAGTCAGGATGGTGTGTGACTTGGAGGGGAACTTGCAGGTGTTGGTGTTCCCATGCATTTGCTGCTCTTGTCCTTCTAGTTGGTAGAGGTCACGGGTTTGGAAGGTGCTGACTAAGGAGCCTTGGTGCGTTGCTGCTGTGCATCTTGTAGATGGTACACACTGCGGCCACTGTACGTCGGGGATGAAGCGAGTGAATGATTGTAGATGAGGTGCCAATCAAGCGGGCTGCTTTGTCCTGGATGGTGTTGAGCTTCTTGAGTGTTCTTGGAGCTGCACCCATCCAGGCAAGTGGAGAGTATTCCATCACACTCCTGACTTGTGCCTTGCAGATGGTGGACAGGCTTTGAGGAATCAGGAGGTGAGTTACTCGCCACAGGATTCCTAGCCTCTGACCTGCTCTTGTAGCCACGGTATATATATGGCTACTCCAGTTCAGTTTCTGGTCAATGGTAGCCCCTAGGATGTTGATATTGGGGGATTCAACGATGATAATGCCATTGAATGTCAAGGGGAGAGAGTTAGATTCTCTGTTGTTGGAGATGGTCATTGCCTGGCACTTGTGTGGCGCGAATGTTACTTGCCACTTATCAGCCCAAGCCCGGATATTGTCCAAGTCTTGCTGCATTTCTACACGGACTGCTTCACTATCTGAGGAGTCACAAATGGTACTGAACATTGGGCAATCATCAGCGAACATCCCCACTTCTGACCTTATGATTGAAGGAAGGTCATTGATGAAGCAGCTGAAGATGGTTGGGCCTAGGACACTGCCCTAAAGAACTCCTTCAGTGATGTCCTGGAGCTCAGATGATTGACCTCCAACAACCACAACCATCTTCCTTTGCCCTAGGTATGACTCCAGCAAGCGGAGGGTTTTCCTCCTGATTCCCATTGACCTCAGTTTTGCTAGGACTCCTTGATGCCATACTTGTTCAAACGCTGCCTTGATGTCAAGGGCAGTCACTCTCACCTCACCTATGGAGTTCAGCTCTTTTGTCCATGTTTGAACCAAGGCTGTAATGAGGTCAGGAGCTGACCGGCCCTGGTGGTACCCAAACTGAGCGTCACTGAGCAGGTTACTGCTAAGCAAGTGCCGCTTGATGGACTGTTGATGACATCTTCCATCACTTTACTGATGATTGAGAGTAGGCTGATGGAGCGGTAATTGACTGGGTTGGACTTGTCCTGCTTTTTGCGTACAGGACATACCTGGGCAATTTTCCACATTGCAGGGTAGATGCCAGTGTTGTAGCTGTACTGGAACAGCTTGGCTTGGGGCACGGCAAGTTCTGGAGCACAGGTCTTCAGTACTATTGCCGGTACATTGTCAGTGCCCACAGCCTTTGCAGTATCCAGTGCCTTCAGTCGTTTCTTGATATCACGCAGAGTGAATCAAATTGGCTGGTCTGGCATTTGTGATGCTGGGGACCTCAGGAAGAGGTCGAGATGGATCATCAACTTGGCACTTCTGGCTGAAGATTGTTGCAAATGCTTCAGCCTTATCTTTCGCACTGATGTGCTGGGCTCCCCCCTCATTGAGGATGGGGATATTTGTGGAGCCACCTCCACCTGTTAGTTGTTTAATTGTCCACCACCATTCACAGGTGGATGTGGCAGGACTGCAGAGCTTAGATCTGATCCGTTGGTTATGGGATTGCTTAACTTTGTCTATCACATACTGCTTACACAGCTTGGCACGCAGATAGTTCTGTGTTGTAGCTTCACCAGGTTGACACCTCATTTTGAGGTATGCCTGGTGCTGTTCCTGACATGCCCTCCTGCACTCTTCATTGAACCAGGGTTGGTCTCCTGGCTTGATGGTAATGGTAGAGAGGGGGATACGCTGGGCCATGAGGTTACAGATTGTAGTTGAGTCCAATTCTGCTGCTGCTGATGGCCCACAGCACCTCATGGATGCCCAGTTTTGCATTGCTAGATCTGTTTGAAATCTATCCCATTTAGCACGGTGATAGTGCCACACAACACGATGGGCGGTATCCTCAATGTGAAGGCGGGACTTCGTCTCCATAACGACTGTGTGGTGGTCACTCCTACCAATACTTTCATGGACAGATGCATCTGCGGCAAGCAAATTGGTGAGGACGAGGTCAAGTATATTTTTCCCTCTTGTTGGTTCCCTCGCCACATGCCATATACCCAGTCTAGCAGATATGTCCTTTAGGAATCGGCCAGCAGTGGTGCTACCGAGCCACTCTTTGTGATGGACGTTGAAGTCCCCCACCCAGAGTACATTCTGTGCCCTTGCCACCCTCAGTGCTTCCTCCAAGTGCTGTTCAACATGGAGGAGTACTGAGTCATAAGCTGAGGGAGGGCGGTAGGTGGTAATCAGCAGGAGGTTTGACCTGATGCCATGAGACTTCATGGGGTCCAGAGTCGATGTTGAGGACTCCCAGGGCAGCTCGCTCCCTGCTGTATACCACTGTGCCACCACCTCTGCTGGGTCTGTCCTGCCGGTGGGACAGGACATACCCGGGGTTGGTGATGGCAGTGTCTGGGACATTGACTGTAAGGTATGATTCTGTGAGTATGACTATATCAGGCTGTTCCTTGACTAGTCTGTGGGACAGCTCTCCCAACTTTGGCACAAGCCCCCAGATGTTAGTAAGGAGGACTTTGCAGGGTCGACTGGGCTGGGTTTGCCGTTGTCGTTTCCAGTGCCTAGGTCGATGCTGGGTGGTCTGTCCAGTTTCATTCCTTTTTATTGACTTCGTAGCGGTTCGATACAACAATGGCTTGCTAGGCCATTTCAGAGGGCATGTAAGAGTCAACCACATTGCTGTGGGTCTGGAGTCACATGTAGGCCAGACCAGGTAAGGACAGCAGATTTCCTTCCCTAAAGGACATTAGTGAACCAGATGGGTTTTTACAACAATCGACAATGGTTTCATGGCAATCATTAGACTAGCTTTTTTTTAAATTCCAGATTTATTAATTGAATTCAAATTCCACCTTCTGCTGTGGTGGTATTTGAATCCATGTCCCCAGAGCAATACCCTGGGTCTCTGGGTTACTAGTCCAGTGACAATACTACTATGCTCCCACTTCCCCTATGAGAGTATGTTCCATTGTGTTATCTTCCTTTAAGGACATGTAAAAAAAAATTTGGCCGTAATCATCGCAAAGGAAAGTGTTATCATGTAGCATATGACCATGCCAGCTGTAGGGTGCAGATTCCAAGGCTGGACGTGCCTCGTGAATTCTCTTGTAATATATCTGTAACAGTCTGGACATAGCAGTGGAAGCCTTTCCCATGCGTTTGTTGATTTCTGCATCTGGAGACAGGTTACTGGTGATAGTTGAGCCTAGGTAGGTGAACTCTTGAACCACTTCCAGAGCGTGGTGGCCAATATTGATGGATGGAGCATTTCTGACGTCCTGCCCCATGAAGTTCATTTTCTTGAGGCTGATGGTTAGGCCAAATTCATTGCAGGCAGCCGCAAACCTGTCGATGAGACTCTGCAGGCACTCTTCAGTGTGAGATGTTAAAGCAGCATCGTCAGCAAAGAGGAGTTCCCTGATGAGGACTTTCCGTACTTTGGACTTCGCTCTTCGACGGGCAAGGTTGAACAACCTGCCCCCTGATCTTGTGCAGAAGAAAATTCCTTCTTCCGAGGACTTGAATGCATGTGAAAGCAGTAGGGAGAGGAAAATCCCAAAAAGTGTGGGTGCGAGAACACAGCCCTGTTTCACGCCACTCAGGATAGGAAAGTTAGTCTGATGAGGAGCCACCGTGTTGAATTGTTCTATGTCCAGACTGGCCAAGAGAGTGTGGGAAAATGGCGCACTGACACGGAACACAAACGTCTGAGCGTATCAAGCCTGTGTCCTCAGTACCTTTCTCTATGGCAGCGAGGCCTGGACAACGTATGTCAGCCCAGAGCGACGTCTCAATTCATTCCATCTTTGCTGCCTCCGGAGAATACTTGGCATCAGGTGGCAGGACCGTATCTCCAACACAGAAGTCCTCGAGGCGGCCAACATCCCCAGCTTGTACACACTACTGAGTCAGCGGCGCTTGAGATGGCTTGGCCATGTGAGCCGCATGGAAGATGGCAGGATCCCCAAAGACACATTGTACAGCGAGCTCGCCACTGGTATCAGACCCATCGGCCATCCATGTCTCCGCTTTAAAGACGTCTGCAAACGCGACATGAAATCCTGTGACACTGATCACAAGTCGTGGGAGTCAGTTGCCAGCGTTCGCCTGAGCTGGCAGACAGCCATAAAGGCGGGGCTAAAGTGTGGCGAGTCGAAGAGACTTAGCAGTTGGCAGGAAAAAAGACAGAAGCGCAAGGGAAGAGCCAACTGTGTAACAGCCCCGACAATCAAATTTTTCTGCAGCACCTGTGGAAGAGCCAGTCACTCTCGAATTGGCCTTTATAGCCACTCCAGGCGCTGCTCCACACGTCACTGACCACCTCCAGGCGCTTACCCATTGTCTCTCGAGATAAGGAGGCCAAAGAAGATTATATCTGTAACAATTCTAGTTTTCAAATAAAATAACCTATCAAGTTCATACCAATCATTTCAGTGTGATTGGTATATGCATGTACAGTGGGCAAGGAACACGACATACTCATGCAGGGTTATTGGGAGCTAATCGGGAAGAGTTTCAGTTTACAGTAAAGGCTCTGTCTCTCCAGGTCACATTAATAAGCTAGGCTTGAAGAACAATCAACAGTGCCTGAAGTGCAACAAACCTATCTCAACTATCAGATTATTAAAAAGACCATAAAGGATGGACTTGGTTCACATATTTCATTTCCAAATATGTAATCTTGAAGTCACCTTAGCCCAATGAGAAGGAATCCTTTACATTTCCCCAGGCCCTCATCAGTCATGCTCCTTCCATCTAATCTAACATGCACAGGAAACACAGTCAATACAAGTGAGGTCAGCTCACAATACATTGGGTGCTGTACACATGATGCAATATAAACCCACTGGCACATTCTCACTAAAAGACTGTTAGTGCTTTATAAATGTATATTAACAGATTAACAGTACAATACAGAAGAATACTCATAGGCTTATAATTAGAAAATACACAATAGAAAATCAATCTCCAATAAAATAATTGCACTTAAGATTTTTCACATAATGGGCTGGATTTTACAGCGGGCAGGCGGGAGCCGTCCACCTGCCGAAAAGTCGGTTGCAATCGCTCCTCTACCGGGCCTAGTGATCCAGGCCGGTTTTATGGTCCCCAGGACCTTAATTGGCCTTGAGCAGGACTTCCACCTCTTTGAGGAAGGAAGTCCCACCTAATGGAGCCGTCGGCCAATCAGAAGTTCCAGCAGCACCACTGGGAGCGGTGGCCATTGTTGGGACGACAACCCAGCTTCTGGATGAAGATGACGGAGAGCACCGGAGAAGAGGTAAGTTTGTGGGGCCTCACTGGGGGCAATCAGACGGGCCCCAGCGAGGCAAGAGAGGGTGAGGCAAGGGGGGATGGGGTGGGGGGGGGGGCATGTTGGGCATTGGGGACGGTTGGGGTTTCAGGGGCGGCCCTCCATGGGGCACAGGGTGCCCAATCAGGAAGGTTCCCCCCCCCCCCCCAGGCCACCCGAAGGCAGCCTAGTTTTATCAAGCAGCTTTTCTGAGGCCTCTGCTGCCCGCCAGCCAAACGTAAAATTCCCATGGGCGGAGGCCCTTAACTGCCAGTTAATTGGCCACTTAAGGGCCTTGATTGGCCACCCCGCGTAAATTGGCAGCGGAGGCAGGAGTGGGTCGGGAAGGGCCCACCCTCCCCCACCCTCCCCCACCCCACCCACCAGCCCACTCTTTGAGGGGGCATAAAATTCCAGCTAATGTCTCAAATAACTTTTTGTTAGATTTGTATTTTAATTAGATTTCCAGCATTTTGCAGTTTTTGTTCTTTTTATAGCTTAAGGCAAACTTTTTAATATAATAGTGAGTCAGTGGTACAAACCATTTGCAAAACATACCCAACAGATCTACAAATAGCAAAGAAATCTTAGTGAGTAGGTCTGAGCTTTGATCCTTCATCTCAGCTCAGTTTGCTTACATGTGGCACTATTAGGGAATCTCAGTTGGCTGCCAAGCCTGTTATAGGAGAGACATAGAAATGAGTCAGAGTTCCTTCCAGCTCCTGACCCAGTGGCTTCTGCAGGAAAGGGCACAACAGATCCCTGGTACGGAAAGGACTTACATTGATATCGCATCTTTTACAATTATAGGATGTCCCAAAGCGCTTTACAGCCAATGAAGTACATTTGAATTGTAGTCACTGTTGTAATAAATGCGACAGCTAATTTGTGCAAGCAAACAGAATGATATATGATTTCAACAGAACAAAAATCAAGTAAGTTTTACAGTGGACAGGTGATCTATTCTACCAGATTACTGCCCAGGTAGTAAAGTTAATAATTGACCCCACTATCTCTTTAAATTAAAAAAGATAAATAATTAACGTCGATCACTCAATACAAGGCCTGTCTTAAATTTAATGGAAGCATCCCATCTCCATTATTATGAAGAATTCAATGGATATTTTTGGGAAAAAAGCAATTTCTTTTGCAAGCATAGGTAGACACCAAACACATTAACCGCACTGCAGGCTATCGCTTGGCAGTCGCCTCGTGGCATATTTTGCCCAGGTGCTGGTGAAGCAAAATATAAAAGGCAGCAACAACCCCCCAAAAAACTGCATTGATCAGCAAGTCAACACTTATTACACATTTTTCTCTTATTCAAAGCTTACAGTTTTCTGCTGCTTCATTTAAAAAGGCACCAATTGTAAGCTTCGGAGCAGAGCTGAGCAAGAGAAACACCATCCATATTTTAAAGATCAGAGCGCAGTTTATGCAGCGAGGATATATATATATATATAAACACAAGCTCCCATCCAGACGCCTGACTGCATCAGTCTTTTTGATTTCGTGAAAGCCTTGGTTAAGAACCAGGTCCTGCGGGACACCAACAAAAGAGAAGATAATTTAATTAGTCGCAGTTAAGAAATACCAATCTTGGATTTTAAGAGTTTGAAGATGGTAAGAAGGAAAGCCCCTCAGCTACACAATATCATGTTATATATATCCATCAGATGCGGGCTCTTATTTTCATGTTTAGGGTCGCATAAGTGTCATTGTCAGATGAGGCAGAGAAAGAATTAATATAAAAACAGAAAGTGCTGGAAATTCTCAGCAGGTCAGGCAGCATCGGTGGAGAGAGAAACAGAGTTAACGTTTCAGGTCTGTGACCTTTCATCAAGAGGGGGGCCCAAGTTTGTAAGAGGCTCACACCACTTAAAGCAAGCCTGCACTACTTAAAGCCAAGTTGCACCTCTTAAAGGTGAGGCGGATTCTAGCTGCAGCAGGGGCTGGAAGAAGCTGGGCAACAGTGTAAGAGCTTCAGGAAGGACCTGAAATGGTTCAGTAGGCAAGAGAGTGTGTCCCAGGTTTTCTGATGCTACGCTGGAGTCACTGGTTCAGAAGGTGGACCAGTGCAGAGAGATTCTATTCCATCTGAAGGCAGTGGGAGCAGGTGGTTGTGGTCAGTCAAAAGTCTGGTGTTGAGGACATGGAGGCAATGTTGCGAGAAGTTTAATGACATCGCATAATTGATCAAGGTCAGCGAATGCATCCTTACACGACAAGTTCTACCATCTGCACCACTGGACTCACACATGGCCCCAATCACCACACCCCTTCACTTGCAAAGTAGCAATCTATAGCAACCACAACTCAAAGCTCACATCCATATGCTTCAACTTACCCTCAAAAACTTAGCACTGCTGGAAGTTGCACACTCACATCTCACAGCTTCCACATACTGCCAGCTATTCAACTGTAGCAGGCACATAACCCAAACACATTGCAACACACTCACTGACACACTTCCCTCCTTTTAGTAGGACAAGGTGGCACATAATAGATAGCAGCAGCAGCAATAAACTGGCTGACTGTGCTGGCCCCCATGGAGGAGATGGGGATGGGGATAATTGGAGCTGCCATCAGTTAGACAGTGACAAATGACATTGCTGAAGTCATCCGGGATGATAGTATGTTCCTGCCTTATGCACCTTCTCAAATTCCACTTCACCCTCATCCCACAATCTGATATGATACATAGGCTGCAGATGGTTACCTCTTGCTTACCTTCGACACCCCCCTTCACTCACCCCAACCCTCCCCTTGTTCATTTATACTTTCAGATACGCATGAACTGCCACTTGGCCAGCCAGTGGTGCCTGAGGCTGAAGGGCTAGAGGAAGAGCAACTTTGAGGAAGAAACACAGTCACTTGATCTGACAGCAGCAGCTCAGGTGGTGACACTGTACGTACGCCAGAGGGTAGTACAGCAGCGGGATCTGCATGTGATAACTCAGATGGGGACTTCATTGGGGCAGCCTACAGGAGAAGGCTGATGGACATGCACAACAAAATGCTTGGTTCATTGGCAGACCAGCTAGAGAGCCTGTTATCACTTTGAAAGGTCATGGAGGAGTCTGGTGCAACTTGGCACAGGGCTTCGGGCAGAGTTTAGAGCTCATCCTTTCCAATGTGTAAGTGATGCCAACTCCATGAGAACACTTGTGGACTCAGCTGTGATGCAGCGTCAGTAGGCAATGTCTCAGCTTCCATTGCAGCACAGAGAGAAGCCACCCAACATCTGAGTGCTGTAGTGAAAACTCAGACTGCTTGTTGTCATGCAAGCCCAGCTTGGTACCATGAAGCTCAGACTGCTGCCATCAAGGCTGCAGATACCAGGGCTCAAAGGGGCATGCATTGTCTCACAGCAGTCCAAGAATCTATCCCCCAACAGATAACTAGGATTGCTGAGGTGCCGCCTCAGAGGAGTGGCAGCAGCTATGTGGTGCACGAGCCTGCTGTCCTCTCTCAGGATGAGAACATTCATCCTCCCACCACTACCACTCCACCAGTTGCCCTTGCTGTTGCCTCTGAGGCAGCCCAGACTCCTGCTGTCCACGCTGAGATGGTGCGGTCTGAAGCTGGGCCCTCAGGGCCCAGAGCTTCTCGAGGGCGTCCTGCAGGGTCATCTGCAGTGTCCCCCACTGAAAGTCAGCAGCCTTCCACCAGCCATGCTGCGGCTGCCGGACTAGCACTGCATAGGAGCATTGGGCCAGGCAAAGGCACGCACAAGGGAATTCACAAGGGTGATTGGTTGAGCATTGTATGGCATATTGGATGTGTTGTTGGCAGACGTTAGTATGGAATGGTTTTTTGTGGTATCTTTTATTTCAGGATTTCTGGTCAAGTGAAGGCTGTCATAGAGTCATAGAGTTAAACAGCACAGAAACAGGCCCTTCAGCCCATCGTGTCTGTGCCGGCCATCAAGCACCTATCTATTCTAATCCCATTTTCCAGGACTTGGCCCGTAGCCTTGTATGCTATGGAGTTTCAAGTGCTGTGATGGTCCGTAACAGAGGGATGGTAACGTGGGGACGTGATGAGCAATGGGGATCTCAGAACTAATTCGGGGAACCGGAGTCTGATGATCGGCTCACCGACAGCCCCACAAGACCGTGGATGTGCCGGCTGCCTTCTCCCCTCCTCTTTCTCCTGAGCAGGTTGCTGAAGCCCTGGTGGCAAGGGCTGTGCCCTCCAAAACCCAAGATTGTGGAGGTTGCAGCAGACCACCAAGCATTGGGACAACTGCTCCATCGAGTATTGGAGGCTCCCTCAAGCAGTGCACACAGTGAAACCATTGCTTCAGGATGCCAATGGACTGTTCTACAACATTGCAACATGGCTCTCATTGTACGAGCAGTGGCGGTGTGATGAAGTCGGGGAGAGGAGTTATCAGCCACGTGTACAGCTGATAGCCCTGGTCATCGAACAGCCACCCTCTGGTTCAACATCGTGGCTGGAAGATGGTTGGAACTGCAGAGTGGCGCAGGATGAAAGCACCATGCCTACTGACAGGATAGCAGGAATTTACCAGCATGATGGTCGCACACCAACTGCACATTGAATGAGTGGTATCACGTGCGGTTTTGACTGCAATACACAAACTGCAATATGATAGTAATATCACCTGCTCAGGCTTGGAAGGATCCATTGGCATAAAAATTCAGGGTCTCAGTCACCTTGAAGGCCACTAGTAATGCCGTCCTCCCCATACTCTGAGACTGCAGGTCCAGTTCCAAGAGGTGGCCCAGTTCTGTGACCACCTCCTTGGTGAAGTTCAGCTGCCAAACATACTGCTGCTGGCTAAGGTGTAGGTAGCAGAAATGTTCCCTGAAGACATTGGGTGGGTACAGCCTCCTGCTGAGAGACCGTTTCCTCCTCCCTCTTCAAGCAGCTTGTCTTCTCTGCCGTCACTGTTCCATCTTCCCCTTATGCTGCAGTCCAAGCAGTACTGCAACTATAGACCCCAGGACTGGGAACAAGTGGTGTGCTCAAAGGTCTTTCAGAAGCACACAAGTGTTTCCAAATGTCCAGCACCAATCCTTGCTGACTTTTCATAACAACTGCAACAACCTATTACTTCCACTAACACTGCAACAGCAAGTAGACAGTCAAATGTAACTCACCTGCAAGGTAGATGGTGATGCCTTTAAATAGTGCCAGTGTTGGAGGGGGCCCCTCAATTGGGTTTTATCTCAAACAGCTTCTGTAGTGCCAAAACTACTGGCACTAAGGAGCCGAATTTTGTGACTGGAGAATTCCATTCATAGAACAGGTTGGCTTTGACTTACCATCTTCTGTATGTGTTTTGGGTGGAAAGTATTTAGTGAGGATCATTTTGAATATTGGTAGGTTTACAGAATTTAGAACACTTTCTATAGCCTTGAATGCTCTGAGTTATAGTATTTCTACTTTAAGACCCCACCCCCCTCACCAGACTTTTCTAGTTTGATACATTTTCTATTGTGAAATGCCACATTGTTTGCAACTTTGATTTTAATGTTTTGTCATTCAATTAATCTTTCTCATACTATAATTTGTTACAAGCATCCAAGCCACCAATAGTATATTTGCATCTCAACTTGGCAAAATCATTATCATAAGATTTTTGTACTTGAATCTACGATTGTAAGTCACCAATCGTTTTCTCTTTGACTTGTGGTAACCATGTACTGTTATCATATGATTAGAAGGGGTATAATCAGATTTGTGAATCACATTCCACAACATTGAAGGTAAACATTATACATCAATTTCAAACTGAAGCATTAACAAAGTATGTGCCCGAAAACTGGTCAAACTCTTGGCCCCTGAACAAGCCGGGGACCCAACTTACATCAAATCCTCTTGGAGTTGTCTGCTGTTTTGGACTACGTAATTTCAATTTTCAATTTGGTCATTCAGCAAATTCATGGGTGGTGGACAGATATGATAAATAAAACATACACCAATTAATGAAACTCAGAATCCTGAATGTGGAATCATTTACTTGGTCTAAACATTGAGATTAGTTGTGATTCAATAATGGGACATTACATTGAAGAACAGTGACAGGAATGCAAAGATACTGTACCCAGATTCATAGGAAGAATTCTTACCTTGGTTATCATCCAACTTTCCTATTGTCTCAATCTGTTCCACCAAATCATTCGAGTTCCATGTGCTCATTCCTAGCAGAAGAGCATTTTTACCTTCCACCACCTCCTCTGCAAAAATAGATGATAATTGGAATGAAAACTGTTATTCATACTCATTGTAATGTCATTCAGTTCCATCATGGAATTGTTGTTCGTAAATGTCATTCAACTGAATAGGTTTAGTTCCCTGTTTAAAATATTCAAAGATTCAGAAGTCAGATTAACAGAAGAAAGTTCAAAGCATTTGCAGCTGCACAACACAGCTTAATGGATCATAACGGAGAACAATCTGCAGGACCATGTGCCATTTAACAAAATTATTATAATTAATTCTTCACATCATTAATGTTTAAAGTAATATAATATATAATATAACACAATGCAACTCAATGCCTGCAATCTTCAGCTTACTGTAACATGGTTTTGTCTCAAACAGAATAAAAAAAACTGTTTATAAAATGTTGACTGCTTTGTAGTTTTGGTATCTACTGACAACTGATATCAGCAGATGGTTGCACAGCACCATTTTATCACTTACTTCATAGATGCTAATTATATTCAAGCCATAAACTTATCTGTAACACCAACATTATAGCAATAAGTAAGTGATCTGAAAAGAAACTCGAGTTAAATAGCTATAAATAACTATCATTACTCTGAACATATTTAAAAAGCTAATGTCCTTTCAAGAAACTTTCAGAGCAGAATCGGCTGTCAGGAACAACCTACTTTGGACCACAAAAGTAAAATACTGCAGATGCTGGAAATCTGAAATGAAAACAGAAAACGTTGGAAATGCTCAGCAGGTCTGGCAGCATGCATGAAGAGAGAAACAGAGCTGACAGGCTGAATTTCCCAGCCCTGTGATGGGAAGTTTGGAGATGGGGAGCTGGGACAATGGTGGGGAGCTGCATTAGGATGGCTCCCCAACGCATTCCCACCCCCAGGGAACTTTCCCAGGGGTGGGCTGGGAATCAGATCAGCTGCCCGCCAAGGCCCTAATTAGGAGCAATTTTGCGGACTCGGAGCAGCCTTCTGCCATGTGCAGAGGCCGCCAGCTCAATGGAGGCAGCCTCCCTGCAGCTGGAGATGCCATGCCCCAGTGACAGCTCCACAAACATGAAAGGCCACAATCGCAGTCAAATCTGATCCAGCAGAGGGGGTTTCCCATCCACTCTGAAGGGCTGACTGGCTTTGTCCCTCATCATTTTTACATTTCATCAATGCCTCCGAGAGCGCCTCCATATTGAGGTGCCCTCGCAGTCCCCGGCCTGCCTCAATAGCACCCAGCTTTCTCGGTGGGGCTGTCAAGGCTCCAGAGCTTCTGGTCGGGCCTGCAACATTGAGAGCTCAGGCGCCATCCTTAATAGGACAGAGAACATGGAGGCAGCCAATTAGGAGGCTGCCTCCCGGAAGATTGTGCCACTGGTCTTGCTGCTGCCAGGTGCTGGCTCGTGATCCCAATGTCGAGATCCTGAAACCCATGGGAAAATCCAGCCCGATGTTCCAGGTCACTGATTGTTTGTCAGAACTGGAAAAAGTTAGAGCTAGAACAGATTTTGAGCAAATACGGAGACAAAATATGTTGCGGGTGCAGGAGAGATCAAAAGGGAAGGTCTGTGATAGGCGGAAGGCGAGAGTGTGTAAATAACAAAAGGGATGATGGTGCAAGTAAAAGGAGATAGTAATGAGACAAGCAACGGAATAAAAGATGGAAATAGCAATAACAGAACCATTATCAACAACTGCTGTCCAAAATAAATGACAGCCGTGATCATGAACTGAAATTGTTGGAATTCATACCAAGTCCGTAATGCTGTAAAGTGCCTAATCGAGAGATAAAATGCTGTTCCTTGAACTTATTGAGTTTCAGTAGAACAGTGTGATAGGCAGAGGACAGAGAGGTCAGAGTGGAAGTGGGGCAGAGAATTAAAATGGCAAGCGACCGGAAACTTGGGGTCATGCTTGCGGGCTGAACGGAGATGTTACACAAAGCGATCACCTAATCCATAATTGGTCTCCCTAATGTAGAGGAGACTGCATAGTGAGCAGGATATATAGAATACTAAACATGAAGGAAGTACAAGTCAATCTTTACTTCACCTGGAAACAGTGGTTGGGGCCCTGGACAGTGGTAAGAGGGCAAGTGTTGCATTTCGTACACTTGCATGGGAAGGTGCCATGGGAAGAGAAGGGGGCATGGGGATTGAGAGTGGACCAGGGTGTCACAAAGGCAATTGTCCCTTTGGAATGCTGAAAAAGGAGGGGAGGATGTCTTTGACGGTGGCATCACGCTGGAGGTGGCGGAAGATGATCTGTTTAATGTGGAGGCTGGTGGGGTGGAATGTGAGGACAAGGGCAACCCTATCATGGTTCTGGGAGAGTGGGGAAGTGGGGCAAAATGGAACAGACACAGTTGAGGGCCCTGTCAACCATGGCGGACCCGATTCCTTCGTTGAGGAAAAAGGAAGACATATCAGAAGCACTGGTACGGAAGGTGTCATCATAACAGATGTGACGGACAAAGAAACTGGAAGAATGGAATCGAGACCCTAAAAGAAGCAGGGTGGGAAGAAGTGTAGTCAGGTAGCTGTGGGAGTCAGTGGGCTTATAGTGGATATAAGGTGGGCAAGTTTATTTTAAGAGAAGTCAGAGGTAAAATTTCAAAACAATTATCAGATAAAGCTTATATTGACTTTTGTTAAAAAAGTGGCTCTGCACTTTTTAATCAAAGGGGTTCTAATTGACAATGAGAGAGAGCAAAAAGACATACTGATCACCTATCTGTGTTTTTTTGTATGTTCTAGAAACTTCAGAAAGTGCATTAAGCTGAAAGAGTGTTTAACAGTATTTTAATTTAAGCTTTTTTTTAAAGTTTTCATTTTGAAGCAATCTGCCTCAAATTATCATCAATTTTTACAAAAAAGGTTAGCGCTCAAATTACTGACAACTGTCACACAGAGGAAGAGGAGGAGTCAGAAACAGGAGACAGAAATGGAGCTCCCAAAATCCCTGGTTTTCCTACGTGCAGCGGAAATGCAACAAGGTAGGGTTTATACCTGCCATTATCCCAGGATGCTGGTCTCTTTAGAAATCCAGGGAATAGCTCACCGGCAGGAGGACAGATACACCAGGGGCCAAAGAAAACTGAGGAAGAGAGTGATCCAGGGCACACGCTCCATACTTAAGGGCCTGTATCAATGTAAAGGGGTGAGCATGCTGTGATAATGAGGAATGCAGTGGCAGCTGCAGAGAGAAGGAAAAAGGTGAGGCTGATGTTGAAGCGCTTCTGCCAGAAATCAGAGAAGCAGTTGTTGGAAAAGCGGGGAAGAAGCCATCAAATGCAACAGCAGACCTCATGTTGGAGGAGGTGGCTCTGGCTGTAAAGAGTATCATAATCACCCAGTATGTTTCTGTTGTATTTGCTGAACAAAGATTGGAACTTTATCCAGTGAGTGGTTAGAACGTGGAACTTGCTATCATGTGGTCTAGTTTTTGTTTCATTCATTCATGAGATGTGGGTGCCAGCATTTATTGCCCGTCCCTAATTTCCTTTGAGAAGGTGGTGGTGAGCTGCATTCTTGAACCACTGCAGTCCATGTGGTTTTATAAAGGGAGTTCCAGGATTTTGACCCAGCAACGGTGAAGGAACTGCAATACATTTCCAAGTCAGGATGGTGCGTGAATTGGAGGGAAACTTGCAGGAGATGGTGTTCCCCTGCGCCTGCTGTCCATGTTCTTCCAGGTCAGAGTTGTCCAACATCCAGAATCTAGCCTGCCAAAGGTTTCGATCTGGCCCGCCAATCCAGTGTGACTGACAGAAGGCTGCCCATGGCTTTGCTTTGATTGATGGCAGGATCTCTGGGACTGGCCAATAGCTATTGGAGGAGGGACGTAGCTGGGCTCTGGTTGACAGCTCTCCTATTAAAGTGTACGTCAGGCGGAGGGGTAGGTAGAACCTGCGCCTGACAGATGGCAGATGCCTGTCTGTGATTGGTCACTGTCTGTAACTGACAGCGGGCTGCCTAGGTGGGGTGAACGCTGATAAGCGGTACATGGCGCAGGCGTTGCGATCGGCCACCCCTGCTGTTTTCGGGCAGTTTAGGGAGTGTGAGTGAATGGGAATGGCTGCGGTGGGGGAGAGGGAGAGAGAGGCCATGGAGAGAGTAGGAAGTGGGCCAGCACACAGCCAGAGGGGGTGGGGGGGGGGGGGGGGGGCAGGGCGGCACTGAGGGAGCACAGAGTCAGGCAGCCTTTTAAACCAGCACTGGCCTGGGAAGGAGAGAGGGGGGCAGTGTGGGGGGAGAGAGATAGATATGGGGGGGAGACAGAGAGGGGAAAGAGGAGGGGGGAACAGAAGGAGGAGAAGGGGGAACAGAAAGAGGAGAAGGGGGAACAGAAAGAGGAGAAGGGGGAGGGGGGACACAGAAGGAGAGAGAGAGGGGGAGAGAGGGATACGGGGGGTTTGGGGAGAGGATGAGTGGTGACAGAAGGAAACAAAGGGCAAGAGAGAGAGGGAGGAGAGAGAGAGAGGGAGGAGAGAGGGGTGAGAGGGGGGAAAAGAGAGAGGAGGAAAGAGGGGTGAGAGGGGAGGGAAGAGGATACAGATGGGGGAGAAAGAGGGAGGAGAAGGGGGAAAAGAGAGGGGGGGAGAGACAGTGGGAGAGGGAGGGGGAGGGGGGCACAGTGGGGGAGAGATAGGCACATAGAGGAGAGGGAGAGGGGAAGACGGGGGGGGCGGCGAGAGAGGGGAGTGGAGGGGAGAGATGGACACGGGGGGTGGGGGAGAGAGAGAGAGGGGAGTGAGATGAACACAGTGAGTGAGAGAGATGGACACGGGGGGAGAAAGAGGGAGGAGAAGGGGGAAAAGAGAGGGGGGAGAGACAGTGGGAGAGAGAGGGGGAGGGGGGCACAGTGGGGGAGAGAGAGATGCAGTGGTGGAGCGATGGACACATAGAGGAGAGGGAGAGGGGGAGACAGGGGGGCGGCGCGAGAGAGTGGAGAGAAGGGGAGAGATGGACATGGGGGGTGGGGGGGGTGGGACGGAGAGAGAGAGAGAGAGGGGAGTGAGACGAACACAGAGACGGGAGCGAGAGGGGAGCGAGATGGGCACAGAGATGGGAGAGAGAGCGGGAGAGGGATGAACGCAGAGAGGGGGGAGAGAGAGTGAGGAGAGAGAGAAATGGATGCAGAGAGGAGGCAGAGAGAGAGAGGGGAGTGAAACGGATCAAGATCATTCCTGACAGATGGACATCTATCTGAATACTCCACATCGCTACATCAAGTGTGTGGGCAGACATTGACTACTTGTGCACGCAAGGTATCTCACTAAATTAGTGTTTAACATAGTGATGAGAAAGTAAGTTAATAAATTAATCTTCTCATTTAAAGCTTGTTCATAAAAATGCACATCTTTTGTTATTTGGATTGATAGTAAGAACAATTTACAAAGCCTTTATCATTCCGAAATTTGCTCACCAGCCCTCTATGTAGGACATAAATTGTAATGTGTCCCCTCACGCGAAAAGGTTGGACACCCCTGTTCTACGTGGTAGAGGTCGTGGGTTTGGAAGGTGCTGTCAAAGGAGCCTTAGTGAGTTGCTGCAGTGCATCTTGTATATGGTACACACTGCTGCACTGTGCACCTATAAGGTGGTGAATGGGGTACCAATTTAAGCAGGCTGCTTTGTTCTGGATGATGTCGAGCTTCTCGAGTGTTGTTGGAGCTGCACTCATCCCGGCAAGTGGGAAGTATTTTGTTACACTCCTGACTTTGCCATGTAGATGGTGAGCACACTTGGGGAATCAGGTGGTGAGATACTCAGTGCAGCCTCTGACCCGCTCTTGTTGTCACAATATTTATATAGCTAGTCCAGTTAAGTTTCTGGTTAATGGTGATTCCCAGGATGTTGCTGGTGGGGGTTCAGCAATGGTAAGTAATGCCATTGCATGTCAAGGGAAGATGGGTAGGTTCTCCTTTGTTGTACATGGTCATTGCCTGACACTTCTGTGGTGCAAATGTTACTTGTGATTTTATGATGCCTAGACTGAATGTTGTCCAGGTCTTGCTACATGCAGGCATGGACTGCTTCAGTATGAGGAGTTGCAAATGGAACTGTGCAATCATCAGTGAACATCCCCACTTCTGACCTTATAATGGAGGAAGTGTCATTGATGAAGCAGCTGAAGATGGTTGGACCTAGGACATTACCCTGAGGAACTTCTGCAGCAATGTTCTGGGACTGAGGTGAATGGCTTCCAACAACCACAACCATCTTCCTTTGTGCTAGGTATGACTCCACCCGTGGAAAGTTTCCCACTGATTCCCATTGACTTTAATTTTACTCCTCGATGCCATACTTGGTCAAATACTGCCCTGATATCAAAGGCAGTCACTCTCACCTCACCTCTGGCATTCAGCTCTTTGGGCCATGTTTAGATGAAGGCTGTAACAAGTCCTGGCAGAAACCAAACTGAGCATCTTTTTGGTGAGTAGGTGCCCTTTGATAATACTGTCAATTACACCTTCCATTACTTTGCTGATGACTGAGAGTAGACTGCAGGGGCAGTATTTGGCTTGATCAGATTTGTCCTGCGCTTTGTGGACAGGACATACCTGGGCATTTTTGTCAGGTAGATGCCAGTCTTGTAACTGTATTGAAACAGTTTGGCTAGGGACGCAGCTAGTTCTGGAGCACAAGTCTTCAGCACTACAGCCAGGATGTTGTACGGCCTACAGCCTTTGCTGTATCCAGTAATGTGAAGGACTCCCAGGATGACTCCCTCCAACTCTGCACCACTGTGACACCATCTCTGATGGGTCTGTCCTGAGACATTACATACTCAGGGATGGTGCTGGAGGAGTCTGGGACATTGGCAGTAAGGCATGATTCAGCGTGTATGTATATCAGGTTGTTGCTTGGCTAGTCTGCAGGACAGCTCTTCCAATTTTGGCACAAGTCCCCAGCTAAGTTAGAAGAACTTTGCAGGGTTAACTAGGTGTGCCTTTGTCATGTCCGGTGCCTAGGTTTGTCCAGTTTTAATCTTATTTGAATTATCTGTAGCAGTTTGATACAACTGAGCGGCTTGCTCCATTTCAGGGAGCAGTTAAGAGTCAACCTCATTGCTGTGAGTCTGGAGTCACATGCAGGCCAGACTTAGAAAGGACAGCAGATTTCTTTCCCTGAAGGGCATTAGTGAAGCAGATGGGTTTTTACGATACCGTGGTCACTATTATAGAAACTAGTTTTTTTATTCCAGATTTATTAAATAATTGAATTTAAATTCCCCCAGCTGCCGTGGTGGGATTTGAACTCATGACTCTGGAGCATTAGTCCAAGCCTCTGGGTTGCTAGTTCAGTAACATTACCATTATGCCACTGTTCAATTAAAGGCAAATAGCATGGATGCATTTAAGAGGAAGCTCTATATGTGCATGGGGGATAAAAGAATAGTAGTTTATGCTGATAGGGTTAGATGAAGTAGAATGGGAGGAGGTGCAGAAGGAGAATAAACTCCAGCATAGACCAATTGGACCAAAAGGCTTTGTTCTGTGCTGTAAGTTCTAGCAAAGACAAAGGGAGGCTGAAAAGCCTTAACATTACAATGTTGTGCAATACAGTGCCATCTGTGAAACTGCGTTCAGATAAAATTATGACAACAGTCTTCTTTTACTTGACTTTCACTGCCAGATTATTCCGCCGGATACTTTGCACATCCCATCAGCAGCTGCTTCAAATCCTCTCATACAAAAGTTGGCTGTGATTTTGAAGTCATTCATCTGGTATCTAGTGACAAGCTGCTATGATGAAACACACAGTTCATTATAGACAAAACCTGGCAGCAGTTTTACAGTGACAACAAAACAAATTCTTGATTTTGCATCGAGTCAGAAGAGATTAGTACCTGTTCTTTAAAATGAGAGGAAATAATGAGAGGAAAATCCGTCACACCAAAAAGCAGTTCAGTAATCGCAGAAATTGAACAGGGTTACACCAATGTACTGTGCCACCGATTTGTATTTTTACTTCCATTCAATAATGCTAGCAAAAAACAAGCTGTCGCGAGAAAAAAGCGAAGGAAGCAGCTTCATCCTCGCACCAATTTTTCATTTTGCTAACATTAGCAGAAAGGAAACATACCCGAGAGGAGCAAGAAGTAGTTTGTGCCTTTAATTTTCTCACAGGCTGAGCTCCAGAATTCAGCTGGCTTGGTTATCTGCTAAGGACAGGCAAAAAAGGATAAACATCTGCAAAAAAAAACTTGATAGGGTAGATACACCATGGGTGAAGAATGGGACTCAGTAGATAGCTCTATCTGAACCAAATGGTCTCCTTCTGTGCCAGAAATTCCCTAATTCCAGGCACTAATTATGCGAATTCAGAATGGGGTGTTTGGGGCCATTTGAGGTACGAACATCATGTTTGCTGAATGCTGCTGGTAGTTTTCTTCTAATACATAAAAAATATTAGCCAGCATAAATGTCACAATTCATGTTGGTCTATACAGTAAGGCACAGCAACAAAAATTAACACCTGTTATCGCAGGCTGTAGACACTGCCAGAGCACATGAAGCCACGAGCAGACAGATGAAGACATTGACGACTGTCATGAAGGTGCTTCCATTGTTAATATTTTTTGAGGACTTGTGTTTAAAAGACTGTGGAAAATACCTGAAGAGATTCTGGACTTGTTTTTTAAAGGGTCACTGGAAGGACACTTGGGACTTTGTTTAAAAACAAACACTTACTAGAAATCACATGTCTTCTGCCAAGTAAACAGCCATAGCCTGATGGACTATGGAACTGTTTGGACTTACAGAAGTCACATGTCTGGGTTTATGGCTCAGGAGTTTTGTTTTTGGATATTGTTTGGAATTCAGTTGGTGTGTATTCTGCGAAGAGAGAAGCCATCCAACGCATCCTTTGTCACCTATTTTGAAAATTTGTCTGAGAATTCAGTGTGATAGCTGAACCCATTGATGCTGCAATTCTCCCAAAAAGCCTGCAAGACTTCCTCTCGACATCTCCTAAACGAACTGCTTCTGAAAAGATCCCAGTGATAACCTCATGTGTCGAGTGACACCCATCTATGTGCACCAGGACACCAGACCAAAAGTCATCTGGAACATGCGGCACAGTGGCGCAGTGGTTAGCACCGCAGCCTCACAGCTCCAGCGACCCGGGTTCAATTCTGGGTACTGCCTGTGTGGAGTTTGCAAGTTCTCCCTGTGTCTGCGTGGGTTTTCTCCAGGTGCTCCAGTTTCCTCCCACAAGCCAAAAGACTTGCAGGTTGGTAGGTAAATTGGCCATTATAAATTGGCCCTAGTATAGGTAGGTGGCAGGGAAATATAGGGACAGCTGAGGATGTGGTAGGAATATGGGATTAGTGTAGGATTAGTATGAATGGGTGGTTGATGGTCGGCACAGACTCGGTGGGCCGAAGGGCCTGTTTCAGTGCTGTATCTCTAAACTAAAACTAAACTAAACTAAAATTTCTTACCCGAGTCTTTTTTTCTTCAGTAATGAACAAGTATTTGGCCAAAGTAGTTTCGTTTTGGTTCTGCAGAGAAAGCTTCTTTATTTTTTCTTTAACCAGTGTGTGTGTCTGCATGTGTGTTGGGTCATTTAGAAGGGAATATATTTATATTTCATATTTCAATTTCAACCTTTGTGTTAATAAGCTTTGCATCTTTATTGAATAATTATTGTTTTATAATAAATTAATAATTTTGTTGTTTATTAAAGAAACCTGGCTGGTGAATTTGTATTCTGAAATGGATAAAATATATAATTGGCGGTGGCGTAGTGGTATTGTTACTGGACTAGTGACCCAGGGTATTGCTCTGGGGACATGGGTTCAGATCCCACCACAGCAGAAGGTGGAATCTGAATTCAATTAATAAATCTGGAATTAAAAAAAAAGCTAGTCTAATGATGGCCATGAAACCATTGTCGATTGTTGTTTAAAAACCCATCTGGTTCACTAATGTCCCTTAGGGAAGGAAATCTGCTGTCCTTACCTGGTCTGGCCGACATGTGACCCCAGACCCACAGCAATGTGGTTGACTCTTACATGCCCTCTGAAATGGCCTAGCAAGCCACTCAGTTGTATCTAACCGCTACGATGTCGATACAAAGGAATGAAACCAGACGGACCACCCAGCATCGACCTAGGCACCGGAAACGACAACGGCAAACCCGACCCTGCAAAGGGGCTTGTGCCAAAGTTGGGAGAGCTGTCCCACAGACTAGTCAAGCAACAGTCTGATATAGTCATACTCATGAATACCTTACAGACAATGTCCCAGACACTGCCATCACCATCCCCGGGTATGTCCTGTCCCACCGGCAGGACAGACCCAGCAGAGGAGACGGCACAGTGGTATGCAGTAGGGAGGGAGTTGCCCTGGGACCTGGGAGTCCTCAACAGCGACTCTGGACCCCATGAAGTCTCATGGCATCAGGTCAAACATGGACAAGGAATCCTCCTGCTGATTACCACCTACCGCCCTCCCTCAGCTGATGAGTCAGTACTCCTCTATGTTGAACAGCACTTGGAGGAAGCACTGAGGGTGGCAATGGCACAGACTGTACTCTGGGTGGGGGACTTCAATGTCCATCACCACGAGTGGCTCGCTAGCACCACTACTGACCGAGCTGGCCGATTCCTAAAGGACATAGCTGCTAGACTGGTTATGCGGCAGGTGGTGGGGGAACCAACAAGAGGGGAAAACATACTTGACCTCGTCCTCACCAATCTGCCTGCCGCAGATGCATCTGTCCATGACAGTATTGGTCGGACGACCACCGCACAGTCGTTGTGGAGACGAAGTCCCACCTTCACATTGAGGATACCCTCCTTCGTGTTGTGTGGCACTACCACCGTGCTAAATGGGATAGATTTCAAACAGATCTAGTAATGCAAAACTGGGCATCCATGAGGCGCTATGGGCCATCAGCAGCAGCAGAATTGTACTCAACCACAATCTGTAACCTCATGGCCCGGCATATCCCCCACTCTACCATTACCGTCAAGCCAGGAGACCAACGATGGTTCAATGAAGAGTGCAGGAGGGCATGCCAGGAGCAGCACCAGGCATACCTCAAAATGAGGTGTCAACCTGGTGAAGCTACAACACAGAACTATCTATGTGCCAAACTGTGCAAGCAGCATGCGATAGACAGAGCTAAGCGATTCCGTAACCAACAGATCAGATCTAAGCTCTGCAGTCCTGCCATATCCAGCTGTGAATAGTGGTGGACAATTAAACAACTAACTGGACGAGGTGGCTCCACAAATATCCCCATCCTCAATGATGGGGGAGCCCAGCACATCAGTGCGAAAGATAAGGCTGAAGCATTTGCAAAAATCTTCAGCCACAAGTGCCAAGTTGATGATCCATCTCGGCCTCCTCCTGAAGTCCCCAACATCATAGATGCCAGACTTCAGCCAATTTGATTCACTCTGCGTGATATCAAGAAATGACTGAAGGCACTGGATACTGCAAAGGCTATGGGCCCTGACAATATTCCGGCAATAGTACTGAAAACCTGTGCTCCAGAACTTGCCGTGCCCCTAGCCAAGCTGTTCCAGTACAGCTACAACACTGGCATCTACCCTGCAAGGTGGAAAATTGCCCAGGTATGTCCTGTAGACAAAAAGCAGGACAAGTCCAACCCAGCCAATTTCCTCCCCATCAGTCTCCTCTCAATCATCAGTAAAGTGATGGAAGGTGTCATCAACAGTGCCATCAAGCGGCACTTGCTTAGCAATAACCTGCTCAGTGACGCTCAGTTTGGGTACTGCCAGGGCCGCTCAGCTCTTGACCTCATTACAGCCTTGGTTAAAACATGGACAAAAGAGCTGAACTCCATAGGTGAGGTGAGAGTGACTGCCCTTGACATCAAGGCAGCGTTTGACCAAGTATGGCATCAAGGAGCCCGAGCAAAACTGAGGTCAATGGGAATCAGGAGGAAAACCCTCCACTTGCTGGAGTCATACCTAGGGCAAAGGAAGATGGTTGTGGTTGTTGGAGGTCAATCATCTGAGCTCCAGGACATCACTGCAGGAGTTCTTTAGGGCAGTGTCCTAGGCCCAACCATCTTCAGCTGCTTCATCAAGAAGTGGGGATGTTCGCTGATGATTGCACAATGTTCAGTACCATTTGTGACTCCTCAGATACTGAAGCAGTCCGTGTAGAAATGCAGCAAGACTTGGACAATATCCGGGCTTGGGCTGATAAGTGGCAAGTAACATTCGCGCCACACAAGTGCCAGGCAATGACCATCTCCAATAACAGAGAATCTAACCCTCTCCCCTTGACATTCAATGGCATTATCATCGTTGAATCCCCCAATATCAACATCCTAGGGGCTACCATTGACCAGAAACTGAACTGGAGTAGCCATATAAATACCATGGCTACAAGAGCAGGTCAGAGGCTAGGAATCCTGTGGCGAGTAACTCACCTCCTGATTCCCCAAAGCCTGTCCACCATCTACAAGGCACAAGTCAGGAGTGTGATGGAATTCTCTCCACTTGCCTGGATGGGTGCAGCTCCAACAACACTCAAGAAGCTCAACAACATCCAGGACAAAGCAGCCCGCTTGATTGGCACCTCATCCACAAACATTCACTCGCTTCATCACCGACGCACAGTGGCAGCAGTGTGTACCATCTACAAGATGCACAGCAGCAACGCACCAAGGCTCCTTAGTCAGCACCTTCCAAACCCGTGACCTCTACCAACTAGAAGGACAAGAGCAGCAAATGCATGGGAACACCACCACCTGCAAGTTCCCCTCCAAGTCACACACCATCCTGACTTGGAACTATATCGCCGTTACTTTTCTGTCACTGGGTCGAAATCCTGGAACTCCCTTCCTAACAGCACTGTGGGTGTACCTACCCCACATGGACTGCAGCGGTTCAAGAGGGCAGCTCATCACCGCCTTCTCAAGATCAATCAGGGATGGGCAATAAATGCTGGCCTGGCCAGTGACGCCCACATCCCATGAATGAATTAAAACAAAGGTAGAGTGGCTCTAGCTGGACCAGCAGCAAGAAATTAACCAGAGTTCTTTGCAAGTAGGTTGCATAGTTTTAACTGGTTAAAATCCAGCTGTACCCCCAATGGAAATTTGGGGCCCATAAACATTCGCTATTACCAACCGTCATCTAAGATCCATGTAGTTGGCTCAATGCAGCTGGTGGGGTCAAAATTGAACCCCATTGTGCCCAATTTACTGGGGTTAGAAAGGCACAATGCGGACCAATTTATTAGAACGATATTGGGCCGGGATATTTTTCCAGTTCTTCCTGGCCGCCACCAAAAACACGACATACTCATGCAGGGTTATCGGGAGCTAATCGGGAAGAGTTTCAGTTTACAGTAAAGGCTCTGTCTCTCCAGGTCACATTAATAAGCTAGGCTTGAAGAACAATCAACAGTGCCTGAAGTGCAACAAACCTATCTCAACTATCAGATTATTAAAAAGACCATAAAGGATGGACTTGGTTCAAATTTTTCATTACCAAATATGTAACCTTGAAGCCACCTTAGCCCAATGACAATTCCCCAGTCCCTCACCAGTCATGCTCATTCCATCTAATCTAACATACACAGGAAACAGAGTCAATACGAGTGAGGTCAGCTCACAATACATTGGGTGCCGTACACCCTTTACATATTTAAATGAGGGGCCTATGCCTTTTTTTGAGGCTTCAATTATAAAGTTGTATAACGAGTGGTGCAGGAGCTGGGCCTGCTCCACTTGAGATTCGGGAGCAGCACCATAAGGTACGTTGTAAATTTTCTGTTAAAAAATGTTCCTGCGGAGTTAGGAACGAAGGAGTGTTCCTTGACTCCATATAATTCTGATCCCATTTTGCATGTTCCATATTGGGCAAACGGAAAATTTTATTGTGCATTTCTCTGTAACTTGGTTTGGAAACTCTTAAATATAGTGACGGGTGGCCATCAGTGTCCACCTGAGAGACATTGGCTGACTAAAACGAAAGGGGGATTTTGGTTTGGAAATTAGGCATTAGATTAGGGTTGCCTACTCCAGATTGCTCACGTAGCTTTTACCCTTTCTGAAGACTCATTCTTTTACAACAAGTAAAGTTAACTGTCCGACATCTCAAGGATAAATATATCTCATTTTATTTATGATATCATGGAAAGTTCTTGCTGACGTAAAGTAGCTTGACTAAATTCAATAGGCTGAATTTTTCCGGCTTGCGCCGATTTCAAAAACGACAAGGTGCACGCGCGAGATGTGTGCCACGGAACTGCTGCGATATTTAGCGCAGCGGCTCACTTAACTGGGTGGGGCGGCCTGTCCCCGCCCACCCCCCGATGATGTGGAGGGAGCAGGCGCTCCATCCCCCGGCAACGGCATCCGGCGCCATTTTTAAAGGGCTTCGAGCCCTTACAAGTATTAAAATTTATAAAGTGAAATGCATGTTAGAGCTAAATTAAAACATTTAAGAAAAGAACGAAGCCCCTCTCCCATTCCCCAATGACCAAACAATTTATTTATTGCCTTCACCCCGCAAAAAAACTTACCTTGCGATCCCGACCTTCCTCCCCCAAGGTTTATTGCCTTTCACCTTCAACCCCTTCCCACCATCCCCTCCACCAATAGCAATTGTTTTCCTTGCTCCCCTGACCTGAAAACTTACTTGCTCCCTCCTCCCAACCAGTGTTCCGCCTTGGATCTCCGAATGGAGATCTGAAGGTGCGGGGGTTCCAGCAACCGTCCGGAATATTGCAGTGGGACAGCCATCATGATGAGGTTAATATTAATTCAGTGATTTAAATGGATTTAAATATTTTAATGAAGGTCCCGTCGCCGAATGGGCTGGAGCCTTCCCAGAGATGTTTCCCCGCCGCTGCCACGACACCAGACGTCGGGGGGCTGGTAAAATCCAGCCCAATCTTTCAATACATTTAACAAATAATGAATGAATTTTAAACTTGTTTTGGTTCCACACTTTCACCATAGAATAAGCAGAATTCACAGAGTCTCTCTTTTATCCAATTTATGAGGTAAATAACTCACTTCTGCCTTCAATTAATGGTGAATGGAGAGCAGAAAACTGGTACAATCACAGTGGCCTCCCACTATCCTGTTCAGCTTTCTTTTCATTGCAGTTGAAAGTTACCCCCGAGATCTGTTTTTTGTACACCCACTGATGTACAAAAGGGACCCGGGACCTCCAGTTGGGCAGCCCACAGATTTTTTTTCAAAAAATATACTTCATTCGTAAAATTTGTAAAAATACATGACGTAACAGTTCAAATTTTAAATTACATGAAATTACATCAATCAGTTTCTTCCAACATAGTTCATGAGGTGTCTCACTACACTATATTTACAATATACATTTGATGTCGAGCAGCCCACAGATTGCGAAGGCCCTGCTGGAGTCTCGAGACTCAGCCAGATGCCAGCGGTGAATTGAGTGCTTTTTATTCTTTGGATGTGGGTCTCACTGGTCAGTATTTGTTGCCTGCCCCAAATTGTCCTTGACAACTGAATGGCTTGCTAGGCCATATCGAGGGCACTTAAGAATCAACCACATTGCTGTGGGTCTGGAGTCACATAGAGGCTGAACTAGATAAGGATGGCAGATTTCATTCCCTAAAGGACATTAGTAAGCAGATGGATTTTTACGACAATCAATGATAGCTTCATGGCACTCGCTATTAATTCCAGTTTTTATTATTAATTAATTGAACTTATTAACTAATTGAATTTTAAATTCTACCAGCTGCCGTGGTGGGATTTGAACCTGTGTCCACAGGGCATTATCTTGGGCCTCTCGATTACTAGTCCAGTGACATTACCACAACGTCATCGTCTCCTCCGTGTGTTGAAGGTCCAGAATTCACACATTCTAGTCATTGTGCCTCGGCCCTCCTACAACGTCTTGGAGTAGAATATTGGACCTCAAATGTCCGGCCCAACTGCATTGCCTCCAAACTGGTGGAGAGCACAAAAGGACCACTTGACAAAAACACTATGTGACTGATCTATCGTCAATGACACGACAATGACCTCAATCCCTCCATGAGACCCCACCTCTATCAGCACATTGAAGAGAAGAATGGTTTAGCGCAGTGGTTAGCACCGCAGCCTCACAGCTCCAGTGACCCGGGTTCAATTCTGGGTACTGCCTGTGTGGAGTTTGCAAGTTCTCCCTGTGTCTGCGTGGGTTTTCTCCGGGTGCTCCAGTTTCCTCCCACAAGCCAAAAGACTTGCAGGTTGGTAGTTAAATTGGCCATTATAAATTGCCACTAGTATAGGTAGGTGGTAGGGAAACATAGGGATAGGTGGGGATGTGGTAGGAATATGGGATTAGTGTAGGATTAGCATTAAAAAAATGGGTGGTTGATGGTCGGCACAGACTCGGTGGGCCGAAGGGCCTGTTTCAGTGCTGTACCCCTTATAAACAAAAAATAATGAAGAAAAGGAAGGAGACCAGTGGAGATGGTATCCCCTCTGGAATTTTTTCATCAACTAGGCCCCATGGACTGACAAAACTGTACATCAACACCATGTAATCCAGATGCATCCCAAGTGCATGGCAGGAGGCAATGGCTATTGCCATACTGAAACTGGGCAACATGACTGTAACGTGGGTAGCTCTTGGTCAATATCACTCCTCTGTACCACTCCTGGAACGTATCAACCTCTGGAGAATCAGCTGTCTTGTTGCAACAGCAATCCCTGGAGAACAGGTGGGATTCTGGCCTAATTGCAATTGCTGCCACCAAGTTTTGGCCTTTGCAATGCACATTGAGGCTGGATTCCTGAGGAATTCAGTGACAGGTATAGCCTTTGCATACCTGGCCTACGACTCAGAAGGATAATCCCCTGCCTCAGAACACTATCCCACTATGGAGGATGCTGACCAATAGGCCACAAAAGTTTACAAGAAGTAACAAACAAACTTCTAGTGAAACACCCCGATCTTCTACGAAGCTTTTGGGCAACCCTAAACCACATCCACGCTAGCCATGATAGATGGTGCACAAATGGAAAATTAAAAAACTCTCCAGTGTGCAACTCTGGTCACCCAGAGCAGAACATGAAACACGTAACACCTCAATGCCCGATTCTCAAATACTAAGGGGGCATCACAGCTATGCACTTGCTACGCCCGATGCAATTATCTGGTTTAACCATCTGAATGGAAAACTATAGTTGTTGCTGTATATCTACATCAGCTGTAAGAAAGAAGAAGCTCCAATTCAGGGACCCCAAGGCCCTAACAGGCCGACTTGGGTCAATTACCTGTACTCCAGTGTACCTTTGGGGCTTATGCAATGCTCACATTGGAACTCATGCCTGCTTTCAGCTGGCATGGGATCTGCTGAGCCTGTAGGTGGTGTGGTGGATGGAATTCCGAGTGTGTTCCGGAAATGAACTAGGCATACCCTGAAACTGGGAATTGGATGAATTTGGACGTCCTCCTGGATCAGATTTTGAATGCAGTTTACATGTGATTGGAAATCCAGCAAATCTAACCTGTCCAAAATCTGCCTCCTCCCCGTCTCCCATCCCACCATGGGTAAAATACCCCTTTACTGCCCCCCCCTAACCTAGGGATTTCATACCCGATGATTGCACAATGTGGTTTATAAATTAGTGCTGCCAAGAGTTTTGCACCAAGAGATTGCTTATCGAAAATTGATGTGCGCTGAGCTTCACAAACAAATTCCTGAAGTGCTATCCCATCAATGAGGTTCTACACAGGGAACACCAAGTTGTAAAGTTTACCCCAGTGATATAATGACAATGCAAATCACTTCCAACAGATTTTCCTCTGTTAAAAGTACTAATTAAAATGATTTTTTTGACAAGCAAGTGTTATAAGTCGAATAGCTCTGGGCTAAAAAGTAAGGTATGATAAATATCTTCACTGCCCAGAGCCATTTGTAACTCAGCCAGCCTCACTTTGTTGAGACATTTATCACATTACAATGCTAGCCATTGATTTCCTTTGCTATTTATAGTAAAATCATAACTGTATTCTTTATACCCACTTTGACATTTTCTCTCAGTATATTGCCCATGCACAAACTGAGAAAAGGACATGAATTTCTACTGATTGTGGAAAGGAAAGGACTGTAACAAAGGACTGTAACAAAACATACATTAGCATTGTCTTGGTATATTCGTCACGGTGTCAGCCGTGGCTCTGTGGTACCACTCTTGCCTTCATTCCCACTTCAGAGGCTTGAATGTGTAGTCCAAGATAACGTTTCAGTGGAGCAGTGAGGGCGTACAGTGCTGTTGGAGTGCAGTCTTTCAGATGAGATGTTAAACTGATGTCCAACTCACCTCTGATCTTCCCTGTGGCAGACAGCAGGGGGATTCCTCTGTAGTTGCCGCAAACGGTCTTGTCTCCCTTCTTGAATACAGTCATGAACACAACGTCCCTGAAGTCCCCTGCAAGCACTTCACATCCCAGATGAGGGATATGTGGTTGTGCAGTTGTGCCAGGAGTGTATTACCGCCATGCTTCAGGATTTCAGCAGGGATTTCGCCTGTTCCAGAGGCCTTCTTGTTCCTTGGCTGTTGAATGGCTTTTTTGACCTTGCTCTGGACTGGGGTAGCAGTGAGACTGAGCTGGATGGGGTGTTGAGGGATGGAGTTGAGGACATTGAAGCCAAAGACAGAGTCTCGGTTGAGGAATTTTTTGAAATGTTCCCTCCAGCGAGCACTGACTGTCACCCTGTCCTTGATGCGTTCTCCTCCATGCTTGGCTCACAGCAGGGTGGCCCTTGAGTGCTTGGACCATCGATCAGCTTGACAGCGCTGAAGAGACTGTGCATGTCGTTGGTGTCTGCAAGTTGCTGCATCTCTTCTGTCCGTTACCCACCATTTGTTTTTGATGTCCCGGGTATTTTGCTGCACCACTGCCAGCCAGAGCCTGTGGGATTTCTGCTTTACCCTGGATGTGTGGTGAAGTTTCCAGTCTGCAAAGGCTTTGCGCTTACGCTCGATTAAGTCCTGTATGACTCACTTCCTCCCAGTGGCTGAAGAGCTCCTTCCGGAGTTGCAGTGCAGCTTTCACCCATCGAGAAGCACCACAGACAAGATCTTCATTGTGCAGCAAATCCAAAAAAAATGCAGGGAACAACACCAACTGCTGTACATGGTCTTTTTCGACCTCACAAAAGCCTTTGACTCTCTGTCAACCACCAAGGTTTATGGAGTATCCTGCTCAAATTTGGCTGGCCCACAAAAGTTTGTCACCATCCTCCATCTATTCCAAGATGACATGCAAGCCACGATTGTCACCAACAGAACCACCACAAACCCTATCCCAGTCAATAATGGGGTCAAGCAAGGCTGTGTCATCACACCAGCCCTCTTCTCCATTTTTCTCGCTGCAATGCTACACCTCACCTCTAGTAAACTACCCGCAGGCGTGGAGAAAATCTGCAGAATAGACTGGAAACTGTTCAACCTATGTCAACTTCAATCCAAAACCAAAATCATTCCATCCTCAGTTGCTGACCTTCAGTTTGCAGATGATGCTTGTGTGTGTGCTCACTCTGAAACTGAGCTCCTTCTCCAAAGCATATGAGAAAATGGGTCTTTCACTAAATACTCAGAAAATGAAGGTCTTCTTCCAACCAACTCCCACAGCACACACCTCCCCCTCATCAATCAAAATTAATGACTATTTTCCATATCTTGGAAGACTTCTCTCGGCGAAGGCAGACATAGACGACGAGGCTTATCGTGGCATCCAATGTACCAGCTTAGCATTCGGCTGACTGAGGAAGAAAGTATTTGAGGATCAGGATCTCAAACCCGAGACTAAGATCATGGCTTACCAGGCAGCAGTGATCCCTGTGCTTCTATATGCTTTGGAGACTTGGACAACCTACAGCAGGCACGTCAAAGCACTGGAGAAATACCACCAGAGATGCCTCTGTAAGATCTTCCAAATCTGATGGCAAGAAAGACAATCCAACAGCAGTGTCCTCTCTCAAGCCAACCCACTCAGCATTGGAGCGATCACCCAAAACCAGCTCTGCTGGACGGGCTTTGCCTTTCTCATGCTTGACTATAACTCTGTAAGATTTATGGTAGTTATGGAAAAGGATAAAGACGGGCCAGAAATAAAGGTACTGAATTGGGGGAAGGCCGATTTCAATTTCAATTTGATAAAACAGGATCTGTCCAAAGTGAACTGGGAGCAGCTATTTGTAGGAAAGTCTACATCAGGCCAGTGGGAGTCAAAGAGGAAATAGTGAGGGTTCAGAGCCAACATGTATCCGTTAAGGTGAAGAGTAGGACCAACAAGTCCAGGGAACCCTGGATGTCAAGGGATGTAGAGTATTAGATCAGGAAAAAAAGGAGGCTTATGGCAGATTCAGAGTGCTGAAAACATTAGAGGAGTATAGAAAGTGTAGGGGGGGTACTTACAAAAGTAATTAGGAGAACGAAGAGGGGACATGAAAAAACACTGGTGGGCAAGATAAAGGAAAATCCTAAGGCATTTTATAAGTATATTAAGGGCAAGAGGATAACCAGGGAAAGAGTAGGGCCCATTAGGGACGAAAGCGGCAATGTGTGTGTGGAGCTGGAGGACATAGGTGAGGTTTTAAATGATTACTATTCATTTGTTTTCACTTGGAGAACGATGATGTCGGTGTAGAGATCAGTGAGGGGGATTGCGCTATACTTGAACATATTAACATTGAAAGGGAGGAAGTATTAGATGTTTTAGCAGGCTTAAAAGTGGATAAATCCCCAGGCCCAGATGAGATGTATCCCAGGCTGTTATGTGAGGCAAGGGAGGTGATAGCAGGGGCTCTAACACAAATTTTCAAATCCTCTCTGGCCACAGGAGAGGTGCCAGAGGACTGGAGGACAGTGAATGTGGTACCATTATTCAAGGGTAACAGGGATAGACCAGGTAATTACAGACTGGTGAGTCTAACATCAGTGGTTGGGAAACTATTGGAAAAAATTCTGAGGGCCAGGATTAATCTCCATTTGGAGAGACGGAATAATCAGGGATAGTCAGCACTGTCCTGTACACAAAAAGCAGGACAAGTCCAACCCAGCCAATTTACGCCCCATCAGTCTCCTCTCAATCATCAGTAAAGTGATGGAAGGCGTCATCAACAGTGCCATCAAGTGGCACTTGCTGAGCAATAACCTGCTCAGTGATGCTCAGTTTGGGTTCCGCCAGGGCCACTCAGCTCCTTACCTCATTACAGCCTTGGTTCAAACATGGACAAAAGAGCTGACCTCAAGAGGTGAGGTGAGCGTGACTGCCCTTGACACCAAGGCAGCATTTGACCGAGTATGGCATCAAGGAGCCCTTGCAAAACTGAGGTCAATGGGAATCAGGGGGAAAACCTAGCGCAACGGAAAATGGTCGTGGTTGTTGGAGGTCAATCATCTTAGCTCCAGGACATCACTGCAGGAGTTCCTCAGGGTTGTGTCCTGGGCCCAACCATCTTCAACTGCTTCATCAATGACCTTCCTTCAATCATAAGGTCAGAAGTGGGGATGTTCACTGATGATTACACAATGTCCAGCACCATTCGTGACTCCTCAGATAATGAAGCAGTCCATGTAGAAATGCAGCAAGACTTGAACAATATCCAGGCTTGGGCTGATAAGTGGAAAGTAACATTCGCACCACACATTGGCAATGACCATCTCCAACAAGAGAGAATCTAACCATCTCCTCTTGACATTCAATGCATTACCATCGCTGAATTCCCCACTATCAACATCCTAGGGGCTACCATTGACCAGAAACTGAACTGGAGTAGCCATATAAATACCATGGCTACAAGAGCAGGTCAGAGGCTAGGAGTCCTGTGGCGAGTAACTCACCTCCTGACTCCCCAAAGCCTGTCCACCATAATCAAGGCACAAGTCAGGAGTGTGATGGAATACTCTCCACTTGCCTGGATCGGTGCAGCTCCAACCACACTTAAGAAGCTCGACACCATTCAGGACAAAATAGCCCGCTTGATTGGCACCCCATCTACAAGCATTCACTCCCTCCACCACAGACGCACAGTGGCAGCAGTGGGTACCATCTACAAGATGCACTGCAGCAACGCACCAAGGCTCCTTAGATAGCACCTTCCAAACCCGCGACCTCTACCAACTAGTAGGACAAGGGCAGAAAATGCATAGGAACACCGCCACCTGCAAGTTCCCCTCTAAGTCACACACCGTCCTGACTTGGAACTATATTGCCGTTCCTTCACTGTCGCTGGGTCAATATCCTGGAACTCCGTTCCTAACAGCACTGTGGGTGTACCTACCCGACATGGACTGCAGCGGTTCAAGAAGACAGCTCATCACCACCTTCTCAAGGGCAATTAGAGATAGGCAATAAATGCCAGCAACACCCACATCCCATGCATGAATTAAAAAAAATCCATACCTGGTTAAAACATTTTAAAATATTTGTGGTGAACAGTGGAGTAGTGAGAATAGAGGGAGACAGTGCACTCCTCCAAGCTCGGTCGTAAGACTACCCAAATGGCCAGCCTTCAGTTAAGCCAAGAGAAAGGCAGCAGGGTTGATGCAGTGAAACTGCAACAAAAGAATGCACACCAGACAGTGTGAAAGACGTGCAGGAGCTGTGGACAACCACATGAATTCACAAACAGAAGGAAATGTTCCACCTTTGGATCAATCTGCAGAGCTTGCAGAAAGGTCAATCACTGGGAAAAGATGTGTAGAACAAGGGATGAAGATGGCAGACTAGTCACCAGTGACAGAGCAACAGGGCAAATGAGTAGGAAAAGCAACCAAAACATCCATACGCTGGAAGATGATGATGAGTTTGAGAACATGGTAGACAGAGGAACCATACAACTGCATGAAATGTCTGAATGTGACTGTTCCCAGAGAAAAGAAATTTACACATCCATTCAGATCAGGAAGTGGGTGAGAAGTAAGCCCACAACGATGAAAATGAAGATTGATAGTGGAGTACAGAGTAACATCATCCCGCTCAGACTATGCCAGAAGATCTTCCCTGAAAATTTGGAAGAAAATTGTTATCCAAGGAAAGTTGCTTTGAAACCAAACAACATCATGCCAACAGCATAGGGGGAACTGAGATTCAACAGCTAGGAACAACTCAAATCAGAGGAGCACAAAAAGGAAAAGATGTTAACTGTATGCTCTATGTCACCAAAGAAGATGGTCCTGCTATCCTGGGGTTCAGCAACTGCAAAGAGCTGCAGATTAACTCAGTAAACTATGAGGTGAAGGAGGCAACACTGAGGCTTGAAGACTGTACATTCATTAAAAGTGCCCTCCGATCAGAAGCAAAGGTATAAACATTCATTAGCTGGGGAAAATAACACCACCGAAACTGAGTCAAAATAGAAATGAAACCAGCAAAGATGAGGAGTTACAAATGCTCTCTCAGCAAGTGATCCAGGGATGGCCTGATAAGATACAGCAAATACAGCCAGCAATACAGCAGTACTGGTCTATCAGAGATGACACCTCACTAGAAGATGGTGTTCTGCTGGCGGGATCCAGAATAATCATACCCAAAACTATGTAGGGAGAACTTCTCCAGAAGGTACACGAAGGCCATTTGGGAATGGAGAAGTGTAAGCTCAGAGCCAGATCAGCTGTGTATTGGATAGGCATATATAAAGGCATTGAAAATATACAATGTATGCCAGAAGTTCAAAAACACACAGCAGAAAGAGATGATAGCTACTGAAGTACCACCCAGACCATGGCATACTGTAGGAGACGATTTATTCACACACACAATCAAGAACAGTATCTCATAGTCGCAGACTACTACTCAAAGTTCCCTTTTATCTGAAAGGTGCAAGACATGAGAGACACAAGAATCCTCTCAGCAGTACGAGTTCTGTTCACTGAGCAAGGGAATCCTGAAAGATTAATAAGTGACATGGCACCCAATTCATCTCCAGAGAATTGAAGGAATTCGCTGAACAGTATGGGTTCAACACCATGACCTCATCACCACACTACCTATGGAGACACAGGTTTATAGAAAGACACGTCCAGACAATCAAAATACTGAGAGACGAAGCTTGCCTTATTGTCACTCCAGTCCACCCGTCTCAAAGCTGACATGAAATCACCTGCAGAGCTGTTGAATGGAAGAAAATATAAGACAACTCTGCCCCAAAAGAAACATCCTCCAAGTGACCAGGAGGAAGTGAGACAACAACTCACTGAAGTTCAGGGAAGAGGAGGTCAGCACTTCAACAAGCATGCTAAATCTCTCCCTGACCTGTTGAAAGGACGAACTGTACATGTACAGCATCCAATCAGGAAAACCTGGAACCCAGCAAAAGTTGGTGAAGATGAGACTCCAAGGTCATACATCATTGAGACCAAAACCGGTAGGCAATTGAGATAGAACAGGGTCTATATTCAACCTACATCTGAGCTTGAATAACAGAAAAGACCATTAACAACACTGGAAGCATCACTATCCAGCGAGACAACATTAGCAACGTCACCACAAGTGACAAAACATTAGCAACAGCAAGCACAATTCCTGCAACACCGGGAGTAACACACACAACATCGCCTGTGCAGCGTAAAAACACATCACTGACAGCAACGAATGCCAAGTCTACAAAATGGAGGTGTAACATCTTAGCAGCAAAGTGATACCGTGAGTAATAGTTTGTGAAAAATATTTTTAGAAAAGAATACACACTATAAAAGACTCTAAAAGGGGTTCAGTTTATTTCTAAAAGTCAATTGTTAACTTTCTTTAGTTTAGAAAAAAATGTTAATGATTGTACAGAGGAACTAATTAGCTAGGAACTAATTGTTATGAGCAAGTATGTTCCGGGGTCCACGTTCACTGCTGCACAGCAGTCACATGAAGAATAACTCGACACTGGTTTAAAGTAGTCCTTACCAGGCAGCATGGCAAGATGAATGGAATAAACTGAGCTCCAGCCTTTCCAGGTCTGAAGTGTGATAATTTCTAACTTATGGGAACCGGAAGACAACCAGGAGACCTAGGGTTTCTGCCAAACCTCTGGCAACAGAGTGGGAGAAGCACTGAGAAAAATCCTCCAATCCCAGTGTTAAGACCTATTGCTGTGCTTTTCAACAGTGTAAACATGAGAATAAAGACAACTAAGCTATCATAGCTGTGAAGGGCTGCAATTGAATTAATACTTCTCTGTAATCAAAGTGAGTTATGTCTTATGTCTTTTCTCTCCTTGCATTTCAATCACATTCTCTCCAATTCATTCTTTCACTCTGATTCTCAGGTTCCTATATGTTGGTTTAAGATTTCCCCTTGTCTGTTAAATATGTCGTTCCCTTCCTTGCCTTTGAACTATAGTAAATAATTGCTTGTCTAATCCTCAACAAGTCTCCAGAGTCCTCAAATAAAAACAAAATACTGCTGATGCTGGAAATCTGAAATGAAAACAAGAAATGCAGGAAATACTCAGCAGGTCTGGCAGCATCTGTGGAGAGATAAGCAGAGTCAACGTTTTAGGTCAGTGACCCTTCATCAGAACTGGCAAAGCTTAGAAATGTACTAGGTTTTAAGCAAATAAAGCTGGTGTGGGGCATCAGATAACAAAAGTGAAGATGTTGATAGGACAGAGTCACAGAGAATAACTGACCAGAAGGTCATTTAGCAAAGGCAAATGGTATGTTAATGGTGTGCTGAAAGACAAAGTGTTAGTGCAGAGAGGATGTTAATGGACAGAAAAATGAACAGCCCTGGCCCAAAGCACAAACATGAAAAAAAACAGTGGGCAGGCACATGGTAAGAAAAATGAATGATGAAGTAAACTGAAATAAAAGAAAAAGAAAAAAGAAAAAATAACTGAAAATAAAATGGGGGGCCCGTCATGCTCTGAAATTATTGAACTCAATGTTCAGTCCGACAGGCTGTAGTGTGCCTAATCGGTAAATGAGATGCTGTTCCTCAAGCTTGCGTTGATGTTCACTGGAACACTGCAGCAATCCCAGCACAGAGATGTGAGCATGAGAGCAGGGGAGTGTGTTGAAATTGCAAGCAACCGGAAGCTCGGGGTCATGCTTTCAGACTGAACGGAGGTATTCCGCAAAGCGGTCACCCAATCTGCGTTTGGTCTCCCCAATGTAGAGGAGACCACATTGTGAACAGCAAATACAGTAGACTAAATTGAAAGAAGTACAAGTAAATCGCTGCTTCACCTGAAAGGAGTGTTTGGGGCCTTGGATAGAGAGGAGGTAAATGGGCAGGTATTACACCTCCTGCGATTTCATGGGAAGGAGCCATGGGAAGGGGCGAGGTGTTGGGGTAATGGAGGAGTGGACCAGGGTGTCGCAGAGGTAATGATCCCTTCGGAATGCTGACGAGGGAGGGGAGGGGAAGATGTGTTTGGTGGTGGCATCACACTGGAGGTGGTGGAAATGGCGGAGGATGCTCCTTTGGATGTGAAGGCTGGTGGGGTGAAAAGTGAGGACAAGGGGAAGGAACCCTGTCGTGGTTCTGGTAGGGAAGGGAAGGGGTGAAGGTAGAGGTGCAGGAAATGGGCCAGACACGGTTGAGGGCCCTGTCAACCACAGTGGGGGGGAATCCTCAGTTGAGGAAAAAGGAAGACTTATCAGAAGCACTGTCGTGGAAGGTTGCATCATCAGAGCATATGCTTCGGAGACGGAGAAACTGGGAGAATGGATTGGAGTCCTTACAGGAAGCAGGGTGTGATGAAGTGTCGTTGAGGTAGCTGTGGTAGCTGGTGGGCTTATAATGAATATTAGTAGACAGCCTATCCCCAGAGATGGAGACAGAGAAGTCAAGGAAGGGAAGGTAAGGTCAGAGATGGGCCATGCAAAGGTGAGAGAAGGGTGGAAATTGGAAGCAAAGTTGATAACGTTTTCCAGTTCGGGGCGGGAGCAGGAAACGGCACCGATACAGTCATCAATGTACCGGATATTTTTTCCTTTCTTCTTTTTAAATTTTCTTTTATTTTAGTTTGCTTCATCATTCATTTTTCTTACCAAGTGCCTACCCACCGTTTTTTTCATGTTTGTGCTTTGGGCCAGGGCTGTTCATTTTTCTGTCCATTAACACCCTCTCTGCACTAATGCTTTGTCTTTCAACACACCATTAACATACTGTTTGTCTTTGCTCCATGACCTTCTGGTCAGTTATTCTCTGTGACCCTCTGTCCTATCAACACCTTCACTTTTGTTATCTCTTGCCCCAGCCCCCACTTTATTTGTTTAAAACCTATTACATTTCTAACCTTTGCCAGTTCTGATGAAGGGTCACTGACCTGAAACATTGATTCTGCTTCTCTCTCCACAGATGCTGCCAGACCTGCTGAGTATTTCCAACGTTTCTTGTTTTTACTCCAGAGTCCTCATCCAGGGCTGATGGTTAATGAGCAATTGCAGCTGGAGTGGTGACGAGACATACCAGAAAAGACCCCATGTGGAACTTAATCTAGGAAGGAGTCATTGAGCAAACTGGATGGAAAATCAGACTTCAATTTGAAAGGCTCAAGCCTGAATGTTTACAATAGAACTTTCTAGAGATTTTGTCTCTGCAGCACTGGGAAAATTTTGTAGTTCACTTTCTTCCAAAAATATTAGTCAGTGACGGGAATAAAACAACGAGTGATAACCAAGTATGAAAGTTCCGCTTGCTGCAATGTCTCCTGATAGCCATAGATCAACACTACTGATGATTATCCTCGTGAATTGTTGACAGCTTTTGCAAGAAGTCATCTATTGGCTGGGGATGTACTAGAATGTTCTAGTGTCTCAAGCTTCTTAATATAAGATGACAAATTTAGTTATAGAACCCTAAGGAAATATCACAAAAAGATGAGAAAAATATTTAATTAAACGTACAGTGGAATAGGGGAAAGCGCCTTCGAAAATTGCCATGGCAACCTGTATTGAAAATGCCATTAAAAACATCATTAGAAAACGAATAAGGAACCAATTTAAAGCAAATTAAAAAAAATTATAAAATGATACAGTTGATGGAATCTCTTATCTGCAGAGACAGAAACAGTTAGCCTTTATTAGATATGTGAATCCCATTTTTTAATATATATTTCTTTAATTTCCTATTTAAAGTGCTAATTGATATTCAAATTAAATGTCAGAAACTATAATACAAAAATACCATTGATTGTGCAAGAACGTACAGATGTTAACTGAGCTCAATCTAGATTGGGGATACATTCAATAGCCCTTGCCAACAAGGCCAGGGATCACAATGCCCAATTAACCTCTGCCTGTTGATTAGGATGCAGGCAACACACCAACTTCATGCTGCCTTCTCAATTCAATGTATTCAGCATCCAGGCAGCACTAACCTCGCTATTGAATGGCTGGACGCATCAGCAGGGGGGCCAAATACGTGAGTAGATAGCACCACTTAAAGCTAGCCTGCAATCTTAAAGGGGAAGTGCATTGTGGTTGGTGCAAATGCTGGCAGTCAGAGTGACAGAACATCACAGAGTGCAGGTTCCAAGGTTTACAGACAATGCACTGCAGGCCTTGGTGGAGGAGGTAGAAAGGAGGAGAGATGTTCTGTATCCACAGGGGGACAGGAGGCCCTACAGCCACATGGTCAGAAGGCAGTGGAAGCGGATAGCCATGGAGGTCAATGCAAGGAATCTAAACCCGAAGACTTGTTGCAAGAAGTTCAATGATGTCGCAGCTCAGTAAATGCATCTTCAAATGTCATATCCTATCAACTACACCACTACCACAGACACTGTCCAGTCTAGGCAACCTATTGCACCCTGCATCATGGAGAAGCCTGCAATCCTAGCGAACCCACGTACTCACCTCCGACTAATGCTTTCTGGAAAGAGAAAATGAAATGCATTTAGTTCCCAATGAATAGAGCTCCTCAGTGATTTCCCTTACACAACAGTGGAAAGCAAGCTGAAAGATGTTGCAAATATCACCTGCTCCAGCCTGGAAGGAATCTGATGCCTAAAAACTCATTGCCATGGTCACCTCCACAGCTAATGGCAATGCAGTCCTTGCCCTGCTCTGAGGCTGTAGTTGTGGCTGCAGCACATGGCAGGTTTCAATGAGGATGTCCTTACACAAGCACAGATGTCTCACACATTGTTCCCCTCTGATTAAGTGGTAGGAGAATTGGGTAGCTACGGCCTCCTGTTGCGAGCACTTTTCCCCCCTCCTACTCCTCCTCCCCCTCCCAGCAGCTTATCCTGCTCTGCGTGATCTCTGTTCAATCTCCAAATCATGTTGTGTTCCAAGGAAAATGGTTAATAATGCACCCATGTCTGGGAACAACTAGTTTTGTGCAGAAGCCTCAAAGTCAGCAAAAATTCCTTCAGCACCTGCTATATCACTCCCTGTAGAGTTTAGCAACTTTATACACCTATAGAAAGCACTGAACACTTGTAGAACTGTAGCAACTGCCAAGAGAAGTCAACCAGCAACAAACCTGTAAGTAGCTGATGATTCCATTAAATAGCACTGGTGTGGGGGGTCCTTCCTGTTGTTGAACATATTTTCAGCGATGCAAAGTTAAGAGAGGGCGTTAGTTGGAGCATTGCACTCCAAAATGGCTTCGCAGGAGTTGTGCAGATTGATGTCATGATCTGCCTGCTCTGCATATTTCCAGCAGTCATTCTGTACACACACTAATGCCCTCACCAATATGACACCCAACACTGATTCACCCCAAAATTGTGTGAGTGCACACGCGGGACGCCATTTTGGAGTTCTGAGCACTCATAGCACCCAGAAAATGGGCGCAAATGATCCCAATTTCTCACTCAGTTAATTTACTGATTTAACATGCATGAAAATTTAGCAACTCTGTGAAATAAAAGACAGGTTTTATCTGTATCATGGTTCATCCAAGATGCTACTCACACGACTGCTCAACACACGAGAAGTGTGTTAAACTATTGCACAATGTAATAATTATGTCTAAGTATCAAAAGGTTAGAAAAGTTAGTCCTCACTCGTGAAAGGATTGAGAACGAGAGGGCACAGATTTCAAGCATTTGGTAAGAGAAGCAAAAGTGACATGAGGAAAAACTTTTTCACGCAGCGAGTGGTTAAGGTCTGGAATACGCTGCCTGAGAAAGTGATGGAGGCAGGTTCAATTGAAACATTCAAAAGGGAATCAGACAGTTATATGAAAAGGAAGAATGTGCTGGGTTACGGGGAGAAGGCAGGGGAATGGAACTGAGAGAATTGCTTTTTCAGAGAGCCAGAGCAGACATGATGGGCTGAATGGCCTCCTTCTGTGCTGTAACAATTGTGATTCTGTGAATAAAACTGATTAGAATACACAAAGATGCCTCTGCCAGCTCATTAGTGGATGAAAGGAATGTACTTCCACAATTGATTCTTAGCACCATATTCTTTCACTTCTGTCATATATGGCTTTGTAAAGTCTAAACTTCAATTTTCATGCAGATTATTCCCTTTTTACATGGGTTTAACTCCAATCGAAAGGCAAATGAGCTAACCCATAAAGTTAAGCGGGTGTAACTCAGCACATGGACATTTGTGGCATAGGTGGCTTACATGGTCCTCCCAATACCTTACTCCTCCTGCTAGGTTGCTTTATCACTTGCCTACAAACTCATGTTTCCATCTCGGGTGCCCTTTCCCTTCATTTTTGTTCATCACTTCTAAGTTCCTCGCCCTGTTAAGTCTAAGGAAGGGCTACCAATCAACTGAAATGCCTTTGGGACTTTTCCAAATCTGCAAAAATATTGTCCCACATTTGCCATTTCTCTTTTGATCATCAACATTCCTTTACCTTTTGCCTACATACAGTTTTCCAGTTCAGTCCCATGACAAGACTATCTCCCTACATCCAACCAAATTAGCATTTTGGAGCTGTGAATAATTATGCTAATGAACTTGCCCAAGAAAATTGCATGCTATTAGCACTGTTTGTGATAGATTTGCAACTGTAGTTAACTGTTCAGGACTGATTTACAAGTCAAGTATAGAACACAAAATTCAAGTTATGCCGTTGAAATGTTTTAATGGTAGCCAAGTGTCTGCTTGGCTCATATAATAACACTTGGGTGTACAGTAGCATTATGGTTATGTTACTGAACTAGTAATCCAAATACCTGGACTAATGATCTGGAGACAAGAGTTCAGCTCCCACCAGTGTAATAAAAAGCTAATATCGGTAATGTAACTACCAGATTGTCATAAAATCCCATCAGGTTCACTAATGTGGAGGAAATCTACTGTCCTTGCCTGATCTGGCCTATATGTGACTCCAAATCCACAGCAATGTGGTTGATTCTTGACTGCCCTCTGAAATGGTCCAGCAGTTGTATTCATAAAGGTGACTCACCACTGCCTTCTCAATGGCAATTAAGGATGGGCAATAAATGCTGGCTTTGCCAGCCATACCCACATCCTGTGAATGAACGAAAAAAAAAAACTCTTGCTTCTGAGTTACTGGAGCACCTTATCTAGTTTGAAACTTTAGTGCAGTAGTGAGAGAGTGCTGCTATCTGGTGCGTTATCTTTTGGATGAGATGATAAACCAAAGGCCTATCTCTGCCTTTTCTAGTGATTCAAGGTGTACAAGATCACACAGAAGTATCTGAAGACGAGCAGGGAGATCTCCAATGTCTTCATCAATATTCCTTCCCCAACCAAATCCACCCAAAATGATTAACTCATCATTCATCTGATTCACAATCAATGGAACATGTGTGTGCAAATTGCTAACGTGTGCCCCTACAAGAACACTGTATATTTTTCAGAAGTAATTACATGGTTGTGAAGTTCTTTGGATGCCATGTACCAAATAAATGCAAATCCTTTCTTGCAGAAGATATATAATTAATTGCAACAACATCCAGATTATTTAGATCCATTGCTGACTTTTTAAAAAAAGTTTCTTTTCAATAGCACAGTCTGTCATAATTCTTTTTGTATTGTTCTCAAAATCAACATTGTAAGGAAAGACGGCAGCACTCAACAAACAAAAACATCATAAACTATTCAGATTATAGCTGACAGCAAAGTAGTCCTTTGTGTGTTGTCTGCAAAAGGCTCACTATTATTTTACCTATTTTCCTTTTGTCAATATCGTGATGTTCTGCTACACATCAGAAGTTCAGTAGCCAATTTAGGATATTTCTAAATAATTTTTAAACAAAGAGTGCACTAGCTGTCTCACAATGAGCTCAATACTCCATTCTCCAATAGAGATGCCATTGGGTTTACAATGCATAACCTTATAGTTTCAGAAAATGGTTTGGAATTGCAGATGATGTTTCTTCCTCGCACTGATCATTAACTTAGTCAACCCTTTCTGTACCTTGTCTGATTTAAGAGTTATTTCCAGTGCTGGTTATTTTCAAGTTGAACTTGGTGTTGCAATTTCTCGTGTTAATGTCTTTAAACTTTTATTGCATCATACATAATGTTACAACCAGGTGAGGATGGGGTCAAGGGCTCCCCTCTCAGCCTTTTCCCGGTTTGGCTGTAACAGGGTTTAACATTTAAAACACCGTGTTTTTAGCTTCCCCTCAGTCAGTCCTTGCTCACTGCTCTCTCTTTTAATTGCAAAGAAATCAATCAGACAGGTTTTCTCAGAATTAAACAAGGAAGGTGTAAGTTTATCAACCTTAACACTCTAAAGATACATGACCACGCGAGCATGCATACGCGATAAACACACACGCAAATAGAAACAGAGGAGGAGAAAGAATTAAGGGGGAAAGGTTTGAAGTAATAGATACAGTTCAGTTGCTAGTTTTGGGTTGGATGTAAAGTCTTTGATTGAAGTTAAGTCTTGCAGTTCTTGTTGGGGCCCAGTGCACACTTTCAAACTTGTTTCACTGGTCTTCTGTGGGTCCCTGGAACTTTGCGTGAAAGAGAGAGAAACAGAGAGAGGGAGACGTTCCTCCTTGAAGTTCAATTGCAGTCTCTTCAAAAAAAAACTGTTGTGTGAGCACAATTCAATTAACTCCAGGTTGGCCAGAAGGTTAGTCATGTGACTAGCTTCTTGTTTGAAACAGCCTCTCCTGCGGAGTTTGTGGATTCTTCCAAGCTTACCAGACACTCTGAGTGGGGGGGATGGAATGCTGGCTCTTACACATTCAATGACTATCAATGTCTCCTGATCATCACTATTGACAAAACCCATCTGGCTAATTGAATCCGGGAGTACTCCCAATGTCTCTCCATGCAACTGTCTTTCAGAATGCAAATGTGCAGCCATGTTTTCAGCCACTGTTCTGTGGTCTTTTTAAAACAAGTTATGTTCAATATCCAGTAAGCGTTCAAATAATGTTCCATATGACAAAATTAATATATTTCCATCTGGCAGGTGTGGTTTCCATCACGATTGGTCTTATCAACATTAATGTTCTAGCATCTTAAACCTCCAGGAATCGCAATAACCTCTTGTATATAGTCAGAATTAACCTCTTTTTACTTTCAAGCAAATATTTTTTAGTAAATTGTCCTGTGGTCAGTTAAAAATTTTGAACAGTTTTTTTGGAATCAGTTCCATGACTTAAAAATTGCACCAACATGAGGCGAGAGAATCACTTTGCCTAAAATGAGGATGAAGAACATATACCATTTTAAATATGAGTTGTTGAAAATATCAATTAAATACTCAAGTAAATGAATGCAACTGCAGATGGCATGAAAAGTCATGAGCTGCAAAATTCAGCTCTATAGGGCCCTTAGTTTTGATGCTGGGCCACTGTTTTGGTACCATAATGACCTCCGCATAGTGCGCACACACTTTAAGGGCTGGATTTTGTAGTCCTGCCGCCAGAAGCAGCGGCAGGCACAGAACATAGCAGCTAGCCCCCACACCACCGTGATGACGTGGCGGGCAGCCACTTCGCATACTGACGGCGGCCAACCCCTCCCATCACATGGCGGAGCGCGGCATTGGCAATGCTGCTCACGGCATCAGCTGATGCAGGACCAGGTGCTGGCGCCATTTTTAAAAGGCTGCCAGCCATGCAAACAGTTCAACATCATGCAGAGTTGACCCCTTCCCCACAAAAATCATGCAGAGTTGACCCCCTCCCCCCACTTCCCTATACAAATCATGCAGAGTTGACCCCTTCCCCACAAAAGTCATGCAGAGTTGACCCCCTCCCCCCACTTCCCTATACAAAGCATGCAGAGTTGACCCCTTCCCTGTGCACATTATGCAGAGTTGACCCCTTCCCCCTTCCCTATACAAATCATGCATTGACCCCTTCCCCCCTCCATAAAAAAACCATGCATTGACCCCTTCCCCCTTCCCTATACAAATTATGCAGAGTTGACCCCTTCCCGATACAAATTATGCAGAGTTGACCCCTTCCCCCTTCCCTGTACAAATCATGCATTGACCCCTTCCCCCCTCCACAAAAAAAACCATGCATTGACCCCTTCCCTATACAAATTATGCAGAGTTGACCCCTTCCCGATACAAATTATTCAGAGTTGACCCCTTCCCCCTTCCCTATACAAATTACCCCACCAGCACTAAAGGCAACATCAACTACATTCAGGTGAGTTGCTGACAGATTTCTACTGGCTCTGTCCGTAAAATTGCTGTGAGTTTTCTACTGCTGTTCAAAATTAGTGAAATCTGCAAGGAGTGGACTTGCACATGGTGAAGGCCTTGGTCTGACTTCAAAAGTTCTAGTCAGTCCCCTTGGCCTGCAGCATGAAAGGAAGATTGAGCAGAGGCGGCACAGAAGAGGAGAAGCTGCTTGCAGTGGGAGGAGTGGGATCTAGCACAAAGGAAGATGGTTGTGGCTGTTGGAGGCCAATCATTTTAGCCCAGAACATTGCTGCAGAATTAGAATTAGAATTAGAATATTACAGCGCAGTACAGGCCCTTCGGCCCTCGATGTTGCGCCGATCATCTGACCTACACTATTCCATTTACATCCATATGTCTATCCAATGACCACTTAAATGCCCTTAAAGTTGGCGAGTCTACTACTGTTGCAGGCAGGGCGTTCCACGCCCCTACTACTCTCTGCGTAAAGAAACTACCTCTGACATCTGTCCTATATCTTTCACCCCTCAACTTAAAGCTATGTCCCCTCGTGTTTGCCATCCTCATCCGAGGAAAAAGACTCTCACTATCCACCCTATCTAACCCTCTGATTATCTTGTATGTCTCTATTAAGTCACCTCTCCTCCTCCTTCTCTCTAACGAAAACAACCCCAAGTCCCTCAGCCTTTCCTCGTAAGACCTTCCTTCCATACCAGGCAACATCCTAGTAAATCTCCTCTGCACCCTTTCCAAAGCTTCGACATCCTTCCTATAATGCGGTGACCAGAACTGCACGCAATACTCCAGGTGCGGCCTCACCAGAGTTTTGTACAGCTGCATCATGACCCCGTGGCTCTGAAACTCGATCCCCCTACTAATAAAGGCTAACACACCATATGCCTTCTTAACAGCCCTATTAACCTGGGTAGCAACTTTCAGGGATTTATGTACCTGGATACCAAGATCTCTCTGCTCATCTACACTACCAAGAATCTTCCCATTAGCCCAGTACTCTGCATTGCTGTTACTCCTTCCAAAGTGAATCACCTCACACTTCTCCGCATTAAACTCCATTTGCCATCTCTCAGCCCAGCTCTGCAGCCTATCTATGTCCCTCTGTACCCTACAACACCCTTCGACACTATCCACAACTCCACCGACCTTCGTGTCATCCGCAAATTTACTAACCCACCCTTCTACACCCTCATCCAGGTCGTTTATAAAAATGACAAACAGCAGTGGCCCCAAAACAGAACCTTGCGGTACACCACTAGTAACTAAACTCCAGGATGAACATTTGCCATCAACCACCACCCTCTGTCTTCTTTCAGCTAGCCAATTTCTGATCCAAAGCTCTAAATCACCTTCAACCCCATACTTCCGTATTTTCTGCAATAGCCTACCGTGGGGAACCTTATCAAACGCCTTACTGAAATCCATATACACCACATCCACGGCTTTACCCTCATCCACCTGTTTGGTCACCTTCTCGAAAAACTCAATAAGGTTTGTGAGGCACGACCTACCTTTCACAAAACCGTGCTGACTATCGCAAATGAACTTATTCTTTTCAAGATGATTATAAATCCTGTCTCTTATAACCTTTTCCAACATTTTACCCACAACCGAAGTAAGGCTCACAGGTCTATAATTACCAGGGCTGTCTCTACTCCCCTTCTTGAACAAGGGGACAACATTTGCTATCCTCCAGTCCTCCGGCACTACTCCTGTCGACAATGACGACTTAAAGATCAACAACAACGGCTCTGCAATCTCCTCCCTGGCTTCCCAGAGAATCCTAGGATAAATCCCATCTGGCCCAGGGGACTTATCTATTTTCACTCTTTCCAAAATTGCTAACACCTCCTCCTTGTGAACCTCAATCCCATCTAGCCTAGTAGTCTGTATCTCAGTATTCTCCTCGACAACATTTTCTTTCTCTACTGTAAATACTGACGAAAAATATTCATTTAACGCTTCCCCTATCTCCTCTGATTCCGCACACAACTTTCCACTACTATCCTTGATTGGCCCTGTTCTAACTCTTATCATTCGTTTATTCCTGATATACCTATAGAAAGCCTTAGGGTTTTCTTTGATCCTATCCGCCAATGACTTCTCGTGTCCTCTCCTTGCTCTTCTTAGCCCTCCCTTTAGATCCTTCCTGGCTGGCTTGTAACTCTCAAGCGCCCTAACTGAGCCTTCACGTCTCATCCTAACATAAGCCGCCCTCTTCCTCTTGACAAGCGCTTCAACTTCTTGAGTAAACCACGGCTCCCTCGCTCGACAACTTCCGCCCTGCCTGACAGGTACATACTTATCAAGGACACGCATTAGCTGCTCCTTGAATAAGCTCCACATTTCGTTTGTGCCCATCCCCTGCAGTTTCCTTCCCCATCCTACACATCCTAAATCTTGCCTAATCGCGTCCTCAGGGTAGTGTCCTAGGACCAACTATCTTCAGCAGCTTCATCAATGACCATCTCTCCATCATAAGGTCAGAAGTGGGAATGTGCGCAGATGTTCAGTACCATTCGCAACTCCTCAGATACTGAAGCAATCCGTGAACTGACAGTTCTGATGAAGGGTCACAGACCTGAAGCATTAGCTCTGTTTCTCTCTACACAGATGCTGCCAGACCTGCTGAGTATTTCCGGCACTTTCTGTTCTAATTTCAGAGTTCCAGCATCCGCAGTATTTTACTCTTATTACAGTGTCCTCTTAGCCACAGTGCTGAAATAAATGAGACAAACCAACCATTCCAAACTAACTTTATCAAACAAACCATCCACAATTCCATATAAAACTCAACAAATCACCCTTGTGCATACCCTCAGCGCCTCTCTTATGGGGGCCTTTGCTTAGTTTGGTGCTTCTACGCAGTGATATCGCAGTGACTGCAGCATGGCTGGCGGAAGGCTGCTGACTTTTAGTGGGGAAGTTTGCAGATGGCCTTGCAGGACAACCTCAAGCAGCTCTGGGCCTAGAAGGTCTGCCTTTGGACTGCACCACCTTGGCATGGGTGGCAACAGTCCGAGCAGGTTGGCTAACAGGTAAGCAAGGGCACTGACAAGAGGCAGTGGTGGGAGGACAAATGCTCTCAACCCGAGGGTGGACAGCAGGTGCGTGCTCCACAGAACTACTGCCACTGCTCTAGGGTGTGCCTCAGCAATCATGTAATCTGTTGGAGCACAGGAACCTTCCGTTGCTCCACTTCTTTAGAGAGGGCGTCTTCATTGCAATTCTCTAACATCAATAGCCCGTCTAATTAGAGTTGAGTTCTCTACTCTGAGGATATGAACTTACTATTAACTTTTTTTTCTCATTTGTTCACACAACTGTAACCTTCAAAACATCACTATCTAGTAACATTCATGGTTGATGGACAGGATTATCCACATAAGGTACTGAACCCTGCAATGCCAATGAAAGTCATGTTTGAATTTTCTCAAAGCTGATATGAGCACATCCAAAAATACAACCACCATCAGAATTTACTTTCAAAAAGATTCAACCTTCAAGCAGCATTTCTATCAGCAAATTCATGGGATTTATTGAAAACTTGTAAGTTGATTATAAACTCACACTAAAGTCTTCACGCTAATGTTTTTGTAGGAATTGGTGGTTTTCTGCTGAAGGGTCAGAAAAAAATATAATACGACATTACTGTTGCTCAGCAACACATCCCTTGGCAATAAGAACAATACAAAATACACTCAGCGTTCTGATACACGCTACATTGAAGATAATTAAATGAGGAACTATCCTTTTATAGTAAACCATCTCTGTCAATGTTTAAATAATCTCTGCCTTGCAAAACTGTCTGAATATGGTGTGACTCTAGAATATTCAAACAGACTGATAATATGTAAGATCCTCTACAGAAATGTAAAAACCATAATCTGTAATATCTTACTTGGTATATTTCCATTATTTTCTACAGAAGTTAATTTACTGATAAAATATACAAAAGGTGGATCATGGAAGGCTCAAATAATGCCAGACGTATGATTCTGCACGTGATACAAGATCCAATATGTACATTATCCTCTACATTTTTAGAAAATGGTCTCTTTATGTTATTATTGTAGATTCATTTTCATTAATTTTGTACCTCTGGCATTAGATATTAGTGTGATGCTTCACCTAATGTCACAAACCATCATTTTTCCAGCAGTAATAGTCACCTCGCCTATCGAAGACCTTGCTTATGAAGAATTGATCAGTTATCATAAACAGAAACAAGGAAAAAACAATATAGAAGCAGACACGATTATCCAGACTCCCACCATGAATACTTATACAGCTTTAAAGGGGCAGAGCAGATTAGTAGCTAATCATCATAATCAGATTATAGATTATTGATCAACAATACCAAAGGGGACCTGCTAATATTTTACAACACAAGTAGTGAATCACAGATATTTTATAATCTGTTTGATTATGTTTGATTTGGCATGCTCCAATTAGTCTGATAGTGTTCTTAAACAACTCATAACTGAAATATCTGAAAAAACTTGACTTGTTATTTAAAACATGATTTATATAATTGTTCCTAACACTATTCTAAATTAGAATGCAGCAAGTTGCCAATTGGCACACTCTGAATTATGACAACTTAACATCTGCCAAAGTAAATCCTTCATTCAACAGCATACCTCTACCGCTGAGAACGAATGAGTCACTCCTTATTAAAACTCAACATACTCAAATTTTATATCTTAAACTTACATCTTAAGTTTAATTTCCCAAAACAATGCTGCTCCCTGCATTTAAAATGAATGGCTCGATTGGAATATGATTTGCTCAGTTAATATTAAGAATCTTTCTGTAAATTCATGCGCTTCGCTATTTGCCAGCACATTTACATGAACAATATTAAAGTGTAAGAGAGGGATGGGGTTGTAAACTAGCCAATAAAATTGAAGGTCCTGCTTTGAAACATTTAACATTATAATAGAAACAAGAGAGGTATTTCTTTTCAAAAAATATACGACTAGAACTTTAGTGGTGAAAGATACCTCAAAGAGTAGTCAAGCATATAATAAATAGCTAATTATATAATCATATTTAAAATATGATTACGCAGCTATTCCTGGCTAGTTTCAACACTATAAAGGGGACTCCAACATGGTTCATGGAAGCCATTCTCTACTAAAGCATCAACACATTGTCCATTACATTTGCATTAGCGGATATATTTTGCATTATTGGCACGTTCCAAGGTCCAGGACTACGTGCTGAGGGATGCACTAAGGCTTGGGGCAGCCACCGCAAAGGCTGAATGGGGAAAGGCCACTATGCAAGGCCCTCCCGCCACAGTATACCGAGGGGCTGGAACCCATGTAAAACCCCTCAGGCTATATGCACCAAAATATGTTTTTGTTAGGTAATGCAAATGTACATTGCATATAAAATGGAACGGCAAGAATTGTGAGGTAACTCATGTTCTCCATTGCACTTTCTGGAAATGCCAAATTTTAACAGTTTTGTAATTTTTTTTTTTACAAATTTCTATGAATAAAGTATATTTTTGAGAAAAAAAAGTTATCCTGCACTGCCAGAGCATGTCGGACAAGGATGAGTGTGATGCATAACACTATGCTTTTCTCCACTCCCAATATTCTGATATGCAGTTCCAGCACACCTTGCTTAATTCTTGTCATTCCATTAAGCACTATATAATATACTTAATTGATGACAACAGCTACTGCAACAAAGGGATTTATCCTATTGCTCACATCACTAAATTTTACATCAAACAAAAACAGATTAACATATTGTAGTAGATTGTTTAATATAAACACCAATTTGTGGGAAACAATGTTAAGTCACTTAAATAAGTTAAATAAAATCATATCTAATGATTCACATTTAAGCACTATTATCCTCCTGTATTTATTTAAGAATAAAAGTTTGAGAGAACCACAGGCCAGGAAATCTAAGCTTAATATTCAACTGCACCAGAATACATCTGTTCACATGGTTGCAGGGACATCACATTACTCCTGCACTCTGTTCTCACTCAGAGCAGCAGGAGTGCTGAGGCTATACGTGGGAGGCACCTGTGCCCCTATCAGCTACTCTGCCAGTGCCCTGGGACACATCGAGGTGCTGCACTCTGAAACTCGGCCCTGAAGACCCACAACTGCTTGAGATCGCCCACCACAGCCATCTGAAGCGTTCTCAATGGAAGCTCTGCAGCCTTCCAGCTCCCAATCTGTAGCCACTGAGGATGCACTTTGTGATCACTACGTTAGGTAAACAAGCACAGGCACACAAGACAGGCACTAAGTGGTTTTACAAGGGCAATTCTTAATTCAGAAAGTTAACTTTTATTCAAATATGAATTGAGTTCTTGTATAGATATTTTTCATTATTTGATGTTGATGTTAATATTTATAGTCGAGTGATAGCAAGACCCATGTGGTTGGACTGCAGGAAGACAATCAGATGGTGGTTGTGAGGATGTTGGTCATAGCGATGGTGGAACTGTTGGTATTTTGGGGAGGTGAAATGTTCTCATATTAGTTGTTCTGGCAGCTAAGAGTACTCTTGGTCAATGCTATTCCTGCTCTTCCTCCTCTTCATACTACTCCCCTCCTATTCCAGCTCCAAAGGTAGACCTACCAGACCACCTATTAGTGAAATAAAATATTTCCAAGGCAAACAATCAGTCCACCAGCAGCACAAAGTTGGTGCCAAAACTCTCAAAGTCAATTGTGGAACAAGGCACAGAAATTGACTAGCAGCCTAAAAGCAGAAAACAGCAATTAAGCTATAGGGAGTGGGTGAACCTTATAAGTAGCTCTCTTGCATGCTTAGTTCCATGATTCACTGTGTAAGTCACGCACTAGGGCAAAACAATTTCACAAAAAAATCCTATAACCAGCGTCGGATCATCACCTTAATATTATAATTAGACATTTGCATCCTACTGGTGCACTCCCTGAATGCCTATGGGGTACCCAATCCAATATGGCAATCAGTGAATTTCCGGTGGGACGGGCATGCAAGCATTACCTGCTATATTGGTGCCCATTTCACACCTAAAAAGTGGGCATTACAAGATCCAATTTAGAGGCGCTGGACTCTTAACTGGAAGTTACTAGTTCAAGTCTTGATTGGCAATGCTCGCTTAGTCTGGATTTCCTATGAAAACAAGGATTGCCCATTTAAACCAGATTATGTTAGAGGGGCAGACAGAATGGGGCATGATTCTGGCAGGGTTTCATCCTGTGCCATTCAAGCATATCTTTTGCCTGGTGTGGCAAGTAAAGCTTTGCATTGCTTGTTTATTTTGTAATATGTTCTGACTCATTGGGGTTCCTTTATTTCCTTTATTGTGGATCTGATGGAGAACATAAAAAAAGCTAAAGGGGTAATTTAAAGGAGGGAAATCCTGGATGAAATGTACCATTTTTCAAGAAAGGAGTGATATTTTGGAATTATAAAAATCTTGAATTTGGATATTTATTTTATTTGTTCATAAGATGTGGGCATCACTGGCATAGTCAGCATTTATTGCCCATCGCTATTGGCCCACGAGAAACTGGTGGTGAGTCACATTCTTGAATTGTTGCAAGTCTGCTTGGTGTAGGTACACTCACAGTGCTGTTAGCTAGTGAGTCCCATGATTTTGACTCAGCGATGTGAAGGGACAGTGATATAGTTCCAAGTCAAGAAAGTGTGGCTTGGAAGGCTCCTGGAAAGGGTGGTGTTCCCATGCGCCTGCTGCCCTTGTCCTTCTAGGTGGTAGAGGTTGCAGGTTTGGAATATCCTGTTGAAGAAGCCTTGGTGAGTTGCTGCAGTGCATCTTGTAGATGGTACACATAGGAACCACAGTTCACTGGTGGTGGAGGAAGTGAATTTTTCAGGTGGTAGATGGGGGGCCAATCAGGCAGGCTGCTTTGTCCTGGATGGTGTTTGTTAGTTCTGTAAGTAGCAGCTTTTGTTAAATCAATAAGAATTATTGTATAGATTTGGGTGAAGTAGAAAAGATACAAGATAACACTGTTCCTTAACTTTTGTGCTTTTGGCCTTCACATTGGAATTTGTTTCAATTTATTACTCAAATCATTATACTTTTTACATCTAGCCATGTAGGATGGATAAAAGAAATTGATTATCTAAATCTATGACATTTGGTTCACTATGTCTATATTCTAATTGTCTATTTATTTGGCATTGTAGTGTTGGTCGAGCTTCGACAAAACCACCTCTGTGGCCAAAAAAAATTAACTACACTTGGCTGATTAATTGAGATTGAAAATGAAAGAAGGGGTGGGGCTGAGAAGGAAAGAAAGACCACAAGAGACAGGCCTATAGGGTAATAACAGATGTAACAATGCAGAATATTCTGTGCAAATAATCTTTTCATAGCAGAAAGTAGAAATGCCCTCCTTTTTCCTGTGACACAGATAAATCATGAGGCAATATTAAGAGCATCTATGGAGGGTTCCATGTGCTCAACCATCCAACCCTAGTTAGATAGAATAGAGGCATATAAAGAGAAAGGGGTCAAAGCAGAGAAAACTTAATCTTAAAGAACAAAATGCAATCTTTCCATTTTAAATTTTAGTTCAATTTTAATGTCGCAAAATGAATTGGATCTGCTGAAACGTTGTTGAACAGAGGAGATGGGAATGTTTCAGACACTGAAGTGAACTTGGTCACTGCTGCAAAAAACTTTTACAAATATTATAATGAGCTGTTACCACTCTGGTAGGTCTTTGCATCTGTTAGTCTGCGAGCTGATATATTCATAATTGATTCTATTGTGTGCAAAGGTTGAAAGTTGTCAAATCGTTTTGCTTCCCTTTTGGTGCTTTTTGGGCTTTTTAATCAAATGTAAAGATGTTTAGATTAATCAATTTGATAGAAGATAGTTCATGGGTAGTGGTAGCGATACTAATTCTTCATAACTAGTGAGCGAATTACATTCCACCTCTGCCCCCTTGCAAGTATAGCTCCTGCTGAAAGTGCAGGCTAGCAGAATTAACACGAAACTATATCTCATCCAACTAATATAACGGTCAAGAAAACTCCATATGCCAAATGAGAAATATTAATTTCATCGGTTGGAAACTTACATTAGACTTTTAATGGGAAAAGTCCTACAGTAACTTTTAAAAAAACTAGCAGCCAAGATCGCCACTGCAATTTGCATCTGAAATACCAGGAGACGGAACTGCAGTCAGAAGTCTGAGAAACACTGCAGTCAGAAGTCTGAGAAACACTTGACTCAGAACAATGATTTTGCTCTAAGTAATTGAATTACCTAGGATTGCTTCATTAGCACAGCAGTCAAGGCCATCCTGACACATTGACTTTGAAAGAGCAAACCCCTCCGAGTGTAAATATTGACATCCTGAAACCTGTGGAGCCAATTCTGAACCTTGTATCTCATTAAAAACAAAGAGGATTGAGAGAACCATACGACTGTCCATCTCTAAAAAAACAGAAGTTTTGTTACACTCACAGAAGACAAGGAGTAACTGAGACTTCAGCAACATAGAAAGCTGTGTGCTTCCCTTTCTCCCCAGAAAACATCAAGTTTGAAAACTGTCTGCGACAGTGGATCCTCTAAGCCTACAAACTGCTACAGCCAGCGACCAGAGGAAGAGAGCCAACTACAATTCTGCCTTCAAGAAGACTCGGAGCAAAGCAGGCCAATCACAAAGTGCGCTTTGACCAGTGAGGATTTCAAGAATACAGCTTCAGTCGAGGACTACTGGATCATCTACTTCACTAGTTATTCTGGACTTTAATCGAACCACCAAATCTACTTTTCCCTCTGTAATCTATTTGTGTGTGTGTGATTCTTGTGTGAATGTGTAGCTTTTTTTAGTGTTTTTAAATCAGGATTAAAGTGTTAATTATAATAAACTTACCTGTTTCTTGTTTAAACTCAAGAAAACCTGTCTGATTGGTTCTTTCACGATCACAGTAAAGGGAAAAAGGTAAAACACTCACAGAGGTGGTAAGCACAATCACTGTTTAAAAGGAATAAACCCTGCTGTGGTCAAATAAGAGGGTGAGAGGGGAGCCTGAGACCCCCTCCTCAACTGGCCGTAACATAACCCAATTTGCTGAGAAATGTTAGTTTTTTCATTGGATGTATTAATTATTCTCGATCATTTTAATTGAATGTTTCTCTGCACATTTTTGCTCCAATGTACTATTATGATGTGATATAATTAATGTATTTGCTAATATATTTGAGAGTCAGCTTAACTCAGTTGGTAGCATGTTCACCCTGGATTAAAAAGTATGTCACACCTGGACTTGAGCCAACTGGCCAGATTAACATGCCAGCGGCAGCATTGAGGAATGAGATATTAAACCTGTCTGCCTGCTCAGGTGACTGCTAAAGACAAATGAAGAGATGCTGGAATTGGTTCTAGAAACAGGAGAGCGATTAGGTAAAACAACCTTCTTCACCCAAACCTATCTAACTTGAAAATTGCCAAGACATTCCTGGCTCCATGAGATAATCTGGTGCAATATCCAGCCAACAGACAAGTAGACTGGGGTTGGGGGATGGAGAATAGACTGCAGAGGAGTTGGAGGAAAGGGGGTGCTTGAGGTGGCATTGGGCCACAGTATTCTTGTGGAGACTGGTGAAGCATTCTTACTCTTCCTATCCCTACAAAAATAACTTTGTATGTACCTGTTCTGGCCACTTCTGTTTTACCACCTGGTAGGACAGGCTGAAGCATGTTCTGCCCATGTGTCCCTCAAAATTTTATGGGGGTTCTATGTATGCCATACAACTAGAATTTGCATGCAGTAATTGGACTCTGACTTTATTCAGATGGGTGCCTATGCCATTCAATGGAAGGCCCTGGTGGCAGGCAGGATCTGAGCGGAAACTTGCAATGAGTGCAGCACAGCTGCTTTATGGGCATGCTTTCACCAAGCAAACAGAGTTAAAATTGGCTATAGTATCATGCAGGTTCCAGAAAATGTAGTAATTTAGTCCGTTATGCCATTGACCATGTTGTGTTCTATGCTAACACTTGTTAAATAATATAATGATGCCTAAACAGCTGCAAGTACAAAGGGTGCAATGCCTGCCTCTGAACTAGAGAGTCATGGTTCAACCAGCAGGTCTGTTTTTGTTCTAATATATTGTGCCACTGAAGAGCAAGTTTGATCAGTTCTCAGACGACAAGATTGAGCACTGTATTAACTCAAAACGTTCCACCTCAAAGAAAGGAAAGTCCAACATCAGTCGGCCGCTCTTCTTAAACCTTTCGCCATCTGTCTGATCATAGGGTGGCATTGATATCAATTGATAACAGTCACAAAGAAATCTGCCACACAAACCACCCAATATCACTGACTGCTGTATGATACATGGAAACACTGCACCTCCAAAAGCCATTCCTGATAATGAAGGATTTCAAGGGCAAGATAATACTAAATAAAAAATACATGTAGTGTAGAGTTTGTCATTCATGTGTCCAGCCACTATGGCTATTCTGCCAGGTATAATACCCACATGCTAAGGGCTAATTTTCAAGAATTATATTTGTAATCATTAATATGAATATATATTTAATTTGCCAGATTTGGAAAAGTTCCAGCTCTCAAGTGAAATGTTGGTTTATTGTGACATTATATTAGATCTCTTAATGAGTATAACAGTTTCTTGTGCACGACAGAACTGCTGATCTAATACTTCACAGTAACAATGTTCGGCACAGTTTATAATCAGATATTTTTGTAAATTTAAGATTCGACTTCCTGTTCTGCCAAGTGGAAGGAAAATTAATTCCTCAAAGGGTTCATTGATTTTTTTTTTCAAAGATGCAACGCAACAACAGTGAGTTAGCACAACAGAGGAAGTGAGCGGGTGCGTGATAATGTTGACCAGGGTGGTATGTACTGGCTATCCAACAACAGTGCCAATTAGGACAATTGGAAATAAAGCCTTGGCATACCAGACCAAGAGCTAACTGTATATGAACTGTTAAATAGTGGTGTTAGAGGGCAAATTTGACAAAGCTCATAGAAGAATTTCATACAAAAATATTAAGCATTCATCCACTCAAATACCGACAGTAATTTCTAGGTTAAATCTCATAGCTGAGTTTACTACAATTACTCTGAAAGGTTTAGGTCAAGGCATTGTTAGAACCATAGAAAAGTTACGGCACAGAAAGAGGCCATTCAGCCCGTCATGTCTGCGCCGGCTGATAAAACTAGCCGCCCAATCTAATCCCACCTTCCAGCACCTGGTCCATAGCCTTGCAGGTTACAGCACTTCAGGTGCTTGTCCAGGTATTTTTTAAATGAGTTGAGGGTTTCTGCCTCCACCACCATTGCTGGCAGTGAATTCCAGACACCCACCACCCTCTGAGGGAAAAAGTTTTTCCTCCTGTCCCCTTGAATCCTTCTACCAATCTGTGCCCCCTGGTAACTGACCTCTCCACTAGGGGAACAGGTCCTTCCTGTCTACTCTATCTAAGCCCCTTATAATTTTGTACACCTCAGTTAAGTCACCCCTCAGCCTCCTCTGTTCTAAGGAAAACAACCTAGGCATCGGAAACGACAACGGCAAACCCAACCCTGTCGACCCTGGTCCGTTCGGTTTAAAACATCTTTGGGTTTTCCTTGATTTTACCTGCCAATAATTTTTCATATCCTCTCTTTGCTTTCCTAATTTCCTTTTTCTTCACCCCTGCACTTTCTATACTCCTCTAGACTTTCTAAAGTATTAAGTTTTTTGTGACTGTCATAAGCTTTCTTTTACTGCTTTATCTTACCCTGTATGCTTCTAGATAACCAGAGGCTCTAGATTTGGCAGTATCACCCTTTTTCTTTGTGGGCACATGTCTACATTGTGCCCTTAGAATCTCGCTTTTGAATGCCTCCCCCTGGTTTGCCACTGATTTTCCTTCAAGTAGCTGTACCCAGTCCACTTACGCCAGATCACCTCTTAGCTTTGTAAAATTTGCCTTCCCCAATTTAGAATGTTTACTCCTGTTCTATCCTTGTCCTATTCCATAATAGTCTAAATCTAACTGTATTATGGTCACTATCTCCAAAATGATCACCCACTCCTACTTCATCACTTGCCCAGCTTCATTTCCTATGACTAAATCTAGAATTGCACCCCCTCTCATTGGGCTCGTTACATGCTGGCTAAACAAGTTCTCTTGAATGCAGTTCAAGAATTTTGCGCCCTCTGTGTCCTTCATATTGTTTGTATCCCAGTTGATATTAGGGTAGTTGAAATCCCCAACTATTACTGCCCTATTGCTATTTCACTCAGAAATTTGCCTACATATTTGTTCTATCTCCCTCTCATTTTTTGGGATTTATAGTGCACTCCTAGTAGTGTGGCTGCCCCTTTTTTATTTCTGAGCAGCAGTGAACTAGCATAATGAAAAGAGACCAGCAGATGAATGATGAGAGCATTTCATATAATGCATCCTACGCCTTCATGGACCTCACTCTCTTGAGCATCTTCGATTGGTTTTGTTGTCCCTATTATAAATTTTGAAGAAAATTGAAATAGAACGGTAGCAATCATTCACAATCGATATCATCTTTGGACTTTTTTTGTTAACTTAAACAATCCCAGATGCTTTATCAGATATAATAATTAATGGTTGTGGGCCTAAATGCTTGATGAAACTGGGGCCAGAGATCTGAATAAACCGTTAAGCAATAACCACACATTTTAATCAGCTTAAGGTTTCCTATATCACCATGAATCTGTCTTAACTGCAGAGTAGTCATTAGTAGGCAGGTCTGAATGTGTATAGCAGGATTTTGAAAATGTAATTGCAGACAGAAAATAACTCTCATTAATAGATCACTTCAGTTTCATTAACTGTCTATATACATATATATATATGGGCTATTAAAATGTTTGATATGAATTGTGGTTGCATTTTATATCATTAAATGCTACACAAGAAAAATGGACATGGTTAGATTCAGGCCCTGTTTTGGTTCACTGGTAAATCAGGATCTCATGCTAAAGAAAACTCAACAAGACTTCCCATTTGCTGTTCCACCTGTACTCTCCGGAAAAAAAAACTAACTGACAACACTGGTTATCGATTTCTTCAGAACAAATAGCACTTGCACAAACCTCGTGCATCGAAGAATTCATCCTCTGAGCTGTCGCCAGAGTCATGCACGTTATTCTGCATTCGCCACTGTGAGTTACTGTATCGGCAAGAGGCAGCTGCAATAGGAAGAGAAAAATCAGTCAGAGGAAACTAGCCCTCCTATTACCCAGAGTTAACACTCAGGTATGTCTGTGAAGTTAATGATTTCCTATGACAGAATGTCACTTTAAAAAATAATGCTAAGTACTGGTAAACTATGTCAGTATACAGCCTTGAAGAGGTTCTTCAGGTGATTACAGCCTTTGTATAATGTACATTTTTATGACTCCTTCCCTAACAAAAGCCACACAAAGCAGCTTACCCTTCTTTTTTAGTTCACTTTTTTTGTGGCGCATATTATACAAAAAGGGCTGTAGGTATACACAGAATAAGATGAAATCAGCTCTCTCGATGGTTCAGTTTGTTAAGCAGTGATTAGCCGAGTCTTAGAGATCAGGTTCAGTCCCCTGTTTGTGCCAACGTAGCTGATTTCAGCTGGTGGTAGAGGTACTACATTGGGCCTCAGCCTTCTTGGTTTGAGAAGAAAATGAATGAGGGTTCCCATTCCTGATTTCTATTCGCTGATCCTTGCTGGAAGCGGGTGGTATGTGGACAGAATGAAGCTTGGCTGTGTAAATCCCTCATTTCCCACCAACACTTTGTTCCATATAAAAATGATCATACCAGAGGCTGTTCCCCAGTAAAGAATCAACACCTTGAGGAGAGGAAGATTGGTTGATAAAGAAGGGAAGAAAATTACATATGAAAAAAGTTTAAATAATTTTCAGGCAATTACAGCCTGGTGGAATCTTTAAATCATATTGAATATGTTTGAGGAGTCCTGTGTTATTTATGTACATTATCATTACTGTGCAGTTCAGCTCTCCCACTGCTCTCAGTACTGTACTTCTGTTCCCATGGTTGTGGTTACTGGGAGGAATCGGACTGTATTTTGAAGTTCTCCTCTCATCTCTCTGTTCAACTGTGTTAACCTTTACCTTTTGCCCCATACTATATGGCAAAAATCATAGAACTGCACAGGTAATGAGAGAGAATCGCTGGTGAGCTGCTTTTACACTGGATGCTGGTTCACAGCAACCATTGACAAAGGCTGTTATCTAACTGTTGGGTGAGCTATAGATGGTGCATGAAGTAAGGTCAAAGGTTAATTGGGGGAAAATGCTCTCCCCCAACCACCCACACCTACTCATAGATGCTCATTCATTGCTACTTATCATTTCAGGACCATACTGATCATTTTTCATTCTTTCACCAAAACCATGGTGTTTAGCTTCTTGGTTAACTATTCAACTTGTTTCTCAGACAAGTATAGCTTTATGCAGCAGGCTACTCGATCCACAAGGATTGGTGCTGGGGCCTCAGCTATTTAGAAACTATATTAATGACTTAGATGAAGAGACAGTGAGTAATGTACCTAAGTTTGCTAGTGATACAAAGGTAGGTGGGAATGCAAGCTGTGAGGAAGACACAAAGAGATATAGACAGGTTAAGGTGGCAGATGGAATATAATGTGGGGAAGTGTGAGGTTATTCACTTTTGGAATAAGAATAGAAAAACAGAATATTTTTTAAAAGGCGTGAAACTTGTTAATGTTGATGTTCAGAGGAACCTGGGTGTACTTGTACAAGGAATACAGAAAGTTAGCAAGCTGGTACAGCAAGCAATTAGGAAGGCAAATGGCATATTGGCCTTCACTACAAGAGGTTTGGAGTACAAGAATAAAGAGGTCTTACTACAATTGTACAGGGCTTTGGTGAGACTACACCTGGAGCACTGTACACAGTTTTGGTCTCCATAAAGAAGGATGTACTTGCATTGGAGGTGGTAGAGTGAAGGTTCACTGTATTGGTTGCTGGGATGAGAGGGTTATCTTATGCTGACAGGCTGAGTAATTTGGGTCTATATTCTCTGGAGTTTAGAAGAATGAGAGGTGATTTAATTGAAATATATAAGATTCTGAAGGGGCTTGACAGGGTAGACATTGAGAGGTTGTTTTCCCGGCTGCGGAATCTAGAACATGGGGCCACAGTCTCAGGATAAGGGACCGATCATTTAGGACTGAGATGAGGAGAAATTTCTTCACTCAGATGGTTGTGAATCTTTGGAAATCTCTATCCCAGAGGATTGTAGATGCTCCATTGTTGAATATATTTAAGGCTGAGATAAACAGATTTTTGGTCTCAGGCAATCAAGATATGGGAAGCGGGCAAAAAAGTGGAGTTGAAGTCGAAGATTAGCCATGATCGTATTGAATGGCGGAGCAGGCTCGATGGGCCGTATGGTCTACTCCTGTTCTTAATTCTTATGTTATGTTCTCATTAACATATGCAAATTGGTGTCCTATAATGTAAATAGGACTCCCATGCAATTTTAACACCGATTGGGCAGAGTGTGCACCTTGGACGCTGCACTTAGTAAAAGGTGGGAGTCAAGAAGAGGAGGTCCAAAAGGTAAGTGAAAAATTATTCTGGAGCAGGAGTGTTCCTCCAGGTGTCACAGAATAACGTGGACCACTGTCACCCTGGATTACCACACGGTCCATGACTGTCCATCCACTCTGCAACCTCTTCCCCCATTATACCCTCCTGTCAGTTGGGTCAGCCTCCAATATTGAGCTGCCCTCAAGCCTGTTAACTGTGACATATTCAATCGAGGTGTGTGACTCACTGGCAGTATGTTAATGAGGTATGGCTCTCAACCATCTGAGCCACCCACCTGAATGATCAACTGGCCCTACTCACTCCACTGACCAGCTGACTGATCATTCAAATCTGCCCACAAGACTCAGTTTAGACAAATGTGTAAGTCACTTAACCTTTGCTCTTATAGTTCATAGCATCACAAAGCAATTAAGTGCACAAAAGTCTTGTAAAACAATCCAAGTCAGTGAGTTCTAATGAAATAACCACATGAATTACCAACTTAACCCTTCTCAAAGCTGATCAGCCTGCAGTGTATTTCCTGCATCTTTTAACCCCACCCGATCATTCGTCTCTCTAGACTCCCTTTTTATCAGCTCTGACTATCTGAGTAATAAATCTCTCTCAAGCAATCAGATATCATGACTCACCACTTAATGTTCTTAAGTGTTCTCACTTTGATTAAAAATGCCAGTGCAATACTATGAATAAATCTGAGAAATGGACAGAGCATTACTCAGTCTTCTGCTGTGGATGCAACACATTGAATAATGTGAAATGCTTTGCAGAAAGGGGACAAGTTGAATCCTTCTTCCTGCTTAGGACATCAGCACCGCTAATACGAATAAGATCATGGGCAAGGCCGATTGTATTTTTCTTTTATTTCCCCATTTGGCTTTTCCATATTAAGGATGGGGCACTGTGAATGTTTTATCAGCTATTGTCCCAATACACTTGCTCACGTTTTCCTCAGCTTCTTTTAAATGTCTGAGAATGAGGAGAGAATGCAAGTGTCATTTTATTTCGCTCCGCAGGTGCATCTCATCTTATACAAGTGCTAGCATTTCAGGCTGTGAAATATTGCACTTTTCACTGGTGAATGACACCTGTCCAGTAGGGGCAGTGCTCGCTTTGCAATGGTCACAGGGTTGCAAAGACTTCTACTGCTGTTTCTGAGTGTTCCATTATTTTAAATAATGCATCCACAAAGGAGTGCAGCTTTTCTTGTTTTTTTTTAAAAGGAAAAATTCTATTTCAAGAGTTTTGAACCCAGCCAGGGGATTCAATGAAAGCACCACAAGCCGTGGTTTCCCCATAGTGAAGAAGATGGTTGTCATGACACTCTTCCACACCTCCTAGTGGCTGGTTACAGTATAACCTTGACAATATTATCAATTTTTTTTTAGAGATACAGCACTGAAACAGGCCCTTCGGCCCACCGAGTCTGTGCCGACCATCAACCACCCATTTTTTTAATGCTAATCCTACACTAATCCCATATTCCTACCAAACATCCCCACCTCTCCCTATATTTCCCTACCACCTACCTATACTAGTGGCAATTTATAATGGCCAATTTACCAATTTTGGGTGGAGAGGATGAGGTTCAGTGTCATGACACCTAAACAGAAAGGAGAAATTAAATAAAATTAAAAAGAAATGGGATTTAAAAATGTAATCAAGATTCTCCTCCGTAACACAGTGATGCCAAGCCCAAATGTAACATCTTGTCATTACCCAGGCTGAAATTAGCTAACTCAGAACAGACCGTACATTGAACCTAGGATCTTTTTGGACTATATGGCTCATCTCCTCTGTGGATAAATTTGCTGAGCACCCAAAATATCTATCAGTGTATAGAATTCAATTTATATCCAACATTTCTGTAGAACTAAATAACAGTCACAACTCGGTCACGTTATGATGTCTCCCACTGAACACATTTGATGAATATCAAACTGTATGTTAGTAGGTGGGATCCTCAACCTGATGAATCATAAGATATTGAAACAATTGCAAAAACAAAATAAATGTCACAATAGCTTTCTTAACACATCTTCAAGGAACCTAACCACCTTTATTAACATTTCACAGGGGAGTTTATTTTATATTTATGTATGATATGATCTATGTTCCCTGGGGAGCAGATAGCAGAATGTCTGAGTATGGAAGCAGTAGGAAGTTCAAAGGCAGCTCATCTCATGCAGCATGCAAGCAAAATAATGTGCAATGGTAAACGGGGTCAGAGTATGGAAGCAAAATGAGCCCAAGGATGGAGTATCTCATGGAGTTTGCGAGCAGGATGAAGTGCAATGGCAGCATGTCTAATGAGGTATGGGAGCAGGATAAAGTACAGTAACTGTGTCTCACGAGGTATCATTGCAGGATAAACTATACATTAGGCTTTTCTCAAGTATACTCCAATGAATAATAGATCACAAAACCAAAATGCTACTTTCTCAGATTGTACCATCAGTAAACACATTTGATTAAATACTTTCTAAGTTTTCCTTTATAACTCCATAATCTCTGGAGTAGGACTTGAACCCATAATCTTCTGAGTCAGAAGTAAGAATGCTACCACTGAGCTGACACCATACAATTCCAACTACATTGCTAGAAGTGTGGCAGGGCAAAAGTTCCATTTGCCAGTGACCTCAATGTGAACCCATCCCAAATCCCAGGGGTAGAGTCATATAAATATTAGGGGCGGGTACCCAGGCCAGTCTTGATGCTACAGGGTTGCCCATTCTGCAGATCCAGCAAGATTATGGAATGGTACTTCATTACAAAGGGATTGGAGTATAAGAATAAAGAATTCTTACTGCAGGGCCTTGGTGCGACCAAACCTGGAGTACTGTGTACACTTTTGGTCTCCTTCCCCAAGGAAGGATATATTTGCCTGAGAGGGAGTGCAACAAAGTTTCACTCCTGGGATGAGGAAATTGTACTATGTGGAAAGATTGAGTAGTCTAGGCCTACATTCTGTGGAGTTTAGAAGAATGAGAGGCAATATAATTGAAATATATAAACTTCTTAAGGGGCTTGGAAAGGTAGATGCTGGCAGGATGTTTCCCCTGACTAGGGAGTCAAAAACTAGGAATTTCAGTCTCAGAACAAGGGGTCAGCCATTTAGGACTAAGGAGAAATTTCTTCACCAAAAGGGTTGTGAATCTTTCAAATTCTCTACTCCAGGTGGCAGTGGATGCTCAGTCATTGAATATATTAAAAAAAAGAGATCGATAGATTTTTAGATACTAAGGGAATCAAGGGATATCGGGATAGTGCAGGAAGGTTGAGTTGAGGTGGAAAACCAGCCATGATCTTATTGAATGGCAGAGCAGGCTCAAAAGGGCCAAATAAACTACTACTGCCCCCGATTCCTATGGCACTTTGCTTCTCCTTTGTAAGGGAATAAGCCAGTTTGACCAAGGACTATACTGGCCCAAATCATCTTTGCCTACAATCCCTCACTTATAGCTCCCATATTTACATATCAAATCGATCACTCTACTTACTGCTGGCCGTACATGAAGGCTTAACTGGAGGAATTTCCAGCTGAGCCTGGGATCCTTCCAGATATGCCCACAAAAATATACAATGGCATTGGGAGTAAAAGGCATTAAAAGCCCCTGCTCCTCAAAAATTCTTGGTGCAGTGAGTGAGGGGTAGACCTGGCAGGATCGATTTCATCCCAATTTCCTGCTCTTCCAATCCCAGTCCAGCAGATTTTATTCTAAGAAAGAGTGCAATTTCTGTGCTACCGTGTCTTGCTGCACGAACTAATGCCGTGCGGAGCTCAAATAGATGTGGGTTAAAGGGTTTTTGTGTATAAAACAGGCAAAAAGTATACCAGTGAAACAGCCTGCACCCAACTGAACAAGGGTTGGTCCCACTGCTAAATTCTGGGGCTATTTTTTTGTGCATTCTGGGTGCCCACCTAAAACAAGCATTAGCCCTACTGAAGATGTAAATGAGAACACCTGAAATGGACCCTGTTTAGAAATTTGCTTCTAATGAGCAGGACAGGCATTGAGGCTTATCCACTCAAGAAACTTTAGCAGCCCTGGCGGCTGCCAACCAAAAGTAGATTTTGAACCCAAAAAAAAGAATAATTTCTAAAAAATATTTGTGCAGAGCCAGAGGAGCAAACGCACCAATATTTCACCAATACCATCTTTGCTGGAGCTATCCAAAATTAGTTCCACTACTCTCCCTCCATGACTGAGCACTTTCATCTGCTTCAAATGATTATCTAGCTTTCCCTTAAAAAATACTAAAGTCTCTGCCTCAATTATTCCCTGTGGCATGGCATTCCATGCTCCAACAATTTGCTGAATAAAAGAAAATGATCCTAGCGCCTTTCCTCATTCTCAGTGATAATTTGAAGTTGATGGCCTCTTGTAACTGACAGCCTAATCAGAGCAAATAGTCTTTCCTCATTCATCCTGTCAAAACCCTGCATAATTTTTAAAGCCTCTACTAAATCTCACCTTGGCTTTCTCTGCTCCAGAAGAAATAATTCCACAATATTAAGTCTCACCTCATATCTATAATTTAACACTTGCATTATCCTGCTGAATCAAAGCTGTATTGCTTTAATGTCCTTTCTGCAAAGTGACACCCAAAACTGCACTCAGTACTCAATATCTGTGCCATAACCATTGCCTTGTTCAAATGTTTCATTATCACTTCACTTTTGTACTCTATTCTCCTTATTTATAAAACTCAAAATAGATTTGACTCCCAAACTCAGATTAACCCCTTATCAAATCAAATTGACATCTCAGACACCAGCAATCTTTATGGCAGCTGCAAGGAAGATTTTTGCTTTCGTAGCATATTATATGTGCATTTATTTTCACTGTGACCTTGCACCCATTGGAATCTTAATTATTCCGAAACTGTTTACTCCCATCAGTTAGCACCTTTGCATCTCAGCGATGAAAGAACAGTGTCAGTACACCAAATTTCCCCCTTTGTCATTACTGTACTACATTTTCTCTATAGACTTTCACTAATCAAACTGCAGTATATTAATGTTATTGTTTTACATGTATGATGTAGTCAGGTGATGTAAACTGGACAGAAACATTCCATTTCCCAGCACTGCCATCCATCATTATCTCAAGCGAGCACAAAACGAAAACGGCTTTAAAGTGATTCAGAGTCTGCAAAGTCTCCAAGGAACACAAGTAGTTAAATTCTCAGATGGAATAAATCTTCTGTCCTCCTTTGTCAATGAACCAAGAATAAGTGCGTCACTTAAGAGAAATCTTTCATTTAGATAACATAGTGTTTGCAGGTATTCAGGGTGAGGTTTTAACATTCTTTGCAATTATTAATAACAGGAATACATTATTGATGTTATTCTTTTTTGATTTATTAAAACTAAGTTCTATAATAAGATGGGAACAGAGGGTTTATTTAGACTATAAGCATAATCACATGCTACAAAATTATCTGTGAATTTTAAACTGTTGAAATAAATAGTTCTACTTTGTATTAATGACAACCAGGCAAATAACATTTTTGCTTTGTATCTTAATGTTGAAATTTTAGCAAACACACTGAATTTGAACACAGCAATTAATGAAGCATTTAAGATTACAGGGACCTTAGGTGGCTGATCAAATACTACATTAGGAAATTATCCGCTGATTAAACAGTATGGGATCAACTGGATGACAGTAGAGATAAAGTAGGGTGTAGATGTTTAGTCACACATAGCTGATGCTCAGGATGAACCCTATTTGATCTTCCTTTACCAGACAAGAAATTAATGTGGTGGTATATATACATTGCCAACGTCATGAAAACTACACAAAAACATTATTTATTTTATTCCAGGCAATAAATTATCAACCTATTGCAAAGACTGCTGTCTTCATGGAAATCAAATACACCAATACATGGGGGCACTATTAAAGAAAGCCTGGAAGATACTACTCTTAGATAGTTATAAGCAAACTAATAACTTCAAACTTACTTCTATCTATCTTGCTTGCAACTGGAATGTTACAAGGACAGAGATGCAGACTATTCCCTCACAGTTGATTAAATGGTTTCCCTCTAAAATTTCAAGCCAGACTGCTCTTCTATACTTTAATAATATAGACACAACATGTTTCATACAAGAACTGCTATGCAATAAATCTGGATTTATTCTGGTACACCTTTGCCTCTTCCAGCCTAACAGACAGGCAGTTATTTTGATCCGTGCATGCATTGCAGTTTTACAAATTAAAATAAATAATAAATTTAACATGTTTACTTACAGAACAGCAGAGCATAGTTATTTTCACCATTCAGAGCTGCACATTAAATTCAGCACACATTCCTATAAAGGCTCCATCACTACAAGATGTTGCACAGTCAAGCAATACTGCTTAGCATTTATCATATCATTTATAATCTTGTCTGTTAAACCTACCTTTCTGTAACAAAATAAAATCTTTTGTCTCCTTGTATCCAAATATTTAGACAATCGAGTACAGGAGCACAGAATACAAACAGAATGCAAATATCAGCTCAGTGTTTGAGGTTGGACGCATAAAAGAAAAAGAGAGGCATAGAAAGCATAAGGCTCACCCTGTCTCTGTGTACACTGCCTTAATTGCTAACACAAAAAAAGACCGGCAACTAGATTCATCAATATTGCTGGCGTACAGCAACCGTCAGTGTCCCTACTGCAAACCAAGGACAGGGGGAGCAAGAAGCAGAGATAGAGATAAAGCCCCTGAGCTCTTAGACTTCTCTCAGCGTGACAGCAGCCAATCAGCTTTACAGCAGTAGTCTTCCCTGTACACACTGGATTGCTTACACAGGCATCAAGCTATGAAGATAGGTAACTGCTCAGTCCACAGACCATGTGAGTCTATTTTGCCCCAAAGTAATGAGAGAAGAGCCAATTTCACAATTCTAAAAAGCCTTTACACTGCCTCAAAAGGTCAGTCTGTCAAACTAAACAAACAAGTCTCCCTTTTCTTTCCAAGTCCTGTGATGTAAACACCAGCTTTAAAAAAAAACTCTTCTGCAGCAAAGCGAAAGAGTTCTTGGCAAAAGTACCTCTGGAACATGGCTTGTGATTAATTCCTGTTACATATAATAAGTATTATAATAGTGGATTGTTATTTTCAAGGTCACTGCAGTCTGGAATGTGGGGTAATAGAAAGTTGTATTTTTAAGGGTGTGGGAGGGCAGGAAAAGTATAATTGTTAAACCACACTTGGAAAACATGAAATCCACAACACCCCACCCTTCCCCCCATCCCCATCAAAACAATTCACATTGTTTTTAAACTGCATTATTCACCTGCTTTTCTTACAGTTATTCACCATTATTCTCTTACTGTATGGAAATGTTTACATGTTTCCAATCGATTATTTTAATACAAACATGATGTGAGTATCAAATGGCTTAGGAACAATTATTAAATGATGCAGTAATGAGAGCAGTGATCATTGCCTCTTAAGCCTCCTTCAGTGAAATGTATGTGCGCCTCGGCCTGCACACATTTTGTTGGAAATTGGATCTTGTGTATAGACAGTTTGCATATTCTTCATGCAATGTTTGCTAGAAACTCAATCTTGCCTGAATCGCCACATCATGAGGGTCAGTGAGAACATATAAGGGACCAACTGATCAATGTGAAGGTGACTAGTAAATTATACTATGAAAGAATTTCTTACTGGAGTCATTAGCTGTGATGCTGTCTCAACACAAACAGAAAACTATTGTTCCACATAGAGTTTGTAATAGAAAGGTTTGGCCTCAGCTCTAAAATGCATGATTTAGGTGGGAGCTTGCTATAGATCTCAACAATATAAACAGTGTACAGAGTCAACCAGGGAGAAATCTGCTCTCTAAATATTCTAATTGTACATTTCCACTGTCTATAGGTACAGTTAGGAAAGATCAAGCACAGAACACACCTTCCCACTCTCCCGTGGCAAGTGTGATTTTAATCGAAAACAGCTGCCAAGAATGCTAAAAGATATAAATGAAGAATCCCTGTTCTCACTGACATACATTGGCTACCAGTCAGGCAACACCTTGATCTTATAATTCTCATCCTTGTTTTCAAATCTCTCCTCAGCCTTGTCCCGCCCCATCTCTGTAACCTCTCCAACTCCACAACCCTCTGAGAACACATTGGCAGCACAGTGGTGCAGTGGTTAGCACTGCAGCCTCACAGCTCCAGTGACCTGGGTTTAGTTCTGGGTACTGCCTGTGCAGAGTTTGCAAGTTCTCCCTGTGACTGCGTGGGTTTCCACCGGGTGCTCTGGTTTCCTCCCACAGCCGAAGACTTGCAGGTTGATAGGTAAATTGGCCATTGTAAATTGCCCCTAGTGTAGGTAGGAGAATGGTGGGGATGTGGTAGGGAATATGGGACTACATTAGTATAAATGGGTGGTTGTTGGTCAGCACAGACTTGGCGGGCCGAAGGGCCTGTTTCAGTGCTGTATCTCGAAATAAAAACTCTGCGCTCCTCCAATTCTGGCATCTTGTGCATCCCCTATTTTCCTTGCTTCTCCATTGGCAACAGTGCCTTCAGCTGCCTAGGTCCTAAGCTTTGAAATTCCCTCCCTAAACCTCTCTGCTCCATTAAGACACTCCTTAGAACCTACAGCTATGACCAAGCACCTATTCTAATATTTCCTTGTGTGGCACGATGTCAAATTTTGTTTGTTAAAGACATTAGATAAACGCAAGTTGTTGTTGCATAGTGGACCTCCAATGTTTACCATTAGTTTTTGGCTGGGCTTAACATAATTTTTTATACTATAGCCAACATCCATTCTTCTTAATGCAAGACCACCTCTTGCAAATGATTGGCTAAGTGTATTTTGTCTGTCCAGTTACCAGTAGTGCTCTGTTGATCATTGCAGAGAGCATCAGTGACTTTGAGCAATAACATCAGTGGTAATAGGACAGCAAACATAGATTAAAACAAGACAGGCACTCTCATGAGACAAGTGTGATGGAGTGCAGCTTACTTCTATATTTATACTTTCAGTCTCAAGTGACACCTCAGGCTTATTGTGGCTGACTAGTGACTGGAAGTCTCCCATCCAGGATTTTCCAACTATTGACAACTCTGCTAATGACTGGTAGGATATGGCATACAATGGAGATCAGCTTTGGTCCGGTCAACTACAAAATATTTCCTCGATTCATCAGGATTGTTCAAGAGATTATAGATGCCGATTTTGTTTTCAGCTTTTATCGGGCAGGTGGTAGATGGAACATTTATACAAGCTAACCTGAGGTCCAGACTGTTTACATGGTCAGTCCACAACAGATTAATATGTGCGAGCTGCCAGCGCTGAACAGGTGCCAAAAGGTAGCTTGTTGATCGGGCCCATGTGAAGTCTGGCAGGTCCTTCAAGGAGCTGTGTCAGATGTAGGTCCTTAATCAGGGGGCTGCAGTAACTATGAAGGGTCATTGAGGCATCAGTGAACAGGAAGATCATTGGCAAAGCTGCTTAGAAACATTTTTCTAAACAACCTGCAGCGATTCAGCCCCTCAGTGCTCAGTTGCACTCCACCCAGTGGAAGATCAGAATTCTAATTGCTATGATATAGGACCCCAGTTTAAATATTTTAATGAGGCTCCTAGCTGTTTCAGGCAGGATTGCTGGCCACCTACTTCATGGTTTGTTCAAAAATCAAGTAGGTTGGTTATTAGACCGTAGGTTGAGCAAGTAGCAAATTTCATCTGCCTCCCACCCCATCCACACTGAAAAACTTCATAAATTTGCAGACCTGACGTACAAGGATGTAGTTCAATCCCGAAATCGAAATGACGTCAGAAGCAAGGCTTAGGTGATTTATAAAGGCCCTATGAAATCCAAGGTTGTGTTGCAAACTTATAATTCACTCCTTGGTTGTTTGCTATTTATATAATATTCTCTATTGTCACTGATATATTTTTCAAGAAAATAAATTTAAAATGGGTCACCAGCTGTGGGCTGACAGCTCTCTGGCTTGTTGGCTGCTGGCCATTGCAGTGAAGGCATGACTCACCGTTGGAGATCTAGTTTATATGCCTTGGTGACATCATTACTAAATTTTACAACATCATGCGATTAACACATGGTATTATGGCTTGTAACCTTTTGTAATGTCATAACTGCAAGTTATAATGTCACATAATTAACAGAAGGGCTATAATGAGGTTTCATTCAGCAGATAAATATTCATACTTAGATACTGCTCCCATGTCTGGGAGAATCTTGTAGTAAAAGGACATGGAGCCAAGGCATGCAGATGGAGCTAAGATACAGATCAGCCTTTATCTTATTGAATGGTGGAACAGCCCGAGGGGCTAAATGGCCTCCTTCTGTTCCTATCTGATAGTTAACCCATCTTTCTCACTTGCCTCAAGCCGTTTTCTTCATTGCTAACTTTATTGTCTCTCTCAGGGCTCAGTATTACTTTATGTTTTCTCATCATGTTGCTCCTTATATATTATTTCTCAGCTATGCTTCATCACTAGGCTGAAATTAAGATATTTTGGAATCTCCTACAAAATTATTCTTTCCCAGGGTCTTAAATTGTGGAACTCTTAATTTGTAAATTGCAGGACGAAGGTTATCAAAACAAATCTTGGTCTACCAATGTACCTTGATGTACATTTCTACTCTTGAATGTTGCATGTGCCCTGTTCTCCTCAGACTGTCATCTAGATTTTTCAATGGTATTTATATCCTAGTAAAAGTCTTATGTCTGTCTGGACTCTCTTCCTGCACAACTTGACTTCTAGTTGTCCAATTTTGTCACAATTTTGTGCCAACCTTTCCCGTATTATGATTTCCTAAGTCTACATTTATAATGTGTTTTGACAATATAAACTCATCACCCTGTGATGTGCCACCAGTTACTCACATAGCAGTGCACTGGGGCCCTTGTGCATGTCCAGACACAGTCCTCTGGCCCTGCATTAAAAAGGGGCAGAGGGCAATTTGGTCTTTCTCACCTTTCCTCAATGACAACAATATCCAATGGCAGGTTAAGCTTGTGAAGTATTAAACATATGTCCAAATGTCCAAACAGTTGTTCTTCATGGTTCAAAGCTCTCAAGCCATGCAACGGAAGGGCTTCCTCCAGCATATTTCCGAGCTCAAACTGCAAGGTGGACTTACAGTAAAAAGCAGAAGCAGTTTCAGGAATGGCCATGTCCACAGGATGCATCACTGACTCTCCTAGAGGTGGCATCCACCTCACAACGGGCATGACCTTTTTACTAAAGCCCCTCACATGAGGACTTCCCTTGAAGGCATCCCAGTGTTTCAAGCTACAATGTTCTGCTGTTTCAGATACTGTTGTTCTCCAAGGTGTTTTGTAGCATGCAAAAACCATTAGTCATGCCACAGGTTACAAACATTCTAGAAATTCCAGCCAGTTGGCATTTTTACAGTGCAGTAAACTCAGCTGCTTTGGAGACTGCTTAATCTACCTAGAACAAAAACTGTCAAGTGTATCTCTAGCAACAGAATAGAAAATGGTGATCAGTCAGATATGCATAAAGCTTTATAAAGCCTTGGTGCTGTGTCATGGGGTTATCATGTTTACCCATTGTGCAGCACAAATTTCAAGATAACCTGTCAAACTAGATCATAAGGGAGAAAGGGTTGTAACCAGACTGCTCTTAGTAGCTAGATCAAATTCCATCCACCTTGGGACAAGTGTAGATAACTGTAAAATTCCTCAGAAGATGCAACAGTTACAGGGTATTGCTTAATAATCCCAACTCAGAAAACTGTATTTCCAGATCAAATGAGTTCCATTGTGACAGATGTCCACCACTTTCCACCCACCAGAATTTTATCTCCAACTTTTACAGCAACCACACAAAGCTCACCCATTATTGCTCCTGCACATGATGCCACCTCACTTGTCCAGTTCCCTATTCTTATCCATATACAAACATGCAAGCATATTAAAAGGAGGGCAGCAAAAGGCTGACCCTCTTGTTGCTAATGAAGCCTTCCTTGCCTCGTACAGTTCTTGTACTTTCATTAACATTTTAAATTACATATTAAAACTGAATTTGTTTGTTTCCATTGTTACGACCAAGACGGGAGAAATGCACTGTTAATTCAGTCCCACTACTCCACATTCAGAGCATATCAATAAAGTTTCTCACCTACCGTAGAATAACCAAATTAGATACTCTATTTGTCCCCCAGAATAAAGCAGACCAACCAGGTTTCTTTAAACAACAACATTAACTATTTATTCAAAAAGAAATAATAAGTCTTAACTACTAATGAGATAAATCTATAGATATGAAAAGCTCCTTAGTTCCTTAGCCCTCATGCACACACACACATACATTCAAAAAAAAGTTAACTGGGAAAAAAGGATTTTGGTTTATAGCTGTTTCTTAGGAATAGAAGGAATAATAAAAATAAATGAGTTCGTCACATTCTGATAGGATGTTTTCAGTACGGTGAGGTGTTCAGAGTCGAATAGTTGGATGCCATTCAAAATCTCCCCTGGCGAGGTTGATGAGCAGTCTTTGAGGGATAGGTGTTCAAGGCAATTCGACTGCAGCAGGCATCACACAGGTCTTTCAGCAGGGGTGCAGCAACTGGTCTGCTCAGGACTCACAGCAGCAAAACAGCAGCAGAAGCTTCGTTCAGGTTCCAGGATTTCCCAAAACCATGGAGGCAACAGGAACCACACCTTATGCAGGAATTCTTCAGAGACAGGAGGCAATAGGAATCTGCCACCTTTCAAATGTAGGATTTCTTTTCAAGAGATGAAAGTCTCCTTAACAGAGATAGGTCTTTTTCTTCCAATTTCTAGGCAAGTCAGGTCTAAGTTTCAAATGCCTGCTCTTTGTCCAACTCACTGGTTTTTAAAAGTACAAAGTGAAAGCAAAAAGCCTTCCTGAGTCGATCACGTGACCAGACACAGTGTCTCCCCTGTCAGTCAAAGTGTTGCACTTAGGAGGTCAAAGCCCTTGCGGTTTCCTTGAAACTGCTTGCTTTTCTTATTATTGTATACAAAGTCAACATCCAAAAATTTCAGCTATTTGCTGATGCCCAAGACCACTGGAAATCCTTTTTTCAGTTTTTTTTAAACACACAGCATTCTAAGATTGATAGTGCAAAAAAGACCTCTTGTAACACCTCCACCTTTGGCGAAATGAAACACCATTCTTGAAAGCATTTCATTACAATGTTAAAAACAGAAGCTGAAAACATTTCAAACATTTTTAGCACTAATGCCCCTCATTCACTCTACTGGTAGTTAACACAATTTTGCTTTGTACCATTATTACTCATGTAACTCAACAAAGTTAAATTCATGACAAAGCATCTGCGATAACATTGTTTTTCCCTGAAATGTGAAATGATAAGGCTGCAACAATAAACTCCATCGGAATATTCTGGCATTTTGGCTTTTTAATTTTTCCATAAAGGTTAATGGGTTATGGTCTGTGCATATCAGTGTTTCTTTGTAGCCGTGGAGGTCATATTCTTCAAAATGTTTAAGAGCTAGCAATAGTCCTAACATTTCTTTTGCACTGTGGAATACTTTTTATGGTGGCAATTCGATTTTTTTTTTTTAATTACCCTATTGGTTTTTCCATGCCCAATTCGTCATCTTGTAATAGGACTGCACCAAGCCCCAGGTCACTAGCATCAATTGCTACCTTGAAGGGCTTCGTAAAATTTGGAGCAGCAACACTGATTCATTAATCAAAACTGCCTTTGGCTTTTCAAAAGATTCCTGGCATTCACCTGACCACACTACCTTGGTTTTCTTTTTCTGTAGCAAATCAGTTAGTGGAGCAGCTACAGTACTGAAATTTGGTACAAACTTTCTGTAGAAACCACACATCCCCAAAAACCTCATGATTTCATGCTTAGTCTTAGGGAATATGAACTCCACTCAGGCTTGTACTTTTGCCATTCCTGGCAACACTTGTCCTTGCCCCACAATATGCCCAAGGTAGGTCACTCTTGCTTTTGCGAAATCACTTTTTGCCAGATTTACCACTAAGTCAGCTGATTGTAATTTTTAAAACAGAGTTTCTAGCTGTTTAAGTGCTCTGTATATTACTGTATATTAGCACATCATCAAGATACACTACACAGTTGGGAACACTTGCTAACACTTGATTCATTAGAGCTGGATTTTACCAGCCCCTCGGCGCCATGGATCATGGGGGGTAGGCCCATAAAATGCTTGTGGAAGCAGCCCGCCACAACCCACAACGCAAAGAAGGCCCTGCCGGACATTATTATGCTAGGCAGTGGGGCCTTCATTTAAATATTTAAATGAGTGTAATAAACATGCTAATTAACTTAGCTGCTCCCGACGGCTGTCCCATGCCAAATTTACAGCCGCTGGCATAACTCGCGCACGTTCAGAACTCTGCATGGAGTTCCGAGGCGAGACACTAGTAGGAGGGGAAAGGAGTCAAATAATCAGGGCGGGGGGGGGGGGGGGGACACGGGAAAAACCTTTTCCATTGGTTGTGGGGATGCTGGGAAGGGGTTTAGGGTCAAAGGGAATAAATGTCGGGGGGAAAGGTCGTTACTGAAAACTAATTTTTTTTTGGTGGGTAGGCCAAAACATTAACTGTTTATGCAATGGGCTGGAGTGGGAGAGGGAATTGTAGGTGTGGATAAATCTTTATTTCAATTATTAAAGAACCAGTCCCTTTAATCATTTAAATTTCCTCCAAGGGCTTGAAGCCCTTTAAAAATGGCGCCTCCTCTATGTCATTGGGGGCGGCCACTCTGCACTTCCATTTAAATGTGCCTCTGCGCGTAATATCACGGGGGCTCTGCGGCAGCGCTTCCGTATCGGAAGGCTGCCGAGTCCGTGCTGATAAAATTCAGCCCATTAGTCTCTGGAAAGTTGATGGGGCATTTTTTAGCCTAAATGGCATCACTCGGCACTGGCAAAGACCGTCTGGTGTGACAATATCTGATATTTCTTTAGCTCGGAGTGTTAAAGGAACTTGCCAGTATCCCTTTAACAAATCTATCTTTCTAAGAAACATGGCATTGCCCACTCTGACAATACACTCTTCCAAGCGAGGAATTGGGTAGGAGTCTGCCTTCGTTACTGCATTGACTTTTCTGTAGTCTATGCAAAGTCGGGTTGACCTCTCAGGTTTAGGCACTAATACTTTGGTGAATTCCAGCTGCTTTGACCAGCTTCAATGAAGTTGTTTTCCAGCATGTATTAGATTTCTGCTTTTACTTGGGCCTGTTTTGTCTGGTCTTAAGCAGTAAGGCTGCTGTTTTATATGAATGGATTCCCCCACATCCGCATTATGTGTGGCTAAGGTTGTACATCCTGGCCTATCCCTGCAGACTCTTTTAAATGCTGAGAGTAGCCTTGTTAGGCCTTCTTGTTGTTCTGCATCTAAGTACTAAAGCATGTTGTCCAATTTTCCGAGCCATTCTGTATTAGCTGACTGGATATTAGGAGGTTCAATTTGATAATTGCCTAGGCCACCTTCTGCCTCATCCTCACTATCCCTTTCATTCTTATCTGTCCATATTACCTGACATACCTGTACTGGCTCATCCTCCTCCCTGCGGTAATATTGCTTTAACATATTGATATGACACAGCCGATTCTTTTTCCGGCAATCTGGAGTGTCAAATAATACCGACTCTTTTGACCACTTTATACAGACCATTGAACCGTGCTTTAAATGGTTCACCCTGTAAAGGTGATAATCCTAATACTTCATCCCCTAGTTGAAAAGTTCGGGTCTTTGCATTTTTGTCTGTCCATTTTTTCATAATGCCTTGGGATGCTTTAACGTGTTCCTGAGCCATGTTGCAAGCTTTCCTGAGCCCTTCCCGGAACACGGATACATAGTCTAGTACCAAAGATTCATTCCCTTGTTCTAAGAACCTATCTTTGATGAGTTTTAGAGAACCTCTTATCTCATGTCCATAAACCAATTCAAAAGGACTAAAACCTGTAGACTCATTCGGTGAATCTCCATTTCTAAATATAAGAAAGTCTATTCCTTTATCCCAATCATGGGGATATTCGTGACAGTATGACTAATCATTGTTTTGAGAGTTTGATGATACCTTTCTAAAGCTCCCTGTGTCTGTGGGTGGTATGCTGAAGATTTTAACTATTTGAGACCCAAATTGCCCATGACTTCTTGAAATATCTTAGACATAAAATTGGAACCTTGTTCCAATTAAACTTCAAGTGGTAATCCATATCTCGTAAAGAATTGGATTAACTTCTCTACTACTACTTTAGCAGTAATTGTCCTCAACGGAATGGCCTCACAACTTCCAGCATTCTGAATGAAGATGTCCCACCTTGTGGCAACGATAACACTTCAACTTGCGGACCTCACTTCTACCCTCAGCACATTCCTTTCTGGTCTGAGCAGGGGATCCTGGGGCATGTTCCTTCTTGTCCCCGGCTACTTGCCTTCCTTTCACTCTCCTACCTTCTATCCTTCTTGGGTTTATGGAGGTGATGGACAAAGGGCTTATTCACGACTCAAAGTCATCAGCGACTGCCGCTGTTTGTCTGGCTTTTGAAACCATTTGATTCTCTACCTGAGTTCCCACTATTGGAGGGATTGAATTTTGGCTGCGTTTGCTGACAACGCAATCACTAGGTGGTGCAGTACTAGCACATGCGCAAATGCAGCCTCTTCCACTGAAACATCACAGTCTGCGACGTTCAGGCAGCTGCCAGAATTAAAGATAGCACTGCTCAATTTATCACAAAAAAACAAATGGAACCCAAATATCCACTCAATGGCTGCCATCGCTGCCTCCATCCCACCCCCAACAGTCCCCCACTCCCTGTTGCCACTGAGCTTCTCTCTATCGCTCCCTCCTGCACCCATCTTCTCACCGTTGGCTCCCCGCTGCCTTCCCTTAAGCACTCGCTATAGCCTCGCCAGTTCCCCCCCCTCTGCCAGCTGGTCACTCCACATCTCGCTACTGCTCTCACCACCAGCAGCACCGCCCTCCACCCCCCCAGCTCTCCAGCTGACCGATCGCTTCCCGCAACCCCCCCCCACCCCGTTCTCCGGCTACTCACTTCCCACCCCACCCGCCACCCTACTGTCCAGCTGCTCACTTCTCCCCCATGCAACCCCGCTCTCCAGCTGCTTGCTCCTCGCTTCCCTGCCCCACGACCCCCCCCCCCCAGACACTAGCTCTAGGCTGCGCCACTTCCCTTCTCTCGGCCACTCGCTCCTACATTCGATCGTTCTCTGCGCGCCGTCAGAGCTAGTGACTGGAGGGGCTGGGTGGGGGGGAGGGGGGTGGAGATGGGGAAGCAGAGAGCAACAGGCCAGAGAGCGGGTGGTGGGCGGGAAGTAAGGAGCAAGGAACAATCATCCGAGGAGAGTGGGGGGGGGGGGGGAGCAGTGGCGAGGTCTGCAGCGAGTGGCTGAGGGGCAGAAGCGGCCACTGTGGAGGAGTGGGGAGCAGAAAACGTTGAGGCCTGAATCGAGTTGCCGAGGGGGGGAAGAGCGGCCAGTGGGGCGGGAGCGAGCAGCTGAGTTGGGGAGGCAGCGAGTGGCAGGGATCATTTTTCCGCGCATGTGCCAATTAGTCCTGGCAAGGGCTGAGATGGTAGGCTGTGCATGCGCAACATCTCTCTGCGAGCAGCAGACCGTTTGCACATGTGCGCAGCTTGGAGTGCTCTGATGACGTCAGCAGGCCGCTGCATTGTCAGGAGTCCCTTTGTTGAATTTTTTAACTCTACTAAGAGAATCAATTCTCTAAAGTTCTTAGACGTGGCTTCCATCTTTACTGCCCATATCCAATGATCAAACTTAATTTGCTTTACCCTCTCAAATTTTACATAAGTCTGCCCAGCCAATCTTCAGAGGTTCCGAAACTTCTGTCGGTACGCTTCAGGGATGCAGTGAAAATAGCCATTTTTGTCATCTCAATCTGCAGAAGCCTCTTCAGAAAGCATGCCATAACTTCGTGAGCTCTGCCCATCAACCTGCTTTGCAGAAGCAGCGTCCAGCTTTCCTTTGGCCATTTCATTTGTTTGGCTATTTTTTTCAAAAGAAATGAAAAATGTCTCTATGTCCTTTTCCTCAAACTTAATGAGAGATGGATAAATTTAAACAGCTTTTCACTGGGTCCTGGGCTGGATTCAGATTCTCCCTGACCAGAATTTTCCCTGGAGTCAAGACACGATTTTATCTTAGTTCCATCTCTCTGCATTTCAATTCTCTGTTTCTCTTTCACTTCCTCTCTGAAAAGCTTTCTCTCCTTTTCCTCTTTTTCTAGTTCAAGTTTTCTTAATTATTTTTCAGCCTCAAATCTAAGTTTTTCTATTTCTTTTTCCTGCTCAAGTTTTTTCATTATCTGAATCTTAGCCAATTCAACTGCATCACCATCTTCTTCCAATTTCAGATGTTGGGCTATTACATCAATTCCTACTTCTTTTTTAGCGCCCGATTTCAATTCTAACCCAGTTGTGCTGCAAAATCTTTAGTTCAATCTTAGTTAAAGTTTTCAAGTCACTGAGGGACACATTCTACTTTCCTAGAAAAACAGCAGCCACTGGATGGTGCAGACTTTACCCTATTAGACAAGCAACCTTGTTCCTTTTTTTTTCTCTTCTAATTATCATTCCCCTCACAATTAACGTTATTAGCATTGGATTTTAATCCCGCAAGAGCCCCCAATATGTTGCAACCAAGGCAGGAGAAATGCACTGTTAATTCAGTCCCATTACTTCACAGGTGACAGCATATCAATAAGGTTTCCTACCTACCGAAGAACAGCCAATTTAGACACTCTATTTGTCCTCCAGAATAAAGCAGACCAAACCAAATTTCTTTAAACAGCATTCACTATGTATTCAAAAATAAATAATAAGTCTTAACTACTAATGAGAAAAATCTATAGATATGAAAAGCTCCTTTGTTCCTTAGCCCTCATGCACACACACACATACACATTCAAAAAAAAAGTTAACCGGGAAAAAGGATTTTGGTTTACAGCTGTTTCTGAGGAATAGAAGGAATAATAAAATTAAATTAGGTCGTCACATTCTGGTAGGATGTTTTCGGTACAGTATGTATGTGTGTGTGTGCATGAGGGCTAAGTAATGAAGGAGCTTTTCATATCAATAGATTTATCAGACCAGACAGAGAGAGTCCCCTGTCAAAGTGTTGCACTGAGGAGGTCATAACCCCTTGCGCTTTCCTTGAAAGTGCTTGCTTTTCCTATTATTGTATACAAAGTCATCATCCAAAAGTTCTAGCTATTTGCAGGTTTCCAAGTCCACCAAAAATCCTTTATTCAGATTTTTTTGAACACAAAGAATTAAGATCTTTTAGTACAAAAAAAATGAAACCTTTTGTGACACCATTACATGATATACTCCCTGAGGGATTTTTTTGAGATGACTGAATAATTTATGGGCCCAAACTTTGCACAAAGAATAACATGAGGCTATCAACGTTCACCATCATCACTGAGAAAATCAGATACTAACTTCTGTCGTCCGCACAAGTGCATTTAAATGCGAAAATCCAGAAGTCGCTGTGAGATATACCTTGCTACTCAATAAAGTGCATTCTAATAGTCGTTCCTGATAGACTCAAGACTGAAGGGCATGCAACAGCATGCTACTTGCCCATTAGTTCCCCACTACAGTTGCCATAAAAAATTAGGGCTGGTCCATTCAAGAGTAAGTGAATTTTTAACAGTTGAGTAATTACTGCCAAACCATCTCTCTGGCCCTGAAAATATCATTTTTACATATGTGGAATTTCATTCCTTTAAAATTAGTTTTGGAGAGTTTAACTTTTTTAAACATTTTCTGTTTCTCATTTTTCTCTCTCTTGCTTAATCTTTATTCTGCTTTCTGTACATGATTTAGATCTAACTATACTTCCTAGTTTTTGGTCTGCATGTCTCAGTGAGGATTCTGCAATCTGATTGGTTGAAAAGCCTCGCTGTTTCTTGCCCTGCTCACAAATGCCAAAGATGTCCTGTAGAGGGCACCACACAGGATCAGATCCCAAATTAGAACAAGTCTACGCTCAGAAGGTTGTGTGTAAACATCATAAGCAGCTGCCAGCAAGGTGAATGGCAAGTGCTGTTCCTTCGCCACTGACTGCAAAATCCGGGCCATTCATTCCTACATGCTTATTGCTTCGTTTAAAATGATGCTGCCTTAAGGAGAGGTTAAAGAAGGTGTTCAGCTTTTAAAGAAACAGAGAAGTGTGTTCCAGATATAAAAAGCTAACTTTTTAAAAAAAGGAAAGTAACTAAAGCACAACTTTTTCAATTTGTAATTAAAACTTATCAATATGTTCCCAACCTTTAGATACATTTCTTCTAATTTACTTTCAATCTGTTGATTAAGCTTAATTAAATCCATTAACTCAATTTAAAAGAACTTGGTTTTAAATCCGACAACCTGTTGAACACAATTACATTCAATTATCTTCTATTTGTGAAAGCTGTAAAGGTCAACTTCATTCAATACAACACCCCAAGCCTGCAGATTTAATTAGGGACAATTCTAATCAGGATACCTATGAAGAGGACAAGGGCAGATCAGCCGTGAATCTCATTGAATGGCAGAACAGGCTTGAGCGGCTAAATGGCCTACTTCCTGTTTCTATGGTTAAATTGAGAAAGAGATGTAGGCCTTGATTTTAACCCCAAACACCACCCTGCCCCCACCACCTGCTATAAACCAGACAGGGAACAGTTAAAGTGGAGTGGGGCACGTACACACACCTTTCTTGCCCAATGTAGCCAATTGCAATTTTAAATTATAGACAGCAACAACACATTCTCCAAGTCAGCAGGATCCTATTTAAATATGCAGCACGGGCTCCAATGAGGTCATTGGGGCCGGTCCACAATTTTAACCTGAACAGGGGAGCAGTGGTGGCTTCCCAGTCAGACAAAACCTGCCGGGAACAGCAGCTAGGACGCTAAGTTTTATTAATAATCCCTTGCTCCAGGTTTCCCACTTGCCCCCTGCTGCTGCCTCCCCACCTTGAGTTAAAATCAACACCTTAGTTTCAAATCAGGCAACCCTAAAGTTACAACTACAATCAAGATAGAAATTTTAAGATTGTACTTTAATTATATAATGGGCATGGTTTAAATTAAAACCAGGATCACAGGCATAATCCCTTAAATCAATTACTCAATTGAAACAAATAATTACAAAAGACAGATGGTAACAACATTTTGGGAGGTAACATTAAAACTGGAAGGAGTTGAAAAGTAGGTTGAAGAATTACACGAGGAGATGATAGTTATAATCCAATCTAAATTCAGAGTACAGGAAAGTGATGTAAACATGTTAAGTATTCATCTGTAATATTGTCAAGCCAATTCCAGTTCCGTTGTGCATTACTGGTTGATAGGTGTATGTCAAATTCCTGTGTTCATTACTTTTAACAAAACTGCTAGACATTTCAAATAATCCATTGGAAATAAAGTCCATAAATAGGCACAGAAGAATCGTCAATCTATTAGTGAATTCTTACTGACTTTGTTTTCCTTCCCTAGCGAGATGTCATGGGTGCAAACTAAAAGGACCCCCGAGCTCAACTCACATGATTTGACAGGTGGTGACAATGTTACGTGATTTCACAGGCTAGAATATTGTATTTTACAAATGCACTTGGGCACATCATTGTTTTAAGGCTTTGAAACAGTATGTGACTGATATGCTCATAATCATCGGAATTGCTTTCCCAGCCTAACAGATCCAACTCTTTATTGTTTTATTAATGTTTTAAATATTAAGAAATATCAAAACAGTAATTAATAGTGAACTTAGAAGGGAAATCTATCTTTGTTTAACAGTTTGTCACCAACTAAAACTTTGTCGGTTACACAACAAACTGTAATGTACAAAACATCAATTATACTGTTCTCAGAGATAGCAGCACTGTACGAGCATCTCTCTGTTTCTCCCATGCCTGTAACTTGTTCTCCTTTACTATATGCATCAAGAAAACCGTGGTCAAGGGACAAGGTGTTGCATCTCTGTCCCTGATCACACTAAATAACACCCCACTGGAAGCGGTTAGTAAATCCTGCTACCTTGGGTCCACGGTGGCAGACAATCTGTCCCTTGATGCAGAGCTCGATACATGCATAGGGAAAGCAGCTACCACCTTTGGCCAACTTGTGTAACGCACATGGGATAACACCAAACTGACCCTTAGGACCAAGCTGATGGTTTATAAGGCCTGTGTTCTCAGCACATTCCTGTATGGCTTGAAAGAAGTACAAGTAAATCGCTGCTTCACCTGAAAGGAGTGTTTGGGGCCTGGGATAGTGAGGAGAGAGGAGGTAAATGCCATTTCAGTGTAGTATACTGTATTCACTGCTCACAATGTGGTCTCCTCTACATTGGGAAGACCAAGCGCTGACTGGGTGACCGCTTTGCGGAACACCTCCGCTCAGTCCACAAGCAGGACCCTGAGCTTCCGGTTGCTTGCCATTTCAACACTCCCCCCTGCTCTCATGCTCACATCTCTGTCCTGGGATTGCTGCAGTGTTCCAGTGAACATCAACGCAAGCTCGGGGAACAGCATCTCATTTACCGATTAGGCATGCTACAGCCTGCTGGACTGAACATTGAGTTCAATAATTTCAGAGCAAGACATCCCCCATTTTACTTTCATTGCTCAGTGGCAGGGCCTTCATCTCAACATGCAAATGAAATAAAAATGATAGAATAATTACTTAATTGGTAGCGACGGCCGTCCCACGCCGATATTCCAGCCGCTGGCCAGAACTCCCATGCCTTCGGAACTCCAAACGGAATTCCGAGGCGTGACACTGGTGGGAAGGCGGGGGGGGGGGGGGGGGGTGGGGGCGGAGGAGTGAAAATTTCAGGGCGGGGGGGGCGAAGAGGGGAGAAGTATTGTAATTGGTTGTAGGGATGCTGGGAAGGGGTTGAGGGTCAAAGGTGGTGCAAGGCCAGCATATTAAAAAGTGGTTTTCAGGGGGATAGGTCATCTTATTTATGGTGAACTTAGTCGTGGGGGGGGGGTGGGAGAAAGGGGATTCAAAGTTAAAATAAAATTTCATGTACAATTTTCATCCAGCGGGAGCTTTAAGAATTTAAATTAAACTGCAGAGCTTGAAGCCCTTTACAAATGGTGCCAGCGCCTCTACGTCATCGGGATGGCCGCTGCACTCCCTCCATTTATATGAACCCCCGCACGAAATATCGTGGCACTCAGCAACAGCACATTTGCGCCTGAAGACCACCGACTTCAAAGTGCGCTGTCGCGATTTGCGGTGTGCTAATAAAATTCAGCCCAGTATTCGAGATGTGGTCTCACCAATGTCCTGTATAACTGAAGCATAACATCCTTACTTTTATTTTTAATTCCTCTCGTAATAAAGGATAGCATTCCATTAGCCTTCTTTATGACTTGCTGCACCTGCATACTACCTTTTGGGACTCATGCACTAGAACACCTAGATCCCTCTGCACTTCAGAATTCTGCAGTCATTGTCCATTTAAGTAATACTCTGCTTTTTTATTCTTCCTGCCAAAGTGAACAACTTCACATTTTCCCACATAATACTCCATCTGCCAGATTTTGGCCCACTCACTCAACCTATCTATAATCAGTCTGCAACCTCCTTATGTCTTCTTCACAACATATTTTGCTACCTATCTTTGTGTCATCTGCAAATTTAGCTACCGTGCCATCGCTCCCCTCATCTAAGTAATTGATATAAATTGTAAAAAGTTGAGGCACCAGCACAGACCCCTGCGGGCCTCCACTTGTCACATCCTGCCAATCAGAAAAGTACCCATTTATGCATACTCTGTTTTCTGCCAGACAGCCAATCTTCTATCCAAGCTAATATGTTACCCACTACACCATGAACTCCTACTTTGCGCAACAACCTTTTATGTGGCACCTTGTCAAATCCCTTCTGGAAATCTAAGTACAGTACATCAACGGGCTCCCCTTTATCCACAGCGCATGTTACTCCTTCAAAGAACTCCAATAAATTGGTTAAACATGATTTCCTTTCACAAAATCATGCTGACTATTCCCGATTACTTTGAGTTTTGTTAAGTGCCCAGTTATAGCCTCCTGAATGATCAATTCTAACACTTTCCCCACGACAAATATCAAGCTAACTGGCCTACCTGTTTTCTGCCTCCCCCATTCTTGAATAGACAGGTTATATTTGCTACTTTCCAGTCTGATGGAACCTTTCCAGAACCTAGCAAATTTTGAAAAATTAACACCAACGCATCTACTACCTTATTAGCCACCTCTTTTAAGATGCTATGATGAAGCCATTCAGGACCTGGGTACTTGTCAGTCCACAGCTCCAACAGTTTGCTCAGTACCGCTTCCTTGGTGATTGTAATTTCACCACGTTCCTCTCTTCCTTCCACCTCCTGATTTACAACTATTACTGGAATGTTTTTTGTATCTTCTATTGTGAAGACAGAGCAAAATATTTGTTCATGTCAACCGCCATTTCCTTATTATCTATTAACTCCCCATTCTCACTTTCTAGAGGACTAACATTCACTTTACTTACTCTTTTCCTTTTTAAATACCTGTAGAAACTCTTGCTATCCGTTTTTACATTTAAAGCGAGCTTCCTCTCATACTCTAATTTCTTTCTCCTGATGAACCTTTTAGTCATTCTCTGCCGTTCTTTATATTCTGGCCAATCATCTGACCTGCCATTCATCTTTGCAATTATATGCTTTTTCCTTAAGTTTGGTGCTTTCCGTAACTTCTTTAGTTAACCACAGTTGGTGGGTACTCCACTTAGAATTTTTCTTTAAAGTAGGAATATACTTATCCTGAGTATTCTTAAATGTCTACCACTGCTTCTCTATTGATTTATCGCCTAGCCTAGTAACCCAGTTCACTTCAGCTAGCTCAGCTTTCATGCCCACATAGTTGCCCTTATTTAAATGTAAAATACTAGTCTTAGACTCACTTCTCTCTTTCAAACTGTATGTAAAATTCAATCATATTGTGGTCGCTGCTACCTTGAGGTGTCTTTACTCTGAGGTCATTAATTAATCCTGTCACATTACACAATACCAAGTCTAATATAACCTGCTCTCTGGTTGGTTCCAGAACATGCTGCTCTAAGAAACTACCTCGAAAGCATTCTATGAACTCCTCATCCAGGCTACTATTGCCAGTCTGATTTTTCCAGTTTATTTGTAGATTAAAATCACCCAGGATTATTGCCGTCCCTTTACCACAAGCACCCAGTATTTCTTCTTGGATACTTCGTCCTACATTGTGATTACTGTTAGGGGGCTTGTAGACCACTCCCACAAGTGACTTCTTTCCCCTACTATTCCTCATCTCCACCCAGCTTCTCATTTAAAGCTTCTTCACAAAAATGCACCTTTGTTGTTGTTTTGATTAATAGTAAGATACATTTTTAATGCCTTTAACTTTCTGAAAATGTCTCACTGGCCCCTGATGTAAGACAAAAATTGTAATGTGGCCCTGCACGCAAAAATGTTGGGCACCCCTTCAAGCCTTTAACCTTGTGTTTTAAAATAACACAGCAGCAAAAGTAATTCGCATTGGCATTGCTTGCTTGCTAGCTAATACAGTTGTGCTGCTCTCCATTGATGTTTGTACGCTTAGCTACTTTATAGGGAGAAATATGTTTTAAATTGGACTCTGTTTAGATGGCATTAGATTGGATATATACATTATATACACATTAATCGCCCCCATGTCCATGGCTGAGTCAATAATTATGTCAAATGTCCGTGGTACAAGATGATGGTGCCTATCCCTGTTTGTTTCTAAGACCAAGGTAGAACAGAGTCTTTAAAGAGGCTCTACTCTAAACAGCTTTTGCATCTATGTACTCAAAAACCTACCTCCTAAGTTTGGATCTATTCTGTTATTATCGGTGTTTCCTTATTGGTTTTCCCAGTTTTTAAAATTGCTTTCAGTGAAGTCACTGAAAACATTTTCTTTTGTTGGTCTCCCAGCGTCTCTAGGAGCAACTGCTGTTGGAGGGGGAAACTTATATAATCTACTACAATGTCCCAGTAGACTCTGCAATGCCTCAGGACATTGGTCAGTGCTATGGTGACCCCTCAATACTCGCGTTAAGTAAGTTTATAACCTTCAAAATTAACCAACAAATAGCCAACCAAAAGAAAAGATTAACAGACATTGTTCAGTGTGTAGTCAGAAAACGCTTAACCATGTCGATCACACCAGTAAACTGACACCCACAACGATTTCCTAAAATGTATCATGCAAAACCATGCAGATGTGATGCTCAAACTGCCCCGAAGAATATTACCATTAAAAAGAGAATATATCTGAGGCATACAGAGAGCGAGAAAGAGCGAGATGGGAGACTGAAAGAATAGAAGACAAACAGAACTGAGAAAAGGAAACAAAAAGTATTGCAAAAGGAGAGACAGAATTTTTTTAATTTTTGCCCCTCAGCAATGCCACGAGAGATCAGCTTGTACATTTTAAAGTAGTCAAATATGGAGCAGCCATCTCATCAATAAATATATTAAGTATATTTTCCTTCAGAAGCTAAACTGTAAAAAGTTAGTGTGAGTACACTCGCACCGAGTTCTTCATTCACATTAGTGACCAGAAAAAGCCCCAAACATCCTGGCCCCAGTAACAGGGACAGCCAGGTTGTGTTACAGACTCAGTAACGGGGACAGCCAGAGCCAGTAACAAACTCCGTAACTGGGACAGACAGGGTCTGTAACTGACACAGTAACAGGGACAGCCAGGGTCTCTAACTGGGACAGCCAACATCAGTAACAGATTCAGTAACTGAGACAGACAGGGTCAATAACAGATTTAGGGTCTGATTTTAATCATTGGTGTATTTGTTCCCACAAATCCTACACCATTACCCAGCCCTGTTCATCCTTAATACACAAAGTTTACTTCAGCATATTTATTTTGTCTGGTTTTTAACCAAATTTATGCTAACAATTGTGTTGTAGCAGTAAGCTACTCAGAATCAGCAATTGTGAACAATAGTTTACACTGCTACGTTTTTACAGATTATCATTCAAACTATATCAAATTCAGCTCCACCTCCACTGATACATCCATCTCAATCAATGTAGCAGTGGAGTGGGGGGGTCTGGGGGAGGGGGTGTGGCCATACACATTCTTTGTAATTAAAAAGATAATTCAGCCATTAATTCTGTTTCCCCTAACAAGTGAAGGTTTTCAATCTTGTTTTCAAGCAGTTCTTGACATGAAGTACTGGAACTTAAATTCTTGCTCCAATGTCATTCTCAATGTCTTGCAGGAACTCTGGCAATATACATAGGCATGATCTCCAGAAATATGGGTGGCACAGTGGTTAACACTGCAGCCTCACAGCTCCAGTGACCCGGGTTCAGTTCTGGGTACTGCCTGTGCAAAGAACAAAGAACACCACAGCACAGGAACAGGCCATTCGGCCCTCCAAGCCTGTGCCGATCTTGATGCCTGCCTAAACTAAAACCTTCTGCACTTCTGGGGACCGTATCCCTCTATTCCCATCCTATTCATGTATTTGTCAAGATGCCTCTTAAACGTCGCTATCGTACCTGTTTCCACCACCTCCCCCGGCAGCAAGTTCCAGGCACTCACCACCCTCTGAGTAAAGAACTTGCCTCACACATCCCCTCTAAACTTTGCCCCTCGCACCTTAAACCTATGTCCCCTAGTAACTTGACTCTTTTTGTTTGCAAGTTCTCCCTGTGACCGCGTGGGTTTTCGCCGGGTGCTCCGGTTTCCTCCCACAGCCAAAGACTTGCAGGTTGATAGGTAAATTGACCATTGTAAATTGCCCCTAGAGTAGGTAGGTAGTAGGAGAATGGTGGGGTTGTGGCAGGGAATATGGGATTAATGTAGGATTAGTATAAATGGGTGGTTGTTGGTCGGCACAGACTCGGTGGGCCGAAGGGCCTGTTTCAGTGCTGTATCTCTCTATGATTCTATGGTTAGATGGTGATGTGCATGTTCATTTGCCAACAACAGCATGATCAATTAATTAAAATAAAGTTGTACTGTAGTCCCTCAAATTGTGCTTTGTGTCTGTGAACACACCAGCACAAACAAACAGCAACAATTATGTGAAGTCCATCATGTTTTATGCATGTGTGATCATAAACACATCAGAGTTAGAGGGCAACTGTGACAGGAAATTAGAATTCATCTTCAATATTTCTGCCCAGTGTCACACAGGCCCCCACCTGCCAAGAATGAGGTATATTAATTTTGCCACACTGGCATTAAATTTCAAATTGTTGCTGGGAAGAAGGCCTGTTAAAAGGGGTTGCCAGGCCCCTGGCTGGAAAGACATTTTTGCATATTAACAGACAGTGTTTGTAGACAAAGGACCATTCCCTGACACACACTCAATACACAGGGCCAAGACATGGTCAGACCAGTTAGTCACATGACTAACCTGCTTGGCAACCTGGGGATTTCTTAATTGTAGAGTTTGAACTGACAACCGGCAGAAAGCTCTTTGTTCCTGGATTGAAAAGACCTCTCCTGATCAGTTCACCACAGACTCTCCTGCCTACTCCCATCTCTTTCTCACGGAACACCAAAACCCATTGAAGACACATGAACCCCAAGACAGAAAAGTCTCCTACAGTGAACAAGGTTTAAGAAGAATACTGGGCCCCAACGAAAAGCAAGATCTACCTACAATCAAGGACTATAGAGTGAGCTTGAAGAACCGTAACAACTCCTCTTCAGATATTGCCTCAAACTTTTCCACTTTATTTTTCTTCTGCTCTTTCTATCCCTATCTGCATGTGTGTATCACATTTGCATGTTAGCGTGGGCATGTTGGGTATCCGTAGGTATTAACTGAATTAGAGTTTAAGTTTAATAAATTTCACTTTTCTTCTTTAGACTTGAGAAAACCTGTTGTGCTGGTTTCTTTGCCTTATAATTGGAAAGCGGTGAACAAGGATTCACCAAGGGGGAGCTAAAAACAGTGTGTTTAAAATTAAACCCTGTTACAGTAAAACCAGGTGAAGGCTGAAAGGGAACCCTAGACCTCTTTCTCACCTGGTCATAACACAGCATAACACTGTCAGTTTAGGTACACCATGCACCCAGTGCCTGCACTAAGCATTCTAACACCAGATGTGGTATTTGTCAGATGTTATCAATGGCTTCCCCTGTCAATGTACACGAGGCTTCAGCTGAAATAGTCAATACTCCTTCATAATTGGAGAATGTACATGGTACATTCTTACCCATCATCTGATTTTCTTAGATAGGAACAGTCATTTTATGGAATTTGCCAAGAGTTCAAATTTCAATTGAGATATAAAATATACCCAAGTGTGAACACTGACATATCAATTTATATGACATTTATACAGCCTATGTTCCAATGTTAAAGAAGTATGAATAACTCTAAAACCTCTGCATGCTTTAATGTAATTGTTGCACCCTAATTGTTGTAATTGTGCATACTAAGAAAATCATATATATATGCAACTCTTATTTAGCAGCGTCCATTATGAGGAATTTATCCTGAGGAGTCATCTTCTTTGAAGCATAATTGTTGTACAATTCAGACAGTTTTAAAAATTATGTTCTAATGTTCTTATCTGAACTATGCAAAGTATTTCTAGTAAATGTGCCTGAATGCAGGGATAGGCCATTTATCTTATATAACCTCAGATTGTCAGTTAGCTTTTTTTAAAAAAAAGCATTGGTTTGTAACATTTCCTCTATTCTATAATACTGCCCTTTCCTGGCTGCACACTTCAAAATACTGGTTGCTGATAATGCAGGGGATTGACGGGTAAAAAAAAGAGGATTTCTAGTTAATGGTGTATGACATCCAGGTCATGAACACATCAAATCATTCATGTCGGTTAAAGAAAGGTTATATTCTACTTGGGAATCTAGATACTTAACTGTTTACTGTTTTGATTAAGCTTCAAATTGATTGCCAGGACAGAGCACAGGTAAAATCACACTTTCTGGGCAATGATTCCTTGTTGAGAGAGAGCTCACTGTGGAAGGCTAAATGGATTTTCTTTTTTATAATTCAAATCAGTGAAATAGTGGAAATAAGAAATGAGGGAGGAGAAATTCATGAATATGCATCCAGTTCACAATGGCAGAATAATGTTTTCCTCCAAGTAAATGTTCTATTACATTAATGTTTCAAAGAAATATATATTCATCCACATTTCTACACTGGTAAATGTTACAAAAATTATCTGTACACAAACTGTTGACTATGCTTTAAAACCACCAGACTGATGCATTTCCAATGTTATATGCATTAAAACTTGCAGTCTGATGTAATCACGAAACAGCCATTTTGTGTGACAATGTAAAAACCTGTCAGTGACATCATGAACCTAGAGAGCTACCCACAGTCTTCTGTTCCTGTTCATAAGGTCTCTGGAAAGGTTCTGATGAAAGGTCACAGACCTGAAACATTAACTTAGCTTCTCTCTCCACAGATGCTGCCAGACCTGCTGAGTATTTCCAACACTTTTGTTTTTGTTTCAGATTTCCAGCATCTGCAGTATTTTGCTTTCACCTTTGGGATATTTGTTGTATTTTGGTTATAGTTCCTAGGCAGGGACCTCCCTCCTCTAAATGTGTACTATTATATATATAATATAAGGTTTATATGATTCACCAATTAACCACCTGGCCCTGGAGGGTTTCCTTTTGTAGTGGGGCAGTGGGTAGTGGAATTGTAGGGTGGGGGTGTTATGTTAAGTGCTTAGCTAGCTTCAAGTCAAAATGATTTGGCACAACAGTATAGGATTTGGGAATTTATAAAATGAGAATAGATCACATACAGCACCAACTATCTGCAATTTTGTAAAATTACCCCTAAAATTCCTTTGCATTGTAATGAGTAGAACCCTGGCACTGGGGTCGATGCTTACTCTGACAGAAAGATTACTAGTTCTCAATGTAGGATCAAGCATTAACAGCTCATAGCCATGGTTTAAATGGGGAATGGGAGGGGCAGCTCACAAGTACACAAGTATAAATTTTACTTCTATAATTATGGATTTTTAAAGAAAGTAATCAGGCATTAATCTAAAAGCCATCTTGCTCGCTACAAGCTTATGTGGGATGTGAATCCTGTAGTACCAAGTTTTTGCTGCCACCTTGAACCATCATTTGGAATTAATTGGTCGAGTTCACTTATTTGGTTCACATAAGCTTACCCAGCTCAAAGACTGCTGCATAACGGACTGATACCACAGCATCCTTGATGGCAGGAAATGCATTGGGGTTTTTTTTGTTTAGCATAGTGATTAGTCATAAGCAGCTTTCTGAGATCTCAGCAGGCAATTTAACCAATATTACATGAAAAGGTTATAATAATAAACAGCAGACTCTGGAGCAACAAAAAAAGAGTTAGCCAGAATTCACCGGCACTCAGTGTACAATAATAATAGTGACCTTCCAACATCCTTCGGAAAGCCACATATTTAATAACACTGCACTTGCTTATGTTACAAACTGCAATATCCTTTTTAGAGCAAAATGGCCCAGAAAAATTTCCATATTGTGACATTGCTGTAAATGTTCACTGGATGCTATATTATTTAAAAGCCATGGGAGGGAGTTTAAAAGCAGTAATGGAATCTCAGAGTGTGTGTAAAATATATAAATTGCTTCAAGGGCACTCTTTTGGCCTATGATGTCATCTAAGGCCTTTATATTGAGTTGTTGCCTTTAAACTCTCTCCTCCCCAACATGCCATTGGAAGCTGCATTAAAATTTTAAGTTCTCTTAATTGCCGATTAGTCTTCGGAACGATGTCACTACTTTGTTTTAAGATGCATTTTCAGTGCAACTGCAGCCCAGCAGTTACTGTGCAGGTAATTTATTTAAAAGCCTGATCTTACATCTGTTTTAATTTCATTTTGTCTTTCTTATCAAACGCACTGAACATGCTGGCTGGATTGCCTTTCATGCCGTTATGCAATCTGCATATCAATATTGATAAAATTCTACTTCACCAAGACTGGAGTCATTAAGAGTCAGAGCTCCTCCTCTTAAAGAATAGAGGAGATAACCGGTGTATAATGGTAGACTGCACTGATATTTGTTCAGTGCAAAGTTATATTGCTCTTCATTTTTCAAAATATTGTCAAGTTAGAAATTTGACAGCTCTATCAACTGTTCTGTAAAGCTGTGATTATCTCATGCTCTACGTTGGTAATTATTAACAATCCATTATATTACTTTAATAATTTAGGTAGAAATGTAGTAAAACACAAGTAAAAATAATGGGGATTAAAGAGCTAAGCCTAGTGAATAACTTAGTTACAATTAGGAAGTAAGGGTCTAGAATTCCCTTTAGTGACTAAGGAATGTCACAAGCGGCACTAAATTTACAGAGTTATGTTTAATAAACTGGCGTTCATTGCCCCATCTGGTAGCTTTCCATATGCCATCAATTGGAACCTGATTGAGAGGTGCCCAGAAAACAGCCATGGAACAGATGAAATTACTTTTCCAAGATGAAGTTTTTTGAAGTAATCAATTTAATCAATAATGGGAATGCAGTAGGTGTTGTATATACAGCTGTCAGAAGGCATTTAACAGGTTGTATCATAAGAGGCCTGTTACAAAGATTCAGGGGTACCAATGGAAATATAGTTCCATGAATATAAAGCTGCTAATGTTCAGATCAGAACTGAATGTGAAGTTCTGTACCCCTGCGGTCCATGTCTGTGTGTCTGTGTGTGTGATAAAAAGTCATCTCCAGTAAAGACATATTATATTCCTAACTTTTAAGATATGAAATTTATTCAATGTGGACTCTTTGATATTGACTTTTCCTTTAAAAAAAAAAGTGGAATTTGTGCTGCAAAGACGGCCACCAAAGTTCAGATCACCTGGCCTGTATATTCTTACACTGCTTCACTGTCTCAAAACTACACCCATTCTGAAAACATTAAGAGACATTCCTGAATTGAATGGGTTCTTCTGAGATAAAGAAGATGTGAAGTAGCCACATTATAAACAGTCTGGTACCCATCCAGACAGCAATAAATAACCATGGATTCTACATCCTGGCCCATTGTGTGATCACATCAGGAGAGGAAGCCATGCATCAACTAGCAAACTCTAAGTTGATGGATTTTGACCTTAAAAGGCAAGCCTCTGGAGAGAGAGGTAGATTCACAACATCAGAAAGTAATCGAACCAGTGGCTGTGGAAAAAGTCCAGCAATGCAAGGAAGGAGCCCTGCTGCTAATTCTACACTTCAAATTGCTGCAGCACAGAACTGAAAGTGACCACCACCTCTAGTCTGAAGTCTTAACCACCAGAAATCTACAACACCTCAACAAGTTCAAGATTACAAACACCCGGGCCTACACCTTTAAAAGAGACTGTCCTTCCAAGAAGATTCAACAGGTTTACCGTAAATGATGAACGCCTACCTCACTTTAAACCACTTACCCTTCTCCCTTTCTATATATGCGTGTGTGCGTGAATGTGTGCATGAGTGGTGTTGCAAACATTTCTTGAATCATGTAAAAATAAATTACCTTTTGTTTAACCTATGAGAAAACTTGTCATTTGTCTGTTTATTTGATCCTGAAAACATTCAGGGCCTAAATCATCATTTTAAACAAAACACAATTGCCCTCAGTTGCGAGGCGAACAGTGAGAACAACTTTATCACTTGTCCGTAACTATATATGTATATTATATATTTATATTATCTGTAGACTTGAGTATAGCAAATAGAATCTCTAAATATGCTGACAACACAAAAGTAAGGCGTTTGGCAAACAGCGAGGTGGATTGTAAAAGACTTCAGAAAGACAAATTAATAGAATGAGCAGACAGGTGACAGATGCAATTTAATGTGGCTAAGTGTGAAATAACATTTTTGGGGGAGTGGTGGGAAGCAGGAATTGGGTGTATACACTTGTTAGAAAAACAAAAGCAAATTTTGTTTGATAACGTTCCCGTGAATCACCTGAGAATGCTTTACTACTTTACTGATACTATATAAATGCAAGTTGTTGTTGAAAGACACTGAAGAATGTGGATGAACAAAGGGATTTAGGATTTCAAATACATAACTCAATGATCACAAGTGCAGGTAACTATAACTGAAATATTCAACAGCATTTGGGTTTTAAAAATAAGGGTGTAGAATACAAGATTAAAGAATTAGTGATAAATCTGTCCAATGTATCACTGTTATTATAGGGGTGTGTAGTTTTGGGCTATCCATCTTTAAGTGCCTGAATTACTCTGTACAAGAAATATAATAACATGGTAAAAATGATGTTCTAGTTCAGGTTTGTATAGTGGGGAATAAAATAAGGGAATATGAATTTTTTCATCTAAATGAAAATGAGAGATGGACTTGGGTCACAGCAATGGACTGTTCTGAACAAATGCCAAAAGCCTACAATAAGGCCTTGCAATTCAGTAGCTATGAGTCAAAACTAATGCCAACAGTGTAGTTTTTCAAGGAAGAAATTTGAATTCACTTGTTCAAAGATTCATTACTTTGTGGAGAGTTCGATTAAAATCCCTACTAGGAATGACTGGGGGCTTAACTGGGCATAGTTTTCAGTTTGTGTTAAATAGGATAACAATAGATGACCTCCTAATGATCAGTACACAAATGACAGATCCAAACTACCTGCAACATGAACCTGGATGGAGCTAGGTTTTAAACCAACTGTTACGACCGAGTGAGAAAGGGGTCTAGGGGTTCCCTCTCAGTCTTTTCCTGGTTTGACCGTAACAGAGTTTAATTTTTAAAAACACCATGTTTTAGCTTCCCTCTCAGTGAACCCTTGTTTACTGCTCTCCAATTGTAATGGCAAAGAAATCAACCAGACAGGTTTTCTTAGATTTAAACAAAAAAGGTGTAAGTTTATTCACCTTAAAACTCTAATTTGGTTAAAACTGCTCAAAATGCGCGACGCAACCACGCTAGTATGCATACACGATAACTGCACATACAGATAGAGACAGAAACGGAGAAAGAATCAAGGGGAAAGGTTTTAAGCAATAACTGGAGTTCATTTACTATCTTTTGAGTTTGATATAAAGTCTTTGATTGCAGTTAAATCTTGCTGTCTTGTTGGGACCCAGGGCACTTACAAACTTGTTTCGATGGTTTTCTGTCTTGAGGCTTAGTTTCCTTCGTAGGTCCCCGTCTTTGCGAGAGACAGAGAGAGAGATACCTTCCTTCTCTGTTGTCTTCAAATTGCAGTCTGAATCAAACTGTTCTGTAAACACAATTCAAAACTAAACCTGGGCCAGCAGGTTCGTCATGTGAACAGCTTTTTAAAAAAAAACTCTTCAGCATTTTTGTGGATTGTCCATCTTAGCAGACATCCTCAGTAGGGGGGTGGAGGGGGCAGGAATGCTGGCTTTTTATACATTCAATGTCTGGTGATCAAAATCCATTTGGGTTAATTGGATCAGGGAGCAGTTCTATTGTTTTCTCCAGGCAACTGTCTCTTAGAATGCAAATGTTTCCAGCCACTGCTGTGATCTCTTTAAACAAGTCATCTTTTCAGTCCAGCAACAGTTTACAATTAATGTTCCATATGGTGAATTTAATATGCCTCATTCGGGGCAGGTGGGGTCTTCATGACACCTCCACACCCAATGGAATGAAATGCAAATTTTAGAAGAGTATTTCATTAAAAAGGACTAGAGAGAAAAGTACAGGAAAACACACATACAGCTCTCTCATTCATTCGCATGCATTCAGAAATCCTTAAAATTTGTTACCGCCTGTCTTTTCTTGGTAGTAGTGCTGCTTTAAACTGCCCTTTTTGGCATCCCAATAAACAGGTGATTTTTGGGTAAGTTTTTCAGTCTGCACATTTCCATGACTGCCTGGGGTGTCTTTGTTCCTGTTGAGGTCTGCAGGGGGAGGGGTAGATTTAACTAGCCCTAAGTTGGAATTCTGCTCAGCAGAGTCAGTATGGGTGGATCCATTCTGAACTCTCAGTGCTTTGATGAGTCGTGCAAGGGCTTTTCATCTTGGGGGATGGTTGGTTCCATTTATTCCTGACTGTGGGGGGGGCGGGGGGGGGGGCTTCTTTACTAATCTTCCCTTTGTCCTCTGGGATGCTCCTGCTTGCAGGTATTTGTCCAGATTCTACTGCACTCTCCTGCGGCTCTTCGACTAGGTGAGGCATCATCCTCACAGTTTCTCTGCCCTCTTGAGGACTTTTTTTGTCTCTGCAGGTTTCTGTAAATGCTGTTAGCATCTCTGGTGGCGTGCTTCTGGTGTCTGCATTTACATAGGTAGATGTGGGGTCAAACATTTCGGGGTTGGCTGACCGGACAGCAGGGGTTTCCATTTGGGATTCATCTCAGATCTCCTTTAACCTGCCCTCTTTGTCCCTTTATCCCCATTCCTCACTAACCGTTTGCCAGCCCTGTGCCTGTCTGTCCCCTTTTCGTCTCGGCAGGGGTCCCTTACAGTTCACCAGCCCTCTGCTGCAGGGTCCTCCAAACAGTGAAACAGGACTTAGGGGTACAGATTTCACTGTAGGTTGGGCTTTCCCCTCAGCCTGGCACATGTGGCAGCTGCTTACTTCTCTCAAACTCCAAGTAAGTTTGATCAGCTTGCTTCTTAAGGGTTCTAAACATTTGGCAATAGGCTTCTGGTACTAACTCATATGCCTCGAGGACAGCATTTTTTGTCAGTTCATAATTTGATGAACTCTCATCTGGCAACCGGGAATAAACCTCATGGGCTTTTCCTATTAACTTGCTTTGCAGCAGGAGAGTCCAACTCTCAGCCAGCCACTTTAACTACCTTATAAGTTTTTGAAAAAATACAAAAAATGCTTCCATATCTCCCTCATTGAATTTTGGAATCAATTGGGAAAATTTTAACAATTCTGTACCCAGCGTTGAATTACGATCCTCCATATTTGCCATGCTTTCACTGGGATTACTCTGTGGCCCCCTAGTGAACTCAAGCTACCTCAGCTCTCTCTCTTCATATTTCTTCTGGAAGGCTCTCTCTTTCTCTCTCTGCTCTTTCTCTTTCCAGTCTCTCTCTTTCTCTTTCTTCAAATTCATGTTTCCTCTGTTCCAATTGTATCTTTGCTAGCAATGCCCTGTTGGAGTCTATTTCTAACCCTGTTTCTGCTTCTTCAGATTCAAGGGAAAAATGGTTGGCCACTAGTCTTAGGAGACTAGTTCAGACTTTCTAGCGTTGGCACAGACAGTGATCCCACACTGCTCAGCCATTTTTCTCAACTTTTCCATAGACAGTGCTTTTAACTTATCCCAAGTTACTTCACCCTGGCTTTTTACACATTCAATGTCTGGTGATCAAATTAATTTGGGTTAATTGGATCAGGGAGCAGTTCTATTGTCTTCTCCAGGCAACTGTCTCTAAGAATGCAAGTGTTTCCAGCCACTGCTGTGATCTCTTTAAACAAGTCATCTTTTCAGTCCAGCAACAGTTTAAAATTAATGTTTCATATGGCAAAATTAATATGCCTCATTCGTGGAAGGTGGGGTCTTCATGACACCAACATTAAACTAACATTAAATAATCCAGAACATTTGGAACATCTCATAGGACAGGGCTAGATGATTTGGTAAAATACAGATGCAGAGCTACAGCCTGTAGTTCTCTATGTGGACATAGTTTAACACATACATATCACAAAAACACCACCAGAAAATACCAATTTAAAACAATATATTCAATAGCTACCTGGTTGGTATAAGTAGTTGAAAGATTGCTTCATGAACATGGTTCAGTTTGATACCAATTTGATTTGTCTACCACATACTTCGAGAGAGACTCCGCTATGGATGACTGACAGGTGTCAGCAAGGTACCAGTAAATTTAACTGCCTACTGAAACAGAATGTAGAGTAGATTTGAATACATTCTTGACAGAAATGCACATTTGGATCAGATGCTGTATTATATCTTGTACAATTAATGATTTTCAATCATTTTTTCTGCCATACAATATTTAGTGCAGTAGTCAATCTGTGTGCATTGACCTGTGCAATCAATCACTCTTATATATACTTAAATTCATGTAGAGCTGTTTGCCATTTATTTGTAAAAATATTTAAATATATCATAACATGAAAGGCAGAACCATCACCCACTCATAATTACATTTATTGCACTTGGCCGACATATACATATAAAATCAACCCAGTCCCACATCATCACAATTGCTCTTAACAGCCCTCTTAAGTGCCCTAACAAGCCATTCAGTTGCATCAAATCACTCAAAGCCAATGAAGGTCCATCAACACCTTTTCAGGACCACTAGGTGTAGCCAGCAAATGGCACTCACATTCCAAGAATTAATTTATTTTTAAATGAAAGTGTTTTCTTCCTTTCTTGAAATCCAAGTCTCAGAGGCGAAAGGAAAATTCCCTAATTAAATTTATACCCACAGTATTATTTATTAAGTTAACAAAAAGACAAATAAGTTTATGAAAAATTAATCTCAATTCTTTATCGTGGTTTGATTGCTTAAAAGGTTAACCAAATTGCTGTATAAACAAAATTTTAAAAAACGATTTCATTGATTTATATCAATCGAAACTTTTCATGCCAAAATGCTGTTGACCTTGGGAGGGTTCCACTCAATAGGGCCAAATTTTGAGCATGCCCAGTAACAGCACACTCAGAAAATTAGGTTTTATATGTCAAATTTTAGCAATCAACAAACCCTGTTAATATTGACTGATTCTTTTTGCCAGAGGTCCTCCAACTAATGAGCCATATACAGGCAAATCAAGTAGTTCACAAAATCTATTTTGTAATGCTCTCCGAGGAAAGATGAAACACTAAAGAGACATGAAACAGTAGAGGGTTGAGTATTTCATTAACACACCGAATGTATGATTACGTTACCAGCGACAGTAGGCCGTTCAAAATTTCTTCCCCTCTTTTGGGGACACTCCCTCTGTGGCAGTATTGTCTTCCTTGTATCATCATGCTATGACACAGTGTACTATTACATTGGCCAACTATACTGCTACATTTTGCAATTCTGAATTTTCACTGTTATGTTTAAACAAGTTGATAATTTTTAAAACAATAATTGTGTCCACATCTGTCTGTAACTGGGCTTTAGTTTGTCTTTCACCTTCTAACTGGGTAATTTTACAAGTCCATTTGTCTGCATAGAGCTTCACCTGCTGGTAGCTGGTATCAGAAATTTGACCATGACCTTCCCATGATTTCCCTTCTTCTTATCTTCTGCTCCTTCTGTCTACCTGTTGCTCTTTCTCTTTGTCTTTTGCATACTTTTTCCTGTTGTTGGCTCCACATCTCTCCATTTGTCTCTAACTTTAATCTCTCACTTTCTGTGAGTCTCTCCTTTCTTCCTGGTGCTCTTTATTCTCTGTCTCCCCCATGGTCTCTTTCTAGGCCCTGATACCTAGTGGGAATTTTAACGTGGGTGAAGGCATGGGTTTGGGTGTTGGTGGAGGGTACAATCCCGGAAAAAGATGAGCGTGTCATGAAGCTGGCTCCAACATGCCAACTTGCGTATTTAACCCCAGCACGTTAGGCTGCCTGCACCCTCGCTGGAGAGGCGGGCTGTCAATTCTAAATATGTTAATTGCTCAATTAGAGCAATATTAACATGAGTTTTGCAATTTAACATTGGCTGCACAGGTTTCCTGAGCTTCCTGGTACTTGCCAATGAAAGCATAGTGAGAAAGCAGCAGCAATTGAGGGGACTGAAGCCATGACAGGGAAATATGCCAGCTGTTTCCTTACTTGCTTGTGGAAAGGATTTGTTCACAGTACTTGTGCTGAGAGATCACTTTGAATATGTCTTTACATACTGTTACGACCCAGGCAGGAGGAGTGCACTGTTAATTCAGTCCCACTTCTCCACAGGTCACAACATATCAGTAAATTTTCCCACTTACCGAAACAGTCAATCAGATACTCTATTTGTTCCCAGAATAAAGGACACCAACCAGGTTTCTTTAATGAACAACAAAATTATCCGTTTACTATAAACCAAGTCTCAACCAATAATTAAGTAAATATATACACCAATTGAAATATTAAAGCCTTGTTTTTAGTTTTAGTTTTAGAGATACAGCACTGAAACAGGCCCTTCGGCCCACCGAGTCTGTGCCGACCATCAACCACCCATTTATGCTAATCCCACACCAATCCCATATTCCTACCACATCCCCACCTGTCCCTATTTTTCCCTACCACCTACCTATACTAGAGGCAATTTATAATGGCCAATTTACCTACCAACCTGCAAGTCTTTTGGCTTGTGGGAGGAAACCGGAGCACCCGGAGAAAACCCACGCAGACACAGGGAGAACTTGCAAACTCCACACAGGCAGTCCCAGGATTGAACCCGGGTCGCTGGAGCTGTGAGGCTGCAGTGCTAACCACTGCGCCGCCCTAACACACACACACACTTAACCTGGGAGAATAAAAAAAGAAAAAGGATTTTTGTTTGCAGCTGTTACAAAAAAATAGAAGGAAATAAAAAAAAAACATACTAGATAGCGGATGTGGAAGTCCTTTGTTTTGGCGAGGTGTCCCAAAGGCAAATAGGTGACTGCCACGAGGAATCCTTCCAGGTGATGTTGATGAACAGTTTGTTTGGGTAGGCATTCAAAGAAATTCAACTACAGAAGGCTTCACACAGGTCTTCCATCAGGTATGCAGCAACAAAGGTTTCAGTTCTAACACATTTGATGCAAAGTTCTTTAAAAGATGCAAGGTTTCTGCCAACATTCACGATTTCTTCAAAGTGCACGAGGCAACAGTACAACTTCATACAGGCTTTTGCTTTTCAAAAGCAGGGATTCTTCAGAGAGAGGTAACAGTGGTTTGTATTTTCTTCTGATCTCCTGGCAGATCCATAAACAAACTCCAACTGCCTCTATTAGTCCAAAACCAGCTGGTTTTTAACAGTTCAAAATGAAACCAACTGGAGTTGAGGCCGAGGATCAGCCATGACCATACTGAATGTCAGAGTAGCTCAAGGGGCTGTGTAGTCTAATCCTGCTCCTATTTCTTATGTCATGATCAATATGGGCGCTGCTTATTTGTGTTACTTTGGACCTTTGACGAGGACAAAGATGATTAGCGGCAGCGGGACCTGCACCAGCAACAATCTGCTGCTCAGAAACCTTCTCTCCACAGGAGAAAAGAGATCAGCAGGGAGTCGCAATTCCCAGAAGGCCATATCTGGCATTCAGGGTGTACAGGCAGAGGATAAGTTTCCTCGACATGTGGGAACACCAGTGTCTCAGGAGGCTCAGGGTATTGTGTCAGATGGTAGCTGACATTTGCAGCCAGCTGGAACAAGATTTGCTGCCAAGTGGACTGGTGGCTATGCTTTACCAGTCAAAGCCCACCTTTTGAATATGACTTTACATACTGTTACGACCCAGGCAGGAGGAGTGCACTGTTAATTCAGTCCCACTTCTCCACAGGTCACAACGTATCAGTAAATTTTCCCACTTGCTTTGTTGCTTCTGGATCCTTCCAGGGCTGAGACGGAGCCATTTGCAGAATCTGGCAGTTAGAGGCACACAAATAAATAAGACAGATAACTGCTCGTTTTCCAGGGCCGGCATTTACGGAACTTCACATGTAATGATGTCAGTCAGTGTGAATGAGCACTCGGGTTTGTGGCTCTGACTGCCTCTCCACAGGTTCAGGGCGTCAATGACTGCCCATGTGTGACAATTGAGGCACCATCAATCACCCAGGAGTGTTCATAAATCACAAGGGCTTCCACTCTATTGTGTGCAATTCGTGTGCGACCACAAAAGAATCCTTATGCGTCCACAAGATTCCCAGCCAGCTGCCTTGATGCTTTTATCCACGTCAGTCCATGTTCCTTGATTTCTTTGAAACTCGAAGCAGAGTTACCGACTGACTCCTCAGGGACAAGGGATACCCAGTTAAAACACTAAAATAAAAGCAAAATACTGCGGATGCTGGAAATCTGAAATAAAAACAAGAAATGCTTCCGAAGAAGGGTCACTGACCCGAAACGTTAACTCTGCTTCTCTTTCCGCAGATGCTGCCAGACCTGCTGAGTGGTTCCAGCATTTCTTGTTTTTATCCCAGTTAAAACATGATTGATGATGCCTCTCAGAAACCTGGGGAACGAGACCCAGGAGTGATACAATAAAAGCCATATGACCACCAGCTTAGACATTGAACAAGCCATCAGCTTCCTGCAGATGCAGCTCAGGTGGCTGGACACATCTGGAGGTGCCCTACAGAACTCACTGGCCATGGGTTCCAGATTGGTCATGGTGTGTTGCGCTCGGTACAACATTGCACAGCAGTGCAGTCTGGACTTGGAAGGGGAACAAGGCACAGAGCCTCTCCAGACAATTTTGAGGAGAGGAAGGCGAGGAGGATTTGGAAGGAGGAGGAGGAAAAGGAGGAAGAAGGTGATGCAGGTAACGCACCACCGCAGTGCACATTGTTGCTCATGGTGCCTTGATTGTTGTAAGGTTCACTTAGGTTCTATCAGTGCACCCACCTAACAACCACGTGTAAAAACCACTTTTGCATCCCCCGGCAACAAATGCCACTAACACAAACAAGTAACCAAGTCTCCCTTTCACAGCACCAACCCCCTCCCCCACCAACCCCCACCATTGCCTGGCATCAATTCGTGTCTTCACATTCATCATCAAACAACTGAAACATCCACTTACCATGCAGCAACCATGGATGGGCAAGATGGGAAAGTGGTGCAAAAGAATAATATTTATGTGTTTCACATATAAAATTTAACATTCTACCATTGTGTAACACACCCATGTGCAAACCCTTGTGCAACTACAATCTTTACATTTCCTCTTCCTAGCATTTCTACTTGGTGCAACTCCTTTGGATTTAGCAGGGGTTCAGGTAAATTGCTCAAATCCCTGCTCTTACTGCCGAGATGCTCCTAACCAACATCCTCTAGGTTTTGGAGTCCATGAGGACCCGCAAAAGACTGCTTCACCTGCCCCTCAGGGGCAGAATTAGTCATCAGAACATGAGGCAGCATGTGGGGTACTGACTATGGGAGGGGCAGGGGGATAACAGGTAATCAGTGGAAGTACTTTGAGTGGAATCCCCACTTCCATGTCCTCTTTCACCATAGGAATATAGGAGCAAGAGTTGGCCATTGAGCCCGTCGAGTCTGCTCCACCAATTAGATCATGGCTGATCATCGACCTCAGTGCACGTTCCCGCGTTAGCCCCATATCCCTTGATGTCATTAGTATCTAGATATCTATCGATTTCTGTATTGAACATGTTCAATGATTGAGGGTCAACAGCCCTCTGGTGTAGAGAATTCCAAAGATTCAACACCCTCTGAGTGAAGAAATTCCTCCTCATCTCAGTTTTAAATGGCCTACCCCTTATTCTGAGACTATGACCCCTGGTTATAGACTCACCAGCCAGGGGGTACATCTTTTTATCTACCTGTCACACCCTTTAAGAATTGTGTAAGTTTCAATGAGATCACCTCTCATTCTTTAATACTCTATAGAATACAGGCCCAGTTTCCTCAATCTCTCCTCATAAGACAATCCTGCCATCCCAGGGATTAGTCTGGTGAACCTCTGTTGCACTCCCTCTATTGCAAATATATCCTTCCTTAGATGAGGAGACAAAAACTATGTATCATCCCTGCAATGGCCCAGCTTCCCTTCACGACTAGCAATAAGCTAGAGAACACTTTGCTGCAGATCAGTGGGGTGATGAAAGACCATGACTAGGGTGTCATTCATCCTATTAAAGGTACCATTCATAATGTGCAAGCCATTTTTGAAGGACTGCATGCACTCAACTGATTGCTGCATTGAATGTTCTTTGCTCTTTACCACCCTTTCTATGGAAGAAAACATCATTGCAAAGACCTGTGACATCGTGCCATTCATGCCCGTGATAGATTCCTCCAAACTCTCTGCAAGTACACATAGTGTGGCTGGAACACCTGCAAGTATATCACACATTTTCCACTGCTGCTCCACAATTATCCTCTTTGTCGATGGCCCCAAGGTTCAGCTTCCAGTGTCCAGTTGAGCAGAACTTGGAGTGTCCTGCAATTTCAGATGCAGACTCTCTACTACTGTCCCTGTCTCCACCATCTGCTCTTGCCCACTTGTGACATGCGAGTGACCATCTGCCTTACTGGTCCCACCGAAGTGTGAGTATCTGAGCTGGTGAATGGTCTGCATGAGTCCTGTGGCAGTGCACCCTCAGAGCACGTGACCTCCTCTAAGGAGTTATTGCCATCTTCCGCAGCTCGACAACCTCCTGTGGGATGGGTAAAGGTCCTGTGGAAGATTAAAGACATGACTGAGTTCTGTCAAGGTAACAGTCTTTGAACTTATCATTATGTACATGATCATATTTCACTCGCTGTTGATGTCGAGTCAACATGAGTGAGTGTTGCATGCTATAAGGCTGTCTGATATTTCATTATGTCACCAAGTAGCTGGAAGGCCTCCATCTTCCCAACTCCAACATGCTTAGACTTCACTGATTCCCAGCACCTGCTGCTGTGGCCTTGTTATTTGAGAGATGACTGGAGGGTCACCTCTGGTTCACTGCCTCTCCCTTGTATTTTGTGCTCTCACCTGCAAGGAGGGACACAAGAGACCTACAAGTGAGAGCAATGGCAAGTGTTGAACAAATAGATGGAGAGCATTCGTTGAGGGTGGATATGAGGGAGAGGCATGATATTGCATAAGAATGAGGGTGAGTGACATTGGTGGAAAGACAGATGGGGATGTTAGGAAGTTATAGATGGAGGGATGGGTGTACCTGCAAGACAGGTTGATGTGAGGGGTGATGCACAGCTCAGTAGGCTTAAGGAGGCAGATTGAGGGAGTTAGGATAATATACACAGCAGGATATAGGTGAATGTGTCTTTGCTCTCACCTTTCCTTCCCTGCTTAGGCTATTAAACCACTTCCTGCATTGTATCCATGAGTGTGGCACCACAATCCTCTTGCTGACCTCTTGTGCCACCTCCAACTATGCCTTCTTGGTGTCCTGCTGTTGCTAGGGAACAGTATATCCCTCCAGGTCCTCTCAGCCCCCAGCAGCATGTCACTGAACCGAGGTGCAGCCTTTGACCATCTGAATTCCATCCTGGCACTTCCTTCTCTTTGGCTCCCAACTCCAAGTGTCTGTAAATTGCATGTTTGGAGTGTCCCTTTAAAAAGTGGAGTAGAAATCATGTCATGCAGGTCATCATCATGCCTGCTGATGCTAAATGGTCAGGAAACCCAGAAATCATATGGTAATGCAGTGGCTGGTTTAAAAAGCTACTGACAGATGTGCCACAGTGGTTTCCTGCCGCTACCTGACCCCACCCACTCCCAACATGTTGCAAATTTAAAATTCAGCCCATAATGCTCGACAGATTAATTCAACCAGAACATGCAGTGAGCTAGCTTCAACATGCATTGGTTTGAAGATGGGCAGTGGGGCCAAGTATGCAAAGACATCCAGGAGCTTCTTTAACAGACTCAAGTTGGAGAAAAATCAAGAGTTGGGAAAGTAAGATGCTCAGGCTGGAAGGGAGCATGGGAATGAGGTCTGGGGCTAGGATACAGCATAATACCAGAGGGGGTGCTGAAAAGGCATGGAGAGGGCAGAGTGGAGTATATAAGTGAGATAGAACATAGAACATAGAACATAGAACATAGAACATACAGCACAGAACAGGCCCTTCGGCCCACAATGTTGTGCCGATCCTTTGTCCTCTGTCAAGGACAATTTAATCTATACCCCATCATTCTCCTTTATCCATATACCTATCCAAAAGCCTTTTGAAAGTCCCTAAAGTTTCTGACTCAACAACTTCCCCGGGCAAGGCATTCCATGCCTCGACCACTCTCTGGGTAAAGAACCTTCCCCTGACATCCCCCTTATATCTCCCACCCTTCACCTTAAATATGTTATATATAGTGAACATTATTAATCTGTATTAAAACAGAAAATGCTGGAAATACTCAACAGGTCAGGTAGCATCTTTGGAGACAGAAGCAGAGTTAACCTTTCAGGTTGATGAACTTTCATCAGGGCTGAAGTTTTGCCCTCTTCAAAAATCACTGAATGTACTATCACCTTGCAACTCCATTGTGTTGTTTCCTGCAACGATGTTTAAATCTCTCCAGTCAGGTTTCCATCCCTACCACAAAGAGCTGTAACAGAAATCATAAATGATATCCTCGGTGGCTGTAACCATGGTGACTGTCTCTCCCCGTCCTTCCTGACTGCTCTGCAGCCTTTAACATTGTTGACCACACCATCCTTTTCGAATTTCCTCTGTTGTCCAGCTCAAGGGGATACCCTTGCTTGCCTTCACTCTTATCTATCCAATTATTGCTAGGGTTTCTCCAAAAATGGTTTTCCCTGCCCCACACCATTACCTCTGGAGTCCCTCTGGCCCCCCTCCTGTTCTTCATCTACACACTTCCCTTTGGCAATATCATATTTGCCAACATCCAATCCTGAGTGAGCTGAAAATTCCTCCAGTTAAACATTGGGAAAACTTAAGCTACCGCCTTTGGGCTCTGCCTCAATTTCCATCCCCTTGCCACCGATTCCATCTCCCTCCATTGCCACCAACTCAGATTGAACCAGACTGTTTACATCATCAGCGTCCTATTTGATTCTGAGCAAAGCTTCCAACCATATATCCTCCCCAGCACAAACACTGCCTACTTGCACCTCTGTAACATCACCCGTATCACCCCTGCCTCAGCTCATTTGCTTCTGAAACCCTCATCCACACTTTGTCAGCTCCAGACTCTTATGGCCATACTTCCATCCTCCACTCTGCATAAACTTGAATTCTTCCAAAATTCTGCTGTTCATATCCTGTCTCAAACCAAGCTTTGTTCACCTCCATCCCCCACCAGAACGGTTTGAGGGCTCTCCGCTTCTTCCTTGAACAGAGACCCAACCAGTCCCCATCCACCACCACCCTCCTCCGCCTAGCTGAACTTGTTCTCGCATTGAACAACTTCTCCTTCAACTTCACTCACTTTCTTCAAGTAAAAGTTGTTGCTATGGGTACCCACATGGGTCCTAGTAATGCCTGTCTTTTTGTGGGATATGTCGAACATTTCTTGTTCCAGTACTACTCAGTCCCCCTCCCCCAACTCTTTCTCCGGTACATTGATGACTGTATCGGTGACATTTACTGCTCCCGCCCCGAACTGGAAAACTATCAACTTTGCTTCCAATTTCCATCCTTCTCTCACTTTCAGAGCTGCTAAAACATCACAGAAGGGACCTGGTGGAGTCACCAAAACAACATGGGGAGTGGGAGGGATCTGGGCAAGGCCTCTTTCTCTAGGGCTTTAAAAATTATAAAATCTAAAAATAAACACAGTAAATGCTTCAAAGAACTTAAAGCTTCAGATAGGTTGAGAACAGTGCCGTTTACTTGAGATATAAATCAGCAGCTAAGAGGACTAGATCTGGAGTGAATCATATGTGAAATATGAGTCAGAGGTAGCGAAAAAAACATAAGATTAGAAATAGCAAGTTTAAGCAATAGCATAGCATTACAGGCAGGTGTGACAGAAAAAGCGTAACAGAAAAGTGTTACAGATAACAGAGAATGCAAGAGAAAAGCCCGAGAAATAGGCTTAACAGAAAAACATGGCAGACAGGGATAGGGCAAGTATAATAAAAAAGAATTATAGATAGGCATAAGAAAAGTGCGACGGAAAAGTGGTACAGGTACATTTGCAGCAAGCATCGACGAGATGCAAAATTTTTAATATCACGTGTGTGTATATTTTATATATATTTATACAAAACAATGTCTACGTGCTTTATACCAGACAACTTTCACAGTTAAGTACTGAAACCCAAACTATAGCAAACGTACCTGCGCAGGGACAGCTCAGCAAATGGAATTGAAGTTATTTCTGCAGTAACTATTATGTCCATTCAACATTCAAAAATCATGATAATAATGGTTTGGGGAAGCATTGAGGCAGGATAGAAAAATGTGAATATTTTGACTGCAAAAATGACTTCTATTTTTAGAAGGTGGTTTGATCAATTCATCTACTCTTTACTTGTGTGATTCAAGCCATGACCATCTTATAGAAAATAGGCTCAGTTTTTAGTTTTTATCATCTCAGTATGTGATAAGTTAGAAATTGTATTCATCATGCTTAACATTCATTTCCTTCAGGATTTTCATTCAGCACATTGTATGCTAAAAAAGATTATGGAACAAATGGACTTGAGTGACAGTTACGTATTATTTTCCATTATCAGAGTTGCTCGGTGTCAGGCAGGAATTTCTGCTTTTTTTTTTTAAACAGAACAACAATAGACAATGATGATGCTAATACAACTGAATTTTGGTGACCAAAAACAACTCGATCCTTAAAATCCCTGTAGTTCCAAACGTATTAAGGTGAAATTTATTGAGTAAGAAGGAGTATTTTAATATTTTCTGATTAGGTGCCAGTGCTGTGCTGGTCACTCCTCTCAGATGACCTGAAGATCATGATTCTTATGGTACTTTTCACGCTACATGCGGTAGGTCAGTCATCAGATCTGATGTATCTAATGCGTGTATCCTCCAAAGACCCATGTAAGCACTTGATAACCAAGTAATCCAATTCCAGATGAAAGTCCAATTATATATATAGAATGGATTGAAGCCCAACATCTGTGGGCCCCTGAATTGGCATAAGTGACAGGATTGCCTTTCTGGGAACTTCAACTATTGACGTTCCACAGACTTTAAGATCCTGGTGGATATCTGTGCCACTAGGGATGTACCTTGGCTGCCTGCCAAATGGGGGAGCTGCAAAGTCAGCAGAAGCTGTCCACTTTTAGTGGGAAGTGGGGAGAGGCAGGGCCCTCCCTCTAGAAATACCATAAAGGGTGTCATGTGGCCCCCTTTATAAAGGAACCAAAAATAGCCGTAAATAAAAATTCCTCAGCGGTCCACATACAAACCAATACAGAGCCAGTGCCCAATATTAATGGCATAGCAGGAATGTACTCAGATGATGTTACTATCTTACAAGATAGTAGCACAAGTGCACACTCCCACCTGGCCCCTGCAATGGCTGTACATCGCTCAAAAGATACAGGATCAGATTGCCCGAGAGATTCAACCTGTCATTGGACCATTTCAGGACTTCGCTGTTGTGCGACAAAGGCCTCCTCCGTCCCAACAGGCTCTTCTACTTCCATTAAAAGACAAATCTCTCACTTCTGCAACTCAGGTAGCACACAGAAGAAGCAGAAGTTTAGGTGGAAAAAGCTATACATCACCTACCAGTACCATGGGGAAGCATAGTTTAAGAAGGGATTAGGTCAACATTTTGGGGTCCAACCATTATTCTGTGCAGGATGTGGCAGTTTCTTTCACCAAGTGGAAGAAATGGGAACCAAGAGATTTTCCACCCCAGGATAATCTGTTGATAGTGATGATAGACTATTATGGTGTAAATGAAGGAATTGTTCATGCAGTGGCCAAATGTGGTGATCAAGGGACAATCACCTGTAGCAATGTGGTATGAATGTACATTGTAGCCAGTAAAAAAAAACCTGCCTTCATTATAGTGCCTTTCATGATCTCTGGGTGTCCCAAAGCATTTTACAGCCAATTAAGTACTTATGAAGTGTTGTCACTGGTGGCAAAACGTAGCAGCCAATTTGCACATAGCAAGTTCCCACAAACAACAAATTAGTAGATATAAATATTGGCCAGTATACTAGGGATAACTCCCCTGCCCTTCTTTGTAATACTGCCATGGAATCTTTTACATCCACCTCAGAGAGCAGACTGGGCCTCAGTTTACTGTCTCATCCATTATCTGCATCTATTTGAAGTGATATTCCTGCTCCTTCGGCTCTGCCCGTACCCTTTGGTTGGGAGTATGTGTGTGTGGGTGTCATACAGCTCAAGTACAGCCTCATAAGCCTGGCCTCCCTCCATCACTTCTCTCTATTTATTTCCAGGAAATGTGTAGAGGGGGATCCCAATGGGAAATCCATCTTGTGCCCAGCCTGAAGCCCCACAGAAATGACAGACAGGAGGGAACTAAATAGCTGAACACGTGCAAAAAATAAAAATCAAATTATAAAAATCAGTGGCAAAATAAGGATTCTGCAAATCTTTTATTTGCCTCTATTTATCTCTTGAAATTTACTTCCCTCTTATCAACCCAAATATCCATTTTATATAGTCATGATTACTGCTGAATGGCAATGAAGCAAAATAGATGGATAAAGTCCCTACATTATTTGCAACTTACTTTCACCCTCCACCAGAAATAATGGCAGGAGATTAGGTGGGCTGAAAGTGGATACGAATCCAGAGTCATGGATTCCTAACCCATCTCCCACTGCTACCTGCCCAAATATTGAGCAGTAATCATAGAAAACCCAAGGCTAATGCATCGGAAAATAAGTAATTTTCTTTCTTCAAAATTTAAATCATTTTAGTTGTACAGTTACTCTGGCTTTCTACAGCCAGAAGACTACTTGTCACATTTCCTTCAAGCGGTCGAGCATCCCAGGTGATACCACAGCAATATTGTCCAAGGAAACATAGTAAATTAGGCCAGTCGGCATATTATATGTTAAGTCATCAGCAACAACAAAACAGCAACTTGTATTTATACAGTCTTTAACATATTAAAATATCCTAAAGCCCTTCACAGGAGCATTATTAAACAAAATCTGACACCATGCTGCATAAGGAGATATCAGAACAGATGACCAAAAGTGTGGTCAAAGAGCTAGCTTTTAAGGAGTGTCTTAAAAGAGGAAAGAGAGGATAAAGAGGCAGAGAGATTTACAGAGTTTAGGGCCTTAGCTTAAGGCACGGCCACCATGGTGGAGTGATTAAAATTAGGGATGCTCAAGTCGCCAGAATTGGAAGAATGCAGCTGAGGATTGTGGGACTGGAGGACATTACAGAGATAGGGAGGAGCAAGGCCATGGAGGGATTTGAAAACAAGGATGAAAATTTTAAAATCGAGGCATTGCTTTACTGTCATTGTAATGTAGTGGGAGTTCAGCACAGTCCAAATTGTAGTACCCTCAAACTAGAACAAGTCTCTGCTGGAATCAAATGTTGTCTTGGACCTGCTGTCAGAATGAACAGCTACTTGCCAACATTCAGAGGCCAAGCCCACTGTGCTAATACACTTGGATTTTTCCAGAAAGTTTGCAGTCATCCACTCACATCATTCAATCTTCCTTAGTCAATGCTAATTCACGCCTCACCAGATAATATTGGATCTATAAGAAATGCACAAGGGCCAGAGGCTGGCTTAATTATATTATCTGTCAGCATCTTTTCATTCTATTGGTCTTGTTGTCAGTAACCTACAATAAAGGGTTAAGGCATGAGCAGCTGTTTCCCTGTGTTTATATAATGTGTAATCATATTAAACCATCCTTGTTTGTCAGAGAACAGAGGAGAGAATTCATGCAGGAATTCCAAGAAATTATTTTTCTCTGACACATTGCAATTAGTTCAAGCTGTACAATATAAGAAACTCGAATGCAGAACAAATCAGACAAGGTTCAGGGTTAGATTCCCTCCCCTGTCCCTTCATAGCCAATGGCAGAAATTCTAGCCCTAAATTCATTGTTATCATCCAGCTTGTGCCTCATTGTGACAGTTTTTCATCTTTTCACCAGCTCTTCTATGCTGTGAAATCAACAGTCAATCCGATTCTTTTTGAATGCTTAACTGAGTCAGTATCCAAAGCAAATCTTCACCCAATCTTCTCATATCAAAATTCAATCATAAGGAGATTATTGAGGGTGCTTAATGGGTACACAGGATATCAAACCTGTGAAATTTTCTTTTAATGTCCCTAAGCCTTGACTACATCCTGCAACCTATGAGGCTTTTAAAACCAAAGCTTGGGAGAATCCCATAACTACTTCATTTACCTCACTTAAAAAAAAATTTCAAGTTGTCAGAGATGTGCACTATGGGCATTTTCTCTTCACATATCTCAACGAGTGAAAAAAGTATCTAATAAAACGAATAGACTGACAAGCAAGTAACAGTCAGGAGGAAATTATGTAAGCTTGCCACACTTCAGGTTTGGAGAGCATATATTCGGGCTGGATGGTGGCAGTGGGGGGGGTGGGGGGGGTGGGGGAGGTGGAGGGGACACCGTCACCTTCCCACCTCCACCCAAATTAAGTCTGGGGTGGGAAGGCCGGTGAATGGCCTTCCCACCCTGCTGAGAATTGAGGCCCTGATGTGGGCAATTAATGCCCAATTAAGGGCCTCATCCCACTGCCACTGGAATTAGCCCAGTGGCAGGCAGGCCTGTCACCACACGGGGAACACGCCAAGCAAACTCGTGCAAGTTGCTTGCTGGCTCCTTGTGGGGTGGGGGAGGGAGTCCCTCATTAAAAGGCATGGTGCTTGAATGAGGGACCCGGCACTGGGATGGAGGGGGGCCTGTTCGGAGTCACACCCCTGCCCTTGCTGCCGACCCCTCTACACCCCATCTCCCCAGTGACCCTCATCCCATGAAACCCCTCCCGCCCTGACTTAGCTGTGGCCTGGTTCCAGGGCCTTTGGGTGAGTCCAGTATCTGCAGTAGCCACTGCCTCCACCATCACCAAAACAAAATCCCAGCCATGCTGACTAACTCCAGTGTCAATTATTCCTTGTATAGGTATATATTTTCTTGAGTTATGTCAAACTCGGGTAGATCCTTTTACTGAACCATGCAACAGGTAAGAATTCTAAGTTTTGATTTGTAAGTCACTCAGGTTCCATGCCTTGGCCGAGTCATCCAAACTGCAGTCAAATACTTCACCAAATGATCTTTCAACTGTGTGAAATGGCAACAGGTTACAAGAATACAAAATAGAAGAAAGGATTTAAAACTAGAATTACCTTTTCTAGGAACAGAAATATTAGCAGTTTTCACCATGAGAAATTAATGTCTGTTTTCTGTGTCATCCATCTATTAAATTCAGCAGCAGCTGCTACCTTCTCTCATCAGCTCCTCCTTCAGCAACACTCTCTATGCTCAGGCTGCATTCATCCCTTTCCCTCTAATTCTAATGAGAAAATGATTTGCAACATAAAACATCAACATTAAAACATTTTATTGAATTTTTGTATAATAATTGTTACAATTTTAAATATTTTGTAGATTTATGTTCTCAGTTTAGATGTTCGGATCTTCCCACCCACAGTCTTCCTGCTCCCTGATCCCAGCAGATCTTTGTATGTTGCTGGGGGGCTGCTGATCATTTTTGTTGGATTGAACAAACTCCTTTTCTGGTAATGATAATGGAAGAAATGGGGAATGTGGGAAAACTCCCTCTTTTAATCATGATGCCTCAAAGGAGGATGTCCTTGATTGAACGGGAAGGCCATCATGCTGTCAAATCAGAGATTAAAGCAGCTTGGATGGCATTGAGAGAGAGTGTAAATGGAGACTTCTAGGTCTATAGGGCCTGGGAACAAGTAAGGAACGAGTTTTTGTAGTATAGGAAGAAAAGCAAGGCATGTGTCCCCACCTTTGCATTCATTATTTTACTTTTACAACACAGTTCACAGGGCACAACATTATATATTAATTACTTAACGGCAGTGGGACTAATTGAGAGCTCTTTCAAAGATGATGGGCAAAATGGCCTCATTTTGTGCTGCAAGATTCTAGGCCTGGACATTGTGCAGCACACAGCATATCGCCACAATGCTGGAGATGCATGCCAGATTCTTCTGCAAAGCCCCACCAGACAGATCCAGGCATCAAAAGCATGCCTTCAGTATTCTGGACAGCCAACTAAGAAATGTTAAAAATAGCCCCCGAAGCAGCCGAAATGAGATTGTAGCAAAAAATAGTTCAGTGTAGTGGTAACCTTTACAGCCATTGGCAGTGCAGTGAGTGATCTCAAAATATTCTGCAGCTCAGCTTGTAGCGTGTGCCACAACAGACGGTTAGCTTCCCGAGAAGCAGAGCCTCATTATGCACTGTTCCTACATAAGGTAGGAATAGGAGGGTCTGTTTGTTCTGATAGATGAGTCCTGTTCAGGTGGATACCAAATCTCTACTGTACAGTCTGACCTACCTGCTTTAGCAGCTTGATCATTTTTTGCACAAACTACAGCAGTAATCTTTTGACTTTGCACTCCTGACATGGAGCCTCACCCATTGGAAGCATATATTAGAATTCAGGCTTGTGCTACTCACAATTTTCCATTCATTCAATTTAAATGATCAGGAAATCATGTGCAGAAAAGCATTCCCTCTGCCAGTGCTAAAATCAGAAAAGTCCCTGTTAAACATTTCTTATTCAATGTTCCTCTTGGTTAGATTGAAGCACTGCATGAATGATTAAATGGTATCAAGATTTATCAATGGACTCTTGACTTGAATTTGGTTGCTGTTAAATATAACTAATCCTGATATAAATGTGATGTTTCACCACAAACTGATTACATTCATCAAGAGTCAGCTGCAAATTCTAAATTACCTCTTGTGGATTTAACAGTCTATCATTGAAGTTTTTTTAAATTATTGATCGACAAAGAGGGCAGAATATGGAGTTACACAAATAGTGGTACAGCTGTCACTCAGCAGCACTTTAAGCTGGCCTAGGACTGTGCACTGAAGACTGAATGAAATTCATCCATCATTCTTTAGTGGTCATTAATCATAGCGAAAGAGGGGGAAAGCACACACTCTATTATCCTCTAATCATTCAGTCGCCATGCTCCAGGTCTGGGCTGAGCGCAGGTGTGCTCTCCATCTGTTCAGTGCCTTTCAAATAAAAGGACAGGCATCTTGCGGTGCTACAATAGGTGTTAAGTATTACATTCACGCTTTGTATTTAAAAATATCACAGCTTGATGCTAAAACTGGCAATGTCAAGGCTGTAGACATAATGTATTCTTCATATAAAACCATCTGGAGATCAGTAACTGGCATTGCCTGGTCAGGCTGCATTAAAATTGCTGTTCGAGAGGTAAAAGGAAAAATGTGTCGACATGTACATCATTCCTATCACTGGATTTTAACTCCGTTACACTGTGCTAATTGTTAAGTTCAGTGCTTCTTTCTATTGCAATTCCCATGGCTTCTCTAAGTCTGCCATGGGGAATAACTAAAGCTGACAACATTGCTTTGTTTAAGGGAAGAGTCAAAAAAACATGTGAAACAGAACGATACAGGGTTGGGGAGAAAGCAGGGCAGCAGGATTTCTTTTGAATTACTCTAATGCAGAGCTGGCTGGCACGATAGACTGAATGGCCTCCTTCTGAGCTATAAATGTCTGTGGTTCTGTAGTTTTGTTGTTCCAGAATTTTACTTGGTGTTTTCATTAAAAAAAAAGAGGAAATGGAAGAAAACGGGCAATATTCAGCAAAAATGCAATGGTATGGGAGCAATAGAAATTGCACAGAATCGACTGAAAATATTCACAGTAACTATTCACCCTGAAATTATGATTGCTGGAGAAATAAAACAGCTCAGGGTCTCAAAGATTCAGAACTATGATTATAGGTTATGAACAATGGCGGTGCAAAGGCTTTGCAGACTGAGGAAAAGTGGGGTGGGGATTGAAGAGAGTTCCATCCAGTTTCCTACACTGAGAAATCATATTTGGAAGTAAGGAGGAGGATCTTCCCCCACCCCCCCCGCCACCTCCATCAACTCCCCCCTCTGAAGGTAGAGATTTTTCCGGAAAGATCACTGGGACCCAACAGATTTCTTCTTCAGTCATTGGAAAGGATCACCCAAACCGTTATCATACTAAGTGAGGAAGATCTGGGCTATAATGGTGTTGAGGAAGAGGATCAACTCCATACAGGTGATTCAACAAGGACGCACACTTTGACAGACACAAATCAGCAAATAGACAAAAATTGGGGTTGCAAGAGGGTGGATGATATTGAAAGTAACATCTCCCTTTAAGAGCTTCAGGGCAATAATTGATTGCTCTCAATAATCAAACCAGGAAATAAAATCATTGAAATATTAAACCTGAAGCAAATCACAAACTCAATTTCAAACAGCCACCTTAACTATGGCTGCCAACTATCTGTTTAATCCAGGAGCCTGTTCCAATGGCTTGCACATTTTCATCCAACATCTTTAACAGCAGTGGCCATGGCTATGATAGCAGATGATTGCTAGATCCATGCTATTTCAATTAGAAACCTGTAGGTTCAGAGAAAGTCTTTCTACTTTCATGAAGAGTTTTCAAGGCATTTTATCACAATACCAAGCCCCGAGAAATTGTTTTTGTCATAACTGCACAAAAGTGAGTGAGAAAAGCTGTGCAGTCCTCAAAAGACTTGCTGCAAGTTTTGTGGTAAACGGTCTCTAAACTCTGCATTAGTACAATATCAAGCATATTAACATTACTACAATATCAGCCTAGAAATTTGCTTTCGCTGGTAGGCTGCCTAGGTCAAACTTTGCACCTGAAAGTGTAGGGCCCAAGTGCCCCAAGTCAGCCTCAGACCGTATTTAAATGAAAATGATAAGCTGTGGACACCTGCTGGGGGTCCCCAGGCAGTTCACTGAAGAGGCTTCACATTTTGGGCCGCTGGCCCCCAGTTATAAGGAAAAGGAATGTGATCAGGATGGGGAGGTGCGAGCGGAATATTGACACAGTGTATCCAGGAGGCATCCAATTAAGAATTGATAGTTAGGCTGCATGTTGACTGTTTTTTCCCCTGAGCACATCGACTCAGCAGCACCCATTTAGAGCAATCCAGTTTTGCAAAGGGGGCCTCAAACAGGTGTGAGGCTACTGTTAATGTCTGTTTCAGGCACAGACCCCGGACACCTATTTTATTGCCTACATCAGAATAGCAGGTGATGCAAACTGGGTTGAAATGAGCTCAGATTTCCTGCCACCATGTCAGGGGCCTAGGCACTTGTTTAGCCTCCAAAAAATGTGCACGGTGCAGCTGAATTTCTAGGCTTCAATTTTTAAAATTACTTGCCTATTCTTGATTTTTAACAGAATGAACATCTTTCAAACAAGACTGAAAACTCCAACCTCGGGCAAACTGCTGAAAGGTCACAGCTGGATAAAGTGATAAGCTTCAACATAAAAGAATTAAACAGTCGCTACAGAGCAGTCTGTCTAGCATGAGTATTAACACACTAAATGCTGAAAACCTTTCACAATCATAGGTCAGTTTCTGAAATGCATCTGGAGAAAGAAACAGAGACTCATAAATAAAGCATAAAACTTAGATTGATCATTTTGAACATTCATGAATTGTAAAACATGAGACAAAATTTCACTATGAATGACCAACTTGGTTCACCATCATTGTAACTCGCAGAGCACACAAAGCTAAACTCGACAGCACCCGAAAACAGGCGCAGGGATCGCAATGCATCATTAACCAGCATCCATTGATTATGATGGAGGCAACACGCCAACTTCACTTTGCCTGCTCATTTTAATTATTTCAGCATCCAGCCAGCACTGACTGCGCTGTTGATTGCCTAGCGCATCAGCAGGAAGCCAATAATGAGTGGCTAACACTACTTAAAGCTGGCCAGCGTCTCTTAAAGGGGAGGTGCACTGTGGCTGGAGCAGGTATTGGGGATCGTGCAACAAGTGACTCGGAGCTCGAAAACATTGAAGAACACAACAGGGAGAGAGTGGGCTCTAAGGTGCTCGGCTGCTGTATTGGAGGCCTCAGTAGAGGAGGTGGAAAGAAGAAGAGATGTCCTGCGTCCACAGGGGACCCTCCAGTCACACATTCAGAAGGCAATAAGAACAGATAGCCATGGAGATCAATGCCAGGTATCAAGCCCCAAGAGCTAGGATGCAGTGCCTCAAGATGTTCAATGATCTTACATGTGTGGTCAAGGTCAGTGAATTCATCTTCAAATGTCAAATCCCACCAACTGCACCACTAGCCTCTGACACTGCTCAAATCACCACAGCCCCAACACTCAACCGCCAACAATCTTGATCAAGCAGGACTCATATCTGATATTCACATGCTCCACCACACTGCTGCAAGCCTCACATCTACACGCAAGAGGTTGCAGACCCTTCCATGACGGCAGATCACCCAAAGAGATTGCACGACACTCATTGATGCACTTCCCTCTCTCTTACAGGACAAAGTGGAGCACAACTGGAGGCAGCAGGAGCTAACCAGAGAGGGGCAGGCATAATTGCATGTCCCATCCCAATGGCGGAGGCTGTGCCAGCCATCATTGGGATGGCCATTATTCTTACCAGTGGTGGGGCTGAAACCATCAAAGATGATGGTATCCTCATACATAATCCCTCTTCTCACATGCCATTTCCTGTTCATCTTCTGATTTACAAGTTGCAGATGGCGTAAGCATGCACCACTTACTTCCCCCAATCTCCCCCCACAATTACAACCATATCTTTGTGCCTTTCTCCTTTCAGATACTCAAGAAGTGCAACCTGGCCAGGCAGTGAAGGAAAGCAAGATGACAATGATGATGCAGATGCTCCGTCACTCAATTTCATGCGGTTGCAGCCACCAGCTCTGCACGTAATTTAGAGGATAGCATAGAGGCAGGGTCTACATGTAGTGAGGCAGTGGGCACGAGTGGCTTGCAGCCAAGGCAGGGGCTAAGATAATGTAGGTGCCCGCTCGCTCCGAGGGTGAGGTCGCACATGAGTTTTGCTGCAGAGGACTCAGATGAGGACTTCGATGGGGCAGTTTACAGAAGAACACGAGTGGGTATGCACAAAATGCTTGGTGCATTGGGAAGCCTGCCAAAAAGCCTGCATTCAATGTAAAGAAGCACTGAGGATTCAGGCATCAACTTGTGTTTTTTGGCAAGTTTGGAGCCCATCCTTTCCAGCATGGAAGTGGTGGCCAACTCCAATCTCACTCTTGTCAACCCAACCATGTTGCAATGTCTGATGGCCAATACTGCAGCTTCCATTGCTGCACTAACAGCAGCCACCCAAGCTGAGTGAACTGGAAGCTCAGACGATTACCATTGTGGCTGTGGATTACAGCATGCAAAGGGGCTTGCAGGGTGTCACAGCAGTCCAGCAATCAGTTCTCCAGCAGATTACTCGGATTGCTGAGGCACCGCCCCAGGGCAATGGTCTTGGCTTTGTGGAGAATGAACCTGCTGTCCTCTCTCAGAAGAATGAGTGCTGTCTTTCTAACATTGCCCTTGCCGTTGCCAGTCAGCCAACCATGCCAAACTCCTGCCATCCATGGCAAGATGGGGCAGTCCACAGTCAGGCCTTAAAGTCCCAGAGCTGCTCGAGATCATCCTCAAGGATCATCTGCAATCTCTGCCACGAAGTCACCAGCCGTCCACCAGTTACTGGGGTAGCATGACATAGGCGCTCTAGGCCAGGCAAAGGAGCATGGAAGACAGACAATAAGGGGGTGCAGAAAGATGATTTCTTGACCTTTGTAGGCAGTATGACATGATTTCATTTATGAATTTGGTGTGGGATGTTTATTTTCTTTCTGGTGGTTCTTATTTTTGCATTGTGGCCAAGCAGACACTTTGATGCTCAGTGACAGAGGGAAGATGAGGTGTGAGACTGCTGTTGAAAGGCAAATTGGGATTGTGGTTATTGGTTTCGCAGTCAAATAAGGTTTTCACGAACAGCCCAGTCAGGAAGGGGCTGTCTAGGTTGCTTCCTCTCGTCTTCCTCCTCAACTGCTCACTGTCTCACTGTCAGCAGGGGCTGCCCCCTCATGATGGTGCGGTTATGCAGCATGCAGCAGACCACGTGAATCTTGACACCCGCTCTGCCAAGTACTTCAGAGGCTCCTCCCGGAAGGCCCAGGCAGCGGAAGCAATGTTTCAGCGTGCCAATGGTCTGCTCTATTATATTTTGTGTGGCAACATGACATGCTGCCCACGTGTTCGCGGTGTTGCACATTGGAATCATCAGCCAAGTCATCAGCGAATAGACCTCATCACCCAGTAGCCACCCTTTTGTTTGTTCTAGTGGCTCAATGCAGCTCATACAGCAGAATGCCACATAATGAAGGTATCATGATTGTCGCAAGGACACTGGGCAGTGACCTGCATCATTCAGTTGTCACACACTAGCTGGATGTTGAAGGAGTGGAATCTATAGGGCAAAGTTGACAGGTGGCACCTGCAAGGCAAGCAGTGAAACGCTGTATCATGTGGAAGCCTACAACCCTAGCGAAGCTGTATGGTCACTCCACTTGCTCCTATCTGGCAAGGGAGAATGAAATATAGTTAGCTCTCATTGAATAGAGAGCCTCAGTGGCCTCCCTTACCCAACAATGGACAGCAAACTGCAAGATGTTAGATATTTCCAGCTCCAGGCTGGAAGAAGCCAGATGCATTAAGCTCAGTGACGGTCACCTTCACAGCCACTGACAATGTCGTCGTTGCCCTGCTCTGAGGTTGCATTTGTGGCTGCAGCAGGTGGCAGATTTCAGTGAGGTTGTCCTGACTGAAGCACAGACATCGCACACCTCAGGTATGAGAAGGTGACGCAGTCAGACTAATGCAGAGCTTTTCAAATTACAGTCCATCAGGGGATCCCAGTGAATCTGGGAGGTCTTCAACTTTCTCTCCATCTGGAACCAGGCATAAATAGCACTGAGGGCACAGCTCTCGAGGATTTTTTCTCCCATATTTGTTGAAATACTATCACATTGTCTTTAACTATAAAAAACCTTCTCATTCCACATATAACCTCCAGGTGCAGTCAATTCCTATTTATACTCCATCATTCAGTTTCTTGGTATTACATTGATCCTCATCAATTACCTGTTAATTTACCACATCTGGATTCCTTATTTCCCCCCCCCCCCCCTTTTTAGTTGACTGTCCTAAGCCACTCATCACTGTTTACTCACTTCCACTAATCCAAATTACAAAAGATTGACAAAACAAATTGCATCACACATCAGTGGTTCAAGAAGGTCCAACACAACCTTCTCAAGGGTAGCTAGGGATGGACAATAAATGTCAGTCTTGCCACCATAGTCCACATCCAAAAAGTGAATTTAAAAAAATGTATTTAATAGATAAATTATTAAAAGTGCCATGGTTTAATCCAACAAAACTGGGAAACATGGATTCGACAGAACAGTATTAAAAATGTAAAGGTAGCACTATATTTAGTTGTGGGGGAGTCCAAAACCTGGGGCCATAAATGCAAGATAATCACTCATAAATCCAACAAGGAATTCAGGAAAAACTACTAGAGTGGTGAGGATGTGAAACTTGCTGCCACATGGAGAGGTTAAGGTGAACATCATAGATTTACATTTAAAGGAAATTTAGCTAAGTACATGAGGGCTGTAGTAGACGATTATGGTGATAGAGTGAGATGGCAGGAGGCTCATGTGGAACATAAACATTAGTATGGATCTGTTAAGCAAAATGCCTTACTTCCATGCTGTAAATTCTTTGTGATTCTATATTACTTTTATCCCCAGTTTGCTAAAAGAACAGATTGAATTGTCTTTATTGCATTCATACACACCTAGGGCTCTGTTGGAGAATGAAAGTAATGTGATGAGATGCTACCCTCTCCCAATTTAATTCAGGATATTAGATTCACTCTAACACCTTAATGGCTGAAGCATTTGTCTAGTCAACACAAACGCTTAACTAATATTCCACTCATGAGATACTGAAAGCCACATTAATTTCAAAAGAGAGGGGCAATAATAGAGGAATGAGAAATTAAAGGGAATTGGAAAAGTAAAATTCCTAGAAATAAAGGTTGCTATAATCATAGAATGAATACAACACAGGAGGAGGCCATTTGGCCCATCATGCCCATGCCAGCTCTCTGAAGAGCAACTCACCTAGTCCCACTCCCCTGCCTTTTTCCCGTAGCCCTGTAAATTATTTTCCCTTCCGATAATTATCCAGTTCACTTTTGACAGCCTCGATTGAATCTGCCTCCACCACACTCTCATGCAGTGTATTCCAGATCCTAACCACTCGCTGCCTAGCAAGTTTTTCCTCATGTCGCTGTTGCTTCTTTTGTCAATCACCTTAAATCAGTGTCCTCTGGCCTGGATCCTTCGACCAATGGGAACAGTTTCTCCCTATCTACTCTGTCCAGACCCCTCATGATTTTGAACACCTCTACCCAAATCTTCTCTTCTCCAACAGCCCCAGCTTCTCCAACCTATCCACATAACTGAAGATCCTCATCCTTGGAACCATTCTCAGAAATCTTTTCTGCACCCTTTCTAATGCCTTCACATCCTTCTGAAAGTGTGGTGCCCTGAACTGGACACAATACTGCAGTTGAGGCCAAACCAGTGTTTTTTTTTTAAACAGGTTTATCATAACTTCCTTGTTTTGTACTCTATGCCCCTAGTTATAAAGCCCAGGATCCCATGCACTTTATTAACCACTTTCTCAACCTGCCCTGCAACCTTCAAATGATTTGTGCACATATACCCCCAGGTACCAGAGTGTAAGCAACCTGTTACGACCGAGGCGGGATTAATGCATTGTCAAGTCAGTCTCAATATTCCACAGGTCACGGCATATTATTAAAGTTTTCCCACCTACCAGAAATTCGCCCTTTAGTAACCCCCAGAATAAAACAGACCAAGCCAGATCTTTAGACAACAACAAATTAACTATTTATTACTAAACTAAATCTTAACACTATTAAGATAAACCTATGTCTAAGGACTTTATAACTTCTTACTTAACCTAAGCCTCCCCATGCATACACACGTACATTCAAAAATCAACTGTTAACTGGTTTTAAAAATAGTATTTATTTGGAATAAAACAAGTAGCTGGGTTGTAAGTCCTGGTGAGTTTTGTTCCTAGTTGGTGGGGTGTCCCAGAATAGAACAATCAGATGCCACTCGAAGTCTCCAGACGAATTTGACAGTCTATAACGGATAGGCATTCAAAGCACTTTGGTTGCAGCAGGCATCACACAGTTCTTTTAACAAGGAGTATAGCCACTGTTCTATTTGGATTCTAAAATTGATAGTTTTTCAGTAGAAACTTTACTGAGAATTCCAGCAAACACAAAAAAAATGACAGACAGTCCCTCATGAAGGCAAATGCTCTCTTTTTCCAGGGTTTTTTTCTCTCCTTAGGCAATGCAGAGCCTGAGATAAATGTAGATTTTCCTGCTAAGAGAGAGGATCCTTCCTTTCAGTGAAGCATGCTTCGCCAATCTCTAGTTCAAACCTGTTGAAACCAGCCTTTATCCAGTTAAACGTTACAATACACCATGTAATCTTCTCTCTCTCCTGCTGTGGCCTAGGAAACAGTGCAATTGCTGGCACACTGTGCTCAGTCTTAAAGGCAGACTGTTTTAAACAGAGGAGAAAAAAACAGTTCTGTGACAAACCATATTAAACATTCAACTTTTATTTGCAATATGTAAACAGAAAATGGAACAGAAATTGAAAGACTTGAAGGGGATGGTTTTCATCTTCTTACTATCCATTTGTGCTAACCACCACCCCCCGCCACCTAGCTCTCACCCCTGCCTTGATCCTAGTGGAAGCCTCATAAATTGGGGTCATATTATGTTATGATACCTGGCACCATTTTTATCTCTTCCAGCGTTGCCACCACCAGTTCGTCCTCATGCCTACCAAACATGGGTCATTTGAGTCAAGAATCCATTCAAGGACTTCTCAGCTGTAAATCAGGAAAGTTGCATACACATTTGACATTTTCATTACAACAACTTGTGGGTTTTGACTCTTAAAGGCTTCCACCTTAAATCTCCTTGTTGTTGTAGGTTCTGAAAAAGTGTTTTCTGCTGCATTAAATATGTGCTTCCTTTCATTCTTAATACTTCTACTAGCTCCCTTTTAAAGGTACTGGAAGTTCAAATACTTCTAATTTCTCAAACTCCTGATCAGCAACTGTTTATTGGAAATGACGTGTGATGCTGGCATCTTGCTAACCACATTATAATGAGGATGTTGAACAGCGGCAAACATTCTCCCCCGGTAGGGTAAAGGATTCTAATGAGGGGCACCACTAATACTTCTATGGCTCCATTCATGGGGACGAGCAATTTTCCCATATGACCTGTCTGCCCCAGACCCTGAACCAAAATAGTCTGGGTTCCCCAATGACACACAATAATGAGGACCACACAGCAGTCAACTTGCATGTAGCAGTGTCCGACAAACAGCAATGAGAAAAGTTACCAGTTAATCTGTATTAGTGATGTTAGCTAGGACACTGGGAGAACCTCCCTGCTTTTCTTCAAATAGTGCCATGGAATCTTTTGCATTCAACCAAGAGGACAGACAAAGTCTTGGTTTAACGTCAAACACAGCACTTCCAGTAATCCAGCAGTCCCTCAATGCTGCGCTGACGTTTCAGGCCTGTTTATGTGCTTAAGTGTCTGAAGTGGCGCTCGAACCCACAACCTTTTGACTCAGAGGCGAGAGTGCTATCACTGAGCCAAGAATGACAAAAATTAGGAAATACAGTGCTCCTGAGAGGAGTAATAGCAGATTGGGGTGGGGGATGAATTGGAGTCTTGCAGGAATCAGTGTGCGGATCCCTGTTGTTTCTGTTCTCCATTAATGATCTAGATGTCAAAGCCAAAATGGCACAAAAATGCAGGGAAATATTCAAACAAGAATTTTGATTGGCTTTGCAATTGAACAAACTAAATTTAACACTGATAAATAGAAGGTATTGTATCTTTGTTTAAAAAAAATTGCATCATTTTGTATATAATGAATTGGATTGGCATAGGGAGAGGGTCCTGGGAGTGATAGTAAAGTCACCCTTTTCATAGTATGGGGAATGTAGTGAAGCAATTAAAAAAAAGTAAAATGCCAGGATATATAGCTAGAACAGTATTGCAGAAGACTCCAGAGGTTGCTTTACAACACACTGGTCAGACCATTGGCATTACTGTGTTCAATCCTTGTCACCATACCACAAAATATGTATATATGTACTGGGGACAGAGGGAAAGAGCAACAAGACTAACCCCAAGATTAATAAGGAGGAGCTGTGACGAAAGATTAGAGAAGCTCAAATTCTATAAGTCGAGAATAAAGACAATAAAGGGAGATGTAGAAAATAAGGTAGAAATGATAGAGTATTGCTTCAAATTAAGCCAGGAAAGTAGGGTCAAAAAGGTACAAATTTAAATTAATAAATAGCAAATTCAAAGCAGGATTTCTTGACTCAAAGGGAGTGATAAGTGTTTGCAAAAATCTGTCAGGTGAAGTAGTAGAGGCCAAAATATTAGGACATTAAAATGCCATCTAATGCTATTACAGGAGCATTAGGGCATAAAGGTATGAGCTTCAATGGGCAAATTATCCCTTCTTCTGCATCTTGAAATGAATTCTGGAACAGCACATACTTTGTCAGACTCCAAGGGTTTATTCATATGTGTTAAGTTAGCAATTTAATTTTTTCTACATGTGAAGGATCATTTCTGAGAGCTGATAAACTGGAAGTCACATCTGCAGCATCAGAACAATTCTGATCAGTGCTTCATGGGAGTTGCAGTGGACCAGATTATTTAATGTTACATTGTACCCAGACTCCAAATAATGTACCAAAATGCAAGATAAAAGTTTACAATTGCACTGGGTGAGTCACAATACCAAGTCCTACAATAGAAAGACGATCACAACACAGTGAGAGCCATTCGGTGCCACACTATTCCATGTTGCACACCGAAAACTATGACATAACCCACATTATCGAAAACAGTACTGGTGAGAAATTCAACTATGAAGTACTGATTTTGATTTCTAGTCTGTGCTTAGGTTAACCAGTCTCAATTGGGTTGGCAGTTGTGATGCTGCAATTGGCCTGTTGGATAGTGTATTCGTGTAGATATCAGGTGAGGATGGAATTTAGCTCAGTTACAGTGCCCTGTCAGCCATGGTCACCTTCCACCACATAGGAACATGCCTTTAGTCGAGGTGCCTGATGGCTGTCAGCACCCATGGGAGCACACCCCAGCAAGAGTCAGTGCCTTCAAGAGAGGTGTGACAAATAACTGCAAACAAGTTCTGATATGTAAATTCATGATCTTCTAAATATAAAGAAATATACTGACCAAGCTTCAAAAGATGCAGCTTAAAGGCTGATTTCTGGATTGGGGCTCCTGGGTGTGAATCAGCACTAGTCAGGAAATTGAGGGCACACAGTCCCTGGTTTTCCATCCATTCATTTAAATGGATGGAAACTTAAGGTCTGCAGTCATGCAATTTCCCAACCACCACTCCTTATGAATGTCTCTCTTTGTCGACATCACCTGATAATGAGTCAGCCATTTAATCTCATAGTTCAGATGGCATTAATAAACCATTCCATTCTTGCTCTTGTGGTTTATGACAGCATCTGGACTTTTCCATTGTGTTACACTCTCATATCACACTCCTAGATAACTTGTATGTTATATTTAGCAACAGTGAATTAATCAACGATTCTCAAATTTTCTTCATTTATACAGTTCTGCATCATTCGTAATTCGTGTTTAGGAATGATTATCAATGATTGGGTTAAAGGTTAATTAATGGCTTGTCAGCATGTTAGTCACATTTTCATTATGTTTTTATGTGCTTTTAATCCAGGGAAGGAAAGTCACAAGTGAAGGCAGCATCACAACATCAGGATACAGATGGAAGATTCAAACCATACTTACAAAACCATGAAGGGATATGTTAATGTCACCCGTGACTTTCGCTCATTATGTCAGGCATGGGCAGGTGCCAGCAACATCCATGTAAAGTTAGAGTTGGCAAACATGAAGCAGCATTAGAGAAGGGAAACGGCTGTGGATGTTTACAGGACAGAATTAAAATGAGTCTCAAAGCAGTATCAATTTTGAAAACGGAAGGCAGCAGTCAGCCTTCAATGTGTGGGTCCAGAGGATTCAGTGATATAGTTTGGGTCACATTTTGCACTTGCCTTAATCAATGGGTGTCCTTTTCAGTGTCCGACTGTACTTATACTATCTGGAGGAAGAGCAGGAGGAACAGCAGGAGCTGTTGGATACCAAGGAAGTCAGGGACCATCACAGAAGATAGGCTTCTACACACAGTTACCTTGTTAACAGATATTCTTAGTCATAACACAACTATCTGGTCCATATGGAAGAGCATGGCCTTCACTAGTGGATGGAGAGGCTGTGACTCATATGTAGGCTTTTACAACAGGCCTTATGGCACAGATCTATTTGAAGGCCCAACTAATTGTTATTTGGATGGTTATTCACCAAACCCAGCACAGTGCACCTGCACGAAAGAAAAAATTGCAGGGTGATCAACCAGCAACACACGATTAGTGACATTTTGGATGGTGCAGCCAATCATATTTGCAGACGTTATCATATCTACCTGGTAACAGCTGTGGGGAAGGTCTATACACAGAGTTTGTGTCAGCAGATCCAGATGCAGAGATGTGCCATCTGTAGTAAGGACACCTGTTGCTAAGGTACACCATTGGTCAAGTTACAAAAGCAGTTTCCTATGGCCTCAATCCTGTACATGGGGCTTTCCTTTCTTTCCAGTCATTTACTTTCCTTTTCCTTCAGCGTTAACAAAGGTTGCTAATGGGTTCAACGTTTTTAAGCCTTACTAATAGCTTGCTGAATTTTTGTCCCTTCATTGTGACACTCTCCATTAATTATCTCCATCCTTTTAAATTTCACAAGCATACAAATTTCCTCTCCCACCATGAGTCTGTTCCCTACACTTGCCCAGCCTGCAGTTGGCAAATGAGCCGACTTAGGAAATTTGAGTGCCATTCACATATTAGCACCTGTTCTTTAACTTTTAGACAAAACTTGTATCAGAAGAGGAAAATTGGCCGCAGTGTTTTTTTTTAAAGAGTTTGTAAGTGATATTTGTAGTTTTTTCACTGCTGTATTGTCTGGTGTACAACTGTTAATTTTCATCAGCCTTAAAAGACAAACTAGTTTAGTTTAGTATCCCTAAACAACTTAATTTGCAGTGGTCCTTTAGGTATGGGTTATGTGGATTACCTGAGTCAATTAAAATGTCATCATAACCCACAAGAGAAAGGTTGGAATGGTTATCAATTGTCAATTAACTATAAGATCAGGTAAAACTCTGAAATGCCACTCTTTAATTACTTTTTGCAAGAGCAGGGATTTGCATTTCAGAGCTATTTTATCCCCAGTTTTTCTTCCCTTTTCTTCTGTAGGCACTTCAGTCACTTGAGATACAGTCCCGCAGATACAATCAGCTTTGCAATACATTACATTAGTGTTCTTGCCTTAGCCCAATATGATTTTTGATCATTTATACCTCATTCACTAGTATATGTTACAAGTGTTATGATTCCCCCTTAGCTTTGCTTTGTGCAGCTTCGGTAATGATGAAACGTAATGAAGTTGTCTTATCTTTATCTACCTTCGTCTATTTTCTTACCAATCCTGCCTAGAAAGTGGAAATAGCTGCATTTATCTAGCACCTTTAATGGCCTCTGGACATCCCAAAGCACTTCACACCAATGATGGACCTTTTCAATTGTTTTAGTGATGTTGGTTAAATATTGGGATAAATATTGCCAGGGGACGAGGAGGATCCCCCCTGCTCCTCTTTGAAATATTGTCAAGGGATCTTTTCCATCCAGCTGAGGGGGCAGAGGGGTTTAACATCACATCTAAAATACAGCACCTCCAACAGTTCAGCACTCCCTTAGTACTGCACTAAAGTGTCAGTCTCAAATTTGTACTCATATCTCTGGAGTGGGATTTGAACCCATGATCTTCTGACTCAGAGTCAGGAATACTACCACGTAGCCATAACTGACACCTATGGTTCACGTCTTGATTTAAAGTCATTGAATTTGAATTATCTGATAATGAAAAATTTTGACACTATATTCTCACTTTGTTCTGTTAGGTACATTGCTCACTTCAAATTAGTAGATAATTCAAATTCTTGTAGCGCACACACAAAATATACATCAGTGGACAGAATTTGGTTTGTCCTTAGTCTGTTCTGCATCACCTGGGTTGGAGCTGGTAATATTTAACAATTTACTGTGGATCCATTGCTTTTAAAATGTTATTTAAATTATGTCTGAAATAAAAATAAAAGCATCTACAAAACCCTGGAAATCAAAAAGAAAATTAGAAACTACCAGAAAAACACAGCAGATCCATCAGTAACTGTAATGTACAAAGACATGTTAACATTTCAAGCGTAGATCTTTCATCAGAAATGAAGGGATGACACCCAAAATTTGAAGCGGTCTTTTCAGATGCTGATAAACCTGCTGCATATTACCAGCATTTTCACATTTTGAATAAGACTTTCACCTATTTTCCAATTATTCTGCTTCTCAACCTGCTTGATTACGCAGGACGACTGATTTTGAATTAATGAAACTGACAGGATGTAGCTAAGAGGGAGATTGATTGTTGAAGGCTCATTACATCTCGATGCTAAAAGCTGTAACAGCAAAATACTGAGCTCATTAATGGCCATGACGCATATACTTCAGTGCGAATGACTATTCCTCATTTATATTACACAAGTGAGAGTTTGAGCTGTTATGACCTACTGCAAAACACTACCAGAGCAAGATTGTAAGGTTGTTGGGCTGTCTCTTGAGAGGACAGTGTACCCACAAGTGTCCGTTATTTTTTAGTTGTTGCATGAAGATAGATTTGCATTTATATACTGCCTTTCACAACCTCAGGACATTCCAGAGCACTTTACAGTCAATGAAGTGCACTTTAACTGTAGTTACCATTGGAAGAACATTTTTTTTTTTAATTTTTCATTCAGGGATGTGCGCATCGCTGGCTAGGCCAGCATTTATTGCCCATCCCTAATTGCCCTCGAGAAGGTGGTGGTGAGCTGCCTTCTTGAACCGCTGCAGTCCATTTGGGGTAGGTACACTCACAGTGCTGTTAGGAAGGGAGTTCCAGGATTTTGACCCAGCGACAGTGAAGGAACGGCGATATAGTTCCAAGTCAGGATGGTGTGTGACTTGGAGGGGAACTTGCAGGTGGTGGTGTTCCCATGCATTTGCTGCCCTTGTCCTTCTAGTTGGTAGAGGTCTCGGGGTTGGAAGGTGCTGTCGAAGGAGCCTTGGTGCATTGCATCTTGTAGATGGTACACACTGCTGCCACTGTACATCAGTGGTGGAGGGAGTGAATGTTTGTAGATGGGATGCCAATCAAGCGGGCTGCTTTGTCCTGGATGGTGTCGAGCTTCTTGAATGTTGTTGGAACTGCACCCATCCAGGCAAGTGGAGAGTATTCCATCACACTCCTGACTTGTGCCTTGTAGATGGTGGACAGGCTTTGGGGAGTCAGGAGGTGAGTTACTCGCCTCAGGATTCCTAGCCTCTGACCTGCTCTTGTAGCCACAGTATTTATATAGCTACTCCAGTTCAGTTTCTTTATTTTTATTTTATTTATTTATAGATACAGCACTGAAACAGGCCCTTCGGCCCAATAAGTCTGTGCCGACCAACCAGCACCCATTTATACTAACCCTACAGTAATCCCATATTCCCTACCACCTACCTACACTAGGGGCAATTTACAATGGCCAATCTACCTATCACCTGCAAGTCTTTGGCTGTGGGAGGAATCCAGAGCACCCGGCAAAAACCCACGCGGTCACAGGGAGAACTTGCAAACTCTGCACAGGTAGTACCCTGAATTGAACCCGGGTTGCTGGAGCTGTGAGGCTGCGGTGCTAGCCACTGTGCGCCCTGGTCAATGGTAGCCCCTAGGATGTTGATAGTGGGGAATTCAGCGATGGTAATGCCATTGAATGTGAAGGGGAGATGGTTAGATTCTCTCTTGTTAGAGATGGTCATTGCCTGGTATGAGTGTGGCGCGAATGTTACTTGCCACTCATCAGCCCAAGCCTGGATATTATCCAGGTCTTGCAGCATTTCTACACGGACTGCTTCAGTATCTGAGGAGTCACGAATGGTGCTGAACATTGTGCAACCATCAGCGAACATCCCCACCTCTGACCTTATGATTGAAGGTAGGTCATTGATGAAGCAGCTGAAGGTGGTTGGGCCTAGGACACTACCCTGAGGAACTCCTGCAATGATGTCCTGGAGCTCAGATGATTGACCTCCAACAACCACAACCATCTTCCTCTGCGCTAGGTATGACTCCAGCCAGTGGAGGGTTTTCTCCCTGATTCCCATTGACCTCAGTTTTGCTAGTGCTCCTTGATGCCATACTTGGTCAAATGCTGCCTTGATGTCAAGGGCAATCACTCTCACCTCACCTCTCGAGTCCAGCTCATAAGAAATAGGAGCAGGAGTAGACCATTCAGTCCATCGAGCCTGCTCTGCCATTCAATACGATCATGGCTGATCTCCTGCCTCAACTCCACTTTCCTGCCCACTCCCCATATCCCTAGATTCCCTGAGAGATCAAAGAAATCTATCGATCTCAGTCTTAAACATACTCAACAATGGAGCATCCACATCGCTCAGGGGTAGACAACTCCAAAGATTCACAACCTTCACTAAAGAAATTTCTCCTCATCTCAGTCCTAAATGATTGACCCCTTTTCCTGAGACTGTGCCCCTGTGTTCTAGATTCCCCAGGAAGGGAAACAACCTCTCAGTATCTAGTCTCTCAAGCCCTTTCAGCACCTTGTATGGTTCCATGAGTATAGACCCAATTTACTCAGCCTCTCACCCCAGGAGCCAACCTAGTGAACCTTCATTGTACTGCCTTTAATGCAAGTATATCCGTCCTTGGATATGGAAACTGAAACTGCACACAGTACTCCAGGTGTGGTCTCACCAAAGCCCTATACAACTGTAGCAAGACTTCCTGATTCGTGTACTCCAATCCTCTTGCAATAAAGGCCAACTTGCCATTTGTAATGCAGGAAACCTGGCAACCAAATTGCCCATAAATAGCTCTGTATTAATGAATGGATGATCTGTTCTGGTGATGTTTGTTGAGCGATAAGTATTGGCCAGGACAGCGGAGGAATATTCCTCTGCACTTCTTCGAATAGTGCCATGGGATCTTTTAGTTCCACCTGAGAAGGCAGACAGGACCTTGGTTTAGCATCTCATCTGAATGACTACACCTCCAACAATGTAGCTATCCCTCAGTATTGCAATGGGAGAGTCGGGCTGGATTGCATGCTCAAGTCTCTGGAATGGCACTTGAAGCCATAACCTTCTGACTCGGAGGCAACCAACTGAGCCAAGGCTGGCACAACACAGACAACAATATGATTTTCATGCCCTTCTCCCCTAAAGGATTAGCACTGATTCACATTTTTTTATTTATTTTTTATTTTAGAGATACAGCACTGAAACAGGCCCTTCGGCCCACCGAGTCTGTGCCGACCAAGAACCACACATTTATACTAACCGTGCAGCAATCCCATATTCCCTACCACCTACCTACACTAGGGGCAATTTACAATGGCCAATTTACCTATCAACCTGCGAAAACCCACGCGATCACAGGGAGAACTTGCAAACTCCGCACAGACAGTACCCAGAATTGAACCCGGGTCCCTGGAGCTGTGAGGCTGCGGTGCTAACCACTGCGCCGCCCCATGTTCTGGAGTCAAATTAGGAGGAGACAGGTTTGATCTGTGACCTGTGTTGTGTTAGCTGATCTCAGCTGAGGCAGCAGTAGGCACATTACAACTGGCCTCAGTACCCCTGAGCAAGGCGAGAGGAGATAGGATCATCATCTGTAGTTTGCAAAGTACTTTTTTTTTTTAATTGTTCACACTTCACGCAGGAATGTGACATTTTGTAGGTTTCAATTTCATTTGTGAAGCACGTACAATAAAAAAATGTCCATGCTTAAAAAGATTTAAGGCTAAGCCTGGAATCTTATCTGGGTGACAGGGGTCTCGACCACTGGCTAAAGTGCTGGCGAGAACCCCGCGTCGCCTCCTTTAGGGAAGGCCCACGAAATAAAGGGCCAATTCGGCACTTAAGTGGACAATGGCGGGCTTTCCCCAGGATCAAGGACTCCAGCAACAGAAGTCCCACCCTCTGAGAGCTGCTGGCCTCTGAATGGCCATTCGCTCCTTTACTGAGCAGTGCCACCACAGAGATGGTGGCTGCTGTCGGTAATGCACCCACCAGTAGCCATAGATCACCGAGTGACCTATGCCGCAGGTAAGTCAGGGCAGGAGGAGTTCACGGGGTGGGGGTCGCAGAGGTCGGCAACAAGGGCAGAGAGGTGGCTCTTAGCAGGCCCCCCCCCCCCCCCACCTCTGATGCCGGGTCCCTCGATCAAGCACTAAGTGCCTTTTAACGAGGGCACCACCCCCCCCACCGCCGAGACGGCAAGCAACCCACATGGGTTTGCTTGGCATCCTCCCCGTGCAGTGACAGGCCCACCCGTTGCTGGGCTAATAACAGCAGAGTCGGGTGAGGCCCTTAATAGGGCATTAATTTCCCATTTAAGGGCCTCAATTGGCAGAGGGGCAGGAAAGACATTTACATGCCTTCTTTCCCCAGATTTAATTTGGGTGGAGGTGGGATAGTCTGCCAGAACTCACATCTCGGCTAAAGCGTGTGGTCAACTCCAGGATTCGAATCAAGGATCTTCTTGGGCTGTATGACAGTTGCATACCAAGCAATGCATTCATCCACTAGGCCACCAGACACATTCAAACCTTGCTGTTATCTACCATAAAGCAACTATCAAAGAAAGCATCTTTCACTCAACAACTTGGACTTACAACTTTGTATTTATATAGCACCTATAATGTTATAAAGTACACCAAGGTGCTTCACAGGAGTGTTATAAAACAAAATTTCACACCGAGCTACATAAGGCGATATTAGGGCAAATGGCCAAAAGTTTGGTCAAAAGAGGTAGGTTTTAATGAGTGTCTTAAAGGAGGAAAGAGAGGAAGAAAAGCGGATAGTTTTACAGAAGGAATTCTAGAGCTTACAGCCTAGGCAACTGAAGTCACGGCCACCCATGGTGGACCAATTAAAATCAGGGATGCTCAAGTGGCCAGGATTAGATAAGTGCAGAGACCTCAGAGGGTTGTGTGGCTGAGGGAGATTACGGAGATAGGGAGGGGTGATGCCATGGAGGGATTTGAAGCAAGAATGAGAATTTTAAAATGGAGGCTTTGCTGGACAGGGAGCCAATGTAGATCAGTGAGCAAAGGGGTGATGGATGAAGGGAACTTGATACAAGTAAGCACGTGGGTAACAGAATTTTGGAATTACCTCAATTTTACAGAGGGTAGAATGTGGGAGGCCAGCAAAAGTATATTGAAATAATCAAGTCAAGCCACTCCTGCAAGTACAGCACCCCCTACATGATGCAGCCAAACAACATTATTCTAAAAGCTCTTTTACAGCCTTACACAATTGTTCCAAAGACAATCAAACACAGTTTTACAATAGACATAAACCATGGGTCATAATCTGTTTCAGTTCTCACTTGTGTAATATAAATGAGGGATGGTCATTCACACTGAAGTATGTATATCAAGATCTTTGATGAGTTCAATATTTTGTGGCTGCAGCTTTCAGGAAGTGTCATTATCTTCAAATACATGATTGACTAAAGGGTTGCTGGTGCCAGTAGATCTGGAGCCCTCTGTGAGTCAACATTTTCTGGAAGACAGGGAAGAAAGCCTTTAACAGACAGGATTCTTCAAATGATCTTGTTCATTCATTTAAGATTAGTTCAAGTACGTTGAAGGTAAAAAGCTACAGTTGTCATCCTAGGAATTACTGAACTTTTTAAATATTACTTTCGTCATCATTCGTGCAGGTCTTCTCATGCATGAAAACACAAAATGGTGAATCTGTAGCAGACCACTTTCAGATTTACTTTCTTTACCTTTTTTTTCTCTATTGATTTGGGGAGTAGGGGAAGAGTTTTGAAATACCACTTCCTGCTGTTCTTTTCAAATAACATCCGCTTCAATTGGTACAATTGAGTACTTCTGAAGGGACTCTAATGCACATATCTACTCTGCGGGAGAAGAACATCTTTCAGCAATCTCTGGTGTCACTTGAGGCTTGGTAATTTTGCAATCCTGTCTTGCAGCTTTGAGGTCATAGTTTAAGTTAAATAACCTGCTTGTTTTGAGATTACACATGGATTTTTAGCATTTTAAAGACATGCATTGCCTTCTCTTTCGACTGAGCTTCATCTTCTGTGCTTTGCGCACCAGAAGAACTTTATTCAAGTACTTCCTTGTATTTTGCTGTTAACCATCCAATATATACTTGCAAGAACTGCTCCACAGCATAAAATCAAGCTTTACAATTCTAAATCCTAGTTAAATATTTCTGTTAAAAAAAAATTAATAAACTGGTTTTGCACAGGGTTGCTTTTAATGGACCAAACATTTATGCAGCCTTTGACATGATTGACCACATCATCCTCCTCCAATACCCCTCCTTCACTGTGCAGCTCAGCATTATTTCCCTCACTTGGTTCCACTTACCTATCTGGCTATAGCCAGATCTTGTCTAGCAATGGCTTCCCTTCCCCCTCCAGCACCATTACCTCCAGAGTCCCCCAGGGATCTATCTTTCTTACCTTTCCCTTCATCAAAATGCTGCACCTTGACAACATCATCCAAAGACATGGGGTCAGCTTTCACATGTAAACTGGCTACACCCAGCCCTACCTTCCCATCACCTGTCTAAGCTCTTCCATTGACGCTGTGTTGTCAAAAAGCTAATTTTGGATGAGCCACAATTTCCTCCAGTTAAACATCGGGAAGACTGAAACCAATGTCTTCAGCCCTGACCATAGACCCATACCCCTATCACTAATTCCATTCCCCCTCACCGCCCAAGGCACTGTCTCAGGCTGAACCAGATTTCAGCATCTTATTTGACCCCAATCAGAGCTTCAATCATTTATCCTCTCTATCACAAAGACAATCTGCTTCCACCTCTGTATCATCATCTACCTTCACCCCTACACCAGCCCATCTGCGGCTGAAACCCTCATCTTTTCCTTTTTCACTTCCAGACTCGACTATTTTAATGCTCTTCTGGCCAGGTTCTCCTTCTCCATGTCTGCAAACTTCAGCTCATCTAAACCTCTGCTGCCCATATCTTATCCTGTACCAGGCTGCACTGGCCTCACTGACCCACACTGGCTTCTGGTCCCCCAATCTCTCTTTTAAGCACTGAACCTATTGTAAAAAGCCCTGGCGACACTCCATCTCCAACTTCTTCCAGCCCTAGAATCCCTTTCCCCAAACTCTCCGTTTCTCTGACTTCATTTACATTCCCCTCTCTTCACGACTGTGCCTTCAGTCACCGAGGCCCTACACTCTGAAATTCCCTTCCTAAACCCCTCCCAACACGCTCTTTCTTTAAGACCCACTTTAAAACCATTTTCTTCGTTATACTTTGGCGATTATTTTCTGTATTAAAGGAGTTATATAAATGGTAATTGTTGTTGTCACAAAAGTACTGGGAATTGTCAGAACTGTGAGGGACATTCAGCCACACAATAAAGTTTCCATGTATTTTTCCCATTAACAGTTGTTTCTACACTGAATAAACAAATATTCAGAGAATCTCATCCATCAGTGAAATGTACACTATGCATTATATCAAGCCCCAGGCTAGATGGAACTAAGTGATTGAAATGTAGCAGAAAGAGGGAGGAAGTCAAGAGAGTGAAAAATGAATAAATAAGTGATTGATGATGTTGGGATGGAAGAAATAGAAAATCAGCAAGCAAAGAGAAAGGAAGGAAGAAAAGGAGGGTTGAAAAAAGGCAAGAAGCAAAGAGACTGTGTTACGGGTGCTTCCTTTTTTTTGTTAAATTATGAGGATTTGTGTGTTAAAATTGAAAAAAGATTCCACAGATGCTGGAACTTTGTGTTTTTTTTTTAAAAAGAGGTCATCAAAAGGTCTTTTGGACTGAGCTTGTAAACAACAATTACTGGAAGAATCAAGGAGCACTAAAAACAAGCCCTTATTGGAAGGCAGCTGTCTTCAGATAATTACCCAGCAGGGTGTTTTTTTGACTTGGGGAACAATGTTTACAAAGAAGTGACAGGTCAAGATTTATAGGGGTCAGGAGGCTTGACTCTTGTGACATTGTTTTTGGTTTTGCTTTGGCCAGTGAGTGGGGGTGTGGAGATTGTTAAAAAAGACAGTTGGAGAAAACTTGCCAAGGGAGCAAACCCCAACTTAGCTTGTTCCATCTCTTAAAAAAAACCTGCCAACTTTTCCATCTCTTTAAGAAGCGCTGAGAAGCAAGTGTAAGAAACTACCTGAAACCCCTGTTGCTGCATTTTTCCTGGAAATTCTGCCCAAACTAATCTTCAAAGCCGCCTGACAAGAACTGTTCTAGGAAGATCCCAGTGACAGCCGTCTACGTGTATTTGGGGCACTATATATTGTCTATATTGTAGTATTACTGTGGGCCAAAAGTTTCCATGCAAGAACAAAACAAGCAAAGTTCAAAGACCATTTTGGGTTGTTTTTGTGAATCAAATAGGGAAGATAGAGAGTGAAGTGTGCAATGTGCAGGAAAAGTCTACTCATGAAACTGCATGCGAAACGTTATATTTTCCAGATATTTCAATTTGCAGCCATTTTCATCCACTTGTTCATTGAGTGTAGTTAAAGAATGTATTGTACACAATTACTCCCTACATAAACAAACCTGTTCAGCAAAATATATGTTGCATCCAGCAAATTAAATTATTGGCTCAGGGTTCCCACCTCCTCCAATTTTTCATGAGATCTGGGGTGGGTCAGTCTAGATATTTGCCCTGACATTTACAACATCCCCAGCTCCTTCCATACCTCTTTCCAGTTCCTGATTCACCTGGTTTGAATGTTAAGCATTTGGTCAAGGCATCCAGCATTCTCAATTCAGTGGACGGCCCAGGTTTATTTTATTTTTTGCAATCAAGGACTGTGCAAGCCTTCGCAGAACATGATCTTGCTCACATTGAAAAGTTGCTTGCATTCCCATGTTGTGGAGGCAGTGTTTTGCTCCAAGACTGGCACTACTCCCTGGCCTCTGCTGGGGAGCCCCTCGAAATGTTAATGACCCTGATTCCAGGTCAGCCAGGCTCAGAGTCACATTTCCATGGTGAGCAAAACGTTCTCCCCTTTCTTTCCAGAGATGTACCCCAAACAAAGGGAGGCACAATATCCCGACTATTGTTAATACATGTAAAATGGTGCCATTAACAAATCCCAATTGAAAATAAATCATTTTGTTGTCACTACTATTGTTGAATCAAGTCATCCTGATTTACAAAGTGGGCTGAATTTGATCAGCCCTCTGGGGTGGGCTGGGAAGCGAGGTGGAAGGTCCTTAAAATGATGAGGGAAGGCAGAGGGTGGAGTGCCCCTTGTCTTCCTGCCAGCATGCCATCTTTCCAATAGCAGTGAAGGTAACGGACTTCCCTCCCGTGCAGAGGCTGATTAAACCACTTAGATGACCAGATAAGGGCCTCTTCCCAACGCTGTTGACATTTTACCATTGGCAGGTGGGCCCTCCGCCGCATTGGGAGAAAGGCCAGGTAAACCCTGGCGGTCTCCCTGTGGGCTCGGGAGAGACCTCCTATTTGGGCACTCTTTGGCTCACAGCAGGTCCCCCTGCAGCAACAGCACCACCTGCTCTCACCAACCCCACCTGTCATCATCAACCCCCCACCCACCAGGGCCTGTCTGGTTGGCCCCGGCACCCCCGGAGCCCACTTACCTGGTTGGGAGGGCGGTGTCCTACCATGGCATCCTCTTCTTCCAGATGCAGTTCCATCAGTGGACTGCTCCCAGTAAGACTGCTGTGTTGTTGGCTATCTGAGTTACCAGCAACTCCTGAGGATGGGTGGCCGTCCTTAATATAGATAACAGCCCTGACAGTAACCAATTAGTTGCCTGATCCCCATAAAATGCAGCTCCGGATCCCGCAGACGACCGAGGGGGGACTAACCCTGGCTTTTGGGCCTGTCATTGGGATTCCCACCGCAAGAACAAAATTCCGGCCATTAATTCTATAATGTTAATTTGAGTAAAATATATAAATTCACATCCTGGGTGACTATAATACAGTTAATCTATGCTGACATGGCAATTGCAACATCTATTTTAACAAGAATACAGCTATCATATTGTAGAGCACTGGTTTTCAAAACTTTCTGTGTGGGGTTGGAAGGACCACAAATATTACAATTCCCAAGAACCCCTGTCCGTAACCCAATAAAGATAGAGTCAGCTACCCAAAGGAAATAGTGCTTTAATTATAGAAAACATTTTATATACAGCAAGAAAAATAACACATTAATAAATCCACAAATACAGACATCCAATGACTCCCAAGATTCTCTTACAAACTTCTCAATGTCTGGGCACCCCAGTTTGAAAACCTAGGCTATGAATTATTTCAAGAAAATCATCATTGATATAGTTGCTCAACTTTAATTTCTCAATTTCATTTCAGGTTCAGTAAAATAAAATTAACCTACCATTTTCTTTTAATAATGCTGTATTGGGAGTGATAACTAAGCAGATGGATTGAATGCATTAACAAATGTGTACATGTTGCATCCAAACAACAGTAACACTCAACATAAGTAATGGGCCTTTCTCGACAGCAGTTACAAATTTCATGTGCTTGTAATTAGGATATAGATTAGTAATCTCTCCAGAGAGCTTGTCACACTAATTTATAGTCCACAGTGAAAAGCCAAGCTCCATGATGAGATATTGTTAAAGGTTCCTCCAGAAATGGAATGCTTGAGGACTTCACTGATGCCACATGCTGGGATCAGAGGGGTATGAACGTGGATTGGATACTGAAGTTAATGACATTCTTGCTGATATGCTTGATTGAATTTTCCTCGGGCAGACAACATTGGTGCAAAGCAGAAGAGGCCAAGGACATGAAAACACTGGTGTAGTGGAGGAGCAATGAATAGCATTGAGACAATCTCATACTAAGATAAGTGGAGGACAGAGTGGGACAAGATGCCACATTAAATGGATGAAAAAGACTAAGGCCAGAGAACGACAGTGATTATCTCTACCTCTCACCTCAGACCTCCCCCAATCCTGGCATCTTCTCCCACTTGTTCCATCTATCTTATTCAGGCCTATGACTCTCCATTCATGCATATTCTCTTTGCCTCTTACTGCTTCATCACCAGAATTTAATACACTGGAAATATCACCTGCATGAAGATAAATGGCATTAGCATTACCAACACTGTTGGATTCAATGATTCCTTCACTTATCCCAACATCCCATGTATGATATCATTAATGCATTAGTAAAGAATGCTGTTATGGGGATAAAGAATATGCCATCCTTTGCACAGCAAATATGCTGGAGCACCAATGTACAATCACAGTAAGCAACAGCATTGGGTCAGATTCCCCACTCCACAGAGTTCCCCATTTCAAATATCCCAAGTTTCAAAGTGCTGAGAGGAGTCAAGTCTTTCCTGATCGGAGAGGGGAGGGCAACAGGAGGATCAGCCAGCCCTAAACCATGATCACATGCCTCCTCGCACTAACCAAGAAACAGGTTACTTGTCCATCTATTGGTCACAGATGATGGATAGCTTTAGGAAAAATACAGAGATTCATATTTTCACAAAGAAGAAAGACTTGCATTTGTATAGCACCTTTCACTACCACCAGACATCTCAAAGCACTTTACAGCCCATGAAGTGAGTAGTCTCTGTTATAATGTAGGAAAAGCAGCAGCCAATTGGCGCACTGCAAGCTCCCACAAACAGCAATATGATAATGACCAGATAATCCTGTTTTTTGACATACGACTGTATAGAAGTACAAATTGAAACCTGGTGTTTGATATTGAAAATTAACGTGTGCCTGCCTTCAACTCTTCACACAGACATCAGCATTTTGGGGCTTGGTCAAGTTGTCAACATTTGCTGACTGAAAGCTGGCCCTCTGCCTTCAACACTTCCGTTTTTCTCTTTTGTGCTCCCCAAAATCCTACTCCTCCATTCTTCTCCAAGTCCAGCTGTCAATGGGCCAGACAGGGGTATTTCTCTTCTCAACCTCGATAATGTTAGTGATCCGGTCCACTGTATACTGTAAGCAGGAATTCTCAGAAGAACAGGAGTCACTGCATTAGTAGCAGGACCAGTGCTAAGAAGAGAGGATTCCCAGATTTGCCCATTAGCAGGCCGGCTCGGAAAGAAGTTGGGTGGCAGACAGATGACCAATGGGTTGTACAAAAAAGGAGGAAAATGAATGGCAATGAAGGAGAATCAATGGATGGAAATAAGAGGGAATTGGATAGCAGTAAAGGGGTCAATAGATAGATATTATTCCAACAATTATTGCCAATACAAAGGAAGATGGCTGTGGTTTTTGGAGGCCAATCATCTCACCCCAGAACATCACTGCAGGGGTTCCTCAGGGTAGTGTCCCAGGCCCAACCATCTTCAGCTGCTTCATCTATGATCTTCCCTCCATCATAAGGTCAGAAGTGGGGATGTTTGCTGATGATTGTACAGTGTTTCATTTCATTTGTAACTCCTCAGATACAGAATCAGTCTGCATCCACATGCAGCAAGACCTGGACAACACTCAGGCTTGGGATGATAAGTGGCAAGTAACATTCATGGCACTTAAATACCAGGCAATGACCATCTCCAAAGAGAGAATCACATTCAACAGCATTGCCATCACTGTATCTCCCACTATCACATCCTGAGGGTGACCTTTGACCAGAAACTTACTAGACCAGCCCATAAATACTGTGGCTACAAGAGCAGGTCAGAGGCTGGGAATTGTGTGGCGAGTAACTCACCTCATGACTCCTAAAGCCTTTCTACAAGATACAAGTCAGAAGCCTAATGGAATACTCTCCATTTTCCTAGATGAGTGCAGCTCCAACCACACTCAACAAGCTTGACACCATCCAGGACAAAGCATTCCACTTCTTTGGCATCCAATCCATCAACTTAAACAGTTACTTCCTCCACCACCAGTGCAGCATGGCAACAATGTGTACCATCTACAAGATGCACAGCAGCAACTTGCCAAGGTTTCTTTGACAGCACCTTCCAAACCAGTGACCTCTACTGCCCAAAAGAACTTGGGGAGCAGGCGCCTGGGAACACCACCACTTTCTCAAGGGCAATTAGAGATGGACAATAAATGCTAGCCTTGCTAGGTTTGCCCACATCCTACGAATCAATAAAATAGAAGCAAACAGATGGAATTACGGAGAACAATGAAGACAATGAAGGAGAGAATTGGATGGCAATGAAGGAATGGGGAAATGAAAGGGGAATGGGGAAATGAAAGGGGACTGGGAAGGGGCAGAAGTTAGAGCTGGTATTTGTTGTGCTTTCTACTTTACACAAGTACACCAATCACACAAAGAGTTGGTAACTCAATTAGGTGGGTTCTTTTATTTGAAGAGATGAAACTATATACAACAATATCTGGAAAGCTAGTTAACACACCTGGTCTCTAGGACAGCTCCCATCTCTGTCTCGTGATTACATGAGTACATACATCACATCCTGTCTGGTGATGCACTGCAGATTTTAGACACATCCCTTAAAGTTATACCACACCAGTACTTTGGGGTAAAGGGAGGAAAAATTGTACTAACATGAACCAAAGGGGAGCAGAGAGAGGGGGTGCCAGCCTGAACTGGAGGGAAGAAGGGTGTTAGCCTGAATGAGTAGCAGCTTGAACTGAGTTTGTGTGGGAAAAGGGTTTGAAGTGGAAGCTTTGAAGGAGGAGAGAATGCCTCCGTGAAACAATGCAGAGTTGAATGCGGTACAGGGTCTCTATGAAATGGATCTGGAAGGAGTAATGTTTCTTTGTAAACGGATACAGAGGTATTGAGTACAGCACATTGATTGCGGAGGTGAATTTTCGGAAGTGAACTATTTAATCTGTCGAAAATCTAAATCTCACTTTGATTTAATTATTTTTAAATTCAAATACATCAATTATTCAAAAAAAATTAAAGCTACTTAAAATTAACCAGAATGCATAATTTTAATATGAAAATGCAAAATGTTCCAGGGAACATGCCTCCATAAACGAACTATAAATTTGATTTCTCTCAACAGTTGGATCTCCTTTTTCATAATGTTCTCACCCTCATTCCTAACACAAATGACAGATGTTGGACATCTTAAGTTGAGGCTCAGGTAACTACATGTTTTCACACATCATAAGCTTATAATGTGGACTATTCTTGAGGGGGTAGCTTTTTTTTTTAAATTTATTTTTTTTTTATTTAGAGATACAGCACTGAAACAGGCCCTTTGGCCCACCGAGTCTGTGCCGACCAACAACCACCCATTTATACTAACCCTACAGTAATCCCATATTCCCTACCACCTACCTACACTAGGGGCAATTTACAATGGCCAATTTACCTATCACCTGCAAGTCTTTAGCTGTGGGAGGAAACTGGAGCACCCGGCGGAAACCCACACGGTCACAGGGAGAACTTGCAAACTCCACACAGGCAGTCCCCAGAATCGAACCCGGGTCCCTGGAGTTGTGAGGCTGCGGTGCTAACCACTGCGCCGCCCAAGAGACTGCAACCTGAACGCAGCGCCTTAGACCGCTCGACCAACCTGACTGCTTTTTATTTTTTGGGCTGTGACAGTATGTTTGAAGCAGTTGGTCAACTTTTGGTACTTTTTTAGGTTGGTATAAATGAATAAAATATAAGAGCTTGCTTTTTTCACCATATTAATCAAGTGAAGATAGCTAAAAGTAATTAGGTACTACTAAAAAGCAATATAATTTTGTAGATGATGATTGTTATTCCTATCCATACCTATATTTCCTAGTTTATGACTCTCAAAGGCCTGTGCCAAGGTTTCTCATGAACTAGGTCATCTCAATTATGCCAGGTTCTATCAAGAGGGGTTAGCGGATATAACCAGAGAAAGTTTGTAAGTTTGTTTTTAAGAATTAGAACATTTTTATCTACTGACTTATGACCAAAGTGCTCTCCAACTGATATCCTTCCACCTTGCCCAGCTTCATTCCCTAAAACTAAGATTTGAGCCACCCTTCTCTTGCTGGGCTTGTTACATACTGACTAAAAAAAGCTCTGTTGAATGCATTTCAAGAATTTTTATCCCTCTGTGCCTTTCACACTAATTCTATCCTAGTTAATATTAAAGTAGTTGAAATCCCCCACTATTACTGCCCTATTGTTTTTGCACTTTTTAGAGATTTGCCGACATGTTTGCTCTTCTATCTTCCGCTGACTGTTTGGGGGTCTATAATACACTCCCAGTAGTGTGATTGCCCTTTTTTGTTCTTCAGTTCAACCCATATGGCCTCATTTGATGATCCGCCTGCCCGCCTACTGTATCATCCCTGCTCATAGCTATAATTATTTCTTTAATCAATATTGTAATCCATCCCCTTTTTATCCACCTCCCTATCTCGACTGAAAACTCTAACCAAGAAGGTTGAACTGCTACTCCTGCCCTTCTTTCAGCTATGTCACCATAATAGCTATAATATTGTACTCTCACGTATCAATCTGTGCTCTCAGCTCGTCTGTATTATTCCCTAAACTTCTTGCATTGAAGTAGTTACCATTTAGCACGGTCAAACTCCCTTGTGTGTATTTTCCAGCCTTTGTTTCCTCTGCCTTTTAAACACGCTTACTAATTTTCTGCCTTCCATTTCCAACTTTTCCTATCTCCCTTCTGAATCTAGCCTGAGGTTCCCATCCCCCTGCCAAGCTAGTTTAAATCCTTCCCAACAGCACTCGCGAAATCCCCTGTGAGGATATTGGTCCTGGCCCTGTTGAGTTGCAACCCTTCTGGTTTTTAAAAAGTCCCGCCTCCCCCTGAAGTGGTCCCAACGTCTCAGGAATCTAAAGCCCTCCCCTCCTGCACCTTCAGGAGGTGCTCATCAGCTTTATCTTCCTATTTCTATACTCAATAGCACATGGCACTGGGAGTAATCCAGAGATTACCACCTTGGAGGTCCTGCTTTGGAATCTCTCTCCTAGCTCCGTAAACTCTGCCTTCAGCACCTCAGCCCTCTTTCTGCCTATGTAATTGCCGCCGATATGGACCATGATGTTTGGCTGTTCACCCTGCCCCCTCAGAATGTCCAGTAGCTGTTCAGTGACATCCTTGACCCTGACACCAGGGAGACACCTTTGACTGGGAGAAGCAAGGGAAAGGCAGTTAGCCACAAATCAGCTATTTCTACACTATCAGATTCACATTATCATTTTCATCTCAATTGACATTAGATGCCAGAGGGGAAAAAAAGGACTTTATTAAAACCAGTAACAGTATCAGAAAATCTTATTGAAACCGAAGTGCCAAATACTAAACAAAATACAATTAAAAATGCTTCTTCACAATGACAGAAAATTGATATTTTCTTTCATTAATGCTAAAATAATCACATAACTAGCTCTAATTAACTGAGCTGCTGATGGTTCTGTCCAAGTAAAGAAAGAACTTGCATTTATACAGCACTTTTCATGATATCAAGAATTCCAAAAGTGCTTTACAGCTATACTTTTTGAAGTATAGTCGTGCTATAATGTAGGAAATGTGGCAGCCAATTTGCACACAAGCTCCCATGAGTAGCATTGACATATAGGGATAGGGTGAGAAAGTGGGTTTGAAGTCAAAGATCAGCCATGATCTTATTGAATAGCAGAGCAGACTCAAGGGGGCTATATTGCCTACTCCTGCACCTAGTTCTTATGTTCTTAAATGACCAGATAATCTGTTTTTACTGATATTTGTTAAGGGATAAATATTGACTTGGACACTAAGGAGAACTTCCCTGCTCTTAATAATAGAATGGTTACAGCACAGAAGGAGGCCATCTGTCCCATCATGACCGTGCTGACTCTCTGCAAGAGGAAATTACCTAGTCCCACTCCCCTGCTTTGTCCCTGTAGCCCTGAAAATTTTTTCTCCGCAGATAATTATCCAGTTCATTTTTTGAAGGCCTCGATTGAATCTGCCTCCACCACAATTTCAGGCAGTGCATTCCAGATGCTAACCACTCGTTGCGTAAAAAGGTTTTCCTCATGTTGCTGCTGCTTCTTTTACCAATAACCTCAAATCGGTGTCCTCTGGTTCTGGATCCTTTGGCCAATGGGAACTGTTTCTCTCTATCTACTCTGTCCAGACCCCTCATGATTTTGAACACCTCTATCAAATCTCCTCTTCTCCAAGGAGAACAGACTCAGCTTCTCCTACCTATCCACGGAACTGAAGTTCCTCATCCCGGGAACCACTCTCGTGAATCTTTTCTGCACCCTCTCTAATGGCTTAACATCCTTCTGTAAGTGTGCTGCCCAGAACTGGACACAATACTAAGGTTGAGGCTGAACCAGTGTTTTATTCTTCAAAGTATTGCCATGGGATCTTTTACTTCCACCCATGAAAGCAGACAAGGCCTCAAACAAAAGACAGCACTTCCAACAGTGCAGCACTCCCTCAGTATTCCATTGAAGTGACGGCCCAGATATTTGTGCTCAAGTGTCTGGAGTGAGACCTAAACCCACAACTTTCTGACTTGGAGGAGAGGGTGTTAACAACTGAGCCACAGTGCTGTCTCATTGGTAGGATTGATTAGTGCAATGGATAATGTTATCATATTTCATCTGTACAGAGTGGACCGATCCTAAATCTAATGGAGCAGTTTAAACTCTTGAAAATCAGTTACTTTATGCTTAAATAAGAATAAGGCATTTAAATTTCCAACTGAGGAAATTGGCTAAGACTGGAGTTTATTTCAATAAACCTTCTGATAAATTAACATAAGCAGGTACTAGAACATTAATTTTCACTCATGATAGCACTTCAAAGTTAATCACACAGTAATCACAGTCTATGTTGGAAAATACTGCTTTCAAGTGGGAGTTTTTGCATCTTGGCAAAGAAGTCCTTCATCTTGGCACTTTAAGATAGCAAAATGTAGAAGGGCAGAGAAAACCGGCACAGACAGGGAAAGGATACAATAAATCAAAAGCTCAGATTTTGCTGAAAAAATAATGGCATTTGAAAGACGCCTGCCATTATTAATGCACAAAATGGCCAGCAACTTGAGGGAGGAAAAAATACCCCATGAACTGCCCATTAACCTCGCCACAGAAAGTTAAGTTTAGTAATTAATAGTGCAAGTACCTTTTTAGCAATGTGATGATTGCTAATGACTGCCAATCAACCTCTCTTGCCCAGAAAGTGAACAATTAAAGTATGGAGTCTCACTCCTCCAGGTTGTGGATTTTTGGTGGAGATTTTAAAAATGTCAATTTTTTTTCTTACTTTTCCTTTGTGTTTTTTTTTCTCTCCCTTAACCCAACCTTTAGTTCCTTCGATTTCTCTTTCTGTATCTGATTTGCCAGTCATCTCACCCATTCTAATTCACCCTCCCTCTCAGTCCTTCCTCTGTTTATTTCTCAATCCTTAAATCTCATTGGCTAAGGAGATGCATGGTTGGTCACATTGTTCACCAAGATCCCAGTTGCCTTGCTGTCCCCGCCGCATCATTATCAGCTTGCAGATTCAGCACCTTATAGAGAAAAACATTTTGAAAGCTAAACATGCCCAAATGCATCTAATTAACAGAGCATGGCATGAGATGACCTGCTCCAGCCAAATCTGGATCAATGGAAATAATAGGGGGAAACAGGCAGAAACAGAGGAAAAACATCCACGGGCAAAGGACAGGCAACTGCTAATCAATTCTGTTTACATAACAGCTACCAAATTAGTTGATGATGCTTTTTATAGGTTTCGACCGGCTAGCTACAGGGCATCAATTCCCAGTGGGGCTTCGCAATCAATGAATAGCATTTTGTTTTAAATTGGATGTGGTGACAGAAGTGATTTGTCTACTAATTACAGTAGTGTAGTCTCCTGCCGTTTTTTAAAATTCTAGAATAAGGAGCAGAGAGCGACATTTCAGGACAGAAACTGCTGGAGAAAAGACTACAGCCATGATAATGTTATTGACTGCATTTTTATTGACTCTCAAACTGGGAAGGACTGCGACAATCACCAGATCAGCATCCTTGTCATTAAAAACATTTTGAGGTTTCCCATTTTGCAGGTCCCTGTTTATATAATTCACTTCTGGGAGGTTAAACATAAATAAATCAAACATTAAACTGAAAACTTAAGTACTCTTCAAAGAAGCTGCAACTTTTGATATAGTGAAGCAACAGCACTCACTGCTGGCTTTGAAGAAAGTTGCCCACAAAGATCTAACAATCTCTGTGATGTGGACTTCCTCTTTCCTGACATCAGGAGGGAGGAACAAGTTGGAATTCTGATTCCAGGATGCTTAGAATTTGCAATGAGGTTTTTGTTCATTTAATTGTCCTACTTTTCTTCACTTTTGCGCTCAATTTTCATGTAATATTGCCAAGAACTACAAATCAAACAAGACAACTGAGCTACTGGCACAACACCACCTCCAGTGCAACAAAATGAACAGATCCATGTGTATTCAGTTAAATCATCGCTATACCTTCTCAATATTTTCCTTTTCTAATCTCTCTCCCACCCCACCTTGACTTTCACTTTTTATCTGGGAGGTCAGAAATCTTTGTACCACAGATTTCTCCACAGAATTTGTCAATATTGTTCTTTAAATACACTAGCAATATTACATTTTCAGCAGGTGGGAATCCTTTCAGTTGCCACAAAAGATGGAATGTCACAAATTCATATGGAGTTCAATGGAGTTTAATCTCCAAAACCCCAATAAAAGGTATTCAATGCTTACTGTGAAATCAATTCCAAGCTTGACTGACAATCAACCTTCCAGTTGAAAATTCAATGCTCTATCACAAGGATTATAAGGCTTCATCCAGTCATTTTAGTATGTCATAAACTAACAAAAAAAATTAATTCAAACAGTATTGTGACTGTACTCTGGACTGAAATTGCTAGTGTGTATTTTTTGTCATTCTAAACAACCAGCGATAAAACTGACCTTTAATTACACATCCCTAGCCTTTGGATTGACGTCTGGTTAATTAATGTATAAACTATAACCCCAATTACAGCATGGATATTTCCTCCCCTCACAAGTCAAACAAAAACTATAATTATATTTTTTTCAGCCAAGTTATAGCTATTTAAGCATTGCTTCTGTACTGTTGAATGTCAGTAATTCTAAATCCAACATTTCTGAGAAAAATACTAACTGATGGAATGAACCAATGAGCAATCAAGATATAAAACAATTCGGTAATTAGACTTCAGTTATTCAGTTATCAAGCAGAATTATTTACTTCAATGAGATAACCGTGTAATCTCAACCACAACACATTATTCCTTTCAAATCTCTCTGCAGCCTTTGATATGATTGACCCACCAATTCTCCTCTATCAACTTTTATCTGCAATGGTGCTGCCTTTTAGCGGTTCCAATGCTGCTAGTCCTAACGCAATCAATTGATGCATCCCTTTGGCATGCCACAGAGTTCCATTATCATGGCCCTTTTATTTCTCATATACGTGCCTCTTGCATGCTTCAGAATGGAGTCAGTTTCCTTATTTATGCGAACTGTCAGGTTTTTAGGTTTTCCATGCAACAAAATACACTCTTGTAAGCAAGCCCTCACTCCCTACGATACCTACACTTTTAGATGCAGCAGAGATGTTCTGCAAAGCAGCTCACTAATCTGCACTGGTCTTCCAAACAGTGTGGCCTGACACAAGTGTGACTCTGAGCTCGCTGTCAATGCTTGGGGGAAGGATATTGGATTGGCATTTAAGGTGGAGACACTTCATCAGAAGACAGCACTGGTGAAAATCACAGGCTGTACTGTTGACATTTTTTTCTCTTCTTGCTTCCAGTGGACAGCATGGGAGAGATGCTTTGCGAGGTTTCTCTCTAACTCCTGCCATTACTTCAGTGGAAGATCAGCGAACAGCTTAGGAAGATGGAACAAGTATCCATTTACACAAGGCTTTTCCCAATCTTTCTGCTGTACATCAGAAGCCCTGCAAAAAATCCAGGCAACTGCATTTCCCTTAATTTTCTATCTTAAGCAGATCTGCTACATTTGCAGTTTGTCTTTTGTTTGCCTATTCTCTTACCTTTTTGTTTATGCAGACTTTTTTCATGTCTATTCACCCTCCATTCTTATCTTTTATATCTCTGCATCAGCTTACTTATCTTTTATATCATCTAACAGTTTTTTTTCTTACGTTTTCAACTTATTCCACCCATTAACTCCTCTACGATTGGCATAATTGTTGATTTTCTCCCTCTTTTTCCAACCTTGCTAAAATACCCGTTTACCCTTCAGCTTTCTGTTCTGATGAATGGTTACACCAAAACATCAATGACAGCGTGAATTATTACATGTTCCTTCCCTTTATAAATACTATTTCCAGCATTTTCTATTTTTACTTCAGATTTGCATCTTTCAACTGTGTTGCCTGACCGCCAGTTTGATATCGATTTGGACAAGGATTTCCTCCAGTTAAACAATGGAAAAACTGAAGCTATCCTGTCTGACTCTCATCAGAAACTCTATGTCCTGTCCTCAATCCTTTGCCTCTCGCATGCTGTTCACTCAAACTAAACCTGACAATGCACAACTTGAGTCTCCTGCTTCACCCCGACTTGACTTCAAGATTTACATACACACCATCACCAAAACTTGGAATTTCCATCATCAAAATATCAGCCACATTTATCACTACTTCAAAACCACGACTGCTGAAATTCTCAGCCACACCTGTGTTACTGCCAAGCTGAACTTGTCCAACACCCTCCTGACTTCCAAATAATTCCCCACATAAACTGTAGGGCTTCACTGCTAACATCGTATCACATACCATCCATCACTGCAGCCCTCATCAATCCCAACAGCTTCCTGTCCTCCAGGACATTAACTTTAAAATCCATGCAAAACCATCTTTTGCTTCAGGCTTGTGCCTGCTTTTCTGAGTCTTTTCTGATACTGCTGGGTATCCTCTTTTCCTGGTGGTAGGACCTTCAGTCATTACGGCTGTGCCCTCTAAAATTATCTTCCTAAATCCCTCTTCCTTGCTGCATCTGTTCCCCAGGTGCAAAAGCCCACTCAAATCCTACCTTTTCAGTTGTAGTTAACTCCCCTAATGTCCCAAGTCGTCTCCAAATTCTCACCTAGTATCTGATCCGCCCTTCGTAAAATACGCTGGGGTGTTTTGCTACATTAAACGAGGTATTGCTATTGTTGTTTCTTCCATTCACCTCTATTGATATAATCCATCAGCATGAAAACTCAACCACTAACTAAGATCATCTCGCACATTATCAAAATGCAGAGTCATTAATTGATATGTCATCTTAAGGTAAGTTGCTCTTTTCATAATATTCTTGACGGAAAAACAATTTTTAAAAAAGGGCTGCATTATATATGTTCATTTTACTTTCAATTATCGTTTGGCATTTCTCTTTGTTTGTAATCGAGAGCAGAGACAGTTTCGCTGTGCAACAGAGTTAACTGAGAAAATCCCCACGGTACAGTGGAGAGCTGGAATTCATTTTGTGGCAGATGCAATCAGCTCGATGTGCAAAGTGGTCACAATAGAATGGATGAGATAAGATGACGTGCAATAAAACATGCATAATATAGCTGGCCTACTTTGAAATAGAAGGGTGGCATGCGCCACCAAGCAGAACTGCCTGTTAAGGACAAGCATCAGAGGCAGTTTGGAGGCAGCTACATCAAATGCTACATCTTATTTAAGCTGTTCGTCACACATTGGTGAAGTTTTAATACAACAAGCTGTTTCTCTTTTCACACATGCTGCCCGACCTGCTGAGTATTTCCAATATTTTCTGATTTTATTTCAGACTTCCAGCATCGGCAGTATTTTGTTTTTGTTGAGGTTATGAAAGTCCCTTGGCTAGAGTTTTGGTCAGTATTAATTTTAGAAAATTCCCTATGTCACTGCTGCCTCAAACACCATTCAAGAACCAGGAAAGTTATAAAATATTTCAGATTCTTATGACTTGCGTAATCAAATCTCAATCAAAACCGAAGGCCGGGGGTAGTGTACATAAATAAAGGCGGTTAAACTGAATAACTCAGCCATATGGTCTTGCTTTAAATCAAGTTGGCTGCACACAGTTACACCCTACTATATTAGATAAACCCATTATTAATTAATTACTAATTTTCTGAAACATGGAAGTTGGCCTTTCAGTAAGATCAAATTCTGGCATTCTGAACTAAACAAATATACTCTGCTCTTCATCCCCACCCATGAGCCTATCAGTGAAACAGAAGTATAGTCTGGACCATTCAAGTGTTGAAGTTTTGCAATAAAAAGGAGACCATTTTTATCTAGTAAATTGAGTAACTTAAGCCACTGCCAATGGAATAGTTAATAGCTTTTATGCTGTCATTTTCCCCTACTCCCTCTTTAGGTCTCCATCATTCCTGCACACCATTCCCAGACCAAGTTGGCACATAGGCAACTACTGACCCGAGCAATAATAACAACCAATCTGAGGACTCTCACTCCAAAAGTCTCCTCTTGACAATATGGCTGATAAAGAGGATTCAATGTATTAAGGGAAAAAAACACTCAAGTTCTGTTTTATTTTGCACGTTTAATTAGATTTTCTTATGATGAGACCAGCCCAAAACGTCCATGCGCTTTTCAGCATACGTCTGCTTTAAGTCACACAGGACCGTGAAATAAGCTGGGACCCAGATATGCCCAGTACTGGCCTGTGCTACCCCTTTGGGCCCTGGCTGGGAGCAACCAGACAGCTGATACACCAGGTGAGAGAAAACATATTGTACTTCCAGTTAATGGATATTACCTGGAGCCCCTCCAGCTTCCTGCCCACAACTCCCCAACCCAACCCCCACCAAGATCATCTTGCATTTTTTTTTTTAAAGTTCCCTTTTTTTTTAATAAGAGAAAGTCAATGGGGTCGTGGCTTCTCCTCCTCTGGGCCAATCAAAGTAGCAGCTAGTACCGTTATTTCCAATCCCCTTCTTCAATTGGGTGCCTAAAATTGGCCCATCGTGGGACCTTCCCTTCCCTTAACCCCAAATGCACCGGCAGAGTCAAAGGTACAGGTTCTCGATGGGCAGATTCTGGCATTTACACCAGCCCATGAGTATTTGAGCTCATTGAGCTGGATTTTATCGAGCCCTCAATGTTGGGATCTGTGGTGGGGGGCATGAAGATTGCCCCGGATGAGGCCTGCCATGGACTTCGACGCCGGCTGGGCCTGGCCCAATCTGGACGGCAGCAGTGAGGCCTCGTGGTGGCCCCTCCCCCACCCCCACCACCCCCGCTCACTGACAGGACCTCAATTTAAATATGTAAATAAATGTACTTACCTGCATTAATGAAGGTCCTGTTGCCTCCTGAGATGTCGCCATGATCTTCACCCTGGCGGCCAGCACTGACGCGCCTTCAGTTCCCCATCCAGAGAAACGAGGCACAACATCAGTGGGGAGGGGGGGGTGGGGGTAATTTTCTCAGTGCGGGAGTGGGGGGGGGGGGGTGAGCTCAAACTCTTTGGATTGGTTGGGGGGATGGTAGGAAGGGGTTGAGGGTTAGAGTTTATGAACTTTGGGGGTGGGGGGGAAGATCATGTAGTCAAGGTAAGTATTTTGGAAGGGTTAATGGGCAAGGAATTAAATGTAAGGCTATTGGGAGCGGCGGGAGAGGGTATGGAAAGTTTTATTTAATGATTTGTTACACTTTTAAATGGAATTTGCCCTTCAGATTTCAAACTGTCATTTAGGGCTCTAAGCCCTTTAAAAATGGGCTTTGGGCGCAGAGATGCCAAACGCCACTGCCAGCTCGCCAACCCCCTCCACGTCATCGGGCGGGCAGCTGACCGGCCATGTTAATGAGCCGCCACGTAAATATTGCGGCACTCGGCGGCGGCCACATAAAATCCAGCCCATTATCTCTAGATTTGGAGAAGTACATACAAAGAAATCATTAGCAGGTTCCCATTTTCTCTGGTTCCACGGCTTTTTCACCAAAAGACGCCAATTCACAGAACAAGGGCCAGTAAATATATTTGTTGTTCACCCATAGTGGTTACCCAACTCTGACTGTGGATCAATCTTAAATTTTTTAACCACTATAAATGCCACTCTTACTGTCCTCCCCTCTGAAATTTTATAATTAAAATTACATCCCTCGCGTTACCTTTCCATCCAATTGCCTTCCACACCTCCACTCACATGAAATGACTGTCCTCACTCCTCATATTGCTCTATACCAGGAAGCTTGTTGTTTCACAGCTAAATTTGCTTTTCTAATGAGAAATATTCAAGTCCCTTCAGGCTTTCTTTACATAATTCAGAAAATGTCATCCAGCTCCTATAATCTCACTTACTCGGTCTTGCCTACGATACCAAGTCGTTCAACAGACATCTCTCGGGGGTAGGCTGATGAAGGTTCTGATCTCCGAGTAAGGGTATGGCCCCTTTAAGAACCTCCGCTTTAAAAATAAGCGCACCTGGTGTGTGACCACCTGTAGTGGGAGGAGAGTTTCCCCAGAAAGATGAGCATAAAAGGGGAGGTTTAGGCAAAGTAGGAGCTCAATAAGGCTGTTTTGGAAAGCTGAAAGGTATACCATGTCATCTGGCTTTGCTGTATGTGCATTTATAAAAAGGTGTTTGATGTTTGGATTGCTCGAGAATTACTGTTTGTAAAGGGAGGGAGACTCAGACAGTAGGACCCTGCAGCAACAGACACCCCTCTCTTCATAAACACATACATAGAGTCATAATAGTACAGAAGGAGGGCTTTGGCCCATCAATTCCATGCTGGTTCTCTGTAGAGCAATCCAATCACTCCCACTCCCCATTCAATCACCATAGCATTGCAAGTTTATTTCCCTCAAGTGTCCATTCAACTTCCTTTTGAAGTCATTCATCGTCTCCGCTTCCACCATCCTCTCAGGCAGAGTTCCAGGTCATTACAATTTGCTGCATAAAAAAGTTCTTCCTCACATCCCCCCCCCGCCCCACCCCGCATCAAAACCTTAAATCTGTTCCCTATTCCTTGTAAAGGCCTGCTCTGGTCAGGGAAAAAAGAACCCAACCCAAGCCCGACCCAGCCAGAGTCCCTCCAATTTTGTCCCACGCCCTACTCTGACCCGACCATCCCTTGACTTACCTTCCGACTCGGAACCCCCAGCAAGCTGCAGCGTGTGCATGATGACGGTATAGAGACGTCACTTGCTCATTGCATAGACTCAGTTTCCCTGCTTGACATCCCGGACTCCCAGCTCAGGTAAGTTTTTTACTTTTAATACTTGCCCAGCAGAGCACTTACCGTGTGTGCCCAGCCCGACCCAGACCCGGCCCGACCCCGAAAGCCAGACCCAGAAGAGGGGCCAATCTGACCCGAACCCGACACATGTCTTCAGGTCCCGTCTGGTTCGGGTCAGGTAGCAGGCCTTTAATTCCTTGTCAGCTAATGAGAGCAACTTTTCTTTTGTTTACCTTATCTATACCTGTCATAATCTTGTACACCTCTATCAAATCTCCCCTCAATCTCCTTTGCTCCAAGGAGAACAACCCCAGCTTCTCCAACCTAACCTTGTAGCTAAAATCCCTCATCCCTGGAACCATTCTGGTAAATCTCCTCTGCATCCTTTCAAGGACTCTCACATCCTAAAGTGTGGTGACAAGAATTGGCCAGGCCAGCAGTTATTGCCTATCCCTAACTGCCCTTGAGAAGACGGTGATGAGCTCTCTTCTTGAACCGCTGCAGTCCATGTGGGTACACCCACAGTGCTATTAGGAAGGGAGTTCCAGGATTTTGACCCAGCAACAGTGAAGAAATTACGATACAGTTCCAAGTCAGGATGGTGTGTGGCTTGAAGGGGGACTTGCAGGTGATGGTGCTTCCATGCATCTGCTGCCCTTGGTGGTAGAAGTCGTGGGTTTGGAAGGTGCTGTCTAAGTAGCCTTGGTGCATTGCTGCAGTGCATCTTGTAGATGGTACACACTCCTGCCACTGTGGATTGGTGATGGAGGGAGTGAATTTTTGTCGATAGGGTGCCAATCAAGTGGGCTGCTTTGTCCTAGATGGTGTCGATCTTCTGGAGTGTTGTTGGAGCTGCACCCATCCAGGCAAGTGGAGAGTATTCCATCACACTCCTGACTTGTGCCTTGTAGATGGTGCACAGGCTTTGGGGAATCAGGAGGCGAGTTACTCACCGCAGGATTCCTAGCCTCTGCCCTGCTCTTGTAGCCATGTTATATGTATGGCTACTCCAATTCAGTTTCTGGTCAATGCTAATCCCCAGGGTGTTGATAGTGGAGGATTCAGCGATGGTAATGCCACTGAGTGTCAAGCAGCGATGGTTAGATTCTCGTTTGTTTGAAATAGTCATTGCCTGGCACTTGTGTGGCGCGAATGTTACTTGCCACTTATCAGCCCAAGCCTGGATATTGCCCAGGTCTTGTTGCATTTCTACACGGACTGCTTCAGTATCTGAGGTATCACGAATGGTGCTGAACATTGTGCAATCATCAGCGAACATCCCCACTTCTGATCTTATGATTGAAGGAAGGTCATTGATGAAGCAGCTGAAGATGGTTGGGCCTAGGACACTACCCTGAGGTACTCCTGCAGTGATGTCCTGGAGCTCAGATGATTGACCTACAACAACCACAACCATCTTCCTTTGCGCTAGGTATGACTCCAACCAGCGGTGAGTTTTCCCCCGATTCCCATTTACCTCAGTTTTGCTAGGGCTCCTTGATGCCATACTTGGTCAAATGCTGCCTTGATGCCAAGGGCAGTCACTCCCACTTCATCTCGAGTTCAGCTCTTTTGTTCATGTTTGAACCAAGGCTGTAATGCGTTCAGGAGCTGAGTGGCCCTGGCGGAACCCAAACTGAGCGTCAGTGAGCAGGTTATTGCTAAGCAAGTGCCGCTTGATAGCACTGTTGATGACATCTTCCATCACTTTACTGAAGATTGAGAGTAGCTGAATGGGGTAGTAACTGGCTGGGTTGGATTTGTCCTACTTTTTGTGTACAGGACATACCTGAGCAATTTTACACATTGCCAGGCAATGCCAGTGTTGTAGCTGTATTGGAACAGCTTGGCTAGGGGCGTGGCAGGTTCTGGAGCACAGGTCTTCAGTACTATTGCCAGAATATTGTCAGGGCCCATAGCCTTCAATCGTTTCTTGATATCATGTGGAGTGAATCAGATTGGCTGAGGACTTTATCTGTGATGCTGGGGACTTCATGAGGAGAATGAGATGGATCATCCACTCAGCATTTCTGGCTGAAGATTGTTCAAATGCTTCAGCCTTATCTTTTGCACTGATGTGCTGAGCTCCCCTTTCATTGAGGAAGGGGATATTTGTGCAGCCACCGCCTCCAGTTAGTAGTTTAATTGTCCACCACCATTCACAACTGGATGTGGCAAGACTGCAGAGCTTAGATCTGATCCGTTGGTTGTGGGATCACTTAGCTCTGTCTATCGCAAGCTGTTTACACTATTTGGCATGCAAGTAGTTCTGAGTTATAGCTTCACCAGGTTGACACCTCATTTTGAGGTATACCTGGTGCTGCTCCCGCATGCCCTTCTACACTCTTTGTTGAACCAGAGTTGATCCCCTGGCTTGATGGTAATGATAGAGCAGGGGATATGCCGGGCCATGAGGTTACAGATTGTGGTTGAATGCAATTCTGCTGCTGCTGATGACCCACAGCGCCTCATGGATACCCAGTTTTGCACTGCTAGATCTTTTCGAAATCTATCCCATTTTGCATGGTGATAGTGCCACACAACAAAATGGAGGGTATCCTCAATGTGAAGATGGGACTTGATCCCCACAAGGACTGCGCAGTGGTCACTCCTACCAATACTGTCATGGACAGATGCATTGGTGAGGACGAGGTGAAGCAGGTTTTTCCCTCTTGTTGGTTAGCCTGACCACCTGCTGTAGTCCCAATCTGGCAGCTATGACCTTTAGGACTCGGCCAGTTCAGTCAGTAATGGTGCTACCTAGCCATTCTTGGTGATGGACGTTGAAGTCCCCCACCCAGAGTACATTCTGTACCCTTGCCACCCTCAGTGCTTCCTCCAAGTTGTGTTCAACATGGAGGAGTACTGATTCATCAACTGAGGGAGGGCGCTAGGTGGTAATCAGCAGGATGATTCCTTGCCCATGTTTGACCTGATGCCATGAGACATCATGAGTTCTGGAGTCAATGTTGAGGACTCCCAGGGCAACTCCCTACTGTATACCACTGCTGCCACCTCTGCTGGATCTGTCCTACTGGTGGAACAGGACATACCCGGGGATGGCTTAATTTATTTATTTCGGAAGCTCAAGATTCCATATGCTTTCCTAACTATTCCCTCAATACGTCCTGCCATTTTTAAAGATCTATGCACTTGAACCCTCACATCCCTCTATTCCTTTACACACACTGTGCCATTAAGTCTATATTGTCTCTCCCTATCCCTTCTGCCAAAATGAATAACCTCAGTTTAGTTTTGTTATGACTGAGGTGGGAGGAGTGCACTGTCTTTCTCTAGTTCCACTTCTCCACAGGTCACAACATATATTTAAATGTTTCACTCAGTTACCGATATGGCCAATTATACACTTTATCTATTTTAGTTTCAGACTAAAATTCACCAACATGGTTTCTTCAATAAACAACAAAATTATTAATTTATTGTAAAACAAGACCCATTCAATAAAGATGCAAAGCTTTACCACACAGTTTGAAATATGCAAGTATAAATATATACCCTTCCAAAATAACCCCAACACACATGCAGGTCAGTTAAATAAAAAATAAGGAACTTTTCTCTGCAGAGATTAGCTTTACAAAAAAGACAAAAAACCTTTGGCCTAATACTGGTTAATTCTTGAAGAAAGAGGACAAGATATTGAGTGTTCTCAGCTGGTCATGTGGTCTGGTGTCCAGATACACGTAGACGGCTGTCACTGGGATCTTTTTTGGAGCATTTTCTTCAGGCAATGTCGAGGATTAGTCTGACAGGCTTTTCAAGAGAAATGCAGCATCAGGGGTTTCAGCTATCATGCTGGATTCTCAGGGGTTCTCAAAGAGGTGGAAAAGGGTGACTTCTCTCTCTTAGCAGGCTAACCCCCAGCTAAGCCAAAACAATATCCAAAAACAAAACCAATTCTTGACCACCATAAATCTTGACAGGTCACTTCTCTGTAAACAATTCCCATAGTCAGCAAGGCTGTTTACTTAGCTTAAAACATATGATTTTTAGTAAATATTTGGTTTTAAATTAAGTTACAAGTCCTTCCAGTGACCATTTTAAAAAAAAAACAAGTCCAGCATCTCCTCAGGTATTTCCAGACTTTTACGCACAGGCCCTCAAAAATATTAAAACATGTAGGCACTTGCATAAAACCTTTCAGTATTAAATTCCATTTGCCACTTGTCTGCCCATTCTGCTAGCTTATCTATGTCCTGTTGCAGTCGATTGGTATCATCTTCATTGTCTGCCACACCTCCAAGTTTGGTATGATCGGCAATTTTGAAATTTTAATCTGTATTCCAACATACATCAAAAAAGTAGTGGTTCTAGCACTGAACTTTGGGGAACAGCACTGTCTATGATCCTCCCGTCTGAAAAAACAACCATTTACCGTGACTAGCAGTTTTCTGTCCTTAAGCCATTTTTTTTTTTTATCCAAGCTGACACTGTCCCTTCTATTCCGTCAATTTTGTTAACAAGCCTTTTACGTAGAACTTCATCAATACTTTCTTAAAATCCATATAGACAACATCTATTGTATTCCCTTCATCAACTTTCTCTGTTACTTCATTGAAAAATTCAATTAGATGGGTTAAACACAATCTACTGTTTACAAATCCATGCTGGTTCTCCTTAATTAACTCAAACCTTTTCAAGTGCCTATTGATTTTTTCCCCTGATTATTGTTTCTAAAACCTTACCCACCACTGATGTTAAACTGACCAGCCTGTAATTAATAGGAATGTCCATACACACTTTCCTGAATAAAAGTGTCACATTTGCCACTCTCCAATCCTCTGGCACCTCCCTCATATCTAGGGAAAATTATGGCAAGCCCTTCTGTTATCTCCAATCCCACTTCCTGTAGCAACATGCATTGCAAGCCATCTGAACCAGGCAACTTATCTACTCTAAGCAGAGACAGCCTGCCTCTCAATTTTCACCCCATCTATTACCTTAAGCATTTCCACTTCTATTGATATTTTGTCAGCATCCTCTTCCTTAGTAAATACTGAAACAAAGTACTCATGAAGTGTTCTAGCCTTGCCCTGCACCTCTAAGTATATATCCCACTTACTATTTATATGCCAATAGAAGATTTTTGGGTTCCCTTTTACGTTAACTGCCATTCTATTCTCATTCTCTCTTTGCCAGTCTTATTTTCCTCTTCACTTTCCCTCTCAACTTCTGGTTCTCGCTTGAAGAATTCACCTAACATGCACCATACACCCTTTTTTGTTTCAAAATGTTCTCTATCTCTCTCATCACCCAAGGAGCCCTGGCTTTGGTTCCCCTGCCTTTCCCTCTTTTTGGAATGTACTTAGCCTGTACTTGAAATACCTCCTACTTAAAAATCACCCATTGTTCAGTTACAGTTTTTCCTTTCAGTTTTTGGTTCATTTTACACTGGCTAGATCCCTTCTCATCCAATTTAGAAGTTCTACTAGATTGTTGGTTTTCACTCTCCATTACTAATCTAAACCTTATGATACGATGATCACTCTTTCTCCAACAGACACTCGGTCCACCTAGCCCACTTCATTCCCCAGCAATTCCTCCTTTCTAGCTGGACCAAGAACATAGCTCTAGGCCTGCTCTATAACATATATTAAGTATATATGATTTAGATCCTGAGGTAGGTAGTCCAAACTTTGTAGTCAGAGGGATGAGGTTTCTGAGGATTATCGATAACCCAATACACCAACATAAGTAAACCAATGGCAAAATACCCTCAATCAGTATTCTTATTTCAGTGAGCAGTGGCCAACAACCAAGACTATTAAATAGGTAACTAACATGAACGAGCCGATTGACAACATTTCAACCTGATCATATTAATAAACTATTTCATCCGTTTGTAATGGGATCCTAAAGTCACAACTTAGGACGGTGAAAAATGTTATAATTCCTTCACTATCCCATTCCCTCCTCCCCCCCCCCACCCCACCCCCCACCAAGAAGGGAGTGTTGCAAGGTGAACAGAATGACAAAAAAATACTCAATATTAGTGGTCTAAAACTTTATATATCTATCTCTTCCTAACATTGCATACTGTCTTTTTCATAAATGAAAGAAACAGAAAGCACTACCAAGTAAATATTGGAGAAAAAGGTTAAATTCAGTTTTTGTTGTGCGGGGGTGTATGCACAGATGTGCTTAGATGTAAATGAAACTGTCTAAATGGTAAGATGTATGACACATCACCACAAAATAATGTTTTGAGAGCCAGCTGTGTCATAGCTCTTTACATGAAATGGAACAAGTCACTTTTTACTAATTCATACTTCAGTATTTCAAGGAGGGCTCAGCACTGAAATAATGACACAAAGAGCAATAGACCAAAATCCAAATAGTCAAAGAGAGAATACAGGGATAGGAATTGGATAACAATTGTACAAGGACCTCAGCTCAGAATATTCGATAAATACAGGAAAAGGGTACATCACTTACCTGAATTAGGAGAAAGTGTAGTGGATTATAATCTGAGCCCCTTTTTGGGACCATCCTGGATCAAGCATACTCCCCAGATGATCACTCTCACTTAACGTTGAGAAAGACAAATCTCACAGACACTTGAACTTGAACTGATCTAACTCTCCCCAAAGGAAAGGAACCAGTTGAGAATATTACCATTCTCCAGACTGTCTTTTTAACAAGTTTTAGCCTGATTATAAGAACCCAGATATTATAAGGGTCTGGGCATTTCTCCTCAATAATGTACCTCCCCACTGAGGAGCGTACAGAGATGGGTTCTGGAGTTTGGGATACAGAAGACTATATCAGACAATATAATTTCTAAATTATATAAAAGTTTAGAAAGAACTGAACATTCAATTCACATTTTGAGAAAGTTAATTGCACCATTAATAGTTCTAGAAAAAGAAAGTATAATCTTGTTCCTCCAATTAAGTCAAAATATTATCAGAGTAAAATATTTAAGATATCCATCAAGAGGTAAAGTAATATTTACCATAAATCCCCGAGTAGAAAGCTACAGAGATTAGTGAGATACCTCTATCTGAATTAAGGGGAGAACAATCATCGCTGCACATTAGCTGTACCTTTACCATGAGATATGCTGGAGTGAGTCCAATGATTCTAAAGATCCACTGTGTGTTAACAATATTTATACTGCTTCTAAGCTGCACTACTTTTCTTTACATATGGGGGTGTTACCTCTTTGCAAGTACGTTCATCCTCCTCTATTTACCAAATAAGACTGTGGCCGGAATTTTATGATGGGCGGACGGGAGTCGGCCTCCGACGTAAAAGTCAGTGGCGAATCTACTTCTGCCTCGCCTGGGGATCCGTTCTGTATTTTACAGGTCCCCAGGCTTTAATTGTTCCGAGGCGGGACTTCCACCCGCTTGAGGCTGATTTTCGCCCCCCCCCAACCCCACCCTACCCTACGTAAAGGGGGTGGGTGGGGGGGGGGGGGGGCGGGGGGGCGGGGGCAGAGGCAAGAGCGAGTCGGGAAAGCCTTCCGGAGCCTCCTGCTCCTTTTTACGCCTGTTGTATAAAATTCCAGCCTGTATATCTGTTAATTTCTAGTTAAAATCCACGTTGTTTAATTTCTAAGAAAAGGCTGAGCCAGTCGGAAGCGGTGAGCAGAGATGCTAGTTAACATATCCTTAGAGCCAGCAGGATGCTGGAAGCTGCAAATGGTGGTAAACTTCCTGGCCACCCAATTGTGTTTTAAGATTATAACTCCGTTTCCCCAATTCAGTTAACAGGCAATTTAGATCCATCCATAGAAAATCATGTTGTCCACTGTTATAGTATGGTAACTTGCAATGATTATTTATGAAACCTGTATTATCAGTGCTTTACGGAGGTGATGATGTTCATAAATTTTTAGGAGTGATTTCCTGTTTATCAGAACCTGCCATTGTGTTCTAGGAAGAGGCAATTATGCTGCATTCTTGACCACAGGCATGCTTATGAAATTCTTTTAAACTTTCAGGCAGATGAACCCTGCTTTTATTTTTTTTATCCCCAATTCATAGGAAAATAACTTTTTTAACCTTATAACCCTTTATTATGGTCAGATTCCTTCACATAAGTGCCAGATAAAAGCTCGATCCATTCTAGAAGTTGTATTCTATGTTTCTCATCTTCACCCATCACTGCACCCTGCCACATGAGATGACTCTTGGCATTGGAGGATAAGCTGAGAGGATAGGTAAAGTGTTTTTCCTCGCAATAACACAATTGAAGCCTGCTTTACAAGCATAGGAAGATACAGGGCTATGTAAACAGAGGAGTGTAGTGGGATTAGCTTTGAATTTCGCCAACAAAAAGCTGACAAATAGCACCATGAGCCAAATAGCCTCCTTCTGTGTTGTAAACTTTAATGGTCCTTATGGATCCCCTGTGGACTATCAATTTTTAAAAAATTTGCTTTTTGAGCTTTATTTGGGGATCTAGTAATTGCAAAACAAAATTTTCTTTGGGCGAGTTTTGCATTTTTGTAGAACGTTTGACAATCCCTGTAAATATAAATAGTATGTTTTTCTAATTAAATTGCTCAAATCATCCTGACGGTTGATATGTACCCAACAGGGATCAACAGCTTTCAATGATATTCTGAGGTTGGCAACATTGCACATTATTCCATGATATGGCTACTGGTTTTAAGCCAAGGACCTTGCATCACCTAAATGACAAACATTTTAATAATGGCACTTATGGCCCACATTATGATTCCTGTATTATCTATTACCACTTCTTCATTATAGTGAATGCAAGAGTCTTACGCCTTTGCTCAAGGAGGCAACAATTGATGTATTATACTCGGTACAGCACTGTTAAAGAATATTATCCTGGCGTTCAAGGCCAGTTATATTATAGGTACTAATATAAAAACAGAAATTGTTGGAAATACTCAGCAGGTCTGGCAGCATCTGTGGAGAGAGAAAGAGAGCTAACGTTTCAGGTCCATCCATCAGAACTGTATATAGAACATTATAGGTACTGTGCTTCTCAGATCAGTATGGTGTAGATCATCATGCTGTTATATCCATGGCTTCCACCATGCTCTTTGCACAGGACAATGAAGCTCTAGGAGACCTGGTATGACAGTCAACTCACTGCTAACTTTAAAAGAATACAAAACTTAGTTTTAAAAGCAATGGACATGCTGATTAATTTTTAAAATGGATTTTCTCACAACATGTTATGGCGTTAGCATTTTATGAAAAACAGCTTATGCCCACCCTGTATTTTTTTTAATGTAACCTTATTAGCTGTGCACAACCTTGTCCATCCATTGACAGCCTCCTGCTAACACAGGACATTAATCCCAGGAAAGCATCACCCCAGCATGTAATTCAATATCTAAGACTTTGGCCAGGTAGCTGTATAATAGATCGTTAAGATGCCCAGTTACAGGCTGAAAGCCATCACAATGGACATTAGAAATTCTGCTTCCTTCTCTAGGCAACTTTCATTAGTTCTTACAGCGATGGCTAGATAGCAAACAGTCTGGCAACAGAGTGTTCAATTTCAGAAGGAATGGTACATTGAACAGCAAAAGACAAAGACAGCACTCTTCCCATCACATAGAATACACTTCCTTCCAGTCACTCATGAAGCAACATTGACAATAACAGTGAGAGCTGACTTTGGCAACAGCTGAAGATCGCAAATGATAGGAGAAAACAATCATGTGCCGCTGCTGCTAACCCCAGTGAAAAGACAAAAATAACAGCTTCACGACCGAGTGTTGCAGACTGGCACATTCCAAGGTCCAGGACTATGTGCTGAGTGATGCACTAAAGCTTGGGGCAGCCACCGCAAAGGCTCAATGCGGACAGACCACTGTGTAAGGTCCTCCCACCAAAGTGAACTGAGGGGCTGGACCCATGGGAAACCCCTCAGGCTGCATACACCAAATATGGGTTTGCTGAAAAATGCACATGGCATGTAAAATGGAATGGAAGGGTTGTGAGGCAACTTACTCCTGTATTGAAGAAAACTGATTCCCTTTGCACTTCTTAGAATGTCAACTTGGTGCTGTTTTGAACGGTGTTGTAATGTTTTTTTTTACAGATTTTTATGAATAAAGTATATCTTTGGGAAAAAAATAACAGCTTCAATGTTACAGGCCAGTGCACACGTTAATAGGAATTTATAGTGTTAAGGGCTGTAAAGAGATTTCTCATTTCACAACATTTATTTAGATTCAGTTTCATTGACTGAAGAAGGGCTATTTTTAAAATATCGTGGCACATCTTCATGGTATTGTTCAGAGGTTTGAAGATTCTTCATCTATGGAAAGTAGATTACTCTGATTACGATTGCAATCAGTTTTCAGCAGATCAGTTAAGTCTCTTATAGAGTTTCACAGTATAAAGGCCATTTTGCCTATCAGACCTATACCTGATTCTTAAAGAACTGTCCATTCTCTCCACATTTCCCCACGCACTTTCATAACCATAATCTATTTCAAAGTATTTATCTGTTTCCCTTAATAAATCAATGTCGATACTGCTTCCATCATAGGATATGGAATTTCTGACCAGAAACAAACAACAATTTATGTAAAAGCTGATCCCCAACCTTTCCCTTCATTCTTTTGGTGATTTAAATTTGTCATCTAGTTACCTCTCATCAATAAGTGGAAATAGTTAATCTCTATTTATCTTATTAAAGCCCCTTGTAATTTTGAACACCTCCATCAGATCTCCTCTTAATCTCCTTTGCTCTAGGTGAAAAGTGTCCCCTTTTGTCTGTCCCGATAACTAAAGCCTCTCATCCATTGCCATTCTTAATAAATCTTTTCTGTACACTCTTATTCCCAAAATAAGCTGCCCAAATCTGGAAATCTAACTGCAGTGTAACCAATAATTTCTATAGGTTTAGAATTACTTCTTTGTTTTTGTACTCAACTCCCCTATTTATAAAATATAGGATCTCGGATGCTTTTTTAAAAAAAAGGAAAATAGCTATCCTCTCACTTTTAAAGATTTATATATCTAAACAGCCAGGTCTATCTACTCTCTTATTTTGCCTCCAAAAATGCATCCTTCTATTTCCTTGTATTATGGGAAAGTTATTAAATACCCTAGATCACCAGGGAAGCCTTCCACAGTCAGAAGTATAGGTCTCAAATAATGTTCCCCAAATTTCTACTAACATGTATTTACTGAATTTATTAATCTTTCTATGTTTTCCTGAATTGCCCCCTTGCAGTTAACCATGCTCCTTATTTTTGTGCTATCTGCAAATTTTGATATTTCACCCACAATTCAAGTGTCAGCCTTGGCTCTGTGGTGGCTCTTTGCCCCGAGTCAGAAGTTTATTGGTTCATGCCCCACTCCAGAGACTTGAGCATGTAATCCACACTGACACTTCAGTGCAGTACTGAGGGGTTGCAGCACTGTAGGAGATGCCTTCTTTCACATGGGATGTTAAACTAAGGCCCTGTCTGCCCTCTCAGGTGAATGTAAAAGATCCAATGGCAGTATTCCAGAAAGAGCTGGGGAGTTTTTGAGCAGATTGTCTGGTCATTATCTCATTGCTGCTTGTGGGGTCTTGCTGTGTGTTTGGCTGCCACATTCCCTGTAGCAGTTACTACACTTCAAAAGGTATTTCATTGGCTATTAAGCACTTTGGGCATCCTGAGGTTGTGAAATGTGACTTCATTTCAACGACAAGCTTCCGAGCTGACACTTTTTCAAAAGCCTTTTGAAAATATCCACTGCATTTCCTTTGTTAATTCCTCAAAAAAAATACACTTGTCAGAAGCAACTTCTCTTTCACAAATCTGTGTTAGCTGTCCTTAATGTCTTTCTAAGTGAGTGTTTTATGGCCTTGGGATGTTTACCCACGACCAACGTTAGGCAGACTAAGGCCGGGATTTAACCCCGAGACAGTAGCCCCGCTCACTGGCTGCAAAGCCAGGGGTGAGCCCGCCTCTGCCGGCCCTGGAAGATATGCTATTTTTATGATGCAATGAATTGCCTGAGGTCATGGCTTCTGCCCCTCTGAGGCAGGATGTCCCACCTTCAAGAGCTACTGGCCAGAGGGCCAACAGCTCTTCAGGCCCAGCAGCATCACCGGGAGTGGTGGCCACTGTTGTGACAGCAGCAGGCCCTGAACCTAGCCAGCCTTGGAGGCCAGAAAATAAGATGTGGAGTTGAGACTCATCGGGGGGAGGGGGGAGGGGGGGGGGCAATCACAAGGGCAGGGAGGGGCCTTCCAGTGGGGTCAGCCTATGCTGTTGGGGGGCTGCCCTAACAAGAGGGACCCCACCCAGCCCACAAGAAGGCCGCAGGATTAACTGGGCGGCCTGCCCAGATGGTGAAGAGCCTATCTGCCGCTGGTAAAATACCAGTGGCTGCAGGAAAAGGCCCTTAAGTATTGGCCTCTTAAGGGCCTCAATTGGCCCAAGGGCAAGCAGGCTGTCTGTCACCTCCCCTGCCACTGGTAAAATACTGGTGGAGGTGGGTAGGTGATGGACACGGCACCCCACACCATCCCACTCGATTTTATGCCCTCCCCGCCCGCTCCTGGAGGGGTGGGGGGGGGGGGGTGGGGGGGGAGGCGCAAAATCCCAGCCTATAGTTAACTTGTTTATCCATTTTTAAATAAAGGTGTTACCACATAACCAGGAGATAAAAAAGACAATTGGAATAGTTTGAAGATGAGAACTAAAGTCAGGAATCTATGGCATAAAGCAATAATGCTGTTTTGGGAAATAATTTCAGCTAGTCAGGTGGAATTGAGCTGGTTGCTTGGTTCTAATAAACAGGCATTGAGTGGCTGTGCAATCATCTGAGTGACTATGATATAACACAGCTAGAATACAGGAACGATCATTATTCAGCCCCACCTGGGCCTGGCTTTAACATATGAATTTCCCAATTTTACCCACAACTGCCATTTAATTTGCAGCTGATCTTTCTTACGAAAATCATCATCCTTAAATAGAAATGGCCAATGACTTTAAACAATGTTGTAATAACATAAGGACTCATAGCTTTAACAAAATAATCATACAGCTGGTTGTGATTCATATTTCACACTAAACCTAGCAATCCCCAAATCAGCAACACAATATTAACTTAGTCAAATGTAGATTCTCACTGCACATTTTGTGCAGTAATCTGCCAAGGATTGGAACTTATTTTCGTCAATGCAGAGTTTTGTGTAACAGTAAATCCTGTCACTGGAGTTGCAGGGCCAAAAGAAATTAAATTAACCAAGGACAGATGTGACCACGTAGGGGTCCAATCCAAAAGCCATTACTGCTTCGCACCCATGCTTGAATATTGTCTTGCTTTTTTTCCTCTATGTTCTAAAATGACTTAATTACCTTACCTTTACTATGATCAACATTTTCAACAAACATATTTAATGTAGGTCGGCTGCGACTTTCTAAACAGTCCTAGTTACTGTTGTTCTTTCCCGATAAGGGGAATGCAAATGTCTCACAAAGCCATACAACTACTGCATCTGTGGCATTTATTATTCACTTGAAAGTTTGTTCAGGCAGTAGTTGAGCCAAATGGCTCAGGAAGGTCCCAGCTTTGATCCAATGATCCATGTTGTGTTAACTGTTGTCAGCCCAGGAAGTAGTCATTATCCTACAATTGGCCTCAATGCCCCTGGGCTAAGGGGAAAATTCACTGTGCCCTGCTCCTGATCACTGTCTAGTACCCTCTGCTGGAGTATACAGGTGTGGACTTGGGGCAAGAACAAGAGCAATAACTTCAAAAATTTGGAAGGCTCCACAAGGATGTCAAAATATTGCAATGTTTGGAAAATAGAGATATGGATTTCTGCCTGTTAAGCATCTTAAGTTGTCTGCAGCACTTCTAGTGTATTTCATTTGTTTCTGTTCTAGCTATTTACTTTCACTTTAGATTTAAAAATAAATTTGCAACCTGAAAACCAAGTCCATGCTGGATCAGGTGGAGAAGGAAAGGTAACTTCCACTGAATTGCCATATCATGTCTGGCCTTAATAGTTACAACCCATAAATATTATGTTCTAATGACCCCAATTAGCCCCATCACGAACAGATGTTAATATTGTATTTTCAGTAGTAAACAATTCTCGTGTTTTGGAAGCAGCTGTAAAACAATGGAACAACTCAATAGCAAATGACATGTGTATCCTTATTTCAGAATAGCCATTAACTCCTAAGTAAATTAATTTAATCTTAAGCATTAACCTGTGCCTCTTTGGATAACTATATCAGATTAGCCTTTTTTTTTTAATGTTTAACACGGAGTCAGACCACATCACAAATCACAAATCACCTATTCAAATTCCTATGTAATTATACCTCTGAGGCATAAAAAAAAACTATAGGATGATGATATGACTTATCCTGGCAGGTAAAACAGAATTAATGCGTCAAGCTAACAAGTTTTAAAGGATTAAATCCTCTGTTAATTGACCATATGGTATGAACAGAGACATGTAATAACTCCGATATCTTCAATAAAAATATTCAAATCAAAAGGTATCAAACACACCATGAGCATGTTGCTGTTAACCCGATATGATTGTTTTAAATCGTCCAATTAACCTTTCGTGCATATTAATGATACTATGGTAATTGTCTCTTACACAGTTAAAGGGGTACTGTAGCCATAAAAGCTGTCAAATCCATCATGCTGAAGCAGGTCATATGTACAAGAGTCACTGTGTCTACTGCGGCGATAATTTCTGTAATGTTGTATTCCTTTCCTGCGTGTTCTTCTTTCTCCTATGACTGAAGTTTAAAACTTACATTGCATGACAATTGGTGACCCAACTTAGAACAAGGCTATGCCCACATTTGTTTTCAAACTGAAGAGTTACTTCGAAGACTATTTATCCATTGTAGTACTCCTTTGAAAAGACGAGATATTACTAGGAAGCAAACCCTGTTGAGGCAGGTTGCTTGATTTTTCTGAAGTTAGTCAACTAAGGTAAGATGTCATTGGGTGTGTCTGAGGGTAAGGTTTAATTGACAGCTCCTTGCTCAAACAGATATATATTTGGCAGTTTTGCACTAGTTCTTCTGGGTTCATTGAGATAACACCATAAAAGCAGAAACTTGTATTTATACAGCACCTTCAATGAGGAAAAATGTCCCAAGGCACATCACAAGACAAACAGACAAAAACGCACCCAAGCTAAAGAAAGAGATATTCGGAGAGCTGACCAAAAGCTTGGCAAAAGAGTTGTGTTTTATTGAGTGGAAGGGTGGAAGAACAGAGGGATTTAGGGAAGAAATTCCAGAGTGTGTGACAGAGATAGAGAAATGCATAAGAAGCCAGAGTTGGTGAAATGGAGTGTTCTGGGAGTGAGTGGGTGGGTGGGAAGTCACCGAGATGGAGAGGGGCAAGACCATGAGGGGATTTAAACAAGCGCAAAAGAATTTTAAATTTGGAGCATTGGAGGAATAGGAGGTATATAGGTCAGCAAGGACAGCAATGATGGGTAAGTGGACATTGGTGAAGAATACAATACAGGCAGCAGAGGCATGAGCTGAAATATATCAAGCGAAGGATAGGACACTGGCCATGAGATCATTCTGGAAGTGAGAATTTTAGCAGTGGAGTGGCTGAGGCAAGGGTAGGAATGGGTAATGTACTGGAAGTGGACTCAATGAAGTTTTTGTGAAGAAGTGGATATGAGGTCTGAAGCCCTGCTCAGAGTTGAATGGGGTGCTGAGGGCATGGGTGGGGAGTGGGGGTCAAGGGGCAATGTTGCAAAGAATCTGGTTTGACCTGAGGCAATGGCTGGGGAAGGAGAATTGAATCAGGAGCAAGGTAGAGACAAAGGGGTGGCACCCTGGGCCATTGTCTGTCCAAAATTGGGCCTCAACCGTCATCTAAATAACGTGGGTGAAGTCTTGCACCTGTCACACTCTCCCTTCTTCAGCAACTAATTTCAGGCCACCTGCCAAGAGGGTAGGACAATGGAGGGGTGGGTGTGGGGGTTGGGGTGCAATTATGGCCAGCAGCAGCCGTTAGTAAAGCATTGGAGCCTTGATGATCATTCCTGTATCTCTTGGCTCCACAGGAAGGTTTTGTCAGTTTACTTACTTACCTTTAGTTGGCATCTTGCCCATTCATCACAACGCAATTTTCTTGGGGGGGTGGGGGGAGCGGTGGAAACCTCAAACAAGGGCTAGGCCCTTCACTTACATATATAAGGCACCAAGAGCCTGTTATAGTCAGTCATCAAGGGAATTTTTCAGGCATCCTTAGCTCGCAAGAGATTGGTTCCCAATATTGAGGTTAGTTGTACATGTTTTACACCTGTGAAATGGGCAAAACAAGGTCCAATTTCTAATCCAAATACCTAAAGACTCCATTGTAATTAGACAAAATGTTTTAAAATATGTACACTGTTTAGGTTTAGTATTACTAAGAGTTTCAAAGTGTTGCATCCTTTGCTATTTGTGTAGGTCAGAGCAATTGTAAGTTAACAATTATATCAAGTGAAATCTACTGCATTTATTTTTGCTTCTGTACCTTGCCTCTGGAGCACAGAATTCCCACTCTCATGTCATCAGCTAAGTTCATCAGGGTACAAATGGCCAGAGAAATGAACTCCAAAATCTAAATTGTCAAATTGTTTTTACTTTTTCAAAACCAAATTCAATTATCCTTCTCTTGTTTCACACATTCTAACAGTAACTATTTCTTAACACTGTATCTAACTTTCATGCCAGCTAACTTACTTGGTCTAGCTCCCAATCTATTACTTCTATGAAGCGCTTCCGAGTCATACAATATTGGGAGGTGAGTAGTTGGGAAGATTCCTTTGGAACCTCACTTACAATTTGACCCCCCTACCCCCACCCTCTTGTGCAAACATATCAATGCCTATCCCTTTGGCCCACCAGTCGGGGCCATGCCTCCAGCTGCTTAGGCCTTATTCTCTGGAATTTCCTAACCAAGGCGCTCCGTCTCTCCACCTCCCTCTCCTGTACTGTGCAATAGTTCTTGGGATTCTGGAGAATTCACTGTTTGCTTCAGAATTTTCCTTCTATAATGTTTCTGCTACCCCCTTATGTGACTTGCTGTTCTCAGACCCCCAAACTCTGACCTTTACTTCTGCGAGTGACCCATTAACAAAAGCCTTCGCTTGCTTTGATTTCTCCTCACCAGCCAATGCAGGTCCTTTCCCTCAATTATTGTTGCTTTTTGCATAAATGAGCATGTAAACCCCCTTTAAATCAGCTGCAGCATTTGGAAAACAGCAGCAAAATTCAATTTGCCTTCCTCCCAGTGATGGTAAACCTCTGAGCAGCAGTGTTACCTCTGTCATCCAGTCCCACCCAATTAATGAGGCCCTTCTTAAGGGGCTAGCAGAGACTTTACATCAGCGGAAGTCCCAGCCAGTCAAAAACCCATCAACAAGGGAAGAATCCAGCCCAGTCTACTCTTGAAACGGGCAGTTTAAATGATAGTGTTCCCCACCGATCAGCCAGTTTCTCAAGCTGATAGCTCATTGAGTCAGAACAAATGGATGCTTGGCTTATCAGACCTATGCAAGTGTCCCTCTGGAAGCTGTGTTTGGCCCTACTAAGTACTTTATCTTCTTCACTTTTGGTGACATCCACGATATTGTTTACGTTGCTCCTTTGATTAGTGCCACTACCCTCTGCACCATTGTTTATTGTTTAAATGAAACAGTAACTATGACTGAGTCACTGTAGCAATTATAGGGTTAACCACATCCTGGGTTTATATGAGAGAATAAAATCTCTGCAGTCACGACTCCCTGAAATATAAGCACAGCAAGAGCTTGGAAATTACTGTGATAATAAGATAAGATCTGGATGGTTAATGTGTATAATCAGCATCTTTGATAATGGACTGGTGAAGCAGATATTACCCTAGAAATCTATCAAATAAATAAATGGGAAAACGTAAAAGTGTGGTCGCACTTGAAGTCCACAGCACTACATCCTGAATTTATGCATAAACTTCTCCAATGTATAACATTATTGATTAATTATAGAACATATATAACAATTACACTTAACATTGCTTCATTTATGGTAATGGATTAACTCAGATTATCTCATTGGAAAATAGTGCCTCTATTATTAATAGCCATCTCTGTAATTCATCCATTTCCTTTTGCACCTAACCCATTTTCAATAACAGCTGCAGTTTATTTTATTCACTGAAGGTAGAAAGTGGTAACTTTTGCATTTAAAAAAAAACTGAAAATAGGTTCATCTACTACTTTGTGTTATTTCAAAAGGCATTTTTCAAATAGTTTCCAGATTTTCTTTTATAAGTCAAAACATAAAGTTGAAACCATACAAATCAGAACAATGAAAGGAAAATAATTATACTTCAACAATTCCTAGCAGTGACACCAGCCATACAAAGGAGTATCAAAACATTCAGTTTGGGCATACCATTATAACATGTAAAAAAATTTAAAAATCCAAAAAAATCAGCAGAAATCATAGATCTCACACTGTCAAGAGCATAAGAAGAAAGGAACTAAAATGGGCCAGATTGAATGGAATATATCTGGCTGCACTGAAGACATGCAAAACAACAAGAAGAGAATCAAGCCTCATACGTCTTTAGTGAGTTCCGAACAATCAGCACACGTCCAACAAGGTCATTATCAAAAAGAGATACAGGGGAAATAAGGAGAATTTTTTTTTTACCCACAGAGTTATGATCTGAAGTGTACTGTCTGAAAGGGTGGTGGAAGCAGATTCAATAGTAACTTTCAAAAGGGAATTGGATATATACTTGAAAAGGAAAACTTTGCAGAGCTATGGGGAAAAAGCTAAAGAATAGCTCTTGCAAAAGTTGGCACAAGCACGATAGGCTAAATGGTCTCCTTCTGTGCTGCAAGGTTCGATGATTCTAACTTTTCCTTAAACCCTAGAATATGGCATTTAGCTGGGTGTCCGTTCAAAAATTCCATGAGATTTTCTCCTTCTACTGATGCATGTTCATACAGGATGAAAATATAGGGAATCCGTTGTCTTTGTCCAACCCTTCCTTTCCAGTATTAGGAACATAGGGACAGGAGTTAGGCCATTCAGCCCATCTGCCATTCAATAAGATCATGCCTGATTTGTAACCTAACCCCATATCCCCGCCTTTAGCTCATATCCCTTAATATCAATTTCAGTTTTAAAATTAACAATTGATCCAGCATCAATTGCCATTTTCAGAAGACAGTTCCAAACTACTACCACCATTTGCATGTAAATGTGTTTCCTAATTTCACTCCTGTAAGGTCTGGCTCTAATTTTTACATTATACTCCCTCGTCCCTACTCCCCAACAGTGGAAATATGGTCAATAGAGAGAAACTATCTGTTTCCCTTAACATCTTGAGAATTTAACCCCGGGAGTCCAGGTATCATTCTGGTAAATAAAAACAGAAAGTGCTGGAAATACTCCGCAGGTCAGGCAGCATCTGTGGAGAGAGAACAGAGTTAACGGCCAGAATTGTATGCCACCGCAGCAGGACGGATGGTGGCAAGTGGACGGCGTAAAATTGAGTGGCAGACCTACCCGCCCCGCTTCCACCTCCAGACAAGTTTACGGCGCCGGGCAGGGGGTGGGAAATGGCCCGCCCGCCTGGGACCAATCAAGGGCCTTAAGTGGCCACCTAACGGCCACTTAAGGGCCCTCGCCCACCTCCATGGGTATTTTACCCATGGCGAGTGAGTGTGTTGGGGACGTGAAAGGCCAAGCGATAGCTGCCAGCCTTTCCGCGCCATGGTCGGGGGGGGGGGGGGCATGGCAGTCGGGCACAGGGTGCCCAATTGAGGGCCGCCCCCACCTCCCAACCTACACCCAGGACCCAAGATGCCCCCCTCCCCCCAAATGACCACTCCAGCCTCACCAGCGAAGGACTCATCCCCCTGGTGAGGCAAGCCCAACTTACCTCATCTCTCGGCTCCATGGCGTTGGCTGGGCTGCAGTCCCAGCAGTGGCCACCACTCCCGGCGGTGCTGCTGGGACTAAGAGCTGCCAGCCCGCTGATTGGCTGGCAGCTTACTAAGGCGGGACCTCCTCCCTCAAGTGGGTGAAAGTACCACCTCGGGACAATTAAAGCCCGGGGATCCGTAAAATACGGGACAGATCGCCAGGCTAGGTGGAAGGGGGTTCACCACCGACTTTCACATCGGAGTCCGGCTCCCGTTGATCCACCATAAAATTCCAGCCAACGTTTCAGGTCTGTGACCTTTCATCAAAACGAGCAAAGGTTAGAAAGGAATTAGGTTTTAAGCAAGTGAAGGGGGCGGGGGGTGGATGGTGAGGAAGAGAACAGAAGGGAAGGTGTGTGATAGGGCAAAGGGCTGGAGAGATCAAATAACAAACCTATCCTGGGACAAAGTGTGTAATGCTTGTGGTGAAAGACAAAGCATTAGTCCAGAGAGAGTGTTAATAGCAGAACAATGAGCAGCTCTGACTACATGAAAAACAGGTACTTGGTTAAAAAATAAAAGTAAAATAAAATAAAAATATAATTTTTTTTTTAAAAAGGCCAATCACGCTCTGACGTTATTGAACTCAATGTTCAGTCCACAAGGCTGTAGAGTGCCTAATCGAAAGATCAGGTGCTGCTCCTCGAGCTTGCGTTGATGTTCACTGGAACACTAAAGCAGACCAAATACAGAAATGTTGGCATGAGAGCAAGGGGGGTGGGGATGTTGAAATGGTAAGTGACCAGAGGCTCGGGGTCATGCTTTCGGTATGAGCGGAGGTGTTCCGCAAAGCGGTCACCCAATCTCCGTTTGGTCTCCCCAGTATAGAGGTGACCACATTGTGAGCAGTGAATACAGTATACTAAATTGAAGGAAGTACAAGTAAATCGCTGCTTCACCTGAAAGGAGTGTTTGGGGCCTTGGATGGTGAGGAGAGGAGGTAAAAGGGCAGGTATTACACCTCCTGCGATTACATGGGAAGGTGCCGTGGGAAAGGGACGAGGTGTCGGGGGTGATGGAGGAGCAGACCAGGGTGTTATGGAAGAAATCCCTTCGGAATTCTGACATGGCAGGGGAGGGGAAGATGTGTTTAGTGATGGCATCACACTGGAGGTGGCGGAGGATGATCCTTTGGATGTGGAGGCTGGTAGGCTGGAAAGTGAGGACAAGAGGAACCTTGTCGCGGTTCTGGGAGGGAGGGGAAGGGGTGAGGGTAGAGGTGCGGGAAATGGGCCAGACACGGTTGAAGGCCCTGTCAACCACAGTTGGGGGTTGGGGAGTGGGGTGGTGGGGGGTTGGAGAGTCGGTTAGCTTATAATGAATATTAGTGGACAGCCTATCCCCAGAGATGGAGACAGAGAAGTCTATTTCCAACACTTCCCTTCACTTACTCAACTCCTACGGCTACCTTGACTACACTTCCTCACACCCTGTTTCCTGTAAGGACTCCATCCCATTCTCCCAGTTTCTCCGTCTCTGAAGCATCTGTTCTGATGATGTAATCTTCCATGACAGCGCTGAGCTTCCGGTCGCTTACCACTCAACACCCATCCACCTGCTTTCATGCCAACATTTCTGTCTTTGGCCTGCTCCAGTGTTTCAGTGAACATCAACACAAGCTGGAGGAGCAGCACTTGACCTTTCGATTAGGCACTCTCCAGCCTTGCGGACTGAACATTGAGTTCAGTAACGTCAGAGCATGACTGGCCTTTTAAAAAAAAAATTATATTTTTTATTTTTTATTTTACTTTTATTTTTTAACCAAGTGCTTGTTTGTTATGTAGACAGAGGTGCTCATTATTCTGCCATTAACACTCTCTCTGGACTAATGCTTTGTCTTTCACCACAAGCATTAACACACTCTTTGGCTTTGTCCCAGGACAGCTTTGTTATTTAATCTCTCCTGCCCTCTGTCCTATCCCCACCCCCCTTTTGTTCTCTTCCTCACCATACCACTGCACCCCCCCAAACACCCTTCACTTGCTTAAAACCTAATTCATTTCTAACCTTCGCCAGTTTTGATGAAAGATCACAGAACTGAAATATTAACTCTGCTTCTCTCTCCACAGATGCTGCCAGACCTGCTGAGTATTTCCAGCACTTTGTTTTTATTTCAGGTTTCCAGCATCTGCAGTATTTTGCTTTTATCGTTCTAGTAAATCTACGCTGTACGCCATCCTAGGACAATTTATCCTTCCTCAGATGTGGTACCCAGAACTGCTCATAGTACTTCAGGTATGATGTACAAACATATAAATTAGGAGCAGAAGTAGGCCATTCAGCCGCTCTAGCCTGCTCCGCAAACACAGATCTGTTTGTGTCTCGAATTCCACACTCCCATCTACCCCCGATAATCTTTGAGTCTCTTGCCTAACAAGAATCTATCTACCTCCGCCCTAAAAATATTCAATGATGCCACTTCCACCACCTTCTGAGGCAGAGAGTTCCAAAGTCGCACAACCCTCAGACAAAAAATTTCTCCTCATCTCTGTCCTAAAAGGGCAACCCCTAATTTTCAAACAATGTCCCCTAGTTCTGGACTCACCCACAAGAGAACACATCCTTTCCACATCCACCTTGTCAAGACTGTTCAGGATCTTATATACTTCAATCAAGTCTCCCCTCACTCTTCTAAACTCCTGTGAACACAAGCCCAGTCTGTCCAACCTTTCCTCATAAGACAATCCACTCATTCCAGGTATCAATCTAGTAAACCTCCTCTGAACCTTCTCCAATGCACTTACATCCTTCCTCAAATAAGACAATCAAAACTGCACATAGTATTCAAGATCTGGTCTCACCAATGCCCTATATAACTGTAGCAGAATATCCTTACTTTTATTTTCAATTCCTCTCATAATAAAAGGACAGCATTCCATTAGCCTTCTTTATTACTTGCTGAACCTGCATACTAACTTTTTGTGGCTTATGCACTAGAACATCTAGATACCTCTGCACCTCAGAATTCTGCAGTTGTTATCCATTTAAGTAATACTCTGCTTTTTTATTCTTCCTGCTAAAGTGAACAACTTCACATTTTCCCACATTATACTCCATCTGCCAGATTTTTGCCCACTCACTCAACCTTTCTATGTCGGTCTGCAACCTCCTTATGCCCTCTTTACAACATACTTTGCTACCTATCTTTGTGTCATCTGTAAATTTAGCTACCATGCCATCTATCCCCTCATCTTAGTTATTGATATAAATTGTAAAAGGTTGAGGCCCCAGCACAGACCCCTGCAGACCTCGTCATATCCTGCCAATTAGAAAAGGACCCATTTATGCATACTCTCTGTTTTCTGCCAGACAGCCAATCTTCTATCCATGCTAATATGTTACCCCTTACACCATAAGCTCCTACTTTGTGCAACAACTTTTTATTTTGGCACCTTGTCAAATGCCTTCTAGAAATCCAAGTACAGTATGTCAACAGGCTCCCCTTTATCCACAGTGCATGTTATTCCTTCAAAGAACTCCAATAAATTGGTTAAACATGATTTCCCTTTCACAAAACCATGCTGACTATTCCCGATTACCTTGAGTTTTTCTAAGTGCCCAGCTATAGCCTCCTTAATGATCGATTCTAACACCTTCCCCACAACAGACGTCAAGTTAACTGGCCTATAGATATCTGTTTTCTGCCTCCCCACCTTCTTAAATGAAGGGGTTATATTTGCTACTTTCCAGTCTGATGGAACGTTTCCAGAATCTAGTGAACTTTGAAAAATTAACACCAATTAATTACAACCTCATTAGCCACCTCTAGGATGAAGCCCATCAGGATCCGGGGACTTGTCACCTGCAGCTCCATCAGTTTTCTCAGTATCGCTTACTTGGTGATTGTAATTTCACCAAGTTCCTCTCTTCTTTCCACCTCCTGATTTACAGCTATTACTGTAATTTTTTTGTATCCTCTATGGTGAAGACAGAAGCAAAATATTTGTTCATTTCATCTGTCATTTCCTTATTATCTATTAGCTCCCCATTCTCACTCTCTAGAGGACTAACACTCACTTTACTTACCCTTTTCGTCTTTAAATACTGTAGAAACTCTTGCTATCCATTTTTACATTTCTAGCTAGCTTCCTCACATACTCTAATTTCTTTCTCCTGATTAACCTTTTAGTCAGTCATTCTCTGCCATTCTTTATTTTCTGACCATTACCTGACCTGCCACTCATCTTTGCGCAATTATATGCTTTTTGCTCAAGTTTGATGCTTTCCTTAACTTCTTTAGTTAACCACGGATGGTGGATCCTCCCCTTAGAATTTTTCTTTATGTTAGGAATATACTTATCCTGAATATTCTGAAATATCCCCTTAAGTGTCTGCCACTGCTTCTCTATTGATTTATCTCCTAACCTAGTAACCCAGTTCACTTCAGCTAGCTCAATTTTCATGCCCACATAGTTGCCCTTATTTAAGTTTAAAATACTAGTCTTAGACTCACCCTTCTCTCTTTCAAACTGGATGTAAAATTCAAATCATATTGTGGTCACTGGGACCTAGAGGTGTCTTTACTCTGAGGTCATTAATTAATCCTGTCACATTACACCATACTGAGTCTTATATAACCTGCTCTCTGGTTGGTTCCAGAATGTGCTGCTCTAAGAAACGATCTCAAAAGCATTCTATGAACTCCTCATCCAAGCTACTATTGCCAATCTGATTTTTCCAGTTTATATGTAGATTAAAATCACAGGGCTTAAACAGGGCTTTGTAAAGCTGACGCATAACATTATACCCCCTTATATACTAGTCTGCTAGTTATAAAGGCCAGCATTCCATTATCCTTATTGATTATTTTCTGCACCTGTTCATGACATATTAATGATCTATGTACCTAGACCCCCGAGTCTCTTTGGAACTCCACTCTGTCTAGCTTTTCATCATTTGGAAATTACCCTGTTCCCTGTTTCATTAGGTCCAAAGTGGTGACCTCACATTTGCCTACAGTTAAATCCACTTGCCACTGATTTTCTCATTCACCTGGATTTACCTTCATGCCATGTATTAGTCTGCCAGTATGTTGTTGCATTGCAGCCATTTGAGAGTGCAGCTGAATTTCCAGATTCAACCTATTCTCATAATCTGTGACTGCATTTGGACACAATAAAGCATCTTTTGGTAAGCATTCCAGATTCGACATGGAGAAACTGGCTCCCTCCGGCTTCAGGGCCTTATTGTATACTAAAAGCAGCAACCAGATGGCCTCCAGCCTTACTGCTCTTCATTGTTGTTTCATTAGAGTTCCCAACTTACCTTTCATGAAACATTAGGAGGTTGCTGCAGATCCCTACACCCGACGGTGCTGGTTACAATCTCTCAAGCCCACTTTCTCAGAACAATCTTCATCCGAAAGTGTTTTGACATCACCCCCAATCAATATCATATCATTTAAATACTGCTACCCCTTTCAGGCACAATCGCCTCGTCTATGTTGGGGTGCCCCAGGAAATGTATACCAAATGCAATTCCCTCTGCATTATGGCCCAGTACCATCATCTCAGTGCAGTACACGGTGGGAAATCAGCATTCATTTTGTTTGAAATGTCAATCTATCCTTTCAAAACTTTTCATAAAAGAACCATTTCAGCCACCTATAAATAGCCAGATCACCACGGCAACTTCGCTTGGAACCACATGGCTAGAACATTATGACATGCAACAAACAGTAGGATGTTATTCAATATATTAGGAGCATCAGAAATGCATATAGGAGTTCTAACAAGCAAGGATCAAGAGCAATCAAGATGCTGGTAATAAATGTGACCTTCCTAACTAACAATGGGATAGGACTGTAAACAAGTACTACACTTGGAGGAAAGGTGGACAACTGCTCGACATCTCCTCTAATTCATGTTGGGGACCATTGAGGACTACATTGACAGTTTGCCCTTTCCATGATGAGGTAGTTCAAGTCACGAACGCCTTCTCCAGGAGTCATAAAAATCAAGTAAACAGTTGATCTAACATTTACAAGACAGTTCTGAGATGTGTATTTACAGAATTTGGAACAGATAAGGCAAGTGAGGGAATATAATCACTTCAAGTGCATTGGCCCTGCTTGTTGAGGATAATGGTAACAATCGGCAAGAGACTGAGTACTGTGTAATGTCTGACCCATTCAAAAGACAATCAAGACCAAGTTGTCTCTAAACAAGTACTGCAAGTTAAGCATCAAACTGCCTCACTAATCACATGAAAGTTTGCAAAGCTCCAAAGTATAAGTACAGGGTTGGAAATAAGCGACATCTCACTTGCATATAGCAAGCCTTCGTGTCCGTTCATGTGCAGCAGTCCCTCCGACAAGCTTTGTGCTGCATAAACTCCATGAATATTCGGCTTGCCTTGGGTGTATGCTTCAAGGGAAAACAGAAGGTTGAGTAATTCAATATACACCATTTGCACAGTGAAAGCCATTTGTGATTACCTTAGCTTTGCATGAAGAACACGAGCAGAATATCCACCTGATGAAGGCATTACCAAAGCCTATTGTCTCAGATACTCTTCAAGGAAAACAATTTCACCCTGTCAACTGCATTTTCTGCATCACAGGAAAACAACAAAAAACACACATTGTGCTATATAAACAATGAGGTAGGTTTTCCTGTTCCTGCACTTGGGAAATACCTGGAAAACTAGGCAGTAAGGTGACCATGCCCCTAATGACTTTCTTTTTTGTACTCACTGCACCCAGACAATCCAATAGCCCCAAGAACAGGCAAAGCTGCCCCAACATTCAACTGATATCACCGTACCTTCCACAGATAAGAGCATCCTAAATCAACATAAAATACATTAGCGAGCAATTTGTTCAGGTAAATTGCCAAAACCTTCACCATAACTTTAGAAATGACTCAGAAGAGTAATTGGTCTATTGGACACACAGTTAATTAATGGATTAAATGAGGCAAGTTTGGACAAACTGCACGCCATCAACATAAATTTCCATGTGATCTATCTAAAATTTTACAAATGCATGTAAACGAAATGGATCTAATAGGCAAAGGGTTTTAATAAAATTTATAATAATTTACAGACAGAAGCAGCAGAGATATCGGGAGTTAAATTGGATAAGACAACAAAACATGTGAGGGAAACAAGGATGCGCAATTAACCTACACCCTTTGACTGCGATGCAGGCAGGACATCAATTTCATGCTGCCTGCCATTTTAGATGATTGCTGCATGCAACAGCACTACCCATGCTGTCCATTAGCTGCACATATCAGCCCCAATATCGTGAGTGTCTAGCGCTGCTCAAAACCAGCTTGCACCTATTAAAGGGGAGGTGTACTGTGGCTGCTGGAGGTGGTGAGAGTATTTTCAAAAGTGCGCTTTGGAAGATTCAACAATTTCTGACCATGGTAGAGCGTATACACCAAGGTGTGCAGACAGTGCACTGGAGGTCTTGGTAGAAGTGGTGGAATGAAGAGTTTTCCTTGGGGGTTGGTGGGGGGACGGTTGCTGGGGGATGGGAGGTGTGGGGTAAGCAAGAGGCATTTGCTCAGGAGGTAGCAGGAAGGGATAACAGTGGGAGTCATTGACAGGAGTACAGCTGCACAAACCTGGATGCCTGTGCAGGAAGCAGTTTAATGATCTCTCACGAGTTGTCAAGTTCAATACATTTATCTTCAAATTACATATCTTTTCAACTGCACTACTAGTCTCAGCCACTGCTCAATTCACCACACCCCAATCAATCGACCAAAAATCTCTATCAATTAGGATTCAACCCTACCAGTCATATGCTTTACCTGACCCTCACACTCTTAGCACTATTGCAAGCCTCACAGCCACATTTCACAGCTTGCATACATTCGCAGCTGTTCAACCATGACAGCCACATCACCCAAACATGTACAGTGCATGTCACTCACTGACACACTTCCCACTTTCTTGCGAGAGAAGGTGGCACAGAACAGGAAGCAGCAGGAAAGAACTGGAGGGGTGCCCGTATGTTTTAATCCTGACGGAGGAAACCGTGCTGGCCATCATGGGAAGGAGCATTGCTGTTGTCATGACCACTGGTGGGGCTGAAACAATTGATGATGAAAGTATCAGCATACCTAATCCTTTATCTTTTATTGCACTTCTCCCTCATCCCTCAATCTCCTCGGACAGAGAAGCAGGTGGTGTAAGCAAACACTTCTTACTTCCTCCACTCCCCAAACCACAACCAAACCATGGTTCCTATTTCATTTCAGATATTCAAGAACTGGAAACTGACCAGTCAGTGGAGGAGGAGAAAGAAGAAAATGAAGGTGAAGAGACACCGTCACTCAATCTCACAGTCGCAGCCACAGGCTCAGGTGCAGACACTGTGCATTTAAGAGGCTAGGATAGAGGAGGGATCTGCAGTAGAGAGCCACAAGGCACAAGTGCGCAGGAGCCAAGATAGGAGGAAAGGATAGCACAGGTGTCAGATCACTGGAGGGCGAGGTTGCACACAAGTTCTCCTGCAGAGGACTCAGATGAGGGCTTCGGTGGGCCAGGCTACAGAAGAATGCTGATGGATATACACACTCAAATGCTCAGTGCACTGGAAAGCCTGCACGCAGTGTCCAGGAGCTTGGAGCAATCCAGAAACAACTTGACACAGGCCTTTGCACAGAGCTTCAAGGCCATTATTTCCAACATGAAATGGATGCTCAGTCATTTACAGCCTTCTCAAATGAAGGTCAGCAGCCTTTCACCAGTCATGCTGCACTCTGGGGAAGGGCCTCAGAGAAGCACTAGGAGAGGGGCGAGGCACTAAGGAGGCACAAGGGTGATTTGTTTATTTTTGTATGCCTTATTTTATGATTTAATTTATAAATTTGGATTGGAATGTATATTTTGTGTTGGTTTTTGTATTGTGAGTAAGAGGATGATGTAATGGTCAGTAACAGAGGGAAGGTAAGGAGTGTGGGACTGTTGGTCGGTGGGGAGTTGTGGTTGAGGTTACTGGTATCGCTCACAAATTATTTGATCAAACAGGGCCTAGGCAGAAAGGGGATGTCTACATTGCAGCCCCTGTTCCTCCACTTCCTCCTCATGCTCCTGTTGCTAAGTTCCTTACCCGACAGCTGATGGCATGAGTTGCTCCCTCAGAATGCAAAGGTAATGCAGCATATCACCACAAATCCTGAGGCCCACCCGGCTGAGTACTACAGAGATCCTCCAGAGTGGTCCAGGTAACAGAATTGTGGGGGACAGTGACATAGTGGCAATGTTACTGGACTAGTAATCCAGAGGCCCTAACTAATCCCCTGAGGACATGGGTTCAAATCCCACCATGGCAGCTGGTGGAATTTAAATTCAATTAATAAATCTGGAATTAAAATCTATTCTCAATAATGGTGACCATGAAACTACCGAATTCTCATAAAAACCCATTTGGTTCACTAATACCCTTTAGGGAAGGAAACCTGCTGTCCCTAGCCGTTCTGGCCTACATGTGACTCCAATGCCACAGTAATGTGGTTGACTCCGAAGTAGCCCAGCAAGCCACTCAGTTGTAACAAACTGCAACAAAAATTCTAAGAAGAATAAAACCAGATGGACCACCCGGCATCGACCTAGGAAATGATAACGGCACACCCTACCCTGACGACCCGCAAAGTCCTCCTCACATACATCTGGGGCATTGTGCCAAAATTGGGAAAATTGTCCCACAGACTAGTCAGCAACAGTCTGACTTAGTCTTACTCACCGAATCATACCATAAAATGTCCCAGATTCCTCCATCACCATCCCTGGGTATGTCCTGTCCCACTGGCAGGACAGATCCAGCAGAGGTGGCAGTGGTATACAGCTGGGATGGAGTTGCTCTGGGAATCCTCAACATTGACTCCAGACCCCATGAAGTCTCACTGCATCAGGTCAAACATGGGCAAGGAAGCCTCTTGCTGATTACCACCCACTGCCCACCCTCAGCTGATGAATCAGTACTCCCCTATGTTGAACAGCACTTGGAAGAACCACTTAGGGTGGCAAAGGGACAGAATATACTCTAGAATGTACCCTGGGTGGGGGACTTCAATACCCATCACCAACAGTGGCTCGGTAGCACCACTACTGACTGAGCTGGCTGAGTTCTGAAGGACATAGCTGCCAGACTGGGCCTGTGGCAGGTGGTGATGAAACCAATAAGAGGGAAAAACCTGCTTGACCTGATCCTCACCAATCTATACCTATTGCAGATGTGTTTGTCCATGACAATACTGGTAGAAGTGACCAAGACCCAACTTCACACTAAGGATACCATCCATCCTGTTGTGAGGCACTACCACTGTGCTAAACAGGACAGATTCAGAATAGATCGAGCAGCTCAGAATGGGGCAACTGTGAGGTGCTGTGGACCATTAGCAAGAGCAGAATTGTATTCAACCACAATCTGTAATCTCATGCCCGGCATATCCCTTACTCTATGATTAACAGCAAGCCAGCGGATCATCTCCGGTTCAATGAGTTCAGGAGAACGTGCCAGGAGCAGCACCAAGCATAGCTAAACGTGAGGTGCCAACCTGGTGATGCTACAACATGTATGCTAAACAGTGAAAGCAGCATGCGATAGACAGAGCTATGCAATCCCAGGATCAACAGATCAGATCAAAGCTCTGCAGTCCTGCCAAATCGAGTCACGAACGATAGTGGACAATGTCATGAAAACTGGCAATGCTGAATGATGATTTTTAATTATCGGTTGGAGACCTAAATTATACTTTTAAAAAGGAAAGCTGGCAGCGAAAACAGTCACCACAATTTGCATTGAAATACCTCACATTCCAAGGTATCGAAGTGGAGATGCATGTTTAAGTGGCTCTCATCCAGAACAATGGCTTGAACAGTTGAATGAACTACCTAATATGGCTTTCATTAACAAGACATTCAAAGCCACCTTGGAAGATTAACCCTAGTGGAGATGAGCTTCCAGGGGGTAATCATTGAAACAATAAGGCCTGAGAGAAAGTGAAATTCTTAGACTTGAATCTTATTAAAATGCAACAGAGAATCTACTGAGACAATCATGTGACAGTCTATACATCTCTGTGAAAAGTTGGAGTTTCTTTTGGATACATCAGACAAGCTTTGAGAGCTAAAATAAAAACAAGAAATGCTGGAAATACTCAGCAGGTCTGGCAGCACCTGTGGAGAGAGAAGCAGAGTTAACATTTCAGGTCAGTGACCTTTCATCAGAACTGGCAAATATTAGAAGTGTAAAAGGTTATAAGCAAGTAAAGTGGGGGTGGGGCAAGAGATAACAAAGAAGGTGCAGATAGGACAAGGTCACAAGGTCATGGAGCAAAGATATGTTAATGGTGTGTTGAAAGACAAAGCATTAGTACAGAAAGGGTGTTAACGGACTGAAAGTTGAACAGCCGCAAGTACAAACATGAAAAAAACAGTGGGTAAGCAAACTGAACAAACTAAGATGAAATAAAATAAAATAAACACAAAAGAATATATATTAAAAAAAGGAAAAAGAAAAAATAACTCGTGCTCTGAAATTATTGAACTCAATGTTCAGTCCGGCAGGCCTAATCGGTAAATGAGATGCTGTTCCTCGAGCTTGCGTTGATGTTCAGTGGAACACTGCAGCAATCCCAGGACAGAGATGTGAGCATGAGAGCAGGGGGGAGTGTTGAAATGGCAAGCAACCGGAAGCTCAGGGTCCTGCTTGCGGACTGAACGGAGATGTTCCGCAAAGCGGTCACCCAGTCTGCGCTTGGTCTCCCCAATGTAGAGGAGACCACATTGTGAGCAGTGAATACAGTATACTACATTGAAAGAAGTACAAGTAAATCGCTGCTTCACCTGAAAGGAGTGTTTGGGGCCTGGGACCGTGTGGAGAGAGGAGGTAAATGGGCACCTCCTGCGATTGCAGGGGAAGGTGCCATGGGACGGGGATGAGGTGGTGGAGGTAATGGAGGAGGGGACCAGGGTGTCACGGAGGGAACGATCCCTTCGGAATGCTGACAGGGAAAGGGAGGGGAAGATGCGTATGGTAGTGGCATCACGCTGGAGGTGGCGGAAATGGCGGAGGATGATCCTTTGGATATGGAGGCTGATGGGGTGGAAAGTGAGGACAAGGGGAACCCTGTCACGGTTCTGAGAGGGAGAGGAAGGGGTGAGGGTAGAGGTGCGGGAAAGGGCCGGACACAGTTGAGGGCCCTGTCAACCACAGTGGGGGGGAATCCTTGGTTGAGAAAAAAGGAAGACATATCAGAAGCGCTGTCATGGAAGGTAGCATCATCAGAGCAGATGCATTGGAGATGGAGAAACTGGGAGAATGGAATGGAGTCCTTACAGGAGGCAGGGTGTAAAGAAGTGTAGTCGAGGTAGCTTTGTGAGTCGGTGGGTTTATAATGGATATTAGTAGACAGCCTATCCCCAGAGATGGAGATAGAGAAATCGAGGAAGGGAAGTGTCGGAGATAGACCATGTAAAGGTGAGCGAAGGGTGTAAATTTGAAGCAAAGTTGATAAAGTTTTCCACTTCGGGTGGGGGGGGGGAGCAGGAAACGGTACTGATACAGTCATCAATGTACTGGAAAAAGAGTTGGGGGAGGGGGCCTAAGTAGGACTGGAACAAGGAATGTTCGCCATATCCCACAAAAAGACAGGCATTACTGGGACCCATGCGGGTACTCATAGCAACACCTTTTACTTGAAGGATGTGAGTGGAGTGGAAGGAGAAGTTGTTCAATGTGAGAACAAGTTCAGCCAGGCAGAGGAGGGTGGTGGTGGATGGGGACTGGTTGGGCCTCTGTTCAAGGAAGAAGCGGAGAGCCCTCAAACCGTTCTGGTGGGGGATGGAGGTGTAGAGAGATTGAACGAATAGCTTTGAGAGCTAATCAGTGCAGGACCCCAATGGGGCTGTCTCTCTCTCTCTCTCTCTCCAGGTAACACTACAAGTTTCGAACCCTGTCTGCAGACTGCAGAACATCCAAGTCTATCATTGCTATAGACAAAGACTCCGGGGAGAAAGCCAGCTGCATCACTATCTCCAAGAAAACCTTGAACCAAGGGGGCCACTCCTACCAGCCAGGAAGTTCAGGACCACAAATTCATCCAGAAGCCAAGTGAATTATCAGTCCCAGCAGACTGTATACTATTTTTATTTCTTCTGGACTCTAATCCAACCAACTATTCTTCATCACTCTGTAAACTATTTGTGTGTGAGATTCTCATGTGCGTGTGTGTGTGAGGGTGAAAGTTGGAGCATAGTTTATTATTTTTATTTAGATTGGGCTTTGATTTTAAGTAGAATAAACTAACTGCTTTCTTGTTTAAACTCAAAAAAACCTGTCTGATTGTTTTTTTTTAATGATCATAGCACATAAAGGGTTAAACACTCACTGAATTGGTAAGCACATTCATTGTTTAAAAGAAATGAACCCTGCTGTGGTCAATCAAGGAGAGGGGCAAGAGGGGAGCCTTTCAACCCCTCCTCACCTGATCATAGCAACAATTAAACAACTAACCAGAGGAGGAGGCTCCACAAATATCCCCATCCTCAATGGAGCAGGAGCCCAGAAAATTAGAGCAAAGAAATGGCTGAAACATTTGCAACCATCTTCAGCCAGAAATGCTGACTGGCTGATCCATCTCAGCCTCCTCCTGAGGTCGCAAGCATCACGGATGCCAGTCTTCCAACAATTCAGTTCACTCCACTCAAGAATCGGTTGAAGGCACTGGATACAGCAAAGGCTATGAGCTCTGACAACATCCCAACAGTAGTACTGAAGACTTGTGATCCAAAACTAGCCACCCCCTAGCCAAGCTGTTTCAGTACAGCTACAACACGTTTTAGGTCTGTAATCCTTCATCAGAACGTTCTGATGAAAGGTCATCAACCTGAAATGTGAACTCTGCTTCTCTCTCCACAGATGCTGCATGACATGCTGAGTATTTACAGTATTTTCTATTTTTTAAGTCAGATTTCCAACATCTTCAGTATTTTGCTTTTGTCCTGGGGGTTACCATTGACCAGAAACTGAACTGGACCAGCCATATAAATACTGTGGCTTTTGGAGCAGGTCAGAGGCTGGGAATTCTGCAGCAAGTAACTCACTTCCTCATTCCCAAAAGCCTGTCCATCATCTACAAGGCATGAGTCAGTAGTGTGATGGAATACTCCCCACTTGTTCGGATGAGTGCAGCTCCAACAACACTCAAGAAGCTCAACACCATCCACGACCAAGCAGCTCACTTGATCGGCACCCCATCAACCACCTTGAACATTTACTCTCTCTACCACCAGCGCACAGTGGCAGCAGTGTGTACCGTGTACAAGACGCACTGGAGCAACTCACCAAGTCACCTTCAACAGCACCTTCCAAACCCACGACATCCAGCACCTAGAAGAACAAGGGCAACAGATGAATGGGAACACCTGCAAGTTCCCCTCCAAGCCACACACCATCCTGACTTGGAACTATATCGCCGTTCCTTCACTGTCACTGGGGCAAGATCCTGAAATAGCACTGTGGATGTACCTACACCCCAAAGACTGCAACAGTGCAAGATGGCAGCTCAGCACCACCTTCTCAAGGGCAATTAGGGACGGGCAACAAATGCCAGTGATGCCCACATCACATGAAAGAATAAAAAGAAACGAGATGACACTAATGTGCGCTATAATGTTCCTTGTATGTGTGCATGGGTTCGGGACTGGAGTCGTGAGCCGTATCATAAGTGGATAATCCAGTATTCACACTTTGATTTGCCATGGGAGTTAATACAGCTGGCACAGAGGACTGGTGCAGAATGAATTGTGACCACTGACAGGATACTGGGCATTCATCAGCATGATCTACTGCCTGTGGTCGCACACCAGCTACACACTTGAGATTTGAATCCAATTCGATTCAGGAAAATGGCAGAACTGACAGGAGGTGCATGCAAGGCCACATGCATGAAATCAATGGAGCCCTGCACCAAGGGGAAGCCTATAAACAGAGAAATTCCCTGTGCTCACTATGCCTGTTTGTCTCTGGCAAGAAGGAATGAGATGAAGCTGTCTTTCTGTGTCGAGACCTTCAGTGACCTCCCTTATGCAGCTGCGTAGTGCAAACTGAGAGATCTCTTATATCTGAAAGAAGCCAGACACAGTCACCTTGACAGCCATAGGCAATGTGACCCTTGGCCTGCTTTGAGGTTGGAGTTGCAGCTGCAGCAGTTGACAGGTTCCTGTCATGACCCCTTTTGTGTAGCGCAGACATTTCAAGCATTGGTCATTGCTGAGGTTTAGGGAAAAGAATTGCTCCCAGAACATCCTCTGCATATTTGGCCTGCTGCTGAGAGCCCTTCTCTCCTTCATCCGCCTCTAGCAGCTTGCCCTGCTCAATTACAAGAATAAAGCCTACTAGGCTACTCTTGTCGACAAGCAACTAGCTTCAGCACAAGCCATCAAAAAAATACTCAAGCACCAGCCAGCCCACTGCCTGTAGACAATTGAAACTTTAGTCCAAGTATGGAAAAGCCCCCTAAACAGACAGAATTGCACCAACAGCCAGAATAAATAATCGAGCAATTAACCTGTAAGTAAGTCATGATCCCTTTAAATAGCACTGGCTGGTTTTGGGGGGTGGGGAGGGGGAGTGAGTGGGTAGGTGGGGGTCCTTCATGCTATTTAACGTTGTGTTCAGATTTGCGCAGTTAAGTGAGGGCATAGGCTGCAGCACAGGGCTCAAAAATGGCAACACACTGATTGACGTCAGGATCAGCCTACTCTGCATGTTCCAGCAATCACAAGGTGCACAAGAACAAGCACGTTAGGGTTAGGGTTAGGGCTAGGCTTTACAAAAATGGTGTCCAGCACACTTCCCATAATAACCAGCTGATGTAAGCTGATATCTAATCCTGAACCCGTAAAGAGGCATTTCTCTGCTGGTTTTGAAAATTAATGTCCCAGAACATATAGTGAAAACACAAACTCGAAAGCTTTACAAACAGAAATCCATGCCATCTGCATGACCAGAACGATCATGTGAAATGGGTTAAGACGTTTTTAAATATTACTATAATCACAATTTACCTTATAGTGCCATACTTTGTAATAGCCAAAAATGAATAGCTCATGATGTGGATGGTTATTCTCTGCAGATTACTGCTGAACAGTAAATTCTATTACAATTGTTAATTCTTCTGTTAAAAATCATTACACAAAAACTGCATGAGATATTCTGACCGATTTCTGTCTATACCTGGAACCAGGAAAAGAAACTACATGAAATGGAATTAAACCAACAGATAGGAATGAGTTCAAGATAATTATCCCTATTTGGAGTACAAATAACCCATTTAACCTCTGGTCTAGGGCACCATTAATGCAATAACACCTTCATGATTGCAGAGAAAAGTATCTATTAGAGAGCAATGATTTTGATGAAAAATTATTTTGTGGCAATAATATTCTACTTTTTCTCATGCATGGGAAGATCCTGTACACTTTCCATCTCACTACCAACACCACTACCATTTTTTCCAAAATTGTGATGTCCAGCTGGCTGGGTCACAATTAGGCACAGAAACCTTTTGCAGCTCAACACTGGTAAGATTGAAGCAATTCTGTTCACCAGAAACTCTGCATCATAGCTCCTGATCCCAACCCCCTTTTTTGATGTTTTTTTAAACTCAACCCTATGCTCAACTTGAACTGATTTTCAAACCCACCATCCAGTTCATCACCAAGACCACTTACTTCCACCTCTGAAATATTACCTGTCTTTATCCTTACCTCACTCCCCCCACTTCTTAATCCTTCCTCACGCCTTTGTCATCTCCACACTAGATTTTTCCAATGCATTCCTGCCCAGCCTCCTGGGCTCCACATAACATAAATGCCAACTCAGTCAGAACTTTGGCATCCAAATTCTATCTCAGCAACATCCCACATCACTCCTGTGCTGGCCAAACTCCATTGGATCCCTGATGCTCAGGGCGTTATCTCCAAAACCTCCATCATATTCTGCAAATCTCACTATGGCGTCTGCCATCCTACTTCTGCAACCTCTTCCAACTTGATATCCCTCCACCCCTGCACTTTGAGCTTTGGTCTACGGTACATTCCTCCTGCCTCTATTTTGTCATCAATGACACCATTTTCAGTCACCTCACCAGTACACTCAAACTCCCTCCCAAACCCTTCTGCTTTGCTATATATTTCCTCGCCTTCAAAACCTTCCTTAAAACCAACCCTTCAGTTGCCTCTTCTGCCACCACCCCTAATTTCCCTTTGACTCCTCCTTGTGTATGACTACCTGCTGTGAAGCACCTTGGGGCATTTTGTTACATTATATGACACCATATAAAGGTACATTGTGACCCATGGCTGGTGAAACTACATCTGCAACTGACTGGTTGCATATCTGGTGAGTGCAAAGGTCCCAATAAGTGGTTTATTTTCTAAAGCCACTAGTCCTTGCTGTGGATTCTGTCTGTAGAATTGACATGCGCACTATAAAAGTAACAGTTTAATAGATGCAAAACTATTTCATACTACAATGCTGCTATTTTTAGGCTTAATACAGTGATCTCTTAATGAATAAACATATTACCTTTGTGTTAATCATAAACATGGTTATAAAGAACATGATACAATGCCATTATCTCTGGTGCACAGAGGAGGTCTTCACAACATAAGTGGCAGCAGAATCATTTTAAAATATCTCATCAGTTTTATAAAAGATGGTATTAATGCATCCTTTCAAAAAGTCCAGTTGTCATTTGTGGGAAGCATAATCCAGGAAGTGTGTAGACCATTGCTTTGGGCCTCACACCTCCTGTATGAAGGACAGAAACCCAAATGATTTTTCACTTGTTGATCCTCCAGGATATGTAGCACTCCAGCTATATCAACTAATCCATGCACAAGTTATGGATACAGAAGCAAAAAAAATTCTGAAATTTCTCCTCTCACAGCCTCATATTGATCTTTCTTTTAGAAGTGTGCCTTTTACAGATAGTTTATTACAAAAAGAAAATGTACACAATATTTTGTATTTATAATTGAATAGTTAACGTATTGAAGACATACAATAGAGAACAAGGTTTAACCATGTACTTCAAAGTATTTCCAGTAAAGTACTGTTTGACTCGATCATTTTTAACTTGGCAATCACCATTAGATTGTTTCACTCTTTAAAGTCTTGGAAATATGGATACAGTGCAAAATGTACAGCAAACTTTACGACCTCAGGACACCCTGAAAGGCATTTCCCAAACAAGGTTCTTGTGAAGTGTAGTCAGTGTTGGGAGTATACAAAACAGAGCAGTTAATTTGCACGCAGCTAGCAAGCTCCCACAACAGCAACATGCTAACAACTAGATATATTGTTTTAGTGATATTGGTTGAGAGGTAAATATTATCAAAGGCACTGGGGAGAACTCCAGTACCATGCAACCTTGTATATCCATCTCAGAGGGCAGACAATACTTCAGTATCACACTGGAGTACCAGCCTAGATTTTTAGGTTCAAGGCTCTGGGATGGGACTTGAACCCACAGCCTTTGAACTCAGAGGCAAGAGTGCGACCCACTGAGCCATAGCAAAGACTATTTGGAGCAAGTGTTACACCCATCTGAATCTTCCTCCCGACTGTTAACGTTGCAAAGCTCTCTGACATGGACAAGTGAAAACAAACCAAAATCTAATACAAAACAATTTCATTACAGGCCACACCACTTCCACACAAAAAAGAAAACATCTAAGTGCCACAATTTTTTTTTTAAGTGAAAAGGTTACAAGCGAAGTGAAGAGACAATTCTTAGCAAGATCAACATGAGCAGTCCATCCTACTCAATGCTTTATTCTCAATTACTCAATATTTTTCCCAAGCCTATCCTGCATGTAGCCTCTTGTTAACTGCCTCAGTTACATTTGTAAAAAAACTGGCTTCTATTTACTGTGGATCAATGAGTATAATTTAGTGGGCTGTACTCTAGATGCAGAAATCAACAAGCGCATGGGAAAGGCTTCCACTGCTATGTCCAGACTGGCCAAGAGAGTGTGGGAAAATGGCGCACTGACACGGAACACAAAAGTCCAAGTGTATCAGGCCTGTGTCCTCAGTACCTTGCTCTATAGCAGCGAGGCCTGGACAACGTATGTCAGCCAAGAGCGACGTTTCAATTCATTCCATCTTCGCTGCCTCCGGAGAATCCTTGGCATCAGGTGGCAGGACCGTATCTCCAACACAGAAGTCCTCGAGGCGGCCAACATCCCCAGCTTATACACACTACTGAGTCAGCGGCGCTTGAGATGGCTTGGCCATGCGAGCCACATGGAAGATGACAGGATCCCCAAAGACACATTGTACAGCGAGCTCGCCACTGGTATCAGACCCACCAGCCGTCCAGGTCTCCGCTTTAAAGACGTCTGCAAACGCAACATGAAATCCCGTGACATTGATCACAAGTCGTGGGAGTCAGTTGCCAGCGTCCGTCAGAGCTGGTGGGCAGCCATAAAGGCGGGGCTAAAGTGTGGCGAGTCGAAGAGACTTAATAGTTGGCAGGAAAAAAGAGAAAAGCGCAAGGGGAGAGCCAACTGTGTAACAGCCCCAACAAACAAATTTCTCTGCAGCACCTGTGGAAGAGCCTGTCACTCTAGAATTGGCCTTTATAGCCACTCCAGGCGCTGCTTCACAAACCACTGACCACCCCCAGGCGCTTATCCATTGTCTCTCGAGATAAGGAGGCCAAAGAGAGACTCACAATTTGAACATTTAATTTTTTTCTGATGTCAATCACATTTACTGCAGTCAAGTTCTAAAAACATGAATATAACCTACTTATTAATTCTCCCAAAAATGTGAACACATCCTATAATTCTACGCTAGTTATAAAAAAACTTAGTTACAAGTATTGGATATCTTGCTCATTCTCCAAGTATATGTTCTTTCATATGGTGATAAGGGGTGTGGGTGGTTCCCATTGCTTGCCTCCCTACTGACTGCAACAAGCGCCTTTGTTACTAGGGTTTTAAATCTTTGTGTTTTATTTGTCAAATAAACAGACAGCAACAGGTTTTCTTGTAGGTTTAAAACAGAAGATTAACTAATATTGAGCAATATTCATTCCCAAAATGGTTGCAATCACACACTCACACAAGAATAGATAGAGAGAGAGGAAAAGGTAACTGGTTTGAAGTGAGGTAGGTGTTCAGGGTTCACGATAAACCTGTTGAATCTTGTCGGAGGTCAATTTCTTTTTTTAAATTGCAAGCCCTGTTTGTTTGTAGATTTTTCTGGTGGTGAAGACTTCAGTCTGGAGACAGTGATCACTCTCAGATCTGTGCTGCAACAAGTTGAAGTGTAGAATTCATAGCAGGGCTCCTTCTTTTGCTTTTTCTGGGTCTTTCAGCTCTCAGCTGGACAGGCTTTTGTGATGTTGGTCTGATTCTCTCCCTCCCTCTCCAGAGAGCTACTTTTTAAAGGTCAAATGTTGCCTCTGTTGGGAGACACAGAGCTTCCTCCCTGCAGTGACCAACAATGGCTCAGGATGTAGCCACTTCATACCTTCTTTGTTTCAAAAGAACCCATTCAATTTAAAAATATCTCTTGCTAGGTTCAGAATGGGTGTAATTGACACCTCTTAGTTTGGAGTACATCCTTTTTTTTCTTTAACACACAATAAAACAGTATGAATATACAGGGCCAGGTCATTTGACTTTCAGTGGCCATTTCGCATCACACTGTCCACTTTTTTTTTTAAAGGAAAAGTCAATTTTATTTTATAATTCTTCAGTTTGGTTTCTGTGGCTGGGATTTTACACCACCCCAATGAGCGGGATGGGGGCTGGGGGGGGGGGGGGTGTAAAACGGAGCGGGAGGCTTTCCCCCTGACCTGCTCCCACCTCCGCCACCCTTTACATAGGGTGGGGGGGTGCAAAACGGCCTGCCCACCCCAGGCCAATCAAGGCCCTTAAGTGACCACTTAAGGGCCTTTGTCTGCTTTGACGCGGATTTTACGCGGGCAAACGGGCATCCTGGAGCCGGGAAAAGTCGCCTGGGAAAACAAGGTGGCTAATTATCGTCCCGAGGAGTGGGGGCCCTGCTCATCGGGCAGAGGGTACCTGATGGAGGGCTGCCCCCACTACCCCAACCACCCCCAGCACGCCCCCCCCCCTTCCCCCCAACCGACCACCTTTGCCTCGCCGAGGCCCGACTGATTACCCCTGGCGAGGCAACCAAAACATACTTTAACTCCCGGCTCCATGTCTTCCTCTGCAGTCGGCTGGGCTGTTGTCCCAGTAGTGGCCACCGCTCCCGGTGGCGGTCCTGGAACGAAGAGCTAGTGGCCCGCTGATTGACCAGCAGCTCAACGAGGCAGGACCTCCTCCCTCAAGCGGGTGAAAGTCCTGCCTCGCAACAATTAAAGCCTGAGGACCCGTAAAATATGGAACGGATCCTTGGGTGAGGCAGAAGCCGGTTCACCACCGACTTTTAGGTTGGTGGCCAGCTCCCGTCCATCCAACGTAAAATTATGGCCTGTATTTTCAATCGCTGCATTTCACCGGAGTGTGACGATATATAAAATACACACTTAACTTTATTAATTACCAATCTGTCTCACGTGTAGCTCTGAGCATTCCATGTGAAATGTTGCTTTTTAAAAAACAGTCACTCACAAGTTGGGATAATAGGATACAAGTGATAGTCAACAAATACAATGCTAAACAGGCCATTCAATGTGAAATGGCTCCTAGCTTCAAGAAGTGGGTTGACAAAGACCTTCATAGACAGGGTGACGCAAGAGGCAAAGCTAAGCTAATTGGTGGGAAATAACACCACTTTAATCAATCACATTTAAACCCCATTGTGTAACAATAGCCACGCATTCAAAGACATTGTATGAACACACCGGGGAGACCATCCATGATCACCCGATTGAAACCAAACCTAAAGTATTTTTCTTAAAAGATAGGGTGTGTGTGAGTGCGAGTGTAAGCGCGAGTGCATGTGTGAGTGAGTGAGTGAGTGAGAAACTGAGAAATCCATTCCAGCCAAGAAGAGGACCCTGCCTGTAACATCTTAAAACCACTGAGGCAGAGTCTCCAAAAAGTGACTTTGAAAACTCCCCATCTGAGAAATTTTAACAAGATTGTCCACCGACTTTGAGTCTTAAACAAAGGAATCGGCAATACTTCAGTGAACCAAGAAAACGATCAGGCCAGAAATACTATTAAAGATTCCTCCTGAAAAACCAAGAATTTTTCAAAGTGAACTCTTCTTATAACAAGCGGACTTAAATACATGCTATCCTCTAATCTCCATCCTTCCTTGTGTGTGTGCACATGTTTGTGCCTGTGTGAGTGGGTGAGGTTGTGAACATTTTCAGGTATTATTTAATAAATAGTTGTCTTTTTAAAAAAAACCTATGAGAAAACTTGTCGTTTGTCTGTTCATCGGACCCTTAAAACTCAGGGACTAAAACAGTATTTTTAAAAACACTGTCTATGGTCAGTTGAGAGGTGAAAAGTGGAAGTCACCCACAATGGGCTGGATTTTCTTCTGCTGCTGCCAGGTGCAGCGGCGGGTGAAAAAAATGGCAGCCCGCATGCATGGACCACGCGCCGCCATGATCTTCCTTGCGGTGGCCCAGACTAATGAACCAGTCAGGCCATCCCTCCTCCCCAATCATGTGGAGGGGCAGGCTCTCCGACACCAGCAATGGTGTCCACTGCCTGTGCGCAGGCGTTGGTGCCATTTTTAAAGGGCAGACATCCCTGCCAGGTCATTAAAATGTTTAAAGGTCTAACCCCCCAGTGTACTGCCAATAAATCTATTGCCCCTTCCCCCCATAACAATTAAATTCCAAATTTGCCTTCTCTCCCCCACCCCCCCCCAAAACACTTTCCTTCAACACTTTCCCCCCAACTCCCAAACCGATCAATTTGCAGAAGTCTCCCCTTCCCACCCTCCCCACATTCGTAATTTGCATTAGAGCCCATTTCTCCCCCACCCCTCACCCAACACGCAATAAAAATCACAGTTCCCCCCTTCCCTACCACAGTGGCACCTGCTATCCCTGAACAGGAAACTGAAGGCGCGCGAGTGTCGGCCCCACCACTCTGAAGATTGTGGCCTGAAGGTAAGATCACTCTTGCTTTTATTTAAACGTTTTAATTTCATTAATTTAATATGTTAATCTGGGTCCCATCGCCCAGCAGCGGCCGGGGGTGGCATGGGGTGCCATGGAGGCTCACCGCCACCAGGAAGATGGGGCCCGGCACTCATCCTGGCCACCATCTCCCACCTGTCCGTAACAAGGTCCAGTAATTATGCAGAGGTACCACTCTAACACAGTCAATGAAACTGGACATTTCTTCTGCTGTGAAAGATCATTTAGAAAATCAGCAGAAAATCAACACATTAGTTATTATTTCCAAAATTTAAAGACAAGAGGAAAAGCATCAAAGTGAATTTATGGAGTTTTTATTAACTTGACCACTGGATGACATTCAACAGGTCCAGATTATTATACTTGGTCTTTGATGCCATTCAGTACTTTCGGTGCTTTAGCCATAACCAGCAGTTTGGGAAGACAAACAAAAGTATTGCAAAGGTTTTTTTTTTACTGCTTATACAGATAAAGTCTGATCACATCCAATATGTGTCACTACAATCTGAATGAGCAGCAACCTAACCTTTTATTCATATAGGGTGCTAATAAAAGGTTACATACAAAAGCATTAATTGATCATCTCTTGGCAGATGTTGGCAAACTCACCTTTTATTTCAGATTTTGAACATTTTACTTTTATTATCTTTTCATCTAGTTACGCATGGGTCACACTGCTCCCAATTTAAGACTTGTTTTGATTGGTTATTCGCGATTACTTAATTGAGAAGACATTTAATGTGTGTTTTTCCCACTCCTTTTCACCTTATTAAGCAACGGTGAAGTCAATTTTTTTTTAATACGAAATCCACTAGCCTCTGTGTAGTTCACACTAATGTGCACATTGGTTGCTGATACATCGAGATTGCTCATTAAAAAAATTGCATGGCTTTCTATTCCTTACAACTGCAATGCATTTTGGCATTTAGTGAAAGTTTGTAGCAGCCGTTAATTAGATCTGAAATGTACAACAGCAGCAAGAGCACAGCAGGCCAATATTTTGCTTGGTCTGACATCTCCCATTGTTGCATTAAAGTTGGAGTGGTGACCTTATCTTGCAAATAAAGCTTATCTCACATCCAGATAACATCTTGACAACCCATGTATAGAAGTGTCTGCGAATCCATCGATGCACATTACCTGACAGAATATCAAAGCGTTCAAGAGAATTTTGCACTTGCTAAAAAGGACGGCACAGTGGTGCAGTGGTTCGCACTGCAGCCTCACAGCTCCAGCGACCCGGGTTCAATTCTGGGTACTGCCTGTGTGGAGTTTGCACGTTCTCCCTGTGTCTGCATGGGTTTTCGCCGGGTGCTCCGGTTTCCTCCCACAGCCAAAGACTTGCAGGTTGATAGGTAAATTGGCCATTATAAATTGCCCCTAGTACAGGGAGGTGGTATGGAAATAGAGGGAAGGTGGGGATGTGGTAGGAATATGGGATTAGTATAAATGGGTGGTTGATGGTCGGCTCAAACTCGGTGGGCCGAAGGGCCTGTTTCAGTGCTGTATCTCTAAATAAATAAAAATAAATGACGCAATTCAATTTCCAGTCAACAAATAGATCATTGTGCAGTTTAAATTTTTAAAAAACTGCAAATGCTGGAAATCTGAAGTAGAAAATGCTGGAATCACCGAGATCAGTCAGTATCTGCTTGTAGATTGAGGACAGGGTTGACATTTTGGACAAAACTAACCCCTCTAAACTTTTGTCTTTATAGACACTGGCTAATTTACTGTCTGTTTTCAGCATTTTCAGTTTTGTTTCGAACATTTTTCTGTGCATCCGCGTAAAAAAACAAGAGTACATGTTAGATTCAGAATTTCCTTTATGACTTCTATGGGTGCAAGTAAATATGTGAACAAGTCAGCATGTGCGACTTCAAAATTAAAAACAAGATTAAATATTTAAACTGGAATTTTATATTTTTCTTTCCCCCAAATTTCCAGTTGTACTATATTTTGGATGGTGCAGCTTTATCTTGTGCACGGAATTGATTTTAGTGACGGTGTTTTAGTTTGGTCGAAGTACCAGCAGGCAAATTCTAGCCGAGTTCCAAATGAGCATCCTTAAAACAAGCACTGCCCAGACATTCCTATCATCATTTCTGACATCTATTTTTGATACTCCAATTTGTTCCACTGTCTTTGTTCTATTGCCCGTTTTTTCCTAAAATTACTCAATTTTACAATAGGGGATTTTTGATTCAATGGCATCGCAGAGAATCAATGCGATAGATCACTGAAGCCAAGACACTGGTTACACATTTCCCTTCCTTCCCTCCTCAGTTCACATTAGCAGACTTCCTCCCTACCCCTCCCATTTCATGCAGCCACTCACTCGCCTTCCCACTCCATTAACGCTGGCAGCCTCATTTCCTTCTGTTTACTTCAATCTCACCCTCCACCTCTCAAAACACCAGCCAGCCTCTTACCAGATACGAATCCAAGGAACTAAATGCCACTGCATGCTGTGGCAGGAATTTCTGCTCTGCCAAAACTATTATGACAATTAATGCAAAAAGCAAAAACTGCAGATGCTGAAAATCTGAAATAAAAACAGAAAACGCTGGAATTTTTTTAAAAATTCATTCAGGGATGTGGGCGTTGCTGGCTAGGCCAGCATTTATTGCCCATCCCTAATTGCCCCTGAGAAGGTGGTGGTGAGCTGCCTTCTTGAACCGCTGCAGTCCATTTGGGGTAGGTACACCCACAGTGCTGTTAGGAAGGGAGTTCCAGGATTTTGATCCAGCGACAGTGAAGGAATGGCGATATAGTTCCAAGTCAGGATGGTGTGTGACTTGGAGGGGAACTTGCAGGTGGTGGTGTTCCCATGCATTTGCTGCCCTTGTCCTTCTAGTTGGTAGAGGTCTCGGGGTTGGAAGGTGATGTCTAAGGAGCCTTGGTGCATTGCTGCAATGCATCTTGTAGATGGTACACACTGCTGCCACTTTGCGTCGGTGGTGGAGGGAGTGCATGTTTGTAGATGGGGTGCCAATCAAGCGGGCTGCTTTGTCCTGGATGGTGTCGAGCTTCTTGAGTGTTCTTGGAGCTGCACCCATTCAGGCAAGTGGAGAGTATTCCATCACACTCCTGACTTGTGCCTTGTAGATGGTGGACTGGCTTTGGGGAGTCAGGAGGTGAGTTACTCGCCACAGGATTCCTAGCCTCTGACCTGCTCTTGTAGCCACGGTATTTATATGGCTACTCCAGTTCAGTTTCTGGTCAGTGGTAGCCCCTAGGATGTTGATAGTGGGGGATTCAACGATGGAAATGCCGTTGAATGTCAAGGGGAGATGGTTAGATTCTCTCTTGTTGGAGATGGTCATTGCCTGGCACTTGTGTGCGAGAATGTTACATGCCACTTATCAGCCCAAGCCTGGATATTGTCCAGGTCATGCTGCATTCTACACGGACTGCTTCAGTATCTGAGGAGTCACGAATGGTGTTGAACATTGTGCAATCATTAGAACATTAGAACATTACAGCGCAGTACAGGCCCTTTGGCCCTCGATGTTGCGCCGACCTGTGAAACCATCTGACCTACACTATTCCATTTTCATCCATATGTCTATCCAATGACCACTTAAATGCCCTTAAAGTTGGCGAGTCTACTACTGTTGCAGGCAGGGCGTCCCACGCCCCTACTACTCTCTGAGTAAAGAAACTACCTCTAACATCTGTCCTTTATCTATCACCCCTCAACTTAAAGCTATGTCCCCTCGTGTTTGCCATCACCATCCGAGGAAAAAGACTCTCACTATCCACCCTATCTAACCCTCTGATTATCTTATATGTCTCTATTAAGTCACCTCTCCTCCTCCTTCTCTCTAACGAAAACAACCTCAAGTCCCTCAGCCTTTCCTCGCAAGACCTTCCCTCCATACCAGGCAACATCCTAGTAAATCTCCTCTGCACCCTTTCCAAAGCTTCCACATCCTTCCTATAATGCGGTGACCAGAACTGCACGCAATACTCCAGGTGCGGCCTCACCAGAGTTTTGTACAGCTGCAGCATGACCTCGTGGCTCCGAAACTCGATCCCCCTACTAATAAAAGTGAACACACCATATGCTTTCTTAACAGCCCTATTAACCTGGGTAGCAACTTTCAGGAATTTATGTACCTGGACACCAAGATCTCTCTGCTCATATACACTACCAAGAATCTTCCCATTAGCCCAGTACTCTGCATTCCTGTTACTCCTTCCAAAGTGAATCACCTCACACTTTTCCACATTAAACTCCATTTGCCATCTCTCAGCCCAGCTCTGCAGCCTATCTATGTCCCTCTGCACCCTACAACATCCTTCGGCACTATCCACAACTCCACCGACCTTAGTGTCATCCACAAATTTACTAACCCACCCTTCTACACCCTCATCCAGGTTATTTATAAAAATGACAAACAGCAGTGGCCCCAAAACAGATCCTTGCGGTACACCACTAGTAACTAAACTCCAGGATGAACATTTGCCATCAACCACCACCCTCTGTCTTCTTTCAGCTAGCCAATTTCTGATCCAAAGCTCTAAATCACCTTCAACCCCATACTTCCGTATTTTCTGCAACAGCCTACCATGGGGAACCTTATCAAATGCCTTACTGAAATCCATATACACCACATCCACTGCTTTACCCAATCCATATACACCACATCCACTGCTTTACCCTCATCTGCGAACATCCCCACTTCCGACCTTATGATTGAAGGTAGGTCATTGATGAAGCAGCTGAAGATGGTTGGGCCTAGGACACTGCCCTGAGGAACTCCTGCAGTGATGTCCTGGAGCTCAGATGATTGACCTCCAACAACCACAACCATCTTCCTTTGCGCTAGGTATGATTCCAGCCAGCGGAGGGTTTTCCCCCTGATTCCCATTGACCTCTGTTTTGCTAGGGCTCCTTGATGCCATACTCGGTCAAATGCTGCCTTGATGTCAAGGGCAGTCACTCTCACCTCACCTCAAGTTCAGCTCTTTTGTCCATGTTTGAACCAAGGCTGTAATGAGGTCAGGAGCTGAGTGGCCCTGGCGGTACCCAAACTGAGCGTCACTGAGCAGGTTTATTGCTAAGCAAGTGCCGCTTGATGGCACAGTTGATGACACCTTCCATCACTTTACTGACGATTGAGAGTAGGCTGATGGGGCGGTAACTGGCCGGGTTGGACTTGTCCTGCTTTTTGTGTACAGGATATACCTGAGCAATTTTCCACATTACAGGGTAGATGCCAGTGTTGTAGCTGTACTGGAACAGCTTGGCTAGGGGCGCGGCAGGTTCTGGAGCACAGGTCTTCAGTACTATTGCCAGAATATTGTCAGGGCCCATAGCTTTTGCAGTATCCAGTGCCTTCAGTCGTTTCTTGATATCACGTGGAGTGAATTGAATTGGCTGAAGTCTGGCATCTGTAATGCTGGGGACTTCAGGAGGAGGCCGAGATGGATCATCAACTCGGCACTTCTGGCTGAAGATTGTTGCAAATGCCTTATCTTTCGCACTGATGTGCTGGGCTCCCCCATCATTGAGGATGGGGATATTTGTGGAGCCACCTCGTCCAGTTAGTTGTTTAATTGTCTAACACCATTCATGGCTGGATGTGGCAGGACTGCAGAGCTTAGATCTGATCCGTTGGTTATGGGATTGCTTAGCTCTGTCTATCGCATGCTGCTTATGCAGTTTGGCACGCAGATAGTCCTGTGTTGTAGCTTCACCAGGTTGACACCTCACTTTGAAGTATACCTGGTGCTGCTCCTGGCATGCCCTCCTGCACTCTTCATTGAACCAGGGTTGGTCTTCTGGCTTGACGGTAATGGTAGAGTGGGGGATATGCCGGGCCATGAGGTTACAGATTGTGTTTGAGTACAATTCTGCTGCTGCTGATGGCCCACAGTGCCTCATGGATGCCCAGTTTTGCATTGCTAGATCTGTTCGAAATCTATCCCATTTTGCACGGTGGTAGTGCCACACAACACGATGGACGGTATCCTCAATGTGAAGACAGGACTTCGTCTCCACAAGGACTGTGCAACGGTCACTCCTACCAATACAGTCATGGACAGAAGCACCTGCGGCAGGCAGATTGGTGAGGACGAGGTTAAGTGTGTTTTTCCCTCACCACCTGCCGCAGACTCAGTCTCACAGCTATGTCCTTTAAGACTCGGCCAGCTCGGTCAGTAGTGGTGCTACCAAGCCACCCTTGGTGATGGGCATTGAAGTCCCCCACCCAGAGTACATTTTTTGCCCTTGCCACCCTCAGTGCTTCCTCCAAGTGGTGTTCAACATGGAGGAGTACTGAGTCATCAGCTGAGGGAGGGCAGTAGGTTGTAATCAGTAGGAGGTTACCTTGCCCATGTTTGGCCTGATGCCATGAGACTTGATGGGGTCCGGAGTCAATGTTGAGGACTCCCAGGGCAACTCCCTCCCTACTGTATACCATTGTGTCGCCACCTCTGCTGGGTCTGTCCTGCCGGTGGGACACGACATAACCGGGGATGGTGATGGCAGTGTCTGGGACATTGTCTGTAAGGTATGATTCCGTGAGTATGACTATGTCAGGCTGCTCAGCTGGTTTGGCAGCATCTGTGAAGACAGAAGTTTTCCACTCCGTTTCTCTCTCCACAGCTGCTGCCAGACCTGCTGAGTATTTCCAGCATTTTCTGTTTTCATTGTCATGACAACTGTCACCTATGGCCACAGCAACATTCAGTCTCCAGGAGCATGAGAAGTTGGTAGAAACCGCATTGACGGATGGCAGCAGGAGTGGTGAAGTGAAAAAACAGACTGACGTGCAGAGAGTTGGTATGTACGAGGCAAGGTCCAGCTGAAAGAACAAAGCCCAGGGAACAGAGCTAAAAGGCAAGCACTGGCCCTCAGAGTCAAGCCCTTGACAGGGGCACGCAGAGCATGATAGCTACTAAATAGGAACAAAGGTTACAGACAGGTCAGGGAGCAAATACTAGAGTCCAGACCTCCCTAAACTCCTAAAAAAAAAAAGAATTAAAAGAAAATAGACAAAGTTTCCTCACATTTTTTGTTAACATACAAACTCAAAAGATAGTGTCCAACATTAGATGTGATTCTGTGATTGGACAGCATTTTCTAAATAATCCTCAGTGTGCTAAGAATTACGCTGACAACCAATTTAAGATTGTCAGTCGGGCTCGCAGTGTGGTGCATTTGCATGTACTGGAAGCTACATATATTAATACATAGGGCCCTGTTCTTTGCAGACAGAAAGAGCATGTCCACACATTGTGCCAGTTTCAGCTGAGCAAAATAAGTGGTTCATTCTTCAGGGCAATGCCTTGACCAGAGTCAAGCTGCCTGGTTTAAATTTCAAACAAAGCTGGTCAGTCACCATAAGCTGGTGCATTCTCCATGGCAACACCTCTACCAGAGTTCACTTGCCAACCAATCAGCACTCTCTTCTCATACAGTATAAAGTTGTTTTTTGCCCTAACATTGGTATTCTTGCTGATTGTCCTGATGAGTGCAAAACGAAAAGCTTTTGACATACATGATTGGTGCATGAAGTTTTTTTTTGAGAGTCAGCAAAATCCATTATAAGATGCATTTAAAAATACTTGTGGCAGAAATTTCCACGCAGGCTTCAGGATCCTGCCATCATGGTGAAATAGAGGTCAGAAGCCCACACTGTGTGAGAAGCAGTCATTGGCTGTCATTCCCTGAAGTCATGAACAGTCATTCCCTGAATTAGCCAATCTGTGGCCAGAGGGCAGGCTCGCCATCCGGGCTCTCAAAGCTGGCGGGCCAATAGGAGGCCCTCCAGCACTGAAAAAGCAGAAGCTTGCCTTTCCAGGTAAGCGAGAGAGGGGACCCCAAAATGGAGGCGCCTTCTCTCTAACTTTTTAAAAACTATAAATTAAAAAATGGCCTCAGCTAGCCCACCTTTGTGGAGAGGGAACCATTCCACAGGGTGAGCTGCAACTGAAGCCAGGCAGGCAGAGAGGACCTCTGCCTGCCTGAAATGCTGCCACACCCACCACACCAGTCTGCCGCCAGGAGGCCACCTCCAGGCAGCTACACTGCTCACCAAAGCCTCCAGGGACCTGGAGGCAGACCGGAAAATTCTAGTTGGCATCTGACAATAGGTTTTAATAGGCCTTTAACGAGGTCAATTGGCTATCTGGGAAAATTGCCCAGGGGCGGGATGGAGCCAGGGATTGGCACACTAGCCGGTAGCACAAATTTACCAACCTGCCCGCCTCTATGTCAACAAGTCAGAAACTTGTCCATTCCGACCGATGTTCATCAGGCATGAAGTTAGCTCTATAGATAGATTAAAAGAACAGGCATTATTGTTTGACAATTAAGACCCTGCAGATCTTTTCAGTATAAAGAAAATCTATCTGGGCATGTAATAATGGAAAGAAAAGTCAGTGACTGGCAAGGCTCAATTTCACAAAACACATTTCCTGCTTCATCTCTTATACACTGAGCCACACAGCCTAGTGTGTCCTGGACGGAATTCCTGGCTTGTGTTAAGTTGAGCAAAACCAGCTGGGACAATTAGACTTGACTGTTTGCCTCAGCAACCCTGAGTTAGGAAGAGGAAATATCAGTCACTTCTGCCATCCCAAAAACCCACTTGCTGGTAATTTTACATAAACAGTAGGTTAGAGCAGTGTTGTGTTCAGCTGCGATGCCCTCCACACTTGAATAGCCTGTCTAGTAGGTTCATGTGTTTGGCCAGAAATGAGAAGTCGGCTAATGACTGTCAAAGCATTCTTCAACAATAGCCAGCACCATTGATGGGAGAGCGCGGACTGGAATATTTACCAATTAATTTTCCCAGCACACTGCAATGCACAGTACAATGCTAAATTATTCATCACCACATGGAGACTCATTAGGAGTCCAGGAGTAATTATATCCAGTTATCAGATAGCATTAGTCTGAATCTCTCTCAACAAATCAGTTTATCAGAGTACAATCAATTAGGAAGGAGACCTGGGTATATTTATAATGTGGCCACATTAAAAAAGTGCATGATTGGGAAGCTTGAAAACCTTCGTCATTTTCTTTTCTATTATCTGCTCAGTTCTAAGCACACCTTTGCTATAAATTATTTAAAATCTGAACAGAAATTATTTGAAAAAAACAGGCAAGCTTTATGATATGATGTTCCGAAGAAGGGTCACTGACCCGAAACGTTAACTCTGCTTCTCTTCCCACAGATGCTGCCAGACCTGCTGAGTGGTTCCAGCATTTCTTGTTCTTATTTCAAGCTTTAGGATATCCCTGAGTGACACCCTCACACAGTTTCTTTCTTCAGTCTTCCACTTACATTTGATGTTTCCTTATCGCAAATATATTTTCATCTTCTGTTAAATGCTTTGGATGTTATTCCCTTTAGAAAATTGCCTTGCACCATTCATCTTTCCCAGCCAAGAGAAAATGCTGAGGGCAAGCTTCTTGAGGTAGGGAAGCAGCTGCATATATTAGGAAGATTGGTCACATCTCAAATGGAATTTGGCAGGATGATTTTAGGATGTACCATTGCTTTTTCTCAACATGTGAGCGACATGCTTCAGGTTCAAATCGGGTCAATAAATTGGTAAATGTGAAATTATTACAAAAATATACCAAAGCCAAGGATAATATTTGTATTCTTAACTATTATTTCATACTTCCATTTGCCCAGGTGGCTGAATGAAATTAAATTTTCCTAAATGGAATCTGAAAAAAATGATCATACAATTAAGCAAACTCAGCTCAAGGATTAAAGCTGCATGATGCTAAGGAGTTACACTATTTAAAGCCATACAGATCAGAACATAGATTGACTTTCTGGTTTGTGTTAAGTTAATTGATCTTATATCCTAACATTTCTACATTAATCCCAGATTTCATTGTTTCCATTAAAAGACACAAGAAAACATCCAGCCCAATCCTTGCACAGACCATGTACAATTCACCCCCTGATGGACTCTACCCATGCATTTAGTATTTATCCAAAATAATTAATCTAGTTTGTCTATTTTTAAGCTGCTTAAATAGACTTGCTGTCTATTTCCAAGTATCTTCTGCTTGAACCTGAATATTACAGATCAGTTAGTTAAGCACCTATAGGGACCAATTTTAAGTGCCTCCACCTGGTGCAAAGGGGCTCACTCATCAATCAGCTGTAATTTTTATCCAGTATCTGCAATTAAGATTTTTTCCAGTCCCACATCTGTAACCATTTTTTACCATGAGGATAACAGTTGATGCAAGTCCTCAGATAGAGTTCCTGTGTTGACAGAGCTCCAAAAAATATTTACCAATCTTAGAGATTTCATCCCTCAGTTTCTTGAGGATACATGTAATCTGGTGAATATTATATTCATATCTGCTTCAATATAATGGAAAGATTTTTAAAAATCAATAATTTAATGAACATTAGGGATCAGACTCATCCTAATAATGTTTTCTCCCTCAATTAAAACTGGAACTAATTATATTCTCCAAAGGCTGTCTCTACATTTGCTGCAGATAGAAATATTTAGAAAAAGATCATGGGGGTGAGATTGGTCCATGCCAGCAGCCATGAAACGGGCTTGTAGTAAATCGACAGCCAATTTATCACAGTGCCCAATCTTCTTTCCACTCAAGTTCACAGATAGTGCAAATGCTTTTTGAAGACTCGTTTCCTAGCCTCACTGTCACTTTCACTTGGTTGTAAATTAAAAATCTGAGCAACATTTTCCAAGTCAATGGAAAATAAAAACTGGCCTGGTGAAAAATCAGCAGCCGATTCGCTACAAAGCTGTTTCAAGCTGCTGGTGGAGATCAAATTTCACCCCACATGGGCCTGATCTTGCTGCCATAGGGCAACTCACGCCGTGTGCCATTAGTTTTGCAACCATCAGCTCAAAAAAATTTTGCACCGTAACTTGCTGGAGGTACAAGCGGATAATGGTGTGGTGAGAGCGATAGAGAATTTAAGACCTCAGTGAACATTGGGACCAATAGTCCATCTCCATGAGATTTATGTATTGAGAAAGAAACTGAGGAATAACAGAGGAGGAGGTTGAATGAGAGTCAAATGAGGTACAGGAGTAGAAATAAAGATGGAAAGAACAATTGGATTAAACAAGGGAGAAAAAAAGAAAAAAACTGTAAATATTTACAGACATTTTAAAAGTGTCTAAGAACAATTGACTAAATGCAGGAATCAGATTCTACAGGTTAAATTGTTTGTTTTCTGGACCAGAGGTTGATTGGTATTGCATTAACAATTATCACATCATGTAAAGGGTACTTGCACTCTTAATTACCAGACTTAACTGACTGTAGCAAGTTTAATGGGCAATTAATGTGCAAATCCAGCAATTCCTTAGTAATGGGAGGTTATGAGCAAAATGCCATTTGTGCAAAGCAAACAATGGAGAGGCCCAAGCTGACCAACAAGTACTGGAGATCCAAAACTCATAGCACATTTTGGGGGGTGGGAGTAAAGAAAGGCAACTTTTGCATGGTCTCCTAATATGCTCCAGTCGCTGGGGTATCCTGCTGCTGTGAGCTCTTCCTCCCCCAAATGCACTTCACTACCTACTCTCTCACTGGTAAACCAGCACTCCGTTGAGATGTTTAGCACTGAAGATCAATGAGACCTACCATGAGAGTTAGCAGTGGAGGGGGCCAGCTCGGGGGAACAGCTCATAGCAACAAGACGACCTGAGCCATCAGAACATAATGGAGGAACAATAAGAAATTAAGTTGCCATGTAGCATTAAAGAAATTTGCACAAGAGGGTAGAACCAGCTTGTAGAAACCAGCAAGCCTTACTGTGGAGCTAAATGGGGATAGTGGGGGAAGAGAGAAGAGGAGAATGTGTTTTTATTTATTAATTCCCAGTTCTGTGCTGGGAACAGGGTTAGACTAAAGTTAGGTGTAGAGAGATAGAGAGCAAGTATTGCAGCCCACACAGTAGGAAGGACAAAAAATGGGGCAGAGCATGGATGGACACAGAGACATAAGAAAGCACAGGGAAGGGACTGTGGGAGGTAGAAAAAGTGGCAGGCAAAGAAGAGTGCGACAGTTTTCCAGTGCTAGAAAAATAGCAAAGTAAAGTAGCCTCTGCGATCTCACCCTAACATTTTCAAAGTCAGTGGCTCAAGTGACTTCACCACCTCTTGAGGCTGCGTGCTACTCCTCCCTGCCTTCCAATGCAGTTTACAGACTGACTATCTCAGTCACTATTCATAGCCTCGCAAAGCTTTTCTTTTCTTCACTACCTCTTTTGCTAACTAGCAGCACCTGATAACATCGCCTTCTCCAAAGTTTTCTCACCTCAATCTGCCGCTCCTGCCCATTTCCAAGCTCCCCTTTTCTACATTTTTCCTCCATACACATTGCCCCTGCTTTTTCTTTGCCCAACTCTCCAAAGCACCATTCTCCCCCTTGCTGGCATTCCCACTTTTCCTTCATATCTGCCTCCCACCAGCCAAGCTCAAATCACCACTCTTCATCTGCTGAAGCATTACTCCCTAAACTTCCCATGAACAACCCTTCAACAACATAACTCCAACACTGTCCAACCCCATCAGATGACGACTCCCCACTCCAAATGCTCACAAAATGGCCTCCCTCGTCAAATTCTACTTCACCCCAACATTTTCCTTGATCTGCAACCTCCTCACAAACTGAATTTGAGAATCACCATGGATGAATAAATAAATAGTAAATAAATAAATTTGTTCCCCTCACAGACAACAGTTTCATAAATACATCTCTGTATATAACTTGCAGCTGTTGCTCTATATCTGTTTAATCTTTTATAGTGAGGATCAAACCAAAAAAAAAAAAAAAAATCGATATTATTTTGTACCTTTTCTTCATCATCAAATAACTTTGCAAGTAATCTTGCTGGAGTGCTACTAAAAAGTTCTGCTTGAATAAAAATATTTTGCTGATGGCTCCTTTTCTACTTGCTGTTTTTACATGTTCCGAGTAATTTCTCGGTAATAGTTTTCCTGGATCCCTAACTTCAGTTGTGATTGGTTTCTGTTTTATGAATATAAATTATCAGCCATTCAGCTGCTAGAAATGTGCAGATATTACAGGTATGATGCCCAAGTGCGACACAGGAAGGATTTGTATTTGAAATTATATACTTTTTGTTTAAGATATAGGGCTGGATTTTACCAGCCCCTTGATGCTATGGATGGTGGCAGGGAGGCCCATAAAATACTTGCAGGAAAGGCCTGCAATGACCCACGATGCCAAGAAGGCCCCGCCGCATATTTCCAGCGAAGGCAAGGCCTCGGTTCAGCCCCCACCAACCCCGGTCGCCAAGCAGCAAGACCTTCATTTCAATATTAAAATGCATTAAAATAAATGTTAATGAACTTACCTGGACCAGGTGGCCGTCCCAAGATGGTATTACAGGCGTCAGCCGCAACTCACGCGCAGCCGCTCTGCCCCTCCATTTAAATGAGCTCTTGCACGTAATATCGCTGGGGCTCTGCGGCGGCACATCCGTGTTGGAAGGCCACCGATTTCACAGCTTGTCGCCGTGGAGCGCAGTGCACTGATAAAATTCAGCCCATAATGTCAGTAGAAAGAGGGCTTTATAGCAACAGGGGCATCAGAAAAGTGTGATGGGAAAGTGTTACCGAAGGTCATTGTGACACTTAGAGGCAACGTTCCCTCCAAGATGCTTGCATGCATGACCATGCGGCAATGTGGAATGTACCACACATTGAAATAAACAGGCCACTTACAACTTTGCCAGTTCATTGGGAGAAATTTCCAGCAGAATGTAAATCATGATCTTTAAAATGTAAATTGCCCATGGACAAAAAAACAGTAATGTTCAGAGGAGTTTGTAGTCTGCCCAGTAGAAAGAAAATTTAAGGGGAACATTGCTTGCAGGAAGCTCATGCTCTTGGCAACACTTTTAATATATTAGATATATTTTGTTGGATGCATAAAATAATATTCTCTGTTATAGACTATTAACCCAAAAGGGCTATGATTTTTGAATTGCAACAATAGGAGGCAAAATTATTTTCTTACAATACCTTCATATTTCTTTCACCAAGACATTTTAAAGTTAATAGACAATGGTGAAAATGCCTCATGTACTGCATGTGAACTGTCATATCATGAATTAAAAAGTAAAAAATCAATTCAATATTTATTTTTAAAAATATAACCTATAGAATCTGTCATCCAAACCAAATATTTACTGGTAAACAGAATCCCATTTTCTGCATGATGTTATTGGATTGAGTGGATGTGGCCTATTTTTGGTTGAACAACCCTGTTGATTTATTTAATTAGCTTTTTTTTCAAAAATTTACATCAGTGTGCATCGAAACAAAAGGGAGGTGGTAGTTGTAAATTGAATGACTGATCATGTAGACTCTGCTGAAAAGAATTCATCTGCTGGTATGGAGGAGCATTAATTCAGTTTGGAGTCCACCAATAGTGTTTATTGGCACTAGCACAGGATTAATGCAGAGGTGGGTCAGGGCTGCACTGTCACCATTTCAGAACATGTGTCTCAGATGGTGTATTGACAAATAAATTGCATTTTGTCTCATTTTGCTATTTGCCATTTTAAGTAAAGTTTGGTTTACTGTGTCGCATGCATTTTAATAAGGCTATAACAAAAGAATCTGACAGTTTATACTTGACTAGGAAACAGCAAGTTGACTAAAGAATTAAGCAAAAGCTAAGCACTTTAAATTATTGCAAGATTACCCATCGCAGCACAGAACCCACCAAAATCACTATACAGAACTCAGTCAACACTTTTTACATTAACCTACATTTTCTTTTGATTTTTATTCTACATACAATACTTGCATTTTTTACAAAACATTATGGAGAATAATTTTGAATGTATTCTTCAATTTAAATAGCTTTACTAGAAATGTATTATTGCTTGCTGACCATTCTAATTGCTAAGTTTACTGTAAGGTTTGCAGGGATACTTGACCAGCTACTATTTTGAGCTGTGAAATGCAAGGTATATACAGTTACATTTAGGTATGTCCAGGCTGGCAAAGAAAGTGTGGGAAAATGGCGCACTGACACGGAACACAAAAGTCCGAGTGTATCAGGCCTGTGTCCTCAGTACCTTGCTCTATGGCAGCGAGGCCTGGACAACGTATGTCAGCCAAGAGCGACGTCTCAATTCATTCCATCTTCGCTGCCTCCGGAGAATACTTGGCATCAGGTGGCAGGACCGTATCTCCAACACAGAAGTCCTCGAGGCGGCCAACATCCCCAGCTTGTACACACTACTGAGTCAGCGGCGCTGGAGATGGCTTGGCCATGTGAGCCGCATGGAAGATGGCAGGATCCCCAAAGACACATTGTACAGCGAGCTCGCCACTGGTATCAGACCCACCGGCCGTCCATGTCTCCGCTATAAAGACGTCTGCAAACGCGACATGAAATCCTGTGACATTGATCACAAGTCGTGGGAGTCAGTTGCCAGCGTTCGCCAGAGCTGGCGGGCAGCCATAAAGGCGGGGCTAAAGTGTGGCGAGTTGAAGAGACTTAGTAGTTGGCAGGAAAAAAGACAGAGGCGCAAGGGGAGAGCCAACTGTGCAACAGCCCCGACAAAGAAATTTCTCTGCAGCACCTGTGGAAAAGCCTGTCACTCTAGAATTGGCCTTTATAGCCACTCCAGGCGCTGCTTCACAAACCACTGACCACCTCCAGGCGTGTATCCATTGTCTCTCGAGATAAGGAGGCCCAAAAGATTTAGGTAGAGTTACTTCTAGAGGGCCCATTACTCAGAAGGATTGTGAGTGCAGACAATCTGTGATTCACTTAGGGCATCAAAATATTTTTATACAAGTTTGGCAATTGTGAATTTCTGCACAACACCCACAATAAGTCAAAATGACTAGCATGGAGTGATTTCAGATGTGAAAAGATAATTCAGGGCTTTAAATTTATAAGTAATGTATACTGAAACTGTACTGAGGTCTCATGAGCTTTGGCAGTTGGCTAATATAGCAATACAGGTGTCAAGAAAGTCTTACTGAAAGTAAATCTTCATGAACACATTCATATTAATGGCTCTGATACAAAAACACAGACCTGAAATGTTAACTCTGTTTCTCTGTCCACAGATGCTGCCAGACTTGCTGAGTATTTCAGCATTTTCTGTTTTTATTTCATATTATGATTCTATTTGAAGAACAGGGGAGTTGTCCTGGTGTCCAAGGTAACATTCGTCCCTCAACCAGCATCACTGAAACAGATTATCGTCATTTATCTCAACGTGGTCTGTGGGATCTTGCTGTGTACAAACTGGATGCCGAGTTTCCTCACATTACAACCAGTGGATGCACTTTGATTATCTGGAACATGCTTTGGGATGGCCGAAGGTACGTGAAAGACACTATATGGAGTACAAGTTCTACTTGATTAAAATCCATTTTCCAGTTGCAGTAAAAGAATCATACTGATTGAACCTACAAAATGCTATACATAATTAGGCCGAAGTATCCAGGGAACTTCAAAAACGGAATGCTAGCTCTGGGAAAAATAACTACTGCAATCTGAAACTTCAGAAAGAGGCTGTGGTCTTAAAGCAAAAAAACTTAGTGAAGATACTGAAAGACTATTTTAGGTATAAATTATAGGTGTGTTTAATAGTATTACACTCAAATATGTAACGCTTAATATTACTGCTATTTTTGAGCTTCAGTCAACAAACTGGGATGGAGGAAATAATGGATGAAAATGTTTTCTAATCATGTTTTGAGGGATCTAATTGTTTTCTTTCATTCGAAAGCTCTAAGGACAACATTCAGGATTGGCTATTTTACTACACCCTTATCAGTTTCTGACTGGGACTGTTTTCCAGTTGTGTTACTGACATTTGCTACCTCCAGACCAGGAGCTGAGCATGTGTGGAGCAGGATAAAAGGCAAAGCAGGCCCCAGAACAGGAGCAGTGAGCATAGAGTGGGGTTTAAAGCACGGCAGCAGAGCAGGCCCGAGAGCAGGAGCAGCATGGGCAGAATTGAGTGAGGTCAGAGTCAGTGCGGAGAGGAAGGAGTGGAAGAACCCAAGGGAACCAAGATCAGTGCAGAGGGTAAGTAATGAGGTAAGGATTGAAGATAGGGAGCTAGACCTTAAGTTTGCTTTTAAAGTCTTAAGTTTTTGAGTCCAATAAATACAGGCATGTAAGGGCACCTCAGTCTTGTTAGATCCACATCCTATTCCATGTGGGAATTCCAGTCTCCTGGTCAAATACACGTGCAAGAAGTGTCGTCACCCAGAAGAGATCAAGCACTAGGTGTTGAAGGTTGAGTGGCAGTTAGAAACACTGCAGTGCATCCATGAGACTGAGCATTTCATGGATAGCATGTTTCTAGAGGTGATCACCCCACAGCTTAACAGTGTACAGGCAGAGGGGGAATGGGTGACTGCCAGATAGCCAAGCGGGACCAATCCAGATATTGCAGGAGTCCCGTGTGCTTCATGCTCACCAACCAGTATTCAGTTCTGTTTACTGATGGGAGTAATGGTCACTCAGGGGAGTGCAGCCAAAGCCAAGTCTATGGCACCACAGGTGGCTCATCTGTACAGGGGAGCAGGAGAAAGACTGGGAAAGCAATCATGATAGAATCCGCTATAGTTATAGTAACAGGATAGGCGTTCTGCAGCTGGTATGTTGTCTTCCTGGTGCCAGGATTCAGGATGTCACTGAGCGACTGCAGAGCACTGAGGGAGAAGGGTGAACAGCCAGAGGTTGTGGTTCATATTGGTACTAATGACATAGGTAGAAAGAGGATTGAGGCCCTGCAAACAGATATTTGGAAGCTAGGAAGGAGACTAGCAAGCAGGACCTCAAAAGGTAGTAATCTCCAGATTACCCCTGGTGCCACGCAAGAGTGAGTATAAAAATAAGAGAATACAGCAAATGAATGCACGACTGGCGGCACAGTGGCGCAGTGGTTAGCACCGCAGCCTCACAGCTCCAGCGACCCGGGTTCAAATCTGGGTCCTGCCTGTGTGGAGTTTGCAAGTTCTCCCTGTGTCTGCGTGGGTTTCCTCCGGGTGCTCCGGTTTCCTCCCACATGCCAAAGACTTGCAGGGTGATAGGTTAATTGGCCATTATAAATTGCCCCTAGTATAGGTAGGTGGTAGGAAAATATAGGGACAGGTGGGGATGTGGTAGGAATATGGAATTAGGGTAGGATTAGTATAAATGGGTGGTTGATGGTCGGCACAGACTCGGTGGGCCGAAGGGCCTGTTTCAGTGCTGTATCTCTCTCTTTCTGGAGAAATGGTGCAGGAGGGAGGGCTTTAGATTCCTGGGACATTGGGACTGCTTCTGGTGGAGATGGGGCCTATATAGGCCAGACAGGTTGCATGTCAACAGAACTGGGACTAATGTCCTGGTGGGACAGTTTAAACTAATTTGGCAGGGGAATTGGAACCAGGATCTAGCACTGAAAAGAGAAACAAGGTGCACAAAGGATTTGGAGAGACAGCACCAGAGTAAGAAATAGCAAGATATTCGCTGGGGCCAGAACAAGAGGGAATACAATAAGGTCTAAATTAGGTTCACAGTGTATGTAATTAAATGCATGAAGCATGGTAAATAAGGTTGGTGAGCTGCAGGTGCAGATAGCCACATGGAAATATGATGTGGCAGTAATGGAGACCTGGCTCAAAAAAGGGCAGGACTGGCTACTAAATACTCCTGGATACAAGCTGTCCAGGAAAGATAGGAAAGAAAAGAAAAGGAGGAGGGGTGGTAGTATTCATTAGGGAGAACTTAGTGTTGGAGAGAGAGGGCATCCTGGAGGGGTCGAGGACAGAATCTATTTGATTAGAGTTGGAAATAATAGAGGTACCATTACACACAAGATCCATTCGATAGGCCACCAACTTGTGAGAAATAGATATAGAGGTGCAATTTTTCAAGGAAATTACAAAGAGGTGCAACAACTATAGTGTAGTAACAATGGGGTACTTTAATTATTCAAATATAACCTGAAATAATAATAATGTAAAGGGCAGAGAGGGGAAGAGAGTTTCTGAAGTGTAGTCAGGAGAATGTTCTTGACCTGTATGTTTCTGGCCCAACAAGGAAGGAAGCATTGCTGGATCTGGTTCTGGGGCATGAGGTGGGACAAGTGGAACAAGCATCAGTAGGGGAATATTTAGGGAACAGTGATCATAGTATTATAAGGTTTAAGTTAACCATGGGAAAGCAAAAGGAGCAATCTGGAGTAAAACTACTTAATTGGAGGAAGGCCAATTTCAGTGGGGTGAGAACGAATCTATCCAGGGTAAATTGGAATCAAAGATTGGTAGGTAAAACAGTAAACATAGCTGTGCCTTTAAAGAGGAGATGGTTCGGGTAAGATGAAACAGAAAAAGGGTGCGTATGACAAATGTCAGATTGATAATACAAGCGAGAACCAGACTGAATACAGAAAGGTCAGAGGGGAAGTGAAAAAGGAAATAAGAGAGGCAAAGAGAGAGTATGAGAAGAGACTGGCAGCTAACTTAAGAGGGAATTCAAAAATCCTCTATGGGAATATAAAAGGGCAGTAAGAGGAATGGAGCCAATTAGGGACCAAAAAGGGATCTACATGTGGAGGCAAAGGGCATGGCAGAGGTACCAAATAAATGCATCTGTCTTCGCCAAGGAGGAAGATTCTGCCAAAGGTCATAATGAAAGAGAAGGTTGAGATACTAGTTGGACTAAAAATTGATAAAGAGGAGGTATTAGAAAGGCTGGCTGTAATTAAAGTTGATAACACACCAGGACTGGATGGGATGCTGAAGGAAGTAAGGGCGGAAATTGCGAATGTACTGACCGTAATCTTCCAATCCTCCTTAGATACGGGGGTGATGCCAGAGGACTGGTGAATTGCCAATGTTACACCCTTGTTCAAAAAATGATGCAAGGATAAACCCAGCAACTACAGGCCGGTCAGTTTAACCTCAGTGGTGGGAAAGTTTTTTAAAATAATAATCCAGGACATTATTAACAGTCACTGTGCCAAGTGTGGATTATTTAAGGAAAGCCAGTATGGATTTGTTAAAGGCAAATTGTGTTTAACTAATCTGCGTGAGTTTTTTTTAAAGAGAAAGCTGAGAGAGTTGATGAGGGTAATAAAGCTGATGTGGTGTATATGGCCTTCCAAAAGGTGTTTGATAAAGTGCCACATAACAGGCTTGCCAGCAAAATTGAAACCCATGGATTAAAAGGGGACAGTATCAGCATGGATACATAATTGGCTGAGTCACAGGAACCAGAATGTAGTGAACAGTTGTTTTTCCAGACTGGAGGAAGGTATACAGTGGTGTTCCCCAGGTGTCAGTACTAGGACCACTGCTTTTCTTGATCTATGTTAATGACCTAGACTTGGGTAAACAGGGCACAATTTCAAAATTTGCAGATGACACAAAACTTGAAAGTATTGTAAACTGTGAGGAGGATAGTGATAGACTTCCAGAGGACGTAGACAGGCTGGTGGAATGGGCAGACGACGTGGCAGATGTAATTTAATGCAGAGAAGTGCAAAGAGATACATTTTGGTTGGAAGAATGAGGAGAGATAATTTAAAATAAAGGATACAATTCTAAAGTGGGTACAGCAACAGAGATCTGGTGGTATATGTGCACAAATCATTGGAGGTGGCAGGGCAGGTTGAGAAAGTGGTTAATAAGACATACAGGAGCCTAGGCTTGCTGGGCTTTATAAACAGTGACATAGAGTACAAAAGCAAAGAAGTTATGATGACACTTTATCAAACACTGGTTCAGCCTCAACTGGAGTGTTGTGTCCAATTCTGGGCACTGCACTTTAGCAAGGATGTGAAGGCTTTATAGGGGGTGCAGAAAAGATTTACCAGAATGGTTCCTTGGACGAGGGACTTCAGTTACATGGATAGATCTGAGAAGCTGGGACTGTTCTTCTTCGAGATGTTTGAGAGGAGACTTCATAGATGTGTTCAAAGTCATAAGGGGTCCACACAGAGTAGACAGGGAGAAATTGTTCTGTTGGCAGAAGGGTGAAGAACCAGAGGACACCGGTTTAAAGGTGATTGGCAAAAGAACGAATAGTGACATGAGGATTTTTTTTTTTACGCAGTGAGTGGTTAGGATCTGGAATGCACTGCCTGCGAGCGTGATGGAGACAGATTCAATGATGACTTTCAAAAAGGAATTGGATAAGCACCTGAAGGGGAAAAAAATTGCAGGGCGACAGGGAAAGGGTGGGAGAGTGTGACCAGCTGAATTGTTCTTGCAGAGAGCCGGCACAGACAGGACGGGCCAAATGGCCTCCTTGTATGCTGTAACAATTCTATAATTTTCCATAGTCTTGCATTGTCACTATCTTACGTTGTGCAAATCCAACAAGTCTGACACCTGAAGTGTGACAATAGAGAGTACATGGAGATGTACCTGTTTTATAAAATTAGCAACAAGTTATCTTTGTTGCTATTCACAGTGTCAGAGAATGTATTGTTTTTTTAAGGTTAGGAACATTATAATATTTAAAATGCAGGTGTGTGCATCTTTTCTAATATTAAAACATTTAATTGCTTTTCACTAAGCACTAGGTTCATTTAGAACTCAATTAAAAAACTGTTGCCTTGAATAGCAACCAGGAGTTCATACACAAATCAATTAAGAGACTGCAGAATCCTGACTTTGATATTATTTTCCAATATGGATTTCTTTTTCTTTCTTTAAACTCTTCTTTAAATGCAACACTGAAATTTTGAATAGAACACGGAACTAGAATGAACAGAAAATACAGGCTAGATATAAAACTTTTATTAGTTGATCTTCTGTGGCATTGCTCATGGGAAGTAGGGGGAATGGATCTTTTGCCATGCTGCTTACAGTGAATAGCTATAGTTTGGGAGAGAGGTTGCTGCGTTTGTAAGAACGTGAAACAATTGAGCAGTTATGTGGGTAATCAGCCAATTGGGCAAGGACAATAGTGAGGTTTTGGAGTGGTAGTGCATACTTGGAATAGAGGAGCGAGTGCGGAAGGAGAAAGTATTAGCATTAGGTACTCAAGTGGGCAGTGATAGTGAAGCAATAAATATGTGTGAAATGGGGGCAATAAGAATTGGTGTGGGATATGGATAGTGAGAATTTTGGTTGGTAGCTAGGGGCAAGTGAATATTTGACAGGGCTGGTAAGTAATCGGGGCAAGGGATTAGCTTGGGGCAGTAGTTAAAGGAGTGAGTGGTGGCTATTGGGTCAGTCAAGTGAGAATGTTAGGTCGTGGGCACTTGAGGAAATGATTGGTTAGAAGCTCATCAAGTTTGCCTACATAACAACAATGACTACGTCAAAGGTAATTCATGAGTTGTGAAGTGGTTTGGGGTGTCCTGAGACATAAAAAGTACTATATAGAGATGCTCTTCCTTTCTTATTTGTATCTTGAGCCATGTTTTGTGAAGTGATCAGCAAATAACACGGACATAAAATGTATTGTGAGACATATACCCTTCAGTATCAGCAAGATGGGACTTTTTATCACAAATCAATGATATATTGCTTCAGTAAATTAATTACATTAAAGCACTGGAGAAAATTAAGTTTTAGAATGAGAACTGCATTCCACATCCCGAACTAACTATGAGCAATGCCATATGCAATTTGTTAGTTATACCTAAATATTTTGAATGATAAATGCCAGTGAGCAGAATAAAAATGTACAAGTCAGTCATATTGTCATTACATAGAACTATAGAATATGTAATCATTTACTTGGGAAAATATTTAATTTTTATAAACACAGTGCAATATTCTAACTTGAGGTTGATTAATGATCAAAGTTTCGATAACATTGATTAAAAACTAAAATGATTTGAATGATATAATGACTGCCTCTGTAGCTTCTTTAAAAATTAGGGGAATTTTAACCTCAAGGAGCACGCGAGGGTTAAAATGGAGGAGCATGGGGAAGCTTGCTCCAATCCGCAAAGTTCCCCGTTTAACTTGAGGGTGTTAGGCTGCTTTTACGTTACCCTCTCAGGTGAGGCAGATTGCCTAATAAAAAGAGGTTAATTGCTCAATTAAGAGCGAGATTTCAATAAAACACTTGCATTTATATCACGCTTTTCAGGACCACTGGACATCTCAAAGCGTTTTACAGCAAATAAGTGTCGTCACTGTTGTAATGTAGGAAACATGGCAGCCAATTTACACAGAGCAAGCTCCCACAAACAGCAGTGCGATAGATAATCTGTTTTTGTGATATTGATTGAGGAATAAATATTGACCAGGACATAGAGGGTAACTCACCTGCTCTTCAAAATAGTGCCATGGGATCTTTTACATCCGCCCGAGCAGGCAGAATGGGGCCTCAGTTTAACGTCTCATCCAAAAAACGGCACTTCCAACAATGCAGCTGTCCCTCAGTACTGCATTGGAGTGTCAGCCTTGATTTTTGTGCTCAAGTCCTGGAATGGGACATACCCGGAACCTTGTGACTCAGAGGAAAGAGTGCTACCAACTGAGCCATGGCTGACACAATAGAATTTCAAATCTAAAGGGGCATTCACAGGTTTCTTGGGCTTCCTGAAACTTGCTAGTGAAAGCAAGGAAAGAGCTGCACAGGCTGAAGCAAACTCTTGGAAATACTGCAATAAACACTCAGTACGCACAGCTGCTCTCTTGCCTGATACTGGAAAAGAGTTTGTTCATGGGGCTTTTGCTGAGCGTTTACTTTCTACACTTTGGAGATTTTTTAAAATCACATCACTATGGGTGGTGCTTCAGCTGCCTTAGATTGGACCTCAGACAGGGACCATTATGACCAGCACTGGCACCAGGCTGCTGTTCAGGGACCTGTAGCTGAACAACAGAAAGGGCAGGAGCAAAGAGGACACAGGGTGCACAGGCAGAGGCTGATTTCCTTGACCTGCCTGAACAGCAGTGTCTCAGGAGGCTCAGACTGTCGCACCAGGTGGTGACAGACACCTGTAGCCTCCGTGAAGAGCTAACCCCTGCTGGACCTAGTGGCTGTTACCAGTGGCTGCCCAAGACACCCCACCTTCAACATTTTGCCTCCAGGTCCTACCGGGACTCATATCCAGGATCTCCTTGTTGGTAGCCCACAAATGCATGAGATAGGTGACTACAGACTTGTTTGAAACGCCGACAATTATGTGAACTTTGCCTGCAATGACACAAGGATAAGCAGATGCTCAAGCTTGCTTGGATCACTTCCTGCAGGTGGAAGACATCATCAACCACACACGTACGGCAGTCCGGGTGTTCCCAGATCAACCAGGAGTAAAGGCATAATGAAAAGATATTTCTGCACGTGTGTGCAAGATTCCTGGGGAGCTGCCATGATGCTTTTCCCCTGCAGCAGTCGAAGCTCCCGTGCAGGGGCGTGGGTGTTAATGGATGACAAGTGGAAGTGCTTGGAGTGGAGTCCCCACTTCCACATCCCCTTTTGCCATCATCCCTCTCATGACCCAGCTATATTTCACTGCTACCACTGTGGTGGTGAACACTTTTGTGCAGATCAGTGAGACACTAAGACCAAGGTTGGTATGTCATTTTATTTAAAATGGCAGACATGTTATCATCTAGAAACTGCACAGCCATGGTCAAAGTGTGCATATAGTCATTTTATAGGAGAAATTGATGTTTCACAAAGCTGGCCTCTCTATGCAAGGAAGAACACATAATCGCAATGTCCTGCAACATCATTCATTCTTGATGCAGACTCTTCCATCCTCTCAGCAATCATGGTCAGTATGCTTGGAAGGCTAGTCAGTGCATCGCACCTTCTCTTTATGATTTGCCTTTTCATTGGCCACCGCCAGGGTACAGTATCTGCGTCCAGCTGAGCAGAGCTTGGAATTTTTCATCACTGTCTCCATCTTCACCTTGTGAAACATGAGTCACCACATGAAAACCCAACTGTTTGCCTACAAGGTCCCACTGAAGTGTAAGTATCTGAGCTGGTGCATAGTATGCATACAAAGACATGAATTAGGAGCAGGAGTCGGCCACTCAGCCCCTCGAGCCTGCTCCGCCATTCAATAAGATCATGACTGATCTGATTGTAACCTCTACACCACATTCCCACCTACACCCAATAACCTTTCACCCCCTTGCTTATCAAGAATCTATCTACCTCTGCCTTAAAAATATTCAAAGACTCTGCTTCCACTGCCTTTTGAAGAGAGTTCCAAAGACTCACGACCCTCAGAGAAAAAATTTCTCCTCATCTCTGTCTGAAATGGGTGACCCCTTATTTTTAAACAGTGACCCCTAGTTCTAGATTCTCCCACAAGAGGAAACATCCTTTCCACATCCACCCTGTCAAAACCCCTCAGGATCCTACATGCTTCAATCAAGTTGCCTCTTACTCTTCTAAACTCCACTGGATACAAGCGCAGACTGTCCAACCTTTCCTCATAAGACAACCCGCCCATTCCAGGTATTAGTCTGGTAAACATTCTCTGAACTGCTTCCAACACATTTACATCGTTCCTTAAATAAGGAGACCAATTCTGTACACAGTAATCCAGATGTTCTGTATAACTGAAGCATAACCTCTACTTTTGTATTCAATTCCCCTCACAATAAACGATAACATTCTATTAGCTTTCCTAATTACTTGCTGTACCTGCATACAAACATTTTGCGATTCATGCACTAGGACACCCAGATCCCTCTGCATCTCAGAGCTCTGCAATCTCTCACCATTTAGATAATATGCTTCTTTTTTATTCTTCCTGCCAAAGTGGACAATTTCACATTATACTCCATCTGCCAGATCTTTGCTCACTCACTTAACCTATCTATATCCCTTTGTAGCCTCCTTATGTCCTCCTCACAACTTACTTTCCTACCTATCTTTGTGTCATCAGCAAATTTAGCAACCATACCTTCGGTCCCTTCATCCAAGTCATTTGTATAAATCGCAAAAAGTTGAGGCCCCAGCACTGATCCCTGTGGCACACCACTCATTACATCTTGCCAACCAGAAAATGATCCATTTATGCCTATTCTCTGTTTCCTGTTAGCTAGCCAATCTTCTAGCCATGCCAAAATGATACCCCCTATACCATGAGCTTTTATTTTCCACAATAACCTTTGATATGGCAACTTATCAAATGCCTTCTGGAAATTAAGTACAGTACATCCACCAGTTCCCCTTTATCCACAGCGCTCGTTACTTCTTCAAAGAACTCCAATAAATTGGTTAAACATGATTTCCTTTTCACAAAACCATGTTGATTCTGCCTGATCACCTTGAATTTTTCTAAGTGCCCTGCTATAACGTCTTTAATAATAGTTTCTAATATTTTCCCTATAACAGATGTTAAGCTAACTGGCCTGTAGTTTCCTGCTTTCTGTCTCCCTCCCTTTTTGAATAAAGGAGCTGCATTGGCTATTTTCCAATCTAACGGAACCTTCCCCAAATCTAAGGAATTTTGGAAAATCAAAACCAACGCATCAACTATCTCACTAGCCACTTCTTTTAAGACGCTAGGATGAAGTCCATCAGGACCCGGGGACTTGTCAGCCCACAGCTCCAACAATTTGCTCAGTACCACTTTCCTGGTGATGGTAATTTTCGTGAGTTCCTCCCTCCCTTTCATTTCCTGATTTACAGCTACTTCTGGGATGTTACTTGTATCATTTATGGTAAAGAAAGATGCAAAATATCTGTTCAATTCATGCCATCTCCTTATTTTCCCTTATTAATTCCCCAAATTCACTTTCTATAGGACCAACGCTCACTTTGTTAGCTTTTTTTTAATATGTCTATGGAAACTCTTATGAGTCCTGCGGCTGTACACCTTCAGAATAAGTGAGCTCCTCTGAGGATATATTGTCCACCACTGACTACTACTGCACTCGTGAAAGCCCTGTCAGAAATAAAGGATCACGAGTACCGGCAAGGTAAGAATGTTGCAACTTATCAAGATAATCATATTTCACTTGCTGTTGAAATCAAATTAACATGACTGAGTGCCATCTGCCATGTTGCTGATATTTAATTGTGTCTTCCGGTGACTGGGAGATCTTCATCTCCCACAGCCATGGATGCCAAAATGCCACTGGTCTCAAAGCCTTTTCCTCTGTACTTGTGTGCTGCGAGATCTGTGGAAGGCCACCCCTGCTTCTCTCGTGTGTCTGTGCTCTCTCCTCCTGAAACGAGGGAGCGAACAGACCTATGAGTGGGTGTAATAACATGTGTTCACTCAATGGATGCAATGTATTTGGAGGTGGATAAGATTGCCTAAGGATGAGTGAGTGTCAGTGGTGAATAGATGGATGGGGATGTGAGGAAATGCACAGAAAGAGAAGGATGGATGCACATACAGGGTAACTGGCTGTGAAAGGTGATGTGGGAGTATGCTTTACAAGGCAGAGTGAGGTGGTAGGATGATGCACTCAACAGATGTAGGTGAATATGAAACTGTACTTGTAATGTATTTGTCATGAATGTGCTTCCATTATTAATGTTTTTTTGAGGACTTGTGTTCAGAAAACTATGGAAAATACCTGAGAGGATGCTGGACTTGTTTTTTGGTTTAGAAAGGGTCACTGGAAGGAAACTTGGGAATTTGTTTAAAAACAAACAACTTACTGGAAGTCCCATGTCTTAAGTTAACAGCCGGAGCCTTATGAATGATGGAACTATTTGGAGTTGTTTACAGAGAAGTCACATGTCTAGATTTATAGTGGTCAGGAGGTTTTGGGTTTCATTTTTGAACTGTTTGATGGGCAGTTGGTGTGCATCCTGCTAGGAGAGGAACCACCAACTCATCTTCTGAGAATCCAGCGTGATAGCTGAACCTACTGATGCAGTAATTCTCCAGGAAAGCCTGCAAGACTACTCCTCAACATTTCCTGAATGAACTGCTTCTGAAAAGATCCCAGTGACAGCCACATGTGTCTAGTGACACCCATCCACGTGGACCCCAGACACCAGACTGAAAGTCAGCTGGAACATTTCATATCTTATCCTTTTTTTTTTATCAAGAATTATTTGGACAAAGTATTTTTGTTTTTGTAAAGTTAATCTCTGCAAAGAAAAGCCTCTTTATTTTTTCTTTAACCAGTATGAGTGTGTGCGCGCGTGTGTTGGGTTATTTAGAAGAGAATATATTTATACTTTCATATTTCAACCTGTGTGTTAATAAGCTTTGCATCATTATTGAATAAGTCTGGTTTTGTAAAAATGAATAACTTTGTTGTTCATTTAAGAAACCTGGTTGGCAAATTTTTATTCTGAAACCAATATGGATAAAGTATATAATTGACCGTATCGGTAACTGGGTAAAACATTTAAATATATGTTGTGATCAGTGGAGAAGTGGAACTATGGAAAGACAGTGCACTCCTCCAACCTCAGTCATAACAGTATATTATGCTAGTGACATGTCATAATAATGTAAATCAACACTTCCTTGATCTGGCCATGCTTGGTGTTCATTTTCTCTGCTAGTGCCACCTGAATATATTACAGAAATCAGCCATGAGGATGGGATGAAAGTCTGTAAATATAGGCAGCAAACAGCAGCAGGACTGTAGTAAACAAGATCAGCCAGCTCCTGGTCACCTACCTGCTCGGATGGCGGGGATTTTGGCTGAATTGTGTGAATCCTGAGCCCCAAACTGTTTCCTCAGTTAAATGGGATGCCACAGAGTCCTAATATGCATCGATTCAAAGTGCTTATATGGGTAGGAAAATATTTTCAACCACTGACTGTGTTTCACTGTTACAGACAGCCACAGTAGAATAGTTTACTGGGTTACTGTGAATTTGGAAACAGGACAATATGGCTATGCCCATGGGATACATCAGAAGGTTCAAAACATATGAGATGGTTCGAGAATCATTCAGTATGTATATTGAAAGAATGGATATGTTTTTCAAAACAAATAACATTTTGGAACTTGAAGCTGAAAATGAAACATCAAGACTCTGAATAAGGCTTTGAGCGCAAGAAAGCAATTTTGCTAATGGAAACTGGTCTGGAAGTATATGGCATAATAACAAACCTTTTTGCTCCAAGAAGGCAAAAGATTAGCCATTCAAAACAACCATTTCAACCTAAGCCACTAAAGATAGCGGAAAGCTACAAATTTGGAACCAGAAAAGTTCTGAAACAGATGGTGAGTGCATAGAGGGACTGAAGAATTTATCATTAAATTGCAACTTTGGGATATTCTTAGACCCTGCATTATGAGACAGATTTGTGTGTGGATTGGTGAAAAGAATCCAATCGAAGTTACTAAATACACAAAAGCTTACATTTGAGCTAACGTGCAAGATTGCTCTTGACACAGCATCAAAGAATGCTCAGGTATTTTGTCCTATGCCAGTGATCAGTACAGCTTCTGTCCACTGTCAGAAGGCTTCTACCAAGCCTAAAGTGGAGAGACTTCATCAGAAAAGTGCTGGTGATAGCAGTTTAATGTCTTTAACCCGGGTTTTGAGAGCATAAGGAACCAGCCTAGCCTGGTTATCCTTGAGGACCTGTAAACAGGCTCAATTAGTGGAAACTCACAATGGTGATTAATTCGAGCTGGGGTGTGGGCTGGTTTTGCAGATGGGGCCAGATTCCAGCATGATGATGTTTTTAAACTGACACAGAAGATCGCAGAAACCTGAATTGCACTGGAAGTAATTTGAGCTTGAAATTCCATGATCTTTCTGTGCCGGATTGCCCAATTTCGGACGAACGGCACGAAAACTAGTGCCTGGAACCTAAATGGGGGTGGGGTAGATGCAAGTTGATACTGATATGGGATTTCAAAGGACAATGGCAGTTATATGACCTGCATGAAACTAGAAGTAGCAGGGAAATAAAACTGAACATTACAGATAGATTAGAGCACAAAGAAGGATATTTAAATCAGAAATGATGATATAACAGAGCAGTAAATGTTAAAAGGAGAGACAAAGAATACACATTATAAAGAGGATTGGAGGAAGGTACCAAGGGATCTCAGAACATGATGGAATCTAGAGAAAAGGAATTAAAAGAAAGCAAAATAGAACAGAGGCTTGCTGAGGTCGTGTAAACAGAAAATTATGCAAGTTTATTGTTCAAGGAAATAGATAATGCATAATGTTAGAAAACAGTCAAATGCTATTCATCTTTTAGATATCCAACTGGTGAAGAGATCAAAAATTGGTTTATACTAACACATGCACTGTAAGGAGGTTTACCAGTAGTGCTGGAACTTGGGTTTATTACAAAGTTTTGGCAAAGACTGCTTTGTGAACATATAAACCATCCAAAGTGCTCGGGAGATTTACCCTCATACAGTTAGGGAAAAAATCTGTCTGCCTCTGCCATCACAATATAGTTCAATAAATGAGAATCGCAACACAAGGTGGTAGCCCTTGACCATTTTTTGGTGTTCTGATTGATAGTATATTCACTGGATGGTGTAATCACCTCACAAACTGCAGGCTTGGTCTGTGCACATAGGTTTGGGCCCCATGCCCGAACCAAAAATAGCAACCCTCCATTCGAAGCCTGGCTGGATAAACTCAGCCTCGGTAAAACAACTCTCCTTTAAGCAAGGAGCCCAAAGTTTTCAATTAGCACATTCCAAGTGACTAGTCTATAAAGCAAGTCAAGAGGTTCATTTCCTATTTAAGTACAGCACTCAACTGTGGTAAATTCATTGACACAAACCTGAGCCTATCACACTTCTGATTTGCAAGTACTGTCAGGCTGCAGTATTCCGAACTTTTGTACAGTCTTCAACTAACACAATAGATGCCCCAATTCCAGAGTATATAGTGGTCAACATCCAGAATCTGAAACAAAAACAGAAAATGCAAGTCTGACAGCATCTGTGGAGAGAGAAAAAACAAGAGTTAACATTTCAGGTCTGTGACCTTTCATCAGAACCGTTCAGATGAAAGGTCACAGACCTGAAATGTTAACTCTGTTTCTCTCTCCACAGATGCTGGCAGACCTGCTGAGAATTTCCAGCACTTTCTGCTTTTGTTACAGATTTCCAGCATCCACAGTATTTTGCTTTAGTATCCAGAATCTGATTTCATTTCCATGCAGTTGCTGAGTCATAATCGTCATTTTAAGTGTAAAAAATAAAAATCTTTAAACAAACAGAAAATAATGGATTAATTAATATTCATTCTGAGGTCCGGTTAACTTCCAAAGTTGTTAAATAGTGATGTGTTAAACTGGCTGGGGTTATTGCCATCTGGTGGCTGGAAAGTGATAGTAATTTGTAATTTGGCAAGGAAGTGTGGTGTGAACTTCAAGTAGCAGGGAGCTAGGTACTGGTACAAAAGCTTGTACTATAATAAAACTTTACTCAGAGCTGCAGCCTTGTGTCACATTGGAGTATCCCATGCAATCATCATTGAGTTATTAGAGGAATCAGTGAAAAAATGGGATAATAACCATAATGTTATGTAAGAGTAGGTTAAATGACAAAGTTGAATGGAGGCAGTGACTAAATAACACTTTTCTTCCCGACATTCTTTGGTAATCTTGCCTCCTGTAATAGGTATGTGCCAAAAGCATTACTGCCAAGCTTACAATTTTATTATTCAGGGACTTCATCATTTTTGTCAAACTGTACATAAACTTTATGCACAGGACAAGAAGTTGTCTATTTTATAAATGTTAGTTGGTGCTCCATTAATAAAACATTGCCGCTCAGTTTGCAAAATACCCACTGCAGTGCATACCAGAATACAGAAACCCTTCACTGGCATCCTCTAGATTATACCCGTGACCTTTTTAAGGGAACAAAACTACATAAGCAACGTGTGTTTTAATAGTAAAACTATAACAATACCCTCCCTACAACAGGCCTTGCTTGAAATATTTTATTGCAGTTTCCAAAGTTAGCCTTGTTGAAGATTTGATGGATGATGTGTGAACAATTTTGACAAGATAAACTAAGAGACACATTTGTAATGAATCCTTTATGTTGTCTGATGCAACATAAACGAGATATGTGGAGTCCAGTTGGTTGAAGATCTCAAACAGGTTTATTACAGCTAAATTATTATATGTGGTACGGAGCAAACTATTTACAGAATCTTACTCTGTATTTACAGAACCACCACAGGGGGAGTTACAGAATCGGCCTGTACTTACAGAGACTCCTCAGGGGGAGTTACAGAGTGACTCTGGCTTTGAGTCACATGACTATGTTCTGGTACTTAGTTCATTCGCATACTAAGATCTCAAAGGGACATCACTCTTAAAGGCAATCATACAACAACATTGAGACTAGGAAAGATTTCACAGCAGAACTCACTTTCTTTCAATCTCTGCAAAATAATAGGAACGGGGAAGTGTTCTTACAAAATGAAAAAAAGGTTCTCTTTCTCTCTTGGCTAATTCCAATTCTAATTAAGGGTTAAAATTACCTCCCTTTTAAATTGTCATTATGCTCAAAGGATTGATAACAAATGATCTCACTTGTTATCAATGGAAAGGAAGGGGAAGTAACACAAGGAGGGAGAAAAATGAATGGAGTGGAACAATAGAATATATATTGGGAAGGGAAAAATCTTACATTTCATCTAATTCCTAATATAATTGCTAAAACTGCCTACCAATCTTTTGCAAAATGGCTGCATTCACCATCAAGCTGGGTTCGGGAATGGAAAACAATCTCAGTTTTTCTATATTTGGGCAGTGCTGGTTATAATCTTGGAATTTTCAGTCAACAGCTGCTGGTGAACAAGGAGAAACTTCAAAGAGCATAAGAAAACATGGAACAAATAAAGGCCAATCAGCTTGTGTCCCCCTTGCACAAATTTCACCTTTACAATCAACATTGATAACTTTGACACAATCCAACTTAATATATTCAGCAAAAGATTTCCCTACTCTGCCAAATCGAGTAACACTTCAAAACATCCATCTGATCTATGATGCTATGCTAGGTCTAGTTATCTTCCTTAGCATGACATTTCCATAGTTCTGGTAGTTATATTCCATGGGGCATCTCAATATTTCTAGATAAATTCAGGGAGCTTTCAAGACAATGCAAATTATGTATGGTCTGCTAGGAAAAGTGAAAGCAATGGGCGAAATAGACTTCCGTGATGCTATATTTTCTTCTGCCATTATTTAATAAGGGATGTGCAAACAATTGCAGATAAATATCACTTGGTTCATTTTCCAGGAAGCTAACATAAGCAAAAATCCAATCAGGAAATTACTCTAAGCTCCAATGAGCACAACTAGTTAGCATATAAATCCCTTCCCCAGTGACAAATCATTATACTCGCAAGTGAATTAGCCAAAAGCCTGACTCACAGCCTATGTAGTTCAAAACTGCCAGAAAAAAAACAACAAATTTAAATGGCACTCAGGGACTTGTATGTTCAGGTGCAGAGCAGCCAAATTAAGAGGCTCCTGCCCCATATTCAGTGCTAGTGATCAGTAGCCAAACTCTCTGAAACAAGAATGAATTTCACAAGAGTACAAAGAGATGCACCAAAAAACATAAATTGAAAATTTGTATTGTCTGACTCAGTACCTTGCTGAATTCCCAACTTTCAGTCAGTACAGGTTCCAAGTCAACCCATCACTCAGACTCTCTTCCCGAGCTGGAAGCGGTTCAGAGTTTTTAAGTCAAGTCCCTGCATGCAGTCTGCTGCAGGAATAAGTCCTTCAATCCAGAACAATTGAAAAATTAATAGCTTCTTCCCTGGCCCTCCTGAAAATATATATATATTAAAAAAAGAGAGCCCTGAGGCATGAAGAGATGGAGAATTCACCCTTGTGGATAGCTTCAAATCTTCCTTTTTCAAAAAGGGAAGGGGAAGGAGTAAGAGGAGGGGCCTGAAAACATCCATCGAACGAAAAGCAACTAATCAGTGAAATTTGCACTCAAATATACAGGATGCACAGGGTATGATAGCATAGTCATTATGTTTATGGGCTAGTAATTCAGAGGCTGAACTAATGATCCAGAGACATGAGTTCAAATTCCACCAAGGCAGATGCAGAGTTTTAATTCAATTAATTAAATAAATCTAGAGTTTTAAAAAAAAAGTTAATCTCAGTAATGGTGACCAAGAAATTACCAGATTGCTGTAAAAACCCACATGTTTCACTAATGCCCTATAGGGAAGGAAATCTTACCCAGTCTGTCCTGTGCATAACTCCAGACCCACAGCAACTGCCCTCTGAATTGGCCCAGCACATCACTCAGTTGTATTCAAGGCAGCAGCTCACCACCACCTTCTCAAGGGCAATTAGGGATGGCGATAAATGCTGGCCTAGCCAGTGTAGCCCATATTCCATGAATGAATAAAAAAAGGAATGACTTTAAGCCCTGTTGATTGATATTTCAAACACCTTAGCATAGGTCCCGTGTTTTCTGTCAAACCATCCCTTGACCTGCCAACTGCAGCACTGAATATTGTGCTCGTCTATAGAGACAGTTTTGAAGCTTTTTCATCAAAATGATCAACAGACAGATAAATGACTGAAACCCAACAGTGCAGAATGTAGCATATACCATGAATAACAAGCAGGTGAAGGCCAAGAAGGACCACATTATTAAATACATATATGGGGAATTTAGTGTCCCTTAAGTCATCTCTAGCATTCTCATGCTACTTGTGGCAGCAATGAAAATAAAAATGGTCACAGAATTATGAATAATCGGACTAAAATAAAAACTAGAGTTTTAAAAGATCAAAATATGACTTTTTTTGCACAGAATTAACTGGTCCTAAAACTTGTTCTGCAGAAATATGCAATACTATTAAAATGATCTGTGTCTGACCTATTAGATAATGGCTCCAACTTTGGTATTTGGTGTACTTTTGGCAGGCGTTGCATGAACAATTACAACTCCCACTCAATGTTGTTGGCAAGGTCAGGTGTCATTTAAGTGTAGTTGGTGAGTTTCCCGTACAATTCAAGCTCTGACAGCTCTCTCAACATTTTGAGTAGAGTGGAGGGGGGTGGAAATCCAGCAGAGCAGCCACTGAGTATAGGCCTGCAACAGCACCTTATAGGGAAAGGCTGGGGAAGTAGACAGCATAATTTAAGGGGCTAAGGACTTGGCGAAGGAGCAGAGAGGGCAATTCAAGTAATTCTAAAGGTTCAAAACTGCCAAAGTCAAAAAAGTAATGAAATGCTAAAACCTGCTTCCAGGCTTCCCTTTTACATGCTGGACTGGCTATTTTCCATCCAGTACTACTCATTAATAATGAGCATGACCAGCACTTAAGGGACACCTTGCTGCTGATGAAAATAGCATTTGGGTCCTAAAGACATCACAGGACCTCAATTCGCAATGAATATGAGCTTCTTGCTCGAATGTTGAATGACTTGCTAGGATTGTTGCCATAGACTGGACAGAAGCCCAGGTGCTGCCAATAATCAAACAGAGCAATGTCAAAAAACAGGAAATTATAGATCCATCAGCTTGATTTTTGTTACTAACAGGTTGCTAGACGGGATCACTAGAAATACTCTGTGACTGGCTTGACAGACAGAGAATTGGGTTATAAGAAACTTTCAACATGGCTTCTGGAATAAGACATCCCTTACCAACATTTGGAGGAAGTTACTAGGCTGGTGGACGTAGGTAGCCCAGTTATTATATACGTGAATTTTCAATTTAATAGAAGTATTCAAGGGGACCAGTTTCTAGAGGAGTCCTACAGTGACCAGTGTTAGAACTGTTGGTCTTCAGAATCATTAATAACGATGTGAATGAAGACATTGGGGAAACTGTATAAATTTTTACAAAGATTTAGCCAAGCGTTAGGGCCTTGGATGTGAAAAAAAATCACTATAATGAAATCTAAATGCGATAGTGGAATGGGCCAATACCTGGCAGATAACAGAATATATATTAGGTTAAATATAATGTTATATGCATGGCTAGAGCCAAAAGCAAGTACGTGTGCATCATGCAGGGCTCCAAACTAAAGGCAACTGAGCAGAATCAGCACCTCGGTGTTATAGTGCATGTCTCTCAAAAGTTATGACCAGTCCAAACAGAGCATTACATTAGGATGGCTTATGGCTATGACAATCCAATATAAAACAAAAACATTGGAGCCCTACATGGTGTTCACATGCTTACTATTCTCCCTATCCATGCTCATAACACTACATTAATCTGATCTATATTAAGCAATATCTGCCAGTCATGGTGGGTGATAATAAAGCCCAGAAAAGGTTCAGAGGAGGACCGCTTAATTGATACAAACAAAAACCTTGAATAAGCACAATAAGCTTAGAGAGCTGAGTCTTTTTAACTTTAGGAAAGCATAGTCTTCAGGGACATTTAATTGAAGTCCTTATGAATGGACTAGAACCTAGACTCAGATTATTAGAGTTAGATAGGTCAGGGAGGACTTCAGGAGCATGGAAGGCAATTCAGGTAATTCTGAAGATTTAGAAGTACTGTCAAGAAAACCTGCTATGCCAAAGGAGGATTTTTTAATTCATCAATTGGAAACCTACATTAAACTTTTAATGAAACAAGAACAGCCAGAATCCTACAGTTAACTTTAAAAAAAAAGCTGGCAGACAAGATGGCCACCAGAATTTACATTTGAACATCTTGCACATTCCAAGGCAAAGAGGAGACGCATGTCTGATGAGCCTGTACCCAAAACAATGTCTTTCTCTATTGATTGAACTACCGGAGATTGCTTTCATTAACAAGACATTCAAAGCGATCCTGGGATATTAGCATTGAAAGGGTGAAAGGGAGAGATTAAAATTCCTAAACTTGAATCTCGTTTGAAAGCACCAGAGAACACACTGAGACAGTCATGTTCATCTCTGTGAAATCTGGGTGTTTCCCCTGGACAAAGGACACAAGCCAATGACTCATTCTGTGCAGAACCAGAAAGGCTGTCTCTCTCTCTCTCCAGCAGGCCTGGTGGGACATGCGAAGCCTAGCTGCTGGCTGCTAGATTCAAGACAAAGACACTGAGAAGGAAGCCCTCTGCTCAACTACCTACAAGGACAACTACCAACTCAGAACTTCAGGGCCACAAATTCCACTGGAAGACCACTAAAGCCACCAGACAACACAGACTGTGTAGTTTTTTTTATATTTGTTCTGGACTCTAATCTAACACAAATCTATTCCTTAGCACTCTGTGTGTGTGTGTGTGAGAGAAAGTGTAGCGTAATTTTATTATTTTACTTAGCTCGGGTTTAGATTTTTAAGTATAATAAACTCACCTCTTTCTTGTTCAAACTCATGAAAACCTGTCCGATTGGTTCTTTTATCATCACAACAAAGGTAAAGGGTAAAACACTCACTGAAGTGGTAAGCAAATCCACTGTTTAAAAAGGAATAAACCCTGTTGCAGTCAAATAAGAGGAAGGACAAGAGGAGAGCCTTATGACTCCTCCTCACCTGATCATAACAGTATCAAAATCAATAAATAGTCATCGTCATAGAGTTATACAGCACAGAAACAGACCCTTCAGCCCACTGTGTCCATGCCGGCCATCAAGCCTATCTATTCTAATCCCATTTTCCAGCACTTGGCCCGTAGCCTTGTATGCTATGGCATTTCAAGTGCTCATCTAAATACTTCTTAAATGTTGTGAGGATTCCACCCCTTTAGGCAGTGGGTTCCAGATTCCAACCACCCTCTGGGTGAAACATTTTTCCTCAAATCTCCTCTAAACCTCCTGCCCCTTACCATAAATCTATGCCCCCTGGTTATTGACACCTCGGCTGAGGGAAGAGTTTCTTCCTATCTACCCTATCTATGCCCCTCATAATTTTGTATACCTCAATCAAGTGCCCCCCTCAGCCTTCTCTGCTCTAAGGAAAACAACCCTAGCCTATCCAGTCTCTCTTCATAGCCTAAATGCTTCAGCCCAGGCAACATCCTAGTGAATCTCCTCTGCAACTTCTCCAGTGCAATCACATCCTTCCTATAGTGTGGTGACCAGAACTGTTCACAGTTCTCCAGCTGTGGCCTAACTAGTGTTTTTTACAGCTCAATCATAACCTCCCTGCTCTTATATTCTATGCCTTGCCTAATAAAGGCAAGTATCCCATATGCCTTCCTGACCACCTTATCTACCTGTGCTGCTGCCTTCAGCGATCTATGGACAAGTACACCAAGGTCCCTCTGACCCTCTGTAATTCCTAAGGTCCGACCATCCATTGTATATTCCTTTGACTTGTTTGTACTCCCAAAATGCATCACCTCACACTTCTCAGGATTAAATTCCATTTGCCACTGCTCCGCCCATCTTACCAGCCCATCTATATCATCCTGTAATCTAAGGCTTTCCTCCTCACTGTTTACAACACCACCAATTTCCATGTCATCTGCGAACTTACTGATCATACCTCCTATATTCACATCTAAATCATTCATGTACGCTACAAACAGTAAGGGTCCCAGCACCGATCCCTGCACTACACCACTGGTCACAGGCTTCCAATCGCAAAATCAACCCTCGACCATCACCCTCTGCTTCCTGTCATTAAGCTAATTTTGGATCCGATTTGCCAAATTGCCCTGGATCCCATGGGCTCTTACCTTCTTGTCCAATCTCTCATGTGGGACCTTATCAAAAGACTGACTGAAGTCCATGTAGACTACATCAACTGCTTTACGCTCATCTACACATCTAGTCACCTCCTCGAAAAATTCAATCAAATTGGTTAGACATGATCTCCCCCTGACAAAGCCATGCTGACTATCCTTGATTAATCCCTGCCTCTTCAAGTGGAGATTAATCCTGCCCCTCAGAATTTTTTCCAATAGTTTCCCTACCACTGATGTTAGACTCACTGGCCTGTAATTACCTGGTTTACCCCTACTACCCTTCTTGAATAATGGTACCACATTCACTGTCCTCCAGTCCTCTGGTGCTTCTCCTGTGACCAGAGAGGATTTGAAAATTTGTGTCAGAGCCCCTGCAATCTCCTCCTTTGCCTCACATAGCAGCCTGGGATACATCTCATCTGGGCTTGGGGATTTATCCACTTTTAAGTAAAACCGCTAATATCTCCTTCCTTTCAATGCTAATTTGTTCAAGTATATCACAACACCCCTCCGTGATCTCTACACCTGCAACGTCCTTCTCCGTGGTGAACATAAATGAAAAGTAATCACTTAAAACCTCACCTACATCCTCCGGCTCCACACAGAGACCTGCTTTCAGTGATCCCTTAAAAACTTAGGCTGAACCTGGCTATTTACCACCCTGTAGTGCCCATGAATGGTGGCTGGGTTTACCAGTGAACCGGTGTCTTGATGATGATGACAAAAATGTCATTGCAGTCCTCTAGATATCATAGGGCCCCCAGATGAATGGAATATCAAATTGTGCCCTGTATCCGATTGTGCTGGCTGATCGAGGCACAGGGAGGCTTTGGGCAGAGAAGTATTTATTTTGTCATCTCACTACTGCCCAATTCACACCAAAAAGTGGGGTGGTAGCAATACAAAAGTCAACTAATAATTCAAATAATGCAAAATTACAGATTATACCATTTGAATAACTCTTCAATATTCTGGGCCCATTAACATTTGGTGGAAATTGTACAGAGGCAGCAGCAATAGCAAATGCAAACTTCATCACAAAGGTCATTCTGTGCACATTGACAGGAAGCTAACTAATCTCAGACTAGCATTCAATGGGCATGTATATAGTGACTGTTAACCATGAAAACACTAGCATGGTGGATAGGAGAGCATCTACAGATTTTGCCTTTATGGAATTCCAGAAAGCATTTGTTAACATTGCTCACAAGACATCAGTAAAAATGAGAGCACCTGGAACTGGGAGTAACCTTGTGATATGGGTTGGGAGGTAGAAGGATAAAGGATTCATTCACTGATTGATGGATGTGACAAGTGGTGTTACCCAAGGATTTGGACTGGGCCTTTAACTTTTCACCATATAGATTAATAACTTGGATGAATAGAGTTGCTTTTTCAAGTTTCCAGTCCCTTGAGTATAAAAGGTTGAGTGGTGACCTAATTGAGGAATTTAAAATGATTAAGACAATCAATAGGGTAGATAGAGAACATTTTCCTCTGGTGGAGGAATCCAGAACAAGACAACAATAATGTTTAAATTAGAGTGAGGCCATTTAGCAGTGAAATCACAAAGAACTTTTTTTCCACAAAAAGGATTGTGAAAATCAGGAACACACTCCTCCAAAAAAAAACAGAGTCAAGTGAAATTTTCAAGTCTAAGATGGGTAGATTTTTGTTAGGCAAGGGCATCAAGGGATATGGAGCAAAGATAGGTGAATGGAATTGAGGTACAGGTCAGTCATGATTGAACTGAATGGTAAAATAAATTCGAGGGGCTGAATGGCCTTCTCCTGTTCCTATGAAACCCAGTACAACACTCAAGCTAGAAACAGGGACCAGCCACAATTCACCAGCAAAAAGGCAGCTGATAGAGAAGGTTTAGAGATCATTGAAATTGCAGTGTTGAATATATACAGCTTGTAAATAATCCTATCCATCCTAATTATAATGCGTGTGATTTTTCTTTTAAACTTTATCTTGTTTCATAAAAAGGCAACATATGTAACCTGCAGAGTTACTGGCCCTCGGCAGCAATACATCCACTGTGACTAAAGACTAATAACTTCATCTCGGCCACCATTGCAGAGAATTTTGTCTTTTGTATTTTAGACCTTCCCTAACTGCAGATTTTCTCCGTAGCCCTTCTGAAATGAAGCAGGAAAGGAAATGAAAAATCCTCCAAGAACAAATTGTTTTACCACTTTTCTGCACACATCAATGAAGGGAATCCAATTTTCCTATCAAAAACAACAATGTGAATTGATGCTTTATGCAAGATGAGTCCACCTAGGAAAACGTATCATGTACTAACATAAGCTTACCCATGGATCTGGTTACTATTCTTGGCTAACTGCCAATAACAGAGAACACCATTTCTCACATAATCATAGGAGGAGACTTCAAAAGTGTATGGCAACAGGAACTTGCGATGGGGTTTAGGAGAGTAATTGTATAATGTGTAGAATGATGTCCTCGTAAAACGCCACCCTCAACCTGAGCAAACGCACGATTGCTATGAACATAAGATGTCGGGGTCTTCTGCAAATCCCGTTGAACCCATCAGCACTTTGTAAATCTATACATGCATGCCAACCTGGTGCAGCTTAATACAAGGCAATATTTTTTAAAAAGAAAATTAATTTAAACTTTTTCCCTCCAATAAAAGACTATTCGCTGTAACTGGGGGGAGAAAAAATGAAATATTAGCTGGCAAAAAGCGCGGACTTGATGGACCGAATGGCCTCCTTCTGAGCTGTAAATGACTCGAAATGTCTATGACTCAAATCAAGATAAGTTTTCAATGAAACTGAAGAAATGCCCCAATTTTTCCAGATGAAAGTAATCTTGGAAAATGTAACAAATAAAATACCAAAAAGAATCAATTTATTTTGGGCAGGGCATAAACCCGAGACTCTCTGCCCTATGAATATAAATCGTGGGGCAGGAATAAAGGCTTTCAAGGGATCGAATTGGTCAGCCAGAGAGATTTTAACTCGCAGATCTCATTTGAATGTTCTTCCGACACTGACTCCCACTAGAAGCCGGTGGGAATGACATCACCACTGGCTAAAGTTGAAATTAGGCGATCAAGCTACCTTTGGAGATCCACAGAAATGGGCAAATGCAGAAGGTGGGAGGAAGGAAAAGTCTGTAAGCAGTGGGCACTGAAGTGGGTGGGAGCAGGAAGATTCAGCCTGAAGCAAGGGAGGCCCAAGGTATTCACATGGGGCCCACAAGAAACCTTCAAAAAGTAAAATAAAATCACTTGCTTGGGCTTCCTCTCACCTGGATGGTGTCTGCCACCAGCTTTGAATGGCAGTTTTGACACTGTAGGTACTTTAGATGGATCCACAGTTAAAATGGAATGCATGCCCCAATGGCATGATTGGTACACATTTTCATCATTTAAATTAGGGCCCTGCTCCTCCCTTCCCAAAACTGATTTCCGGCTAGTTAACAGCGTGGGGCAGGAAAGCAGCAGAACTCTACCCTTCACCACCACATTTACCCCCACTGCTACAAAACCTTTGCTCTATCAGAGTTACAATTCTTCCTCTTCAACACACAGGCCTGGATTTTATTTTGTGGCCACCATAATTGGCGGCGGCCGTAAAAGATGACGGCCCACACGCGCGGGTTTTACTCCACGGAGCCGTTGCGATATTATATGCGGCGGTTCATTTATGTGGCCGGGTCGTAACGCACCCCCTCCCCCATTCCCACCTAATGACGTGGAGCGGTGGGCAATTGTCCCCGGCAACAGCGTCTGGCACCACTCCGCAGTCGCTGGCGCCATTTTTAAAGGGCTTCTAGCCCTAACATTTAATTTACATTTTTAAAGACACATTGCCTCAAAATTTATTTAAAATAATTAATATTACCAGCCCCTCTTCCATCCCCCCAATAACCTTACATTTCATTCCTTGCCCTCTTACCCCCCAACGCACAAAATAGCATGTCTACCTAATCTTTCCCCACCAACCGCACCCCCCACCCCCCCCCGCCACGCAAAGTTCAAAAACTTTTAACTTTACCCATTCCCATCACCCCATAGACCAATCAGGTGGGTTTAACCCTGTGCCCCTTCCCCCACCTCCCCACACTGATATACTTACCTCCTTACCCCCTCCCCACCAGTGTTCCGCCTTACAACACTGGTCGTAGAACCGACGGCGCGGGAGTGCCGGCCACCGACCACAATAGCGGAGCGGGACAGCCGGCGTGACCAAGTAAGTCATTAATTCCTTAATTAACATATTTAAATGTGGCTGCCGTCGCTGTGCCGTTGGGGACTGCCATGAGGCCTTGCCGCTGCCGGTAATATGTGGTGGCACCTTTCCGGCGTCAGGGAGCGTGGTGGGCCTCTCCCAGAGCCATTTTATGCACTCCCCCCCCCCCACCAAACATCGGGGGAGTCAGTAAAAATCAGCCCAAATAGTCCCGCTCCTGGTTATAATGGACTGTTTTTTTCTTTCCAATATTGAGTGAAGAAATGTTGAATATACTTGTGGCCTAAGATACAAGCCTATCTCCCACACCACTTTCAGTGTAACTGATTGTTGTTACAACTTGTAGATGTATTTTTGGGATGGTTTTAAAGTTAGCTGCTTTTTTGTGCCCCGTATCTGTTTCCTCGAAGATATTGGTCATCTTTGGTCAGCTTTCTAGGTTGGCATATACAATTATGCCACATATAACATGCAATAATCATCTGAAATTTAAAATGTTTATCATCATGAAAGGTTTAGATAGAGTAAATAAAGAGAAACTGTTTCCAAAGGCTAAAGGTTCGATAACCAAAGGGCACGGATTTATAATGATTGACAAAAGAATCAGAGACGACATGTGGAAAAACCTTTTTACACAATGAGCGGTTAGCATTTGGAATGCCTGATGGGGTGATGGGTGGTGGAAACAGATTCAATAATCGCTTTCAAACGGGAATTGGATAAATACTTGAAGGTGAAATAACAGGGACCTGTTATGAGCAGAGGAGTGAGACTAACTGGATTGCTTTTCAAAAGAGCCAGCACAGACTTGGTAGCTGAATGACCTTCTTCTGTGCTATACTATTCTGTGACTCTATAATATAATGTATATACAATGTGATGTATCACACTGCAGCTGTACATCTGCAGAATAAAAATAAATATAAAGACTACCTATGGCTTGATAAGAGTACACAAAATCTAAAACCCTGACATCACTTTCTGCTTCAGTTCCAACCCACCAGCTCCCAAGAAATTATTTACCCCCTTAAAAAAAACCAAGGAATTCTGCCAATGATGTTCACGGTGTTTGGTGGCAGTTTACATGAGTAATTTTCCAAATTTACCTTCTTCGCTCATTGCTGTATGTTGTGTGCATGCTGCCTGCCACGTTTCCTGCATTAAAACGGTGACTACAATTGGCTGTAAAGCGCTTTGAGATGTCTGGTGGTCATGAAAGGCACTATATAAATGCAAGTTTTTCTTTATTGGCAATGCACATTGGAAATGCCGATGCTGTTTGTGCTTGGCTTGTCTCAGAGTCGAAGAGTTGGAAAACTACCCCCTTCCAAATCAATACTTCTGAATGACAACGGCTCCTCTTACAACCTAATTTTACTTACTACTTCCTCCTTCTGAAATTCTGTCTTCTAGCCTTACACAAACTCACTTCAGTGATTTTAATCAACTCCCCTCATGTAATTTAAAATCCCAGCATAATATCCTCTTAATTGCTTTTTCCTAATGAGATCGATCACATAACAGAGTGCCCAAAGTCTTCACATCTGAAAATCATCTCTGTTGCTCTCTTCTGCAGCCTCAATGTTCTTTTGGAAGTCTTCATCTGGCCCATATTTTAATAGAATGCCAAGTTTAATGAGGCAGTATTACAAATCAAAGATGGACAAAATGCAATTAAATCCTTTTGAGTTATTGCGGTGACAAGTTAAACTTATAAACTTATCCAAAGATATTAATCTTTTGAGGGCTGCAGTGTCATTTTTGCACTAAACCACAAAGTGTTTTTTTTTTAATTGCATGAATAGTCAGCATACAGAAAATATTGTAAATTTCCCAAATTTCTACTGTATAATATTAAATGTTAGATGCCATTAGACAATTATTTCTACTAATGGACTTTTAATAAAATAATGTTTTGAAATAAAAAATGTTGGACTATTCATATGGATAATTTTAAATATTAGATTTATTTCCCAAATAATTTTCCCCAAATTCTAGCTTCATATTACTTTATATTTTTTGTTCATGTGTTGTTTGGTGGGGGCATGTGCAGGAAAGGAGTGAAAAAGACAGCTGAAGATTTCCCTTATTCCTTACGATCTTCCACCAGGTGGAGCATTTATATGCAATGAGGTTTTTCCAGCTACTTTCCTTCCTTGTTCAAACGTTAAGAATGGAAGACAATCCATTGCAAATCTGTATAGAGTGGAGACTGGAGTTTGAGCTTAAGGCCACAAACTCTGTAATGCTGCTTACAGCATGGAACTGCTCTTGGTGTTATCTTGGCAACAGTATCGGCAGTATTGGTTCAAGAAAATTGAACACAATAGCGAAAATCTACGCTTGGAAAGTTTGCTTCTAGCAAACAAGAAGTCTCTGACAGATTCAAAATTGTGTCCATCATGCAAAGGTCTGTACATAAATTGCACCAAATATCCCCTTTGTTTTTTGCCTCCTTGTCACTCTAGCTAGTCTCCAGAATCTACCAATGCTTTTTACTCAAAAGTTTGGGGAATGGTCCACTAACATTGGATAAGATTGGGAAACTTTTAAAGATCAACAAAGGGTTACTAAAAATGTAATAAAACGAGCAAAGGTAAATTATGAAAGAAAACTAGCGCAAAATATAAAAACGGATAGCAAAAGCTTCTATAAGTATATATAAGGTAAGAGAGTAACTAAAGTGAATGATGGTCCCTTGGAAGATGAGACTGGGGACTTAATTTAGGGGAACACAGAAATGGCAGAGACACTAAATCAGTATTTTTCCTCAGTTTTCACAGTGGAGGACACTAGTACCATCCCAATAGTAACAGGAAATGCAGAGGTTATAGAAAGAGAGGAACTTAGTAAAATCATCATCACTAAAGTACTGAGCAAACTATTGGGATTGAAGGCAGACAAGTCCCCAGGGTCTGATGGCCTACATCCTAGGGTCCTAAAGGAAGTGGCAGCGGAGATAGTGGTTATAATATTCCAAAATTCTCTGGATGCGGGAAAGGTTCCAGTAGATTGGAAAAATGCTAATATAATGCCCTTATTCAAAAAGGGAGGGAGGCAGAAAGTAGGAAACTACAGGTCAGTTAGTTTAACATCTGTCATTGGGAAATTGTTAAAATCCATTATTAAGGAAGTAATAACAGGACATTTGGAAAGTCAAAACGCAATCCATCAGAGTCAGCATGGTTTTATGAAAGGTAAATCGTGTTTGACTAATTTGCTAGAATTCTTCGAAGCTGTAACAAGCAAAGTGGATAATGGGGATCCTGTAGATGTAGTACATCTGGACTTCCAGAAGGCATTTGGTAAGGTGCCGCACAAAAGGTTAATACGCAAGGTAACGTCACATGGGATTAGAGGCAATTTATTAGCTTGGATAGAGAATTGGCTAACCAACAGAAAACAGAGTCGGGATAAATAGGTATTTTTCTGGTTGGCAAGATGTAATTAGTGGGGTGCCACAGGGTTCGGTCCTTGGGCCCCAACTATTTACAATCTATATTAATGACTTGGATGCAGGGATAGAAGGTACTATAGCCACAGTTGCAGATGACACTAAAATAGGTGGGATAGTAAGTTCCAATAAAGAATTAAGAAATTTACAAATGGATATGGATAGGTTAGGTGAATGGGCCAAAATTTGGCAGATGGAGTTTAATGTGGATAAGTGTGAGGTTATCCACTTTGGCTGGAAGAATAGAAAGGCAAAATATTATCTAAATGGAGAGAAACTCAGAATGCTTTGGTGCAGAGGGATCTGGATGTCTTTATGCATGAATCGCAGAAAGCGAGTATGCAGGTACAGCAGGTAATAAGGAAGGCAAATGGAATTTTGGCATTTATTGCTAAAGGAATAGAATATAGAAGTAGGGAAGTGTTGCTGCAACTGTATAAGGCATTAGTGAGACCGCACCTGGAGTATTATGTACAGTTTTGGTCCCCTTACTTGAGGAGGGATGTAGTTGCATTGGAGGCAGTTCAGAGGAGGTTCACTGGATTGATTCCAGAGAGGAGGGGTTTGTTTTATGAAGAGAGATTGAGCACTTTAGGCCTTTACTCTCTGGAGTTTAGAAGAATGAGAGGAGATCTAATTGAGGTATACAAGATGATTAAGGGTATTGACAAAGTAGACGTAGAAAGGATGTTTCCTCTGGTGGGGCAATCTAGAATGAGAGGTCATAGTTTTAGGATAAGGGGTAGCAGATTTAAAACAGAGATGAAGAGAAACTACTTCTCTCAAAGGGTCGTGAGTCTGTGGAATTCACTACCCCAGAGTGCGGTGGATGCCGGGACATTGAGTAAATTTGAGGAGATAGACAGATTTTTATTAGGAAAAGGGTTGAAGGGTTATGGAGAACGGGCAGGAGTTGAGGCCAAGGTGAGATCAGCCATGATCGTATTGAATGGCGGAGCAGGCTCGAGGGGCTGAATTGCCTACTCCTGCTCCTAGTTCTTATGACCTTATGAACATTTGTCTTTTAAAACCCATTCCTTCTTTCCCTTTTCTCAAACCAGGAATCCAAAGTTTGAATGTCAAGGTTCCCAAATAAAAGGTCTGATCTTCTGGCACTAGGAAATCATACATTTGAAATCAATAGGGTGGGAAACAAGTGACTATTTCCATTGCTGTCAACAGGGCAAAGGGATTCCCTCCAACCGATCAGAAATATCTTGCTTTAAAATGTGATCATTTAATCTGTTACAGAGTAAGCAATGTCAATACCAGAGAGTTACAGGCACATTAGCTTCACTTTGGTTATAGGCAGTTTACTGCAAGGGATCATTAGAGATGTTCTGTGTGACCACCTCCACAGAGAATGGGATTATCAGAGACTCTCAGCATGGCTTTTGGAAAAGAAAATCATATCATCAATCAGGTTGAATTTTCTGAGAAAGTTACTAGGTTAGTATTTCACATGTTGGTGAATGTGGTGGCTCAGTTGATCCAGTATACGTTTGATTTTCAGAAAGCTTTTGATAAGGCATTGGTTGCATTCTTGTCAGCAGAAGCTGGCTATTAATGGCAGCAGTTCTGTGTGGGAACCAGTTATTAAGAAGTCTCACAAGGATCAATGTTGGATTGTTGCTTTTCACCATTTTTATCAAATGATTTGGATAAAGCCGTCAGGGAAAACTGCAAGTTTGCAAATAATATAATGGGAGCTAGATGAATTTCAAACTGTGGCTGATAATGACTGTATATAAAAGATATGGAGGAGGTGTTTTACCAGTCATTGTGGTCTCTTGAAACTTGTTTCTTCATCTTCAGAGGTAAAAGAGGGTTTTGTCACCCTGCGGGGGAACGTGAGGAAGAACTTTTTTTATGCAGCAAGTGATAATGACTTGGAACTTGCTGCTTACAAGGGTTGTGGAAGCGGAGACAATGAATGATTTCAAAAGGAAATTGGATGGGCACTTTTGGGAAATAAACATGCAGTGCTACGGGGATAGAGCAGAGGAATGGGACTGTGGATTGCTCTACCGAGAGCTGGCATGGACTTAATGGGCTGAATGGCCTCATTATGTGCTGGAATGACACTGACTCTATGAATTGGCTTGGGGCTGGGCCTTTTTCCTTCTGATTTGTGAGTCTCCTCGGAGATTGTATAACTGGCAGGTGGAGGGAGGACGGGGGGTGGGGTGGGGGGGGGGGTGGTGGGTGCAGAGAGCAGGAAACGAAGAGGTGATGAGATTCATAGGCCCAAATATTAATTACTAATGGGAGGGTGCAGGGAACCCCAAACCTGGCCGAAGATCCCAGCAAGGCTGTAGGTGGGGAGGCCCTCTCATCTCAATGAGGCCTTTTTATCATATTGTAGGGCCACCTCCCGTCAGCCAAATGAATAGCCTGGCGCACAAAAACACTAGCAGCAGGAGGCCACATTCAGGGACCCTTGTGTCAGTCCCCAGCACTGGGAAGGGAATTCTGGTCAGCAATTGGGGGATGGAGATCAGGAGGTCTGGCTAGCAGGGTATCTGGAGAGGTGGCTGAGATCAGTATGGCTTGGACAACATCAGCAATTAAGGAGAGAACTGGAGCTCAGGGCAGGAGTGGCCTGGAGAGCACACTCCTGCTGCTCCTGGTTGCCATGCAATGTTAAAAAAGCCACTTACCTTGAGGAGTCAGTAACTCGCATCTTGAATCAGCTGCCAGAAATCCCACAATTCGGACAATCCCCTCACTTCCTATAAAATTTATAATTATAACACTGATGTCATCAGGCCACAACTTGGGAATTTTAATTAGGCTCCATCTGCCTTCAGCAGAAGCCACACCCAACTCCTGATTCCTACATTTTAGAATTTAAAGGGGGCGAGAATTGGGTCAGGTAGCCTGATCATGTGATCATGATATTTTAATCACCGCCCGCACCCCTGCCAGTCTGTTGGGAAAGGACTAAAAAAAAGTGAGGCATAAGTGTGCATAAATTCTACCAAGACACTATGAGGCAGGCTTGATAGAACAATTGATCTTTTCTGTCCGTTGCTTCATACCTTCATGTTTTTGTAATATGTTTGGGCTGCTGACAACGTGACGGCTACCCCATTTGCAATGCAGGAGAAATCTACACTGCACGAGTAATAATAGAAAAATCATTGAACATGATGTCTTTCACATGTCCAGTTTTTCACAAATTGCTTGTAGCTTTCAGTTCTGGCCACTGGACCTTCTCTATTTATTGTACAGCAGACTGAGCATTCAAACCATCTACAGCAAGGAAAAAAAAATGGTGGACAGCAGCATTGCAACTATTTACATACATTTACATACTCCACACACCAGTAGTCAGGATATTGCAGTTTATAATCATGTTTCAGTGGGTAGACCATAGCAGCTTACCAGCAGCTTCATCCATGAGCAGATACACTTATTAACAGAACAGACGAAATGAGGCTATTCCGCAAGTCATATTGGTGGAAAAGTTACTTAGGCCTCTTGCCAGTATCCCAAAGAGTGCCAAATAAAATCTCCACTAATTGCTTTGAATGCAACAGATTGTCCCTTTCATCAGTAAAGGTAGACTTTTCAATCAGCAAAGTCTACATATGAACATGTAACATGGTCATTCTACAACTCATGAAGAATCCTAAATGTGTTCTTCATAAAACAGATTTGCAGTTTGATAATACATAGAGTCATAGAATGGTGTTACGACCAGGCAAGGAGGGGGTGTCAGGCTCCCCTTTTGCCCCTTTTCTGGCTTGACCACAACAGGGTTTATCCAGGGTTTAACAGTGATTTAACTTACCAACTCAGTGAACACTTGCTCCTGTTACTCTAATATATACTTGCAAATGAACCAGACAGGTTTTCTTGAGTTTAAACAAGAAAGTTGTAAGTTTATTAACTTTATCACTGTAAACCGGTTAAAATTACTAAAATACGCAACGCATCCACGCTCACATTCATATGAGAGGCACACACACACAAATAGATACAGAGGGGGAAAAGCAGGGTTGGGAGGTAAGAGTAGAGTCCTTAATAAAAATGGAATTTAAATGCAGGAGTGTAGTCCCAGTATCCTTAGTTGAAATTGAAGTTTGAAGTCCTCGCTGGGCCACGTGCATAATTTGGGCTTGCTTCTCTGGTTCTGGAAGGCTGAAGAGAGGCTTTATCCATCCTCTTTTGCTGACTGTGAGGATCTGTAGATTAGAGGTTTAGCTGCAGCCGAGGCTTCCCTGGGACTTTGCTGGAGAGGGAAAGAGAGAGGTGCTTTCTTCCTTGGAGTTCAGTTACTGTCTTTCTGATACACAATCCACTCTCTCAGAGTTACATAGGCAGCCATGTCATGTGACCACCTCTCTGTTTAAAACTGAAGTTTCCAGGAAGTTTTTTGAAATTCAAAGTTCTGCTCTGAAGCTGTGCAAACATACTTGGTAGGGGGGGTTTGGCTCTTCCAAAGTCAATGGGTGTCGATGGGTTTTGATGACCAACATTAACAAAACCATTCTAGTTAATTGGATCAGGGAGCACCCCCATTGTTCTGGCTAAACTGGGCAATCACCTCCGTCTCCCAGCCAGCCTTTGGCTTCTCATATGCAAATTGTGCATGGCCATCTTTAGCTGTTCTGTTCTGCTTTTTTTTTTAAAAAAGTAATTTGTAATAATATTCAGTAAAAAAAAATATTCAGTAGCCATTCTCGTAAATCTTCTCTGCTCCGTCTCTAAAACCTGAAGTGCTGTGCCCAGAATTGGAAACAATATTCCAGTTGAGGCCAAACCAGTGTTTTATAAAGGTTCATCATAACTTCCTTGCTTTGTACTACCCCTATTTATAAAGCCCAGGATCCCGTAAGCCTTTTTAACCACTTTCTCAACCTGCCCTGCCAGCTTCAAATGATTTATGCACATGTACACCCAGGTGTCTCTCTGTTCCTGCACCCCCTTTAGAATTCTACCCTTCACTTTGCATTGTCTCTCCTTGTTCTTCCTACTAAAATGTATCACTTCACACTTCTCTGCATTAAATTTCATCTGCCACATGTATATGTCCTCTTGAAGTCCATCACTATCCTCTACAGTGCACAATACTTCCAAGCTTGGTGTCATCCGCAAATTTTGAAATCGCGCCCTGTACACCCAAGGTCATTAACATAGATCAAGAAAAGCAGTGGTCCTAGCACCGAGCCCTGGGGAACATCATTGCATACCTTCCTCCAGTCTGAAAAACAAGTTCACCACTACTGTTTCCAGTCACTCGGCCAACTTTGTATTCATGCTGCCACTGTCCCTTTTATTCCATGGGCTTTAAGTTTGCTGACAAGCCAGTTTTGTGACACTTTATCAAATGCCTTTTGGATGTTCATGTACACCACATCAACCGCATTTCCCGAATCAACCCTCTCTGTTGCCTCATCAGAAAACTGAAGCAATTTAGCTAAGCATGATTTGCCTTCAACAAATTTATGCTGGTTTTCCCTAATTAATCCACATTTTTTGTCCAAGTGACTGTTAATTTTGTCCCAGATTATCATTTCTATAAGTTTTCCCACCACCGAGGTTAAACTGATTAGCCTGTGGTTGATGCATTTATTGAAACCCTTTTTTGAACATGGGTGTAATGTTTGCAATTCTCCAGTCCTCTGGCACCACCCCTGTATTTAAGGAAGATTGAAAGATTATGGCCAGTACCTCTGAAATTTCTGCCCTTATTTCCCTCAGCATCCACGGATGCATCCCATCCAGTCCTGGTGACTTATCAACTTTAAGTACAGCTCACCTTTCTAATACCTCTTCTTTATCAATTTTTAGCTCACCCAATGTCTCAACTACCTCCTCTTTCACTATGACTTTGGTAAAAGACAGATGCAAAGTACTAATTTAGGACCTCAGCCATGCTCTCTGCCTCCATGTGCAAATCCCCTTTTTGGTCCCTGTAGTGTTTTGAAATTGCATTGTGCATTTTGTACACTTGAGGCTACCATGCATATGCCAGCAAAGGGGCTGGAAAGTAAAAGAATAAAGAAGAATCTATTGTTTTCCAACAGCATGCAGTCTCACATCTTTTACTAAACTCGGTTAAATCTTACTTCAGTTCCAAGAATACCACCATGCCCAATTGGCCCACCCCTCCTTTTACTACCTTTTTACTATTTAGATCCCTCATTGTGCACACAGGAAATTCCTCACCTACTTTAGGTGAACATTTTCACCCCATTTTACCTCAGAATGTGTCATCAAACAGAGTCTTTTGATAATGTTACGACTTCAGTGAGACTGTTAGCATTAAAATACGAGATATGTACCCCTGACCAATTTAAGGAATTACACAAGACTTTACATTTAAGACTTTTAGAACTAAACTAAAAGAAATCCCCATCAGCTAAATAGTACTTTGTAAGCAGCTGATACCCCAGATTACAGAGAAAGGTATTTTATTTACTTATTAAAATACTTGAAAAACTCACACTAGACTTGTACGTTACACAGTCCATTTTGATGGTAAAATCCTTTGCAGTGAAAAGTCCCAAACTCCTCCCAGTAGCAATGGGTTGGATCTTCCAGACCTTTTCAAAAATCAGTTTCCTCTTCGCTGACTCCTCTGAGCACTTTCGACCTGTATGTCCGTGAATAAGGCAATTCCTGGTGATCCTACTGGTCATCTACATCTCTGCAAGCTTCAACTTTTGAAATAGGTTCAAGTCTTCACTGCATCAGGCTTCTGAGAGCAAGTGTTCTCTCTTTCTCTCCTGGCGGCAACCACTGGTTGTCTTCCTTACAGCCTGCTCTCAGGCTGCAACCGCTGGGTTCCCTTCTTACAGCCTATCTGCCTTCAGAAAATCAGTTAAATTTATCTGGACTCAAGAGCTTATTGTCTTGTTACAATATTCAAAGCCCAGATATCTGGTTTCACATAGCCACCTGGGCCTTCCATTGTTCCCAGGTGTTAATAGCTGCTTCGTACATTTGCATCCTCAGAATCACTGACCCTCTTGTTTACAACCCAAATGTCTGGGAGGGTGAAAACCAGATATTACCCCGGCAGTCTCTTTTTTCCTCAAAATATGTTTTTGATCTGTCTTGTCCTTTAGTAGAGCGGATGTGAGGTCACCTGACCTTCCGGGCTCTATCGTAAACTTTCAAAAATCATTATGTTTTAAAACATAATCACATTACAAAGTCCAGTATTCATAACAATATAGAACACCAATATATTCAGCACCAATTTCAATCCCAACATATTTTTCCACAGTGAGAAGCATGTCAGTAATCAATCATTCGTGCACTTACCCATCTCATAAAAGTCACTTGCTGCATTGCTAAATTGAGGGAATTTGACTGATGTTCGCATACATCATTTCCCATGGAAAGAAATCCCTTTAAATAACAAAGCAAATCAGTTTCAATTTCACTCTGCAATTTGTAATCTCGTACCATAATGAAACCTCTGTTATGGTGTTATAGTTGGTGTTATCTGGGAGCACTAATATTGAGTGACATCTCTAAGTAACTGGGGTGAAATTGGTCTTTGAGGGTAGCCCAATTTTCTTTTCCGTTGAAGTGAATGGAAATGAATTAACCATATTTTGGTGTCCACCTTCCCCCACCCCCCAATTCCCATTTGGGAATCCCAATTCCATTTTTACATATTTCTTTAAATGGTGTAAATAACTTCCAAGAATGTCCAAGTCACTAACATGAAAGTTATCAGTTTTTACTAGTTTCTACACTATCGTTAAAATACATGGATCTCATTACTTCCCTGGTTTAAATTTTTCTCCAAAAGTTGAAACTGGAAAGCACATATGCATCAAACAGAACTGCTTCCCCATAAAGAAAAGTGCATTTTCACTCATGAGACTCAGAGTCACTGATGTCAGCACGAATCCAGTTATGCAGCTTCACTGTGCATAGAAACATTCTAGAGGAGGGTGGAGTATCCTCCATTTAGTCTAGCTTTTTAGCAACAGCTTTCAAAGACCAGCAATACTAGTCTTTATGGCATTAAGAGCTATAAATGAAGCAGTAACTAACTGGTGCCACTATACCTAAAAATATACAGTAATGCCGACAAAAGGCTCAACTGATGATGTCTCAATTGATTAAAGCAACTAAAGCATTATGAACAACATACAGTCATAACCCAGCATAGTGATTGACAATACTATTATGAGCAGGCAAAATTGTGGCAGATGGATTTTAATGCAGGCAAGTGTGCAGTCATCCACTACGGACCAAAAATAGATACATCTGAGTATTATTTAACCGGTGAAAAACTAGAAACAGTGGCGGTCAGACAGATTTAGAGATCTATATACACAGATCACTTAAATATAGTTGTCAGATGCAAAAAAAATGTCTAATGGAATGTTAGCCTTGATATGCAAATTCACCAGAATGTTACTAGCGCTCCAAGGGTTAGATTAAGAGGGGAGATTATTTAAACCAGGCTTATATTCTCTGGAATATAGACAGACAGTTAAGAGGTAATTTGATTGAGTTTTTTACGATTTTGAAAGGAATTGGCAGGGTAGAAAGGAAAGCATTTTCTGCTGGTGAGAAGTCTAGAACAAGTGGACATAGCCTTAAAATCAGAGCCAGCCCTTCAGGAGAAAAATTAGGAAACACTCCTCCATGCAAAAGGGTGGTAGAAATGTTTAACTCTCTCCCACAAAAAGCAGCAGCTGCTACCTCAATTACTAATTTTAAATCAGAGATCAATAGATTTTTGCCTAACAAGGTATAAAAGCATATGGAGCCAAGGCAGGCAGCTGGTCTGACATCAGTAGTGGGAAAAAAGCTAGAGTCCATTATAAAAGATGTAATGGCAGAGCACTTGAAAAACAATGACAGGATTCATGCTTGACAAATCTACTGGAATTTTTTGAGGATGTAACTAGTAGAATAGATAAGGGAGAACCAGTGGATGTGGTGTATTTGGACTTTCAGAAGGCTTTCGATAAGGTCCCACATAAGAGATTAGCATGTAAAATTAAAGCACATGGGATTGGGGGTAAGGTACTGACATGGATAGAGAACTGGTTGGCAGACAGGAAACGAAGAGTAGGAATAAACGGGTCTTTTTCCGAGTGCCAGACAGTGACTAGTGGGGTACCGCAGGGATCAGTGTGAGGACCCCAGCTATTCACAATATATATTAATGATATAGATGAGGGAATTAAATGTAACATATCCAAGTTTGCAGATGACACAAAGCTGGGTGAGAGTGTGAGCTGTGAGGAGGATGCAGAGAAGCTTCAATGTGATTTGGACAGGTTGAGTGAGTGGGCAAATACATGGCAGATGCAGTATAATGTGGATGAATGTGAGGTTATCCACTTGGAGGCAAACACAGGAAGGCAGATTATCTGAACGGCGATAGATTAGGAAAGGGGGAGGTGCAGCAAAACCTGGGTGTCCTTGTTCTCCAGTCGCTGAAAGTAAGCATGCAGGTGCAACAGGCATTTAAGAAGGCAAATGGTATGTTGGCCTTCATAGCAAGAGGACTCAAGCACAGGAGCAGGGATGTCTTGCTGCAATTATACAAGGCCTTGGTGAGACCGCACCTTGAGTATTGAGTGCAATTTTGGTCTCCTTATCTAAGGAAGGATGTTCTTGCTATGGAGGGAGTGCAGCGAAGGTTCACCTGACTGATTCCTGGGATGGCAAGACTGACGTGGGGAGAGAGATTGGGTCGATTAGGCTTGTATTCGCTAGAGTTTATAAGAATGAGAGGGGATCTCATAGAAACCTACAAAATTCTAACAAGACTGGACAGACTAGATGCAGGAAGGATGTTCCTGATGGCAGAGGAGTTCAGGACCAGGGGTCACAGTCTCAGGATAAGGAGTAAGCCATTTAGGACTGAGATGAGGAGAGATTTCTTCACCTAGAGAGTGGTGAACCTGTGAAATTCTCTACAACGGAAAGCAGTTGAGGCCAAATCATTAAATATATTCAAAAAAAAGAGTTAGATATAGTTCTTAGGACGAAAGGGATCAAGGGATATGGGGAGAAAGCAGGAACAGGGTACTGAGTTTGGATGATCAGCCATGATTGTATCGAATGGCAGAGCAGGCTCGAAGGGCCGAATGGCCTACTCATGCGTCTATGTTTCTATGGTGTTAAGATACAGATTAGCCATGATTTCATTGAATAGTGGAACAAGATTACGGCACTGAATGGCCTACTCCTGTTCCTAATATTATTAAGCACCACATCAAATCATTGTGTTATAGATGGTCTTTTCGAAATAAAAGTTCAGAATTTCCTTGCAGGAATAACAATCTTGAATTTTTAAAAAACCATTAAGTTAGCAGAAAGAGTGAGAGATATTAGTGTCTAACCTGGCATCACTCCACAGAAAGCAACCTGTAAGTAACTTCTGCCAGTCATGTGAATGATTAACTGGTGCTTACTAGATAGTAGTGGAGAACTAGCTGGCTGCAATGCAGAAAGCAGAGAGTAGGACTAGAAGGTTGCTATTCAGAGTGGCAGAGGGTGGGAAGTGGGGTCCCACAAAGATCAGTGCTGGGACCACTGTTGTTAACAATTTATATTAATGATTTAGACTTTGGAATCAAAAATACAATTTATAAGTTTGTGGACACCAAATTAGGAGGGGTAGCCAACAATGAAGAGGACGGCAACAAATTATAAGAAGTCATTAATAAACTTAATTGCCAACTGGTCATATTAACTGGCAAATGAATTTTGCTATGAAAAATAAGGTCAAATATAACTTGGAAAATAAGAATGTAAATGGGGTGAAGGAGCAAAGTGAACTGGAAGTGAAATATATAAAGCACAAAGTTGCGACACCCAAGGTCATTGCAGAAGCAAACCAAGCACTTGGGCTCATTTCTAGAAGTGAAAAGTAGAGGAAGTTATGTTAAACTTGCATTGAGTCTAGGCTAGACCATATGTGGAGAACTGTGAACAGTTCTGGTCATCATATTATAAATAGATATCAAGGCATTGGAGAGGATGCAAAAAAGAATGATACCAGAAATTCAAGGTTATGTCCATCAGGAAAGGATGAGCAGCCTAGGTCTTTTATCTCTTGGGAAAAAAAAAGATTGAGGTGTCTCAAGGCTAACAGCATAGATACAATTACAGGGAAGCTAGATAGCACATGAGGGAGAAGAGAATAGAAGGTTTTGTTTATAGAGTTAGATATGAAAGGATGGAAGAACGATCAAGTGGAACATAAATGCCAGCATGGATTGGTTGGGCCAAATGGCCTGTTTCTGTACTGTATATCCAATGTAATACTTATCTCAATGCTGATTCCATAGAGAGGTAAAGTAAACCCAAAGGTCACTTATCCAAATACCAGTTATGTGACCAATCAGCACAACATGTTGGGCTTCTCACATACATCATTTAATTTTGTAGATGAAATGCCAGGCTGAAATAATAGTTAATGCATAATGGCATTTTAAGAATTACTATTAATATGTCCAAGTTATTCACAGGGGGACTTTTCAAACAGTTCAGATAAATGGCACTTCACTATCTTGCATCAGGTGAATCACCATCATTAAAGCAAAAATTTGGCATGATTAGACTCTTCAGTCCCACACTCTGGAATTACCTTCTTAAACCCTGCGGTCTCTCCACTCCTTGTGCCCACCTCTTTGGTCAAGCTTTTAGTCATTCTAGCCACTCTTTTTAATTTCTCCCCCTTTGTCTAGCGTTCATTTTTGTTTCATTCGATCTTTGTGAATCAGCTGGGAACATTTTTTTTAAGTTTAAAAGTGCTATATAAATACAAGGTTTTGTTTCATTATTGTACCTTTCAAATTTGGGTTTGGGTTCTATATTCTTTAGTTATTTCATACCGAATTGCTTTTCCAAGAGATTCTGGTCTACCTATTGGTATAGATGAAACACATTTGCATTTATATTGTACCTTTCACATCCTCAGGATGTCTCAAAGTCTTCAGAACCAACAAATTCCTTTCGCATTGCAATCACTGTTCCTGCAGCAAGTTTGCACAGGCAAGAAGCAAGATTAATGGTCAGTTTGATTGTTTTTCATGCTGCTGATTGAAGGAAGAATGTTGCAACACACTGGGCTGGGAGAACTCCAGATTTTCTTCCAATTTTACCTTGGTATCCTTTACCCTTCTCAAGGGCAATAATTGTTGGCCTAGTCAGCGACGCCCACATCCCAGGAAAGAATTTTTTAAAAACTGCACCTGAACAGACAGTTTGGGTCTCAGTTTAACATCTCAGCTACAAAATGGTACTCTGACAATGACCCAGCGAAATGACTTGCTTTTCTTTTTGTGTGTTAAATGAACACAGTCCCTTCCTATTTCATTCTCACACACTGAATTATTCATATTGAGACGTACTTTCAGCCAAGTTCTTGCATGTCACAAGTCATCCTTCTTGATTTATTTCTCCATCTCTATCCTTGTCAGATGCAACAATCACTGTATATAGTTTATCATCAGTCCCGTTTCCTCCAAACTTATTGGTGACTCAGCACAGGGCCTGAAAGCTTTTTTCCAATCACAGTTGTCCTCATCAAGTGGCTTAGTTGGTTCGCCAATACGTTACGCAACTTGAATATACAAAGTTTGAAGAAGTATAGTAAAGGATTAATTAAGCTGTTCAATCCTCTAAAGAAGAATCATTGCTTGTAATGTTATTTCACACTTGGAATTAGAAGTATGGACTTTTCACAAGACAATCACTTTGGAAATCCCACATGCTTTCAAACAGAGAATGAAGTATCAAGCCACAAGGAGGTCATATCACATGATTTCAATCGTGTGAACAATGCCATCACAGTTCATTGCCCATTGCTGTTAAACCTTCCTGATCCCAAATCATTGATCGGTGTCTGTGCCCAAGTTCTAAACTTCATCAAACCCTTCAAAAAAAAAATTCTAAGAGCTGGCATTAAAAGTTACCACATCAAACTCCCAGATGATCGAACAAAGCCTCCAATATATTTTTGAAACATTTGTAAGTTAAAATACTACAACTAATTATTTGCACAGTGTACCTTTGCACATTCCACAGCTAGATATAAAAATAGTTGTCACTTCTATGCTCATATGTATTAATTTAAATGCTTGAAAATGTGAAAGCAGGATTACTTATGTTTTAACAAAAGAAATTGGCCAGTCATAAGAACATAAGAAATAGGGGATATGCCATTCGGCCCTTCAAGGCCGCTCCACTATTCACTAAGATCGTGGCTGATCTATCTCAACTTCGCCTTCCTGCATTATCCCCATATCCCTTAATTTCCTTAGTATGACAAAAATCCATCAATCACTGGCTTGAATATACTCAACAACTAAGCATCCACACCTTTCTGGGGTAGAAAGTTCCAAAAATTCACAACCCTTTGAGTGAAGAAATTTCTCCGCACTTCAGTCCTAAATGGCCATCCTCTTACTCTGACACTGAGGCCGGAATTTTACCCTCGGTGGACAGGAGCCGTCCACCGACTGAAAGATCAGTGGCAAACCCGCCTCCACCTGGCCTGGGGGAATCTGGACTGCATTTTACGGTCCCCAGGCCTTTAATTGGTCTGAGGCAGGACTTCCACCTCATTGAGGCAGCAAGTCCCACCTATTGGAGCTGCCAGCCAATCAGCAGGCCAGCAGCTCTCAGTCCCAGCAACACTACCGCGAGCAGTGGCCACTGCTGGGACTGCAACTAAAGGCCTGCTCGGGTCTACAAAAAAAAACCCACCCGAGCCCGACAGAACCACATCCAACCTGAACCCGACCTGGCCTGAGTCCTTCCATTTTTACCCGTGCCCGACCCGAGCCGACCCGACCATCAGTTAACTTGCCTTCTGTTTTTCACTTTGTTGCTGATCTGCACAAGCTTAACAAAAACTGTAACAAAACCACCTTTCTAGTCCAAAAATTAAATTAACAGTGGAGCCACTTGCGTGTCTGACCCAAATGCCCGACCCAAGCCCAAATGCCAGACCCGGAAGTACAACCCGACCCGAACCCGACACATGTCGTCAGGTCCTGTAGCACGCCTTTAACTGCAACCCAGCTGAAGATGGAAGATGTTAGGAAGCCCCGGAGAACGGGTAAGTTTTTGGGGCCTCGCCGGGGTCAATCAGATGGGACCCTGAGAGGCAAGGGTGGTTGACTGGCAGGACGGGGGGCATGTTGGGCGTTGGGGGTGGTTGGGGCATCGGGGCAGCTCTCGGTTGGGCACAGGGTGCCTGATCAGGAGCGCCCCCACCCCCCACCCCAGGCCATACTTTTAACAGACAGCTATTCTCAGGCCTGGGCCACCCACCAGCCAAGGGTAAAACCCCTGTGGCAGCAGGTAGAGGGCCTTAAATGGCTGTTAACTGTACCTCCCGCTCCATTTTACGCCCTGCCCTCCCCCCGCCATCATCCCACTCTTTGAGGGGAAGTAAAATTCTGGCCCATGACTGCTACATCTAGATTCCCCAGCCAAGGAAAACTTTCTCCCAGAATCTGCCCTCTCAAGCCCCTTCTAAAATCTAGGAATAGAGGCCTAGACTACTCAAACTCTTCTCACAAGACAATCCTTTCATCGCAGGAATCAGTCTAATGAACCTTCATCGTACTCCAAGGCAAATATATCCTTCTTGCTACAGTTGTATAGGGTTTTGGCAAGACCACACCCTGCACAGTTTTGGTCTCCACATCTAAGAAAGGATATACTTGATTTGGAGGAGGTACAGTGAAGGTTCACTAGATTAGTTCCTGGGATGAAAGGGTTGTCCTATGATGAGAAGCTGAGTAAATTGGGTCTATACTCTCTGGAGCCGAGAAGAATGAGAGTTAATCTCATTGAAACATACAAGATTCTGAAGGGGCTTGACAGAGTAGATACTGAGAGGTTGTTCCCCCTGGCTGGGGAGTCTAGAACATGTGGGCACAGCCTCAGGATAAGGAATTGATCATTTAGGACTGATCAGAGGGTTGTGAATCTTTGGAATTCTGTACCCCAGAGGCTTGTGGATGCTCCATCGCTGTGTATATTTAAAGATAAACAGATTTTTGATCTCTCAGGGAATCACAGATATGGGGAAGGGGCAGGAAAATGTTGAGGCAAAGATCAGCCACGATCATATTGAAAGGCAGAGCAAGCTCAATGGGCTGTATGGCTGTTCCTTTTGTTTAAATGTTCCTTAGGTAAGGAGACCAAACCTGCACACAATGCATCAGGTGTAGCCTCACCAATGCCCTACATAATTATAGTAAGAATTTTTTACTCTTATACTTCAATCCCTTTGTAATAAAGGCTAACCTACCTTTTGCCTTCCTAATTGCAACCTGTACCTGCATTCTAACTTTGTGATTTGTGTACAGGGATACTCAGGTCCCTCTGAATGCCAACATTTTCCAGTCTCTCACCATTTAAAAATTATTCTGCTTTTCTATTTTTCCTACCAAAGTGGATAACTTTGCACTTCCCCACAGTATATACCATCTGCCATGTTCTCACCCACTCACTCAACCTATCTATATCCCTTTGTATGCTCCTCACAGCTTACTTTCCTGCCTAACTTTATATTGTCAGCAAACTTAGATACATTACTGTCATGCCAATGTGTTTTGTTGAATGTCACAGAACTATTTTTTCTCCTTTGTTTAAAAACAGTGTACCTCTAAGACAGAGAGAGAAGTTTTTTAAAATTCTTTGAGAACAGTGCCACAGCCAGCATGTTCCCTAGGCAACAGCAGGAGATGTGCTGTAATGTTTCAATTTGACTGTGTGCAGGGACTGACTGAAACCAGTCTGACCTAGTCGCCCAACGAAGTGTGCTTACCAAAAAGTAGATGTCTATATCTCAGCAGAAAAAATCTATTTGAGCTCAGACTGTGTTTGCCTAAGAAGGAAAAAACCCTGGAAAGAACATTTTCATTGTTGGAGGTTGTAAATTCTGTTTTACTTCAAAACTCTAAGAAGTCTCTGCTACAGAAGTAACTCTTTATATTGCCTGTTTGTTTTTGCTGGAATTCTGCTGAAGGACTGCCAGTTTGAAAATTCAAGATGATCTATTGCTGTGCTTCTCATTGAAAGAACTGTGTGATGCCTGCTGCAGCTGAAATACTTTGAATGCCTATCCATTAAAGACTATATCATCAAATTCACCTGCAGATTTCGAGTTGCATCTGACAATTCAACTCAGGGACACCTCACCAACCAGGAACGTAACCCACCAGGACTTACAACCCAGCTACTTATTTTATTCTGAAGAAACCCTATTTTTAAAAAAACGGTTAATCAATAGATTTAGATAGTGTGTGTGTGTGTGTATGCATGGGAGGGTTAGGATAAATAAGAAGTTATAAAGTTCTTTAGACATAAAACTTATCGGCATATTGTTTAAGATTTAGCTTATTAATAAATAGTTAATTTGTTGTTGTTTAAAGAGACCTGGTTTGGTATATTTTATTCTGGGGAGTGCAGTAATAAAGTGTTTAATTTGGCTGTTTTCCGGTTAGGTGGGAAATCCTTAATAATACGCTGTGACCTGTGGAGTGATTGGACTGAATTGAATTGATAGTCGTAACATGAATGTTAATTTTCATTAATCCACTGACTGGAGACCTGAACTTATATTATTGTTAAAAAGACATTTAAGCTGTTCTTTTTTAAAAGGATAACTTTGCTGGCAGTTTAGGATGGCCACCTAATTTGCAACTCTGTATCCTACATTGCAAGGCTTGTGAGGAGGGAGACGAAATGTCTGCTTATTCCCCAGCAAGAATTAAGACCCAGGAAGTTTAAGGGAACTACTTTTTTTTTTCTTTAGCTGGAAGAAATATTGCTAACTGCTATGTTTGAATCACTGAGTGATTGTCATGTGACAAGCCCCTCCCCATCTGTGGTTTTAAGCTTGTGTTTCTCTATAGCAGCAGAGGAGAAGCTTCTGGACTTTGACATGTGCAGACCCAAGTTGGGGGTGGGGGTGGGGTCCCTCTCCATTCCAGCTTGAAAACTTCAAATTCTGCTTGTTCATTGACCACCTTTGCATACTCCAGCTACAATCAGAAACCCTGTAGGAGGAAATCATCCGCATTGCTGTCTCCAAAACACCCACCGAACCAGTCATCTACCTCTTTAAACTAAAAGCCTCAGGACCACAGAATTGAGCTAAAAGCCAGCCGAATCACCAAATGCCACACACTGTGTATCCCTTTTTTATATGGACTCTAACTCAATCAATCTACCTTTCCTCACTCTGTAACCTATTTTTGTGTGTGTGAGTGAGCGAGTGAGTGAGCAAGTTGGCACATAGTTTATTATTTTCATTAGATGGGTTTAGGTACAATAAAGTTAACCTCTTTCTTTGTTAAACTCAAGAAAACCTGTCTGATTACTTACTTGCTATAATCATAACAAGAACCAAACACCTACTGAATTGGCCAGTACATCCATTTTAAGAAAGAACTAAACCTGTTGTGGTCAAACAAGGAGAGGGAAAAGAGGCAAGCCCTTCAACCTCTCCTCACTTGACCGTAATAATTACCTTTCGTCCCCTCATCTAAGTCATTATAAATAACTGAGGCCCAAGCACTGATTATCGTGACACCCCGCTAGTTACAGCCTACCACCCTGAAAATGTCCTGTTTATTCCTTCTCTGTTTTCTGTCTGTTAACCAATCCTCAATCCATGCTAATATATTATCCCCAATCCCATGAGTCCTAATTTTTTTCTGTAATAACCTCTTGTGTGGCACCTTACCGAATGCTTTTTGATAAATAAATATACTACATTCACTGGTTCTGCTTTCATTCACTGGTTCCATCTATCCTGGTATCCTGCTAGTTACAACTTCAAAAACTGAGATTTATCAAATATGATTTCCCTTTCATAAATCCATGGTGGCTCATGCAATTTTTAATGTGCCCTGTTACCATATCCCTAATAATAAATTCTAGCATTTTCCCTACTACTGATTTCAGACTAACTGGCCTATAGTTTCAGTTTTCTTTCTTCCCTGATTTCCTGAATAGTGGGGTTACATTCACTACCTTTCAATCCATGGGAACTGTTCTAGAATCTAAGGAATTTTGGAAGATCAAAACCAATGCATCCACTATCTGTGTAATTACTTCTTTAAAAACCCTAGGATGCAGGCCATCTGGCCCAGGGGATTTGCTGACTTTTAGCCCCATTAATTTCTCAGCATTATTTCTTTACCATCATGAATTTCTTTAAGTACCTCATTCTCACCAGACTCTTAGTTTCCCACTATTTCAGGAATTTTTTTAATGTCTTCTATTGTGAAGACAGATACAAAGGGCAGGAATTTCAATCCCCACTGGGGCTGGGAGCAGAATTGGTTGGGCACTAAAAATAGCTTAGCCGGCGAGCATGCCAGTTCCCCAAATCCAACCCACCTCCAGGCCATTTTGTGGAGGCAGGGAGGCCAGGATGATGGGGTCGGAGGAGGGGGTTGCAGCAGGGCTACCCACCACATGCAGCAGTTAGCTGACACAGCTCGTTAAGAGCCCACTGAGGCCAATTAAAAGGAGGCCAACTGGGATTTTCCAGTCAGCCTCCAGGTTCCCATAGGCGGCGGAAGCGCTTTAGATGCCCGGAGGTGGCCTCCCAGCAGCAGAGGGGGAGGGGGGCAGTGGGGGCAGCATTCCAGGCAGGCCTAGAGGCCCTCCCTGTCTGCCTGGGTGCAGGAGCAGCCACAGACCATCCTGTAGATGGGTTCCCCACCCCAACCATGACGGTCTGGCTGCAAAACGCATTTTTATTTTAAATCCATTAAAAAATTTGACAAGGGGGCACTTCCTTCTTGAAGCACCTTCTCTCACTTTCCCGCTATCTCCATGCCAAATAAGGGGGTGCCCCTGTGGAAATCACAATGAATGACTGCTTCCCCCCCAAGGATGGGTTTGAAACCCAAAAACAATCCCGACCTCTGCTTCCCACCCCTGGAGGGAAAATCCAGCCCAAAGTATTCATTAAATGTCTCTGCCATTTCCTTACTCCTTATTATAATTTCTCCTGTCTCTGCTCTTAAATGGGCCCACATTTACTTTTGCTAATCTCTTCCTTTATAATCTATTTTTATGTTCTTTGCTTGTGTCCTCTCATCACTCTCTTCTCCTCTCATCAATTTCATGGTGATCCTTTGCTGAATTCTGAAATCCTCCCAATTGTCAGGCTTGACTACTCTTTTGGCATTATAAGCCTCTTCCTTTAATCTAATAGTATATTTTTAACTTCTCCTCATAGCCACATTTGGACCATTTTTTCTGAGGTATTTATTCTTTAAGTGAATGTATATTGTTACAAATTTAAAAAAAACTTTAATGCTGTAACCTACAGGGCTACGAGAGCTGGAAAGTGGGATTAAGCTGGAAAGCACTTTCTCGGCTGGCACAAATTCAATGGGCCAAATGGCTTCATTCTGTGTCATAAATTTTCTATGTTTCTATATTATGAATTCATTTTTTAAGTGTTTGCCTTTGCTTATGTACCATCATATCTTTTAATCGAGTTTTCCAACCTACTTTAGCCAACCTGCCCCTCGTACCTACGTAGTTTGTTTTGTTCAGATTTAAGACCTTAGTTTCGGACTTAGCAAAATCACTTCCAAACTTAATATGAAATTCTACTATACAATGATCACTTTTCCCTTAGGCTGCTTTACTATAAGGTTATTAATTAACCCTTTCATATTGCACAATACTAGATCTAAGATGGCCTGTTCCCTAGTTGGTTTCTCAATAGACTGATCTAGAAAACTATCTTGTATACATTTCACAAGCTCATCCTCCACACTATTACTGCAAATTTGGTTTGCACAGCCTGTACAAAGATTAAAGTCCCCCATGATTACTATATCACCCTTATTACATATGCCTCTAATTTCCTTATACTCTGCCCTACACTCCAACTACTATTAAAGGAGCCTATAAACTACTCCCACTGGTGTCTTCTGCCCCTTTTTCTTAGCTCCACCCAAACTATTTCTATGAGCCAAGGTTCTTTCTCTCTACTGTCTTTATCCCTTCCTTTATTATCAGGGATACCACCACACAGACCCACTCCTTTCCTCTCCTTTTCCATTTTGCTTATTTCTTCCAAAAAAGCAAGTATCCGGAATATTTAGTTCCAAACCTTAGTCACTCGATAGTCATGTCTCCTAACGGCCATTTCTATCTGTGTTGCAAACGATTCACAGACATATGGGGGGGAATTTTACATTGGGTGGGAGGCCCTGCCCACTGGCCAAAAAGTTGGAGGTAAGCCTGCCTCCGCTGGGCTTGGGGAGCCATGCTGGGACTTTACACTCCCCAGGCCCTTAATTGGCCTTGGGTGTAAGTTTTGTGCTCAAACAAGGAGTGGGAAAAGAGGGAAGCCCTTCGACCCCTCTTCACCTGATCGTAACAGTGATAATGATCAGATAATCTGTTTTAGTGATGTTGGTACAATAAATGAGAGTTCTACTGTTCTTGAATTTGGTTGCACAGCTTTCAATCTGATCACTGATTCATACATTGGGAAAGCAAATAGATTTGCTCAATGGGGGATCTAAAATACTTGTGTAATCTATTCCATTATACTGCTTATATAATTTAGGACGATTGTGAAAGAGCTCAAGTCAATAATTGCAAATTTAAAGTAATAGAAAGCAGCTTTTCACTGGCCGAGTAAATAATGACAGTTCTAGTGGTATACTACGTTATATAGGAAAAACACTTACAGGTTTGATTCTGGAGTGGCAGCAGGATCACTAGATCACTACAGTTGGCTTCAAAAGTCTAGGGTAGGAATTAGAAATCAGCAGAAGGTCCCCAAATCTGATGGGCATTGAGTTTCTGCCTTGGCTATGATAACCCTCACTGTCAAATACCTGCAGTCAATGATATAATAAAAGCAAAATACTGCGGATGCTGGAAATCTGAAACAAAAACAAGAAATGCTGGAAATCTGAAACAAAAACAAGAAATGCTGGAATCACTCAGCAGGTCTGGCAGCATCTGTGGAAAGAGAAGCAGAGTTAACGTTTCGGGTCAGTGACCCTTCTTCGGAACCCCTGCAGTCAATGCCTTGGCTCAAACAAAGATTGGCCAGTTGGGTGATTTATCAGAGACAGCTGACACCCAGTGAACCAAACCCCAGCAGGAGTCAATGCCTCTAAAGCAGGGAGTAAAGGCCTCAAAGATAGGCAAATCCATAACGTTCACCCTGGCATGCTGACTATTCTCAAATACACTACATAAAAATTGTTGTAGCAATCTCGGAGTCCCAAATGGCAGTTGCTGGGTACACTATCACACGATGGTGATTTCAAGGTTTCTGGAAATCAAGGGAATGCGTGGTGAACTCAAATTCAACGCTGTACGCCAGGCAGGCAAGGCAGGGACAGAGAAAAAAAATCAAGATCAGGTCAATGAGAGGAGTGAGTCAGACAGAACCAATGCCAGCATGACCATCTGCTACAGCAATCCAGAGGGGAAATTGAGTTTTTAAAACGTTAAATTTAAAGACAAAGCATAAAGTTTTGGGCAGAAAAAAAAAGAGATAAAGCAATCAGTGCAAGAAGAAAAAGCCTGAACAGACAAAGAAAGGCCATACCAAACCAGCCCGTGCTTGCAAAACTCAAAACAGGTGTCCAACATTAGATGTGATTCTGCGATTGGACAACATTTGCTAAATAATCCTCAGTGTGCTACGAATTATGCTGACAACCAGTTTAAGATTGTGAGCATGGCTTGCAGTGTGGCGCACTGGAACTGGAAGCTACATATATTAATACACAGGCCCCTGTTCTTTGCAGACAGAAAGAATATGTAGAAACATTGTGCCTGTTTCAGCTAAACAAAATAAGTGACAGCCATTCAGTGGTCCATTCCTCAGGGCAATGCCTTGACTAATTAGAGTCAAGCTGCTTGGTTTAAATTTCAAACAAAGCTTGGCAGTTGACTATCAGTCACCGTAAACTGGTGTATTCTCCATGGCAATGCCTCTACCAATCAGAGTTTACTTGCCAACCAATCAGCCCTATCTTCTCATACAGTATAAAGTCTCTATTTTCCCTTACATTGGTATTCTTGTGGACTGTCCTGATGAGTGCAAGACGAAAAGCTTCGACAACATGTCTCTATTTTCAGCAATGCTTGAGAAAGAAAGTTGAAAATTAAGGAGCAGATGACTGAAGCCCAAGGCTTAGTACAGGGAATGGAAATGTAAGTGAGTTGGTATACAAATCTCGGTCATAGCAATGCAACGAGGAGAAAAAGGCAGCAAGTGACAGGGAAAGGAAACTCCTAAATGAGAAAATATCAGACAGAACAAGTAACCAACAATGAATGGCAAAAATAAAATGAAAGGATTTGAAAGCAAGACGACAATTAAAGCAAATGGGCAAGAAAAGTGAAAATGGAAGCCTTGCCTTTCTAAAGAACATACTTAAATTCTAAGATTTTGTTTAGTTTTCATGAAGACTGCTGTTTATCCAAAAATAGAATCACTTGGAGTCAGTTACCCTAGGCATGACCATATAATACGATCATTGAAATGTATGGTGTGTTGCATCCAGTTTTAAACTAGGGTCGTAACAGACAGCAGCTGTGCACTTGTTGTGGGTTTTACCAGCTCTCATCCAGTCATAGTAAGACTTGTGATCTAATTTGGACGATTTGAGTCTCAAAGCAGAAATAACCCAAGCCCACTGACAGTATTATTATCGCAGTAGGGTTATCAAACAGCTTGACTAAGCAGATGCTGAATACTTTCCATCCAAATTTTAAAAAAAGGTGCTTCTGCAACTCCTCTGTCCAAATGCAAGTATTATTGGCCACATTACACTCATAGGAGGAGCTGCTCTTCATGATTATTAACAGTCACTTTACATTTAATCTTTATCCTTGCTGTAGCCTCCAGCTGTTTACCAAAATCTACCACTACAACAGAGGATTGCTGCAAAAGAAAAATAATGTATTTTTTTTATATTACCTCACTCAATATTTTCCTGGCAATGGTGGGTTCAAATCTGGGTCTCAGTTTGCAAAGATTTCAGCATGTTTCCAAACATAAATGACGGAAACCACACCTGCCAAATGGAAGCAGATTAATTTCATCAGGAAAGGGGCTAGAGGGGAGCCTGAGACCCCTGCTTGGAAATAACCTGCTCAGTGACGCTCAGTTTGGGTTCCGCCAGGGCCACTCAGCTCCTGACCTCATTACAGCCTTGGCTCAAACATGGACAAAAGAGCTGAACTCGAGATGAGGTGAGAGTGACTGCCCTTGACATCAAGGCAGCATTTGACCGAGTATGGAATCAAGCAGCCCTAGCAAATCTGGAGTCAATGGGATTCAGGGGGAAAACTCTCTGCTGGTTGGAGTCATACCTAGCGCAAAGGAAGATGGCTGTGGTTGTTCGCGGTCAATCATCTGAGCTCCAGGACATCACTGCAGGAGTTCCTCAGGGTAGTGTCCTAGGCCCAACCATCTTCAGCTGCTTCATCAATGACCTTCCTTCAATCATAAGGTCCAAAGTGGGGATGTTTGCTGATGATTGCACAATGTTCAGCACGATTCGCGACTTCTCAAATACTGAAGCAGTCCGCGTAGAAATGCAATAGGACCTGGACAATATCCGGGCTTGGGCTGATAAGTGGCAAGTAACATTTGTGCCAGGCAATGACCATCGCCAACAAGAGAGAATCTAACCATCTCCCCTTGACATTCAATGGCATTACCATCGTTGAATCCCTCACTATCAACATCCTGAGGGCTACCATTGACCAGAAACTGAACCGCAGTAGCCATATAAATACCGTGGCTATAAGAGCAGGTCAGAGGCTAGGAATCCTGAGGCGAGTAACTCACCTCCTGACTCCCCAAAGCCTGTCCACCATCAACAAGGCACAAGTCAGGAGTGTGATGGAATACTCTCCACTTGCCTGGATGGGTGCAGCTCCAACAACACTCAAGAAGCTCGACACCATCCAGGACAAAGCAGCCCACTTGATTGGCACCCCATCTACAAACAATCACTCCCTCCACCACCGATGCACAGTGGCAGCAGTGCGTACTATCTACAAGATGCACTGCAGCAACGCACCAAGGCTCCTTAGACAGCACCTTCCAAACCGTGACCTCTACCACCTCGAAGGACAAGAGCAGCAGATGCATGGGAACACCACCACCTGCAAGTTCCTCTCCAAGTCACACACCATCCTGACTTGCAACTATATCGCCGTTCCTTCGCTGTCGCTGGGTCAAAATCCTGGAACTCCCTTCCTAACAGCACTGTGGGTATACCTACCCCAAATGGACTACAGCGGTTCAAGAAGGCAGCTCACCACCACCTTCTCAAGGGCAATTAGGGATGGGTAATAAATGCTGGCCTGGCCAGTAACGCCCACATCCCATGAATGAATAAAAAAAATCCCATACCCCTCGAGTGGGACAAGCAAGCCCATAGTAACACTCAGGGATGCAGGGGCCACTAGATCCCTTTTTACTGGGAAAAGACCTGAACTGTCCCCCCCAGACAGTGCACTAAATACCAGAATGGTGGTGAAGGGTATTGGAGCGGAGCGTATGCCTGTACCTTTACATCGGGTGCACCTGGAGTGCGACCTAGTTTCGGGACCTGTGACCATAAGGATTGTCCCTCGTTTGCCTGTGGACGGGGTTGACCTAGGTAATGATCTGGCGGGGGTGAAGGTGGTAGCACACACCCCCCAGTAGTGAAAGAGAAACCGAAAGAAGTCAGAGCAACAGGGCAGTGGCAGGAGACGATCCCAGTCAGTGCCGCTGAATGTGTAGTAAATCGAGCCATGATCAGCTCCCCCAGAGGAGACAGAATTAGCACTGCAGACAGATGATCATGTGGTCTGCCCGTCCGAAACTTTCTTTGAAATGTTAGCGGACCCAGGGAATGGATTAGATGGATCTTCCCTCGCTGAGGCTCAGCGAGCCAACCCAGTACTGAAAGAATTAGCACAGGCTGCCCACACTGAAATTGAAGCAGAGGGAGTCCCTGATTGCTATTATTTAAAAAATGAGGTACTGATGAAGAAATGGAGTTCTCCTCACAGACCTGAGAGCAAAGAGTGGACAGTGGTTCACCAGGTAGTGGCGCCGCAGAGGTACTAGAACAAAGAACAAAGAACAGTACAGAACAGGAACAGGCCATTCGGCCCTCCAAGCCTGCGCCGATCTTGATGCCTGCCTAAACTAACGCCTTCTGCACTTCTGGGGCCCATATCCCTCTATTCCCTTCCTATTCATGTATTTGTCAAGATGTCTCTTAAACGTCGCTATCGTATCAGCTTCCACCACCTCCCCTGGCAGCAAGTTCCAGGCACTCACCACCCTCTGTGTAAAAAACTTGCCTCGCACATCCCCTCTAAACTTTGCCCCTCGCACCTTAAACCTATGTCCCCTAGTAACTGACTCTTCCACCCTGGGAAAAAGCTTCTGACTATCCACTCTGTCCATGCCGCTCATAACTTTGTAAACCTCTATCATGTCACCCCTCCACCTCCGTCGTTCCAGTGAAAACAATCCGAGTTTTTCCAACCTCTCCTCATAGCTAATGCCCTCCAGACCAGGCAACATCCTGGTAAACCTCCTCTGTACCCTCTCCAAAGCCTCCACGTCCTTCTGGTAGTGTGGCGACCAGAATTGCACGCAATATTCTAAGTGTGGCCTAACTAAAGTTCTGTACAGCTGCAACATGACTTGCCAATTTCTATACTCTATGCCCCGACCGATGAAGGCAAGCATGCCATATGCCTTCTTGACTACCTTATCCACCTGCGTTGCCAGACCTGTGGACCTGTACGCCCAGATCTCTCTGCCTGTCAATACTCCTAAGGGTTCTGCCATTTACTGTATACCTCCCACCTGCATTAGACCTTCCAAAATGCATTACCTCACATTTGTCCGGATTAAACTCCATCTGCCATTTCTCCGCCCAAGTCTCCAACCGATCTATATCCTGCTGTATCCTCTGACAATCCTCATCACTATCCGCAACTCCACCAACCTTTGTGTCGTCCGCAAACTTACTAATCAGACCAGCTACATTTTCCTCCCAATCATTTATATATACTACAAACAGAAAAGATCCCAGCACTGATCCCTGCGGAACACCACTAGTCACATCCCTCCATTCAGAAAAACACCCATCCACTGATATCCTCTGTCTTCCATGACCGAGCCAGTTCTGTATCCATCTTGCCAGCTCACCTCTGATCCTGTGTGACTTCATCTTTTGTACCAGTCGGCCATGCGGGACCTTGTCAAAGGCTTTACTAAAGTCCATATAGATAACATCCACTGCCCTTCCTTCATCAATCATCTTCGTCACTTCCTCAAAAAACTCAATCAAGTTAGTGAGACACGACCTCTCCTTCACAAAACCATGCTGTCTCTCGCTAATAAGTTCATTTGTTTCCAAATGGGAGTAAATCCTGTCCCGAAGAATCCTCTCTAATAGTTTCCCTACCACTGACGTAAAGCTCACCGGCCTATAATTTCCTGGATTATCCTTGCCACCCTTCTTAAACAAAGGCACAACATTGGCTATTCTCCAGTCCTCTGGGACCTCACCTGTAGCCAATGAGGATGCAAAGATTTCTGTCAAGGCCCCAGCAATTTCTTCCCTTGCCTCCCTCAGTATTCTAGGGTAGATCCCATCAGGCCCTGGGGACTTATCTACCTTAATGCTTTGCAAGACACCCAACACCTCCTCCTTTTTGATAATGAGATGACTGAGACTATCTGCACTCCCTTCCCTAGGCTCATCATCCACCAAGTCCTTCTCTTTGGTGAATACTGATGCGAAGTACTCATTTAGCACCTCGCCCATTTCCTCTGGCTCCACAGATAGATTCCCTCCTCTGTCCTTGAGTGGGCCAACCCTTTCCCTGGTTACCCTCTTGCTCTTTATATATGTATAAAAAGCCTTGGGATTTTCCTTAATCCTGTTTGCCAATGACTTTTCATGACCCCTTTTAGCCCTCCTAACTCCTTGCTTAAGTTCCTTCCTACTGTCTTTATATTCCTCCAGTGCTTCATCTGTTCCTAGCCTTCCAGCCCTTACAAATGCTTCCTTTTTCTTTTTGACTCGGCTCACAATATCCCATGTTATCCAAGCTTCCAGAAACTTGGCAAACTTGTCTTTCTTCCTCACAGGAACATGCTGGTCCTGGATTCTAATCAGCTGACGTTTGAAAGACTCCCACATGTCAGATGTTGATTTACCCTCAAACAGCCGTCCCCAATCTAAATTCTTCAGTTCCTGCCTAATATTGTTATAATTAGCCTTCCCCCAATTTCGCACCTTCACCCGAGGACTACTCTTATCCTTATCCACAAGTACCTTAAAACTTATGGAATTATGGTCACTGCTCCCGAAATACTCCCCCACTGAAACTTCGACCACCTGGCCGGGCTCATTCCCCAATACCAGGTCCAGAATGGCCCCATCCCTAGTTGGACTATCTACATACTGTTTCAAGAAGCCCTCCTGGATGCTCCTCACAAATTCTGCCCCATCCAAGCCCCTAGCACTAAGTGAGTCCCGGTCAATATTGGGGAAGTTAAAATCATCCACCACTACAACCCTGTTACCTTTACATCTTTCCAAAATCTGTCTACATATCTGCTCCTCTACCTCCCGCTGGCTGTTGGGACGCCTGTCGTAAACCCCCAACATCGTGACTGCACCCTTCCTATTCCTGAGCTCCACCCATATTGCCTCGCTGCATGACCCCTCTGAGGTGTCCTCCCGCAGTACAGCTGTGATATTCTCCTTAACCAGTAATGCAACTCCCCCACCCCTTTTACATACCCCTCTATCCCGCCTGAAGCTTCTAAAGCCTGGAACATTTAGCTGCCAATCCTGCCCTTCCCTCAACCAAGCCTCTGTAATAGCAACAACATCATATTTCCAAGTACTAATCCAAGCTCTAAGTTCATCTGCCTTACCTGTTATACTTCTCGCATTGAAACAAATGCACTTCAGACCACCAGTCCCGCTGTGCTCAGCAACATCTCCCTGCCTGCTCTTCCTCTTAGTCCTACTGGCCTTATTTACTGTGCCCTCCTCATTTATTTCACTAGCTGTCCTACTGCTCTGGTTCCCACCCTCCTGCCACACTAGTTTAAACCCTCCCGAGTGACGCTAGCAAACCTTGCAGCCAGGATATTAATGCCCTTCCAGTTTAGATGCAACCCGTCCTTCTTGTACAGGTCCCATCTGTCCCTGAAGAGAAATATTAAGAATGGCCCATGAGATTACACTGGCTGTACAGGTCAGTATATGAAAAACCAAAACCCGCATAAAACACCAGTTCAACTGGCCAAAACTCCACAAAGATGTGGTGGAGTACTATAGGAGTTGCCACATGTGCCAGGTTGAGGGGAAGTCCCAACCTGTAGTGAAATCTGCACCCCTCATTCCTGTATCGACTTTTGGGAAATCCTCCAGCAGAGGGCTAGTGAATTGTAAGGGACCACTGCTGAGACGAAAAGGGGACAGACAGGCACAGGGCTGGCAAAAATGTTGTAGAGAAAAGGGGGAAAAGTGACAAAGGTGACATGTTAAAGGAGATCCGGGAGGATTCCCAAATGAAAATCCCTACTGTCAGGCAACTCCAAAATGGAGAATTTACAGAAACCTGCAGGGACAAAGAAAATCCTCAAGAGGGCAGAGAAACTGTGAGTGTGGTGCCTCACCTAGTCGAAGTGCCGCAGGGGAGTGCAGTAGAATCCGGAAAAATACCTTCAAACAAGAATGCCCCAGAGGACAAAGGGAAGATTAGCAATGAATCCCCCCCCCCCACCCCACAGTCAGGAGAAAAGGGAACCAACCATACCCTAAAGTGAAAAGCACTTGCATGACTCATCAGAGCACTGAGAGAGATCAAAGTGGATCCACCCACTGTCGTCTCACATGATCAGAACTCCAAACCAGGGCTAACTAAATCTAACCCTCCCTCTGCAGACCCCATCAGGAACAAAGGCACCCGAGACAATCATGGAAATGTGCAAACTTCAAACCTCCCAAAAAAATCACATGTTTATTGGGATGCCCATTCCCAACGTATTGTAGGATGATAGTCAAGAAACTTTAAACCCTTTGGGCAACACATAACTATCTCAGACCCACTTCAAAACAAAAGGCCATTTAAAGCAGCACTGCTATAAAGGAAAGACAGGCTGTAACAATTTTAAGATTTCTGAATGAATGAGAATGAATGTGAGAAATGCATATGTGTTTTCCTGTATTTTCTCTTCTTTCTAATTTATAATGAAATGCTCCCCCCAATATTGCATTTCATACAGCCAGAGGTAGAGGTGTGATGGAAACCACACCTGCTGAATAGAAACATATTAATTTCATCATATGGAACACTATTTGAACATTTACTGGACATTGAACATAGAAGTGAATGGCTGAAAACATGGCTGCATATTTGCATTCTGAGAGAGACAATGGGAGTGCTCCCTGATTCAGTTAGTCAGATGGGTTTTGTCAATAGTGATGAAAAAACATTGAGAGTCATTGTCTGTGTAACAGCAAGCACTCCACCAGCATCCCCCCCACCCCCACTGAGTGTGTCAAGTAAGCTTTAAAGAATCAACAATCCTCGCAGGCGATGCTGTTTCAAAAGAGCTGGTCACATGACTAACCTGCTGGCCAACCTGGGAACTGTGGAATTGTGCCTCACAGAAAGGTTTGGCAGACTGCAATTTTGAAGACCACAGAGAAGCAAGGTCTCTCTCTCTCTCACGCAAAGTTCCAGGGACCCACAGAAGCAACTTAAGCCTCAAGACAGAAGACCCCTGCAGCCTTCTGATGCCAGTGAAATAGTTTGAAAGGGTGCACTGCGCCCCGAGAACAAGACTGAACTTCAATAAAGACTTCACAGCAAAACTATAAACAGTAATTGAATACCATCTACTACTTCCAACCTTCCCCCTTTAATTCTTTCTCCTCCTCTGTATCTATTTGTGTGTGTGTTTATCGCGTATGCATGCAAGTGTGATTGCGCTGTGTATTTTTAGTAGTTTTAAAGAGTGTTAAGGTTAATAAACTTACACTTTTTTTTGTTTAAACCTGAGCAAGCCTGTCTGATTGATTCCTTTACAATTACAATTACAGAGCAGTGAGCAAGGACGGGAAGCTAAAAACACTACTTTTTAAATTTAAACCCTGTTACGGCTAAACCAGGAAAGGGGTGAGAGGGGAGCCTGAAACCCCTTTCCTCACCTGGTTGTAACACAGGAAAAAAAGGTACAGGCATATTGTGATCACAGACCTTAGCATATCAGTTCCAATGGGTTTCACCATTAAAGCATAGGGGTTCATACCATTCATAGCTTGTGAGTTGTGTGTTTCCTGCTAGGAACCAGAAGCACAAGACTACAGCAGCTCAATTTTCTTGCCTAATCATTTTGATTCAAAATCTGACCTTCAGCAGCATTTCTACTACCAGCTTTTACATTTGTATTTTTAAAAAAGAAAACAAAAAGATCTGGACAGAGAAACTCAAATAGAAAATATTTTCTATGAGCATTCAGTTCATGTCATTCCCCCTCCATTTAAAAAGTTACCTCTCACAGCCCTGCAGCGCACTACCATCCACAAACCAGCACACAGGCATAGACTACCACAGCTAATCTTTGCCACTGTCACTTAAATCTGATCAGATGGGCAAAACAACATGTCCCTGACTGTCCCTCAGATTTTCCTCCCTCTCTCTCAAACTCTTCAAATGAGACTAATTAATTCACCATGAGGAGAACCATGTCTCAGAATCAAAGCAAAATAATACAGATGCAGGAAAACTGAAATAAAAACTTGAAATGCTGGAAATACTCAGCAGGTCAGGCAGTATCTGTGGAGAGAGAAAAACAGCTAACACGTTAAGTTGATGACCTGAGTTCTGGCGTCAGGTCATGAACCTGAAACATTAACTCTAATTTTTAACTCTGTTTTTTTTCATCTTTGCACTTGCTGCTATTCAATATTCAGTCCGTTAACACCTTATCTGTACTAATGCTTTGTCTTTCAACACACCATTAACATATTGTTTGCCTTTGCTCCATGACCTTTTGGTCAGCTATGTGGCCTTGTCCAATCTACACCTTCTCCTTTGTTATCTCATGCCCCACCCCTGCCTCACTTGCTTATAACCTGTGACATTTCGAATATTTGTCAGTTCCGAAGAAGGGTCACTGACCCGAAACGTTAACTCTGCTTCTCTTTCCACAGATGCTGCTAGACCTGCTGAGTGGTTCCAGCATTTCTTGTTTTTATTTCAGATTTCCAGCCTCCACAGTATTTTGCTTTTATTTTAGTGTTTCATTCACTGCCACTTCTCTTCCAGGAATGCCTACCTTGAAGAAGTTCTGCTTTTCTCTCAGACGGGATTTTCGTTTGTCTCTTTTACCTTGTTCACCTTCATTGCTTTCCATTTCCCTCCTGGTGTTTGATAAAGTGTCTACCAAAACTCGTTTTCACAGCCACATCTCCTTCCTCAGTGACTGTCTCTGGCTCCGACTTATTCCACGTGGATTCCAATTGCAGTTTCACCCATCATGCTTTGAATCCACCCAGGATCACAGGTATCTCCGAGAAATACAAGGTTCCTCGGACTGCTACTCTCGCCGCATCCTGAGATCCACACTCAGTGCTATGCGCCGCCACATGCACACACTGGCCCTCTCTCTCCAGCAGCACCGCCTCACCTTATCTCAAAGCTGTTCTACTCCGCAGTTTCATTTCATCTTTCATCTCATCCGACGCATTAACAAAAAACATTTTTTCTTTCTTTCAGGTGTCAAGGAACACAAGCTCCAGCAGCTGATGGGGACGAATTCTCCTCCAGATCCTCCTCCCGCTTCACTTCCCTCATGACCCCACCCCTTCTGATCTGACCCCTTGCCGTGTATTCACTATACCCTCTGACCTCCCCCTCTCTGATGCTGAATGTTCTGTACTCAGCAAAGGTCTCAGTTTTATCCCCTTACGCCCCCACCTCAATGAATTTCGCGCTCGGCATGACATTGAGCTCTTCTTCCGTCGCCTCCGCTTCCGGGCTCACTTCTTTGACCAGGAGTCCTCCCCCCGATCAGCAGACCCATTCACCCGCCTCCAGCATTCTCCCTCTACCTGGACCCCTCCCCCTGGCCTCTTACCCGCTCTTGATCTCTTCATTGAAAACTGTCGACAAGACATTGGTCATCTCAATTTCTTTTCCCCCCTCACTCACTCTAACCTGTCCCCCTCTGAACTTGAGGCACTCCGTTCTCTCAGGTCTAACCCCGACATGGTCTTCAAACCTGCAGACAAGGGTGGTGCTGTTGTTGTCTGACGTACCGACCTCTACCTTGCAGAAGCTCAACGCCAACTCACAGACACTTCTTCCTAAATCCCTCTGGACCATGACCCCACCACCGAACATCAAGCCACCATCCAAAGGACTGTCACTGACCTCATCTCCTCTGGAGATCTTCCCTCTACAGTTTCCAACCTCATAGTCCCGTAACCCCGGACAGCCCGCTTCTACCTCCTTCCCAAAATCCACAAACGAGACTGTCCCGGCAGACCCATTGTGTCAGACTGCTCCTGCCCCACTGAACTTATTTCTTCCTATCTTGACTCTATCTTTTCTCCGCTGGTCCAGTCTCTTCCCACCTACATCCGTGACTCTTCTGACGCCCTACGAAATTTTGACAATTTCCAGTTTCCTGGTCCCAACCGCCTCCTCTTCACTATGGACATCCAATCGCTCTACACCTCCATCCCCCACCAGGATGGTTTGAGGGCTCTCCGATTCTTCCTAGAACAGGTGCCCAACCAGTCCCCATCCACCACCACCCTCCTCCACCTGGCTGAACTTGTTCTCACATTGAAGAACTTCTCCTTCAACTCCACTCACTTCCTTCAAGTAAAAGGTGTCGCTATGGGTACCTGCATGGGTCCTAGTTATGCCTGTCTTTTTGTGGGATATGTCGAGCATTCTTTGTCCCAGTCCTGCTCAGGCCCCCTCCCCCAACTCTTTTTCCGGTACATTGATGACTGTATCGGTGCCGTTTCCTGCTCCCGCCCCGAACTGGAAAACATTATCAGCTTTGCTTCCAATTTCCACCCTTCTCTCACCTTTACATGGTCCATCTCTGACACTTCCCTTCCCTTCCTCGACTTCTCTGTCTCCATCTCCGGGGATAGGTTGTCTACTAATATCCATTATAAGCCCACTGACTCCCACAGCTACCTCGACTACACTTCTTCACACCCTACCTCCTGTAAGGACTCCATTCCATTCTCCCAGTTTCTCCATCTCCGACGCATATGCTCTGATGATGCTACCTTCCATGACGGTGCTTCTGATATGACCTCCTTTTTCCTCAACCGAGGATTAACCCCCACTGTTGTTGACAGGGCCCTCAACCGTGTCCGCCCCATTTCCCGCACTTCTGCCCTCAACCCTTCACCTCCCTCCCAGAACTGTGACAGGGTTCCCCCTTGTCCTCACTTTCCACCCATCAGCCTCCATATCCAAAGGATCATCCTCCGCCATTTCCGCCACCTCCAGCGTGATGCCACTACCAAATGCATCTTTTCCTCCCTTCCCATCAGCATGCCGAAGGGATCGTTCCCTCCGTGACACCCTGGTCCCCTCCTCCATTACCCCACCACCTCGTCCCCGTCCCATGGCACCTTCCCCTGCAATCGCAGGTGGTGTAATACCTGCCCATTTACCTCCTCTCTCCTCACTATCCCAGGCCCCAAACACTCCTTTCAGGTGAAGTCGCAATTTACTTGTACTTCTTTCAATGTAGTATACTGTATTCGCTGCTCATAGTGTGGTCTCCTCTACATTAAGGAGACCAAGCGCAGACTGGGTGACCGCTTTGTGGAACACCTCTGCTCAGTCCGCAAGCAGGACCCTGAGCTTCCGGTTGCTTGCCATTTCAACACTCCCCCCTGCTCTCATGCTCACATCTCTGTCCTGGGATTGCTGCAGTGTTCCAGTGAATATCAACGCAAGCTCGAGGAACAGCATTTCATCTACCGATTAGGCACACTACAGCCTGCCGGACTCAACATTGAGTTCAATAATTTCAGAGCACGACAGCCCGCCATTTTACTTTCATTTTTAGTTATTTTTTCTTTTTTTCTTTTGTACATTTTTTACAATCTTTTTTTTTGTATTTATTTCATCTTAGTTTATTCAGTTTGCTTACCCACTGTTTTTTTTTCATGTTTGCACTTGCTGCTGTTCAATATTCAGTCCGTTGACACCCTATCTGTACTAATGCTTTGTCTTTCAACACACCATTAACATATTGTTTGCCTTTGCTCCATGACCTTTTGGTCAGCTATGTGGCCTTGTCCAATCTACACCTTCTCCTTTGTTATCTCTTGCCCCACCCCACCTCACTTGCTTATAACCTGTGACATTTCGAATATTTGTCAGTTCCGAAGAAGGGTCACTGACCCGAAACGTTAACTCTGCTTCTCTTTCCACAGATGCTGCCAGACCTGCTGAGTGGTTCTAGCATTTCTTGTTTTTATTTCAGATTTCCAGCATCCGCAGTATTTTGCTTTTACATTAACTCTAATACCCTCGCCACAGATGATGCCTGATCTGATTGATATTTCCAACGTTCTCTTTTTATGTCTCAGAATTCATGTGTACTGGCCCTACTCCAATTCATTGGTGCACAGCTTATACATATTTAGGACAATATTTTTTTCAAATAGCAGAAAATTATTTGATACTGCAATGGATTGAAAACCCAGGTTTCGATGTGGCCAACGTATTCTGCTAATGAAAACTTTCCATGGAAAGGCTTGATAATTCAAGTACTAAAATTAGATTTTGTACAGCTATGACCCTCTATGCAACACAAAGGCAGTTTATTTCATACTCAGCTGTCCAGACCAGGGAATTTGTTGTCTACTTCGGAAAACTAATTGCTAAGCTAATTAAAAATGTGCTAATTGTGGACGGTTCACATCATATTTAGGTCATAAAATTACTCTTGGTGATATTAGTGAATGAATGCTCAACCTCTATCAGCTATTCTAATGGAGGTAATAAGCTATTCTAAGTAAAATGGATCAGCATCTATGTGTTAAAATTGTATGCATAACAAACACATTAGCATTTGTCCACTGACGTCACCAAAAGTAACATGTAGTCTCAGATGCTTCCAAAAGTAATTAAAATTGGAGTTTGTCAACAAATATTTTGACAACACAAAACTAACTAAAATAAAAATATCCAAAATCTGGCTAGAACACAGCATTTCCTTTATGATGATTAGATTTTATTCAAATCAAAGAATCCAATATTAATCACTGAATAATAACGATCACTTCCAAATAACTAAGTAATCTTGTCATTTACTAACAGGATACTAGGTAGAATGCTCATTGAGGTAAGCGAACATTCAATCGGGGCTAGAACACTAGGCTTTCAAACGCTTACCAGCTCATTTCATTTGCAGAGTACATAACAGGTTATGAATCTAGGCAGGTCATCAAACACTTTCCTTACTTCAGTCATTAACCTCATTACAACACACAGGTTTAGGTTAGTTCCCAATACTTCAGTGGAGATTTAACTTCTGAAATCTTGTGGTGATTTTATAACTGACAGTGGGGGGTATGTTTCCTCTGCACACTATGTAACAAATTCCGAAGCCTGTTTGAGGAATGGGTTTCCAATTTTGTTATAATGTGGTGCACACAAGAGGAAATATTAACCTTTTGTTGGTTAATAGTTGCATATTTTTTTTAATGGGCAGATGGAAATGATTACAATAAAAATATTCTCATCTGACAGTTCAGAGGACAATAATTTACTCCAAAATTGCTCCCTCCATTTATAACAAAATGAAAAGTAAGTAATTCATTTGTGTGATGCATCATTTCACTGTTCGGTGACTGGATTAGCACTCTATACTGCAGTGAATTGCCACTCAATAGTTTGATTCCAGGACTCATTTAAAAGCTCTGAGTCACCACACATGAAGTAGATTTCATATCATGCCACTTATGTTTCAATAAGAGATTATCACTTTCGTGAGGGAACAGTAGTAATACAGCACTGTGATAATCTGAATTAAGTGGCATGATCTTGGTGGGTATTTTTTTCATTAAAAAGTTAGTGGCAACTAGAAAAAAAAGCAGTAGAAAAGATTCTAAAGCCCCAAATATTCTATTCAGTGATAGAACTAGAAAGATGTCAAAACAAAGAAAACAAAATCACAATCAAAATTGGCCATTCACTGAAAAGCAAGGATAATGGGGCAATATTGCACTAGTTATTATGGATGTAGAACAGCGAGACAATGGAAGTTGGACTGTTCTAGTTTGTTGCAGTCAATAACATTACCAAGGAGAGAGAGTTTTTTTTCCTCTCTCCTTGCAATGATATTCCAAAGGCAGGTCACAAAACACAAGTTTGCAAAGGAATATCTGTCCCTTTGAACATGAACAATACTTTTAAAAAAAACAAGGAATATGTGCAACCAAATGGAAACTCAACAAAATCGAACAAATGTTACTATTCATAAATAAATCCAAATTAGTCAAATTCTGCTCCTTTGGGTTTTTAAGCTTGTTTTCGTGCTTATCATCAGAAATCACAGATGTTTTAAATGGGGACAAAGATTCCACAGATTTCATAAATGCAAGTGAATCCTGTGTTTTTTTTTTACTGGAAAAACAAATACAAAAAGAGACAGGGTAAAATAAATCCCATTGGTTGCACTGCCCATCCTCATCTTGGCCATCTGAATCTGGGGAATATGTATTATTTTTGCTCATGCCACAATGGAATTTTGTACACCACATCTAACACAATTGCACATGCAAAGGAAATACAGCACTGTTATGCGTTCTGAGGTCCAGAGATTGTGTGATGCTCCAATAGGAGATTATAGAATATTCAGTACAGCACGTATTGCATTACGAATGAGAAAATACAGGACTCCAAAGGAGATTAACACAATTTATGGAATGTGAAAGCATCTGGAAGGAGTACACATGGAGAATTTAATGGGATAGCATTACCCAGAGAGACAAATTACAGTTCATCAAAACAATTGTGATGGGTCAGTAGGCTATAGCTCAGATGCAAGATTTGCTGCCACTAACAGCAAGTCCGTTTTTGCTGTCAAGATAACAACAACTTCAGTGATCATAGGGACAATTTTCCATTTACTTTTATATGGTATTTAACAGATCAGTACTGAGAGTGTAGACAGGAATTAGTAGTTCTTTAAAAAATTTAAAATACAGCAAATTAAACTCAAAGATAATGTACAAATAATCAGTGTCACTGGATAGTTATACAGTTGAAAATCTTGGCATTAAACATTACAAACTGGACAGAGATAAATAATAGAAATTCCATTGTTAAATAATAAATGTTATCCCTGCATTGGAAATATAGTCATTTTTTAAAAAGATACATGGAGGCAAATTTTTAGATGATCAAATATTCATGCATACAAGCAGCCTTGAGAAGCTGTGCCTTTCCATCTGGCAAACTAGCTATGTGTTTAATTGACTGTATTTGAACATGGTATTAAACCCAAAGCATACCAGTAAATCCAACAACTCATGAAAGTCTATTCAGGGAATCAAGCCTTGAATCCCCACAAAAGGCTTAGCTTGTTATATAACGGAAGTACAATCTGAGACAGTTCTCTTCTGCACTATCAACATGACGCCTACATAGTAGCATTAGCCTGATCCTCCTCTTTAAAAAAAAAAGTCTGTGTAAAGATCCCAGATCATCTTCTGGGATTAATGGTAGTGGGTTTGATTGAGGCTCAGTTACTAGTAGTGTTCCTCAGGGCTGGTTGCTGTTCGCCTTTAGAGGAGAACTTAAACAATATCTTTCTTGAATTCACTAATACAAATATATGCATCAGTTTGTAGATAAACAAGTTGCAAACTGACTTAGATATGTTGGGTGAAAGAGCCAGTATATGACATGTATATTTTACTGTGCACAAGGCAGAGTTAAGGCACATGGGGGTTAAAAAGTTCCATACAGCTATATATCATGGCAGGGTGCCCATTAAAATAATTGGATTGGATAAGATTCCTGGGGATATTAGCTGGGATAACAAATAGTACAAACCCTATCAGCAACATTGAGTACAAAACAAAGAGCACTCTGTACTTTGAATTGTATGTCCAATTTTAGTGAAAAACACCAAAGCCCTAGAGAGCTTACAGAGAAAAGGATGATAATCAAAAGCTCTAAGGTTTGATATGAGGATAGGCTTTGAAAGTTGACATTATTTACCTAGAAGTAGTGCAGACTGAGAGAGGATATATTGAAGGTTTTTCAAAATGATGCAAGGATTGGATTGGTTATTTGAAATGGATAGGGATGTTTGGACCAGCATTCATGCTTATGTAATCCATGAGGAAAGTCAAGAGGTTTTTAAAAAAAATAGACATCACCCTCTAGAAGAAACTACGGAACGTATGAAAATGGTATCACTACTGTCCTTGACTAAATTCCCAAAAGGGAGGAGATTGCTAACTGTAAGGACTAAGGGGTAGGTTATTTAGATTATGGTGCAGTATGGGCAACCACTCCAGGTCCTTGATTGATTGTATCAGGGGGACAAAGAAGGATTTCCCAGAATTTTTCCTGAATTGAGACTTCCCTCCAGAAAGATGATAAATTAGATGAAGTCACCACATCTCCTTCATTGCTAAAGCAGTCACCAATAATCTCAATTTTTTTTGTTGCACTAAACACTTCCTTCTCCCTCTGTTCCCATATTGAAATCAAAACTGCCCATACCATCCCCTACTGCCATCCTTTTCTTCCAATTACACTTTATTGGTTTGGCATCAGTTAGCCCCTGCTACTTATCACATCTTTTTCTTAACCTTTCCAGTCTCAATGGTGTCTGTTGTGTGGTCCATGGTCTTCCAACAATAATGCAATAAAAATAAACCGGTGGTCTGGAAACTGAAAAGTAAAGAACCAACTAACTGAAACTTCATTTCCAAAATAATGTACGTGTTTGAGTCATTTATACTCCAGAGTAGTCAAAGTTTGCTCTCTGGAGCAATACACCATTTTAGACGTGCAGTAAGATGGCTTGGGAAGCTTGGAAAACTTAAAGTTGGATGTCAACACTGACTTGTTGATCTGGCAAGGAGGTATAGAGCAACGAGCAGGTTTGGGATAAAGGATTCTGTGCACGCAGCACAACATTGCTATTATTACTTAATGGAACACAGATTCCATCAATATAACAGGTGGGGAAATGTTGGCTGAAAAAAAATGGATACATTTTCTTGGAACTTACTACGTGTTGCAAATCATTTTTTTTTTAAACTGTCAACTATTTGTCTAATTGAAGTGAAAGAAACTCATTTAAAGCTGGAATAAAAGCAAAATACTTTTTTAACACCTGCTGAGTGAATCCAGCATTTCTTGTAAACGTTAACTCTGCTTCTCTTTCCACAGATGCTGCCAGACCTGCTGAGTGAATCCAGCATTTCTTGTAAAGTCCTCACTTTTCATCCCACCAGCCTCCATATCCAAAGGATCATCCTCCGCCATTTTCGCCACCTCCAGCGTGATGCCACTACCAGTCGCATCTTTCCCTCCCTTCCCCTGTCAGCATTCCGAAGGGATCGTTCCCTCCGCGACACCCTGGTCCACTCCTCCATTACCCCCACCACCTCGTCCCCGTCCCAGGGCACCTTCCCTTGCGATCGCAGGAGGTGTAATACCTGTCCCTTTACCTCCTCTCTCCTCACTATCCCAGGCCCCAAACACTCCTTTCAGGTGAAGCAGCGATTTACTTGTACTTCTTTCAATGTAGTATACTGTATTCGCTGCTCACAGTGTGGTCTCCTCTACATTGGGGAGACCAAGCGCAGACTGGGTGACCGCTTTGCGGAACATCTCCGCTCAGTCCGCAAGCAGGACCCTGAGCTTCCGGTTGCTTGCCATTTCAACACTCCCCCCTGCTCTCATGCTCACATCTCTGTCCTGGGATTGCTGCAGTGTTCCAGTGAACATCAACGCAAGCTCGAGGAACAGCATCTCATCTACCGATTAGGCACACTACAGCCAGCCGGTCTGAACATTGAGTTCAATAATTTCAGAGCATGACAGCCCCCCACTTTACTTTCATTTTTAGTCATTTTTAGTTATTTTTTCTTCCTTTTTTTTTTTTTTTTTTTTTTGGCATTCCTTTTTACATTTTTTACAATCTTTTTTTGTATATATTTCAGTTCATCTTAGTTTGTTCAGTTTGCTCACCCACTGTTTTTTTCAGGTTGTTTTTCTTCAGGTTTGCACTTGCTGATGTTCAATATTCAGTATATTCACACCTAATCTGTACTAATGCTTTGTCTTTCAACACACCATTAACATATTGTTTGCCTTTGCTCCGTGACCTTTTGGTCAGCTATGTGGCCTGGTCCAATCTGCACCTTCTCCTTTGTTATCTCTTGCCCAACCCCCACCTCACTTGTTTATAATCTGTGACTTTTCTAATATTTGTCAGTTCCGAAGAAGGGTCACTGACCCGAAACGTTAACTCTGCTTCTCTTTCCACAGATGCTGCCAGACCTGCTGAGTGAATCCAGCATTTCTTGTTTTTGTTTCATTTAAAGCTGGTGCTTTTACAAGTGGTCCAGTAATTAATACCAGAGTAGGCTCATCAATCCCATGCATGTAGCAGTGAGCCGTGCACAAAGCAGGTTGATACTACAGCATTGTAACCCTATCTCCAGCCTGTGTTTCCTTCAAACAACTGTCCTCAACAGGAGTGTGGAAAAATTGGTGAATTTACCCCACTGTGAAAACTGCCAAAAAGTTTGAGGACATACAGAGGGATTGCAACTGCAAGTAAAATTGCCTTGCTCATTGACTGACATCCGTTTGATTAATCACTTGAGTTAGCCATTTTACTTAATTTATTTTAATTAATAGATGAAATAGAGTTGGAATAGATTTTCTGCACACAAGTGTTTTACAAATCATGCTTGATTGCTGGAATTTTTCCAAAGAAAATCTTGTGAGTAAGGGAAGAAAAAGTGTTGTGAAGTAACAATAAAAAAACTCCCTCAATAATGCTGGGTTGCTGTAAATGCACTATGTGGTAGGTTCTAGGTTAACGCAAGTAGAATGATTGGGCTGGATTTTATCCTGCCAATGGAGACGGGAACAGAGGCGTTTGAGGGGGAGGAGGTGGGGTGGGGGTCCCACAAAATGACATGGGGTGGCGTCAGACCACATGTGTCCGCAGTGGAGAAGTACCAACACCCGCCTAACTGGCCCCAGCAACCCAGCCTGACCTGACTGACCTGTGTCACCTCCATCTTCGCCACTGCCAACCTCCTGCAGTACCAGTAGTGGCACCACTGCTGGTGGTGCTGCTCGTACTGCTGAGCTGCTGGCCCTCTGATTAGCCAGCAGCTTTGGAGATGGGAGCTTGTCCCTTAAAGGGACAGCATCCCAACAGTAGGCACTTACTGGCTGCCCGCCATGGAATTGCACCAGGGGTCCGACAGAGGGCTGAGGCAGGGCTGCACCACCCACCCGCCTTCCACCAGGATTAATTTCCAGCCATTAATCTAGATAACAGAAATTACAGTACACAGAAACAAGCTAATTAGCGTAACTAGTTCATGTTGGTGTTTATCCTACACATCAGCAATAGACCTAATCCCATTTACCAGCTCTGTTGCTTTATCCCATTGGGCACGAGGATGATCATAACTTACCTTTGGAACAAGGGAGAAGAAAAATCTGGGAGCAGCATACATGCACAGACCTCACACACTTTTCAGACCCAGACCTACTCATCTCACAGAAAGAGGAGCTCCAGTAGATGGGAGAGTCAGCGAGTCTGGAATGTTAAGTATCTGATGCTTTACTGCTAATTACCTATGAAATAACAGTTACTACACTTCAAAAGTTCATTGTGCTGTGAAGCAATTCAGCACATTCTGAGATGTGAAAAGTACTTACTTTATCCCAATAATTGTGCCTATAACAAACCAATTATTCCACATTTTCTCTTTCAGTCCAAAATGGAGCATCTTTGCAGGCAAGGTATGAGCTGATGAAACTCTATTAGTAGTGAGTAGGTTTGATGTTAATAGACAAACCAGAGAGTGAAGCCCTACACCAGTGCCAATAGAAATTTATGGACATTCTAAATTCTTTGAAGCTGATTCTGAGTCATTTATCTAATGAATTCCAGAGGATCTACAGGCATTAACAATTTCAATGGATCTATGCCACAGATTCCATTTGACCTTGCCCATCTGCTTGGGAGACAAATGATTCACTGCCCGCACTGCAGCAGCTACAGTGTGGAAAAATAAACACATTATTGACTTTCAAGTCAGACTCCGGAACAAACCAGATCATATATATCGCCACGGACACTGTCAATTCAACTTCAATTATGGTACAACAGAAGGCATTACTGTGCCAGGGGGACCTTCCTACCCCAAGACTGCCCAACGCACAAGTACCAAAACTCACTTTTAAAGCAGAGGTGAAAGTATAAGGCACACAAAATTATCTCAACTACTTGTAAAAAGAGTATTTTTTTCGATTGAACTAACTGAACTAGAGGGTTCTACAATTGTAAAACCTTTCTAATATTACAGCTGCTGGCAGGAGGCCTTGATTTAAGCAAGTGGTAATGGGACAAGTGAAAAAACAAAGGATGTGTCTAGAGGAGGTGTGAACGGCAGAATAAATGAACAGCTGCCGTCCGAAAGCAAAGACAAGAGGAAAACAAAAGACCAAAACGTGCAAAGAAAAGGAATCAAAATGGGGGCAGAGATGATGGTCTGAAATTAGCGAACTCAATGTTGAGTCCAGAAGGCTGTAAAGTACCTAAATTGAAAGCTGAGGTGGTGTTTCTTGAGCTTGGGTTGAGCTTCATTGTAACACTGCAGTAGGCCAAGGAAGAGGGGTCCACCTGAGACCAAGGTGGACAATTAAAATGGCAGGCCCCAGAAAGCTCAGGGTCATGTTTGCAGATGGAATGGAGGTGTTTCACAAAGTGGTTACCCAATCTGTGTTCAGTCTCCCCAAAGTAAAGCAGACCGCATTGTAAGCAGCGAATACAGTGCGCTAAATTTCACCTGGAAGGAGTGTTTGGGAGCTTGGACAGTGAGGAGAGAGGAGGTAAAAGGGCTGGTGTTGCACCGCCTGCACTTGCATGGAAAGCTGCCGTGGGAAGTGGACAGAGTGCTGGGGTGATTGAGGAGTGGACCAGGGTGTCACAAGAAAGCAGTCGCTTCGAAATGACAAAAGGGGAGGGGAGGGGAGGGGAGGGGAAGGGAAGATGCGTTTGATGGTGGCATCACACTGGAGGTGGTGAAGGATGATCCATTGAATATGGAGGCTGGTGGGTTAGAGATGAGGAGAAGGGGAACCCTATTGTGGTTCTGGGAGGGTGGTGAAGGTGTCAGAGCAGATTCCAAGAAATGTGTTGGATACAGTCGAAGACCCTGTCAACCACAGTGAGGTAGGGATGGGGGGGGGGTGGCGGGGGAGTTGTTGGGGAACCTCATTTGAGGAGAAAGGAAGACATAACAGAAGCACTGGTCTGGAAGGTTGTATCATCAGAACAGATCCAACAGAGATGCTAGAATAATGGAATGGAGTCCTTATACGAAGCAGAGTGCAAGCAAGAGTAGTCGAGGTAGCTGTGGAAGTCAATGGGCTTACAGTGAATGTGTTGATTGAAATCGAGGAAGAGAAGGGAAGAGTTGGAGATGGACCATGTGAAGGTGAGAGAAGGATGGAAATTGGAATCAAAGTTGAAGAAGTTTTCCCCTCCCCTTTCAGCATTCTACAAGGGACTGTTCCCTCCGCAACACCCTGGCCCACTCCTCAATCAACCCCAACACCCCATTCTCTTCCCATGCAAGCGGAGATGCAACACCTGCCCTTTTTCCACCTCTCTCCTTACTGTCCAAGGCCCCAAACAATCCTTTCAAGTGAAACAGCAATTTACTTGTACTTCTTTCAATTTAGTATCGTCATGCCAGTAAAGGCATATCCTAGTCATAACTTTAAACATGGACTGGATTCAGCACAGAATCTTCAGGAACTGAATTTTCCTTTTTTTAAAAAAAGATAAACCACAATGAACATTAAAAGGGCTGCATAAGATGGCTGCCGAGGGCCAGGTGACTTTTGCAATTGAATGACCATGGGTGGAGTGCCTCCCTTGAATGGGCATACCAAGATGAAAGCATTTATGGAATTCATAGCTCCTATTGTTTGTGGTCCTACCCAAAACTCACTATCTATGGACTCCTAGACTCATTGTCTGAGCCTGAAACCTAACAAAGAGAGCTGTAAGAAACCAGTTCAATCATAAGCAGGTGTGAATGGCCACCATCCATCCCCCATTATGTAGCAATGGCCTCGAACTCCAAATCATTCTGGGTGGGCAACAGAAGTATTGATCGGGTGGTCACATGACCAAAACTAATACAGGTAACAGATCTTATTACCTCAAGCATCAGGGAGAAACTGGTCAATCAGCAAACAACTGGAGAGAAAGCAGACAAGGCAGTACCATCGTGCTTTAAAAGAGCTGGAGGTTGTAACATCTTAAGGTCTCCAAGTCTCTTCCTTTTCAAGTCCACTAGTACAGAAAACCAACCTCCTGGTAATGAGAGTATAAGCAATCAACTTCGTGACCTGCTGAAAATCCACCACTTTGAGAGAATCCTGCCATGACTTTGATATACAACTCCAGCTATCAAATCCAACTAACTACACTTCAAGAGTGAAAACACCTTCTTCACTGGGCCTGCAACACATGCCTTTTCCCTGGTACAAGCCAAAATCATGTGATTTACAAATTATTCTTGGTAAAAATGCACTATCCTCGTTAATGGCTTTCTTTCACGGGTGTGTGTGAGTAGTGAGTGAGTGACCTAGCACTGACTTTTGGGGCAAACGTGTGAATAAAATAATCCTCTTTATTTAAACCCCCGTGCTGCAAGTTATTCAAATTGGCCATACACTCAGGGGTTACAAACACAACTCTTCCTTGTCAAAAACACACTGATTACACACAGCAAAGGGAAGGGAACTGAGGTTTCAGTTCTGTATCAATTCTGTCCGTAATAGTGTACTGTATGGGCTGTTTACAATCCAGTTTTCTCTACACTGGGGAGACAAACACAGATTGGGTGACCACTTTGCAGAACATCTCCTTTCAGTCCACAAGCATGACCCAGAGCTTCCGGTGCCCGATCATAATTAATTGTCCACCTTGCTCTCACACAGACCCCTCTGTTCTTGGCCAACTGCAGTGTTCCTGTAAAGCTCAGTGCAAGGTTGAGGAACAGTACCTCAACTTTCGATTGGGCACTTTACAGCCTTCTGGACTCAATGTTGGGTTTAACAATTTTAGACTATAATCTCTTCCCCCATTTTGTTTCCTTTTCTTTGCATGTTTTGGTCTTATCCTTGTTTTTCCCTTTTGAACAGCAGTTGTTCATTATTTTGCCATTGACAGCTCCTCCAAATACATCTTTTGTTTCTTTACTTATCCCATTACCACTCCCTTTGGCTCTGCACACAACTCTTTTATCATAAGGGCTGGATTTTGTGCTCAGCCCAATGGCGGGTTTCGTGGCAGTGGGGGAATCGAGAGAGCCCGGACTAGAAATCCCAGTTCCAATTCTCCCAGGGGCAGGATAGGCTGACGATAGCCTTCCCGCCCAGTGGCCAAATAAGGGCCTCTTCCCGTTGCAGCTGGGATCTTACCAGCATCCGGGGAAGGGGGGCCTCTGCTGCATGGGGAGGATGCCTTGGAAAATGAGGCACCCTCCCTGCAGGCTTTGGGGAGGTCCCACCTTTGTGAGCGATTTGTGGCCCACAGAGGATGCCCACCGGGAATAAATGTAACAACTGGGACATCCCCCCCCCCACCCCGCACCTTCACCTGGACTGAATGCCCACCTCCCCTCATCTGGGCCATCCGGACTGGTCCCCGGAGACCCTGCCTCACTTACCCGAGGTCCGAGGTTCCAGCGCTGGGCCTGGGTCCAAGGCCTCTGCAGTACCGGCAGTGGCCACTGCTCCCAGTGGCGCTGCCAATACTGCTGAGCTGCTGGCCCGCTGATTGGCCGGCAGCTCTCATTAAGGACGGGGATCCTGCCTCCTTAAACATTGACCCCAAAAGACCAGAGGATCGCTCCGGGGGTCAGAAAAAATGCAGAGGCGGGGTTCCCCCCAAATCTGACCCGGCGCTGTGAACCCCGCCTCCTGCATAAAATCCAGCCCTAATGTCTCCCGCCCTCTCACAGACCTTCCCTTCTGTTCTTTTTCCACCCTCCCTCATTTCCCATACTTAAAACCTATTCCTAATTTTTCCTAGTTCTGATGAAAGGCACAGACCTGCAACGTTAACTCTGTTTCTCTCTCCACAGATGCTGCCTGACCTGTTGAGTATTTCCAGCACTTTTTTTTTTAATTTCAGATTTCCAGCATCTGCAGTATTTTGCTTTTGATTGAAGCAATGACCATGCGTTCCGCCTACAATCTTTTCAAATCAGCCTCAGATTGAAGATAGTGCACCATGAGAAACAAGTGAGAAAAAAGAAAAGGACAAAAACACAAATAAAAACAACTGAAGGAGACTTCCACAGTAGCTTGCTGTATTAGTGCCATAATGCAGTTTAGATATGACTGGAGGTTACCCATTGATTTCTTCACTGAGAGAAATGAAGTATGGTACAGGAAAAGCAAAAAAGGTTAAAAAAAATTAAACAGAACTAGTATTGCGGAAAAATGGTTTGTTCTAAATGAAATAAGATTAGACTTTAGAACTAGGTTGCTAGAATTATTTATTTTCTCTTTAAAAAAAAATTGTGCTCATCAAAGCCTGGAATTTCAATTCTTAAGAAGGGAATGTTTTAACCAATTTCTCCCACTCCATTTCACCATCATTTACTCCTATTCACTTTACAGGATCGATGCAACAAGGTAAAACTCCTTTATATTCTGTTTCAATCCCAACTTCAGAAAACAGCACCTATTGCACCATTGTGGTATTTCCAACAACAGGTATAGAACCATAGAAAAATTACAGCACAGAAGGAGGCCATTCAGCCTGTCGTATCTGTGCCACCCAATCTAATCCCAGCTGCCAGCACCTGGTCCATAGCCTTGCAGGTTACAGCACTTCAGGTGCTTGTCCAGGTACCTTTTAAAAGAATTGAGGGTTTCTGCCTCCACCACCATTCCTGGCAGTGAGTTCCAGAGACCCACCACCCTCTGGGTGAAAAAGTTTTTCCTCATCTCCCCTCGAATGTTTCTACCAATCACCTTAAATCTGTTCCCCCTAGTAACTGACCTCTCTGCTAGGGGAAACAGGTCCTTCCTGTCTACTCTATCTAGGCCCCTCATAATTTTGTACACCTCAATTAAGTCACCCCTCAGCCTCCTCTGTTCTAAGGAAAACAACCCTAGCTATCCAATCTTTCCTCATAGCTGCAACTTTTGAGCCCTGGTAACATTCTAGTAAATATCCTCTGTACTCTCTCCAGAGCAATTATGTCCTTTCTGTAATGTGGTGACCAGAACTATACACAATACTCCAGCTGTGGCCCAACCAGGGTTTAATACAGTTCCAGCATTACATCCCTGCTTTTGTATTCTATACCTTGGCCAATAAAGGAAAGCATTCCATATGCCTTCTTCACTCTAGCTACCTGTCCTGCCACCTTCAGGGACCTGTGGACATGCACTCCAAGGTCTCTCACTTCTTCTACCCCTCTCAATATCCTCCCATTTATTGTGTATTCCCTCACTTTATTTGCCCTCCCCTCACACTTATCTGGATTGAATTCCATTTGCCACTTTTCTGTCCATTCAACTAAACCATTGATATCATTCTGGCATCTACAGCTATCCTCTTCACTATCAACTACACAGCCAATTTCTGTGTCATCAGCAAATTTCCCAATCATGCCTCCCACATCCTTGTGTATCCTTGTGCTCATTGAGATTGCCAGTTGAAGACATTTTTGTGTTGTGGTTTTTTCCACTCTCAGAAACGGAGTTGAGTGGGCACGCATTTCGAGCAAGACATTTATGCGACTGGCAGAGTGAGGATGTTTTATCCCTTGGCTCTCAACCTCTCAATAAATTGGACTTAAGCCCCAATGCCTGAGGGAAAAGGATACTGTCTGGATCAACTGCAACAAATCCTATTCCTAGACACATTTTTATACTTCAATTAAAAGTCCTCAAAGTTTTCATTGCTGCAAATAAATTACCTCAGTTAATGGGTTGGCCAAATGTGGTAAACTCAAGAGACTTCCTGCAGTAGACTACTGCTGATTGTTCCAGCAACATTGTAATAATAACACAGCATATATCTTTTACCATAAATTATATTACAGGTGAACGGACAGATAGATCAAGAAGTTTTACCTGCACCTCTGCTTTATTTTGTTGGAATTTAAAAAAATTATAGACAAATACTTAATGATCGCTAATATTTCATTTTTCTCTTTTTCCTCACAAATTAGCATTCAATGCTGAAAGCTTTTTAATTAAATGTTTCACAATATAAAAAGGCTGTTCTTTTGGATTAAACACATTCTACTTAATGTCGCTAGGTCAAAATCCTGAAACTCCCTTCCTAACAGCACTGTGGGTGTACCCCCTACACCGCAAGGATTGCAGCAGTTCAAGATGGCAGCTCACCACCACCTTCTCAAGGGCAATTGGGGATGGGCAATAAATGCTGGCCAAGCCAGCATTGCCCACATCCCATGAACAAATAAAAAAAAAGCCAAGTGGATTAAAGAAAAACAAATGGAATGGAATTTACAGGTGAAACCTCAATGATCCTCATTGCATGCTGAGAACCTTCAGGGTTTCAACACAAGGACTATCCCTCTCCTACCACTAAATTTCAGGTACATATTTAAAAGGTAAGTAGGGAGATATCCTGACTTCTGGACCAATATTTATCCCTCAACCACACTCCCAAAGCAGCTGAGCAAGTCATTAGTCTCACTGCTGTTTTGGAGACCAGAGTTCAAACTGACTGCCATATATGACTGCACTTCAAAAGTAATTTGTTGACTCTGGGATGTCTTGAGGGTATAAAAAGGTGCTACATACATGCAAATTCTTCTTGCTTTTGAACTGTTTCAATCAAGACTTCACAAAAAGATATTAAAAGAAAAATAAAAGGCTTTTGGATCTCAGTTCCAAAGCTCCATGCTTTCTGATCATCATATCCATGTTCCCCATTTTTCATTGATCTCCACTGGTATAATACATTATAGTATTTATAGAACAGAAACAGGTCTTTTGGACCATTTCACTGTTTATGCTCCCACCCTATTTCATCAAACTCAATCAATCAACATAAACACATGAGGAGCAAAGGAATTGAAGGTTATCTAGGTTCCTTTACTTGCATCTATGCTAGTCACCTCAATTACTCTCAGTGGTAGCGTGCTCCATATTCTCACCAATTGCTGGGTAAAGGAGTTTATCCCATATTCCCCATTGGATTTATGAGCGACTATCTGATATTTATGGTCTCTAGTTCTGGTCTCCCCTGCAAGTGGAAACATCTTCCCTATGTCTACCCTATCAAACCACTTCATAACCTTAAAGCTGTCTATCAGGTCACCCCTCAGTCTTCTCCTATCTGAGAGAAGACCCCCAGCCTGTTCAATCTTTCCTGATGGGTGTAACCTTTCAATTCTGGTATCATTTGAGCAAATCTTTTTTGCACCTTCTCCAGCGCCTTAAAAACCCTTTTCTGACCTGGAGACCAGATGGTTCACAGTACTCCAAGTGTAGTTTGTTGCCAACAAAGGTGTATATGGTCTGCATCGCTACCCCATTTAGATACTCCTTTTATAAGGCGTATGTGGCATCCTTATGTCTCTGACCAAAATATACTCACTTATCTATAACTGTAGTTCATTTGCAAAATACAGACATTTCTGTAATATCTTCCTGTATTTTATCATAGTCCTCCACTGTAATAACTACAACCCACAATTTGGTGTCTTCCACAAATTTTTAAATTGCACTACCGATTGGAATCCGAATCATTTATGTAAAAGGTTGAACAACAGTGATCCCAGGAATGATCATAAATAATCAGGGACAAAGGGAAGCAGCAAATGTACACTATATATTTCTCTTCTTTAAGTAGGTACAGTTAAAGTTTTGATTTTTTTAAATTCATTCGGAGGATGTGGGCGTTGCTGGCTAGGCCAGCATTTATTGCCCATTCCCAACTGCCCTCGACAAGGTAGTGGTGAGCTGCCTTCTTGAACTGCTACAGTCCTTGGGGTATAGGCACACCAACAGTGCTGTTAGGAACAGAGTTCCAGGATTTTGGCCCAGCGACAGTGAAGGAACGGTTATATAGTTCCAAGTCAGGATGGTGTGTGGCTTGGAGGGGAACCTGCAGGTGGTGGCGTTCCCATGAATCTGCTGCCCTTGTCCTTCTAGGTGGTTGAGGTCATGGGTTTGGAACGTGTTGTCAAAGGAGCCTTGGTGAGTTGTTGCAATGCATCTTGTAGATGGAGCACACTGTTGCAACTCTGCATCTGTGATGAAGGGCGTGAATGTTGAAGCTGGTGGTTGGGATGCCAATCAAGCAGGCTGCTTTGTCCTGGATGGTGTCGAGCTTCTGGAGTGTTGTTGGAGCTGCACCCATCCAGGCAAGTGGGGAGTATTCCATCGCACTCCTGACTTGTGCCTTGTCGATGGTGGACAGGCATCGGGAAGACAGGAGGTGAGTTACTCGCCACAGAATTCCCAGCCTCTGACCTGATCTTGTAGCCACGGTATTTATATGGCTATTCCAGTTCAATTTCTGGTCAATGGTAACCCCCACGATGTTGATAGTGGGGGATTCAGCGATCATAATGCCATTGAATGGCAAGGGGAGATGGTTAGATTCTCTCTTGTTTGAGATTGTCATTGCCTGGCACTTGTGTGGCACAAATGTTACATGCCACTTATCAGCCCAAGCCTGGATGTTGTCCAGGTCTTACTGCATATGGTCATGGGCTGAGGAGTCGCAAATGGTGCTGAATACTATGCAATCAGTGAACATCCCCAATTCTGACCTTATGATGGAGGGAAGGTCATTGATGAAGCAGCTGAAGATGGTTGGGCCTAGGACGCCACCCTGAGGAACTCCTGCAGTGATGTCCTGGGACTGAGATGATTGACCCCCAGCAACCACAACCATCTTGCTTTGTGCTAGGTATGACTCCAACCAGTGGAGAGTTTTCCCCCCTGATTCCCAATGACTCCAGCTTTGCTAGGGGTCCTTGATTCATTCAATCATTAAGCATCTACATTTATCACACACATTTAAAAACCTCCAATCGGGCTAACTGTTCTAAGTAACATACTGATGCCATAAAAATGCATTAAAAGAAGTGAAATATAATGTTGATCTCACCGACGATAAAAAAAAAAGATTGCAATGAACCACCACAAAAATGATTGCTTCTGGCTGCCCCTGAAAGTCTGGTTGGAATATTAAGCATCTGAGCAAGTGCAATTGCAGGAAACACATATGCAAGGCTCTGTAACTTGGGGAAGGGGCCACTTTTGTGGGTGGTGATGCTTTCAGACAGAGAGATCGATAGATAACTGTAAAAATAGCGAGGAGATTTATTGCAGCTACGCGTACAATTCGCCCTACACCCAAAATTCTGCGAGCCATTAAGGCAGATAACTAGTTTGCGCACAACTGGTTTGTGTCTTTCTGGGTTCTAAATACTGAGGAAATTCAAGGCCATGAAGTCTTTGCTTCCAAATCAAATAATGAATTTTTTTAAAATTTGATTTTAAAATTTCTTCACCACACCCAGTTATTGGGTTGCATTTGCTGCCTCTACTCTTAACTAACTGCAATACTTTATCATCTAGCATATTTCAGGGATCATAAACTGCACTAAGACTACCAGCAAATGGTGTCCTCAATAGTGAACAAATTGATAGAAATGAATGGACCAAAGAGATCACAAAAGAAATTTATCAATTCAAGAGATTTGCTAGAAATAGAAAAGTGTTAGCAATTTTGAAACAATCTATTGGATTAATAAACTACAAGTTTCAATGAATAAGTCAAGCACTAAGCGTTTTAACTTTTGATGAATAATATAATCAGCCACACAGTAGAACAATAATTTGGATTTCAAGTGCTTTAGAAACTCGCCAATGGCAAAAAGATTGAATGGCTAACTTTTCCTTTATTGATCCCTCGCTCAAGTACATGTAATAGATTTTCACAGAACATACCTGCCTTGGGGATTTAAACAACATACGTTCCCAGAAAAAAACAAACATTCTGTGTTTGTACTTTATGAACTATTGAATTTTTATGCTACTCAGAATTAATTTGTTTTTTTTCCCCCTGCGATTATTACACTGTTGCCAATGCACCGGTGACATCTTAGACTTTAATACTTTTTTACACATTTGATCTTTCATTTTAGTTATCTGCACAATTGCAAAAGAAATAGATTTGGTGTCAATAAATTTGATTTGATTTTTAAAAAAAAACAAATGATTTGACAACTTTGCACAAATTGCATTTTAACCTTTTAGAGAAATGAAAATTTTGGCCTGAATACTAAACTTGGTGTAAGCAAATCACTTATTTCCTGATTTACCTCATCTTCTCTTCTACACTTTAGATTAGATTAGAGATACAGCACTGAAACAGGCCCTTCGGCCCACCGAGTCTGTGCCGAACATCAACCACCCATTTATACTAATCCTACACTAATCTCATATTCCCAACAAACATCCCCACCTGTCCCTATATTTCCCTACCACCTACCTATACTGGTGACAATTTATAATGGCCAATTTACCTGTCAACCTGCAAGTCTTTTGGCTTGTGGGAGGAAACCGGAGCACCCGGAGAAAACCCACGCAGACACTGGGAGAACTTGCAAACTCCACACAGGCAGTACCCAGAATTGAACCCGGGTCCCTGGAGCTGTGAGGCTGCGGTGCTAACCACTGCGCCGCCCTTGGTGGTGTTCTGTATTTTCCACCTTAGCCATTGATCTAAAAAAAAGTCTTCATCTCACATCTTTCCAGCGCAGAAAGTGCGCAATGAAAAAATATTATGAACAAACTGCTAAAAGGATCAGAGTGCCCTGAAAACCATTAAAAAGGGGGAGACGCTGTACATTAACTTATGTAACAGCAGTTTTATAAGAGGCAACACAGGGATGTAAAACTGGTCTCTTGAACTCCTTAAAAAAGGAATGCCTGCACGCCAACAGCAGGAGTTTATGCAAAACTCTATTCAAATATTAGATAAATTCCACTCACATACTGAGCTGGATTTTCTTCTCCCGCCAGCGGGAGCAGCAGCGAGCAGACAAAATGGCTGCCATGCCACTGCGATCTTCCTTGCGGTGGCCCAGGCTAATCATGTGGAGGAGGCAGGCTCTCCAACACCGGCAATGGCATCAACTGCCTGTGTGCCAGCGCTGGCACCATTTTTAAAGGGCAGTCAGCCCTGACAGGTTATTCACATTTTTAAAGGGCTACCCCCCCCCAATTTACCACTGATAACTCTATCGCCCCTTCCCCCCACCAATAACAATTAAATTCAACATTTTCCCTCTCCCCCGCACCCCGGCACATAACTTAACCATCACCCCCCACAAACTGATCAAAGTGCAGAAGTCTCCCTTTCCCAATGTCTCCTACATGAGTAATTTGCATTAGAGCCTGTTCCCTCCCATCCACCCCCACCATATATCAGAATCTCCTCCAACTGGGAAAATTTATGGACTATACAATTCAGACCCACAGACATGCTTTGACCTCATGTTTGGATTACAGTACAAAAAGTCAAGCTGCAGCCAGCAGCACAGGCTGGGCAGAAAAGGATTAATTTGGACATTCAGAAAAGACAATGGCTCATCAAAAGGAATTCAAACGTTGACTGAGTGCTCTCAATGGAACAATGGTACCAAAGGAAAAGCCATCACCTACCATCGGCTAATGAAATCAAGAGACTGATTACCCTGCACAATGGTACAAGGGACATGCCTTCAATATGATGAGATGACTATCATCATAGACAATAGTACTGGAATCTGGCCATTAATTTATCTTGAGGAGAGGGATGAGACATTCACACCTTCCAGCAACTTCAGAGCCAGGTGCGGTTACTGTATTGCCTCAAAACAGCAAGAGAATGTGAAGATTTTGTTTGAGTTATTTCTGCCATGGAAAAAATCTGTATTGTTGCACCCAGTATGAATTAATCATATTTGTCTGGGCTAGGCATTAAATAAACTAAAGGATGTTTACCTGCTGGACACAGCACAGCATGAACAATAGAACATATGTTTTAGAAGTCTTGAATCAGTTTATTATAAAAAGCAGCCACATCGGAGTGACTGGTCTACAGTCAGGAAGATGGTCAAGATTGGTTATCTTGACTCCGCATCTACAATCAACGCTGGACCGACCAGCCATGTTGGGGATTGTAAATATTTCAGTCAAATCATAGTGATCTTGGTCTGAGGGGTTGGGACAAAAGCATAGTGTTTTTGCCCATATTTGTGTTCAGCCAATTCATAGTGATATTGGTCTGAGGGTTTAGGACAAAGTGCATTGTTTTGCCCCCTATTTGTGGTTCAGCCAAATCGTGGTGATCTTGGTCTGAGGGTTTTGGGACAAATGCGTAATGTTTTTGCCTGAAATTTGTAAGTTTGAGCCAAGTCATAGAGACTTTGTTTTGGGCAACTGGGAACAGCGGTCAAATCACTGAAGGGTTCAGCTGGAAACTGGAGGGTGTCAATTTTAAGTTACTGCAGGAGGTTTTGTACTGAGGACAGTTTTGTTTTATTTCTGTTTCAAATAACCATAGAGGTGTCTGGATTAGGGATATGATTGGATTTAATAAAACAATAATTCATGGTTAAGCCAAATCCTGTGTCGTGTGCCATTTTGTTCTTGTAATTCCTAAGGTCCAAGAACTGTAGCAAGGGGGTACGGGAACAGAACCTCTTACACCACTGCTCCCCCCCCCCCACAACTGCACTAAAAATCATAAGCTTCCCCCCTTCGCCACCACGGTGGTGTCTGCTTTCCCTGGACAGGAAAGTGAAGGCACGCGAGTGCCGGCCACCGCTCGCAAGATCGTGGTCCAAAGGCAAGATCGCTGTTGATTTTATTTAAATATATTAATTTCATTAATTTAAATATGTTAATCCGGGTCCCGTTGCCCAGCGGTGCGGGGGGGAGGGGCCACCACGGAGCCTCGTTGCCGCTCGGAGGATCGGGCCTGGCACTCCCGGCGTCGGGCTCCATGGCGGGCCACTGCCAGAACAAACTTCTGCGCACCCCCCCCCCCCCCCCGCCCCTCCACTATGGAGCCCGACATCGATGGAGCTCAACAAAATCCTAGCCACTAAGTCAATACTCATTACAATAGGCCACAGTACTTTCTTAACCTCATTTAATTGAAACTATTGTTTTTACACCCATTATTGGGCATTCTGAGAGACCAATTGCAAAAGTATGCAATACACAGCAAATCTTATATTTGTACACCCTTCTTTTTTTTTCCATTCTGTCTTTATCCACACTTATAATGCAAATTGCCAATATAATTACACTTCTCCACCAGTTTTCATGATGTTGCACCTCCATTTTACATCTCCCAACTCGTCACCTATACTGCAGCAACCACACTTTATTTTTCTTCTTCCAAAAGTGATTTTTTATATACTTTGACAAAACTCAAGACAGAACAGGGAGCTGTCTTCACAGGGAGTGAAGTACATCTGCTTACCCTCTTTGAATCATACCTCACCCTATTATTGCCACAGGGGATCGATCATGTGCCAGTTAAGAATTGTGCTTATAAAAAGCGAGAGCAACCCCCATGCAGTTTTCAATTAAAATGTACTGAAAATTCATCTCCTAAAAGTTAAAATTTTGGGCATACTAGTAATGGGAACAGGAGTAGGCCATTCAACCCCTCAAGCCTGTTCTGCCATTGGATCAGATCATGGTTGATCTGTATCTTAACTCTTTGGGATTGCATGGGATAGAATGAGCTGAGTCATTAGACAGAAGAAGGATATGGAGAAGTAAATTGCAGAGTTTGAAATATATCCTGCTCAAACTGCAGCCAATTACAGACCGCTACTGACAGCTATTATGGAGAAGCCAATAACATCGTTAAACCAAGAGCACATGTACTGGTGAAGAGATTGCAATGGATGAAACATTTGTCCAATGGTCCTCAAAATTGTAAAGTGACTACAGGCAATATTTCACAGATCAAGGAAAACTCTTAATGGTTGGAGCTACAGGGCAAGGAAACAAGATTTTAAATCACAGGCCTCTCATCTTTAGAACACAAGCTCAATTTCAGGCTAGAAAGGAACAGCAAAAAAAAAAATAGATGCATGCAAATACATAAAGTGAGTGAAAGATAAAATACCCAGCTGAGGAATGATTAAACAAAACTACATCTTCTTCCAAAATGATGACAGTTTCTTTTTCAGTGTAAATGCACCAACTGTATGCTCCCAGCAAGAGCTACAATATAAGGGAGTGTGTATTGAGAAATAAGCACCACAGTGTTGTAGCTGTATTTGCAATCTACATTCCCTGCAAATGATGCTCCTTGCAGGACACTTAGAATCACTGAAATTTACCCTTTTATTGCCCAAAGTAGTTTCAGATTGGCTCATGCAATAGAACTCTGGCCTGTGGGCCAGACGATTGTGGGCATAACTGCTGTACCAAGAGTTCAAGTACAAAAGCAGGATTTAGATTTGGTGCTTCATGCCAGGCCAGCCACCTTTGGCATGAGGCTTAAACTAAGATCCAATCTACCTGTTCAACTGGTTATAAAAGATCTCATGACATTATTTGAGGAGTAGGGTGTCCTAGATCAGTGCACCAGCCAACACTCTTCTTCAACAAACACTGCACAAAAATAGATTAAATTATTCATTCACCTCACTTGCTGTCATTACATGCAATTGACTGTCATGTTTACTTACATAAGTAAATGTACTTGATAAATAATTAATTGCTTGTGAAACACTTTGAGATGTTCAGAGAATGTTACCGGATGCTAGATAAATACAAACTCGAATTTGGGAAAACAATTCTCTCTTCAGAACTGGTAAATTGACTCATAAATGAATCAGCCATAATTTGTTGTCAAAATCATGTAAGACTAATGGTGCTCACTGCTGCTTATGCGCCAAAAGCAGCAATTTCAGGTAGGAGCAGATGCGCAGTTAGTGTTAAATTTGTGGCTGGGAAGACTTGAAAATGAAACTGCTGCAGGGCTTTGTGTAGATAGCCAATCCAGGTGTAGCAGTTCAATGCTCTGCCAATGACCTAACAGAACAAAATGAAACAATACCTTTGACAATGGATTTTGGTGCATAGATTCTGCAGAAAATGAACAGATGCCAAATTTCCAGGAGACAAGAATGTTGGAGATAAATTTCTGAAATTCGCATTGGCTGAAGGATTTGGGATCAGGTTTAATTGGGAAAAAAGTTAAACTAACCATGAATTCCCTTTTAGCCAAGGCTTTTTTAAACATGGATTTTAAGTTTTAACACTTGTGATGGAATCCGCAATTTGCCGGACCAGTGTGTGCGAGCTGTTGTCTGAACAGATGACTTGTTGAATGCTCTGTTAGGTGCACAGACCCTGGTTTCAAAGCTTGTTTTTATAAAAAATATAAAAAAGACAGACCCTAACAAAGGGAAACTAAAAAAATCTTCAGGTTTCTGGTTGGAACCAGATTGAAAAAAAGACACAGCCATCCAAGCTCTGATCATGCAGGGGTGGAATGCACACAGGCTAAAGAAAGTGAAGGCTGGATCCAAGAGCTGGCAATAGGCAAATACGAGTTGCTGCAGCTGTTTGTTACTTAGGGTAACTGATTAACCTAGACCCGGCCATAAAGTGCACAGGGTTGTCACTGAAGGGCTTGGATAAAGGTAATACTGGTAGATCCACATCATTAAGTGTCGTGAGCAGAGCTGAGGAGATAGCGGAAAAGAGCGCCATTTTGGTGAAAACCGTACCCATGGAGTTTGGGGAACTGCTGTTTGATGAGAATTGGTGGTTAAATCTTGGCAGAAAGGAGCTGGAGATCTACCCGAGGAAGTTCTGAGCTTTGAAGAATTTTGTGGCAGTCATTAGTGCCATATACACTGAGTGGACTGCACAGTAAATCCACGAGATCCATCTTTCTTATATCAGATAGTTAATGTGTAATTATAGACCATGATTTGTCTGTTAATTCATGTTTAATTTATGTTGATTTTGGTTTGATCGTTAAAGTATAAGTTATAAAAGTGAAATCTTGTCTGCTTGTTTCTTTTATTAGGGCCATTCAGTAAATTCGGTTCTTTTGGTTTATTGATCTCGTTGGGGATCATAACACACTATAAAAGGATCACTTATGACTATAACATTGAGACTTGACCAGAAGTTTATCAAGTGCTTTTCCCGCCTACGAATAAAAAAAAAGAAAAACTTGCATTTATATAGCACCTTTCACCACCACCTGACGTCTCAAAGCACTTTACAGTCAATTGAGTACTTTTTGAAGTGTAGTCATTGTTGTAATGCTGCAATTGCCGGAAAGTGTTACATTTGGCTGTAGCATGTCCAGAGGTCAAATACAGGAATGATGGGTGCCACCAACAAATATTTTTACATAACATCTTTAACGTAACAAAATATCAAGGCATTCCATGGGAATGTTATCAAACTAAAGTTTGCACGAGCCGCATAAGGAGATATTAGGGCAGATAACCAAATGCTTAATCAAAGAGGTACGTTTTAAAAGGAGCATCTTAAAAAGTAGGGGAGGGGGAAATGAAAGGAGAAAAAGAGAGGTAATGAGATGGAGAGGGAACTCTAGAGCTTAGGGTCTTGACAGCTAAAGGTGCACCTGCTAATTGTTGGAGCTATTGAAAACAGGGATGTTTAAGATGCTAGAATTGGAGGAGCGCAGAGATCCGAGGGCTGTAGGAAATTAGGGAGAGAAAGGGAAGGGGCAAGGTCATTGAGGGATTTGAAAAAGAAAAAACAGTAGTTGCTTAACCAGCAGGCAAAATAGGTCAGCAAGCACAATGGTAATAGGTGAATAGGAATTAGCGTGAGTTAGGACACAGACAGAGTTTGGACAACCCCAAGTTTACAGAGGGTAGAAAGTAGGAGACTGGCCAGGAGTGCACTGGAATTACATGTCTAGAGGCCTGGATGAGGGATTCAGGAGCAGATGAGCTGAGGCAAGGATGGAGTGAATTTATTTTTAAAAAAAGGATTGTCAAGAATTTTCAACAACCTTACATCAGTTATGAATAGGAAGCAAAATCAGCAGCACAAAAGGAAATGTCTCTTGACGAGAAGGATAAATCAGAGATAAGAGGAAAAAAAAGGAAATGTGTGTTTTCTGTTTATGGCAGAGAAAATTCTGCTTGTTAAAGCAATTGTACTGCTGCTTTTAGTTTATCATGATTGGATTCCCATTTTCTCATTGCCACTATAAAACGGAAACTTTTTTATCATGTTAGTGGGGTAAGGAAATGGAGAGACTGATAAGGGTAGTTCTGAGCATGAACATAATGATGGGAGAATGGAATTTCTGATGCAAACCATATTTTCACATCCACTTTTGTTTGATGATTTGGCGGAGTCAAGTGCTTCAGCAGTTGGATTGATGCTGCAAGACCACAGTACCCTGGAAGCACCAGACATAAACAGTTGTCATGCAGACCCCCACCTGCCAAGAATAAGGCATATTAATTTAGTCATATGAATATTAATTTTAAACTGTCGCTGGAGTGAAGAAATGACTTGTTTGAAGATCACCAGACATTTGGGATGGAAGGATATTTGCATCCTAAGAGAGGCTGCTTGTGGAGACAAAGGGCTGTTCCCTGCTCCAATTAACCCAAATGGATTTTGATCACCAGACACTGAAGGTGTAAGGAAGCGCATTCCAGGGCCTGCTAAGGTAATACAATCCACAAACGCAGAAGTGGTTAAGCTAGTTAGTCACATGAATGACCTGCTGGCCAACTTAGTTTTTGAAACTGTGCCACACAGAAAGCAGCAGAAGGCAGTTTCTGCAACTGAATTGGAACAAGAAAGTTTCTTTCCTGGCTATCTCTCTCTCGCTTTCTCCAAGCCACAAGACCCACGGAAGACACGAAACCTCAAGAGCGAAAAGACTCTGACATCTAAACAAGTTGAAGCATGAACTGGGCCTCAACAAATAGCAGGACTCACCGGCAACCAAAGACTCTACATTGAACTCAAAGGACAGTAAATAACTAACAGATATTGCCTCAAACTTTTCCCCTTTATTCTTTCTACTTTTTCTGTCTCTATCTGCACGTATTTATTTCGTATGCATTCTAGTGTGGTCGTACCGCAAAGTCGTAGCCGTTAACGAGGTCAGAGTTCAAGATTAATAAACTTCCACCTTTCTTGTTTAAATCTAAGGAAACCGGTCTGATTTCTTTGCCATACAATTGGAGCAGTGAACAAGGATTCATTGAGGGGAGCTAAAAACAGTGTTTTCAAATTAAACCCTGTTACTGTTAAACCAGGCAAAGACTGAGAGGAAACCCCAGGACCCCTTCTCACCTGGTCGTAACAGAGTCTAAAGCAATAGCTGTGGCTCAATGATAGCAGTTAGCTCAAGTCAGAAGTTTGTGCGTTCAAATCCCACTCCAGGAACCCCAGCACTAAAACCAGGCTAACATTTCAGTGCACTGCTCCTTCAATATTACACAGTCAGGAGATGTCATTTTTTGGATGAGATGTTAAAACCAAAGCCCAGTCTGCCCATTCAGATGGGCATCAAAGATCCCATGGGTGCTATTTTGAAGAGAAGGGGAGTTATCCCTGGTGCCTGGCCAATATTCATGCATCATCCAACATTATTAAAACAGATTCTCTGGTCATTATCACATTTCTGTTTGTAGAATCATGCTGTACACAAATTGTCTGCTGCTTTTCCTACATTGCACCAGTGACGTACACTTTTTTTTTGGTTGTAATGACTTTGAGATGTCCTGATGTCATGATAGGTGCTACATAAATGAAAGACTTTTTTTCTAAGATAAGCTGCAGGGAAATTCATTGAACTGATTGAGAGATCTAGTAAGTAAACAATTTGTGACAGATCAATCAATATGGAATCAGGAAAATGAGGTCATGCTTAACTCACCTATTAGGATCTTTTTAGAAGATGTTTTGGATATGGTAAATAGAGGAACTGCAGATATATCAGGTCTGACGGCATCTATGGTGAAAGAAACAGAGTTAACGTTTCCGGTCTGTGACCTTTCATCAGAAATCAGGATTCTGATAAAAGGTCACAGACCTGAAACATTAACTCTGTTTCTCTCTCCACAGATGCTCCCAGGCCTGCTGAGTATTTCCAGCACTTTCTGTTTTTATTTCGGATTTCCAGCATCCACAGTATTTTGCTTTTATTATTATGCAGATGATATCATGCTTGGTATTTGATAATGTTTTGACAAGTTTCCACATCAACTAAGGCAAGGGATAGGAAGTAAAGTTTTTTTTTGTTTCTGAGATGTAAGCATCACTGTCAAGACCAGCGTTTGTTGCCCATCCCTAATTGACCTTGGAGAAGGTGGTGATGAGTCACCTTGAATTGCTACAGACTGCATGGTGAAGGTACTCTTATAGTGCTGCAGATAGAGTGTTCCAGGATTTTGACCCAACTCCAATGAAGGAATGGCAATATACTTCCAAGTCAGGATAGTGTGGGACTTGGAGGGGAACTTATAGGGGGTTGTGTTCCCATTCACCCACTGCACTTCTTGTTCTAGGTGGTAGAGTTCGCTGGATTGAAAAGGTGCTGTTGAAGAAGCCTTGCGGAGTTGCTGCAGTACATCTTGTAGATGATATTCACTTCCTCCACCGCCGGCACACTGTGGCAGCAGTGAATATCTCAACTGGTGGATGAGGTGCCACTCAAGTTGGCTGCTTTGTCCTGAATAGTGTCAAACTGGAGCGTTGTTTGAACTGCACGCACTCAGGCAGGTAGAGCGTATTCCATCACACTCCTGACCTTGTGCCTTGTAGTTTGATTAGAGGGTAGCTAATATAACCCCACTATTTAAAAAGGGAGGTAGAGAGAAAACAGGGAATTATAGACCAGTCAACCGGACGTCAGTAGTGGGGAAAATTCTAGTGTCCATTATCAAAGATTTTATAGCAGAGCACTTGGAGAACAGTGGTAGAATCGGACAGAGTCAGCATGGATTTACGAAAGGAAAATCATGCTTGACAAATCTACTAGAATTCTTTGAGGATGTACCTAGTAGAGTTGATGAGGGGGAGCCAGTGGATGTGGTTTATTTGGACTTTCAGAAGGCTTTCGGCAAAGTCCCACATAAGAGGTTAGCGTGTAAAATTAAAGTGCATAGGATTGGGGGTAGTGTATTGCGATGGATAGAAAATTGGTTGGCGGACAGGAAACAAAGAGTAGGGATAAATGGGTCTTTTTCCGAATGGCAGGCAGTGACTAGTGGGGTACTGCAGGGATCGATGCTAGATGCTAGGACCCCAGCTATTCACAACATATATTAATGATTTAGATGAGGGAACTAAATGTAATATCTCCAAATTTGCAGATGACACAAAACTGGGTGGGAGGGCGAGTTGTGAGAAGGATGCAGAGAGGCTTCAGGGTGATTTGGACAAGTTGAGTGAGTGGGCAAATACATGGCAGATGCAGTATAATGTGGATAAATGTGAGGTTATCCACTTTTGTCGCAAAAACAGGAAGGTAGATTATCTGAACGGCTATAAACTGAGAGAGGGGGATATGCAACGACACCTGGCTGTTCTCTTACACCAGTCACTGAAGGTAAGCATGCAGGTGCAACAAGTGGTAAAAAAGGCAAATGGTATGTTGTATGGTATGTGAGGCCACACCAAGTACCGTTTTGGTCTCCTTATCTGAGGAAGGATGTTGTTGCTATAGAGGGAGTGCAGCGAAGGTTTACCAGACTGAATCCTGGGATGGCAGGACTGACATATGAGGATACGGGGTAAACCTTTCAGGACTGAGATGAGCAGAAATTTCTTCACCCAGAGAGTGGGGAGCCTGTGGAATTCGCTATGACAGAAAGCAGTTGAGGCCAAAACATTATTTGTTTTCAAGAAGGAGTTAGATATAGCTCTTGGGGCAAAAGGGATCAAAGGATATGGAGGGAAAAGCGGGAACAGGTTACAGAGTTGGATGATCAGCCATGATCATAATGAATGGCGGAGCAGGCTCGAAGGGCCGAATGACCTACTCCTGCTCCTATTTTCTATGTTTCTAGTTGGTGTCAATTCAAGAGCCAAGTTACTTGCTGCAGAATACTCCACCTCTAACTTGTTCTTGTAGCCACAGTATTTGTGGCTGGTCCAATTATGATCCCAGGATGTTGATAGTAGGGGATTCAGCAATGGTAATACTGTTGAACGTCAAGGGGAGATTGGAGATGGTCATTGACTGGCACTTAAGTGTCTGTTTGCAGAAAGGTCAATAACCTCAAGCATAGACTCAAAGTAATTGGTGGTTGGATTAGGGGAGAGTTGAGGAGTAATTTTTCCACTCAGGAGGATGGGTGCGGGTCTGTAACTCACTGCAGTAAAAAACAACACAAATGCAATATTGAATTACAGACATGGAGGTGTACAGTGTGCAATTCGAGTACAGGAATACTATTGCCTTCCGAGGGTACAAGAGTTACAGCAAAAACATGTATAAGAAATTAAGTTATAAACAGAGTTTAAAAGGACATTGGGTTTGTTCACTTTGGAAAAGAGATATTGAAGAAACTGAACTGAAGTTTAAGAGAATTAGTAAAAGAAAAATGATAATTCTGTGAGGAAGGTATATCAGAAAATCCAAACTAAATATTAAGATATGAGGAATAAGGAGGAAATCAAGCGGAATTTCTTCAAAGTGTAATTGAGTTTTAAAATAAATCCAACAAAGCAATTGAAGCCAACCGCATAAATGGGTTTGAGGGACAATACATTGAGGTATATAGTGAGAAAATGTGATGCTGCAGTCAGTGACAAGGTGAGGCCTAATAGTCTTTTTCTGTTCCTAAAGGTTTGTAAACATAGGAGGTCTGCTCCTACTATACCTTTCTCCTGGTTGCAGACCATGCAAATACCATTCAGAAAATAATGCCTCCTTTTAATTAATTTGTATGATGTCCATAGACAAGAATCTCTGGCTATGTAAAAGCAAACTGTTGAAACATGACTTGGTGCCAGTACTGCTTTCACACCTCTCCTCCTTCCCACAAGCCTCTGGTTATTTTCCAGAACAGTGGGGTTGATTGAAGGAGAGTTAAAATGATTCGAATAAGTGTATTGAACATTTGTGCCTTTATAGTAATATTGAAATAATTCCCCATTGGTCCCATTAAGTGATATGATGAGCAATGTTTGCACATGGCACATTTTATCAAATGGAAATGTAACACTTCCTTCCCCTCAATAAACAAGGAAGCAGTGCTTGGCAGGCAAGCCACGTGCTGAATTAATGGCATCGATCAGCTTGCCACAAGCAATCCAAGAATAATATTAGAACTAGTTTCACATCTTGTTCTGCAAATTAAATAAAATTTAATGGAGCCATTTCACACAGTTGAATTGAACCAATCAAGACAATCAATTACATTCCTATCAGATATTCTATTAAAAGTTTGATTATAAAACTTCCTTTATTCTATTGGAATATGAAAACAAAAGATTTAGAGATGTAAACTGTCCCTTTACAAATGTTAACTCTTTTCCATAATTGTGAAATAATCGTGGGGATCTTGGCCCAAAATACAACAGTCATAGAGCTACATTGAAGTTTGATATTTGATATAAGGTACAAAGATATATTTTTATTAAATTGGAATTTAGTTGCCATCTTGAATGGAAAGGGTGACTGCACTTCTGCATTCTGTTCAAACACAAAGTTTTCATATTTTGTGTATGACCCTAAAGATTAAGGCCTCACCTCCTCAATGAGCAATTTCATATCTCCTGCTCTGGAAATTTTGGCTTTCTGGATTTGTCAAGTAAAGCTTTTTGCATAATATTAGGGCTGAAGAGTTATCATGCTGTCTCAATGGTGCAATGTTTTATGCTAAACAAATATTAAATTTTAATTCTTCCCATCTCCAAATTCACTTGGGAGAGATGAGGATGGAACATGATAAGAGAGGAAAACGGAGTAGGCTATTTGGATATCCCACCCAAAGTGTGTTCCACCATTCAATTAGATCAAACACACTTCTCTAATCTCCGTATTATACATCCTTCCCCTTACATCACTGCTGCTATCAGGAGGTCTGTAGACAACTTTGCATCCTTTGCTCTTCCTTAACTCTGCCCATTTTGTTTCCAGCGTCCGATCATCTTTACTGAAATCCCTTCTTTCTACTCCAATGTGCATTTTATCAATATTATGATTTCCTCTTTCCCAAATTCCCTGTCCTTTCTCTCAATCCCATAAACTGGAATATTTAGCTTTCAATCATGTTCAGCTTGTAGCTAGTTCTCTCTAATGACTACACCATACCCTTGAAACTGATTCTCTTGTTTTATTTCTTACGCTTACGTACATTTGTGGACAGAACTAACTGTTCCCACCCAACCCATATGTCCTGTTGATCTTTGACATTTTTTTTGGGTGGGGGGGCGCAGAATCCAAACTAGTTTAATATCTTCCACTACTGCCTTATTTATCCTTCCACAATGACGTGTGCCTCTCTTGTTTAGGTGAAAATCAACTTGTCCGTGTAGCTTTTCACAACCCTAATGTTTCAGCAATCTGAAACCCTCGCTTCTGCACATTCCAGTAATGAGTTGACAATCCTAATCTCTCGCTACTTGTCTGGGCCAGTGTGTGGCGCTAGAAGCATTGCAGCAGTTTTAGTACTAGCTTTGAGGTTCACTTCACATTATAGAATCTAGCTCCTTGAAATCCCTTATGCAGAACCTCAAAACTACTGCTATTTAGGTAATCGGTTCCCACACAAACCAGAGCCTCTGGCTGTTCATTCTATCATTCCACAGCGTATGCATTCACTCTGCAATGTCCTGCACCCTGGCATCTGGAAAGCAACATGGCATTCTGGATAATAGAGCATGTCGTCATGCAGGCCCCCACCTGCCAAGAATGAGGCATATTAATTTTGTCATATGAACATTGATTTTAAACTATTGCTGGAGTGAAGAAAGGACTTGTTAAAAAAAAAATCACCAGACACTTGGCTGGAAGGACATTTGCATACTAACAGACAGTGCTTGTGGAGACAAAGGGCTATTCCTTTGGTCCACTTAACCCACAATGGACTTTGATCACCAGACATTGAAGATGTAAGTTCCGAAGAAGGGTCACTGACTCGAAACGTTAACTCTGCTTCTCTTTCCACAGATGCTGCCAGACCTGCTGAGTGATTCCAGCATTTCTTGTTTTTATTTCAGATTTCCAGCATCCGCAGTATTTTGCTTTTATTGAAGATGTAAGGAACAGCATTCCAGAGACTGCCAAGGTGATACAATCCACAAAAGCCAGGACTGGTAAAATCAGCTGGTCACATGACTAACTGGCTGGCCAGTGTTTTTTTTTAAACTCACCACAGAGAGTTTGAACTCAAAGACTGTTTGCTCCTGGACTGAGAAGACCTCTCCTTTCTGCTCCCATCTCTTTCTCACAGAACTCCAAACCCACTGAAGACACGTGAACCTCAAGAGAGAAAAGTCTCCTACATCGAACAAGATTTAAGAAGAATACTAGGCCCCAGCAAAAAGCAAGACCTACCTACCATCAAGGGCTCTACAGCAGGCTCTAAGAACAGTAACCAAAACCATCTTCAGATATTGCCTCAAACTTTTCCACTTTATTTCTTCTCTTTTCTGTCTCTATCCGCACGTGCGCATCACATATGCATGCTAGTGTGGGTGCATCACGTATCCATAGGCGTTAACTGAATTAGAGGTTAAGTTTAATAAAGTTCAACCTTTCTTCTTTAAACCTTAAAAAGAAAACGATGTGTTTAAAATTAAACCCCATTACGGCAAGACCAGCTGAAGGCTGAGAGGGAACCCTAGACCCCTTTCTCACCTGGCCCTAACAAGGTGTACAAAAGAAAACATCTACTCCATCAATTATAGAATCCCCTGCAATCACTGCTCATCTGTTCTTACTTTTATAAACCGTTTCTCCACTGGGTAACAACTCACTCTCCAATGCCTTGCAGTCACCCATGATTATCCTCCTTGGTCACCCTTTTTGACCTCATCACTGGTACCTAAAGAGCTATTCCTATTCGACAACTCCATTGCCACAGATGATCCCTTGACTACCCTTATCTGTCACATCCTACCTCGTCTGCTAATGGTCGCCCAGCTCCCTTACCAATTTTGCTATTCCTTAGTGACCTGTGGATTGATCACCCAGGAACACCTGTGCTGTGTCTTAATTTCTAAGGACACCAAGGGGCAATTTTCACAATCTACACAGCAGTAGAATCAAGCATCCTCTGAATTGTAATGCCCTCTGTACTTAATTCCTTTATCAACCTAAGGGGTTACCAAGATTGTGAAAGAGTGGCCGGAAGAGAGTAAAAACAATCAATTATTGGAAAACAATTTACCACTTTAATTTGTCATACATAAAATAGAGTGGTATGTAAACTAATACATGCAATTCAATGGGATTAATGGTTTACCCATGTGAGAAATAACTTTCTTTTCGCATAATTAGATTTATCTTTCACACATAGTGGTAAATAATAAAATAACTAAATTTATTCTAGATTTGCCATCACACATTACATAAGAGGCCAGTCAGTCCATTGAGTCCATACCAGTTCTCAGCAAGAGCAGTCGAGCTAGTCCCACTATATCTCTGAATAACACTGTAGCTTTGCAACTTAAGCAAAGTTTTTTTCCCCCTCAAAAAAAAGCTTCCTTCCCCATTCTGGAAGTTATCGGTTACACTCACCAAAACCTTTAGCTGTTCAACTGGTGGGCTGATTATTCAGTTTAGCACATACTAATGCCACTTCTGAACCACTTCCTAAGGAGGTAAATATGAATGGTGCAGATTCACACATGCACCCCCAAATTTATTTCTCCAAAATTCACCTTATCTCCAGTGTCTCCACAAAGGTGATCATTATTTAATCAGGTAGAAAATTACCATAGTGACCACACATTCCATCACCATATGGAGCAATAGGGTCACCAATAGATTTTCCTTTGCTAAAGCAAAATGAATGGCAGGTTTGTTGCTCATTGACAATAAAATTGGGCATGAATTACTAAACCAGTGCTGATAAATATCAGAGGAGTTATGTATCAGTAAGAGTCACAAAGGGAGCACAGATTTCCATTTATAGCCACTGTAATAAACATTCCTGCTTCTCTTATATTGCAGGCTGACCAATTATACTAAAACAAAACACATTGTACTAAAACAACTGGCATGGCAAGCAATGAAAATTAGTGGTGAGCAAAGCAAAACCCCCTCGATATAAATCACGACTATGAAAAGTTGCATATTTTCCAGACAGATTTCCCTGTAGTATGATTTCTATCCCAATTAAAAACATGGGGCTGAATTTTGAAAGCTTGCCGCCAATTCCCTCAACCAACTGCGTTCATTTTTGCCGCCCTGCGCCCCCCACCTTGAAAAGTTCACTCCTAGCCCCTCCCCACCAGTGTCACACCTCAGATCTCCAAACGGAGATCCAAAGGTGTGGGATTTCCGCCCACTGGCCAGAATATTGGCATGGGGCGGCCATTGGGACAAGGTAAGTGCTTTTGCATGTATTTAAATTTCAATATTTAAATGAAGGCTCTGCTGCCAAGTGGCGGGACGGCCGCCCCGAGGCCTTGCCACCACCGATCATACGCGGCGGAGCCTTTCTGGTGTCAAGGCCCGTGGCAGACCTCTCCCGCAAGTATTTTACGTGACCCCCACCATGACCGCCGACATCAGGCGGCTTATAAAATTCAGCCCGTGGTGTCTGCTCACTTCATTATAATTGAAAACCCTAGATAGTCAATTTCATTCGGTCACTCACTAATTGCAGGATATGTTGGTCGGCACAGACTCGGTAGGCCGAAGGGCCTGTTTCAGTGCTGTATCTCTAAATGAAAAAATATAATAAAATAAATAGTTTTGATTTTGTTACAACTGACCTCCTGAGAATTGACAGTACAAGCACGGACCAGTACAAGCATATAGTGAAAAGAGAGAAAGGATTTCAGTAGTGAGCTTTGATCCTGGTGATCAACCTTTTCAGCTTAACTATCTAGTAATCCTAGCTAAAAGACATTTGATAAATAGCCTTGGAATTAGTGACAGGTTGAAAGTGGAGTAGAACTCGTTTTCAGAATCACTCAACTCGTCATCGACAAAAGTCTATAAACATCCCCAATGAAATACCTCCCAAGTCAGAGATGTGTTGTAAGATTTATTTTTGTTGTTCAATCAATACAACTGAGATCCAATGTGCCATTCAAAGGTTATCGACAGGATAGGGACAGTGCACAAGAGTTGTAAATGAATCCAATTTTAACAATGTAGTGAAATAAAAGGAACCTTTAAAACCCAACATAGGGGTACACTAACTACTTTCTAGTAAATAAAACAGAACTGCTGGTGGAGTAATGATTATTTCCAAATGAAGGTCAGAGTTTACTAGTTTAAAAAATTGTACAAATCATAGCTCTTCTGTAGTTTCCATTGCTACCCCCTCAGTTATTTTATGGATGCTGAGATACAAATGGCCCACTAGATTTGAAAAAGAACAAAATGCATACAATGAAAGTTCATCAAACCTATGCAATACTCGTATCTAATACTCAACTCATCTGAGCTAGAGATCAACCATATGAATTTAAAGCTAAAAAAAAAAATTGGTCGACAGACATGGAGAGACATTTGACAATGTTACTAGTGATTCTCTATTCCAACAGGCTCTTTCATAATGCCAGATCTGTTAATTTAGGTTGACTTATCTATTGGTTAGGATGCAGATTAAAAAAGAGTGACATTTACACTGAACAAATTAAAGTAAATTGAGGAAAGAATGCAGGGTATAAGCACAATTATTGGAACAAATGGTTTCTACATTTTAATTGCTGGCTACAAATTTAGTACAACACAGTTTTTATGTAAAAATCCTGCATTAATTTCACATCAGATGAATAGTGAACACAACAACCATAGAAATTAATAAAGTAATCCAGAGGCACAAAGGTTTCTAGCTGAGATTCAATTGCTATTTGGGAGGTCATGCAGACCCCCACCTGCCAAGAATGAGGCATAAAAATGTTGTCATATGAATATTGATTTTTTAAAACTGTTGCTGGAGTGAAGAAATTACTTGAAGATCACCAGACACTGGGCTGGAAGGCCATTTGCATACTAAGAGACGTTGCTTGTGGAGACAAAGCACAATTCCCTGCTCCAATTAACCCAAATGGATTTTGATCATTGAAGGTGTAAGGAAGCGCATTCCAGGGCCTGCTAATGTAATATAATCCACAAACCTTGCAGGAGAGACTGTTCCAAATAAAGAGCTAGTCACATGACTAACCTGCCGGGCAACCATGGGGTTTGTTGAATTTGTGCCACACAGAAAGGAACAGAAGGTAGCGTCAGCTGAAGCTGGAACAAGGAAGCCACTCTCTCTCTCTCTTGCTTGCTTTCTCCCAAGCCACCAGACCCACGGAAAACACATAAACCTCATGAGAGAAAAGACTAAAGACTCCAACATCAAAACAAGTTGAAGCGTGAACTGGGACCCAACAAATTGCAAGACTTACCAGCAACCAAAGACTTCACAGCAAACTTAAAAAGGACTGTAACTACCAGATATTGCCTCAAAATTTTTCCCCTTTATTCTTTCTACTTTTGCTGTCTCTATCTGCGTGTGTGTTTATCGCGTACGCATGCCATCGTGGTCACGTTGCATATTCGTAGTCGTTAACTGGATTAGAGTTCAAGGTGAATAAACTTCCACCTTTCTTGTTTAAATCTAAGGAAACCTGTTTGATTTCTTTGCCTTACAATAGGAGCAGTGAACAAGGATTCACTGAGGGGGAGCTAAAAATACAGTGTTTTAAAATTAAATCTGTTATGGTTAAACCAGGGTCAAAGCTCACTACTGAAATCCTTTCTCTTTTTTCACTATATGCTTGTTACTGGTCCATGCGCTCGTACTATCAGTCCTCTGGAGGTCAGTTGGAACAAAATCAAGACCATATCCTGCAAATAGTGAGTGACTAAATGAAATTGACTATCTAGGGTTTTTAATTATAATGTGAGCAGACATCATGGGCTGAATGATATAAGCCCTAGACCCCTTCTCACCTGGTTGTAGCAGGGGCACCAAACTGTAGGCAAAAAAGTCACCTCATGGGAAATGGAAAAGTAATTTTGCTGTTGTGGTCATTGTTTTGGAAAGACCCCACCCCACCTCTATGGATTGTATTAATTTCTTTGATTGTCTGGCCCGAGATAGCGGGTTGCAGTTGACTCCCAGAATAACCGCACTAACCAGCTGGCAGAAGCCACCAGGCACCCTCTCCTTCTGGTACCTCAGAACAGGAACTGAGTGATATGGGATATGAACCTTTGTCAGTCCCGCACCAACATTTTTTTTCGAGAATTCAAACACCTTTACAAAGAAAACAGAAAAATACAACAAAAAATAATTGCCTTTGTTGCAGTAGAAAATTCTAGTTTGCACTTGCTCCATCTTTATAAAAACGCAACTTTAGCCCCCGTAGAAATGCAACCATGCTTTTCATCGAGACCATGTGTTTATTATAGGTGAAGGTGAATACCCAGGCAAACATCAACTCAAGGTATAGCTAAATCTGTTGTAAGACAGATCATGCTACTCCCTAAAAGCTTCATGTTGTCACAAACCCTGTATTTATGTTTGATACAAAACAGACCGGTACACTAAAAAAATGCAAGACTGTTCATAAATTAAGGGGGTCACCTTCAAAATGGAAGATTTGCATTATATTTCATTTGGTCTAAAAGGCAATTAATGGTCTCATACTGCTCAGCAATAGCAAAAGGAATACAAAATGGAGTCATTGACCAGAAAGACAATTTGGTTTGTCTCAGACTGAAGGAGCATTGTTAATTACCGCCACCATTTTGCTTGCAAATGAGGCTAAAAGGGGTGTATTAGGACAAAGTTACAGCAGTTAACTATTCGAACCCCTTAACCATAAAAGTAAGATACTGTATGTACACTACTATCAGGAATCTGATTTTTAAGTCGGTTTTAAAGAATTAAATGTGTACATAACCAATGCTGCCAAATACCCCCCACGAGAGAGTGTGTTACACAACTGTTATAAATCTATGAAATCTTAGTCCTAGTTATACTGGTAATTAAAGTTTGGATCAAACCACTTGTTTAAAACTAATTGTAGCAAATACAAACTCTAGAAATTAAATGTGCCAAATTAACTCTAACATCAAGAAACCCAACTCCAAGACAAATTGCATGCTGAAACCAACTTGGAGGTGGTGCAATTAAACAGGTTGGAGGATTTGCAGTCACACATATTACCCTTCTGGCTGCTTGCCGATTCAGTAACAAGAAAATTATCTATTTTGTTTTTGTATACACACATGATTTGGCATACACAGTGTCATACACCTGCACATGAGTAGACTATTAATCCTGGAGCCAAGATTGAATAAATGTGAAGTCATAGCAGCCCTTACCAGAAACTTTTGGTAAATAAAATAAAGGAACATTTTTTTAGGTCTGTTTAACCCAAGACAGGGCCCTTTCTATAAAAGAGGTCGCTGCCATTTTGTTTACAGAATAACTTTTCACAAGTTTGCTCCTAGACTAACATACACATACAGCAATTAAGCTTGAGCCAAACTAGTCCAAGCTCAAGTTCAATATCTGGATTGAGGCACTGAGTCACAGCTTTAACATACCACTGCATAACCATAGCTGAATGAGAGCAGGGAGGGCAATTTAAAAATCTATGTATACTTAGATATTATCACACAAATATTTTATACTATTGCATAATTAGTATGTTTACTTAAAGGAACTTTTTAAAAATGACCCAAATAGTTTATATGGATTCCAGGTAGATTATGGTATGACCATTTGTTGACCTAACTTAAATGGTGAAACTAAAACTGGAAATATGCAATGTCCAATGGTCAGCCAATCTCTAAATGCCGTGATCTATAATTTAAATGCCACAGAGGGTGTTTATCCAGCGAGGAGCAACTATCTCCAGCTCCAACCGATTCCATGGGGATTCCAACTTAAATTCCATCCTTTATGTTTCCGACCCACAAACGATTACTGATTATCTCCATGATAATCTGTGTTTCTCAAACCATTGCTCTTGGTGCTTCCTGAGAAACATGCTCAATGCCCTATGCTGTCGCATGCATGCCCTTGACGTCTCTTCAATAGCACAAATTCATTCTATCTCAGAGCTGTGCTGTGCTGCAGTTCCATTTGATCCTTAGCTTCATCTGCCACTTTCTCTTCTTTTTAGGTGTCAAGGATCACATGCTTCAACTCTGACACCAGCACTCCTCTGGATTCTTCATCCCATTCATTTCTTTTGACATCCATCCCTCTTTACAATCTCACCATCTCCTCTGACTCCAAAAGATCAGTCCTCAGCAAAAGCCTCAGCTTCATCCGATTACGCCTCCACCTCAATGAATTCAGAGTTTGGCACGATACTGAACTCTTCTTCCGTTGCCTTCACCTCCATCCTCACTTCTTTGGCCAGGAGTCTTCCCCCTCACACGGCACACACGTCCTCCCATTTTCAAAATTCTCGCTCCATATGAACACCTACCACCGGCCTCTGACTATCTCAATTGTTTCATTAGGAACTGCAAGTCTGACATCAACAATCTCAAATTCTCTACTCCACTCACTTAAACTAACCTACCTCCCTCTGAATTTTCAGCACTCCGTTCTCTCAGGTCCAATCTTGACAGTGTTTCATACCTGCTGACAAGGATGGCACGGTTATTAGGTGAACAGGCCCCTAGCTTGCAGAAGCTGAATGCCAGCTCCTCCTACCTCCTTCTGGACCACAACTTCACCACTGAACATTGAGCCATCATCTCCAAGACCATCACTGACCTCAACTCCTCTGGAGATCTCCCCACCAACGCCCCCAACAACAGTCTTTAACTGCATAGTCCCCGAAACCACACAGCCTGCTTCTACTTTTTTTTTTATTCATTCATGAGATGTGGGAGTCACTGGCTAGGCCAGCATTTATTGCCCATCCCTAATTGCCCTTGAGAAGGTGGTGGTGAGCTGCCTTCTTGAACCACTGCAGTCCATGTGGGGTAGGTACACCCACAGTTCTGTTAGGAAGGGAGTTCCAGGATTTTGATCCAGCGACAGTGAAGGAACGGCGATATAGTTCCAAGTCAGGATGGTGTGTGACTTGGAGGGGAACTTGCAGGTGGTGGTATTGCCATGCATTTGCTGCTCTTGTCCTCCTAGTTGGTAGAGGTTGCGGGTTTGGAAGGTGCTGTCTAAGGAGCTTTGGTGCGTGCTGCAATGCATCTTGTAGATGGTACACACTGCTGCCACTGTGCATCGGTGATGGAGGGAGTGAATGTTTGCAGATGGGGGCCAATCAAGCGGGCTGCTTTGTCCTGGATGGTGTTGAGTTTCTCGAATGTTGTTGGAGCTGCACCCATCCAGGCAAGTGGAGAGTATTCAATCACACTCCTGACTTGTGCCTTGTAGATGGTGGACAGGCTTTGGGGAGTCAGGAGGTGGGTTACTCGCCGCAGGATTCCTAGCCTCTGACTGCTCGTAGCCACAGTATATATATGGCTACTCCAGTTCAGTTTCTGGTCAATGGTAGCCCTTAGGATTTTGATAGTGTTGGATTCAGCGATGGTAATGCCATTGAATGTGAAGGGGAGATGGTTAGCTTCTCTCTTGTTGCCGATGGTCATTGCCTGGCACTTGTGTGGTGCGAATGTTACTTGCCACTTATCAGCCCAAGCCTGGATATTGTCCAGGTCTTGCTGTATTTCTACACGGATTGCTTCAGTATCTAAGGAGTCACGAATGGTGCTGAACATTGTGCAATCATCAGTGAACAATCCCACTTCTGACGTTATGATTGAAGGAAGGTCATTGATGAAGCAGCTGAAAATGGTTGGGCCTAGGACACTACCCTGAGGAACTCCTGCAGTGATGTCCTGGAGCTCAGATGATTGACCTCCAATAACCACAACCATCTTCCTTTGCGCTAGGTATGACTCCAGCCAGTGGAGGGTTTTCCCCGATTCCCATTGACCTCAGTCTTGCTCGGGATCCTTGATGCCATACTCGGTCAAATGCTGCCGTGATGTCAAGGGCAGTCACTGTCACCTCACCTCTTGAGTTCAGCTCTTTTGTCCATGTTTGAACCAAGGCTGTAATGAGGTCAGGAGCTGAGTGGCTCTGGCGGAACCCAAACTGAGCATCACTGAGCAGGTTATTGCTAAGCAAGTGCCGCTTGATGGTACTGCTGATGACACCTTCCATCACTTTACTGATGATTGAGAGTAGGCTGATGGGGTGGTAATTGGCCTGGTTGGACTTGTCCTGCTTTGTGTGTAAAGGACATACCTGGGCAATTTTCCACATTGCAGGGTAGATGCCAGTGTTATAGCTGTACTGGAACAGCTTGGCTAGGGACGCGGCAAGCTCTGGAGCACAGGTCTTCAGTACTATTGCCCTATTACTTTTATTCGCCCCTTCTAATATCTCTAGTTGCTTAGCCTCTATTTCTTTTTCTCCCCTCTGTAAAGCATTTTGGGAAATTTATGAAGAGACTATAGAAATGAAGGTTGTCATCTTTCAAGCCAAAAATAATTTATCCTGTAGTCACAGGTATTTTAAATGCAGATATAAAAGTAGCTCTTTGGATTTAATACAAGGTCATGGGTTCATTTTTTTCAATGGGAATTTAACCACAGATACAATTATGTGAACTGAAACCTTTTACCACACCCCTATAATAATCCCAACCAAAAATGCATCCGAGAAGAAACTGGTTTATTATCACATCTGTCCCCTTTCCTGATACTGCTTCAGCCAAAGATAGAACATAGAACATAGAACATACAGCACAGAACAGGCCCTTCGGCCCACAATGTTGTGCCGATCCTTTGTCCTCTGTCAAGGACAATTTAATCTATACCCCATCATTCTCCTTTATCCATATACCTATCCAAAAGCCTTATAGAACATAAAACAAAAGATGAAGGAATTGAGTGATTACAAGATAGAATGCCAATTTATTTATTTTTTTTAAACTAATACTAATTTTCAAGTAGCTTCAGGACAGATGACAGTGTGTCAATATCATTGAAATATAACCTTTGACCAAGCTCTGATGGATCTCACACACACATATATGCACATTAACCAGTCTTTTCCCTTTTTCGATGTATTTGTTTGTATTGTATAGCTAATTGCAAGTACTATTTTCTGATGCTACGTAATAAACACAATCTTTTAACCAATCATATGATTTAGTACTAGGGTGTAGCAAGGTTAATCTTTTGCTGTCCATTACCTAATCACTGACTACGCAGCACACATTTTATTACCTGGGTGGTAATATTTTGACTCCCTGGTGCTAAAGTGAAAAAAAAAATTACTGCAGAGTTCCACTGCACTTGACATCGAAGCAGAAACATTATACTTTCAGACATAACAGCATCATTACCCATTTGAAATGCTGATCCAATTATGGAATCATTATTGGACAAGACAATAAGATATTCCATTTTTTTCCTTTTCATCAATGTTATGAAGAGTTTTAGAAACCAGTGAAGGGTGACCAAAAAGCTGATAAAAAGCAAAATAACAAATAGGAGAGTAAACTAGCCAGGAATATAAAAAATAGAAGGCAAGAGCTTTTATAAGTGTACGAAAAAGGAGAGTAGCTAAAGTTGGTCCCTTAGAGGCAGAGACAGGAGAAATATCATGGGGAATGAGCAATGGCAGATATGTTGAACATACATTTTGTGTCTGCCTTCACACATACCAGAAATAGAAGGGAATCAAGGGGCTAAGAATCCAGAACTTAAAAATAAATCAGCAGAGAAAATGTATTGAAGAAGCTTAAGAAGCTAAAAGCTGACAAATCCCCAGGCCCTGATGGCCTAAATTCTAGGGTTCTAAAAGAAGGAGCTTCTTCTCTTCTTAGACAGTTCCTCAGGAACGAGGATGACTTTCTTCCACTACAGGGTTCTGGACCTTGGGTGACTCAATAATCCAATTCTGGATCCACACAGACTGCCACAGGTGGGGCACATGGTGTTTGGTGAGGCAACTGAATGGGATGCTCGAATTTCCGAACGCTCCTTCCGCTGATTGCACTTTGTCACTGCCTGGGCATATCGACATTGTTCGAACTGGCTGGCACCATCGTGGATGCTTCTTCTCCATTTTTTATTGTCCCAAGATCCACAAACAGGACCACCCTGGTACATGCATTGTTTCCACCTGTTTTTTCCTAACTTTCTTCTCCTTTGTCAATCTCTTTCCACCTAGACACATAACTCTTCTGACACCAACTGCCATTTAAGTTGTCATTTTCCTGGCCCTAGCCATCTCCTTATCACCATGGGCATCCAACCTCGCCATTCCCCACCAGGGACAGCCTGAGGGCCTTTCATTTCTTCCTTGAACAGAGGGCCAACCAGTGCCCATTAACCACCACCACTGCCCTCTTCCACCTGGCTGAACATATTCTTACTTTTAACAACTTCACCATTTCCCACGCTTCTGCCCTCACCCCTTTCCCTCCCAGAACCATGGTCGAGTCCCTCTTGTCCTCACCTCCCAACACACCAGCCTCCATATTCAACAGATGACCCTCCACCATTTTCACCAACAGAGTGATGCCATCAAACACATCACCTACTGCCCATCCCTTTCAGCATCTCTGGCACTCTGGTCCATTTTTCAAATAACCCCAACACCTGCTTCCCTTCCCAGAGAACTTTCCCCTGCAAGTGCAGGAGGGACAACTTTTTACCTTCTCCCTTCCCAATGTGCAGGGCCCCAACAATCCTTCCACATGAAACAACGCACATCTTTCAATTTTTGTTTATTGTATTTACTGCTCATGATGTGATTTCCATTACACTGGGGAGACCAAATGCAGGAGCTGAACACTTCCATTCAGTCTGCAAATGTGACCCACTTGTTATATTTTAATTCTCCATCCCACTCTGACCTCACTATCCTCAGCCTCCTACACAGTTCCAATGAGATTCAACTGAAGCTTGAGGAACATCACCTCATTAAACACTCTACAGTCTTCCAAACTCAACATGAGTTCAACAATTTCAGATCATAACCACAGTTCCCATTTTTTTGGGGGCACCATGCACTGGCAATGGTTGTACCGTGGCCATTCACTCCTCTTCTAGACCCATCTTCTGTTTCTTTACTTGACCAATTACCATCTCCTTTTTGTCATTTAAATCACTCCTGCCTTCCACCCAATCACCCTCTGCAGAAACTGTGCGGAGGTCAGCTGAATGCAGCACTGGTTCAGCATTAATACAACTCTCCCCCATGATCCAATAGACTGCCGACAGTGGCCATCAAGGCTCAAGCATGAAGAAAGGCCACTTGGATAAAAGGGCAAACTGAAGGGGGGAAATATCTTCAGGAGGAGAGGAGAAAATTGGCAAAAAGAACATGCAACCCCAATTGATACATATCGTGCAGTGACGTGTCTGCCAATTGTCCCGACATGTATTTTTTGGGCCAGGTCAGAAATTGTAATACCACTTTTTCAACTACATGGCAACTGTCTGCGTCAAATACTGTTGAAACGGATAATAGAGCACATGAGAGTCAGGAGTAATTAGCTACACCGTGTCAACACAGCAACACGGACATTAGCGAACGCGCCGTCAACTGCAATCGAAATAGCATCTCAGAAAGCAGGGAGGTAAATCGTTGTGCTGCATTCCGCACAGGTTCACAGTATTTACTGAACAGATATGGTTAGCACCAGCTCATTTTCTCACCAGGATTTACTGATGGCATGTGGCATGACATTGACCAGAACCTGGTGAAATTGATGAGAAACAAACACACACAAAAAAAAATTGTACACTGTCCTTCCACACAGCTGTTGCAAACACCTTATTTTTAGTTTGATAACAAACACTCTGGACTGCTTGCAACACAAATTTCCCCCACAGGTGAACGTGTTATTTGTTTGCCTGCAGCACAACTGCCTAAATTGACAAATTCAAGAGCGAGGAAGAGAAAAATCGAAGGAACATTAAGCAACAAGTATTTACCAGCTATTCACTGGACTTGATACAATTTCAGCTTTAGTGATGCAATGTAAAACTGAGCTTTCAAATGAATTGGATGAAATAATTGAAATGGATGCTTTAAAAACTGGACGAAAAGAATAAGGGAATGGTCAGATTAAACAAAAAGGTTGTTGCAAGAGAGGTTTAGGTTAATGATATAGAAACGCTGGCTAGAGATAAATAAGGGCAGATCTCGGTGTCTTTGGAATGAAGCGAAGGATGAGTCCGCCTATGGACAAAGCAGCTGGAGTATCACTTCAGAAGCAGCTGGGCTTAATCCAATTCGCAAATATTCCGCGCATCATTGCCACCTTTAATGTGGAATCAATGGATACATCCCATAAACACAGCTAAGGAGTTGAATTACTTTGCCCGGCTCCCGGCAAAAAGAAACGCTCTGCAGTCTCGCATTGCAATAGTTTCATACTTTCCAGGAGTGCGAAGGGGAGAAAAAAATACACAGCCACAAAGATGTAAGGAATCGGTGCTACTCGCCTGTCACTGATGCTTTGGCCATTTCTCAGCGGTGTCTTGCAGTTGCTCTTCCAACACGACCTATAGCGGCAGGTAGGACTGTTTCTGTTTGATTCCCTGTGCTGGGAGTTTCATTGCGAGTTGCCTCAGTCGTGGACCGTGACGTTTGGCTGCCTCCAGTGGCGCTGCCGAGGAACTGTTTGTATCTGCAGGCTGCAAATAGCAGCCAGTGAGCTGTCGGTATCTATGGCTGTGCGATGATCTGTAGATGCAAACAGGAGACAACAACAGCAAAGTGCATTTACATAGAGCCTTTAAAGTGGTAAGATGTCCCAAGGCGCTTCACAGGAGCATTATCCAAACACACTTTGACAGAGACTTATAAGACATGACCAAATCTTTGATCAAAGAAGTAGATTTTAAGGAGCATCTTAAAAGGAGGAAAGATAGATGGAGAGGCTGAGAGGTGAATTCCAGAGCTCAGGGCCTAGGCAGCTGAGGGCACGGTCCCCAGTGGTGGAGTAATTAAAATCGGGGACAGGCAAGAGGCCAGAAATAGAGGAGCGCAGAGATTTCGGAGGGTGATCAGGCTGGAAGAGGCCACAGAGATGAGAGGGGTGTGGCCAGGTCAGGCCACAGCAGGATTTGAAAACAAGATGAAGAATCTTTAAATCAAGAAGTTGCCAGATCATATAGATAGGGAAAAGTCAGTGACAGGATCCTGAGATACTTGGGCTGAAGTTTGTTCAGCTTCCGACCTCAGGCTCTGTGGTGGGGGGAGCTGGAAGGTCGCACCAGTAGCAGCCCATCACAGAGCCTGATGCCAGGATTGCCAGGCCCGATGTTCCTGGCGGTGGTGAGGCTCCGTGGTTCTCCCCGCACGCCCCCTGCTCACTAATGTGACCCAACTTTAAATATTTAAATAAAGGAAATGAATAAATTAACAGACCTTTCACTGTGATCTTGCGTGTAGAGGCCGGTACTCACGTTCCTTCACTTTCCTGTCCTGGGAAGCAGTCTTCGCCAAGGTGGGGAAGGGGGGGAACTTAAAACTTTTAGTGTTGTTGGGGAGGGGAGGGGAGGGGGTGTCAAATCTGCATGTGTAGTGTAGGGGTGGGGGGAGGGAAACAGGTGACCTCTGCATTTTGTGCAGTTGGTGGGGGAGCAGGAGAGGGGGGGGGGGGGAAGTCACATATTAAATGCACATGTTTTGGGAGGGGAAATGGGGCAGTCATTTATTTCCTTTGTATTGGGGGGGGGGGGTGTACAGGCTAAAAATCAATTCACCGGGTTTTGGTGTGGGGGTGGGGGGGGGGTGGGATGGTATGGGCTTCAAATGTGCAGGTCTGGCAGCCCTTTAAAAATGGCACCAGCGTCTGCGCAGAAGCGGCTGACGCCTATGCTGGCATTGCAGAGCTCACCCTCGCCACGTGATTGGGGGAGGGTGGACCGCCCAGCGTACGCAGATGAGCCGCCATGCGCCAGATCACAGTGGCATGGTGGCACACCACCTGCATGTGCAGTCTGCCATTTGTTTGGCCACAGCCGGGACCAGCAGTGGGAGAATAAAAATTCAGCCCAACGGTTACCACATTGCCTGCATGGACACCCTAATTAATATTTTTTGATTTCCCCCCCTTTTCCCAACCCCAAAGATGTGTCCTAACCCGAAGGATGTATCCTAACATCTCATGATCTCTAATTATATTTAATACTTATCATTGTTCTTTCATGGGCTTCATGCTATTGAATATATCATTTAATTCAAAAGTAATGGTGCAGAATGTCCACACAAAAATCTCTTACTAAAGCGCATGGATTTTGTTTTATATAAATAACGTAGTTGAACAATTAGCTGGAAGTTTAGCTCTGGCCATGCTCAGATCCCCTGTGGATTTGTGTTTCAGGCAAGCAATGAAGTCTTTGCCTCTTAATATAGACCAGTGGGCTGAATTTTCCTTCTCCGCCATCCAAACAAGTGCACAGGGAAACTGCCTTACCCTTTCTCTTGGGCACACGTTGGCCTGACCCTTTCTCTGCATTCGAGTCCAGAGATCCATGTACTCTGGGTCAAACCAATTACATGGTTTGAAATTCAAGTTACGCGCCTAACAGCAATATGCCCAAGTCTGCACGACCTTTTACATCCATCCATCGAACTCTTTAGTTGAATGAATCTCCATCCACAAATCTGGCCACACCCTGAGTCTTAAATGTGAGTGTTCACCAATTGCACTTGCTTGGAGGCTCAATTTGCATTCAGATTTTCAGGTAGGGTAGGAATGAACATCATTCTTCTGGTCTTTAATTGCTATTTATTGAGCATTTTGTTTTCACGTTTCGCCTCACTGAGACCTGCACTGTGTTTTGTGTTTCAATGAATAGATTTTTTTGGCACAAGTGACATCAACAATTGAAAAACTTCCCTGATTGTAGGTTCTTAAAGATGCTGTGCCTGATATGCAGGAATGATGGTTAAATGAGTTGGAACTTAATTTTTCATGCTTAAAGAAGAAATAAATGGTGTAAGCTCGACACTTTCCGCTGATTTACGTCCATTTTAAGTTTGGGCCTATTCTATTGGGATTGGGAGAATACTTGGGCATACTTTGACATTGGCAAAATGGGCACAACTTTGGGTGCATTTTCAGGTCTAACCCCTGGTTATTCCCAAGTTAGAAACTTTTGGCCATTATGTAGATTTGAATGAGAACGGTTCAGCATTCATTTGATCTATTGCATAGCCCAAAATAAGTGGCCTTACAGAATTTTTTTTTTCAAAATTGATTTATAAAGTTCATTCTTCGGCTCAAAGGAAAGGGGATGGGACTTTGTATTGGAGATCAATGAGTGATGGAAATGGTGGTTGATTCTCTCCACCATTGTACAGGAATACATAAGGGTTGTTTTTTGCCTAAGCATGGATGGTGGAAAACTTAATCTACAGGCAGTGTATATCACAAGTAGGGGCTGATTAACACATGGGCTGTGTGACACCAGGTAAACTCACCATAATATAGAAAAACTACATACAACCTTTGAACCAAAATAGTCTGGTATTTAAAAATACTGTCACAAGGGATGAGGTAGAGTTGACAGATTTGTTATGATACAAATACTGATATTTCATTGTGAAAGAGGCACTGAATGTTCTTGATGCCCAAGGCCCAAAAATTTTAAATCCAGCTCTGATCAGAGGCACCACTCCTGCCATTTTACAATTAGTAGGTGAGATTCCCATGGTGAGTGGATATATTCCCAACAACCTGCTCAGGCATCCAAAACCTTCCTGCCGAAGCAGAACTTGACATAACTAGCTAACTTTTTTTTTGGAGGAGAAAGTGGATTCCTGAGCCTAAATGGTCAGCAGGTAAAAATAGTAACGCAAATGGAGAGCTGGAAAACAAGAAAAAAAAGGTGTGTGGGGTGGGGGGGGGGGGGGAAATCTCAGCTGTTAAAGCTCGGACCAGAATGTGCAAAGAACAGAAAGTTACGAATGTGCAGAGGTAACTGTGCAAACTCATCAGTTTTTAAAAATTAATTCATGGGATATAGGCATCGCTGGCCAGGACAGCATTTATAGCCCATCCCTATTTGCCCTCGAGAAGGTGGTGGTGAGCCACCTTCTTGAACCACTGCAATCCATGTGGGGTAGGTACATCCACAGTGCTGTTAGGAACTGAGTTCCAGGATTTTGACCCAGCAACGGTGAAGGAACGGCGATATAGTTCCAAATGAGGATGGTGTGTGGCTTGGAGGGGAACTTGCAGGTGGTGGTGCTCCCATGTATCTGCTGCCCTTGTCCTTCTAGGTGGCAGAGGTCGTGGGTTTGGAAGGTGCTGTCTAAGAAGCCTTGGTGTGTTGCTGCAGTGCATCTTGTAGATGGTACACACTGCTGCCACTGTGTGTCGGTGGTGGAGGGAGTGAATGTTTGTAGATGGGGTGCCAATCAAGTGGGCTGCTTTGTGCGAGATGGTGTCGAGCTTCTTGAGTGCTGTTGGAGCTGCATCCATCCAGGCAAGTGGAGAGTATTCCCTCACACTCCTGACTTGTGCCTTGTAGATGGTGGACAGGCGGTGAGTTATTCACTGCAGGATTCCTAGCCTCTGACCTGCTGGTGTAGCCATGGCATTTATATGGCTACTCCAGTTCAGTTTCTGGTCAATGGTAACCCCCAGAATGTTGATAATAGGGGATTCAGTGATCGTAATGCCATTGAATAGAAAGGGAGATGGTTAGATTGTCTCTTGTTTGAGATGGTCAGTGCCTGGCACGTGTGGTGCAAATGTTACTTTCCATATATGAGCTCAAGCCTGGATAATGTCCAGGTCTTGTTGTATTTCTAACAAGTAACAAGTGTGATAGTCTAGTGCTTTTGACCCCATTTGTATACCATTGAGTACCTTGCCTATCCAACTGTCAGTTTTCCCACTAATACATGCAGAAGGAAGCTTGCATGTGGGTTCATAGGTGCAGGTAGTTAGTGGCAAGGGCACAATACCCACTGTGAACTTTATTATACACAGTTCCCCTTTTTTAATCCTCATAAAAAGGGAAATTAAATAAGATTGACACTCAAGGACTTAGTTGTGTGCATTCCCTTCTCTGTTTTGTTTCTCTCTCTTTCATCAAGTTCAGCTACTTCACCTTTTGCAGAACTGTACCAAATCAAGAGAAATGAACACTTACTCTGGAGCACAGTTATCCCTCTGCTCCTGTCCTTCACAGAATCACTAAGGCTCGAGGCTTCAGAACAAGGACAACTGTTGATATTAAAATCAATGCATGGGCATTGACAAAAGAAAACTACAAAGTGAATCTGACAGATAAAGCTGGTGAAGGAATGCATGAAAAATAAGGAACAATTATTTTCAGGGCATGTTGGATGATCTCCAGGTGGGTCACTCTTGGATTTTTTCCAAATCTGACGTCTACTAATCCACAAATCCAAATGAAGGAAGATCACTGAGGCATAGATACAAGATTAAATGTAAAAGAGCTAGGACAGAAAGTCATGAGGCTATGGAATGCAGGACCAGAGTTAATGACTGAAGCAGATATCATTTCAACGTTTAAGTATAGGGTAGATAGGTGATTAAAAGAAAAGGAACTGAAACAAAATGAAAACATGGTAGGAATTGGAGTGAGGATGAACACCAACACACACTGGTTCAAACAAATGGCAAGTTTTTAAGTTTTAATTTCTGTTTAATTCTTTATGATCCTCCTTGACTCCCCATACTCAATACTTTGGCATGTAATCAGGCGATGTTAGAGTGCCTGTTCATGGTGTCCACTGATATGGACACACACTGCAATTGGTAGGTACAGCAAGATACCTTTTGCACACTTCACTCACCAATCTCCATAACTGTTATGTTTATAAAATTGTTTATTAATAGTTATTAATCTAAACTAGCAGCGGTCTGCTCCAGTTTTCTCTTTAGGTCACAAGTGCATTACAGCATCATATCACCAATCTGATTGCACTATTATATTAGCATCTTCGGGTCACAATAAAGCAGAAATCACTTCACTGGACAGTAGTTTCTGTATATAGGCACCATTAGTCTGATTCAAGCTTTTAAATGACAGGTAGATGCTGATTTCTGAATATCTCAAAATAACGTTTTCCCTTGAAATTAACTCTATAATGAGAATATTCAAGTAATTTGATAAGTACACCAAAGTATATGGACACATTTATATAACATGCTATATACTGACAACTAATAATTGATAACATTTTGCTCAAAGCCTGTACAAGTACCCAAGAATTTAGTTTGCCTTCAAACAGGTACATTATCGCAACCCGCTCCTAGTAATATATTTTTATTAAAGAAGTAAAATATGGCAGATGCTGGAAATCTGAAACAAAAATAGAAAATGCTGGAAACATTTAGCAAGTTAGATAACATCTGTTATGCGACAAGCTCATGTTTCAGGTGTGTGGAACTCTCATCAGAACTGCACTATTTTAGTACAGTAGCGAAGCAGTTGTGAGTCAGTGCACTGCAATATTTGACAGATGGTATTGCACATTGTGACATCAGAGGCCTAATATCATATTGGCAATAGAATGGCACTTCTTAAAGATGATAACATGCTCCAGAGAACCAATGAAGCATGAAAGCTATTCTGTGATGTGGTTGGCCAACTCACATTAAGGGTCTTGTCCAAAAGTTATTTATCTACCTAGAAGCACATATGATAGCTAGCTACTGGTGACAGACAATAAATAGTTTCGCAGGAATCACAAAGCAACTATGAGGGAAGCTGTAACATTTTACAATGCTATCTGAACCCTGTAATATATATAAATATCTTGAACTCATTCAGTTCTACCTAATGGTTGTATCTGTTTAATCTAATAAAGATTGTCCATTTAATTAATGAAAGCAGCTGTCAATATGTTTCTTTCATCCTCTGAAATATTTTGAAATTAATAAGAGATTTGATAAAAAGATTCGAGGTGAAGGGAGAGTGATTGTATTTGATATTAAGGCATTATTTGACCAAGTTTGGCATCAAGGAGACCTAGCAAAATTAAAGTCAATGGGAATTGGGGAGGGGGGAGCTCTCCACTGGTTGGAGTCATACCTATTACAAAAGATGGTTGTGGTTGTTGGAGGCCAATCATCTGAGCCCCAGGACATTGCTGCAGGAGTTCCTCAGGGTAGTGTCCTAGGCCTAAGCATCTTCAGCTGCTTCATTTTTGACCTTCCCTCCATCATAAGGTCAAAGTGCAGATGTTCGCTGATGATTGCAGTGTTCAATACCATTTGCAACTCCTCAGATACTGAAGCAGTCCATGCCCACATGTAGCAAGACCTGGATAACATTCAGGCTTGGGCTGATAAGTGGCAAGTAACGTCCATGCCTCACAAGTGCCAGGCAATGACCATCTCCAACAAGAGAGAATCTGACCATCTTCCCCTGAGGTTCAACGACATTGCTATTGCTGAATCCCCAGCATCAACATTGTGGGGGGTTACAATTGACCAGAAATATAACTGGACCAGACATATAGGGCTGGATTTTGTAGTCCCGCTGCCAGGGGCAGCGGCGAGCACAGAAAATGGCAGCCATCCCCCACAGGACCCACGCCATTGCAATTCTGCAGCGGAAGGCCACTTTATATATTGGCAGCAGCTGCCCCCCCAATCACGTTCACCACATCACTGATGCGGAAGTAGGTGCTGGTGCCTACCATTTTTAAAAGGCTACCAGCCCTTCAGACATTTGAACAAAGTGCAGCGTTCACCCCTTCCCCACCTCGGTGGTACCAGCTTTCTCCGGATGGGAAAGCGAAGGCACGAGTGCAGCTCGAGGTGCCTAGGATTGGGAACTGATGATAAGATCACGGAGGTTTATATTTTAATTCATGAAAATGTGATATTTTAATATGCTAAATCAGGTCCCATCCCAGAGCTTTCTTGCCGAAAATCCCGGTGTCGGGTTCCGTGGCGGCTGCTGCCGCTCCAATTTTCCAACCCTCCCCACCATGAAACCTGATGTCAAACTGGGAACAAAATCCGGCCCATATTGTGGCTACAAGAGCAAGGCAGAGGCTGGGAATTCTACAGCAAGCAGTTCACCTCCTGCCTCCCCAAAGGCACAAGTCAGGAACTTGATGGAATACTCTTCACTTGCCTGGATGTGTACGTGTCCAACAACACTCGAGGCTCGACCCTCTCCAGGATAACTCAGCCCTCTTCATCGGCACCCAATTTATTTTTTCTTTTTTAAAATTTTTTTAATTTATTGATACAGCACTGAAACAGGCGCTTCGGCCCACCGAGTCTGTGCTAACCAACAACCATCCATTTATACTAATCCTACATTAATCGCATATCCCCTACCACATCCCCACCATTCTCCTACCACCTACCTACACTAGGGGCAATTTACAATGGCCAATTTACCTATCAACCTGCAAGTCTTTGGCTGTAGGAAATCGGAGCACCCGGTGGAAACCCACGTGGTCACAGGGAGAACTTGCAAACTCCACACAGGCAGTACCCAGAACTGAACCCGGGTCGCTGGAGCTGTGAGGCTAAACATTCACTCCCTCCACCACTGGCACACAGTGGCAACAGCATATACCATCTACAAGATGCTTGGCAAGTTGCTGCAGTGCCTCCTTCAATAGCACCTTCCAAAATGGTGATCTCTACCACCTAGAAGGACAAAGGCAGCAGATGCATGGGAACACCACCACCTCCAAGCCACACATCATCCTGACTTGGAACTATAATCGCTGTTCCTTCACTGCTGCTGGGTCAAAATCCTGGTATTCCCTTCCTAACAGCACTGTGGGTGTATCTACATCAGATGGACGACAGCATTTCAAGGCAGCAACTCACCACCACCTTCAAGGGATGGGCAACAAATGCTAGCTTTGCCAGTAATGCTCACATCCCATGAACGAATTTTTTAAAAAGCCAAAGTAGTGTGGGGTGTGGGGGCAGAGAGGCAAAGGGAAGCCTTTAACCGAGCTGTCAGAACAGATCTGCCAAAGATATTGTCATGTGCTGTAACTATATCTCAGAAATAATCTCCAGTAATTGTTTCAAAATTGCTGCAACCAGGAGCCTTGCAAACATTGCCAATTGGAAAAAGATTAACTGATGCTCAGGACAGTCATGAAGAAGGTGGGCTGACCCTTAACCTGCTTCCAAGTTGTCCTTGTAAGAAATTAACAGAGCAAAATGCATTAAAAGAGGCATTTAGTCACCTATTGCTTGATTAGCAGCTTGCCTTGTGTCTTTGCATCATTGGAAAATGAAAAATCTCCAGACTTTAAAAGTTGCTCTACAAGCACTTACATAATGGAAGCAACATTCCAGTCTGATTTCTATGGCAGTGGATAAAATGATGGGACAACAATGTGCTCAAATAAATGAACAGAGAAGCTGTATTATGACTGATCTATAAGGACTTTTAATTTACTCCTCCAAGAACAGCATAGTTTTCCATGCAAGAAACTTAAACTACAAATAGGTTAGAATAGTGAATACATAAACTTGTGAAGAACTAGATTAAACATCCAAAACGGGAACGAGTGAGGAGTTAACCTGGTAAAGGTTTTGGCCTAGCGGGAAAGTTCAAACCGTTTTCTAGCTCAGGCCCACGGCTAAAATAGCAGTTGGCCCCCAATGACATTGTCAGAGACTGATCTGTATATTTAAAGGAAGAACCCAGCTAATTTCTGGCAGTTGGCCTCCTCGTCTGTTCAGAAGAACAGGTTAAAATCAAAGCAAGCGGGATATCGGTGGGTGAGGCCCCAGGTGATTTTAACTGCCTGTCTACTTACTCAGTTTCCATGGGTTAAAATTGGCCCTAGAGATGAACAACACCTGTGCTTTCTTTTAGCCATTGTTAAGAATCCAGTACAATTATTTATAGAAAACCTAAAATCATAGTGGTCTTTAATCATTATTTTAACTGCATTTTTCCAAATGATTTTGAATCCTAGTTATAACTATAAAGCCATAAGTCATACCACCCATTTTGCACATTTCAGGTTTAACAAGATCAAACATAACTATGACACAGCACAAAGTTTAACATCTGCAAGCATTTGCCATCAAGGTTCACTTGTGAGGAATGACCAGCAAGGTTCCAGAGGTCTGCTGGTGATTGTAACATTGTTCCTAATGCAAGTTATTAACTTCAGGAGAGAAAAAGATAAGGAAAGAAAATGTAAGGAGAGAACACTTGAAAAACTGTTTATGATCTCTTATAATAGGAGATGTATGCTAAAAGCATTGTGTGGGTTAGTTTGTTTCTAATTGGTCAGAGGTTCATGACGTATTGGTCCATCCTTACGAATCCTATGAATTTTGCCAAAAGTGTAGCACTGTACATTCAAATACAATAAGATATATATACACCAGTTATGCAGTGATCTACCACTTCTGGAGAACGGCATTCATTGTCTTGTTCACGTATCACATTAACAGAACTCCTTTCAATATAGAAATAAATTACACCGCCACCAAGTGGCAAGAATCTGTTTATTGATCCAGAGGAGATGGGAGAATTTATAAAGACAAAGAAAGAAGGCCAATGGAAAAGTGAAGCATTAATAGAAAATCCCAATTTCAAAGGAGACCAAAATTTAAAAAAAAAAAAATCTGTGACTCTGATCAGCACAAGAAATTCAGACCTTTTCAGGAATTTGGGGGAGGCGATGGACTAGTAACTCAGAGACCCAGGCTGCTCCTCTGGGGACATGGGTTTGAAAACACCACAGCAGATGATGACATTTGAATTGCTTGAGTCAACTGTGGCTCAGTTGGTAGCAGCCTTACCTCAGAGTCGCAAGGTTCTGGGTTCACTCCAGGATTTGAGTGTAAAAGTCAAGGCTGGTACACCAGTGCAGTACTGATGGAGTGCTACACTGTCAGAAGTGCTGTCTTTCAGCTGTGGTATCAAGCTGAGTTCCTGTAAACTCTCAGGTAGATGTAAAAGATCCTGGGGGCGGTGGGGGGTGGGCGGGCGATGCTATTCTGAAGAACAGGGGAGTTCTTCCTGGTGTTCTGGCCAATATTTATATTGAATCCGAAACTAGGGTCCTGAATCTAAATAAAGGAATTTTAAAAAATGTATGAGGCATGAGTTGGCTATGGTAGATTGGGGAACTTTACTAAAAGGGGTGACGGTGGATAGGCAATGGATAATATTTAAAGTACGTGTGCATGCATTACAACAATTATTCATTCCCGTCTGGCGCAAAAAATAAAACTGGAAAGGTGGCTCAACCGTGGCTTACAAAAGAAATTAGGGTTAGTATTAGATCCAAAGAGGAGGCATATAAAATTGCCAGAAAAAAAACAGCAAGTCTGAGGATTAGGAACAGTTTTGAATTCAGCAAAGGAGGACAAAGAGGTGGATTAAGCAGGGGAAAATAGAGTATGGGAGTAAACTTACAGGGAACATAAAAACTGACTGTAAAAGCTTCTCTAAATATGTGAAGAGAAAAAGATTAGTGAGGACAAATGTAGCTCCCTTACAGTCAGAAACAGGGGAAATTATAATGGGGAACAAAGAAATGGCAGAACAGTTAAACATATGCTTTGGTTCTGTCTTCACAAAAGAGGTCACAAATAACCTCCCTGAAAAGTTAGGGAACCAAAGGTCTAATGAGAGGGAGGAACTGAAGGAAATCAGTCTCAGTAAAAAAAAATAGTGCTAGGGAAATTAATGGGGTTAAAGGCTGACAAATCCCCAGCGCCTGATAATCTACAGCTCAGAGTACTAAAGGAAGTGGCCCTGGAAATAGCGGATGCATTGGTGGTCATCTTCCAAAATTCTATAGACTACAGATTGGAGGGTGGCAAATGTAACCCCACTATTTAAAAAAAGAGGGAGAGAAAAAACTGGGAATTACAGACCAGTTAGCCTTACATCAGTAGTGGGGAAATGCTAGGGTCTATTATAAAGGATGTGATAGCAGAACACCTAGAAAACATAAATGGGATTGGGCAAAGTCAGCATGGGTTTACGAAAGGGAAATCATGCTTAACAAATCTACTGGAGTTTTTTGTGAATGTAACTAGTAGAATAGATAAGGGAGAACCAGTGGATGTGGTGTATTTGGATTTTCAGAAGGCTTTTGATAAGGTCCCAGTTAAGCGGTTAGTGTGCAAAATTAAAGCACATGGGATTGGGGGTAATATACTGGCATGGATTGAGAATTAGTTGATAGACAGGAAACAGAGTAGGAATAAACGGGTCTTTTTCTGGGTGGCAAGCAGTGACTACCGTAGGGATCAGTGCTTGGGCCCCAGCTATTCACAATATATATTAATGACTTGGGTGAGGGAACTAAATGCAACATTTCCAAGTTTGCAGACGACACAAAGCGGGGGGGAAGAATGTGAGCTGTGAGGAGGATGCAAAGAGGCTCCAATGTGATTTGGACAAGTTGGGTGAGTGGGCAAATGCAAGGCAGATGCAGTATATTGTGGATAAATATGAGGTTATCCACTTTGGTTGTAAAAACAGGAAGGCAGATCATCTGAATGGTGATAGATTGGGAAAGGGGAAGGTGCAACGAGACCTGGGTGTCCTTGTACACCGGTCGCTGAAAGCAAGCATTCAGGTGCAGCAAGCAATTAAGAAGGCGAATGGTATGTTGACCTTCATTGCAAAAGGATTTGAGTACAAGAGCAAGGATGTCTTACTGTAGTTATACAGGGCCTTGGTGAGACTACATCTGGAGTATTGTGTGCAGTTTTGGTCTCCTTATCTGAGGAAGGATATTCTGGTCATGGAGGGAGTACAAAGAAGATTTACTAGGCTGATTCCTGGGATGGCAGGATCGACGTATGAGGAGAAATTGGGTTGACTAGGCCTATATTCATCAGAGTTTAGAAGAATGAGAGGGGATCTCATAGAAACCCGTTAAAATTCTAACAGGACTAGACAGGCTAGATGCAGGGAGAATGTTCCCGATGGCTGGGGAGTCCAGAACCAGGGGTCAGTCTTAGGATACGGGGTATGCCATTTAGAACAGAGATGAGAAGAAATTTCTTCATCCAGAGGGTGTGAACCTATGGAATTCGCTACTGCCAAAGGTAGTGGAGGCCAGGTTATTAAATATATTCAAGAAGGAGATAGATATATTTCTTAATGCCAAAAGGATCAAGAGATATAGGGAGAAAGCGGGAACAGGGTACTGAATTAGACGATCAGCCATGATCTTTTTGAATAGTGGTGCAGGCCCGAAGGGCTGCCTCCTGCTCCTATTTTCTATGTTTCTATATTAACGTTGAATGAGGATCAGTAGCCTTTTTGCTCTCTTTCAATTTTTAAAATAGCTTTTAAAAAATTCACGGTATTACTGGTGAAAATATCCCATGAGAAAAAGCTCATTATATTGCTGATGAACTGTGTATCTTTTATACCAGTAAAATTACATCTGCAAATCACCACAACCTATGTAATACCACATTACTGTTTATTCTATATCTATCATAGCAGTATACTAGCTTCAGCTGTACCTGTACTAAAATAGGAACAAAATATCAATATAGTGCAGTTGTAGACTGATGTAGGAATTTTTGTCAGACTTATTATAATCAAAATGTGCCTATTGCTTATTGTATACAGTATCAAAAAATCCAATAAACATGTGGTGGAGAGTATTTTCCCCATATCCTTGGTCAGAAATGGAACAGGTTAATAAAGAGATATCTAGCCAAACACCTTTTTTTGTGATTACGTTACATATGGACATAGATGACTGCACAGCATATATTTTTTTTTTCATTTTAGTCAATGCCATCCCAAACACATTCACATTATAAAGTAATACAAATCCCTGCTATAAAATACAATTTCAAATATTGGTACTGGTTTTCTTCACCTTTGGCCCTAAAGGTGGAGATCCATTTTTCCAGCCCCTTACCTCTTTATGTAGCTCCAGGACTTTTGCAGTTTGCCAAGGGGGAAGGGAAAAGCAGTGGCACCCAAATTTGTATTTGGCACAGGCCCCTCACAGCCACATACAAGAATTGGGAGGGATATTCTCAGCCACCTTTCCCTCACTATCAACGTACTGAGTACCCAAGTGGATGGGTACCTGAAGAAACTCACTGATGGGGCTAATGCTAAGAACCTTGCAGGCCAAGATGTCTGCAGAGGTCATGGGACAACCTAAAGATACATGGAGGCACCAGGTATGTTCATTCTAACCTTCCTAGCACAATCGTTAGGCCACAAGCTCTTCTGGCCCTGTCAGGCCTTCAGCTGTGCCTGAATGTTCTTCCCTTCTGCCAGCATTAGGCCTGTACCAGACCTGACCCAAGACAGAAAATACCAGAAACAGTTACTGTACAGATTACTTCTGCAGTCCTGCACTGGAAGTTTAGGGGGTGGGGTGGGGGGGTGGGGGGGGGGGGGGGGGGGGAGGGGGCAGCAGGGAGGGCAAAGAAAATTTTCATTATTTTACAAAGATCTTTCTTTAGTTAAAACTTTTTCTATTGAAACACTAATTAGAGGCCAGTTGCACTTTTCATTATGTATTGTTGTGATGGCACTTGTTATCTCCATACAGCTGGATTTAGATCATTTGTTGTATTCACAAGACTAAAAACCACAGATGGCATGATGGATATCGAGTCTTCAGTAGTAAATAAGGCAGGACATTTCACTTGACAATTTAATTTTACACTAAAGACTGTACTTGTGTGTGAAAATATTGAGTATCTGAATCTATAGAATTTAACATACAACAGAGGTGAAGAGGGGAGGAGTTTTCCACACTTAATACATGTAATTTATCTATTCTCAGTCAGGGTAGGAGTAGGGTGCTACAACTGTCCTCACTGGGAGACGCCATTGCATTCAAGACTAAACCGGTCTTCAAGATCCATACATATCCAGAGGTTCTGATTGGAAAGCATACATGAGAGTCTGTGAGAGAGTGCAGAGATTTACCAGAATGGTTCCAAGGATGGGGAATTTTAGCTATTAGGTTAGATTAGAGAAGCTGGGGTTGTTCTCCTTGGAGTAGAGGAGATTGAGGGGAGATTTGATAGAGGTGTACAAGATTATGACAGGTATAGATAAGGTAGACAAAGTAAATCGGTTCCCATTAGCTGATGGTACAAGGAGTAGAGGACACAGATTTAAGGTTTTGGGCAAGAGGTGCAGGAAGAATTTGCGGAAAAACTTCTTTTATACAGTGAGTGATAATGACCTGCAACTCTCCACCTTTGAGGGTGGTGAAAGCAGAGACAATTAACAATTTCAAAAAGGAAATTGGATGGGCACTTGAGGGAAATAAACTTGCTGGGCTACGGGGCTAGAGCAGGGGAAAGGGACTGATTGGGTCCAGTCTCTGTTAAGTAATCAAGTGGTCCAAATAGCCTCCTTCTGTGCTGCAATGACTCGAAGGACACAAAGAATGGCTACCTGGACAAGCTATATGAGGGTAGCTGGTACATGTGAACCCTAGGTAGCCATGGATCCATACCTGCTAAGAGTTAGCCCCTTGAGGACCGGACAGAGAAAACTGGAGAGCAGGGGAAATAGAAAAAAATATGAAAATTAAAACCATCACTATGAGTGAATCAGTCTTTGATCTTTCAGCACTTATTCATGTTTTCACTCATTTAAAATAAAATAGCATGCAAATAGTGAAATTTATCTTTTACTTATTTTTAAGATGAGGACCTGAATAACTAGTGCAAACTAAACGTATATACAATGTGGATTCAACCACTCATCATTGTACAATTTGCCTTTGCATTAACATGGATACTATACTTCATCCTCTCAGCATAATTAGTATGTATGGGCTCTTTACTTCTTAACTGTTCAATTACTTTGGCACCACTGTGAGTGAGAATTCCATTAAAATCCACCATCCTGTTTGCATTTGTGCCAAAAATAGCATGTTAGTTGGCATTGTCACTATCAGGAAATGGCAGAGACGCTGAACAAATATTTTGTGTCTGTCTTCACAGTAGAAGGCACAAATTACTTACCAGAAATAGAGGGTAATCATGGGGCTAATAAGAGTGAGGAACTCAAGGTAATTAATATCATCAGCAGAGAAAAAATATTGGAGAAACTTAAGGGACTAAAAGCCGACACATCCCCAGGACCTGATGGCCTACATCCTAGAGTTCTGAAAGAGGTGGCTGCAGAAATAGTGGATGCACTGGTCATAATTTTCCAAAATTCCCTAGATTCTAGAATGGTCCCAATGGATTGGAAGTTAGCAAATGTAACACTCCTATTCAAGAAAGGAGGGACAGAGAAAACAAGGAATGATAGACCTGTTAGCCTGACATGAGTCATCAGGAAAATGCTGGAATCTATTCAGGAAGTCTCAACAATGCATTTAGAAAATCAAAGTTTGAAAAAAGTGAACATGGTTTTACAAAAGGGAAATAGTGTTTGACAAATGTATTACTGTTTTTTTGAGGATATAACTAGTAAAGGTAGATAAAGGGGAACCAGTGTATGTAGTATACTTGGATTGCCAAAAGGCACTCCATAAGGTGCTACACCAAAGGTGAATATGCAAGATAAGTGCTCATGGAGTTCAAGGTAATATAAGCACAGATGGAGGATTGGTTAATGGACAGGAAGTAGAGAGTAGTGATAAATGGGACATTTGCAAGTTGGCAGGATGAACGAGTGGAGTGCTGCAAGGATTAGTGCTGGGAGCTCAGTTATTTACAATCTATATTAATGACTTAGACAAAGAGACTGAGAATAATGTATCCAAGTTTGCTGATGATGCAAAGCTAGGTGGGAATGTAAGCTGTGAGGACAAGGAGGATGAAAAGAGATATAGAAGGGTTAAGTGAATGGGCAATAAGGTAGCAGATGGAATATAATGTAGAAGTGAGGTTATTCACTTTGGTAGTAAGAATAGAAAAGCAGACTTTTTAAAAAGCATGAAACTTTTAAATGTTGATGTTCAGAGAGACTTGGGTATACTCGTACAAGGAACACAGTTAGCATTCAGGTACAGCAAGCAATTAGGAAGGAAAATGGTATGTTGGCCTTTATTGTAAGGAGACTAGTGTACAAGAATAAGGAATTCTTGCTACAATGTATAGGGCTTCTGTGTTCAGTTTTAAATGTATAGTTGCCTTCAAGGAAGTGCAGCAAAGGGTTTAGATTGGTCCCTGGGATAAGCGGGTTGTCCTATGATGAGAGGCTGAGTAAATTGTGTCTATATTCTCTGGTATTTAGAAGAATGAGAGATGATCTCATTGAAACTTACAAGATTCTGAAGGGCTTAACAGGACAGATACTGAGAAGTTGTTTTCCCCCTAGCTGAGGAATCTAGAATACAGGGGCACAGTCTCAGGATTACTGGTCAATCATTTAGGACTGAAAGGAAAAATTTCTTCACACAGAGGATTGTGAATCTTTGGAATTCTCTTCCCGAGGGTTGTGCATGCTCCATCATTGAGTACATTCAATGTTGGGAAAGGCAGATTTTGGGTGTCTCAGGGAGTTGAGGGATGTGGGAAGTGGGCAGGAAAGTAGAGTTGAGGCAGATGATCAGCCAAAATCATATTGAATAGTGGAGCAGGCTCGAGGGGGTGTATGGTCTACTCCTGCTCTTATTTCTTATGTTAATTTGTCCTATTTATCAAGCACTTGCAATTTTCCATTAAATTAGAAAGACGTGATAAACCATGTGGTGCCATAGGTACAATGATTGAATATTAACTTCTGTTCTCTCCACACAGCTGATTCTTGCAGCTCTCGGAGGTTATTTTCCAGAGATACAACATCGATTTCTAAAAAAAAAAATCCCTGAGACAACAAAGCTGCTGAGCAAATTATTTAGGAGATTACTTCTGTAATAGACATGGCATTTGAACAGACATCCATAAAATTCAGTTTCTTGGTGTGCTATTATATAATGATATAGATAGTGTTGATAGAGATCAGAAAGTAGCTTTCACTAAGATTGGAAGCATTGCTTGTAAAATTCAAACTTAAAATGATTCGACAATTTAAAAAATATAGTTTGGATGACAAGGTAACTACTGCAGCAGCAACTCGGGATCACACACCAAGCACACAGCTAAGCTCTATGAATTCCATCTACTCTGCCACGGGACTGCTGGAAAATGAAACTAGAATTGCACACCTCTGCACCTGCTAACTGTAGGAAGATACAGCTTCCCATGTACAATGCTTGCAAAAATAAACACATGGATGAAATGTATATGGATTATATGAAAATGAGTTTCTGTCTGAAGGAATATAAACTAGAAGTTACCTTATTTTTGACCAATTAAGTTTTAAGAAGTTCTATATAAAGCTTCCCTCTAATCCCCAATTAGTAACTGGGCAAGGCTCCTGGGGATAACTTAGCTATCAACTCAAATTGTAACATTATATATTTACTGTAGATTATAATGAAATTACAAAAATATCTTAAAACTGGGGGAGCAACATAGAAAGCAGCAAAATGCAAAGCTGCTCCCACCTACAAATACTTCCTTTCTGTCTATTTAACCAATAAGCAGCCAAGCCAAACAGACCAGAAAAGTCCCTGGTTTGAACCTCTATGTGTTGTGTTTACCAACTTAGCTAGGGCAGTAGTGCCCCGGTTAGAGAGGGGTATTTCAGCCTGGGTTTCATTTCTGATCACTGTGCAACAGGTGAGGATGGGATTCTGTTTGGCTGTGGCTATGATTTTTCAATGCACTACTGATATCAGTAACTCGGCTAAGTAATTTATTTTACAACCTGTTAATCTTTCATAACTTCCCTGACCACTGGAAGGTATTGAAATATTTCAAATACAGAAATTGTGCATGTCTTGAAATACATAAATTTACTGATGGACTGAGATTCCTCCACACTGGGGCGGCATAGTGGCACAGTGGTTAGCACTGCAGCCTCACAGCTTCAGCAACCCGGGTTCAGTTCTGGGTACTGCCTGTGCGGAGTTTGCAAGTTCTCCCTGTGACCGCGTGGGTTTCCGCCGGGTGCTCCGATTTCCTCCCACAACCAAAGACTTGCAGGTTGATAGGTAAATTGGCCATTGTAAATTGCCCCTAGTGTAGGTAGGTGGTAGGAGAATTGAGGGAAGATGGGGATGTGGTAGGGGATATGCGATTAATGTAGGATTAGTATAAATGGGTGGTTGATGGTTGGCACAGACTTGGTGGGCCGAAGGGCCTGTTTCAGTGCTGTATCTCTCTATAACTAACTGCAATAACTATCAACAAGTAATTTAAAATGTTTATTTCATAAATATTTTATAGATATAAAAAGCAATTTTGCATAAAATTTTCAAATCACCCCAAACATATCCTTTGAAAACTCATTACAAAATATGTAAACATATTTCCAGTTAAATATTTATAAATATACCTGTCAATTTTATGACTGCTATTACATGTCCAAGGCATCGAATGTTTCAAAAAGTATTTGAAAATATTTGGTCACACAAAACTACAGGGGAATCTTTTAAAACTGTGCATACAAATAATTAGCTAAACAAGCACACAAAAATTCATATAAGATTTTATATATGGACTGAAAGCCTGACCCAACTATGCAAGAAAGCTCAGTTTTACCTGACACATGTAAATAAGAGGTGATGGCTGCATCAAAATAACGACTTTATTTTATTAACTACCTTTCTCTACCATGTATCTGATGTAAAACTGGGCTTTTCCATAAGCATATAGTCAGTGGGCACATAGGAAAGCATACTAATTGACAGACAACAAATTGGTCAAGTTCATTATTTTTCCAAGGTTCAAAAAAATTCTGAAATCATGACAATTTCCTGAGATTTACCCCTTCCACTGAAGGGCAAAGCAGGCAAACCTTGTGAATTTTGGGTTTTAGCTTCTGATCAAAGTGAAGATTTCTACCTCAATACACCAATTTCAAAATACATAAATTTGGCTCTTGGTTCTAGATTCCCTGGCCAGGGAAAACAGCCTCCTAGTATCTACTCGGTCAAGCCCCTTAAGAATTTATATGTTTCAATTAGATCAGTTCTATTCTAAAATATAAGGAATATTGGCCTAGTCTATTCAATCTCTCTTTGTGGGACAATCCTCTCAGCCAGAAATATGGGACATCCAAAATACACAAATACATGTCATTTCTAAGCAAATGATTACAAAATTTACAATAGCTCAAAATGAAATTAAAGTAATGTGCTCCTGCACAGACTGATTACAGGACTATATTTTTAGCCATTTATAATACACTTGTAAAAAAAAAACCTGCTCGACAATTGATTTCTATTGTAATTAACTCGGTGTTCTAGCCATTCATTTTTAATGGATCAAACCTGTAGACAGCCTTTTAAAAATGCATTGGAAATTGTTGGCTTGAATAAAAAAAGGCAAGGCACATATTTCTAGGATGAGAGGACTGTCCCATGAAGAGACTGAACAGATGAGGCTGTTCTCTCAATTTTTGAATAAAGGTGATCTAATTGAAACATAAATTTTTAAGTGGCTCGACAGAGTAGATGCTTGGAGGCATTTCCCCTGGCTGGGGAGTCTAGAACTAGGAGTCAGTCTCAAAATAAGGGATCATCCATTTAGGACTGAGATGAGGAGAAAATTCTTCACTCAAAGGGTTGGTGAATCCTTGGAATTCTCTACCCCAGAGTGTTGTGGATGCTCAGTCATTGAGTATATTCAAGACAGAGAGGGATAGTTTTTTTGGGCAGAAGGGAAATTAAGGGATATGGGGATCATGATGGAAGGTGGAGTTGAGGTAGAAGATCATCCATATTCTTATTAAATGACTAAGCAGGCTCGAATGACTGAATGGCCTCCTCCTGCTCCTTATGTTATGTTCTTATTTATTAAGCAAAAAGGAAGAACCACGTAGCGTTAAAAAAAAAAATCAGAAATCAGTTACTTGTGCCAATACCCCCAATAAATTTCCCATCAAATGCTAATTTACAATAAAAGGCAGATAACAGTTTATTTTTTTTTTAAAATAAAGTCTTTCATAGCAGTAAGGTTTCCCAATAGCTATTATTTAATTTTAAATTGTCCCACAACTGTAACGTGTTGCCAAACTTTCTTCATCTCGGTTTCTTACCAATTGAACAGTCAGACCCACATATTAAGACAAGCTTAGCAGCATACCAATATATGTATAAAGGTTGTTGCCAGAATGATGATGCATCAATTATACCTCAAAAATTGTTGCATCTGAGTGGCTGCACTCCCTTCCACAACAGTCCCTTCTAATAATGATCTGAACCCTCACACAGTTATGATCGATAGCATGTGCCATTTCAACTGTAACATTAATAAATCAGCTTGAAGATTCCCAGTTATTTTACAATAACTTGTGGGGAAATTATTCTACCAGGCCAAAGTAACATTTATATCATCCAATTTAGTCAATGATTTTAAAAAATATTTATTGTTTGAATATTTTGTGCCTGTCGCTTTTGTCACCCTTTGTTTGGGAAGAGTAGATGTAGGACATATTTTCAATTCTCTAATCTGTACAGTCTAAAACATAGTTTGGATGCTATGAAAATCTTTAGTTTATATGTTATATGCATGCATTGACATTTTACCCAGAATTCATGTACTGTAACTAATTAGGCAAATGTGTTTGGAGCTGTATTATCCAGTTGCTACTTACCTAGTTGGCAAATTCATCTGAAAATTTAGGCAAAATATGTGCAAAATTCCTTACAGATACATGTGTGAACAACCCAATAATCTCACCCATTTAAAGAAGGTTTCCAATAACTAAGGGCAAAGCAAAATAACCGTTTATCATATGAAATTATGAAGATGAAAAGTACTTGACATTTTTTCCTGTCAGGTCACTTAACAGCCAACAAAAAAACTTTAAAATTAAGTGGTTCCTGTGAAAACGCCACTATCATACGAATTAGAAGTGGCCATTCGGCCCCTCAAGCCTGCTCCGCCATTCAATAAGAACATTGGCTGATCAACTTGGAAGCGATGCAGGTATTTAGGCTTGTTTAATGTTTCTGCTACATTGATAATAAAAGGAATTTCCCATAATGATAAATGGAATACCAACATCTATTTGCCAAATTATAACTGACGTTCAATTAGCCAAGCCTCAAATGGCAAACTCCAGCCATTGCCAATGCCGAAAACTGCAAACTTTGACCTTTGTCACATTAGCAGATTTATCTTATGTGCAGGCGTCAGTACTGCTTGAAAGACAGTGAGCCTACTTGTAATTACAATCCAAGTCTACATGTTTTCTGAACAGATCAGGAGGAAATTAACATTTATATGTCATGTTATCATCTCTCAAATATTCCAAACACTTTACCTATAATGAATTCCTTTAAATGCAGTCGCAGTTCTTATGTAGCTATGCATTTTGCACCTTATGTCCAGTAGCTTATATTCTTTGCAGGTGATTTTCATGTGCCAGTAGTAAATGGGTGAGCGTGGGCAGGAAAAGCCAGCAGTGGATGTGTATGATTTCGCAAATATATAATTAACTACCATGGTAGGCAAGCTGCTACTGCAAAATGCACTCCATGTAGTAAGCCTGAGAAGTTGGAGAAGGGAAATCCGGTAGCATGACTGCTTTACAAGGGCCTGCAGCTTAACATGCGGTTGGGGGTGGTGGCGCTGATTTCATTTGGAACAGTGGAAAGCAATACTGTGAAGCAGCAGGCAACATCTGTTCAGCACCTACACCAAACACTGTCAAATCACTGATAAAAAAAAACACAAACTATTCCAAAAATAAAGTTTCCAAAGCTCTAACCCAACAGCAAGGGGGGGAAAATGCTTTAGATATTTCTTCAAATGGCCATTTCCTAATGCACAATGCAGGAGTGCTGGGTAGGAGCAAGAATCAGCAGGAAAGGTAGAAAATGGTGTTGGGAGGTAAACAACATAACTAGACCTCCTCCCCTCCGCCCACCCCCCGGACATGTATTCATGAGACTTACACCCGTTTCAGACAAGAGCTCTTGCTGCCACAATTCACATTTGCCTGAAAATTAGACCACACATAAAAGTAGCAAAAAATGGGTGGGTCTAGCAGCTGCTTTATTTTCAGGCCACTATCGTTCCAGTCTAAATGGAGAAGCAATGTCTGGGGCATGTTCTAATTCTGAATTGTATCTGGATCGCAAAGAATCATTTGGATATACTGCAGGAACTGTAATCTGTCTTGGTTCCAATAGTTAATTTGAGGAAGTTTCTGACCACTTGACCAATCTGTCCTTAATTAATGCATTAGATCAGACTAGAAAGCTTGCTATCCTTGGGCATGTACCAGTAACTAAGAGTGACCTATTTTGGCCTGCAACTAATTTGCACTTCATTTTGGTTAAGTTCATAAGATTAGTTGGATAAAGATCATGCTCAATACATTTGACCTCATCTTTCTGGAATATAACATTTTATAGAATGTTGCCATTTTTAAAAAATAAAGTCTGGTGTCCTGACCATCCTTAGTCTGATAATTCATTCTAATTACAACCTTCTGCCTAAAGAAACACTTCCTGGTAACTGTCCTAAACTTGATGTTTAATTCTATCCTTCCCATCTTGACTGCAAAAGTGCTTTGTTAATTGATTATTCTGTATGAAAGCTCCAGAATGTGTTACCTGCTGAACACAAAGTAATTTATCTCCAGTGGTTCATTTGCACTTGTTTGCTTACTGGAGCCATCAGAGATCAGATCTGCACAGTACTCCTGGTATATTGTCCTCATCATAAATCTTGACTTAAAGATAATTAGAAGCATGTAAACACATGCACAGGAAAACAGGGTACTTCACTGCTGCTAAATAAAATTGTGATAAAGTACTGAGCACATGATCAACCTGCAACTGTCTGGGAGAAAATTTTTTTTTCCAAACTATAGTAAAATTTCATTTACATATATATCTCCTGAACTCCAGTGATGCAGAGACTAATATGTGCTCTGTATTCATGGCAACAGTTAAACATGCTGATATTACATTACATTGAAGATGTAGTCTATTCACAGCACACTTAATATAGAATCCTTCAAATTATGCTGGAGAAGTTTCACAGCAAGACATGCACTTTGAGCACTGGCTTTAGATCACAAATCAGTATAACTAAAAAGTGAAAACAGTTCAGGTTTTAAAATAAAATGAGGGAGGTCTGTGAAAATAGGCAGGTTCTACATGACTTTGAAAGTATATTTTGAGAAATTTAAGCCGAATAAAAGAAATGAATACTGCAACTTTCAATCATTAAAATTTATGACAAGACTAAGACAAAATAATTGTTATATATTAAATTGTGTTTGGAGAACAATCTTGTCAATCAATTCAAGTGAATTTGTGATGAGCATTCCATGTACTATGTACAAGTTATGCTTAGTGTCGTGTTTTCAGATGACAGTTTACATGTTTCTTTGAAGAATTCAGGAAACACATTCAATATTCCTCTCAAAGTGTCACCGGGGCATGCTCTTTTTTTTTTACTCTACAGGCTGCACAAACTCAGAAGTGAACAAGGCTTCTGCATACTCCTCACACACATCTTGCAATTCAGTTGCTACATCATTTAGACCTTCTTCCATCAGCTCTTCAGCCAAGCTAGGGGGGAAAAAAAAAAGAGAACAGAACATAGCAAAGTTAGCCAGTCTGTCCAGTGAATTTGCATAGATGGGAATTAACTACATTACAATGATTGGTATGCTTATCAGAAATTAGTAGGTGGCCTTAGCTTATGAAAATAAATTTGTTACTTCAGTTTTAATCATCCAGTGATAACATTCACGCTTGTGTTTTTCAATTATTTCACTGCTTAAAAGTTTCCCCAGAGAAAAATAAATTAAAGCTGTATTCAGCATGTCATTTCAAACCAAGACAATGTTTCATATAAAGAATAGATGCATTAAATAAATGTTATACTAGATTAACAAGTCATTTAACAAAATAAAACATAAAATAAGGTCCTTGAAGGTGGCAGGACAGGTAGAGAGTGGTGAAGAAGGCATATGGAATGCCTTCCTTTATTGGCCGAGGTACAGAATACAAAAGCAGGGATGTAATGCTGGAACTGTTTAAAACGCTGGTTAGGCCACAGCTGAGTACTGCATACAGTTCTGGCCACCACATTACAGGAAGGACATAATTTCTCTGGAGAGAGTACAGAGGAGATTTACAAGAATGTTGCCAGGGCTTGAAAGCTGCAGCTATGAGGAAAGATTGGATTGGCTAGGGTTGTTTTCCTTAGAACAAAGGAGGGTGACTTAATTGAGGTGTACAAAATTATGAGGGGCCAAGATAGAGTAGACAGGAAGGACCTGTTTTCCCTAGCGAAGAGGTCAATTACCAGGGGGCACAGATTTAAGGTGATGGGTAGAAGGATTAGAGAGGACATGAGGAAAAACTTTTTCACCCAGAGAGTGGTGGGTGTCTGGAATTCAGTGTCAGGGATGGTGGTGGACACAGAAACCCTCACCTCATTTAAAAAAGGTACCTGGACATGCACCTGAAGTGCTGTAACCTGCAAGGCTATGGACTAGGTGCTGGAAGGTGGGATTAAATTGGGCGGCTAGTTTCTTTTGGCCGGCGCAGACAATGATGGGCTGAATGACCTCCATCTATGCTGTAATGTTTCTATGGAAAACTACTGAACTGGACCAGCAGTCAATTGGATAATATTGTACCGTCAAGGGTGGTGTACGAAGTTTAATCACACTGATCTAAGTAAACTCCAGAGCTATAACTTCATTGTGTAAACCACATTTTCATTAACTACACTTAACTAGTACAGCTTTTCATTCATTGACATGTCTCAAACTCTTCACAAGCAGAATTGTTACTATTATTACTTACCATTTAATACCAAGAGGTACAAGCGATTAATACCATACCAAAAAAATATCAGCCATAATTTGAACAATTTCACATAGCACATAAATGCATTGCATCACATTAACTTCCACATAAATGTGGCATTTGAGCTCATAAAACATTTTCATATGACTAAAATCAAGAATTACAGTATTATATGCTTGTCTTTCTGTACCAAGCACTCCTCAAATGGTGCAGAGGGTAGTCAGGTGCCTTTCAGATATCTGACCAGCCAGAAGTTACAAGAGAGCCAATCAAGAAAATTCTTTTGATTCACCCCTTCTCCACCTCATAAGAATCATTAACAGCCACACAATTGAAATTTGCAACCAGAAAATGTAGAGTTATGAACCTGCACCCTGGTACTCAGTACACCAGGATAATGTATTACTTGTTTAAAAAACTGTCACATCCATTAACTCCTGGCCAAAATGAAACACCTACATATAATTTAAAATTCATTCCAAATAGATATGCATGTGTATATTTCATTCTTGAGTTTTAATTGTTAGATTGAGGAAACTCTAAGCCACAAATCTAAGTTTACGAATACACAGCATATTTTCCTGCAATCTCTAATGCAACAAAAATACTGGAATATAAAATGGAAACCAGATATTCACACCCATAAAATTTTGCTCCCATTAGCACCTGAAGGAAATCATATCCCTTAATAGTTCTATTAGAGAAATATTGGGTATGTTTACACACTTTTCCTCCATCTATCACTCTGAATTTAGCAATGTCAGCAGTTAAGTACTGTAATATAAATTCTTTAATAGGGCCATATCAGCTTTGTAAGGTGTCTATACCCATTTAAATTTTAAAAGTTCTATATCTTTCAGAACCTAATTAGTTGTATCACGATGGACCAGTTAATAAAAAGCCAATTCCTCCTGATAATTTTTTCAAGTTTAAAGTTCCTGAAAGCCCATCTTCGTTAGTAGATCTTTCTGCTGTAGTTGTTCTGCCAAATCCTGCAATGATTAAATGCTCTAGTTGGTTCAAATTAAAAACCTCAGGCTCATTAGTTCTGTCAGCAGGTGCCGAAGCGTAATGGTATCCTTCCACCAGTGGCTTAATTTCACAAAAACATTTATAATCATTTCAGATAATCTATAACAAAACTAATTTTACAGACGATAATCTATTAACCTTCACTGAATCTTGAAGCAGAGGCAAATATATTTAACTAAATGTACAAACAAATGGTACTCAATAAAATAATGCTGGATATTTTTAGAATGAATGACAAGACACAACACAACACAGACAATATCACGATGAACATTAATTGCAGACAAGACAAAATCAAATTAAATCTACATTGGCTACTAAATCTACCATGCAACAATTGTCTAAATTTGAGAGCTTCATCTATTTTGTGAGTTATATAAAAAGCATTCAAGTATGATCTGCATTTTGAAAGATATTCTATTTTTAAACATGCAAATGTCAAAGAAAATACAAGAAGCAATTACAATTAATTTCTCCTGCATGTTCAAAATTAACAAAATCCTGAATAGCTGTATAGAAGATAAGCTGATAACACACTAAAAACTACAATTTGTTTGACATCTCAAAACAATGCAATTTTCACTTAATTTTGTGTCCCTTGGAGTCATTTGCCAATAAAACAGCATTATCTTTATCACAGACATAGCAAAACAGTCAAGTACAGTATCAAAATAACTGTTATCTACGCAGAAAAAACTTTTCACATGATGGAAGTTTAAAACAAAATCAGAAACTGCTGGAAATATTCCACTATTAAGCACACTGTCCCTTTCACTCCTTTCCTAAAGGTACAATTTCCTAAAGGACACACATGATCATTACTGCATATTCTGTTCCCTGAAACTCTCCAACAACTATTCATTCACCATATGCATACCATTGTCAAGAGCTGTGAGAAATAGCTAGTTACAATTATTTCCTCCCATCTAATGCATAGAATTCACTGAAAAGCAAAAAATGCAGACACTGGGGTCTGTATTTCACCAGCCTCTCGGCATCATGGATTGTAGCGGAGAGGCCTGTAAAATGCTTGCGGAAGCAGCCCACCATGACCCACGACGGTGAAGGCCCCACCGATATTAATGGCGGCGGTGAGGCCTCAATGTGGCCCCCCCTCCCCGCCCCACTCCCGTCGCTTGGCGACAAGGCCTTCAATTAAATATTTAAATGAGTGTAATAAACATGCTAATTAGCTTACCTGCTCCCGGCAGCCATCCCACACTGATTTTACGGCCGCTGGCTGCAACTCTCGCACCTTTGGAACTCCGTACGGAGTTTCAAGGCGAGACACTGGTGGGGAGGGAGGAGGAGTAAAATTATCAGGGTGGGGGTGGGGTGGAGATCGGGAAAAACCTCTTTCATTGGCTGTGGGGATGGTGGGAATGGGTTTAGGGTCAAAGGGAATAAAGTTCGGGGGGAAAGGTCGTAACTGAGAACTAATCTTTTTTGGGGGGATGGGAATAGGCCAAAGCACTGTTTATCCAATTGGGGGGGGGAAGATGGCTGAGGGGATTGCAGGTGTGATCAAACCTTTATTTAGATTATTAAAGAACTGGTCACTTTAATCATTTAAATGTCCTCTATGGCACCGGCGCCTACGCAGTGGCGCCAGACGCCATTGCCGGGGACGCGGTGGCCGCCCCCTCTACATCAGGACAGCCACTCTGCTCCCTCTATTTAAATGAGCCCCCATGCATAATATCGCGGAGGCACTGCGGCGGCGCTTCAGTGTTGGGAGGCCGCTGACTTCACAGCGCATCACCGCATAACATTCAGCCTTAGAAGTCTCCAGCAAAAACAAAAATCATGGAAATGCACACCAGATCAGTAAGCAGCTGTGGCACAAACTCTTTCAGAATAGTTCTGAAGAAAGGCCTGCACCCAAAATGCAAGTGTGTTTGCTCTCTGCAGATGTTGACTGATCTGTTGCTCATTTCCTGTGGTTTCTGGTTCTACCGCAATATTCATTGCTCACAGCATAGTTCTTTTTGCAGTGGGAATGCCAAACAAAGAATGGATGTTTCCGTTGCTGAACGTCTCCCTTCTGTCTGCAAATCTGATCTTGGTCTACTTGTTGTTTGTCACTTCAACCCCCTCCCCATTTTCACTCTGACCCAGTTTGAATGAATGAAATTGTTTTGTGACGGAAATCACACCTGCCATATTAATTGTGTCATATGGGACACTACTTGGAACTTTTTTACCGAACATTGCAAAGAATTTGTTTTAAAAAAAAGTAGCGCCGAGCGGCTGAAAACATGGTTGCAGATTTGCATTCTGAGAAAGGCAGTTGAATAGAAAGACAATGGGAGTGCTCACTGATTCAATTAACGAGATTGGTCTGGGCAATAGTGGTGATCCACATCCTTTGACTGTGTAAGAGCCAAAACTCCACCCCCCACAGAGTATGTCTGGCACGCTATGAAATCCAACAACCCTCCTGGAAGTTGCTGTTTCAAATAGAGATGGTCACATCCAACAACTCTCCTAGAAGTTGCTGTTTCAAATAGAGATGGTCACATGCTACCTGCTGGCCAAACCAGGGCTTTTTTGAATTGTGCCTCGAGAAAGGAATCAGACTGCAATTTGAACAGAAAGGAGAAAGACTGCAACTGGACTGGCAGAAGGAAAAGTCCCCCTCTCTCCCTCTCTAGCAAAGTCCCAGGAAAACCATGATGGCAACTTCTACACTTCAAGACTACAAAGCCTCTTTTCGGCCTTCTGGTACCAGAGAAGCAAGCTTGAAATTGTGCGCTGAGGCCCAGTGAGGACTCCAAGACTTTAACTCCAATGAGGACATTGTATCAAGGACATTACTACCCAGTAACTGAATTCCATTTATTACAAACTCCACTACACTGCCCCCCAGTTCTTTCTTCCCCTCTCTATCTGTGTGTTTCTCTCGTATGCATGAGAGTGTGGTTGCGCCGCGTATTTTAGTAATTTTAACTGAGTTAGAGTGATGAAGCCAATAGACTTAAACAAGAAAGATATAAGTTTAAGAAAACCTGTCTGATTGTTTCATTTGCAATTACAATTAGAGTGCCGTGAGCAAAGGCTCACTGAGGTTGTAAGCTAAAACCACTGTTTTGAAAGATAAACCCTGCTATGGTCAAACCTGGAAAAGAGCAACAGGGGAGCCTGAGACCCCTTCCTCACCCGGTCATAACAGTTTACTTTTGCAATTACTAAAATCTGGTAACATTGCCCATACTAGACAGAGTTTAAAAAATGTATTATATATAATTATCTATCATTTATTACTTCACTTAAAAATAAACTAAATGAGTGTAACACTTCTCAACTTAATGATGAAACCTGGAACAAACTCAATGGATTTTGCAAAACAATAATGGTATATTTATAAACTAATGTAGGTACATAAAGTAAATGAACTAAACAAACCAATAAGGACAGTATATGGACAGCATTACTTGTCCAATGATATACTTTATTAATTACCTTTCAGTAATTAACCATGGGTTGAAGTTCCCTACAACTTCATGTGAAATCATTTTGAGATGCTGGTGAAATATCTCATGATAGTTAAGTATATTTTGAACCATTTTTTGCGGTATAGAGAGTGCAATACCACTCTGCTTTTTCATGGATAACTTCTGGGCCAAAGGTTCCAACACTGAAGCAGGCTCTGGCTTTCCACTCCATTCCAAGTCCTCAGCAGAGCTGAATTAAAACAACATTAAAAAAGTTATGACAGTATCACGTTTATTTTCATTAAAGCAACCTTAAACGTATTCTTGACCATAATTTGTAACTGACAGGAAAGGTCAGAAATTCAAAGATTTCTCATTGTAACATATTTATGATGATTACTCACAGAATATTAAACAATTTGCTTGTCTATCACTCCATTAGGTTTCACCTACTGTTTTCTTGGCTAGACTCCCATATTTCACCCTCCACAATCTTGAACTTATCCAAATCTCTGCTGCCCATACCTAACTTGCAGCAAGTCCTGTTCACCCATCACTCAGTGCTCGCTAATCTACATCGACTTCCAATTCGACAATGCCTAGATTTTTACAATCTCATCCTGGTTTCCAAATCCTCCAGCCCCACAATTAGCCAAGACCTCTACACTCTTCCAATTCTAGCATTTCAATCACTTCCCATTGGTAGCCGTGCTTTCAGCTGCCTGGGCCATAGGCTCAGGAATTCCCTCACCAAGCTTCTTGGTCTTTCTAGCTCTCTCTCCTCCTTTAAGATGCTCCCTAAAACCTAACTCTTTGGCCAAGCTTTTGAGCAACTGTGCTAATAGCTCCTTATGTGGCTCAGTGTCAAACTTTGTTTGATAACACACTAATGATGTACTTTGCGGCATTTTACTGCATTAACAACGGCAAATAAATGCAAGTTGCTGGTGTATTATTGCTGCTATAAATACTTTGTATTCAGGCAGTATGCTGTATGATTGCTGCATGCTTTATGGAATTAAAAAATATTTTATGTACAGCAAGTGAAAATTATGCAATTTTTTTCTACTTATATTGTGTTGAAGAGCTGAATATTTGTAGTAGCACAGCCTCACACATCTAATACAGTCCCACAAAAGGTTTTCCAGAAGGGTCATTAGAGCTTTAAAGGCATCGCTGGATCACGGCATTATAAAATTGGCCCCACCAGAGTTGATCGTCCCATTGCATCTCACTTTCTAGATTCTGTGTTAGGAGCTTTGGGAAGCAGTGGAATCAGATACTAGGTTCCAATTGTGGTTCAGCCAGAATGGCACCAAGGGTAGAGTCAAACCCAACTTATGGCAAAACTGCTGTCACCCTTGTCTAAAGAATGGGGCCCATATTTACACAAACACTTGAATGAAACATGGAATTAGTATAATGTTTTAACTCCATAAATCAGAGATAAAAGGGATTGACGAAATAAATTTGCAAAGAACGGTTTTGTATGTCGTACTGAACAATGTCTTTAAAAAGCCAGTTTTAATTGGCATTCTAGCCAAATTTATCCAATGTGGTTTTTTTTAAGCGACACTTGTCAAGGACTTTGACTGCAGTTATCTACCACTTTTGCACTGATGCAAATTAAATTTGTATTCACATCAGGCCAGTTCACAATTAAGATCCTAAAATTTGCAGTATGAATCCAAACTTTGATCTTACAAAGGTCAGCACCATACATAAAAGTGCTGTTTCTTGAAAAGTGAAGATTAGCAATTCTATAATACAAAATTCAGTTCCACTTAAAGGTGCAAAATGTCTTTCCTCCAGGAATCCAACTTTAATTTCAATCTCAAAAGCTCAAAATGAAGTGGGGTGGGTGCTGATAATAGATTTTAGATTAGATTAGAGATACAGCACTGAAACAGGCCCTTCGGCCCACCGAGTCTGTGCCGACCAGCAACCACCCAGTTATACTAATCCTACACTAATCCCATATTCCTACCCAACATCCCCACCTGGCCCTATATTTCCCTACCACCTATCTATACTAGTGACAATTTATAAAGGCCAATTTACCTACCAACCTGCAAGTCTTTTGGCTTGTGGGAGGAAACCGGAGCACCCGGAGAAAACCCACGCAGACACAGGGAGAACTTGCAAACTCCACACAGGCAGTACCCGGAATCGAACCCGGGACCCTGGAGCTGTGAGGCGGCAGTGCTAACCACTGCCAGCTGAAGAAATTGTGGTACTGATTTTACACATGATGATTTGAAGGGTAGGATATTTGAAATACTCAATCATCAGCTTGTCTATTACGTCTGCTCCTTTGAAGCCAACCCTGTTTTCTTAACAGAATAGGGCCCAGCCTAGAGCGGATGTCAAGAGCCCTTTGAGTGAGAGATTGCCAACGACTCAAATCCCTGAAAGGAACAATAAAATTACATCTCTAAAAGAGATAGATCTGCTCATTGATAAGGATAAATTTAACAGCAATATTCTTCCTACATTTAAAAAACAGTGCTGCATATTTTTCTGGTTTCTAAGTTATTAGTTCAAGCATTCATGGGCTTCAAATAAAAAATGGTTATTTTAACTGCTTCCTTTGGAGACAAAGATAAATCTTTTCTTTGATACAGGTGGTTGTAATGATATACCAAGATGATAAATCCATGGATGATTGTAAACTTGATATTTGGGACTGATATTCAGATAAATATTAGAAATTTTGGCATTACAATAGCAAGTACAAACAGCAACTACCACTTCATTAATACTTCAGTAAATAGCATGGAGAGAAGGGGTGGGGTGGACGTTGGTTGTCACAAATAAATTACCATAATGAAGCACTGCAATATTCATAACTTACTCAGCTTCCAAAGACCTCTGAATTATTGTATCCAACATTGGTTCTCTTTGTTTAACAGTCCTGGTGATCCTGATTGGCTGTGGGGTATGTGGCTTTGTATCAATTAAGACAAACTCTCTTTCTGTAAGAACAGAAATATCAGTAGAACACTCTTCAGATACAAGCAAGTTTGTTTTCAAGACCTCAAAATAGCAGAACAGCAGGTTTTCATTTCTGCACTTCATAAATATGGGTGCCATATGTAGACATTCTAAAACTCAGTTTAGTTGTGTTGATGATCATAGCATCATACAGATAGAAATATGCATTAACCATGACAATTTTTTAAACTATGACAATATTATTGACAGTTTGTTTGAATTAAATCATCCTGGCTGTTCAAAGATTTGTTATACAAGGTGACAAGTAATATCTCCTTTTAAATTTCGATACCATAAACAACATTTTCACTACATTATCTTAGGGTTTATCTTTTAAAATACAACTACATATCTATAGAGTGCACAGCTCTGGACTCCAAATTATAAGATAGAAGCAGTGCAAAAAAGGTGCACAAAGATGATACCAGAACCAAGAGGTTATACTTTTCAGAAAGGGTTGAAAAGGTTGGGGCTCTTTCCTTTAGAAAAGAGAAGACTCAAAACCAAAAGACATCTTTAAAATTATGATGGGGTTTGATAGGGTGGGTGTGGAGAAGATATTTCCACTTGTGGGGGAGACCAAATCTATGGGCCATAAATACAAGATAGTCATTGTTGTAAATACAGCAATCAATTTGCACAGAGGAAGATCCCAAAATAACCAGATCGTCTGTTTTTAGCTGTTGGTTGAGGGATAAATATTAGCCAGAAATCCAGGAAAAACCCATGCTCTCCTTAAAAATAGTGCCATGGGATCTTTTATGTCCAACTGAGGGGGTTTCAACTGGTCATCCAATCCAAAAGATGGCATCTCTGACTGGTTAAAAGCAGAAAGGCCCCCAGTTGGGCTTTTGAACAAAAGTGTTACACAGGATGTCAGAAATAATTCTTCTACGGAATGCGGGCATCGCTGGCAAGGTCAGCATTTGTTGCCTATCCCCAATTGCCTTTGAACTGAACTGCTAGGCCATTTCAGAGGGCAGTTAAAAGTTAACCACATTGCTGTGGGTCTGGAGTCACATATAGGCCAGACCAGGTAAGGACGTTAAGATTTCCTTCCCTAAAGGACATTAGTGAACCGGATGGGTTTTTACAACAGTCGACAAAGGTTTCATGGTTACCATTAGACTAGCTTTTAATTCCAGATTTAGTAATTGAACTTAAAATTCTCCATCTGCTGTGGTCGGATTCGAATGCATGTCCCAAATCATTAGCCTAGGCCTCTGGATTACCAGTCCAGTGACATTACCACTATGCTACCGCCTCCCCGTTTAATAGCACCAGTCCTTTCAGCAAGTAAAGGGTAAATCTGTATAGGAAGGGACTTTGCATGAACTTGCAAAAGGAATAAATTGGAAAGTGAAGAGTTACTTAAAACTAGGAAGGAAGGGGACAGGGAATATTACAGCAAACAGAGAAGGCAGAACTAGAAAAGGAGGTGAATATACAAATAAATAAATTTAGCATAAAGGAAAGCAGACAGAAACAATAAAGGGAGTCGAGAAAGAAAATCAAATCGACCACCAGGATGGTGTCAGAGGACTAGAGGATTGCAATGTTGCACTCTTGTTCACAAAAGGAGAGAAGGATAAACTTGGCAATTACAGGCCTATCTTTCAGTAACAATCCAGGGTAAAAAGCGAGGGAAGTGGGGCTGTTCTTTGAAAAAGCAGGTGCAGACTTGATGGACGATATAGCCTCCTTCCGTGCTGTACTATTCTATGATTCTTGATTCTATGATAAGTAAAAAAAAGTCTGAGATAAAGGAAAAGGTGGTAACTTACATGAAAGAGTGAAGGGAAATGGGCAGTTTTAAAATCAAACAAAGAGGACAATAAAGGCCAGGAGTGTACTCTCAAATGAGATTTCCATCACTCTACCAGCAAAGTTATGATAGTGGAGCATGAGCAGTTCTGAGGAAGTTCCCAGTCAAAGTGCATGTATTAAGATGTTCAAAGCAAGGGAAATAAACTGGGGTAATTAGAAGCAATTATGCCAGGAACATATAGATTTAACAGAAACGTGGCTGCAAACTGAACGGCAGTATAAACTAAACATACTGGGTTATAATTTTTTTTTTTTAAGGAGGGATAGAATCAGAATGGTTACATCACAGATGGAGGCCATTCAGCCCATTATGCCCATGCGAGAGCAATTTAGCTAGTCCTACTTCCCCCACCCTTCCCGTTAGCCCTACAAATGTTCTCTCTTCCAGTGCTTATCCCTTTTGAAAAAGGGATGATGGAGATAGATTCAACACCCTTTCATGCAGTGCATTCTAGATCCTAACCACTTGCTGCACAAAAATGTTTTTCCTCATGTCGCTTTTGCTTCTTTTGCCAATCATCTTAAATTGGTGTCCTCTGGTTCTCTAACTTTCCCCCAATGGAACAGTTTCTCTCTATCTACTCTGTCTAGACACCACAAGATTTTGAACACCTCTAACAAATCTCCTCTCAACCTTCCCTTCTCTACAGAGACCACCACCAGCTTCTCTGATCTGTCCAAATCACTGAAGTCCCTCTTCCCTGGAATCATTCCCGTAAATTTTTTCTGCACCCTCTCTAAAACCTTCTCATCCTTCCTGAAGTGCGGTGCGCAGAATTGGACACAATACTCCAGTTGAGGATGAGCCAGTGTTTTATGAATGTTCATTATAACATCCTTGTTTTTGTACTCTGTGCCTCTATTTATAAAGCCCAGGATTCTTTATGGGTTTTTAACCACTTTCTCAACCTGCCTTGCCGCCTTCAACAATTTGTTCATATATACCCCCAGATCTCTCTTCCTTTAGAATTGTATCCTGTATTTTATATTGCCTCCCCTCATTCTTCCTACCAAAATTAATCACTTCATACTTCCCTGCATTAAATTTCATCTGCCATGTGGTTGCCCATTCCACCAACCTGTCTATGCCCTCTTGAAGTTGTGAACTGTTGAACTAGTGGAAAAGATATAGAGGAACAAATCTGCAAGTGAATTACAGAGAAGTGCAAAAATTAGAAAGTAGTGACAATGGGGCCTTTATTTGTCCTAATATAGACTAGGATAGCAATAGTGTAAAGGGCAGAGAGAGGGAAAAGAGTTTCTCAAGTGTATTCAAGAGACTCTTCTTGATCAGTATGTTTCTGGCCCAACAAAGGAGATGTTGCTGGATCTAGTTCTAGGGAATGAGCTAGGTGAAGTGAATCAAGTGTCAGTAGGGGAGCACTTAGGGAACAGTAACCATAGTGCCATGAGGTTTAGGTTAGCTATGGAAAAGCACAATGAGTAAAAATAATTGGAGGAAGGCCAATTTCGGTGGGATGAGAGTGGATTTGTCTGCTATAGGTAAACTGGAATCAAAGATTGGCAGACAGAACTATAATGGAATAATAGGCTGCTTTTAAAGAGGAGATTCAGGTACAGTCAAGGTAGATTCCCATGACAGGAAAAGATCAGGCAAATCAAGTCAAAGCCTTTTGGAAGACAAAACATTTAAAGAGTAAGATGAAGCAGAAAAGGGGTGCGTATGACAGACATCAGGTTGATAATACAAGTGAGAAACAGGCTGAATATAGAAAGTTCAGAGGGGATATGCAAAAGGAAATAAGAGGCACAAGAGAATATGAAAAGAGACTGGCAATTAACGTAAAAAGGAATCCAAGTTTTTGTTAATCAGTATATAAGTAGCAAAGAGGTACGAAGAGGGGAGGTGGAGCCAATTAGGTACCAAAAAGGGGATTGACTCATGGAAGTAGAGGGCATGGCTAAACAGGAGTACTTTGCAGCTGTCTGTTCCAAGGACGCTGCTGCCAAAGTCAAAGTGAAAGAGGAGGTAGTTGAGATACTGGATGGGCTAAAAATTGATAGAGGAGGCATTCTAAAGACTGGCTATACTTAGAGTTAGCAGTCACCAGGACCGGATGGGACGCATCCAAGGATGCTGAGACAGTTCAAGAAGACAGCTCACCATGTTCTTGAGGACAAATAGGGATGGGCAATAAATGCTGGCTGAGCCACATCCCACAAATGAGTAAAAAAATAGGGTTGGAAATTACAGAAATATTATTCATAATTTTCTAATTCTCGTTAGGTACCGGGGTGGAGCCAGACAACTGGAGAATTGCAAATGTTACACCCTTGTTCAAAAATGAATTTAAGGATAAACCCAGCAACTACAGGCCAGTCAGTTTAATCACAGCGGTGGGAAAGCTTTTAGAAACAATAATCTGAGACTAAATTAACAGGTCACTTGGACAAGTGTGGATTCAGTAAGGAAAGCCAGCACAGATCTGTTAAGGGCAAATAGTATTTAACTAGCTTGATCGTTATCTCATCAAAAAAGCTCAGAGGGTTGATGAGGGTTATGTAATTATGGTTTACACTGACTTCAAAAAGGTCTGTGAAGATTAGGCAAGAAAAGAGAAGTGCTAAGGAAAGATGGCAGAATTTTAGAGTGGAAAAGAAACTAAATCAGCCATGTAACTCTTTTTAGTTCTTCCTCCCTCTGACGTGTTCTCTACCAAACATACTCTTTTTCTCTCTTGCATCCCTTCTCTGTTTTCTGCTCTGCTTCCTCATTTAGTTTTTTCCCACACCACTATATTATTTGAAATTCTCCTCCATACAGATAGTTACACTCTCAGCAAGGATATTGGTCCCAGACAGTTTTTTAAAAATTCATTCATGGGATGAGAGCATCACTAGCAAATCCAGCATTTGTTGCCCATTCCTAACTGCCCTTAAGGTGGTGAGCCGTCTTCTTGAAATGCTACAGTCCACGTGGTATAGGTACACCCACAGTGCAGTTAGGAAGGGAGTTCCAGATTTTTGACACAGCAACAGTGAAGGAACGGCAATATAGTTCAGAGTCAGGATGGTGTGTGGCTTGGGGGGAGCTAGTAGGTGGTGGAGTTCTCATACATCTGCTGCCCTTGTCCTTCTAGGTGGTAGAGGTTGCTGGTTTGGAAGGTGCTGTTGAAGGAGCCTTGGCAAGTTGCTACAGTACATCTTGTAGATGGTACACATTTCTGCCACTGTGCGCCGATGCTAGAGGGAGTGAACGTTTAAGGTAGTGGACGGGGTGCTGATCAAGCAGGCTGCTTTGTCCTGGATGTTGTTGAACTTCTTGACTGTTAGAGCTGCACCCACCTAGGCAAGTGGAGAGTATTCCATTACACTCCTGACTTGTGCCTTGTAGACAGGCTTTGGGGAGGCAGGAAGTGAGTTACTCGCCACGGAATCCCCAGCCTCTGACCTGCTCTTGTAGCCACAATGCGTATGACTTGTCCAGTTAAGTTTCTGGTCAATGGTAACCCCCAGCATGTTGCATCAGGTAATGAGGATTATCCTTACACATTTTCAGATGAAAAGCCCATCAATCCAGAGCGGCTCCCCAGATTATATGCAAAGCTTATTTACCTTTGTAAATATGCTATGTGAGGGGATCAAACATTTATTTAGTTGCCTGACATTGGTAAGGAATACTATTTTTCCAGAAACAAAGTGACAAATTACTTCACTGTCTCTAGTGAGCTCTCTTACAAATGCCTTTTCAAATATTCTTAATGGAGAAAATGTATGTTCTCTTATTTTCAACCTCTTTCCACTCTGAGCCAAAGGAGAGCTGAATAAAACAGTACATTTAAAGAAAGATAGCATGCTAATCATTTTTTATGGTACTTCTGACCCCGAAACAGATATTTAATAAAAGCAGTTTGATACCAAGAATTTAGAAACAACTGCAATTATCTAAATTCTCCTGATTATGCCTCTTCTCCACAGGCCAAGTTAGCAACTAAAGATTACAACTACTCAAAGCCCAAACTACTCAAGAACACACGAGATTCACAACTCTGTGGTAAATTACCTTGCTTTTCTTCCTCAGCCCAGAAATCAGGATCAGCATATTCAATCTGGCAAACTCTTCTGCGAACTGCCTCTTGATACCTCTGGCAATTTATTGAAGTAAAATAGTGAAAAGAAACTACTGATGTCAATTAGTCCACACTGTCGATCTTTTAAAGTATTCTAACATTAAAATTATTGTAAAATAATTGTAAAATTATTAGCTTCTCATGCAAATTTTTTTTATCAGCAATTTTATGATTTTCTGTTTGAAAGCAATGTCATAGTATGTGTTTTTCCTCTAACTATGAGAATTTAAATAGATGCAATACTATTTCAGATGATTCAATGTAATTTCTCATGCTCCAATCAAAATAATACTGTGAATTGCATTAGTTTACAAAACAGAAGTTTAATTAAAAGCACTGTGACGCAAATGGATCCACGTCAGGAAGATTCTCACATAATAAATTTAAAAACAAACAATGCGAGATCAAATAAAATGGTTACTGATTTATGCAACAGAATATATCACGTCCATAATGTGTTATCTGCGGGGGATGGTGTTACTTAAATAGATGAAAAATGATTGCATGGGCTCATTTTAAATGAAGGTTAACTTGAGATATTATTGGCTGGAGGTTTCGGTCACTGGGCTTTGCAGCATGCAATTCTCCTGCGCATTAAACTGAATGGGGTGAGGGATTGGGGGTGAGGTGGAGGAAGTCCTGGCCAGCTAGTGCACCAGTGGAAAACCTTGGCCATTCTATTCAGAGTTGTGATGATACAGGATTACTCAAAGATACAGCAACTCTGATTCTTCAAATGAAGTTGCCCTCCACATAATTGTGTGGATAATAATCTCAAGCATAAATGGCTTAAAGTGGATGTGAAAACACAGTTTGCTACTCAGTGTATTGATGCTCCAATATTCAATATGCTGTATCACGTATAGTTGGACATGAGTCAGACCCCTTTCCCATGAGAAAGGAAGAAAAAATTCATCAAAAAAAAAGTTTGCTTGAAATACTTTCATTCACCTACTAGTAGTCAAGTTAAGAACAGCATTGGCAAGAACAGGTCATCTGATTATCCTGCTAACTAGGAATGATGCAAGATACAAGGGACAGCAAAAAAAAATTTGTTTTCCGCAAAAGGGATTAAAATACAATTAGACAAACAAAACCCAACATGCCAATATCTTGGACCATGGAATGAGGACAATGTATTTCCCAATCTTAGCTGAGCCACCAAGCAAAGGGTAAGCATTTCTGCCACAGGTAGAATGGGAGGAATATCCCAGTCTGCTCTTGAACATATAAGCTGCTAGTATAAGAGTGCTAATGGCAAAGGTCCAGAAGTAGAATTCTATTTCTCTTAATAATGAAACAGTTTGTCATGCAGAATGTGGATCCTAGGAATAGGGATCTTAAAAAGATTAATATAAACTGAAAGGCAACAGCCTGGCTGTAAAGATGGTGAAAGCATCAGTGTTCACCTTCATTACAACTGTGGAACTGACAGCAACTTCTGGTGGCCCCACACATGCAGTTAAAATGCAAAAATCCGGAGCTTACTGTTGGTTGTCACCTGCTCCTCCGCAAAGTACACTGTTGAAGTTCCCGCAAATAGAATCTTTAGAAATCACTCGAATTGACATGAACTTTCATTTTTTATGCTCTAATCTCCCTGTTAAAACTCCCCTGAAAAAGTTGCAGTGTTGAATGAGGTGTAACTTAACAGCCTATCAAGTCATAATTATTGCTGAACTACCTCTCTGACCTTGTAAAACTAATTTTATATTTGTGGATCAAATGTTTCCAATATGAATTTAAAAATTCCATTAGTTTTTAATGTAATAAAAATGTAATGTTTATGATATCTCAGCTTCTACCTTAATTACATATGTATGTCTCAATTTTAATTTTTATCTCTGTAAAATGACACAAAAGTGAAGGATAATCAGTTTTTAATTCCTGGTTTGCTGTGTGAGAATTCTTCAATGTGATTGGCTGCTTAGTCTGCTTAATGATATCACTGTTGCTGGACACTAGAGATTCCCTACAGCTGGCACCGCAATCAAATTTAAACGTTGGAAAAGGTGAAATCTATGCCACAGATATCATTAGATCTTTGTGGGTAGCTTTCTTTGAAGTCAGCGGCAAGCGCCATTACTTTGTTGCAGACTGTAAAATCCAGACCATCACATATACTTACTTCCATCTCCTCCATTCTCTGTAGCATGTTCTCTAGTGTGGGGCCATCTTGCATCAGCAAAGCTTCTGAATGAACTTTTGCATTTAGCTCCAGATTCAATAATTCTTGTGCTGTATCCTCCAGCAGCTCATCTAATAGTTTTTCACCAAGAAGGTCTGCACTAGCTGCAGCCTGTAAGAATGTAATAAATACAATTCTGTTTTTATAATTAACACATGTAGGCACATTCTTACAGCAGAGTGGAAAGAATAAATTCTCTGGTCAATAATTGGATATAGTTAGGATTGCTGTGCTTTTACAGGGAGGATACCAGCTAAAATAATTGTAAGCATTTAAAAGTGGAGCAATTCATTGCCAAATCTCTCACACGACCAGAATCTGTCAACGCAATGACTCTTGTGCCAGATTAGACTGCAGGGGTTACGGAAATAAGCTGAATATGGTCACAAAACACTTCCACCATCACACTTTGTTGATTTGAGTCAGAAGTAAAAAAGGCATGACATTCGAGGGGGAGACGGCGGCATAGTGGCAATGTAATGGAACTAGTAATCCAGGAGCTCAGGCTAAGCCATGGGAACATGGGTTTAAATCCCACCATAATAACTGGTGAAATTTAAATTCAATTCATTAATAAATACAATTAATTAAAAAAATCTGAAATTGAAAGCTAGTCTCAGTAATGGTGCCATGAAACTATCATTGACTGTCATAAAAACTCATTTGGTGCACTAATGTCCTTTAGGGAAGAAAATCTGCCATCCTTACCTGGTCTGGCCTATATGCGACTCCAGACCCACAGCAATGTGGTTGACTCTCAACTGCCCTCTGCAAGTAGCAAGCCACTCAGTTCAAGGGCAATTAGGAATGGATAATAAATGCTGGCCTTGGCAGTGACTCCCACATCCCATGAAAAGAATTTTAAAAATTCACCCCAGCACCCTGAGAGAAATTTACTTTGTGAGCCCCTTGCCTGTATCTTTAATAGGCTGTTACAGTCACAGACTGATCCTTTCTATTGGACGAATGCTCAAAGTTCCAATTTTTTTTTTCTTTAAAAAGGTAACAAGACAGAACCAGGGAACTATTGGCCTGTTAATATGTTACAAGTAAAATGCTTGAAAGGGTTGTAAGTGATGGAGAAAAGTTGGAAGAGGTCCCTTGTTTGCCTGGATTTTCAGAAAGCGTAAAGGTTACTCTACAAGATAGAATCTTATGAATTGACTGGTGCTGGTAGGCCGAAATCTTTATTATGAATGCACACGAAGAGAGTTGGTGGTGATAAAAACAAACACAGAAAGATATACTTAAACATAAGGGAATTTTTAAAAAACATGTGAAAGAACAAAAATTCCCTCAGCCAAGTTGTTGTCATTCTCAAATCTGAAAATGTTTTGATAAATTTATTTCAATATTTTATTGAGTTATGATCAACACAAAACATTTGACAAACTTAAATTTTACTTTTCTAAGGCAGGTAGCTAGACAATATATTTGTCCAGTTCAAATTCTATATTAATTAACACCAACTTGGATGTGAAACACTATCACTTGTTTATAAATTTATTTACCTTTTCAGCAACTTGTAATGACAGCTGCTGTTGGAGTGAAGTGTCTTTGATTCGAGTTCTCTTCTCCCAAGAATCACTTATAATCTATTGAGTTGAAAGAACCTGCATTTATATAGTGCCTTATCAGATATTCAGGCTAAGTCAAAGTACTTCACAACCAATGTTTCAAATGCAGTCACTCTTGTATATATAGCAAATGTTGCAGCTAATTTAGGCACATTGTTTTATTTGTCCTTTGTTGGCCTCCTAGGCTGACAATCATGTGAGGACCTTAAATCTCATCAGTACGTCAATAACAGATTATTTGCAGTATTATTTTGAAGTCTAAGTGGCTATAGTGCAAAAATAGGCATTAATCCAAGAAATTTGCAATCTCCACAGACTGCAACGGAGCAGTGAGTGACATAAAACCACCTTTGAATGGCATAATCGAGTGCATCAGTGGAGAAGCAAAAATGTCTCAGCAAATTACAACGCAACATAACAAATGGAATAGCTCACTCCACTATTTCCTGGTACTTTTATGTTTCTGTAATTGCACTCATTAATGAGTCATTACTACGGCTCAAGTTTCCAGCAACTTCCGGCCCATAATATTAATAAGCAACCATGGCCCACATTTTTCTGTCAAAGTAACAACAAGCTAACAGTGCTCACCATTATTTATGTATAAATGGTATAGCAATTTCAGGCAAACAGTAGATGTGCAGTTAAGCTCAAAATAAACAAAAATTGCAGTCCAAGACGCACCACGCTGTCATTAGGTTCGCAAAAACAGCATCACTGTCTGCCTCACCACTGAATTACCTTGAATTCCTTTCAAACTGCTATATTTTCAAATGAAACTCACCAAAAGTGAGGTCTTGTTCATTCCAGTCCAAGTATCCTTTAAATGGCAAGTGTTAATTACTGCCAATCAACCTCTGTGGCACTGACAACTATGGAGTCTCAGTCCTTCCAGGTTTTAATTGTTAGAGATTTTAAAAATGCAAGTTACTTTTTCATTTTCTTTTTCTCTCTCAATCCAACCTTTCATTCCCTCTCCATATCTCTTTCTGTACCCAATTAGACATTGAATTCACCCACTCTTAATTTACACTTCTTTCTTAGTCCTCGTGCTGTTACTTTCACAATCAGTTAATCTGGTTCATTAGAGAAATACACAGTATCTTGTCCTGTTCACTCAGGTCCCAAGTGCCCCATTTATCTCAATGTGAATTTATCAGCTCCCACTTTCAGCAACTCGTCATGCAAAAAGTTTCAAACCAAAACATGCAAAGGCAAGTCTAACTACTGCCAGACACAGTTAGATGCCATACTACAGCAAAAATTCAGCCCTATATTTTTCCTACTGTTAGATGACAGAGCAAAGGAAAAAGAGCACTACAATTTCAGTGGCGCTATCTAGAATCTCAAGACGTAAGCAAAAGAATCATGGAATCATACAAGTAAAACAGCAGCAGCAAATTAAAGAGCCAATCATTTCTTCCATGGAAGCAATTCTGACTGCCCATTGAATAGAATGTGGAATTCTTAACTAAGTGAAAGCAGCTCCTGAAATCAATAACATACAGCCAATTGAACAGCCTGTTCTTCGGAATATAATAAGCAGTGTTTTTAAAAAAATTAAATTGGTCTTACAGGGGTACCCACCAGATCAAAGTCATTATTCGAGAGACTCTCAGATAAGGTCCTTTGAAATCAACCTCCACAACACGAATATTCAGACTTGTCAGATCTCACTTCCTTGTACAAGACGCAAGTTTTATATTTTTAAACTTTAAAAAGTAACAAAAAGTGACTCTTTTGATGCATTTCATTTTAAACAGGAACCAGCTCCCTATATTTATATGTCTGTAATCTGTATTACCTTATTTGATCATAAACCTCACATGTAACATCTATCTAATATTGCCAATCTAGCAACCTCGTCAGTACAACTGTTTAGGTGTCCTGCAAAAGACATAAATCGGATATAATACCACCAGCAGAAATCAAGACCAGAATTTTATGCCACCCTAGCGAGCCGGATGGTGGCGTAAAATTGAGCGGGAAGCTCTGGGAGGCCTTCCCAGCCTGCTCCCGCCTCCGCCCCACTTTACGTGGGCCGGTGGGGGGGGGGGGGGCAGGGGCAGGGGAACGGACTGCCTGCCCAGGCCAATCAAGGCCCTTAAGTGGCCACTTAATGGCCACTTAAGGGCCTTCGCCCACCTCCACGGGTATTTCACTCAGCCTCACAGCTCCAGCGACCCAGGTTCGGTTCTGGGTTCTTCCTGTGACCACATGGGTTTCCTCCCACATGCCAAAGACTTGCGGGTTGATAGGTAAAGTGGTCATTGTAAAAATTGCCCCTAGTGTAGGTAGGTGGTAGGAGACTTGAGGGAGATGCGAGAGGGAAAATGGGATTAATGTAGGATTAGCATAACTGGGTCGTTGATGATTGGCGCAGACTCGGTGGGCCTGTTTCAATGCTGTATCTCTCTGACTCTAAACAGGTGTCCGGGAGACGTGAAAGGCCGCCCAGTGATACTTGGCAGCCTCCCAGCGCACCAGGGGGAGGGGGCCCTGACAATCGGATGCAACAGGGTGCCCAATTGAGGGCCGCACCCGCTTCCCCAACCACCCTCACGACCTGAGACACCCCCCCACTTCCCAGCAAACAACCACCCTTGCCTTGCCTGATGCGACCGATCTCCCCGGCAAGGCAACCCTTACACAGCTTCAGTCATGGCTCCATGTCCTCGGCTGGGATGCAATGATTGGCCGGCAACTCAACAAGGCAGGACGTTCTCACTCAAGCGGGTGGAATCCCTGCCTCGGAACAATTAAAGCCCAGGGACCCATAAAATGTGGGTCAGATCCCCGGGTTGGGCGGAAGCGGGTTTGCCACCGACTTTTACGTCGGTGGCCAGCTCCCATCCGCCTGGCGCAAAATCCAGCCCCAAATGCTAGACTCAAAATTGCACGAGCATTTTAACAGAAAATAATGAATAGGGTGGTTGTGAATTCAGAACATACAAGATTTAAAAAAAAAAAATCTGATTATTCAGACTTTAATCAACTCAGCTTTGGAGGTATTCTTTATTTGATACCTGTGCTTTGTCCAACAAGGGTTGAAGCTTCTCACGAATTTCCTCCTCTGCTTTTACAATCCATTTGCTGGGGGATCCAGCTTCAGATCTAACAAATAATATTTATTTAAATAAATATTTTTAGATCATAGTCTCACTTTATAGTCGTAATATTTTAATTATTCCCTTCAAAACTACATGTTGGGAAGCTACAAATCAAATTTGTAATTGAGTACATGAATAAAATGCATCATCTCCCTTTGTTATAAATTAAGTCCCTGGTGCTTAGTATAAATCAACAAGGATCCAGTGATGGCTTCCTATGCAATTTATTAATAGCTATATAAAAATTAGAAGTTACAGAAATTGTACCTCATTTTCTTTATTCGGTCCATTTCTTGTATGCAGAGTTCATTGTGCTCCCTCAACCTGCGGGCAGTCTCAGAATCAAGCCAAGCTAACCTAAAATTAGTTTTCAAAAATAAGATACATTAAATGTACATGATATTTAAATAGCATTTAGTAGCAGTCTCTACTCCCAAGAATTAGACTCTGCTGTCCAACATGTACCCTTGGACTGAAATTGTATTGTGGCTTCCAAAGAACAAATCAGAGTAGGAAATAGTTTCTACTATTTAATGTAACATTTTTTGATAATTGATACCAGTTGGAAATACAACAGACACTACTGTTTGCTGACTTCATAAACACTGATTATAGCACACAAAAATTAATTTTGAAAGCTCTCTCTGGCAGATTATTATGGCATTGGAAAGAAAATTAGTACAGAATCTCCATCATTTCAGCTCTATCCTCACTGATCCATGTTCTATGTTGCATTTTTTTTTAAATAACAATCTTCAACCTAAAAGTAATAGTGTTGGAGAATGTAACAGCTCCCAGGCCAGTGACATGGCTAGATGTAGAGTAAAACTCCCTCTACCATTCCTCAGCCTAGAAAAGAACACTACGATATTTTTCCATTTTCTCACAGTTGCAGTGTTCAGACTGCCAAATTAGAGGCAGTTCAGTGCTATGGGCCCATGAACAGTATGAACTATATAATGCAACTGCTCAAAACTAATTCCAAATAGAAACATCATACAAACAGACAAGATACTTCCAGTGTAATCAGTTTGATTGGAATCAAACCAAGTGATGAAAGACCCAAATCTAACCCACTGCATTATCCAGTTCCTCGTTCCCGGCTACATTTCTCAAATAAACTGGTCCAAACATAATAATTTTCTAAACAAATTTTTAATGCATCTTTCAAGATATCACCCAGAATATCACCTTAATTTAAACTGCAGGAGCAGAACAAGTTCAAACTAGCAAAGGGTAATTTTAGGATTGATCAGAAAATTCTTCATACAGAATGAACACCACGTAGAAAATGATAAAGTAATGGAAGCAAAATCCCTGGAACCATTTGAGAAAGAACAGAATATTACAATTGAAGAGCATTAGAATTTCCTTGAATGAAGTAAAATGGGCCAAATGGCCTTCCTCATTTGTAATTATCTTGTGATCAAAACCACTGAAATCAGCGCTTCTACCTAATTGCTTCAGTCTTAGCAGCTTCTTGTCGTTCTTGTTCCATTTCCTTTAGCAAGCTGGTGGGACTTCTGTCTGCAGGTTTAGGTTTGTGGCATTCCAATCTTGTTTTCTGTTTTTTCCATGGAACTCTAAGGAATTATAAACACTTATATTCTAGTCATTCACTAAGTGTTGTGAAGAATAATTTGTCGAATCCAACAATAGCACAGGCCAAATTTATATTTCACTGCTGTGACCAGAATAAAAGCAATCATATATTCGTATTAACAAAATACTGCATTAAGTTTATAATCATTTTCTTTCAAATAACTAAGATTTAATTTTTGTTCTTTTTATCTGCATAGAAAACAGGACAACTTAAAGATATCTATACAGCTGAAATACACATGTTCTGTTATATCATTGATGCAATATAACAAATAACAATTGTTATCAGAAAATTTGCACATTGCTCCAAGGTTACTTGCCGTTTAGAAGATGCTAGAGGGGAAGTGGAGTGTCCTGGAATCCAGGGAGGTCTGCTTTCTTTAGGTTGTCCCTGATTTTTCTTTAGTTCTGAAGATACAGTAGCTTTCTGAAAGCAGGCTTGCAGTGCAAGAGTCTTCTGTCCTCTTTGCTGCTAAATTTCATCCCATGAAAAGAAAAATAAACATGAATGGTAATGGACTGAATTACTTTACCTTTCAATATAATCAACAGATTCAATGAAATAGCAAGGAAAATTCTAAAACTGCAGTATAAGGATAGATTTTCAGAGCCAGCAACATACCTTGGAGTCATTCACAGTAATCTCTAAAGACCTAGGTACACTGCACATATTGGTTTGAAACCAATACCCGTTTACAAAGGTGTAAAAGCTGGCAATGCTGAGTTGCATTGGTGCCTCTAGGTTTGCTTGTGGTCAGACACGCACATAACTCTGCTCACTTACATCCAAATGTTGGATGCATTTTTTAAATGTTAACAGCTGGTTCTTTACAAACATTAAATAAAGTTCAAAAATGAAATTTTGAAACCTTGCTTCACACTGCCAAAACAGTGTGAGATTATCTTCCAGAATTCAATTTCATTGGCTTCATTCCCAAGTTACATTACATTTCTTGTGCTGCTGTGAAGCAGTTTCAGACCTACTCCAGACATGAAGTATAACTGAAACAAAAACAAGAAATGCTGGAATCACTCAGCAGGTCTGGCAGCATCTGTGGAAAGAGAAGCAGAGTTAACGTTTCGGGTCAGTGACCCTTCTTCGGAACTGACAAATATGGCATCTGAGCAGGACAAACAGCAGGGAGGCTCTTCAATCAGATTGAGGAATCCTGAATAAGACACTCCGACTGAAAAGCAGAAAGTAAACCAAACAGGAAATATAAAATTGCATTTAAATCATTGCACAGGAAGCAAAATAAAGATTACAACATATATGTGCGAGTAAGGGATAAGAGGAAAAAAAGCTATAAAAAAGATATTTTTTTTTTTAAAAAGCTGCAATAATTTTTTTTCTGATGGAATGCAACTCCACACTTGCAAAATTATTTTTTTGGGGCCAGATGTTGTTCAGCAATAATCACATATCTACCCTGTTAAAAACACCGCTACCCCTGATTGCACAAGCTCCAATATTTTCATCTGTTTTTTGTGCCAGACTCGTGCTTAATTTACCCCAAGTTCACACCATTACAGTGATCTCTGTGCATCAACAAAGACTGTAACAGCGCAGCCTGTGGAGGAACAAAGCATCAGTGAAAGCAACTTCCAGATTTTCACATTTAATTGCACATGTGCTGAAGCCAGAAGTTACTGTCAGTTTTATTCTGTAAAATCAGGGACGCCGACAGCCTTGCTACAATCAGTACAACAAAATCTGGGCCATAATATTAGTACTGAGCATGCTTATGGTTTTAATAATTGAAGAAAGCACCAAAATGAGCCACCCTCATAAGAAAATATCACAATACAATCAGTGTGCACAACTTACGTATGACCTGTAAGGCAGCAGCACTCCTTTCTTAGTTGCTTTTTTTTCTGTAACAGATTTTTTCAAGGCTCCAACCCGCTGTAAGGCCTCTAACCCAGCACTCAGCACAGCATTCCTATCAGGAGTTGAAGGGCCTTCCTCCTGCTCTTGTTCCTGATGGGCAGACAGGGACTCTCTACTGCATTGCTGGAATCTGGGAGATTCAGCAACATGGCAACTTTCATCTGTGCATAAAACACATTTTGTTAAAGGGTGCATGAATAAATTTATCTTTTTGTTCTGTAAAATTAATAATTTAATAGCATTTAAAATATTTTCACATGTACCAAAGAAATACTTTCTGCTTTTTTTTTAAACCAAATTCTACACATGAAAGAACATTGTATATTACTTTTCAAGTACAAGTCAGTATCACTTACATTCAGAAAAAGTACCTGCACAATTTATTGTGGCAAACAAACCAAGTTACTAAGTTCTCTCAATTAACAGTATAGTACATCTTCGATTATATATAAACGAACCTATAATCAGATTATAAAAGCAGATCAACATCCACCTCTCTACATCAGCAAGAACGGTTACATGACACATGCGAGAGAAAAAGACAAATATCTTGGCTGTACATTTGTGCAGCCATTTTTCATACTTTGTGTACAATGGTTCGGTGCTGCATTTTGTACAGGTTTTTGAGTGAAGTACATACTTTGTTGATATAAAAGTAAAATATACAACTCAACTTGGAATTGAAGACTTAAAATACACAACACCTTTAAAAAGTGACACAAACAATAAAATAAAAAGCTATTTTTCCAACCATTTTACATGCATAATACGAATAAGGTACAGGAGGATTCTGTGACCACAGCTTAATAATACAATATTCAGTTAGACATTTTTAGTAATGGAAAAAATAACCTAACATTAGGGGCATGATACAAACCAACAGGATAGGTCAATAAGCTCTGTAGGATGATAAAGGGTTTGTGAAGGCAGGATAGTTATTTAATTAGGAGACTTCAATCAACCAAATTGGAAGAAAACCCAAGTAGTTTAGAGGCAGAGGTGACAAATGCAACATAAAATAGCAAGGAAACCACAAGAGGCAATGCCTGCCTTGGCCTGGTCTTGGTTAACGACTCTCAGAAAAATACATACCTAGAATCAACACGTGCAGACTAAAGACGCAAGACATTAAATGAATCAAATTAAAGAAAGAAAAATTATTTCTAAAAATCCTGAAGAAAAAGGGAAAGGTTTCACTGTGGCAAATATTGGAACATGCAGACACATGCAAAAGGCTGCTCAGAAGAGCCAAATAATCCCAGAAAAATGCAGAAGTGCAGTAACAAAACATAATAAAAATCTTTTCAACAGTACAAAATTAAGATGGCAGTCAGAGACGAGATCATAAAAACTTACAAAGAAACTAGAATATGAGGACTAGTACAATATCAGGTGTCAAATTGAGAATTATCTGTACAATAACCTAATAATTAGCATGGTTTCAGAAGTGAAGACCCTGCTTGGCAATCCTCCTCGTCTTCTTTGAAGAAATGACAACCCAAATGGATTGTGATTGTACATACTGTACCTACGCCTCCAAAAGATATCTGACAAAGTTCCCAACAAAAAGCTCTATCTAAGATCAAAGCTGTGGGGATTGTGGTGAATCTCAAGAATGAACAAGAAGTTGGCTAAAGGGTACAAAACAACAGAGGTCCTTGTTAGGAGGGTGGAAAGTAGTAGAGTGGAGTTTAACAGGGGTCCACTACTCTTTCCAATTTACAGCACTCAGTCATTCAGAAACTCGATGCAAATTATTCTGATTTCTACATGATACCATATTAGGAGGGGGCAGTGGAATTTAAGCAGGCAGCTCAGATATTGCAGAATGTGTTAGACAAGATATGTAGGTCAGATCAATGGCAGGTGAAAATTAATGTTGATAGGTGTAAAATACTACAGATAACAAGAAAAATGGGAAACACACATACTCCATGAATGGTATTAAAATAGCTAAGGAAGAAATTGAAAGAAACCTGTGAGTCTCAGTAAACTTGAGCTTCATTGTGTCCAATTAATGCAGAGCAGCAATCAATAAAAAATCAATAGAATGCTTAACTATGACAAAAACAGTAGAACATAAGTTAGAGGGTATCACGATCAAACTGCATAATGTTCTGGTCAGACCATACCTTGAGTCCCAATTTTGGTCATGATTAGGATTCATTACAATTATCTTTTTACCAAGAAAAGTAGCATAATTTAGTTCTGCTAATATTAGGTGAAAGTTTGCATTTACATTTCAAACACAAATACCACTTCAGAAGAGGTGACTTGTTAATTTATGTAACAAGCAATTATCCATAGCACTAACATTAAATTTCACCTCTTTTCTCAATGTTATTGTCTCATCAGTGTTGGAAGGAATTTTTTTTTTCAAGGAACTCTCTGACTTACCAATCTGCAGTGTCTTAAGAGGAGGCAACTGCTTTAATGTACATGAAACATTGTCCTTTGTGATGGGCGACTTTTGTGCTCTTTCAGCAGAACGGCTTCTGTGTCTACCTAAGGATCGTTTTCTGTTCGGTGGAGAAACACTTCGGGCTCTCTGTGGCAATTGATTTGATTTCTTTTGAGCAAGTTGCTTTCCAAGCAGTGAATCCAGGTCCTGATAAATCCACAAAATAAAACATCTTTGGTCTCTGAAATAAAACTTTATAATCCTTCATGGATTTCTTTCCCCTTCCTTCAAATTCGAGGTCTCCCCAAACTACAGATATCCCTTGTTACAGTGGGCAGCGGGCCTCCTTGTAGATTTCTGCCCTCTGTGACCAAACACTAGGAGATGCATAACAGTAAGCTGTAATGATTCCTTTTTTTAATATTCTCTCTCCAAGATGGAGTTATGTAAATTATGGGAGGAATCTGAAGTGTGAGTACATGTCCTACTAGTCAATGAAGCAACATATGGAAGTTCAAAGCACTTAGCTATTCTACTTATTGACTTTCACACTTCATCACATCATTCATAAGGTCTTCAATTTTAAATGCCTGTTTTAATGTTTTTGGTCAGCTTTAGTGCCAATACAACTGTTACCGCTGACATCAATATTCCTTGTTGATCATACCCAAAGATGATCTTCAGGTTGCTTTTACAGATGAGGCAAACATGCCCTTAAACAAGAGCAAAATACTGCGGATGCTGGAAATTTGAAAAAACAACAGAAAATGGTGGAAATACTCAGCAGGTCTGGCAGCAGCTGTGGGGAGAGAAACAGAGATAACATTCCAGGTCAATGACCTTTCATCAGAACTGGGAAAAGTTAGAAATGTAATAGGCTTTGAACGTGTAAAAGGTGGGGAGGGTCCAAGGAAAAACAAAAAAAGAGAAGGTCCGCGATAGGGCAGAAAACAGGAGAAATTAAAATGACAAAAGAGTTAGTCATGCAGGACAAGAAAAGACACAAAAACAAAAAATGTGCCCGGAGCAGGTGTGAATGGCAGAATGAACAGCTGCCATCTGAAAGCAAAAGCAAGAGAAAAAACAAGGATAGACCAAAAAGAAAAACAAAACGGGGATGGAGATTATAGTCTGAAATTGTTGAACTCAATGTTGAGTCCAGAAGGCTATAAAGTGCCTAAATTGAAAGATGAGGTGCTGTTCCTCAAGCTTACGTTGAGTTTCATTGGAACACTGCAGTAGGCCAAGGATAGAGGTCAGCATGAGAGCAAGGTGGAGAATTAAAGAGACAGGCGACTAGTAGCTCAGGGTCATGCTTGTGGACTCAACGGAGGTGTTCCGCAAAGTGGTCACCCAATCTGCTTTTGTTCTCCCCAATGTAGAGCAGACTGCATTGAGAATAGAGAAGGCAGTATACTAAATTGAAAGTACACATAAATCACTTTCACCTGGAAAGAGTGCTGGGGCCTTGGATAGTGAGGGGAAAAGGAGGTGAAAGAGGTGTTGCATCTCCTGTACTTGCATAGAGAGATGCAATGGAAGCGGAAGGGCTGCTGGGGGTGGAGGGTGATTGAGGAGTGGACTGAGATGTCAGGGAGGGAATAGTCCCTTCGGAATGCTGAAAGGGGAGAGGAAGATGTGTTTGGTGGTGGCATCATGCTGAAGGTGGCAAAAATAGAGGAGGATAATCCATTAAATATGGAGGTTGGAGAGGTAGAAGGTGAGGATAAGGGGAACCCGGTCATGAGTCTGGGAGGGAGGGAGAAGGGATGAGAGCAGAAGTGTGAGAAATGGAGCAGACATGGTTGACGGCCCTGTCGACCATGGTAGGAGGTGGGGGTGGGGATATCCTTGGTTGAGGAAAAGAGAAGACATTTCAGAAGTGCTGGTATGAAAGGTTGCATCATCAGAACAGATCTGACAGACAGATAAATGGGGAAAATGGAATGGAGTCCTTACAGGAAGCAGGGGTGTGAGGTAGTGTAGTCGAGGCAGCTGTAGGAGTGATTGGGCGTGAATATTTGTTGATAGACTATCCTGAGCAACGGAGACAGAAAAGTTGCGGAACGGAAGAGTCACGGATGGACCATGAGAAGGTGAGAGAAGGGTGGGAATTGGAAGCAAAGTTGAAGAAGTTTTCCCAGTTCAGGGAGAGAGCAGAAAGCAGCACGGACATGGTCATCAATGTACTGGAAAAAGTAGTGAGGGAGGGGCCGCCCCAAAAGGACCGGAACAAGGAAGGTTCCACATGTCCCACAAAAGGGCAGGCATAGCTAGGACCCACAGCAACTAGTTTTATTTGGAGGAAGTGAGTGGAGTTGAAGGAGAATTTGTTCAATGGGAGAACAAGTTCAGCCAGGCAAAGGAGAGTAGTGGTGAATGGAGGCTGGTTGGGCCTCCGTTCCAGGAAGAAGCGGAAAGCCCTAAGACCATCCTGGTGGAGGTTAGAGTTGTAGAGAGACTCAACATCCATGGTGAAGAGGACACAGTTAGGGCCAGGAAACTGGCAACTATGAAAGTGATGGAGGGCATTTTTACAACTTCATAAAACGTCCTTAACACTTGCAGCGGACATGGCGTCAATGCTATTTTCTTAAACAGTGGATGTTAAAACTATATTGGTTGGTCAAACTATTAGAAGTATGATCCTCACTGCTTATGAAGCTTCCGCATTACTGTGTATATGCAAGTCTTTGATTGACAACTTTGCCATTTGGGCTTAATCACAGCTTCTCTGGTTGGAACATTTGTAAGTCAGAGTTGTAACTGCTACCTAACAGTCAGGTGAAAATAAAGGAAGTGTTTAGTGGTTTTAGTGCCTTATCAGATGGAATCCATTAACCAAGACAAATGGCCAATTTCACAAGAAGACGTCTTCCCCCAAATGGCCCTCTTTGCCCCAATATTTCAAAACCTCAATGCATAAAACATTAGGGGATTTACCAAGTGAAGAACTGATTGAAGTGCCCAAAATAGCCAGCGCACTTAAGTTATAAGCTGTGCTTTTGCAATTGCTGAAATGTTAGTGCTATTTTCCCAAGTACAAGTGATTTTGTTCACACTTTGGTTGGTTGATGAGGATGATCGGTTATGTGAATACTATGTTGGTTTGCTTGGTTTATTCCATTTTGATTTGTATAACTGTTGAAGTTGTATAAATTGCCTCTTTTCTTACTCCTTATTTCTCTTTCTGTACCCGATTTGACATTGAGTTCACCCAGAGGATTGAGAGCCATAAAACAGCAGGTGGGCTTATTTAGTTGGGGAGCGGAAGTCAATATGTCTGAAGAGAATTGCCCTGTCGTTGTTAGCAATATGAATCATTCATGTAGGTACAGGATCAAAGATTCTGTTTTGAAAGCTAGAAGTTAAATTAGTTTAAATTGCTATCTGGGATATCCCAGATGCACAACATTACTATGGAGATAATTATGCAGGGAAATGCCTTTTGGCCTGGTGTTTTATCTCTGGGATTGCTCACAGGAAAGTCAGTTGGTATTTGGAAGCAGCTGGACCCAGTAGCAAAGGGCTATCAGGAGCCAAGTGTGCTTTCTGATTTGAAGCCACTACGCAAGGATGCGAGTGAGGCCCTTGCTCAGGCTGGGGAAATCCAAATTTTTGAGGTATTGAAGTAGGGTTGGAGGATTCGCCTAGCTGGTTGCTAGAGTGAGAACCCCCAAGAAACACCTCACCTCGGAAGATAGCTGGGAAACCAAGGAGAATAGGAGTGAATTCCTGAGAGCTGTGGTATGCCTTGGATTGGTCCCAGGAGAAGTGAATGAACCTTCAGGATCCTGTAAAGTACAGGGGAACTCTTGGGTGGAAGTAAAAGTCAAACAGGGAGCGGTGTGTTGTGATTTAAAGTTTAAAGTACAAGACCTGATATGTGGTTGAGATTTTGGCTTTAAAATATAAGTGATTACAAATTGTTGAGTTAAGTTAGTAGTGCTTGCTTTGTTTAACTCTTGTAAAGTATTTCTTGTTTAAAATGTGAAATCTTGTGGCATAATTCTTTCAGCAATAACAGTTCAAATTTCTTTTTAAAAAGGTTCTCTAATGGGATAACAAAATATAAAAAGTGGGTGGACAATAAAAAAAAAAAATTGAGGGGACAAATAAGATTTGGGGTTTAAAATCGAGAGGGATTAAATACAACAAAGTTCATGATGACTGTACTAAACGATGCTCAAGCTGCATATAGAAACATAGAATGATTACAGCACAGATGGAGGTAATTCAGCCCGTCCTCTACATGCTGGCTCTCTGTAACTTAGCTAGTCCCATTCCTAGGTTTCCCCATAACCCTGCAAATGTTCACTCTTCAGATAATTATACAATTCCCTTTAGAGAGACCAGATTAAATTTGCTTCCACCACACTCAGGTAGTGCATTCCAGATCCTAAACACTAACTGCATAAAAAACGTTTTCCTCATGTAGTTTTTTTTTTAAACCATTCACCATCGGTGTCGTCTGGTTCTTGACCCTTCCACCAATGACAACAGCTTCTCCCTATCTACTCTGTCCAGACCACTCATGTTTTTGAACACCTCGATCAAATTTTCTCTCAACCTTCTCTTCTCCAAGGAGAACAACCCCAGCCTCTCCAATCTATCCACACAACTGAAGTCCCTCATGCAAGGAGCCATTCTTGTTATTCTTCTCTGCACCCCCTCCAATGCCTTCACATCCTTCCTAAGTGTGGTGCCCAGAATTGAACACAATACTCCAGTTGAGGATGAACAAGTGTTTTATAAAAGTTCATCATATCTTCTTGCTTTTGTACTCTATGCCACTATTTTTAAAAAGTCGAGGATCCTGTATGCCTTATTAACTGCTTTCTCAACCTGCCCTGCCACTTTCAACATTTATGCACATATATCCCCAGCTCGCTCTGTTCCTGCACCCTCTTTAGAATTGTACCCTTTATTTTATATTGCCTCTCCACATTCTTCCTCCCAAAATTAATCACTTCACACTTCTCTGCATTCAATTTCATCTGCCACATGCCCACCCATTTCACTAGCCTTTTTATGTCCTCGAAGTCCATCACTACCATCCTCACAGTTCACAAGACTTCCAAGCTTTGAGTCATCTGAAAATTTTGAAATTGTGCCCAGCACACCCAAGTCTAGGACATTTACGTAGACCAAGAAAAGCTGTAGTCCTAATACCGACCCATGGGGAACCCCACCATATACCTTCCACCAGTCTGAAAAACAACCACTTGCTACTACTCCCATCACTCAGCCAACTTTGTATCCACACTGCCCTTGTCCCTTTTATTCCATGGGCTTTAAGTGTGCTGACAAGCCAGTTATGTGACACCTTATCAAATGCTTTTTGGGAGTTCATGTACACCAACTGCATTACCCTCATCAACCCTCTCTGTTATCTCATCAAAAAACTCAATCAAGTTAGTGGAACAGGATTTGCCTTTAACAAATCTGTGCTGGCTTTCCTTAATCAATCCACATTTGGCTAAGTGACTGTTAATTCTGTCCGAGATTATCATTTCTAAAAGCTGCAATACGGTGTGAAATTTTGAGCTCCATGCAATATGAACGATACAAGATATGAGAAAGTATAATATAAAATTAACCAAAGGTAACAGAGATGATAGGTCTAAGATATAAAAAAGGTTCAAGAAATTAAAGCTGAATTCCATTACATTGAGAAGACAAAGGGGAGAATTAGGCTAATTTCCATTGGTTGATAAATTGAAGACAAAATGGCACACTCTCAAGAATAGCGCTAGATACTAAAGGGGGTGGATTAGAAAAAAACCTCTGCAAGGCAAGAATTATTCGGAAGACTTTGCAACAAGTGGCAATTAATGCAAATCAATTAACTGAATTACAGTATTCAAAAAATTAAAGAACATAAAAAGGGCATGGGGAGAGCAGAAGATAGGATTTCATAAAATCAGTCCAAGAAAACAAATTCACGCAGGTAAAAAAAAAACCATGAGGTTTGGTGGACAAAGTTGTTAATACTCTCCATGTAGCAGCAGTAAGCTGAGTATTTTACAGCAACAAATGAAGTAAATAAGAGAAGTTGAGCTCGCACATAGCCATTGGAAGGGAAGGAAAAATGGCTGCCCATTGCATCTCTGTTTTTGGTGTTTTACGAGTTCGCAAACTCTAAGGTGCCCAGTTATACAGGCACTCAATTTCAAACTTCATGTCAGTGCTTTAATAACACAGCACCTCAACAGTTCTCAAGTTTTTACTCAAGACTTACCTCAACTTGCTGCAGGATATTAATAATGGTTTCTGGTATAGAAGAGTCCATGTTACTTTGCATTCGGGCAGAGCAAAGGGAAAGCCGTCGAATTAACTGACCCAGCTCCTTGTAGTAGGTAGGAATCTGTTGCTCTGGTTGTCCAGAAAGCTGACCAACAAACATCTGTAATGCACGGACAGCTCCTCTGTGCGCAGCTGCTAACCGAGACATGGCTCGAGACTGAAACATAAAAATTGCAATAATAGTTGCAAAGACATTTCTGTAAAAAAAAAAATGAAGTCATTAATTTTACGCTAGATAGAATCATTGTATAATAATCCATTGTAATGACCGAGTGAGGAAGGGGTCTCAAGCTCCCCTTTTGCCCCTTTCCTGGTTTGGCTGTAACAGGGTTTATCTTTCAAAACAGTGTTCTTAGCTTACCACATCAGTGAGTCCTTGTTCACCACTCTCTAATTGTAACTGTAAATGAGCCAGACAGGTTTTCTTGGGTTTAAACAAGAAAGATATACGTTTATTAGCCTTATCACGCTAACTCAGTTACTAAAATACATGTCACAACCTTGTTAGCATGCATACGAGATAAACACATACAAATAGATACAGACGGGGAGAAAGAATTGGGCGGGGGTGTGGTTAAAGTAGGGAATAAATGGAGTTCAGTTACTGTCTTTTGTTTTTACTGTAAAGTCCTTGGTTGAAGTTCTAGCTGGGGCCCAGTGCACACTTTCGGACTTGCTTCTCTAATACCAGAAGGCCAAAGAGAGGTTTCAATTGTCTTCTCGGTGGTTGCCTGTAAAATTCTGTGGTCTTGAGGCTTAAACTGCCACCGTGGCTTTCCTGGGACTATACTGGAGAGAGGGACAGAGAGAGAGAGGTGCTTTCTCCTTTGAGTTCAGTTGCAGTCTCCAAAAAACCTTTCTGTGATGCACAATTCAAACATTCCCCAGTCTGGCCAGCAGGTAAGTCATGTGACCATCTTTGTTTGAAACAGCATCTTCTGGGACGGTTGTTGGATTTCAAAACTCTCCAGTCACACTGTGTGGAGTTTTGGCTCTTACACCGACAAAGCATGTTGATCATGATTGCCCCGACCAATCTTGTTAATTGAATCAGTGAGCACTCCCATTGTCTCTCAGAATGCAAATGTACAACCATGCTTTCAACTTTTCAACTCTGTGGTTTTTTTTTAATATAAAACAAGTTATGGGCAATGTCCAGTAAAAAGGGTTCAAGTAGTGTTCCATATGACAAAAATTTATAGGTTTCTATTTTGCAGGTGTAATTTCCGTCACACCTTCACCTCTCGCCGAATGAAATGCGACATTACGGGAGCATTTCATTATAAATCAGAAGGAAGAGAAAATACAGGAAAGCACATGCAATTCTCTCCTTCATTCAGAAATATTAAAATTATTACAGCCTGTCTTTCCTTGTAGCAGTGCTGCTTTAAACTGCCCATTATCCCTGAGGTGGGTCTGAGATAGTTATGTGTTGCCCAAGGGGTTTAAAGTTTCTTCACTATGAGGCTTCAATACATTGGGAATGGTCATCCCAATAAACATGCGATTTTTGGGGAGGTTTGAGGTTTGCACATTTCCATGATTGTCCAGGGTGCCTTTGTTCCTGTTGGGATCTACAAGGGGATGGTTAGATTTAATTAGCATTGGTTTGGAGCTCTGATCATGAGGGTCGGCAGTTGGTGGATCCACTCTAACCTCATTTTCAGTGCTCTGGTGAGTCATGCAAGTGCTGCTCACTTCAGGGTATTGTTGGTTCCCTTTTCTCCTGACTGTGGGGGTGAATTCTTTGCTAATCTTCCTTTTGTCCTCTGGGACATTCCTGCTTGCAGGTATTTGTCCAGATTCTACTGCACATTGTGGCACTTTGACTAGATGAGGCATCACCCTCACTGTTTCTCTGCCCTCGAGGACTTTTTTGTCCCCGTCTGTTTCTGCAAATGCTGTTAGCAACCCTGGTAGGGTGCTTTGGTTGTCTGCATTTACATAGGAGGATGTGGGGTCTTGTTTTTCCAACATTTTGGGGTTGGCTGACTGGATAGTACGGGTTTTCATTTGAGAATCCTCCCAAATCTCCTTTAACCTGTACTCTTTGTCCCTTTTTTCCCCCTTTTGTTCTCAGCAGGGGTCCCTCACAATTTACCAGCCCTCTGCTTGAGTGTCCTCCAAACGCCAGTACAGGGATTTGGGGTGCAAATTTCACTGCAGGTTGGGGCTTCCCCTCAACCTGGCACATGTGGCAACTCCTACAGTACTCCACCACACCTTGTGTAGTTTTGATCAGGCAAACTGCTGCCTTATGCGGGCGTTTGTTTTTCGTATACCGAAATGTACAGCCATTGTCAACTCATGAGCCATTCTTAATATTTTTCCGGTACCTCTGCAGCACCACTGTCCGCTCTTTGTCCTCAGGCATGTGAGGAGAACTCCAGTTCCTTATCAGTACCTCATTCTTTAGATAGTAGTAATCAGGGACTCACTCTGCTTCAATTTCAGTCTGGGCAGCCTGGGCTAACTCTCTCAATACTGGGTTGGCTCGCTGAGCCTCAGCTAGGGAAGATCCGTTTAATCCATTCCCTAGGTCCTCTAACTTTTCAAAGAAAGTTTCAGACAGACTGACCACATGGTCCTCTGTAGTGCCAATTCAGTCTCCTCTGGGGGAGCTGGTTTGGCCATGGCCTGATTTGTTACACATTCAGGGGAACTGCAGGGGACCGTCTCCTGCCACTGCCCTGTCTCTCTGGCCTCTTCGGTCTCTCTTTCACTACTGGGGAAGCCACCACCTTTGCCCCCGCCAGATTATTACCTAGGAGCAGGTCAACCCCGTCCACAGGCAAACGAGGGACAATCCCCAAGGTCACCGGTCCCGAAACTAGGTCAAACTTCAAATGCACCCAGTGTAAAGGTATGGGCATACACTGCCCTCCAATACCATTCACCACCACTCTGGTATTTACTGCACTCTCTGGGGGGAAAGGTCATAACTTTTCCCAGCAAAGGGGATCGAGTGGCCCCTGTAACCCTCAGTATATGGGCTTGCTTGCCCCACTCGAGAGGTATAGGGTTGCTCTCCCTTCAGATACAAAGTCCTGATAACCTTCAGGGATCCTAATAAATTTTCCTGCATCAACTGCAGCATTTTTTCTGGAACATACTGCTGCTGCAGTTAAAGCAACAGCCTGCTTGGCTGCGCTTTCAATTAGGGTCCCTTCTCCTGCACGGAGCAGGTGTGCCCTGATTAACCCTACCGGCTTTCCTCGTAGTTTCCAGCAGTCAGCTCTTAGATGACCTGCCTTATTACAATGGAAGCACACAGGTCTCACTCCTACTTACAGTACTATCCTTTTTGACTGGAGGGGGGCCCCCTGCATGTCCAAATTTTCTTTCTCTCTCAGGACTACTTGGGCTCTTATCATCTTCCCACCCTTTGTCCTTTTCGGATTTGTGGGGGTGACTAGGAAAGGTTTTCCCCTGGGGAACCGACTTGTAGATTAGAGCAAACTCATCAGCGAGAACTGCAGCTTGCCTCGCTCTAGGTACTCTTTGTTCCTCCAAATGGGTCTTTATGGAGAGGGGAGAGGGTTTTTAAATTCCTCGAGGAGAATTACCTCTCGAGGTTTTCATAGCTGGGCTGTACTTTAAGAGCCCTGAATCACTGGTCAACAGCCAGCTGCTTACTTCTCTCAACCTCCAATTAAGTTTAATCAGCTTGCTTCTGGAGGGTTTGGAACTTCTGGCAGTAGGCTTCAGGTACTAGCTCATATGCCCCGAGGACAGCATTTTTAGTCAGTTCACAATTTAATGAACTCTCATCTGGCAACAGGAAGTAAACCTCATGGACTTTTCTTGTTAGCTTGCTTTCTAGCAGTAGTGTTCAACTCTCGGCCAGCCATTTTAACTGTCTGGCAAGTTTTTCAAAAGTTACAAAAAATGCTTCCACGTCTCCCTCATTGAACTTTGGCATCAATTGGGAAAATTTTAAATTCAGCAAATAGCCCTACATTACTTGTATTCTCCGTACTGGCAAGGCTTTCACTGGGATTACTCTTTCGTCCCCCTAGCTAACTCAAGCTGCTTCAACTCCCTTTCCTCCTGTTCCTTCCGCCGTCAATTCAGTCCCTTCACTCCGTAGATCGCTTAACATATCACTTTAGCTTTCCAAATTAAAGAAAACCACAGCCGAATTGAACCATCTATTAACCCCCAAATGAGGCGAACCAAATCAGGTGTCTTTAGATCAACAAATTAACTGATTAGAAAAAACTACATTCTTAAACACCAAGATAAAAACATTAAAAAAATAGAAAAAACAAAGTCCTTGCAGATTTACGCTCCTTCCAAAATGGAATCTTCCCAATGGAGAAACAGTCCAAGCTTGCTTGAAGTCTTCGCAGTTGTCCGATGGGGGAAAAAAGGTTCTTCAATAGGTCAGTAGTCCAGTTCAGCAGTTGAAGTGTTGCTCTTTTTCTTCTCCAGCGATGAACACAGCAATTACAGTTAATTGGTTATTCTCTTTTAAGAAATTAATCTGGCTTGAAGCTTCTTTAAAATTTTGAGAGCGTATAATAAACAGGGTTTAAATAGACAGAGGGAGAGCTCTCCTATTTCCTTCAATACATTCTGGCAGAACAGTCTGTGTGTCTCTCAAAAGCCAGTCTTTCAGCTAGTTTCAAAAGTTAATCACAACATTATATATCCTGTTCTCGGTCTCTGATTGGCTGTATCCGGGGCAACCAAGATGCACTTTCTGAAGCTGGCTGTCTTAAAGACACGCCGCATACTACCCGGGGAAAAAAAATCATGACACAGGGTTTATCTTTCAGAAGAGTGTTTTAGCTTACCACATCAGTGAGTCCTTGCTCACTGCTCTCTAATTGCAATTGCAAATGAGCCTCACACTAACTCTAACACGGTTAAAGTTACTAAAATTTGCGACCCAACCAAGCTAGCATGCATATGAGATAAACACACACAAAATAGATACAGAGGGGGAGAAAGAATTAGATGGGGGGGTTGGGGGAATGAGCAGGGTTGGCAATAAATGAAAATCAGTTACTGCCTTTTGTTTTTGCTGTAAAGCTCTTGGTTGAAATTCAGGTCTTTGAGTTCTCGCTGGGGCCCAGTGCACACTTTCAAACTTGCTTCTCTGGAACCAGAAGGCCAAAGAGAGGTTTCTCTTATGTTCTTGGTGATCGCATGTAAAGTTCTGTAGTCATGAGCCTTATGCTGCCACTGTGGCTTTCCTGAGACTTTGCTGGAGAGAGACAGAGAGAAAGAGAGGTGCTTTCTCCTTTGAGTTCAGGTGCAGTCTCCCAAAAACCTGTGAGGCACAATTCAAACAGTCCCCAGTCTGGCCAGCAGGTAAGTCATGTGACCATCTCTTTGAAACAGCATCTTCAGGGAGGGTTGTTGGATTTCAAAGCTCTCCAGTTACACTTGGTGGGGTGTGGAGTTCTGGCTCTTACACAAAGAATGTTGATTATCATGATTGCCCAGATCGATCTTGTTAATTGAATCAGTGAGCACTCCCATTGTCTCTCAGAATGCAAATGTGCAACCATGTTTTCAGCTGCTCAACTCTGTGGGGTTTTTAAAACAAGTTATGTGCAATGTCCAGTAAAAAGGGTTCAAGTAGTGTTCCATATGACAAAATTAATATGTTTCCATTTGGCAGGTGTGATTTCCATCACACCATGCTTTTGATAAAGATGGACTAATGTGAAACTTAATATTTATATTGACATTGCCCAAGGAATTAATAAAAGCTGCACTAGTTTTTGACTCAATTTGCCAAATGTTGCTGCAGAAGGACATCTCATTAGATCTACCCTTGCACATTTAGGTTTTTAAGTTTTTTGCATGGTGAGCTGATAATATTGCATCGAGGGAAAGAGGGCATCTGCGACCCAAGTGAACAGGTCAGGCAACTAAATATTTCCTTAATCAATCAGATTGGAGGACTGCAAAATTAATAGTGCAAGGACAAGAAGGAAGTGCAAATTAGAGTGGGCGAATTCAATGTCAAATCAGGTACAGAAAGAGAAATAAGGAGAGGAAAAGAAAAATTGAATCGCGAGAGAAAGGGTGTCAATTTTTTTTTTACATTTTTAAATCCACAACAATTAAAACCTAAAGGATTAAGACTTTTAATAGTTAATTTTCAGTGTCAGAGAGGTTGACTAGCAATAGTTAACATGTTAAGAGTACTTATAGACTGGAATGGACAAGACTCAACTTTCTGGGGTGAGTTGATACCTACCATATAAATACAGCAACTTCATGCCATTCAATAAATTTCAATAGTTAGTCAGGCAGCAAGGTGCTGTATTTGCAAAGCTAATGGTAGAGCAGCACAATTTGAACAGCATCTTTTGTTTATTTGAGTTTAACCACATTTCTGCCCTCTAGCCTCAAGCTGCTGTACAGTTTACATAAATAAATGGCGAGCGCCATTAGCCTCACTCATTTTGAAAAAATCTGGGCAACATATTCCACCTGTCAGATCCCAGCAATAATCTAATAAGGTCTATAAAAGTTGACCGTAATCCTGAAATAAAGAGAAACTAACTACTTTACAAAAATTTACATCTCATTTTGAGAGCAAATACAGAACATGTTAATCTTTACCAGAAAAAATATCCACTTCCATCAAGGTCACATATTTGTGAACAAAATCTAAACATTTAATTTTCTTACCTTTTTGGTATGTTTTATTTTATGTGGACTTTGTTTTTCTATCTCTTCCTGTATTTCATTTACCTTAATTAAATAATAAAGATAAGCATAAGGTCAAGAGAAACAATTGCCATGGTCAGACTAAAAAAAAATTATGTTCCATTACCATGATTTCTAAGTAGCTGAAGAAAAAATATTTGGTTACAGAACACACCAACTGCTAGATCTTCATGAAACATTTAAATCACAAAAATACATTTTATCTAAACTACTGTATTTCAAAATGTGTTCTGTGATTTGTATAAAGACTATTCTATCCAGTGCATTCATTAAGCTCCTTTTTCAACTGCTACTCATTTCAATTTCCAATAAAACTTCAACATCAAACACATTAAATTGATATAAAGTTAGGATCTGCCATGCAAGCTGCCTTTTTTTCAGCGAGTTGAAGCAGAAGTTGCTGTACAAGTGAATAGATCATATAAGTAAAAAAAAACACCTTATTTTATAAAAAGGAGCCATGACAGGCTCTACAGTAAATGCTCTGTGACCAACATGCAAAATCTAACTTGGGGAAAAGTTCAAATGCTGTAATTACAAGTCATAAAATCATCAGAATGTTGGTTAATATTTGAAGGTCAGCAGCCAATTCATTAACTATTTTTGCAGATTACCCAAAGAAAGAACATATATTATACCAAGCCATTTCTGTATTTGCAAGTGGCAAATTCTTGCTCCTTGCTGATATCTCATTCTCCATATTAATAAATTTTCCAATTACTGTGTCACCAGGATTTGATCTGTAATGGAAAAACTGACTGCAATCAACTATATACTTAATAGCGTTTAATCTCAGTTCTCACTTGCTGCTGCAAAACATACAGCATCCTTGCTGAGCGAGCGGCCTGCTCCTGTCTTTTTATCTGCATTCTGCGCTCTTCATCAGGATCCAGGACATCCACAGATTTCTCTAACAAAAAGAAACAAATCTTGTGTATAATACATTACCAAGGTGATCTAACAACAGTGAAATGATTTTCCTGTTTATGAAAAATGTAACATTATTTAAAGAGGTGCTTTATTTTTGGAATTATGCCAGATGAGAAAGAGAAGGAAGAGTCAGTCTGCAAACCGTGAACTGCTAACAATGGTTAAGTGAAAATAAGGGGTCAGACTTTGCTATCGGCAGTGAATGAACAACGCTAGTCATTGGTTGTATTTGCACAGTGATTTTTTATGGGATTTTATACTGGAAATTACTATATTTAGAAAGTCATTTCAGCCTTTACAGGGAATCTGGGATCTGTATGAACAGGACAAGCAACTGTGTTATCTCCTTAACCAGACTAAAGAATCATTAATAAGCAGTGCAGAGTCTGAACCGGGGAGTGTCAGAACATTTATTCAATGTCAAATCAGGTAGAGAAAGTTAAAAGAGGAAGGGAAAAAAGATGGGATTAAGAGAGTGATGGAGAGACAGAAAGCAAGTTATTAAAATGTATTTTTTTATTTTTTTAAACTCTCCAACAATAATTAAAATCTGAACTAATGAGACACTTGCAAAAGTTAATTTTCAGTGCCAGAAAGGTTGTTTAGAAGTGCTTAAGACTTAATATGCTGTCAAAAATTTACTTACACTGGAATGGACAAAGCCTAATTTTTTTCTTGCAACTTTAGTGAGTATATATCACACAAGTACAGCAATTTCACACCATTCCATGTGTTTCAATGCAGAGTCTCTCAGCAGTATAGCACAGCTTCTGGAGGAGCAAGGGTAACTAGAACAGCAACATCCTGATTTCTGTGGTTCAACTGCACGTGTGGTTGCTGGAAGTTTCTGGCTGATTTACACTTTAATAGCAATGAGTGTCATTAGCCTCACCATTATTTCTACAGCAAAATCCGGTCCAGACAGATCTAAGTTCAACAAGGCAGAAATAAGTACTCAAGTTCTCAACTATAGGGAAATCACTCCACAGAATGATACACATTTGTAACACACAAAAAGGCCATTAAGACCATTATGTCTACGGTAGCTCTCTGATAAAGCAAGCTGTTCTAGGAAGTTTGTTGTCATGCAAGAATAGTAACAGATACTTAAAATTAGTACTGTATTCCAAAAAGGTACACCTGATTCATTTGATTTCCCCTTGCAAAAAATGGTTATAGAAGTTATCCTGAGCTGGAGAGCACAATTTTTATTTTAAATTCTATCCGTAATTTCATCAATAATTCAATTTTACAGTAGGAGCATTATCCACCACTATCACTGAAAGCATTTTAATAATTTAGAATATAGAAACATTTTAACTGGATCTCAAGGCAACTGTTAAATATTTCAAAGACCCGCTATGAAACATTGATTTCTAAGTTACTATTAGTTGCAACATATCCTGCAGCAACAAAATGTAATAATCCGAAGTACAACATACCAAAAATACCTCATCCACAAGTTAAGATAATTATTAATGGCAGCAATATAGTGCACAATGGATGAACACTTAAAGGTACAATTGATTATTTCACAATTGTCTACATCAATCCTAACAATCAGATAGAACAGGTTGGTTCAAATTGGGTGTACAATAATAATGATTAAGGCTACAACATATACATTTACCCATCTGCCTGTCCCAAAAATAGATGAATCTTGGATTGCTGTCTGATCTTTGTTATTCATGGGTAAATTTCTTGTTTGAAGGAATTATTAAACAAAATTTTAATGTTAATGATGAATGCTTACATCGGTATACAATAAATATAAATATCAGATTAAAATCCCTCCCCTCTTCTGCTGCAAGACTCCCATGTAAAATTGGTTTAGGAAGTTTAAGGACCATATTCCTTAAAGGCACAGGAATGCAGATTTGATGCAAATTGGTTATCTGAGTGCATACAAATATAGCTGATGAGATAAATGGAAAATTTAGTACTGGTACAATACTGCATGCAAATGTTCAAATACATTTGTAGATAGTAGGGGTGATGCAACAAAAAATCATTTCAGATTGTATTTGGTTCTGCTATACCCGACTTAAGGCTGTTTGACGATGGATTTGCGTTTCATAAAAATACCCAGCGTTGGTTCCCTCATCTTCAGGAGCATACATAGACAAGCATTTTATTCATTCTCTCAATGAACTGATATTAATTTTTAATGCTATGTTTACATTTCTACAGTTTAAATATAAATTGGACCATCTCAGATACTCCCAACATACTGATTAATCATAGAATAATGACAGTACAGAAGGCGGCCATTCGACTAGTTGAGCCCATGCCAGCTCTCAGCAAGAGCAACTTAGCGAAACCCACTCCCCTGCCCTTTCCTCTTGGCCCTGCCAAATTTTCCCCTTCAGATGCTTATCCAATTTCCTTTAGAAAGCCACAATTGAATCCACCACCTTTTTAGGCTGTGTACTGCAGATTCCAACCATCGCTGCGTAAACATATTTTTCCTCATGTCGCTTTGATTCTTTTGTCAATCATATTAAATCTGTGTCCCCTGCTTCTTGACCCTTCCACCAATCAGAACAGTTTCTGTCTATTGAAACCCCTTGTGATTTTGAACACCTCTATCAAATCTCCTCTCAACCTTCTCTTCTCAAAAGGAAAACAACCAATCTATCCACCTAACTGAAGTCCCTCATTCCTGGAACCATTTTCATAAATCTTTTCTGCACCCTCTCTAAAGCAATCACATCCTTCCTAAAATGTGATACCCAAAATTGGACAATACTCCAATTGAGGCAGAACCAGTGTTTTATAAAGGTTTTTCATACCTTCCTTGCTTTTGTACTCCATGCCTCTATTCATAAAGCCCAGGATCCTGCATACCTTATTAACCGCTTTCTCAACCTGCCCTGCCACTTTCAATATTTGTACACATATACACCCAGCTCTGTGTTCCTGCACCCTCTTTAGAATTATACCCTTGAGTTTATATTGCCTCTCCACATTCTGCCTACCAAAATATATCACTTCACACTTCCCTGCATTAAATTTAATCTGCCACATATCCACCCATTCCACTAGCCTGTTTAAGTCTTCATGAAGTCTATTACTATCCTCCTCACAGTCCACAATACTTCCAAGTTTTGTGTCATCTGCTAATTTTGAAATTGTGCCCAAAGTCTAGGTCATTAACATAGATCATGAAAAGCAGTGGTCCAAGTTCCATTGTATCCCTTCCATCAGTACAAAAAACAACCGTTCACCACTAATCTCTGGTTCCTCTCACACAGCCAACTTTGTATCTATGCTGCTACTGACCCTTTTATTCCATGGACTTTAACAATGCTGGCAAGCCAGTCATCTAGCACTCCATCAAACGCCTTTTGGAAGTGCATATATACCACATCAGCCGCATCACCCTCATCAACTCTCTCCGCTACTTTATTTAAAAAATTCAATCAGGTTAGTTGAACAGGATTTGCCTTTAACAAATCTGTGCTGGCTTTTCTTAATTAATCCACACTTGCCCAAGTGACTATTGATGATCTGGGACAAAACGGTTTCTAAAAACTTTCCCACCACCAAAGTGAAATTGATTGGCTTGTAGTTGCTGGGTTTATCCTTACAACCTTTTTTAAAAAAGGGTGCAACATTTGCAATTCTACAGTCCTCTGGCACCACCCCTGTTTCTAAGGAGGATTGGAAGATTATGGCCAGTACATTCACAATTTTCACCCTTACTTCCCTCAGCATCCTCTGATGTGTCCCATCCAGTCCTGATGAGCTATCAACTTTAAATACGGCCACAGCCTTTCTAATACCTCCTCGATCAATTTTTAGTACATCCATTATCTCAGCTACCTCCTCTTTCACTGACTTTGGCAGCATCTTCTTAGTAAAGACAGATGCAAAGTACTCACATAGTACCTCAGCCATGCCCTCTGCCTCTATGCGTAGATCCCCTCTTTGGTCCCTAATCAGCCCCACTCCTCCTCTTACTACCGTTTTATTAAATCTCATCAAATATTTACCAAACAAACTGAAGTTTGATGTTTCAAATTTTAAAAATTGATCTTTCCATTACACCATAGATCCAAAACAATTAAAAAGCCATATCAAATTTAAAAGGAAAAAAATGCATCTGCAAGAAGACTTTACTCAACTATTCACTTAAATAAATATTGCACTAAACTGGTTACTGCAATTCCAAAACATTCATTGCACTATGATTTCTGAACAGGGTTCAGACAAAATGTTGTAACAAAATGAGCCATTTTTATTCTATCTAAAAAAGTGCACCTGTAACAAAACCTAGATAGTTTTCACCATGCAAAAGGCATTTTTCCAGTTACATTATGCATTCATCCAAGGAGTAACAGTTAACATCTTTTCAGATGAAAATCACTCAACTTGGAGAAGGACATCATCCTCCGAGAGGAAGGCGAGGCAATCAGCTCATCCATACCAGCATATAATGCTGAGGTCATATAACTTCTGGAACCATTGCTAATTACAAATGGATATAGACTTCAGACTATTCAATCCAGTAGCTAGCTAAAGAGTTTAATCCCAAATTATCACCAATTTACATCAATCTCAGACACTGATCTCAACTGCAATCTATAATCAGCAAACTATTAATGCTGAATTACTACAACATTAGTGAACTGCCTTTGAAAAATCCTATTTATTTTGTCAGTTAACCCTAACTTACTGATTATTTGCAGCCTGTTTATGGAATGGGCTCCTAAGAAGCAGAAAATGTTGATTAATTTGCTTTGGAATTAGATAGATTTCTTTCAGAAAATGCTTTAGGATACAGTATATGAGTAATTTGAAACATGACATACAGTAAGTGTAGAATACCTGGGAGAGACATGTGACTTTGGACCTTATAGTTCCCAAAGCTTTCACCACTTGTAGTTTTCTTTGCCTCATGTCTGGGTCTGTTGCAAACTAATTGAGATACTGATTGCCATGATCAGTCAATAACTCCATTGTTGCTATATCATGCAAGTACCAGGATGGTAGAAGGTGAACTAGATGGACCTTTGGTCTTTTTTCATCTAACAATTCCTATGTTACTATGCTGTTAACTATGATTCTAAGATTAATAACTAATTCTTATTTCATGACTTTTGTTGTCTATGTGCCTCTTTGATAAGTGGCAAAAAAGGGTTAATTAATTCATTCAGTAGCATAAATGCTAATACAACTGGTTGATTAAAGCAGCTCAATGAATCAAAGTTAGGCACCGGCATGTGTGATAAACCCAGAAGTTCCTTGATGAGGAGTCACGGTGAAGGGGTTAAGAATTCATTACAATGCAGTATGAAGGGGCCTCATATAAAGATTAAATCCATGCCTTCATTAATTTGAATGTCTTGGGTTGCTGATAGTTAACAGATTCTGATTTATAAATCATCCACTATTAGGCTTAACACGAAAAATAGTCTTTTTTGAAAATTCAAGCCCACAAAATTTGAACAGGCCAAACTAGCAAACAAAAAATATGTGGGATAGATGTGGGACTAATCATGGCAATCAATCTCTCAATTAGTTTGCAACAGACCCAGAATAAGGTGAAGAAAACTACAAGTGGTGGAAAGCTTTAGGAACCACCAAGTCCAAAGTTACATGTCTCTCCCAAGTGTTCTACACTTACTCTAAGGTCAGGAGCCATGCATGGCCCTTGGGTCATGGTTTGTTCCAAGAATATGCTTCTCAACAATTCAAATAGCAAAATGGATGCAAGTTAAAAAATTTCCAGTTTACAACAGAGCCTTATGTTATGCAATATCACCAATTACATAACTAATTTGATATAAAAGAAAAGATTTTATACCTTTCTTGGAAAGTTCCTCAATTTTCTGAAAGTACTTGCCAAGCTCTGTTCTCAACCTACGGATCTCTTCAGCAGTTTTATTGCCCTGGCTATGGCAATTCAGATCTGGGCCTGGGTCATGTGTTGGTGGTGAATCAGAGCGGGCAAGCCTAGCTTGCCTTTGGTCAGAGGTGTAAACATAAACTCTGGCACCAGACTTTGTAATCCCCTCTTTTGAGGCTTGGTTCCTTTGGTGTCTCGGTTTTGTAAGGCTCTCTGCTTTCAGCCGATTCTTGATGCATGCAGTATTCTCAGAAGATTTCCCCTTCACTCGACTAACACATTTTGAAGTTTCTGATTGATCTTGTTCAAGTTTACATAAGTAATCCTTCACTTGCTCTTCCAGATGCCTTTTTCTTAGATCCCGCTTTGCCATCCGAACAGCCATATTCAGTCTGTCTTCAGATACAGTTGAAAATTGCACAGAACTCTGGACAACATCCTGAACGTGTGGCTCACAAGGCTGACGTAGCTTTTCAATTACAATTGGACGAGGGTCCGTGAATGTCACAGCCAGGTTGGATACAGTACTTTGTATATCTTTATTGAATTTTAACTTTAAAAAAAAAGAAAAGCCTTAGCTATGAGCACATTTTATTCTCCTGTTGACATTTTCATTTAATTATAATTAAAGAAACATACACTAATGCCTTTTCCCTCTCCCCACCCAACAGTTTTCCCCAGTAATGGGGGTAGCAAAAAGCTTGCTTCAACAATACTCCTCATAAATAGCCAATAGGTGTACCAGGTCAGTCTGAATAACTTGCCACCCAAATCTCTCCTTCAACATGAGGGAAGTGTCGATCATCAGCTCACTTTTGACGGGAAAAATCAGAGTAATGCATCGTTCATGGCTCTGTGGCTCACACTGCTTTATTCCACCAATACATGGCACCACTTCTGAGCAACTTATCTGTCATAAATCAATAGTGATATTTAACAGAACCAGTTTCTCTTTGCACAAAGATAGTGGTCCTTAAAGCAGCAATTAATCACAGAAAGACTTATTAAGCAAAGGGGAACAATTTCTCCACAGAAAGGAGTGGATACTCGCTGCAAATGGAAAATTAAATTTTTGAAATATAAAGTTGTTCAAAATTTGCAGTTTCCTTTTAATGGTAAATTCTACACTAAAATAAATGTTTATGCCTTCACTACTATCTTTAAATTATTACTGCATGATACTTAACTGTGAATGCAGGACATTGATAGCTGGTGTAAAGTCAGCACTATAATCGAAGCGATAATGTAATGATATACCTGAGTCTTGTAAAATTGTGGTCTGCTTTGTTCATTCCTTCCAACATCGTGTCCAACTGACATGGAAGGTACCCAAGTCCCAAAAGACTGGGCTGGGTTCATAACTTGTGTATGCTGATGCTGAATCTTTGTGGCCATGATTATCTGCATAGTTCAAATTGATACAACTAAAGTAGCCAATTTCAACAAAAAGGGAGCATAGAAGAACACTGATAATTCTTTAAAACTTGATTTAAAACAAAAAGAGTAAAACAAGTGGAAAAAGAACAATTAACACAATAAAAAGGAGACAGAGTAAAAGAAAGAGAAAACAGAAAGAGGAAGAATAGGGCATACCAAGGAAATAATTTATAAAATTAAATCCTGAAACTTAGAATCGAGTGAACAAATAATTACAAAGCAGTCACCTGATACCAGATTTTTTTTTTTTTAAACTTATGCTGACTGCTTAAGCTTACCCCAGCAGCTGTCAGGATCAAAAAAAAAATTTTTTTTTATGGAATTACAATATACTATAAAATAAAACTGTTAAATCCTGGCTCCTACACAAAGTTTCAGTGGGGCAAATGTAGCATATTTCAATGGGATAGCATTTGGGGAATAGTGATCATATTAGGTTTAGCATAGCTGTAGAAAAGGACAAGGAACAATCAAGTGTAAAAATACTTAACTGGAGGAGGGATAACTTCAGTTGAGTTGAAAAGGTATCTGGTCCAGCTGGAATGGAATCAAAAATTGGTAGATAAAACAGTAATTGAGCAGTCTAATGCCGGAAGTCTTCAAAAGAGATTACTGAGCAAAATTGCACAGGCTGTGTCACAATCTTCCAATACTCCTTGGATACCAAGGTGGTGTCAGAGGACTGGAGGATTTCAAATGTTACACACCTGTTGAAAAAAATGGGGAGACGGATAAATTCAGCAACTACACGCCATTCAGCCTTATATTGGTGGTGTGAAACATTTACAGGCAATAATGAGACAAAATTAATTGACATTTAGAAAAGTGAGGGCGAATAAATGAAAGTCAGCACAAATTTGTTGAAGGCAAATTGTGTTTGACTAACTTGATCAAGTTCTTTGCTGATGTACAGAGAGGATGGTTGAAGGTAGTACGGTTTATGTGTCTATGGACTTTAAAAAAGTGTTTAACAAAACTACATAATAAACTTGCTGGCAAAATTAAAGCACATGGGATTAAAGGAACAGTGGCAGTATGGGTGTAAAATGTGTTAAGGGACAGAACTCAGAGTAGTAGTGCACAATTGTTTTTTCAGACTGGAGGGAGGTATAAAGTGGTGTTCCCCAGGGGTCAGTATTAAGACCATTGCTATTTTTGATATACATTAAATGACCTGAACTTGGATATAGAGGGCATAATTTCAGAATTCAGAAATTCAGAAATATAAACAATGGAGGATTGTAACAGACTTAAGGACATAGATTGGTGAAATAAACAGATGCATGGAAGATGAAATTTAACAGAGTAAAGTGATACATGTTGATAGGAAGAATGAGGAGACACAATATGAACTAAATGGTACAATTTTAAAGGGGATGCAGGAACAGACGGCATGTATGTATACAAATCTCTGAAGGTGCCAGGACAACATAGGAACACAGGAGCAGGAGTAGGCCAAGTTGAGAAGACAGAAAAAAAGCATACAGGATCCTAGGATTTATTAGTAACAGAAAATACAAAAGCAAGGAAGTTATGTTAAACTTTTATAAAACACTGGGTAGGCCTCAGCTAGAGTACTGTATTCAGATCTGGGCACCACACTTTAGAAATGAAGTCAAAGCTGGATGCAGATGAGATCTACTCGAGTGGTGCCTGGGATGAGGGGGTTTAATAATGTGCAGACAGTGGAGAGGCTGGGGTTGGTCTCCATAGAGCAGAGAAGATTAATAGGATCAAGGTGTTCAAAATCATTTAAGTGTTTTAATAAAATAAATATGGACAAACTGTTTCTAGTGTCAGAAGGCTCAGTAACCAGCGCACACAGATGTAAGGCAACTGGCAAAGAAATTGGCAGAAGCAACAGCAGGAAATTTTTAAAAAGACAGAATGAGTTGTTGTGATCTGGAATGCACTGCCTGTAATGGTGATGGAGGCAAATTCAATAGTAGCATTCAAAAGGGAATCGGATAAATACTTAAAAGGAAAAAAAATTACCGGGCTATGGGGGGGAAGAACACGGAAGTGGGACTAACGTGAAAGCTCTGACTGAGAGCCGCCACAGGCACAAATGGCCTTCTTCAGTGCTGTTTCATTCTAAGGTTCTAACAGCTAATCATGTTAAAAAGGAACATTTGCTTATTATGTAATCTAAGAGAATAGGAACTCGCATCCACACAGCACCTTACACATTCTCAGCACTTCACTAAGCTTCATTCCTGGGAGGAACAGAATTAAAAAGCAAGAGAGCTATTGTAGACTTATATAAAACCTTGGTTAAACCACACTTAAGAGTGCTGTGCACAGTTCTGATCTCCATATTACAGAAAAAGATATAAATGCACTGGAGAAAGTTCTAAATAAGATTTACAATAGTACCAGAACTTACAGGTTGTAACTGTCAGGAATGACTGAACAGACTCAGTCTCTCCTCTCCAGAAAAGAGAAGGCTGAAGATTGACCTGATAGAGGTATTCAGCATCATGACGATGTTTGATATGATAAATGTCATGAAGACGTTTCCACTTGTGGGGAGACCAAAACTAGAGGCCATAATAAGATAATTAATAATAAATCCAATAAATAATTCAGCAGAAACTTCTTTACATAGAATGCAGAGAATGTGGAAATTGTTACCACATAGAGGAGTTGAGGTGAAGAATATAGATGTTTAGAAGAGAAAGCTAGTTAAGTACATGAGGGAGAAAGGAATAGAAGGATAATAGGATAGGATTAGGAGGTAGCTCCTATAGAGCATAAACACCAACACCGACTTATTGGGCTGACTGTGCTGTAAATTCTGTTATTTGCAGCCAATAAACTTCTTAAAACAGCAGCCAATCTGTACACTAGGGCTTGAATCCACAGCCTTCAATCACAGGAAAGAGAACTACCACTGAGACAATTAATCAAGGGTGCACCCACACACAATTAAACTTTTCTTCCCATTTTAATTCAATGTTGGATCGTTATTTTTTCTTTATACAGCCAATACCCACTGTCACGGCAAAAAAACAACAACCTATGCTCAATATCACAGGGTCTCTATATTCACACCGGAAAATCAATAATGACCATAATCGCTTCAGGCTCAGATAAACATGAAGCCATGTTATATCTGAGCTGCATTACATTTAAATAGAAATTGAAGAAGTTCATTTTCCAAATAAAAGTCAGACAATTTTAAAGGCCATACCTTATCTTACCATTAGGCACTTTGGGTTCTCTGGTCCAAATGATGCCTTTAACAACTTCAAACTTTGACTATAAACCCCAATTTTCTTTCTATTAGTAAGTGCTAGCAATGCAAGATGAGCATACCAATGTTTTCAGGGACAGTAAAAAGGGAGGAGTAGGTTGGTGCTTCAAGTCAGGACTCCTGACCTACGGTTCCCAAAGCTTTCCAGCATTGGGATATTACTGACATTTCCTGTCAGGGTCTGTTGTAAACTAATTGATAGAAATTGATTGCTATGATTAGTCAACAACTTCAATATTATTATACAATGAATCTACAGTAGAAGGCAAACTAGATGGACCATGGTCTTTTTGGTCCAGCAAATCCTATATTCTGAAATGTACTGCCTAAAATGGCAATGGAAGCAGATTCAATAGCAACATTTAAAAGGAAATTGGATAAATACATGTTGGAAAAACTTCTAGGGCTATAGGGAAAAGGCAGGGGATTGGGACTAATTGGACAACTCTTTCAAAGTGCCAGCAAAAACACGATGGGTTGAATGGTCTTCCTGTGTCACCTGGTATTGAGATGTCTTTTCTTCCACTAGACTGTTGAGCTACTGAAGTCAGCTTCACTTTCCCCTTCTACCTACAGCCCACACGTAGAAATAAAAAAAGAGCAGAAAATGTATGAAGTTTTCTCTCCTTTTTTTTGTATTATGCGAATACTATTTCCGCCATTTAATCCTGTTCTGCACCTAAACATTTTATAGGTCATTTTGTGTGTGTTTGTATTTTATCTCCCCTTTTTTCCTTGTTTTATTCCTATTTAATTGGTGCATGGGGACTATGGGAGCAGGCATAGCAGCTGCGGACACAAGATGAAGTGGAGACAGTTTATATTTTATACTGATCGTTTATTTCCCATTAGAAGTCTGATAGAGGGTAATTCAGAATACATAGACAGTTGGGATAAATGTTTTTTTAAAAAGAAAAAACATTTTTGTTGGCAATTCTTTCGGGGGATTAGTTTCACATTCCCAACATCAGCGGGATTTTGCTCTTTTGTTTCCATCCAAACTGTTGAAGTTTATCTCGGTTTAACCGCAGTCCTTACCTGATAATGTGAACACTGTAAGCACCCCAGGGCGCTACCACCATTTACTTCCTCCCAGCCCAGGCTGTCAGCCAGCCGGCGTCACAGGCCCAAAGCGCCGACTGTTGCTAAGCACCAGGAAACGGGTCACTCACACAGCAACGACCAGGCCTGGCGAAGAGGCTGCTGGGAGCCTAGGCTCGGCGCCTGCCGTTTAAAATCTGCGCCGACCGGACATGCGCGGTGGCGGCACCTCCACCCCGTCGTGGCATAACTCTGCGCATGCGCAACGCCGACCCCTGTATGCACGGTAGGCCCCGTTGCCTCGCACCAACCCAACGGAAGAAACAAACGACGGAAGCCGCCGTGTTCAGGCCGTTCGCGCTTTCTATAAAAAAAAAGGCCCCTCCTTCCCTTGCGGCAGTTGGCGCTCTGGTGGGTGCGAGTGATATTGAACATGACCTCGGTAGAAGTGTGCGGATACGACGAGTTTATGAAGGTGGTGGAAGCGAACAAGGGCAAGACGATCTTTGCGTATTTCACCGGCTCGAAAGATGCCAATGGTTTGAGCTGGTGCCCGGACTGTACGACAGGTAAAAATAAAGCCGCTCAGTGGCCCGGGAGCACAGCCGCTTGGCTGTCATGAGCTTTGTTCTGGTGTCCTGAAAACTGCTGATGGTGCAGGTATAAAGCCTGACCCTAAACAGGAACTAGCAAGTAATTTAAACACTGACGGGTACTAACATTCCGCAATAGCTGAGTTTAGACTAAATACTGAATAAAGTCTTCAATTTTCTTTTTTTTTTAAACCAGTTTTCTCCCTTTGAAAGTGTGTTGAAGTTTGATTTCAAGGGTGTTGCCCATCCTTTAGGGCAACCTCAATTCTTCATTTGTTTGTGTAGATAAGGGAGCTGCAAGTATATATTTTTGTATGATAACATAATGATGCATTGACTGACACCAGTGATATAAACTTAAAAACAAATACATTTTCCAAACTGGATCTGGGGGTATGCAGGCACAACACTTGCCCACAGTAATATAAAAGTGAAATACTGCAGATGCTGGAAATCTGAAACAAAAACAAAGTGCTGGAAGTACTCAGTAGATCTGGCAGCATCTGTGGAGAGAGAAACAGAGTTAACATTTCAGGTCTGTGACTTTTCATCAGAACAGTAAGTGCCTGTTGAGTATTTCCAGTGCTTTCTGCTGTTGACTCGCCCACAGTATCTGAGGCTGCTGTACACATTCTGATCCAGCACCAAGGACATCCTTATGTCCTGGTTCCAACTGCTGCTCGTTAGTCCAGTTACCACCAGCCCTATTACTTGGACAGTTTGGATCTGGGGCCATTTCCTTGTCAACTGAATGTTACAAGAAAACTGGGCACACTCTGGGGATGAGGTGGGGTGCAGAGATGTGTACTGTGGCTGCAGAGCATGATCTCTATAAGTTAAAGTCCCTCAATGAGTCTGCCCTTTTCTGTTGGTTGAAAACATGAGACAGGTGTCCCTCTCACCAATTGGAACCCACCCTGGCCACACAGCCCCAACTACAAGGCAACTTGGTGTCATGTGGCTTCTGATTTGAACCTGCATGGCTAATAGTTTGGGTTTAGGACTGCGTTTTGATCACCTGGAGATTCAGTACCTGGAAAATGGGGTGACTGTACAGCCCTAACATAAATGCCCCCTTTTATCTTAAGAGGTACACAACTAATAACCATAAAAGAATCTTATCAAACTATTATTTCCACTGCTATTTCTGCCACCTCCAGTGTGATGCCACCACCAAACACATCTTCCCCACCCTTCCCCTTTCAGCATCCCCTCCATGACACCCTGGTCCACTCCTCAGTCACTTCCAACACCCCTTCCCTTTCCTACCGCTCCTTTCCATGCAAGCCTGCCCTTTACCTCTTCCCTTCTTGCTGTCCAAGTTCCCAAATGCTATTTTCAAGTGAAACTGTATTTGTACTTCCAATTTAGCATTCTGTATTTACTGCTTACAATGTGGTGCTCTCTAAACAAATGCAGACTGGGTCACAAGTGTGACCCCCAAGCTCCCAGTCACTTGTCATTTTAATTCTCTACCTTGTTTCCACTCTGACCTTTCTGTCCTTGGCCTGCTCAACGTAAGCTAAGGAACAGTGTCGTCTCTTTCAACTAGGCACTTTACAGCCTTCTGGACTCCACGTTGAGTTCAATGTTCAGTTCTGATGAAAGATCACAGACCTGAAATGTTGACTCTGTTTCTCTCCACAAATGTTGCCAGACCTACTGAATATCTCTGGCACTTTCTGTTTTTATTTGATTTCCAGATCTGCAGTATTTTGCTTTTGTAAGTAATATTACATCTTGTGTCCGTTATATTCTGCAGTCTCTGCCCACCGTGTGTGTGCGTGCGTGCACCAAGGCTCCTTAGACAGTACCTTCCAAACCTGCAACCTCTACCACCTACAAAGACAAGGGCAGCAAATGCATGGGAACACCAGCACCTGCAAGCTCCCCTCCAAGCCACAGACTATCCTGACTTGGAACTATATCGTCGCTCCTTCGCTGTCAAAATCCATTGAGTGTACCTACTGCAGTGGTTCAGGAAGGCAGCTCACCACCACCTTCTCGAGGGCAATTAGGGATGGGAAATAACTGCTGGTCTAGCCAGTGATGCCCACATCCCATGAATGAATTTTAAAAAGTGTTGGGCATCAGTTGAGCAACGAGGCCACCTCCAGAAAGTGCTAAATGCTTCAGATGGATGAATAATGAGACCTTTGATTGAAGAAATGCAATCAGAAGGCATGTGAGTTAATTTGTGAATTAGCCAAAGGCATGAACATCCTGCAAACTGTGACTGCAGCTACAATATATAAGAAGTAAATAAAAGAGCAAAAAGTCCAATAACAGTTGACTGATTAAGAAAAGTCAACCAGGTATTTTGATCTAATGTGCAATTAGAATTTTTTTAATAGATACTGAACCCAGATGAGTGAAATTAACATTTCCTAATGGATATTAACTTTGAAAGTTAAATTCGAAAGACACTGCATTCAACAAATATTTCAAACATCACTTAATTCTCCTATCCCGTTGTCAAGTGTATTTTTGTGTTCCACCTCTCAGTATTCTCCCTATAGGCACATTAAAGTTGTTTTCAATTGATTTCAGTGAAAATAGCCACTGTCCAGAATGTTGAAATTCAATAATTTTCTTCTTCCTCTTTCAGCTGAACCAATAGTACGAGCAGAGCTGAGTAAACTGCCTGAAGGATCGGTCTTTATCTACTGTCAAACGGGTGACAGGCCATAGTAAGATATGTAACTGGTTTAAAACTTCAAAAAAAGCTTTTGTTCTCCACCTTGTACCAAATTATGTAATATTTAAGAGCATAAATTACCTTGCAGAGATCATTTAGTTATTCTACAGTGGTTACTGGAATAAGTGAACTCCATGCAGTCTTATATACTGCCAAATCAGGATTATATCTGCAGTGCGATAAATAAGATGTACAACATGGACTCCTGGTCCAAGTGTTCTGTCTTGCTTCTGCTCAATTCAAATTTTTAAATCAATTGATTTCTTAGTTACAAGAAGGAATTTTTAGACATTATCCCATTGGACAGTGACACTATTATTTGGTACCTTTTATTATAATGGTAAAATTCCATTGCAGAGTGAGTGATTGAAAGCTGGGCTAAAAATGATTTTCCTTTATGAAGCATTTCAGAATAAGTCTATCTTTGATAATGGAGTTGCTATATTACTGGAAGAGAGAGAGTGGTGGAGACTTTTTTTTTGTTTACAATTTGGCATTGGCCCAAGGTGAATGATGATGAATTCTGTTGATGGCATGTATATACTTCTGTATTGAAACTAGATCTTTACTGCCCAAAAACCATTGCTCAGCAAACTGTCCGATGCAAAAAAAAAAATGCCTGTGGACAGCCAAATAATATTTGTGCTAATTAATATCTGAATGCACCCCACAAATTGCTCCAGAAATCAAGAATGGGCAGTACACAGCCTGCAGAATTTGGGGTTGTAAATGCAACTTTGACACCTGTCGGTGCGCTTCTGTTCACTAAAACCAATTTTTTTCTTCGATGCATATGAGGTATAATGTGCCTATTTTCATATTTGCATTGTTTCTGACCAGCTGGAAGAATCCTGAAAATAACTTTCGAACAAAACTGAAAGTGACTGCAGTACCAACTCTTATGAAATATGGCACAGTGAGTAGAGTCCAATCCTCAAGGCCATTCCTTCCCCTCTGTACTTATTAATAAGATGTGAATTTCTAAAGAGGCAGCTGTAAACTATGAAAACTGTATTGTGGAGAAGCTTTAAAGTTCAATACAATTATGTAGCTCTTAAATATGATTTTTATTGTGTTCTTTGGCGTTATTTTTTTTACGTAGAATGAACAGACTTTTTTCAGATCTTTCATATTTAATGTTTGAATTTTCATCTTGGAAACTTTGAAATTGGGGGTTTACTGTCTTGGAATTTTGCGGGGGTGGGGGTGTCACGGGAAGCTCATGCACAAATCCCATGTCTGCAATGCTCTTTTATGAAGAGTGTGCAGGGTTTTTTGCATCACTTTTTTTACCCCCAATCTTATTCCTGCTCCAAGCATATGAAATATGGATTCCTAACTAAGTTGTGGAACAAGGATATCTAGGGGTACAGATATGTCCATCTAGGTGTGAGTGCAAATGAAAAACAAATGAGATTTTGGGTTTTGCATTTAGAGGCATAGAATATAAAAGCAAGCTAGTGATGTTGAATTTGTTCCAGCTTTTGTTTAGGCTACAGTTGGAATAAAGGGTGCTGTTCTGGGCATTACATTACAGGAAGATTAGACTCATAGATTACAATGGAGATGCACCAGAATAATACCAAGAACAAGAAGTTTATAATTATAAAGAGAGGGACTTTTAAATTTTAAAAAAATTGGGGTTTTTCCACTGGAGGAGGGATGGAATAAAGGTTTTTAAAATTGAGGGGCATGGACTCCACATTATCACAAAGACCAAAGCAGGAAACCAAAGTTAATTTTTAAAAATTAAGAGTGCAACATAGAATGCTTTGCTACATACAAGTGGTAATTCTGGGCAGCACAATAAATCAATTTTTAATTTTAAAAAATCTGAATAATTAATTGACGGATACAAGACCAAATAGGCAAATGTGATTTCAGTAACTAATTCCAGTTATTAAGCAAGCAGCAGCACTAGGCTTATGATCTACTTTTATGATTTGAGCCTGCAACTACTTGAACTTCTAACTATAAATTTGAGTGATCATTTATCTTCTAACTGTTTAGAGGGATTAAGTATTATGTTGTATTTTAAAATAATCTGGTATATTGGGAAAATGTTGCAATTCATAAGAACTAGGAGCAGGAGTAGGCAGTTCAGCCCCTGGAGCCTGCTCCACCATTCAATACGATCATGGCTGATCTCATCTCGGCCTCAACTCCACTTTCCTGCCCATTCTCCATAACCGTTCAACCCATTACTAATTAAAAATCTGTCTCTCTCCTCAAATTTACTCAATGTCCCGGCATCCACCGCACTCTGGGGTAGTGAATTCCACAGACTCGCGACCCTTTGAGAGAAGTAGTTTCTCTTCATCTGTTTTAAATCTGCTAGCCCTTATCCTAAAACTATGCCCTCTCGTTCTAGATTGCCCCACCAGAGGAAGCATCCTTTCTACGTCTACTTTGTCAATACCCTTAATCATCTTGTATACCTCAATTAGATCTCCTCTCATTCTTCTAAACTCCAGAGAGTAAAGGCCTAAAGTGCTCAATCTCTCTTCATAAAACAAACCCCTCCTCTCTGGAATCAATCCAGTGAACCTCCTCTGAACTGCCTCCAATGCAACTACATCCCTCCTCAAGTAAGGGGACCAAAACTGTATGCAATACTCCAGGTGCGGTCTCGCTAATGCCTTGTACAGTGCAGCAACACTTCCCTACTTTTATACTCTATTCCTTTAGCAATAAATGCCTAAATTCCATTTGCCTTCCTTATTACCTGCTGTACCTGCATACTAGTTTTCAGCGATTTGTGCACGAGGACACCCAAATCCCTCTGCACTGAAGCATTGACATTTTTCTCCATTTAGATAATTTGCCTTTCTATTCTTCTGACCAAAATGGATAACCTCACACTTATCCACATTAAACTCCATCTGCCAAATTTTGGCCCATTCACCTAACCTATCCATATGTAAATTTCTGAATTCTTTATTGCAACTTACTATCCCACCTATATTTTAGTTTCATCTGCAAATTTGGCTATAGTACCTTCTATCCCTGCATCCAAGTCATTAATATAGATTGTAAACAGTTGGGGCCCGAGGACCGAATCCTGTAGCACACCACTAGTTACATCTTGCCAACCAGAAAAGGACCCATTTATCCCGACTCTGTTTTCTGTATGTTAGCCAATCCTCTCTCCAAGTTAATAAATTGCCCCTAACCCCATGTGATCTTGCCTTATGTATTAACCTTTTGTGCGGCACCTTTATCAAATGCCGTCTGGAAGTCCAGCTATACTACATCTACAAGATCCCCATTGTCCACTTTACTTGTTACATCTTCAAAGAACTTTAGCAAATTAGTCAAACTCTATTTACCCTTCATAAAACCATGCTGACTCTGGATTGCGTTCTGACTTTCTAAATGTCCTGTTATTGCTTCCTTAATAATGGATTTTAACAATTTCACAATGACAGATGTTAAACTAACTGGTCTATAGTTTCCTACTTTCTGCCTCCCTCCCTTTTTGAATAAGGGCATTATATTAGCATTTTTCCAATCCACTGGAACCTTTCCCACATCCAGGGAATTGTGGAATATTATAACCAATGGATCCACTATCTCTGCTGCCGCTTCCTTTTAAAACCCTAGGATGTAGGCCATCAGGCCCTGGGGACTTGTCTGCCTTCAATCCCGATAGTTTGCTCAGTACTTTTTCCCTAGTGATGATTGTTCCAAGTTCCTCCCTTTCTATAACCTCTGCATTACCTGTTACTATTGGGATGGTACTAGTGTCCTCCACTGTGAAAACTGAGGCAAAATACTGATTTAGTGTCTCTGCCATTTCTGTGTTCCCTTCTATTAACTCCCCAGTTTTATCCTCCACAGGACCAACATTCACTTTAGCTACTGTTACCTTTTATATACTTTATAGAAGCTTTTGCTATCTGTTTTTAATATTTTGCGTTTGTTTTCTTTCATAATTTACTGTTGCTCTTTTAATAACTTTTTTAGTAACCCTTTGTTGATCTTTAAAAGTTTTGCAATCTTCCAGCCTGCCACAGGCCTTTGCAATATGGTATGCCTTCGTTTTTATCTTTGTTATCCTTAACTTCCTTGCTTAGCCATGGATGTTTTTTCCCCCTCTTACAATCTTTCTTCCTCTCCTGGGATATATTTTAGTTGGGAGGAATTGAATATCTCCTTAAACATTTCCCCCAGGTCATCAACTGTCCTACCTTTTAGTCTTCCTGCCCAGTCCACTAGGGCCAAATCTGTCCTCATGCCTATGTAATTACCTTTGTTTAACTCCAGAACGCTAGCGTGGAACTCCAGTTTCTCGCCCTCAAACTGAATTTGAAATTCTAGCATGCCTTGATCACTCTTCCCTAGAGAATCTTTAACTATGAGAATTCCTTCTGTTTAATTTTATCAAAAAAAGTTTCAGCACAAAACTGAAACATTTCAATTTCTGATCTTATTTTTGTATTTCAGCCCCAAAAGCTGGTGGAAGAGGAACTATTTGTGCCAGAGCTTGTACATATGCTGTTCACAGAGGATTGAAAATTCCTTAGTGTAACAAATATGATCTTCAGTGTCCATACAGAATGTGCCTGACTTTATATTTTGGACCATCAAAGCAGATGTGGAAAGGATACCAGAAGTCAAACTTAACTACATTACTGTCTAATTTGACTTTTTCATTGTCTTGTAACCATGAGAATTTAAATGTGATTGGCACCTCTTCAGGCATGAGTGTGTTTTCAGACAGTGTGAGGCATTGTCTGTTGTACTTAAAATTGTTCTGGGATCTGTTCGAAATGTTCAAAAAATAATGCACAGGGGGAAAAGTAAAAAATGTAGTAATTTAAATTTGTAGTCTGCCATCCTGGGAATCAGATGCTTGATTTTTCTGATAATGCCTTAAAATATATTTTCTGCATGCTGGTATATTTAAGGAATTATGATACTTGGATAACTACTGTTTGGAACAGTGTGTCTCTGAATCCTGAATTTTTAGAACTGAATTGTGCATTCAAATAATAAATTGAGATCCAAAATGAAGTACTTTCGATTGTATTTGTGGGTGAAGAATGTTAGCCTTTTTGAAAAGATTTATCACTGAAGATTCAGTGGCATTGTAACAATTACTGAACTGCCTTCTCATTCAAAACATTACGACCATGGTTTCCAGAAGTAGAACTTGTCTTTTACAACATTTTGCATCAATTACACCCTTCACATAGATGCGTATTGAGGGTTAACTATTACCTTACCTGTAATAATCTTTCCTGGATTTAACAGTCTTGCTGCAGGCTACTAAACTCAGGCTGCGTTTGCTGACAATGTTCCCACTAGATGGTGCTGCAGTGGTACATACACAAATGCAGCACGTGCCACTAAAATGTCAGTCTGTGACTTCAGGCAGCTGCCAGGACTAAAGATGATGGCGCTGCTCAAATAATCACACGAAGGCAACCTGACCTGCACACAATGGCGGGAGAGAGAACAAGCGGAGCAGCCGGAGAGAGCAGCAAGGGAGGGGGAGCGGAGCAGCAAAGGGGGAGCGGAGCTTGACGCATGGGTGAATACGTTAGCACTGCATTGCTGTACGCGTAAAGCACATGTGCAGAGGCTGACCAGGCGTGTCACCCGAAGGTGCACACGTCACGCGATGACATCATCGGCACATGCGCTAACCAGTCCTGGCAAGTCGGAATGCAGTGCACACGCAGAGAGCAGGAGCCCATCTGTGCAAGGGCACACCTTGGCACAACCTGATGAAGTCAGTGGCTGGCTGCGTTGTTAGGAATCACTTTGAAACTCAAAACGACAAGTAAGAGGAAATTTTATAGACGTTTAGATGGAGCAAATAAAGAGAAACTGTTCCCATTGGCTGAAGGATCGATAACCAGAAGCTTAATAAATAACATTTTTCCACAAGGAGTTAGGATTTGGAATACATTACCTGATAGGGTGGTGGAACTAGATTTAGATTAGATTAGATTAGATATACAGCACTGAAACAGGCCCTTCGGCCCACCGAGTCTGTGCCGACCATCAACCACCCATTTATACTAATCCTACACTAATCCCATATTCCTACCAAACATCCCCACCTGCCCCTGTATTTCCCTACCACCTACCTATACTAGTGACAATTTATAATGGCCAATTTACCTACCAACCTGCAAGTCTTTTGGCTTGTGGGAGGAAACCGGAGCACCCGGAGAAAACCCACGCAGACACAGGGAGAACTTGCAAACTCCACACAGGCAGTACCCAGAATCGAACCCGGGTCCCTGGAGCTGCGAGGCTGCGGTGCTAACCACTGCGCCACTGTGCCGCCCATATATAGTAGCTTTCAAAAGGGAATTGGAGAAAACTGCAGGGAGATGGAGTGGGACCAATTGGATTGCTTGTAGATCCAGCCAAATTGCCTCCTGTACTATTCTATGATTAGCTCAGTCCAAACCTTAATAGACTGAAGGCACTAATTTATTTACAACATTTTTGTGTTTCATATATCCACAAAATCCTTTGACATGTTGAGGATGCAATGCCCTTTTTGGTTTCTAGCACACTGCATTTAATTGATTTTTGTACTCTCATTACTTCTTGTAGCTGTATATTAAAGACAGGGCTAAATTGTGGCGAGTCGAAGAGACTTAGTAGTTGGCAGGAAAAAAGACAGAGGCGCAAGGGGAGAGCCAACTGTGCAACAGCCCCGACAAACAAATTTCTCTGCAGCACCTGTGGAAGAGCCTGTCACTCCAGAATTGGCCTTTATAGCCACTCCAGGCACTGCTTCACAAACCACTGACCACCTCCAGGCGCGTATCCATTGTCTCTCGAGATAAGGAGGCCCAAAGAAAGAATATATATAGCACTGTCATTTATGCCTGTGTTTGTAATACTGCTGATGACAGGTACTGCTCATCCAAATTGCTCGGAAGTGCATTGCACAGTCATAAGGCCTTAGCTGTAATTTGATCCACTCACTGGCACTAGTGTGGAGAAACAAACAGTAGACAAAACATTGGCTCATGAGAAATGCACAATGCCCAGGCAGCTGCGTATTACTGACTGCACAATGTAGGCTATGGATAATGCGCACTGCTAGTGGCAAGAGCTCATTTAACTGTAGTAATGTACACTGCCCTAAAGCTTAGGAAAACTGGCAACCCAACAATCACCTCACTGAAGTACTGATGAAAGCTGCATAGAGCTATTGGCTCTACTATTAAAGGAGCTACCTACGCTATAAGACAGCTAATACACTCCAGACCTACATCCATTACATGGAATAAGCCTGTAACATAAAAGTTTAGAGCAGTTTTTACTTTTTACAGTGACTGGCAGTGGTTGACTTGCAGTTAATGGGACAGAATCTACTAATAGCTTCCTTTATGAAGTCAGCCTCTGGAACAACTGGAGGTAGTAGTGGCCTTGACTATGGTCAGGTTGGGGGCTATGCAATTACAATGGTTCTGCACTGGCTGACCTCGTGCCATTTTCTTGTTTTCCAAAAAATATTTATGGGGAATTCTGAATAATAAAATCCAGTGTGTCAGCTTAAATCACCCCATTGCCTTGAAATGAAAATTGCTCCAAAGTGAGCCAGAGGTATAATCTGCCAAATTATACCAGGGTACACTGTTATTGCTTCCCTGGGAGCTTTTCCGCATTTGAGCATCACTTGGAAAGAGTGCTGATACATGAACTGAACAGAGTACAGTCCATAACAGTACGCAGGTTGCCCTAGTCTTGTTTGATCTGAAACCAGAGTAGTTAGAAGAGAGTCAGGGCAATGCACACCTAGCTGTATATTAATGCCCCACCCCTCTAAAAGGTATTCCATCATTGAGAGAAGATACTCCAGAATGGTAATTAAGGAGTCAGATATTGGTTCTGTGAGTATGACATCAAGCTGTTGCTTAACTTGTCAGTCTGTGGGGCAGCTCTCCCAACGTAGGCACCAGCCCCCATACATTAATGAAAAGTACTTTGCAGGGTTGGTCAGACTTAATCTTATCCTGATGTGATAGCTCCTTCTGATTTTTTTTTTTCTTGAACATTTGTAGAAATTATTAACTAAATAACTAGCAAGGTGCTAGGTCAAAAATTACAAGATTTATTGAATTTAATTTCCCAACTTCCCATGGTAGGATTTGAACTAAATTGCTAATTCAGTACCAAAACCACTAGGCTACTGAACTTGAAAAACCATCCAAATACAAAAATTTGCACAAACTGACAAATTATCCAAACTGAAGACTCATAAAACTGAAAGAGTACTCCAAAAGTGTCCCAGCAATCGAACCTGATCAATCTCACAAAATGATGCAGCAATCCATACAAACAGGAACATTTGTGCCACCATCCCCCATCTCCCCAATACTGAAATTGAAAAATCACTCCACTGATTTAATATTCCAAAATGGCAAATCACCCAAGTTGTCCCCTTCCGCAGTCACAGGCACTTGTCAACTGTAACCAAATTATGCAAGATATTTTAGGAGATCACAGCAAATTGGAGAGTGGATCTCATTAAAAATTTGAGTGGAAAACCTGAACATAGGCAAGGAGTTTTCTTTCAATACATCTTTATTTAAAAATAGTTTAAAACCTTGAAATACTTTACAAATTATTGCACAAATGATTTTAAATGGTGTCAATTCCTGTTAATGTTCATGAAATGAAACTAAATTCTGTGTACTTAAAAGCAGCAAGTAAAATCAAGTTAAAAATATATATATATTAAAAGAATATATACAGATAACTTTTCTCTCAGTTTTATTCTTTGGTTTGTGAACATTCCTCAAACAAGTTCACTTCCTTGGGGCCAATGACTTCCCAGGCTTCAACTGAGGTTTTGGTAGTTGATGCTGTTTTGGCACTGTTACCGCGATAAAGAAATCCAAACCTGTGGAACAAGAGAACAGAACAGTGTGCAACAGGAAACCAGTTTGAATACAGAAGAGGTTACCCTTGTTTTAACCTCCTAATCCTTTAATCCATGTGCTAATGGACAGCAGCATACAGAAAGTAGTATACTCTGTCGCAGCTAGTTATGTCGTTAGCACCATGGCACCAGACTCCCCATCAGAAACCCAAACTTGGTTTTCAGCCTTAACCAACTGATAATTGAAGTTCAGAGAGTCCACATTGCTAAATTTCTCCTTGACCAAAGGTATAGAAAAAGAGGGAGAAAATCAATAGCAGAAGCTCACCTAATTACTGAACATTGCTGACAATAGTAATAAAGTCTGCAAGAAATGGCTTGTACTGTACACAGTTGAGTCTCAAATTGAGCATATTAGAGACACAATTGAATGGCACTGCATGTACATTCCTTGCATGCATAAGGTCCTCAGGCTGAGTTAAGGCTTCAGTGATATTGGGCTAAAAGAACTTTCAACATGGGCATCAGGCAAATTCTCACCAGCCCACCTGTATCTTGCAATTTTTTAATCAAAAAATACATAAATTTCATGCAAGACAAAAAAGGTTTACCTCTTTTCAGAGAGTCATAGTTATAGAACACAGAAACAAGCCTTTCGGCCTATCATTTCTATGCTGGCCATCAAGCACCTATCTATTCTAATCCCATTTTCCAGCACTTGGCCCGTAGCCTTGTACGATATGGCATTTCAAGTGCTCATCTAAATACTTCTTAAATGTTGAGGGTTCCTGCCTCTACCACCCCTCCAGGCAGTGTGTTCCAGATTCCAACCACCCTCTCGGTGAAAAAGGTTTTCCTCAAATCTCCTCTAAACCTCCTGCCCCTTACCTTAAATCTATGCCCCCTGGTTATTGACACCTCTGCTAAGAGAAAAAGTTTCTTCCTATCTACCCTATCTATGCCCCTCATAATTTTGTCTACCTCAATCAGGTCCCCCCTCAGCCTTCTCTACTCTAAGGAAAACAACCCTCACCTTTTCAGTCTCTTCATAGCTGAAATGCTGCAGCCCAGGCAACATCCTGGTGAATCTCCTCTGCACCCTCTCCAGTGCAATCACATCCTTTCTACAGTGTGGCAACCAGAACTGTACACAGTACTCCAGCTGTGGCCTAACTAGCATTTTATACAGCTCCAGCTCCCTGCTCTTATATTCTATGCCTCGGCTAATAAAGGCAAGTATCCCATATGCCTTCCTAACCACCTTATCTACCTGTGCGGCTGCCTTCAGTGATCTATGGACAAGTACACCAAGGTCCCTCTGACCCTCTGTACTTCCTAGGGTCCTACCATCCATTGTATATTCCCTTGCTAGTCCTCCCAAAATGCATCACCTCACACTGCTCAGGATTAAATTCCATTTGCCACTGCTCTGCCCATCTATATCGTCCTGTAATCTAAGGCTTTCCTCTTCACTATTTACGACACCAATTTTCGTGTCATCTGTGACTATACTGATCATACCTCCTATATTCACATCTAAATCATGAATGTACACTACAAACAGTAAGGGACCCAGCACCGAACCCTGCGGTACACCACTGGTCACAGGCTTCCAATCACAAAAACAACCTTCGACCATCACCCTCTGCCTCCTGCCACTGAGCCAATTTTGGATCCAATTTACCAAATTGCCCTGGATCCCATGGGCTCTTACCTTCTTGACCAATCTCCCATGCGGGACCTCATCAAAAGCCTTACTGAAGTCTATGTAGACTACATCAACTGCTTTACCCTCAAAAAAGTCAATCAAGTTTGTTAGACATGATCTCCCCTTAACAAAGCCATGCTGACTATCCTTAATTAATCCCTGCCTCTCCAAGTGGAGATTAATCCTGTCCCTCAGAATTTTTTCCAATAGTTTCCCAACCACTGATGTTGGACTCACTGGCCTGTAATTACCTGGGTTTATCCCTACTACCCTTCTTGAATAATGGTACCACATTCGCTGTCCTCCAATCCTCTGGTACCTTTCCTGTGGCCAGAGAGGTTTTGAAAATTTGTGTCAGGGCCCCTGCTATCTCCTCCCTTGCCTCATATAGCAGCCTGGGATACATCTCATCTGGGCCTGGGGATTTATCCACTTTTAAGCCCGCTAAAACTCCTCTCTTTGAATGCTAATTTGTTTGAGTCTATCACAATCACCCTCCCTGATCTCTACATCTACATCGTCCTTCTCCACAGTGAAATGATTACCAGAATGGCCTAGCACTGCAACCAGTTAAGTGCTTGCCCCCCCAGCACCTTCTTTATGACAAGACATGTTTTTACTGAGTTTTGCTTTCCTCAGGATGTGCTTCCATAAGAATTTCCTCAGGTCTCCTCTGGTAAATACAGCACAGGTGTGGTACTCAGCCACCCAGGAAGGTCCCAGATTCAATCCTTATATTGGGCTGAATTACCTGATCTCAGGAAGATAGAAGTGACCACACTACAACTAGACTCAGTATCCCATAGACCAGGGAGTCAAAATATCTACCATCTGTCCCTTGCTCCCGATCATCATTTGACCTCTGGTGGAAAGTCTACAAGGATGCATAGTCTGTGTTACTGGCATTGCATGTGAACAATGGCAAAAGGTTTCAAAAAGGTTGTGATGCTCATGGAGTACCATCACCTTCAGAAGAGGAGAGAAAGAAAAGGAAAGGAGCAGTCTCTCTCTCTGCTGTCTGCAAATAAATTTGTGAAATTAATTCACAGCAGCCCCAAATAGGTCCCAGGACTTGGGCACACAATGCAAACTGCCCCACATTTGCTACATATTGTCACTTTGATTCTGATAAGCAAGAATAGCTGTCGTCAGAAATAAACAGAACTTTGTACAGGACAGTTTAAAATGTTTTTTAAAAATCCTGCACATTCCACTGCCCAGTTTTATTACAGAACTCTTGATAATCAACAAAAAGCAAAATACTACAGATATGAGTGGAAATTTGAAATAAAAACAAAATACTTCAAATACAGAGCAGGTCAGGCCACAATTGCGGAGAGCGCAAGATAGGGGTTAATATTCCAGGTTTGATAATCTCCTGGTTATGACTAAACGTTATTGACCTGAAACGTTAAGCGTACCTTCATCTCAAAATCAAGTTGCTTTGTGAAACGTGACAGGATACCGGGCCTGAGCATACATGAAATTTGATAGCGTTTGGTTTCCACACAACCTTCAGTTTGAACGCAAGTCTATTTCATTCAGGAAGTCACCCAACTGAGAAAAGCTGGAGGTTTCCACAGATGGGCGAGTTCTACGTTTCTTGGCTAGGCCACTTAGTGGAGTGCCAGGCGCTTGTGAAATTGTTTATTTCCTACCCAGCAGGAAAATCCAGAAGGGCCACTGTCCAGCGGAACCCACCTGAATTGCACGTGACAGTTGGTCATGGAGGGACACTGATTGCTGTCGTGGGAGAGTCTGAGGTCCAGACCATCCCACCCTCCCAGCTGGAGGGGGATGTGTGGCAATGGGTGACCTGTAAAGGGAGGGGTACATCGTGAATGGAAAATACTAGAATCTATTCTACTACAATTACATGGGCAAATACCAGTTAAAAATACTTTGTTAAAAACTTACAACTGTGGGGAAAACTAAATAGTATTTTGGGGTTTTCACAACTGAAAGAAATATGATACAATGGGTGACGTTTAGACCAACCATTACAATTGTTTGCATCCACCCGGAAAGGCAGGCAGGGGCCTCAGTTTGCCATCTCATCAGGTGATGAGCGATGCAGCGCTCCTTCGGTGCAACACTGGAGCATCAGCATAGATGATGTGCTCGAATCCCTGGAGTGGGCCTACATTGTTCTAACTCAGAGACAAAAATGCTAACCACTGAACCATGGCTGACACTTGTAGAAAGAGAAGGTAACTTTTGCAAGGCTCTGCTCCCAGCTTGGTGATGCACTGAAGGGGAGTACAGGTCGGGGGCTGGGGGACAAGCGTGCAATTAGGCAGTTATTACGAGCTGCATTTCCAGAAAGCAATACTCTTCACCTGGGACAGAGCATGAGAGAATCAGCCATTACAGCAGCAAAAACCACCACTGTGAACCTTAAGACATGTCCACCTAGATTATCCGATCAGCTGTGATTATGACAGTGAAAGGGTTACCAGTGATTAGGCCCTAGGCTGGGCAGGTTTAGATTCCAGGCCAGTAAATTCCATAGATTGGGTAGATACAGAGAAACTATTCCTTTTGGTAGGGAAAATCAAGAAAAAGGGGGGACATAATTAGAAGGATATGTATAGAGGGTTGGGTGGCAGGAGACTTGGATGGAGGATAAAATCCAGCATGGACCAGTCAAGCTGAATGGCCTGTTTCTGTCCTGTACATTCTATGTAATGGGAGTGAATAAATATCTCTCCCTGTGTGTCACTCATAAGCCAGTTAGTCTGTGGAGCTATTTATCCTATTGCAGTGATAGAAAGGACTTTTTGAACAGATACGTGAAAAAGATCAGGTCAGGACAGGACAGGACAATTTGATTGAAAGCAATGTGTGATCTGATCAGGCCTCTCCCCATAACATATGAGAGACAGAGGATTAGACTTCTTGGGTTCGGAAACTAATCAATGTGATCCTTCTGGATACCAAGAAGCAAAATGGCAATTGTTAGCAGAACTGACAAATATGCAGCTAGAGGTATTTCTACAGGATGAACCCCAGTATTACTGCACTAAGGTTATTTGCAGAGCTTCTTCTGCAATGGTGCATAACCGGTTCCATTGATTCCACTGTGTATTAGCTCTTCAGCATGGAGCTGTTTTTGTATTATTCCAATCTCAATGTATTTAGGAGCGGTGCTGAAGTAAATTCGAGCTGATTATAAAATAGACAAATGGCGACTTTTCAAAGCAAGTGACTGGCATGAAAGGACAAAAGCCAGTTCAGAAAAGTGCAAAATAATAACCTAGAAATGATTGTGTTAGTGCTCCTAAAAGCTAATTAAAAAGACTACTTAAGATCATGAACTATGGTCGATAACCTAATGTTATTGTTTTTTGAGCATATTAAAATGTAGACATTAACCATCCAATGAGATGGCAGAATCAGTCATGACTAGCTGTTGCCTACAATAAGGGACAATTTAAACCCCTGAATTGTACAAGGGAGCCCAGGGTTTCTATTTGCTAAACAACGTTCTTATCAATGGAGCCTTCCAGACAGAAAAATGCAAGATTCACTGACCAGGTACTGGAAATGCTGCTAGATGGAACAAGGGAGAGAGGGGAAGGACAGAATCCATGAGATAGATGGCCTGGTCCCGCCCCAGATTACAAAGTAGAAATGGGAGCAGATAGCAGATCTTGAAGAATATTTGGATTAAAGAGGTTCAACCCAAAGAAAACTGCTAAGGAAAGGCAACAATACCATTTTAGATGACAAGCACCTGCCGCAAATAGACATGCAAGAAAGTCATTTCTGCAAAGATGTCAATCCCACCATGTTAGTAGGTGCACTAAGCAGTAACAGCAGGTTACACAGCACTATAGTGGCAAGGAAGAACTAGGGCAAGGAAGCTTTGCATGAATGGGCAGATAATGATCTGGTATAATTACAATTAGCAAGTACATATGATAACCTATGTGCAGAGCAAAAATTCTTAAAATGGTTTCACACAAGGAATATGCCTCTTCCAGTCTCTAGGATAGACTATGCCGCTGTTACTGCTCTATGTACTATTCTTCCCCTTGCAGGATAACCTGATGCATAATGAACAAGAATGGACTCAAATCATAGCCCTAAAAAAAAAAGACTGCATAACCACCTCAGGAAGTTATCCTTGGTATCATTAGGTAGGACAGCAGAATTAAAGGCTCTTTAATTTAAATGCATGCAGCATTTGTAACAAGATGGATGAATTTATAGCACAAATAGAAATAAATGGGTATGATAATGATAACCATTAAAGAGATGTGGTTGCAAAGTAACCAAGGGTGGGAACTAAATATTCAAGGGTATTTGACATTTCGGAAGGATAGGATGAAAGGAAAAGAGATAGGGTAGCTCTTTTAATAAAGGACGAGATCAGTACAGTAGTGAGAAATGATCGTGGCTCAGAAGATCAGGATGTAGAATCAGTTTGGGTGGAGATAAGAAATAACAAAGGAAAGAAGTCACTGGTGGGAGTGGTTTATTGGCCCCCTAGTAGATGCCATACTGTAGGACAAAACACAAATCAAGAAACAATGGGGGCTTTTAGGAAAGGAACTGCAATAATCGTGGGCGATTTTAACCTTTATATAGATTGGACTAATTAAATTGGCAAAAGGTAACCTCCTGGAGAATGAGTTCATAAAGTGTATTAGGACACTTTCTTAGTACAAATACATCTGGGAACCAATGAGGGAGCAAGCTATTTTAGATCTGGTAATGTGTAATGAGACAAGATTAATAAATTACCTCATAGCATAGGATCCTCTCAGCAACAGTGATCATAAATGATTCTTTCAGTTTGAGGGAGAGAGGTTTCGGTCTGAAACTTGTGTCTTAAACTTAAATAAAGGCAATTACAAGAGCCTGAAGATAGAGTTGGCTGAAGTGGACTGGGAAAATAAATTAAAAGCCAAGTCATTAAATAAACTATGGCAGACATTTGAGGAGATATTTCATCACTCTCGATAAAGAGAGTCTTCATTTCTCAATGGAATATATATGAGAAGGATGCACTGTCTGTAGCTAACTAAGGAAGTTATGGATGATACCAAATTGAAAGAAAAGGCATACAATGCTGCAAAGATTAGTAGGTGGTCATAAGATTGGGAACATTTTAGTAACCAGCAGAGGATGATTAAAAAATTAGGGAAAAAAAAAAAAGGGAGAAATGAGAGTAAACTGGCAAGAAATATAAAGAAAGAAAAAGTTCTACAAATATATGAAAAGGAAGAGAGTAGTTAAAGTAAGTGTTGGTCCATTAGAGGATGAGACTGGGAATTAATAATGGGAAACAAGGAAATGACTTTGAACAAGTATTTTGTATCTGTCTTCACAGTAGAAAACACAAAAAGCATCCCAAGAATAATCAGAAAATCAAGAGGCAAAAGGGAGGGAGGAACTTAAAGCAATCGCTAGAGAAAAAGTACTAGGAAAGCTAATGGGAGTAAAGACTGACAAGTTCCCCGGACCTGATGGTCTGCATTCTATGATCTTAAAAGAAGTGGCTGCAGAGATAGTGGATGCATTGGTTGTAATCTTCCAAAATTCCCTAGATTCTGGAAAAGTCCCAGTGGATTGGAAAACTGCAAATGTAACACCAGTATTCAACCAGGAAACTACAGGTCAGTTAACCTGACATCTGTCATTGGGAAAATGTTAGAATCCATTATTAAGGAAGTAGTAGCAGGACATTTAGAAAATCATAATACAATCAGGCAGTCAACATGGTTTTATGAAAGGGAAATTGCGTTTGACAAAATTTATTAGAGTTCTTTGAGGATGTAACAAGCAGGTTGGATAAAGGGGAACCAGTAGATGTAGGGCATTTGGATTTCCAAAAGGCATTCAACAAAGTGCATATAAAAGGTTACTACACAAGCCAAGAGCTCATGGTGTTAGGGGTAATATATTAGCATGGATAGAGGATTGGCCAACTAACATGAAACAGAGGGTCAGGATAAATGGGCATTTTCAGGTTGGCAAACTGTAACTAGTGGATTGCCATAGAGATCAGTGCTGTGGCCTCAACTATTTATGATCTATATTTATGACTTGCATGTAGCCAAATTTACAGACAATACAAAGTTAGGTAGGAAAGCAAGTTGTCAGTACGACACAAAAGTACCTGCAAAGCGATAATGGATAGGTTAAGTGAGTGGGCAAAAATTTGGCAGATGGAGTATAATGTTGGAAAATGGGAGGTTGTCCACTTTGGCAGGAAGAATAAAAAAAGTGGATTATTTACATAGAGAGAGACTGCAGAATGCTGTGGTTCAGAGGGATCTGGTTGTCCTTGTACATGAATCAAAAAGTTAGCATGCAGGTACACTAAGTAATTAGGAAGGCAAATAGAATGTTGGCATATATTGCAAGGGGGATGGAGTATAAAAGTAGGGGACATCTTGCTACAACTGCACTGGACATTGGCGAGACCACACCTAGAGTACGGAGTACAGTTTTGGTCTCCTTACTTAAGGAGGGACATACTAGCAGTAGAAGCAGTTCAAAGAAGGTTCACTAGGCTGATTTCTGGGATAAACGCAATGTCTTATGAGGAAAGGTTGAGCAGGTTGGGCCTCTACTTATTGGAGTTTAGAAGAATGAGAGGTGATCTTATAGAAACATGCAAGATTCTGAGGGGGCTTGACAGGGTAGATGCTGAGAGGATGTTCCTCCTCATGGGGGAATCTAGAACTAGAGGGCACAGTTTCAAAATAAGAGGTCTCCCATTCAAGACAGAGATGAGGAGGAATTTCTTCTCTCAGAAGGTCATTAATCTCTGGAATTCTCTTCCCCAGAGAGCAGTGAAGATTGGGTCACTGAATATATTCAAGGCTAGACAAATTTTTGATCTACAAGGAAGTCAAGAGTTACGGGGGCAGGAAAGTGGAGTTAAGACTACAATCAGATCAGCTATGATCATACTAAATGGTGGAGCGGGCTCGAGGGGCGAATGGCCTACTCCTACTTCTTACGATCAAGGGGATGGGGAATGATAAAGCCGGAGGCTTGTGGCCTGTACCATAATGTTAATGTTCAGTAATGTTGCCCAATAAACAAAAACTCAGTTTATGGCATCACAGTAAGGCTCAGAAATCAGAAGTAATTGTGTTTGAGGGTGGTTAACTAAAGTGGCATTTTGACATATTTGTCACTTGTTTTATTTGGATTGGAAGAACAATTTTATTGGCCAGGGATCAAAACGGACATCGAAAGCTTAGTGAAGATGTGCGAGGCATGTCAGAGCCACCAGTCACAACAACACTGTTACGACAAGGTGAGAAAGGTGTCCAGGTGTCCTCTCAGTCTTCACCTGGTCTTACTGTTTTTAGCTTCCCCTTGGTGAATCCTTGTTCACCGCTTTCCAATTATAAGGCAAAGAAACCAGCACAAACACGCTTTAAGTTTAAAGAAGCACAGTTGAAATTTATTAAACTTAACTATAATTCAGTTAACGCCTATGGATACACATATAGAGACAGAAAAGAGCAGAAGCAAAAATAAAGTGGAAAGTTTGAGGCAATATCTGAAGAGTTGTTGTTCCGGTTCTTCGAGCTCACTGTAGAGTCCTTGAATATAGGTAGATCTTGCTTTTCGTTGGGGCCCAGTATTCTTCTTAAACCTTGTTCACTGTAGGAGACTTTTCTTTCTTGGTGTTCATGTGTCTTCAGTGGATTCAGAAGCTTGTGAGAAAAAAATGGGAGCAGACGGGAGAGATCTTCTCAGACACTCTGCCCAAACTGTTTGTACAAATTCAAAAAATAAAACACAGGCTGCCCTGCAGATTAGTCATGTGACTAGCTGATTTGACCATGTCGGTTTGTGTATTCAGCCATATTAGCAGTCAACCTGGAATGCGAGCTCCTCCACCTTCAACATCTGGTGATCAAAAGTCCATTGTGGGTTGAAATGTGTCAGGCAATGGCTACTTTGTCCTTCCAAACACTCTTAATATGCAAATGTCTTTTCCAGCCACAGTTGATCTGTTTAACAGTTCCTTTCTTCACTACAGTAAAAGTTTAAAATCAAAGTTTATGACAAAATTAGTGTGCCTCATTCTTGGCAGGTGGGGAGCCCAGCATGACAACGCAAAGAACCCCTCTACACCCTCACAAGATTCCATCAGACCCTTGGTCCAAAATCACCACGGATCTATTTTCTGCAACGGAGATGACTTTATATTAGTCACTGATTATTTCGCCAAATTTCCAATTGTCAGACAGGTAAAAGACACTTCAAGCGGGGTTGTCGCAGACACATCGAGAGCCATATTCAGTCCATGCGGTGCACCAGAAGAAATCATTTCTGACAACGGGCCACAGTACGTGGTAGACATTTCAGGGATATGTGCACCAAATGGGGCGTAAACCATGTGGCGTCTTCACCACATTAGCCTAGATCTAATGGTCTTGCCAAGCGAATGGTTTGCACAGTCAAAGCACTTATCCTGAAGTGTAGGACAACAAAACAAGATTTGTGTTGCTAAACCTATGGATATGGGCTTACCGTCACCAACAGAGACCATGTTTGGCAGACAAGTGTTGACGACCCTGCCAAGCCATCATCTGTCCAAATTTTCCAAGATGCAGGAGATACTGCTCGAAAAACAGGTAGAATGAAGGTGGTGCATTACCAACACAGGGCAGAACTATTTCAACTATATGTAGGATAAAAAGGTCAGGGTTGTACACCCCACAATGAGAACATAGTTACCCACAGAGGTATCCTAAGTATGCAGTGAGCCTAGGTCCTGAGGTTACAATGTCTAGCGGAGCAGTGTTGAGAAGGAACTGAAGCCAAGAGTAGTGTGCATTACTCCAATTGTGCACCGTGGACTCAAAAAAAAAAACACACTCCGACCGATGAAGGTGTGACGGATCAACAGGATAACAACCAACACATTGACAACATGCCTACAAACCCAAAACAGCCAAGGGTGAAATCCACATCCTCAGGAGGTTATACCATAAGCAGATCTGGAAGAGTTGTCAAACCACTGAAATGATATATGGACTCTTCAGCTTCTATACTTGTAAATTTTATGATCCATGTCCTGTATAACTAATTCTGATGTGATCTAATCTTGTGTTTTTACTGTTAGCATACGAGACTTATCTTCGGAAAGAAAGGGGATGTTGTATGGTTGCCTTTAAGAGTGATATCCCTTCAAGATCTTAGTATGCTAATGAGCTAAGTACCAGGATGTAGTCATGTGACTCAAAGCTAGAGTCACTCTGCAACTGTAATGCCTAGAGGGTGGTTCTGCAAATAGTTAGCTCTGCACTATATCTAATAGTTAAACTGTAATAAACCTGAGATCTTCAGCATAACTGAACTCCACGCATCTCATTTATGTTGCATCAGACAACATAAAGAATTAATTTCAGATCTGATCCCTTTATAGATTTTATGCCATTCATTTAAGCACAGGTTGATTCAAATTGTCATTTTCAGTGATAGGGAGCAACACCACTGTCGTGCACTTTCACCCTGTGGCCTTCCCCATTCATCACCCAGGAGCTGCATGAGCAAATGCACAGAATGGTTGAACAGGGGAAAAAACTGGGTGAGTGTCTGTTTTTACTCATACTATCTTGGGAATTCCTCAATTTAAAAAGGCATCTACAGCCAGCTATCAACTCTTAAAATTGATTATATATTTCCTGATAATGAACTGCTGGTTATTTCTGAATAAGTCTCCAAACCACCATCATTAAGCCTTCTGGGTGGATGACAACCGAAATCAGTGGTGAACAGGAGGGCACCAGTGACTCAGAGAGGCAAAGTCAATGGATACTAATATGGAATCAAATAGTCAGCCCAAAAAGGTTCACCCAGCATGTAAAATGGAGCAGGTACCCTGGAGTGACCAAGAAAGTCATCCCCTTTAGAGGTAACTGCAGCCAACAGCTGTAAACCAGAGTCTGCCCATTAATCATCCATCCATTAATCTTCATACAACAGGGATTTTCAAAAATGATTTGTGCTATTGATAGGCGACCCCACCTAAGATCTAGTGTTTTAAGAGTGGTTTTATCTATTTCAAATAACCTGGGGTTACAGATCAGCAAGAACTGATGAAATCCAGGCAAGTGCAGTTAATGAAAAAGATTTTTTTCTAATTGGAGAAATGCTTCTTGGTCTGAAAGCAAGAATGTCACTGGGATCTTTATTACTTACAAGAATAAATCTCTAACGTGTTACTTCAATACATAGTTCTGGCATCATAGGAGATTATGTGCTGACCACAATGCTGATGGTGGCACTCAAAAGAAGTGTTCTCTCTACACTACCATCTGTTCTGTCCTCTAGTTCTACTCAACTTTTTTTTACAATATTTGAAAATCTATATATTCACATGTTCTACACAAAAGTTTTAAAAATCTATTTCTCTAGGTTTATATCCATAGAAAACAAACGATCTCACATTTACCTGGCAGACAGTACTTTGCAAAGCAGTTCCAAAATCCAGATTTGGATTTCATGGGAGACAATACTTTGCAAAGTAGTTCTAAATTCTGGAGCTGGATTTCTGAAAAGTAAATGCAGAAACATTATGCACAGTAACAATACATTTGTTTCAAATCTATTAAACATGCTTTTCATGCTATTGTGCTAAAATTAACAATTATTCCAGTAAACATGTTCAATGAACATTGAATTTATCATTTCATATGTATGGCCTTTCCAAAAATAAAATTAGTGATTGCAAAATTTAAGAAATTTGAAATTTCTAGGATTCCTCTTCTCACTTGTAACGGGTGGTACAATCTCAATGTTTTATGGAGGCTGTTGTATTTATGAAACAAAAATGAATTTCTAAATCTTGTTTCCCAACTTTCCAGCCTCTGGGTCATGTTTCCTGACCTGGTCAAAATGGAAGCACAAGTCTACAGCCTCCATCAGTGTCATTTCTGGCCAGCTGAAGTACATAACACAAAGTGAAACCTCTCCTCATTTCCTCTCCCTTCAATCAGCTAAGGTAGAGCCCGGATAGTGCAGCAGTTATATCATCAGACTTTCAATCTGAGGATCTAGAGTTCAAGTCCTTGATCAGGCATTGCTGTTGTGAATCTTTAATCAGCTGTGTCCCTCACCTCCCCACACTACCTAAATAGACTGCCAATTGAGAATGGGAGTGAAACCACCAAGCTAAGCTTCGACTGAGCATTCAACTCTCAGCTTCTAAGAAATAAAATATAAATGTTAAATTCTACAGGCCTCTTCTCAAATATGGATAGATTATTCCTCCCAGGGTAAGAGCCTCATGTTACAATGCACACATATCAGGACTACAGACATGCAGGTCAGTGCACTGCACATGATTCCCTGCCCATTATAATGAATGGATGGAAGAAAAACTATGCTGGATTTTCTAACCCGAGTGCCTCAATTCGCAGTATTTTCTTCTAACACTTGAATCTTTACACTGGAAGTACTCATTTGCAGAATCTACCCCTATGCCTCACATTCTACAAAACAGATCTGAGACAGAAAGCATGAATTTTATCCTGGGGACATTGGAGCATTATACAATTACCTCTGAGGTATCAGGTTAATTTGGCAACACCAACAGGATTACAGCAGATGATATAGCAGCATTTTAATGCCCTTATTTTAAGAGCACACCAAACAACAGTACAGCAATGTGCTGGCTTAAGTTGACTAGTGGGGTATGACATGACGCCACACATATCTTTGTCCAAGATTCTTCATGTGCTGAGTCACCAATTCCAATTTGAGCCATCAAGTAGATACACAGAGATACCGGGGGGTGGAGAAAACAGGAATCACAGGGTCACTGGCCCAGGGATATTTGTGAATCTCCTAGCAGTCTACCAAATACCAACACTGCTAGAAGTCAGAGAGCAAGCCTGTGGCCCACCCTCAATAGAAACAATGCCATGAATAAATTAAGTGGTAAACTTAGACGTTCTCACACAGGAGATGATCATCACTACAAATAGAACACTGAATTGGTCTCTAACCAGATTGCAACAATGCAAGTCTGGAGTCAGACTTGAACACCTGACCACTAACCCCACAGGAGACTGTGCTACCGATGAGCCAAAGCAGAAGTGCAACTTTAACATTGGGCATCAACCTGCCCAGCTTAATGTGCCAGGTGTTCATGGAAAAGTATTTGGCAAGTACTTCTTGCTTTCAGTGGGATTAAAAAAAAGTGCATCAAAAAGGCACTAGTGTTTCTCAGTTGGCAACTCTGAGCAGGAAGCCCTCCAGGTCCCTTGACTAAAATCGCTTCCTCAACTAAAACTGTTGTTAAAACAGATTTGCTGCTCACTCATTCCAGAGATTTGTGGAATCTTACTGTGCACAAAATGGCTACAATATTTTCCTGCAACAGTGTATTGTACTTCTAAAGTAATTCAGTAAGTGAAGCACTGAGGTTTGAGCAAGATGACAATATATAAATACAAGTCTTCTTTAGTAGTACAATACAGTTTCAAATTTCATCGTCACATATTTAGAAACAAAGTTGTTTTGCCAAATGCTGTTTCATGAGCAGTGACTCAATAATTACACCACACGGCCATGGTGATCAGCTGAGTGGCAGTGAGATCTACATTGCAGCAATAAAAATGTAGCAACTTGCTGTACAATTGTTAACAAGAAAGGTCACCGCACTGTGGCTAAAGGCCTGCTCTGGTATAAAATTGAAACCTGACCCAGGCCCGACCCACCACACCCCCGAGTCCTTTAACTTTTTTGCAACCGACCGACACGAATATCGTTCATCCGTTTCGGCAGCAGGCTATTCCTGCAGATGGAGTTGTGGGGAACCACGGGCGAGCCTGATCCCATGAGTTCCTGGAGGCAGCACTGTCCAGCCCGACCCGAGCCCAAATGCTGGACTCGGAATATAGATCCGACCCGAACCCGACACATGTAGTCGGGTCTAGTCGGGTTCAGATCGGCCAGGCTTTAATTGTGGCTGTATTCTGCCCTCAACGAAAGTACTGGCAGCAAAAGAAATCTAGACTGGATTACCCTCAACTTGTTCAACTGCTTCCCATGTAACCAGTCAATCCCCTGACCTCTCGGTGCCTCAGACCACACAGGACTAAAGTGGACAAATTATGGTTTCACACCTGGTTTCACCTATGCATCCTCTGTACATGTGCCTGAAATGCTCTCCCATTGAGTGCAGTCAAAATGTACAGCTATAAAAACTTCACAAATAGTGTTTTAAAAAAAGATAGCTTTCCATGGAAAACAAAAGGTGGCAAGGCAGATATCATGCCTCAGGCTTCCCTGTTGGCATCTTTTCGCAGGTTAGTGAGAAATTTGCAAGGTGAGCAGGCTCCCAGTGCAAGACACCAATTAGTCAAAAGGTACAAGAAACTTCAAAATGGCTCAACCCTTTATGTGCAGCCGCTTGTCCAACATGAAAGTATCAACAACCTTTATCAATAAAAAAAGCACAAGACTCAGGACAACACCTTGAAAAATGAGATTCTAGCTGAAGAAACTATGGCTTGGAAACTGGGTGGCGTAGTGCCCATGTTTCAGGCACTGTGCAGCCTCCCAAGTCCCCAAAATGGCATGCAAGAAGCGCGTGCATATTTCTGACTGAAATATTGGGTAAGGACCAACAATTGCGCCCTTTACCCACATCTGAAGCAGGTGTTAGGCTATTTATCTGTATATGCAAATACCTGCTTGAGGTCTCTGTTGCAACACTGGTTTGCCAAGAGGTAGTTGCCATGATCACTGGCTGCATTCAGGGAAACCAACCCCAAAGATCACCAGCAAAAGAAGGAAAGGGAACTTACTTGCCTGTAAACCAGCCTCCTGATCACTGCTCATATCTCCTGGATCCTGGCCCCACCAGCAATCTCCCACCACAGTGAGTCCATCACTTACCTATGCCTTAGTAGCAGCCTGAACTTCCTGTACACACTTCCCACTGCTCCATCTGTATGGGAATGAGGTGAGAGGCCTCATGGGCTCCCAAATATCTAGGCAAACGAATTTGCGGGTCATACCACCAAGCTACTGCCAGTCAAAGTACATAGAAATTACAGCACAGAAACAGATCATTCACCCGCCTGTCCATTCATACCCTCATGAGCAGCAGTCCTAATCCCATGTGACTGCTCCATTCCCATATCTTGGTCTTCCTTTCCTTCAACCACCTACTTAACCAGCTTCAATCATGGACTCTGATCATACACACAACAGTCCATGTTGAAAACAAAATCTTCTGTTCTTTGCAATTAATTTTGGACATTTAATCTTGTATCACTGTCCCTCACCCTTCAAATCACTAGCACATCTGTTTCAATCTGCTCTGCCCTTCAAAATTTTAAACACCTCCATCAAACCTCTATCTTCTCTGCTCTAATTAAAACAGCATCAATTTGTCCAAGTGTTTCTTTTGAATGTGTTTCCTCATACCACACAGCATCCTCGTGAATCTGCGACGTACCCAATCTATCGCAGAAGTGGAGGGTGAATCTAGATGTTTCTCTGACTTGACATTTTGGTAAATACTGAATAGTCCAGGTTTCCCCATGATGCACCAATATGGGCGTTTAGTTTTAACTGGAACATTCTTTCGTCAGCCCATTTCACTTTAATTCACATTCTTCTAAACATTCCAGCCATTATCTGCAAGAGCTCAGCTGGCAAAGGACGACCCCTGGTTTACTGGAATCCACTGGGTGACTGTGTGGGTACACTCAGTATGAAGAAGAAACTGTAGTCATAAAAATGCTCCTCATAGTTTCAGACACCCATCCATTCTAATAAATGGAGTCAGCCAATATGATGCATGATGTAAATGAGGAAATCCAGAATAACAAAGAAAATAAGGAATTCAGCCAAGAGACTGAACACTCACAAGGATTTGATTCTCGACTCTGACGGCTTGGCATCCATTTCATCTTGTGAGAAGCAGGGAAGGGAAAGGGTATCTTTGTCTTCTTCATCGCTGTATGGAAATTTCGTTAAAGATTTATTTATTTTTAAAGCAAGTGTATAAACAGCAAAGTGGCTTTCAACCCACAGTCCTCAAAAATCTGAAAAAACTCCAGATGGATTCCAATAATCATAATTTTCATATGGGCTGCAGAAAGCAATTGACACCATTTAACCTTAAGAATATGAATGTAGCTGCCACATTTTGTGCCCTGCAACAAATTGCTGATATTTGGAGGATTTCATTGGCTTAGAATTTCTATGAGGTTGCACTGGCTTTTTTTTTTCCAGCAATTCTCTCACAAAACTGGCCAATCCCCAGATTGAATTAATCCATCTACCACCTTAAACATTCACTCCCTCTGCCAGCAGTGTACCGTGGCTACAGTGTGTACCATCTACAAGATGCACTGTAGCAACTTGCCAAGACTTCAAGAGCATCTTCCAAACCGGTGACCTCTACTGCCTAGAAGGACAAGGGCAGCAGGTGCATGGGAACACCACCACTTGCAGGTTTCCCTCCAAGACACACTTCATCATGATATGGGGGGGGGGGGTGGGGGGGGAAAAAAAAGCAGGAACAGGTTACTGAGTTGGATGATCAGCCACGATCATAATGAATGGTGGAGCAGGTTCGAAGGGCCGAATGGCCTACTCCTGCTCCTATTTTCTATGGAACTATATCGCCATTCCTTCCCTGTGGCTGGGTCAAAATCCTGGAACTTCCTACCTAACAGCACTGGGTTTAGAATGCAATGGCCAAGTTTCCGCTTTGGGTGCAATTGGTAATCTGTGTGAAAATTGCGACAAAATTGTGCTAGTTTTGATTTATTTTTGCTCAAGTTTCTGCTCAAACTCATTTGCATATTGGCAATGTAAAATTTGCCATGAACCGAGGTAATCGGACAGCGTTTTAGAATGCAATTTAAACAAGATTTTTTTGCATTAAAAAAAAACTTTCATTGATACATTAAGAGTGGTAACCTGGTGCAATTTGATTAATAAAGCTGAAAATGGTTCTCAAAAAAATTATTTTAACCATTCCAGTCCACCACCTGTAAGTTAGCAGATTTTAAATAACTAAAATGACTTTTAATAAACTATACCAAATTATTTACTGGTTACTTTTATGTACGGTTGTCAGTTTTAGTAAATTAAAAAAAAAACACTTGAATATTTTTTAAAATGTGCCTATTGGTGTCCTTGTGCCAAAAAAAAAACTAACTTTTGGAGCCTCCTTAAATTAGCAGAAAATCATAATGGTGTTTTTTAGGCTGCATTTGCTGACACTGCAACCACTAGGTGGCACAATACTAGCACATGCACAAGTGCAGCCTCTTCCACTGAAATGGCACTGTCTGCGACATTCAGGCAGCTGCCAGGATTAAAGATGGCGCTGCTCAATTTATCACAGATGAACAACTTCAACCCGAAAAATCCCCTTAAAGGTTGTCACCGCCACCTCTATCCCACCCCCAACAGTCCCCCACTCCCTCCTGCCATTGCTTCATTTGTATCACTTCTTGGCCAAGGGGGGGGCGGGGGGGAAAAAAAAAAAAGAGCGGCCTGTGGGACGGGAGAGTAGCAGCTGAATGGGGAGCAGCGGGGGAGGGGAGCAAGTAGCTAGTGACGTTTTCCTGCACCTGCACCAATTAGTCCTGGCAAGACTTAGGCTGCGTATCTGCAGCATCTCACTGAGAGCAGGAGCCCGTTTGCACATGTGCGCATTTTGGAGCGCTCTGATGACGTCAGCGGGCTGCTGCATTGTCAAGAGTCAATTTTTTAAAAAAAATTCATTCATTGGATGCGGGCATTGCTGGCAAGGCCAGCATTTATTGCTGAAGCATAATTGCCCTTGAGAAAGTGATGAGCTGCCTTCTTGAACAGCTGCAATCTGTGTGGTGAAGATACAGCCACAACTGCAGCTTTGTTGAGTGAATTTCTCCAGTTCTCAGCTATGACACTAGATGGAGCACTACTCCAGCTCAATGATGGAGGATAAAATTGGTTTATATTTTCAGTTTTTCCTGCAGTGCTGTAACTAAGCTTAACACTTTTTGCCAAATCCACAAAAAACATGAAACGTTTGCACAGCATAAAACATCAATAATTTCAAATGTAACCTCCTTGTGGAGAGTCCAAAATTAGGGGCCATAAATATTAGATAGTCACTAATAAATTCAACAAGGAATTCAGGACAAACTTTTTTTACTCAGTGTGGTGAAAATGTGGAACTCACCACAACGGGGAGTGGTTGAGGCGCCTACCATTAAGAGAACGTTTGATAAGCACATGAGGGAGAGAAAAGAATTGAAGGATATATTGATAGGCTGGGAAAGTAAATCTAGTGGGAGCAGACCCACATGGAGCAGAAACACCAGCATAATGGTTGCTTTCTGTGTTGTAAAATACTATGAAGTTCCATTTAATCCAGTCAACACCACTTATGTTAACTTTGAACTGAGGTTTCAATGAAATTTTTTTTGTCCCATTTTTAATACTTCTCCTGGCCTCATTAGTATGGTGATGGCAGACGTGTTGTCCACGTTAGAGTGTGGAGAGCTGACCCACTCCTCTCCAGGGCTGATCATTTTGTCCGTCTGAGGAAGGTGTTAAGATTAAAGAAAGTGAGAACAGTTCTGCTTGGATGAGAAAGGTGGAAAAACTAACCTGCCTGCAAGTATCTGTTGCAGGACCAGGCCACAAAGTATGCTGGTTGGAAAAATCAGCAGCAAGTCCCTCACAATAAAAGTGCAGGGCATCAGACAGAGAACACTCTGAGCCTTCAGCTCTCTGCACTGAGTCTCAGAGGTTGCATACAAGTGGTCCAAAAGACAAAAAGAGCAAAAACTAGGCCACACACTCCAAGTACAAACTCTACCTCCCTGGTTTAAATGTAAAAATAGCCAAACAAAAAAAGAATGCCAATCTGAACAGCCCCTCTATCAGCAAGTTGTGGAGCAGGAGGTGAGGGAGAGGGTGTAGTACGTGGTTCCCACACTTACAGGGAGTCAACACTTTCTGCCCACACCATCCCATTGCCAGGCACAGAGGAAGAACTGCACTGCTGGTCAGGGGATGGTGAGATGAACAGAGAAAAACAGGTCTCCAATAAAAAAATGGAGAAATTACGAATACAAGATCTCACTGAGCAAGATAGGACTTGAAAGGTGAAAATGGAGGCAGAGTTTCTGATGCAGGCTCTCTTTTGATGGTCTTTTCAAATTAAAGCACTCACCTGCTGCACATGTTCTCTGGTATTCCCAACATTTTAGACTTCACCTTTTTCCTCTGCTTTTTAATTGCAGTCTTGATTGCTTCCATGAAAATCGCTGGGCACTTGTCATCATTGAGAATCTCTCTGCAACATCAAAACAGATCTTCCAACTATCTGTTGCACAATGCACAAGACAGTACTTAAACTTCATTTCAATTGTTCTGCATCCCAAGATAGTATTAAGAGTTCTAAACCACATTTTAGATCACAGTCCATCTGATTACACATATGGGGCAATTCTGCAATCCATCTTTGAGTTGGGGGTGCCAGGGCAGCATGTCCACTATTTACCCGAGATATGCGTCCCTGCCTGAACATTTCCCTTCTACACCACAAAACACAGTCTCACCTCTGATAGTAAGCTAGCTCCTCCTGCACCAGGAACAAGTTAGCCTTTAGCTCATTGCGCTCCTGCAGAATCTGTCGCATTTCTTGCTTTGTAAAATAAGGTCGGTTTGGATCTTTCACATCGATGATGATTTTGTCAGCCATGTTGATTATTGGTGTGTCCGTGCCCTTTTAAGAGAAGAGGTGGTGAAGGACATTTAAAGTCTATAAAGTTTTTTCAGCTACAACAAACGGAGAAGAAAACAAGCTTAATTTTCTCTTGGTTTAATTTTAATTTCAGATGTGGCAGTCAATCAGTCTTGATTTTTTTTTAAAATAGAGGCATAGGAACAGATAAAAGGCACTCGGTCCATCCAAATCTCCCATTGGTTAGGATCTGGATAGAACACTTTCATCTCTCCCCTCTATAATTAGTAAGTAGGTCCCATTTCTCTTAGAATGCTTTGGTACCAGTCTACACAGAGTGTCAAGATGCTCACCTCTCCCAATTTTGCAAGTAATATGCCTGTACTATTAATCTGCCCATTACATTTCTTTCAGTATATTCTATACTGCTACCAGCTACCTTAAATTCACCACCCCCCCCCCAACAAATTCAACTCACTCATTCAGCCTCTTTTAGGGACGGATGACCAACAATCCAAAATACAAGTCTTTCATTTGTTTTTGTTTTTTTAAATATACCATGTCAGACCAAGTAGCTGCTGTAGCTTTTGAGCGGGGAAAATTATTCCACAAGGAGGTAAAATGATATACAAGAAAATTAGTTTAGTATAGAAATTGTAACATTCATTACTTTACATATTTAGGAATTTACTGTATGCAAGTCTTTGAAGTGGGGACTTGAACCCATGCTCAAGAGGCAAGAGTGCTACTAATTGAGATTAAAATACCTTTTGGTCGATGCTTTCTTTTGCCTTAACCTCAGTCAGGTTGGACTGCAGTCTGTCTATTTCTTTGTCCTTTTGCTGCACAGTGACTTCCAGCTCTGCCTTCTTTTCCAGCACATTTCTCAGCTGGGTTTGAACCACATTTACTTTATGCCGCAGATCATTGTTAACCTTCAGTAGGCGGTCCAACTGCTGCTGAAGCTGGAACAAAACAATCTGTAACAGTCAGATCAACAGGTTGCAATTTTTTGTTTCTGTTAATGCATTTTGCAGAGATTTACAATCTTACAGGTTAAAAAATACATTTCCAAGCAGTATTTATTATCGTTCTCCACCCCTCCCCTTTCTCCTCTATAAAAAGGCACCGACTCTGGCAACAGGGTTGCAGACTCTGGTTGGATGTGTTCCTGGAGGTTTCAGCACATGACATTCTGCCGCCAAACTGCCCCACCCAGTCAAAACAGCCTTTCTTCTCATCTTAATAACCAATAAATCAAAAGGGTTCAAAGAAAATGAAGAAAAAATCATTTTTCCAATGCCCCCCATGACTTTTCTCCTGGGCCATTCACAGGAGATTACACTTTAATTCCTGAAATGTCCACAACAATCTGGAGGTGGATGGCAACTTTATCTGCTACAATTCCATGATGGTCAGACATAGCCCTGCATGTTACCCAAGTAACCATTCTTTATCTTTAGCCAGTGTTCATCTTTGAGCTAAAGGCAGTGATATCATTGGGGTACTTTGTCAATGAGACAAATGATTGATCAGCCCTGCTGAGAATCTCCAAGAGTTTCTAAAAATGCAAACAGTAATCAGGCAGCAAATCACACCACAGACAGGCATTTGCCAGATTTGCTGCAAAATATCTTAACCAAATCACTTGCCTTGACCACACAAAACTAGCCGGATTCTGTCTCCATCTGAAATCCATGTATGTGCACTTTCCAATCAGAGGGGATGATCAGATTTTTCTCCTATCCCACTTCCAACATTAGCATGGAGGTCTAAAGGGCAATTGTCAAATCCCTAAAGCCACTATCGTGAATGCAGTTAACAGTGTGGGGATCACACTCAAATCTTCCAGATCTGCGTTTCAGTTCAAAGCTGAACATTCACCAATAGAGCCATTAGGAAATTGAAAAGTTTAATTTACAAACACATTTCAAGTGTTTTGCAGGTAATTTTGTGCAATAAAACAAACCTAAATGCAAGTTTGTTTGTAGAATTGGAATCTGCAGCAGAGGTTACAGTACTTTCTTGAAAGAAATTGATCCTCAAATATACAGCTCAATCAAAAACACGACTACAACAGGGTTCAAACTTACAATCTTCTGACAACTTCTTGATTATCCATTAGGCCATGCATCCAGTTACAGTAGAAACACCAGATTTCTCCCATCCAGATGATAACCAGGCATGTTTTCCAAAATCAGATTAAATCATACAAATCCAAGCAGTACACCTATAAATAGGATCAAGCCCCTTACATATTTGTCTCCTAATATAGGAACAGTGAGGACCATTTGGGTCTATATGGTCGGCCCCAGAGTTCAAAAACTCCTTTCTCTTTCCAGAGCCAACACTTTAAACACTGATCCAGAAGTACGATGTTTGATCTCATTCTTTCAGATGAGATGTAAACTAAGACACTGTCTACCCAATTAGGTCAACATAAAAGAACCCATAGCACTATTTTCAAGAACAGGAATGTTGTCCCCGGTGTCCTAGTCAATATTTATCCCTCAACCAAACACCTCTAAAAACAGATTATCTGGTAATAATCATATTACTGGTTGTGGGACTTTGCTGTGCATAAATTGGCTGCTGCATTTCCCTACATTATAACTACACTTCAAAAGAGTACTTCACTAGCTGTAGAACACTTTGGAATGTCCTGATGTTGTGAAAGGTGCTATATAAATGCAGGTCTCTCTTTGTACAGAATTCCGTGGTCAGACAGAGTAATAAATTTAATTTACTTGTTGTGTATAGAGGAATACTAGGGAACAGTAAAGTGCAAAAACTTATGATGAGAAAAATTCAAATTCATTTGGGCTAACATGTTAGCCCAGAGTACAGGGAACAGGCTCTTCCTAGAGATTTCTACACAATAAAGGTTCTATGTTTACCTCGTTCTTTATCTTAGTATCGAAATAACAGCAGAATCCCAGACCTTGACTTTAACAGTCCCTTTCAGACACTCCCTCACTCAATCTGCATTGCAACATGACATTTTTCAAAGTAATTTTTCATCTCCCAGCAGCTGGCTGTAGTAGTTAAATTAAATTTCACTGTGTTAACATAACAAAAATGCAAAGAGAATAAATGCACTCTGCACCAAGGACAAGCTGCAGAGGATTCAGTCACTATAATGGGAAAACTGGCTATGTTTTTCCAATCGCTGTTGCGCACTACCTCATGGTCATTTCCAAATCCTCGGTAGAACATAGAACATAGAACAGTACAGCACAGTACAGGCCCTTCAGCCCACGATGTTGTGCCGAGCCTTTAACCTACTCTAAGATCAAACTACCTACATACCCTTCATTCTACTATCATCCATGTACCTATCCAAGAGTCGCTTAAATGTCCCTAATGTATCTGCTTCAACTACCACCGCTGGCAGTGCATTCCACGCACCCACCACTCCCTGTGTAGAGAACCTACCTCTGACATCTCCCCGAAACCTTCCTCCAATCACCTTTAAAATTATGCTCCCTGGTGATAGCCCTTTCCGCCCTGGGAAAAAGTCTGACTATCCACTCTACCTATGCCTCTCATCATCTTGTACACCTCTATCAAGTCACCTCTCATCCTTCTTCACTCCAATGAGAAAAGCCCTAGCACCCTCAACCTTTCTTCGCAAGACATGCCCTCCAGTCCAGGCAGCATCCTGGTAAATCTCCTCTGCACCCTCTCTAAAGCTTCCACATCCTTCCTATAATGAGGCGACCAGAACTGAACACAATATTCCAAGTGTGGTCTAACCAGGGCTTTATAGAACTGCAGCATAACCTCGCGGCTCTTAAACTCAATCCCCCTGTTAAATGAAAGCCAACACACAATACGCCTTCTTAACAACCCTGTCAACTTGGGTGGAAACTTTGAGCGATCTATGGCCATGGACCTCAAGATCCCTCTGTTCCTCCACACCACCAAGAATCCTGTCTTTAAGCTTGTATTCTGCATTCAAATTCGACCTTCCAAAATGAATCACTTCACACTTTTCCAGGTTGAACTCCATCTGCCACTTCTCAGCCCAGCTCTGCATCCTGTCAATGTCCCGTTGCAACCTACAACAGCCTTCCTCACTATCCACCACTCCAGCAACCTTAGTGTCATCGGCAAACTTGCTAACCCAGCCTTCCACTTCCTCATCCAAGTCATTTCTAAATATCACAAAGAGCAGAGGTCCCAGAACAGATCCCTGTGGAACACCACTGGTCACCGAGCTCCAGGCTGAATACTTTCCATCTAGTACCACCCTCTGTCTTCTATGGGCCAGCCAATTCTGTATCCAGACAGCCAACTTTCCCTGTATCCCATGCCTCCTTACTTTCTGAATGAGCCTACCATGGGGAACCTTATCAAACACATTGCTAAAATCCATATACACCACATCCACTGCTCTTCCTTCGTCAATGTGTTTGGTCACATCTTCAAAGAATTCAATAAGGCTTGTGAGACATGACCTGCCATTCACAAAGCCATGCTGACTGTCTCTAATCAAACAATGCTTTTCCAAATAATCATAAATCCTGTCTCTCAGGATCCTCTCCAATAATTTGCCCACAACCGACGTAAGACTGACTGGTCTATAATTCCCAGGGTTATCCCTATTCCCTTTCTTGAACAAGGGAATAACATTTGCCACCCTCCAATCATCCGGTACTACTCCAGTGGACAGTGAGGACGCAAAGATCATCGCCATAGGCACGGCAATCTCTTCCCTCACTTCCCTTAATATCCTTGGGTATATCCCATCTGGCCCCGGGGACTTATCTGTCCTCATGTCTTTCAAAATTTCCAGCACATCCTCCCTCTTAACCTCAACCTGTTCGAGCATATCAGCCTGTTTCACGCTGCCCTCACAAACGACCAGGTCCCTCTCACTAGTGAATACTGAAGCAAAGTATTCATTTAGGACCTCCCCTATCTCCTCCGACTCCAGGCACAAGTTCCCTCCACTATCCCTGATCGGCCCTACCCTCACTCTGGCCATCCTCTTGTTCCTCACACAAGTGTAAAACGCCTTGGGATTTTCCTTAATCCTACCCACAGACTCGGTGGGCCGAAGGGCCTGTTTCAGTGCTGTATCTCTAATCTAATCTAAAGACTTTTTCATGTCCCCTTCTAGCTCTCCTAAGTCCATTCTTCAGTTCCTTCCTGGTTACCTTGCAACCCTCTAGAGCCCTGTCTGATCTTTGCTTCCTCAACCTTAAGTAAGCTTCCTTCTTCCTCTTGACTAGCTGTTCCACATCTCTTGTCATCCAAGGTTCCTTCACCCTACCATCCCTTCCTTGATCATCAGGACAAATCTATCCAGCAGTCGCAGCAAGTGCTCCCTAAACAACCTCCACATTTCTGTCGTGCATTTCCCTGAGAACATCTGTTCCCAATTTATGCTCCCCAGTTCCTGCCTAATAGCATTGTAATTCCCCCTCCCACAATTAAATATTTTCCCATCCCGTCTGCTCCTGTCCCTCTCCATGACTATAGTAAAGGTCAGGGAGTTGTGATCACTATCACCGAAATGCTCTCCCACTGAGAGATCTGCCACCTGGCCTGGTTCGTTGCCAAGCACCAAATCCAACATAGGCTGACTAGAGGGGAGGCTATCTACATATTGAGTCAGGAAACCTTCCTGGACACACCTGACAAAAACTGCTCCATCCAAACTATTTGCACTAAGGAGGTTCCAATCAATATTAGGGAAGTTGAAGTCACCCATGACAACAACCCTGTTACTTCTGCACCTTTCCAAAATCTCCTCCCAATCTGTTCCTCCGTGTCTCTTTTGTATTGGGGGGGGGGGGGGGGGGGTGGGGGGAGGGTCTATAGAAAACTCCCAAAGTGACTGCTCCTTTCCTGTTTGACTTCCACCCATAATGACTCAGTAGACAAACACTCCTCGACAACCTCCCTTTCTGCAGCTGTGATACTATCCCTGATTAGCAATGCCACTCCCCCACCTCTTTTACCTCCCTCCCTATTCCTTTTGAAACATCTAAACCCCGGAACATCCAACATCCATTCCTGCCCCTGTGATATCCACGTCTCCGTAATGGCCACAACATCGTAGCTCCAAGTACTGATCCATTCCCCAAGTTCATCACCCTTATTCCTGACACTTCTTGCGTTAAAATAGACACACTTCAACCCATCATACTGGCTGCAACTTTGCCCTGTCAACTGTCTTTGAACAGCAAAACCACATTAAGACACTAATAGAGACTGTGGGGCATGATGCAGTAATCTTAAAATGCCTTAATAATGTTTTATAATAATGGGGACACAGTGTCGATGTGATTCTCAATGACCTCATACGACCAAGTATCAGAATACCTTCCCCACCTCAACCACCCCACCCCTCCCCTAGCGATATATTACATTTGCCATCTTCTGTAGGTTTACTATTTATGGCTGTGTAGTAGATCAAAATTATAGCGTGCTCACCATTTGGCGACACAGTGTCCCCACAATCTCAATTACTGTGTGAGTCACTAACCCTTTATAACATGTAGTGGGGGAGGGGCCGTGCTAAAGTCTGGTGAAGCTCCATAAAGGAGTAAAACTGAGGAACAGTGACAAAGTATCTGTTTGGGAATGTTCATAAACCGATGCAAGAAAGGATTAAGAGTCAGGGCTAGATCATACACCAAAATATCCTGCATTAGATCACCAAGAACACACCTTTTAAATCAATTACATGAACTAAAAGGCTGTTACGCAATTCTTGGTTGCGTTTATTGGACATGATGCAATAATGATTCTCAGAGGGATTATTTGCTCAAGCAGCATAAATTGATCCTTTCACCTCCTCTGTTTACATCTATGTAAACTGAACTAATTGGTTCAGAATTAAAGCAAAATTATCTGCAGAAAATTAGAACAATTCAAATGGAGCTTGGATGCAAATAGTTCTAGACTTCAGAAACTTAAGGCCTGTTTGCACATTAATTCAAGTAACCCAAAACAATTCAACAAAAGAAAAAAAAAAGGGCTGTTCAGTGACACACTGCAGCACAAAACCCACAATTCATAATTTTTCACACTGCATGTGCCCTCAAAAAAAGTGATACCAGAGACAATAATCTTTCCTCGAGAATCGTTAGTTAAAAATGCATCCGGCCTCGAAGCAGATCATTTCCACATGCTCAGTTCAGAAACTTTACACAAATTGAATAAGAGAAGAACATAAAAAAATCTCAGTAGAAAAATACATAAAATGTGGATCAAAAAACATTAGCAGCCAAGCCTTCAGCTGCCTCGGTTCCATATTCTGAAACTGTCTCCCCGAACTCCTGTGCTTCTTCACCTCCCTCTCTTCCATCAAGACTCTTCTTAAAACCCACCTCTAGCCAAGCTTTTGGTCGCCATTCCTATTCTTTTTTTAAACTTGGCTCAGTGTCCGTTTTTCCTTACACTTCCGTCAAGTGTCTTCAGCATTGAAGTAGCTGCTATAAAAATGCAAGTTGTTTCTGTTGTTGCAGTAGTATGAATAAAAACTACGTGCCCGTTTAAACTATGTAAATGATACAGAAATGAAAAGGAGATCTTATCAGAAGATAGTATGAAATTTGCTTCAGCAGGAGATTGGTATACTCAAAATAAACTTCGTATTTTTTTGCAAAACATTGTCTTATGGTTAATTTTAACATCTACTTTACAATTCTATTTCAGTTCACTCAAAGTCAAGAAGCAAACAAAACTACAAATCGCAAGGCAGTCAGGTCTGTCACTTACTGCATCGACATCTTCATTCTTACAATAAATCTCATGACCTTTGGCTCGGATCTCATCTCGCTGATGGTCAACCACTTCTTTCAATTTCAACATTACTTCCCGTTCTTTCTTGGAGAGGCTATCTAGTAAAAAAAAAAGAGAATGTCAGCACATCTGTCCTTTGACCAAAGCATTATGTAGTTCTGATAGATTTACTCTAAATAAGACACTGCAAGGTCTGTTAAAAAAAAATTTAGTTCAAATCTTAGAATGCATGGGTCAGATCCAATCCCACTCAAGCCCAGCAGGGTAGACTGTGATAGGAGGCAGACATCATAAGAATATTACTCACAATTTGCAAGATTTGAATTTGCCTCCTCAACTCCCACATGAAGGCAAGCCATGTTCTGAACAAATTTCTTTATTCCAGGCGCTATTCAATTCAATTTAAGATTATATCACCACAGTAAAGTGTCTTGCCATATCCACAAGCTCGAATTCAACAATCCAGCTTTTGTACATCTGCCCTTTACTATGTAACAACATTTGACACAATAAAATTGCATCAGGAATGTGTTATCAGAGGCCCAGTAGCTACAATGTTAGAGCATCCAACTCGAATATGAGGAGGTCAGAGTTTGAATTCCAGCTTCTTGTGGCATTCAGAATCAGACTCTTCTGGCCAATTTCTGGCAATTGGCAGACAACACTATCTGGACAAGGGAGAAAGAACAGGATGGGGGAGAAGGAAAGACTCCCTTCACAGCTCAAGGACACTTCCTGACACATAAAACAGAAACAATACTGAAAGTGCCTCTGCAGAAATCTACCGATAGTAGATCTTTTAGCTGCTGAGATTTTTCACTCTATCACGGGGATGGATAAAACTGTGAATTATGAAGCAGTCTTTTCTGCTTTATACCAAAATTGCGTGGCGACTGTGTGATTTCCCCAAACGATGATCATGTATCCTGGGGCAGTACAACAGCACACCGATACTCAAATGTGTTCAGATTAACGAAATGGAGGGTCTCTGAACTCAGCCAAGCTTCAGGAACAGGTGAAAAGCAAGCAAAGCAATTCACCACAAGAAACAGAAACGGTTAAAAGAGTCAACCATTCTCTTACACACACCAGCGTGTACTTGAGCTTTATCTTTAGGAGCCTGGTTGTAGCTTGCCTGTCTGATCTTGCAACCAAGGTCTAACAGAACAAAAAAGTGGAGAGGCAATTCTAAAAACAAATAGAAGGATGGAAGATATAACCAGAAAATGGCCGTACAAATCTGGAGTTTTTGTAAAGCACTGGTCAAACCTCACTGTGTAAAATTCTGGACATCAGGCTTCAAAAGGGGCTTGCAATGAAGAGAATTATTCCGGGCATTAATGGGATGAGCTATAAGAAAAGACTAGGTAGGGTTAAGCTCTACAGTCTAAAGCCAAGAAGGTTCATGGAAGAACCTCATCTAGGAATATTAAATGTTAAACTACTTCAAGGCAAGTCAGGCAGGCAGGTCAGAGAATATAGAACTTGTGAAAAGTAAAGTTTAAACATAAAAAAAAAAAAACTTTGACTGGATGATAAATGTTGGGAGCAATCTGCCAGACAAGGCTTTGCAGTCAAAGATATAAAGGAGCTAAAAATTGATTTGCTCTCATTTCCAGGTGCAGGGGCCATGAGTCACCATTAGCCTATGCCTACTCCTGTTGAGGCACGACACAAACTTGGTGATGCCTCCTTATTTCCATAATTGTAGCATTCAGTTGAGCACAACCCGCACTGCTGGTTGAACGCTGAAAAAAAAGGGGGCCCAGCAGCTTGCTTCAGTAGCACCTGTTCCAGTTAGCCTGCACCTCTTAAAACAGGAGCTGCACTGATTGTAAGAAAGCTGCTGCTGATTATACCAACTCCAGCACAGACAAAGAGAAGTACCCCAGATATAGCAACGGGACTGAGACAGGGCTCCCGGGTTCTCGATGCAGTGCTGTAGGCCTTCATCCAGGAGGTTGACAGGAGCGGAGGTGCTGTGTTCCCACTGGGGGCCAGGAAGCCCTCAAGGGAAGGGAATGGGGGCACGTAGGTCAATTCCAAGAGTCTCACCCAGAGGATGTGGCAGCAGCGCTGCAAGAAGTTCAATGACCTCACATGGGTGGGCAAGGTAAGTGAATGCAGCTTCCCATGACATCTCCTTACCCATTGCACCATCAACCTCGCATGATGCTCAATGCAGTACAGCCCCATCACTCACCCATCAGCACTCTTTAATCAGTAAGGGCTCAAGCCTAACATTCAGATGCTCTACTACATCCTCAACGATGCCAGCCTTACACCTACCTCTCACAGCCTCTACATTGCTCCACCTATTCAGCTTTGGCAGGCACATCACCCAAACACAGTGCAACCCAATCACAGACATTCTTCCCTCTCTCTTGCACAAGGTGGCCCCATTACTGCAGATAGCAGAGGATAGGCACGCCTGTATCACCTAAACCCAGCACTGTGGGGAAGTCTTTCACAGGAGGCGGTTACATCCTCCATTGCAGAATCCATCCAGGATGACAATATGTTTGTCTTATGGCCTTTCTAAAATCCCACCACACCCTCATCCTGATGATGGCATGAAGTGAAGGCTGCAGATCATGTAACCATGGACCTCTAATTTCCACCAACCGCACCCCCCCCCCCCCACCATCACCGTCCAAGTTCTGATTTTCAGCTTTCAGATACCAAAGAACTATAGCCCAGCCAACCACTGCAGCCTCATGGAGGAAGGGGGAGAGCTGCTACAGCCCACTAAAGGAAGAAGCACCATCACTTGATCTGACACGCACAGCCACCAACTCAGATACGGGGAACAACGAGTACCTTAGAGATTAATATAGAGTTGGGATCTACATGTGGTGACTCACTGGACGCGAGTTGGCTACAGCCAGGGCAGGGGAATAGGACAGTTTTTGTGCCAGCTCCCCAGATGAGTTCTGCTTCAGGGAACTCAGGTGAGGACTTTGAGATGGCCTACAGGAGAATGCTAATGGGCATGCACACCCAGATGCTTGGTGCATTAGCAGGCCTGCCAGACAGACTCTTGTTACTGGCAAGGAGCACAAAGGAATCTGGCTCCAATGTGACACAGGGCTTCGAGTCCATCCTTTCCAGCATCTGGTGGTCATTGTCTCAGCTTCCACTGCAACACAGGTGAAAGCCACACTACCCCTCAGTGCTGTAGTGGAATCTCAGACAGAAATCATGAGATTCATGCAGGCTCAGACGGCTGCCATCATGGCTGTGGATCTCAGTGCTCAAAAGGGGCACTGAAGCTTACACATGGGTCCAGCAATCTGTTCTCTACCTGATTACTAGGACTGCTGATCTGCCACCCTGGCTGAGAGGCAGTGGCTCTGTAGAGCACAAATTTGCTATCCTCACAGGATGACAGCATTTGTGCTCCCACCCCTGCCACTCCACCAGTGCCTTTGCTGTTACCATCGAGTCAGCCCAGACTGATGCCACCCATGCTGAGGTGGTACAGTCCAAAGCTGAGCCTTGAAAGCCCAGAGCTGCTTGAAGCCGTCCTGCAAGGTCATCTGCAGTCTTCACGAGTGAAAATCAGCAGTTGTCCACCAGCTATGCTGCAGTCACTGGGGAAAAGCACTAAGCCAGGCAAAGGCACCTGCAAAACAGGGACTAAGTGGATGCACAAGCGTGAATAGTTCAGTTCTGTACTTATTATTGGATGTCGGATAAAGTTGTTATGGAAAGGTTTTTGTTAGTGGTTTCTATTGCAGCATTTTGGCCGAGGATGCTATGATGGGACCTCACAGATGGATAAGAAGGTAGGGAATTGGGGAGTAATGGTGGTGAAGGAATGACATGCTAAAGGAACCAGAGCCAGCCCATCCAGAGCAAAGGGGTCCCAGATGGCTCCTCCTTGCCTCTTCCTCCTGAGATGGTCTCTGTATACTAGAGGCCTGCTCAGGTCGGAAGAAAAAAGGAACCCAACCGAACTACAGCGGACCCGAGCCCAAGTCCCTCCGATTTAGCCCCGGGCTCAACCGGACCTGAACCCGCCCGTCAGTTTACTTACCTTCCTGACACTGAACCTGCAAGAAGCTGCAGCGCATGCGTGATGACGTCATAACGACATCGCTTGTTCACTGCGCAGACTCAGTTTTGTCCTAGACTCCCAGCTCAGGAAAGTTTAAAAAAAAATTTCAATACTTACCAGCAGAGCACTTACCATGTGTTTGGCCCGACCTGACCTGGACTCGGCCCGACCCAACCAGAGCCCAAAGGCCAGACCCTGGAGATGGGCCCGACCCGAACCTGACACATGTCGGGTGCCAATGGCTGCTCCCTCATTATAGAGGGTGCAGCAGACCGCCAAGAACTTGGAGACATGCTCTAGCGATTATTGCAGGGCTTCCCCCAAGTGATCCAGGCAGCAGAACCATTTCTTGAGAACCCTGATGATCTGCTCTACCATGTTCCTAGCTCTCATTGCCCATTGTCCTTGTGTGGTTGGGTGGCCGACGGGTGTCAGCAGCCACGTGTACAGAGTCTATCCCTGGTCTCCAAACAGCCAGCCTCTGGTTCTTTGTGGCGGCCTGCAGACGGTGGGAACTGCAGACTACCTCAGGATGAAGTCATCGTGGCTATGCCAGGATAATGGGCATTCACCAAAATGATGGTTTGGGTATGGTCACACACCGTTGTGTTAGTGGAGTGGAACTCTTTGCTGTTCCTGTACCTTACCCCATTGACATGTGGGGCCAGCCGAGCCAGGTGTGTGCAGTTGATGGCTCCCTGAACCATTAAGAATCCCAACACCCCGGCAAAGCCATGTGCCCTCTAATCTTGTTTCTTTCTAGTTAGAGAGAAAACAAACTCTCCTCTCCTTGCATAGAGGGCCTCCATCACCTCCCAGATGCAGCAATGTATGGCAGGCGAAGTGGGATATATTTGCAATGTTGCCTGCTGCCATCTGGAAGGATCTGGTTACGTAAAAGTTGACAGTGACCGTGACCTTTTTGGCCTCTAGCAGTGCCGTCCTCATCCTAACATGAGGCAGCAGTCCTGTTGAAGAAGGTGGCACAGTTCCGTGACCACTTCCATGGTGACTCTCAGGCCCTCAGGCATTGCTGGAGAAGTGTTCCTTGAAAACCATTGGTGGGAAGGATCCTCTGAAGAGCCCTCCTCCTCCCTCTGCGCTGAGCTTCCCCTCTCTGCAGCCTCAGCTCCATCTTTCGTTGTCTTGCAGACCCGGCAGAACTACAGCCCACGTAACTGTTGCAGGCTTTTTATGGAGGTCACAAAATTCCTCTGCCCTCCCCGTCAGGATGGAGTAACACGGTTCCAAATCCAGGAAGTCAGCAGAACCCCTCCCAAACACACCGCAGTACTTCCACAAACTTTCAGAAGGCTTTCGACAAAGTCCCACATAAGAGATTAGCGTGTAAAATTAAAGCGCATGAGATTGGGGGGGTAGTGTATTGCGATGGATAGAAAATTGGTTGGCAGACAGAAAACAAAGAGTAGGGATAAATGGGTCTTTTTCCAAATGGCAGGCAGTGACTAGTGGGGTACCACAGGGATCGGTGCTAGGACTCCAGCTATTCATGATTTAGAGGAGGGAACTAAATGTAATATCTCCAAATTTGCAGATGACACAAACTGGATGGGAGAGTGAGTTGTGAGCAGGATGCAGAGAGGCTTCAGGGTGATTTGGACAAATTGAGTGAGTGAGTTAATGCATGGCAGACACCGTATAATGTGGATAAATGTGAGGTTTTCCACTTGGTAGCAAAAACAGAAAGGCAGATTATTACCTGAGCAGCTATAAACAGAGGGGAATATGCGAGACCTGGATGTTCTTGTAAAGCAGTCGCTGAAGGTAAGCATGCAGGTGCAACAGGCGGTAAAAAAAGACAAATGGTATGTTGGCCTTCATAGCGAGAGGATTCGAGTACAGGAGCAGGGATGTCTTGCTGCAATTATACAGGGCCTTGGTGAGGCCACACCTGGAATATTGTGTGCAGTTTTGGTCTCCTTATCTGAGGAAGGATGTTCTTGCTATAGAGGGAGTGCAGCGAAGGTTTACCAGACTGATTCCTGGGATGGCAGGTCTGACGTATGAGGAGAGATTGAGTCAGTTAGGATTATATTTGCTGGAGTTCAGAAGAGTGAGGAATGATCTCATAGAAACCTATAAAATTCTAACAGGACTTGACAGGGTAGATGCAGGAAGGATGTTCCCAATGGTGGGGGAGTCCAGAACCAGGGGTCATAGTCTAAGGATACGGGGTAAACCATTCAGGACTGAGATGAGGAGAAATTTCTTCATCCAGAGAGTGGTGAGCCTGTGGAATTCGCTACCACAAAAAGCAGGCGAGGCCAAAATATTGTATGTTTTCAAGAAGGAGTTAGATATAGCTCTTGGGTCTAAAGGGATCAAAGGGTATGGGGTGAAAGCGGGAACAGGCTACTGAGTTGGATGATCAGCCATGATCATAATGAATGGCAGAGCAGGCCCGAAGGGCCAAATGGCCTACTTCTGCTCCTATTTTCTATGTTTGTCAGAGCAACAGCAAGTCAAAAACACCTCACCTGCAAGTTGGATGTCTGGCCCTTTAAAATAGCACTAGTGGTGATTCCTTGTGCAGCTGTAGGCATGTTCAGCTGTGAGTGGTTAGCAGAGGGAGTTTGCTGGACCTGCACAGTCCAAGTTTGCAGAACATGCATCAAATCAGTTTAAGAGGCTGTTTGACATCACAATCTCCCCATTGTCAAAGCTTTGGCCACATATATGTCACGCCAGCACTGGTGCCTTTCCCAGCATGAGGCATCGCGCATGCCATTTTGAGGGCCTCCAACTTCCACAATGTCACCTCCAGTAATGCTAGAGAGATGAATTTTGCAGTCAAGGAGTTTTCAAAATGAGCTTTTATATTCTAGAAAATCCCTTACAAACACATGTCCATTATAGCTAAAAAGAATAGAGAGCAACACAAACTACAGATAAAGGAGTTAATATGATCAGAGATCTGATTTACCTTCCTGGGACTGAATCTCAACCAACTGGTTAACAAGAAGCTGGTTTTCATCTGTAAGCTGTGAAATCTGCTTCTGCAGGTCCTGGATCGGTTTGTGCCACATGTTTGTTTTATGATCCAGATCCTGAAATACACAGCAAAGATGAAATGTACATGCTACACTAATAATTGGAGACAGTTAACAGGAGATTAGAATTCCAATTTTCATCTCTGGAACTTGCAATTAAAGCTGATCCCAAATATAAGGACAGTCCCCTCTTTCCACTGGCTGACAAGGACAATCTCATGGGAACACCTCCAGGTTTCCCGCCAAATCACTCATTATGATTTGGTGATGTACCATTGTTCCTTTATCATTTCAATATCCTGGAGTCCCAATTCAAGAAGGTGGTCCACGGTCATCTTAAGGAAAGTAGGTACAGACAATAAATGTTGCTATGCCAACATTGGCCACATCCCAAGATCAATAAAAGTCACAACCCAATTTCTACTGGGCATAGGTCTGAAGCACATCTGCCAGTCTGTCCAATGTTGTGGACAATCTCAGTCAGTCGGAAGACAAAGAAATACAAGAAATGGAAAACATGTTCACAGCGGTGCAATAGAATACAATAGTATTTGAGGGGAAGCCAGATAAGCATGCGAAGGAGTAGAAGAATATGCTGATAGAGTTAAATGAATTAGGATGGGAGGATATGCGTGTGGAGCATGAAGCAGCAGGACCAAATGGCCTGTTTCTGTCCTGTACATTCTATGTAATAAAACTGTCCTGCTACATAGGATTAACCACCCTCTCAGCTGGTACGTAATGATGATTGTGACCACGGATGGAGCATTCACGATATGGCCTTCCATTATGTTAATGTGTATTCAATCATATGCAGGTGGTGGGGATTAACTTCTGTTCCCATAATTGGAACACACTGAAACTATGGTTGTCAGGTGAGGAGGTACATGTTTTTAATGCATTTGTCTGTAAGTAAATCTTATAAACGGTGTATAGGTTGGCTCCAGTGCCATCCTTCACCAACTGGCTTTCTGGAATAGAACACACTACTTTGGACTATTGTCTCCAAAGGAAGAGTGCGAAAATACAGAAACATTATGGTTTAAAGTAGAAAACTTTCTGGTGACCAGAGTTAAAAAGTATGTACTCTGACATCCCTTGAAAAGCAAATTTTTTTAAAAGAACCTTTCATTCAGCTAATTTCCTTTCAAGATCTAAAACAAGTTCATGGCTTTCCATTCTAAAAGACCAGTTAAAAAAAGGAGAGAAAACTGGAGTAATGGGCAGTAGCCCATTGGTGTGGGGTTATGACATGAGGGGGAACCAATTTAGAATCTTCAGCTGAACCCTTAGATCAGGTAATTGGCCTGAAACCAGTGCACAAACTGTTAAATACTGCATGTCATGGATATACAGTTGATATTTTCAATGCAAAATTGATAACCATATCACCATGCAAATAATTTGCAGTTCGTTACTGTAAACAAAAACAAGAAAAGCAACTGGGTGGTCAGACAAGGCTTCTACAACAGGTGGTGAGCAAACAGGAATCAGACTGCGCCCCCATCAGGCAGATCACCAGCATTTGCTTCAAAATGAATGCTGGAGATAAACAGGACAGAATTTAAATTTTGGAATTATGGCAGAGAACAGAGGAGTAAACAGAGAGAACATTTTCAACCTGCCATCTGTGGAAGGAAGCATGGGATCTCTCAGCTCTGCTAAAGGTGGAACTGACTGATGGGTGGAGCATAGGAACAGCCCAGGGAGTTTCCAAGACACAAACTCCATTGTACACACTTTCATTATTGAAGTATTGACTTTGGCAGCATTCCTGCTATGTTTGCTGCCAGAGACTGCTGGTCATAAACTCAGCTGCGTTGAACCCTTAGGTTGGTTTGAACTTTGGCTGAAAGATAAAATTTTGTAGAAATATAATTATATGCATGTTATATATTCGTGTAACACAAACTTTTTCTGTAAACTTTCTTTCTCCATTGATTTAGAAAAAACGTTTTGAATAAAGATAGTAGCTAATCCTGGAAAACCCACACATTGCTGTAGGGCATCCAGAATGATGGGCGGTGGTGTCAGGAGTGGGGGTGGAATATAGGTTTATCTATAAAAAAAGGATCATCCATCATCATCAACAGATCAACGTGCTCTAATCCTGCAAGTGGGGTCGGGGTGTAAGGAGTGCAAAACATCGCACCAACGACAAAAGCAAAGTGCAATTTCATGAAAACACGTTCAAACAAAAATCACTGACATCCCACATGAACAGCAAATGGACAGAAAACGGGGCTCAAATCAGAGAGAATATGTCAATAAAAAGTCAAAAGAACAATTAGCTAACTGCTCAAATATTGAAAAAAGGATATTAAAAAGAAATGTCTTCCCAGCCAATGAAGCTTTTTCAGTTAGACTGCATTCAAGTCCAGCCCCAGAGTTGAAAGGGCAGTCTGCTAAATCCACTGATTCATGACCCATACACACACACACACAAAAAACAAACAATCCCTGTGCTGTGTGTTTGAATTAGAAAATATTCAAAACAGGGAACATAAGCAGTATTCCACTAATAGCAAAGGAGAGAAAATGACTAAGAATACTACAGGTCATTGGCCCTTATATGTTTGGTGTGATGGATCTTTGGACATGCCATGTTTCAATTCTTAGGTAATATAAACATTTCTTAGCAGTTCTTCTCTAGCAGAGCAAGACTACACCTTCTTCTGGCAGGGCAGGGATCCTGAAGAACCAAGACAGCATGGAGTGGGCTTCGCCGTCAGAAACTCCTTGCTCAGCATGATAGAGCCTCCCTCAAATGGCTCGGAACGCATACTGTCCATCCGACTGCTCACCACCTCTAGTCCACTACACCTACTCAGCATCTATGGTCCAACACTCTGCTCCCCACCTGAAGCTAAAGACCAGTTCTATGAACAACTCCATAACATCGTTAGCAGCATCCCCAACACCGAACACCTATTCCTGCTGGGGGACTTTAATGCCAGGGTTGGGGCCGACCATGACTCATGGCCCTCCTGCCTTGGGCGCTATGGCGTTGGAAGGATGAATGAGAACGGGCAGAGACTGCTTGAGTTGTGTACCTATCATAACCTCTGCATCACCAACTCGTTCTTTCACACTAAACCCTGTCACCAGGTTTCATGGAGGCACCCAAGATTGCGTCGTTGGCACCAGCAAGACCTCATTGTCACAAGGCGAGCCACCTTAAACAGTGTTCAAATCACACGCAGCTTCCACAGTGCGGACTGCGACACCGACCACTCCCTGGTGTGCAGCAAGGTTAGACTCAGACCAAAGAAGTTGCATCATTCCAAGCAGAAGGGCCACCCGCGCATCAACACGAGCAGAATTTCTCAACCACAGCTGTTACAAAAATTTCTAAATTCACTTGTAACAGCCCTTCAAAACACTCCCACAGGGGATGCTGAGACCAAGTGGGCCCACATCAGAGACGCCATCTATGCGTCAGCTTTGACCACCTACGGCAAAAGTGCGAAGAGAAATGCAGACTGGTTTCAATCTCATAATGAAGAGCTGGAACCTGTCATAGCCGCTAAGCGCATTGCACTGTTGAACTACAAGAAAGCCCCCAGCGATTTAACATCCGCAGCACTTAAAGCAGCCAGAAGTACTGCACAAAGAACAGCTAGGCGTTGCGCAAACGACTACTGGCAACACCTATGCAGTCATATTCAGCGGGCCTCAGACACCGGAAACATCAGAGGAATGTATAATGGCATGAAGAGAGCTCTTGGGCCAACCATCAAGAAGGTTGCCTCCCTCAAATCTAAATCAGGGGACACAATCACTGACCAACGCAAGCAAATGGACCGCTGGGTTGAGCACTACCTAGAACTGTACTCCAGGGAGAATGCTGTCACTGAGACTGCCCTCAATGCAGCCCAGCCTCTCCCAGTCATGGATGAGCTGGACACACAGCCAACCAAAATCGGAACTCAGTGATGCCATTGATTCTCTAGCCAGCGGAAAAGCCCCTAGGAAGGACAGCATTACCCCTGAAATAATCAAGAGTGCCAAGCCTGCTATACTCTCAGCACTACATGAATTGCTATGCCTGTGCTGGGACGAGGGAGCAGTACCCCAGGACATGTGCGATGCCAATATCATCACCCTCTATAAAAACAAAGGTGACCGCGGTGACTGCAACAACTACCGTGGAATCTCCCTGCTCAGCATAGTGGGGAAAGTCTTTGCTCGAGTCGCTCTGAACAGGCTCCAGAAGCTGGCCGAGCGCGTCTACCCTGAGGCACAGTGTGGCTTTCGTGCAGAGAGATCGACCATTGACATGCTGTTCTCCCTTCGTCAGATACAGGAGAAATGCCGCGAACAACAGATGCCCCTCTACATTGCTTTCATTGATCTCACCAAAGCCTTTGACCTCGTCAGCAGACGTGGTCTCTTCAGACTACTAGAAAAGATTGGATGTCCACCAAAGCTACTAAGTATCATCACCTCATTCCATGACAATATGAAATGCACAATTCAACATGGTGGCTCCTCATCAGAGCCCTTTCCTATCCTGAGTGGTGTGAAACAGGGCTGTGTTCTCGCACCTACACTTTTTGGGATTTTCTTCTCCCTGCTGCTTTCACATGCGTTCAAATCCTCTGAAGAAGGAATTTTCCTCCACACAAGATCAGGGGGCAGGTTGTTCAACCTTGCCCGTCTAAGAGCGAAGTCCAAAGTACGGAAAGTCCTCATCAGAGAACTCCTCTTTGCTGACAATGCTGTTTTAACATCTCACACTGAAGAGTGCCTGCAGAGTCTCATCGACAGGTTTGCGGCTGCCTGCAATGAATTTGGCCTAACCATCAGCCTCAAGAAAACGAACATCATGGGGCAGGACGTCAGAAATGCTCCATCCATCAATATCGGCGACCACGCTCTGGAAGTGGTTCAAGAGTTCACCTACCTAGGCTCAACTATCACCAGTAACCTGTCTCTAGATGCAGAAATCAACAAGCGCATGGGTAAGGCTTCCACTGCTATGTCCAGACTGGCCAAGAGAGTGTGGGAAAATGGCGCACTGACACAGAACACAAAAGTCCGAGTGTATCAGGCCTGTGTCCTCAGTACCTTGCTCTATGGCAGCGAGGCCTGGACAACGTATGCCAGCCAAGAGCGACGTCTCAATTCATTCCATCTTCGCTGCCTCCGGAGAATACTTGGCATCAGGTGGCAGGACTATATCTCCAACACAGAAGTCCTTGAAGCGGCCAACACCCCCAGCTTATACACATACTGAGTCAGCGGCGCTTGAGATGGCTTGGCCATGTGAGCCGCATGGAAGATGACAGGATCCCCAAAGACACATTGTACAGCGAGCTCGCCACTGGTATCAGACCCACCGGCCGTCCATGTCTCCGCTATAAAGACGTCTGCAAACGCGACATGAAATCGTGTGACATTGATCACAAGTCGTGGGAGTCAGTTGCCAGCATTCGCCAGAGCTGGCAGGCAGCCATAAAGACAGGGCTAAATTGTGGCGAGTCGAAGAGACTTAGTAGTTGGCAGGAAAAAAGACAGAGGCGCAAGGGGAGAGCCAACTGTGCAACAGCCCCGACAAACAAATTTCTCTGCAGTACCTGTGGAAGAGCCTGTCACTCCAGAATTGGCCTTTATAGCCAGTCCAGGCGCTGCTTCACAAACCACTGACCACCTCCAGGCGCGTATCCATTGTCTCTCGAGATAAGGAGGCCCAAAAGGCAAAAGGATTAGCAGTTCGTAGCTTGGCCTCAGCACTGAATACGTAAGGTGAAGCCAGATTTGTCGAGATTGTTAAAAGCTACGTGTTTTTTTTTTCTTTTAATTGTGAGATGTGGGTGTCTCTGGCTAGACCAGCAATTATTGCCCATCCCTAATCATCCTTGAACTGAAAGGCTTGCTAGGCCATTGCTGTGGGCCTCGAGTCACATGTAGACCAGACCAGGTAAGGACAGCAGATTTCCTTCCCTAAAAGGGCATTAGTGAACCAGATGGGTTTTCACAACTATTGACAATGGTTTCATGATTCGACTAGCTTTTTAATTCCAGATTTATTAATTGTTTTTACATTTCACCATCTGCTATGGTGGGATTCAGACACATGTCCCCAGAGCATCTGCTGGGCTCTGGATTACTAACAGTGACATTACCACTATGCCACTGCCTCCTCTTACCTTGAGAGCAGCTGGGAAAGCAACATACACCTCTGACTGGGAACAATTATAAATTAATACATAATTTAAAAATGGCCCCACATTGTATTTTATAAAAAAAACTAAGTATGCAAATTGCCTAGAACTGAATGTAATGGAGGGAAATCTTGTCTTTATTAACAGTTCAAAATTTAAAGTGAATTACCAGAAGCAAACAAGGCTCAAAGACTGACAAATTTAGATCATCCGACTGTAGAATCTACTCAAATAAAAAAAAAAGTGTATAAATTCAAATTTTTTGCCAATGTTGAAAACAATTCAAAAACACAGGTTGGCTTCTGACATTAAACTGTGGAAGTTTTAAAAACATATACAAGCAGTCAGTAAATTCCCCACTTTTGCCAAGCTCCCTGCAACTGAATAGTCCTCACAACGAGACAGAAAAATCAAATGCTCAGTAATTTTCTTATATTACCACAGTGATTACACTTCAAAAAAGTGTAAAGAGCTTTGGGACATCTTGAGGTCATGAAAGGCAATGATAAATGCAATGATTCATAACTCTAAATTGTCTGAACATCTAAAAGATGGTTTCTAGTTGAGAAAATCTTACTTGACCAATAAATGCTCTGCCTAATGGACATAGAGCAGCAAAGCACCAATATACAATCTCCATTATGCTATAGGTTGTCTTATAGCTAAAATTCTCCATGTGAAAATTCTCCACATACTCTGCTAACTCAACTTCAATTAGTGCAAACTTGTCAAATAGCCTCAGAGACTCAGCATGCAGCACAAGGCGAAACAGCCAAGTCTGTTGTGCATTCAGAAACTTGGATTTATATACCCACATAAAAATGTTGGCTTGAGTCAGCTTTTATGGATGTCTCAGATGGATTTGTGGAATCGAGAGTACCAGACCAATTGTTGGAATAGGTACTAATTGCTGCAACCAATAGCTTTCTCACCAGCGCTGAGCTGGTAAAACCTCTCCAATCAAGTAGCTGGCAAACAAAGACTAACAGAACACCAAAGCGGAGGCTGTAGAGTGTGACGAAGGAAACAGTGATTTGACATGGATAACTTTCAAACCACGAGTGGAAATGCTTACCCTTTGGAGATGGAAAGCATGCTAAAAGAAAGGGATTGCAGCAATCAAAATAAACACTGGTCTGCTGGGCCATAAACATTACATTGAGCAATCAGTAACAGGACAGGGTTACTGTGACTGGTCTTGTGAACCAGTGAATGCATCCCAGTGTCAACACATGATTGGTGAACTTTGTTGTCACATACAGGAAACTTGCTTAACTGGGCTGTTACAACAGCTTCCAGCAAGCCGATGTTGGCGCATAAACTGCCCTCAGTACAGTTAAATTTTCAGCATGGCATGCAAATGTGAAAAGAAGTGGAGAAAAGCATTTAATCAATTGAAATGACATTTGCAGTACTAAGCATTCATAAACGCAAGCACAGCATTAACATTTTTGACTATACACTGTGCACTAATTTGAAACCCATCCAAACCCAATGCCTGTATCAGTTTAGCAAACCAGATTTTATCAGGAAGTGTTTCGTGATCAACATTCCACGTGCTATCAACAAGAAAATCATATTTATACTCTACAGCAGCAGATTTAGAGGAAGTTCAGAGTCACAATTATTGATGTTTTAGAACTCACTGCACTCCCTACAGATGGAGCCCTTGAATGCACACAGTCCAGCAAACAAAATTTATTCCCTGTGGCCAAACCCCCATTTATACTGTATTATTCTATTATTACAGAAATTTATCTAAAAAGCTAGCTTCAAGACTAGTCCATTCCTCCTGTTCTACAATAAATAAGAATCTTATTCTTACTACTGTATACATCATAACACACTATAGACCCCAGAGAGCAAGCCTGTCTCTGAAACACTGCTCCAAAGACACTTTGTGCCTGCTCGTAAAGGAGTTGTCCTCACCTGTTTAATGTGACTGCAGATGATTATATTTAAATTTTACTCCCAGCACATTAATAAGGATGGGATTGCCAGCTTCATCAGCAGCTTGCAAAGGGCTGCTGGTCCCTTGTCGGCAACTTTTCTGGGTGAGGGGAAGTTAAGGATTGTGGTGACAGCAGTACAGCAACCTCTAAATCCAAAGTGCATAAAAGAGGGGCGGGGGACGGTAAACAGAATGACTCTCCTGGAAGATCAGGACCACCCTGGAAAAACTGGAACTTTTTTTTTTAAAAATATATAAACAGAGCCTCCTCTTCAGTACAGGGCAGCCATCGACAAAAAAACTCAGCATCACCTCCAGTATGCCAGAGCAGCCTTGGGTCATCTGCGGAAAAGAGTGTGTTTGATGACAAAGACCTCAAACCTGGCACCAAGCTCATGGTCTACAGGGCTGCAATGTTACCTGCCCTCCTGCATGCATTGGAAACATGGACACTGCACAGCTGACATCTCAAAGCCCTGGAGATAGATCACCAGTGGTGCTTCCGCAAGATCCTGCGAATTCAGTGGCAGGACAGGCGCTCCAATATCAGTGTCCTCTCTCAGGCCAAAATCCCCAGTATCGAGACACTAGTCATGGCTAGTCAGTTACATTGGGCGGGCCACATCATCCACATGCCTGACACAAGACTCCCAAAACAAGCTTTCTACTCCGAGCTCCGTCACAGCAAGAGGCTACCAGGAGGGTACAGGAAAACGCTACATGAATGATCTTAAAGTCTCCTTGAAAAAATGTGACTTCTCCACTGATTCATAGGAATCTCTGGCCCAAGACCGCCAAAAATGGAGAAGAAGCATCCATGAAGGTGCCAGCCAGGTCAAAAAACGTCAACATGCCCAGGCAGCGACCAAGTGCAACAGCGGAAGAAGCGTTCAGAAATTCAAGCATCCCATTCACTTGCCTCACCAAACACCACCTGCCCCACCTGTGGTAGAGTGTGTGGATCCAGAATTGGACTATTCAGTCATCTACGGACCCACAACCCTGGAGTGAAAGAAAGTCACCCTCGTTCCCAAGGGACTGTCTGAGAGAGCGCGAGAGAGCCTAAGTACATTAAGCACAGAGCAGTTGTATGCCCGAGAATGTAGCTTGCTTGCTAATGCATTAACAGCTCTATATATGACACAGTAGAGAAGCACTTCAGTTCTATGCGTATTTTTAAACAACTAATCTTTCCCAAATGTAAAATAATCTTCCTTATTTTAAGTTAAAGTCAATATTCAAGTACTTCTCGGGATAAAATTTAATGAAAAAAAAAATCTGCAGTTAAAAAAAAAAACTTATGTGTTTGGCATTCCCAGTTATTCTTTTGTAATATGTTAGTCTTTCCACTGCCCAATTTCAGAGACATCTGAGAAATGCTGTAAAGTTAGTAACTTGAACACAAATGCAATCCAAATCAAAGAGCCATTCCTTGTGCTTTCAGAAAGATGTGGCGAAGGACTTCTAGATTTCAACAGAATAAACTTGAAAGGAGAGGATAGAGCATTTGTGATGTCTCCCCATTAGCAGATCATCATTGTGGAAAATAAAACACAGTCAGGGTGTAGAAAATGGCCTAAAGAAATCAAACTATCTGGTCATACGAACATACGAATTAGGAGCAGGAGTAGGCCACTCGGCCCTTCCAGCCTGCTCCGCCACTCAATATGTTCATGGCTGAACTGACTACTCCACATTTCCAACTACCCCCAATAATCTTCCACCCACTTGCTTATCAAGAATTTATCTTCCTCTGCCTTAAAATATTCAAAGACTCTGCTTCCACTGCCTTTTGAGGAAGAGAATTCCAAAGACTCACGACCCTCAGAAAAAAATTTCTCCTCATCTCAGTCTTAAATGGGTGACCCCTTATTTTTAAACAATGACCCCTAGTTCTAGATTCTCCCACAAGGGGAAACATCCTTTCCACATCCACCCTGTCAAGACCCCTCAGGATCCCATGTGATTTGTGAGCTTGGTCTTGTTCCTTGCTTTGTGTGGTCATTAAATGACACTGTTGGGAGGTGGAAAATAACAAGTCACAGGTTTGCAGCTATCCACAGAAGTGACCCACACCTTTGATGAATATTGACCTATATAATGCAAGACTACAGTTACTTCTGAGCTCCATTGTGGAAGCGTTGAATGTTGGTAAAATGGTGACTGCAATACATGTTCAAGAAGTCCCAAAAACTTGTGGCACAGAACAAAATGGCAATAATAAAGTATCGGGGAGATTGTGGGAGTGGTGGTTCAAGGGAACTTAATGGGGTTGATTCAGGACAGACCATGAATTTCTGGTTCACTTTCCAGTATAATTTGGTGAGAAAGTTGGTGGCAGCAGTAGTGAGGAAAGAAGAGGCAAGCTTGTAGCAGAGGCTCAGTGGAGTCAGTGCATAGAAGAATTAGAACAGAAGAAGGAGTGAGAAGCAATCATTGAATGAAATGAGCATCTGAAGGAAGATAGATCAGATTTCCACCACGAGCTACTGATAATGTGCTCAGGTTGTGATCTACTTGAGGGAAGAAATCATTTATTCAGCATTTTAAATGCTTGCCCGATCACTCTAAAACATGGATGGTATAGTTGTTAATTGAAAGCCTGGAAGATGCAGAAGATCCTGTCACAAAGTAGTTAGGTTTGTCTCAGTCGAAGGAAGTTGCTGGAAACAAGGTCTGCTTAGGCAGAGCTGGTGTGTTAGAATTTGCCTGTCCCAAAGTTAATCACATCTTGATGTCATTATCAGAATTTGGATTTGTTTTAACAGAATTTAATCAAAACAATGCAAGTAGCAACTGCAACAGACATGTTGGCTACATCCCATGTCAAAGTGTATCAAATATTAACCAGATCAATGAAAGCATCCAAGCTTGTTAAATTGTTTGGGATTGTCAAGATCATCCTGGTCCTTTTGTTCAACAGTTTAGCCATCAAGACAGACATTGTGCAAGTCTGAAGGTTGGTTGAGTAGGAACTCACTTCAATACATATTCTGAGCAACATGTGATAGAACTCAAAGGATACAGAAATATCAGGAAACAGCCTTTTTCTTGGGAGAACATACAGGACAGCTGAAGGGACAACATCTACAAGTTTTATCACCTTGGGTTTGCAAGGAACAGGTTGTATAAATCTATTGTATAACTAATAGTTATTAGCATTGATGGGTTATTAGTATTGGTGTCTGAGTAATAAACTTACACAACACATTTGAGCCCGAATCGTGAGGAATCACTTAATTATGTTATAAAGGATTTCCCAGCAGTGTGCAGGCACACACATTAATGAATACCTGTCAATCAAGATATATCTCCATCTCGACATTAAGCTTCCTCTTCTGGATTCAGCACAATGGGGAACTGTCTGTCTGCGGGTGGAGAAACTGGAAGCTGCATTAATCACTTTCACAGTACTCCAGGGTACAGTTAATGATTGGTCAGTCACTGGAGGCTGTGCTTTTTTCCACTGCACTTTCTAACCCAACTCTCTAAGCCAAACTAATGCTCTAATGGATAGTGCGGTCATAGCTGGACAAGCAGTTTCAATTTGTTAAATTCCAGCAGCCACAGTACACACGCTTGGGGATTGGTAAATCTTAGCTCTGCCAACCTGCATCTAAGCTCTCTGGATTCAACTAAGTATGGTGTGCCCCTGCAGGGCCAGAGAATACACTTCTTATTAGATAAACTGAAATTCTACTGCTGGAGCTTTACATGGTTTTAGTTTTCACCCAACACCAGCTAACCAAAAACATAGTAGTGCACAAAAGTAAAGTTATGCAGATCTAAAGGATGACCAGGGCTGGTTTTGTCAGGTGATGCAATTCCAAATGGGCTCCAGGGGATCTCTGGGCATCTTCCTTGGGTTCCACATTCTAGATTTGTGGATAGGTGACAGAAGGCTGCTGTTAGGGACTGGAGCTCCAACCCTATGTCAGTTGAGTGGAATACATGGTTGCATTATGTAAGCTACATAAGCACATGAAAAAGGATTAGGAGGGTATGCTGATTAGGGTTAGATAAAGGCGGATGGAAAGAAACTCCTCTGGAGCATTAACACAGGCATGGATCAGTTGGACGAATGACCTTTTTCAGCGCCGTAAATTGGATGTAACCCGATGACACAGTAGACTCAAAGGGTATAATTCAAGTCTAAGAAAATCAGTTACGCTTTGTAATAGAGAAACAGTCTATCAACACCACTCTCCTACAGTCCAAACTAAACAATAAAAGTATAAAAGTGCTTATTGCGTAATCGGTAGCCCCTTCTCAGTTATACTGCCACATTTGCATTGTGATGAATCCAAAACCACTTTGCATCCATGATTATACAGCTGGGACTCAGTTTATGGAAATTCGATGAGGGTGTCTAGGAATAGCTGCTGTATACTTATACTCGAGTGCCAAGTTTAAAGAAAATTATTTAAAGCCATTAGTCACTTGGGGACACGAACCTTGTAGTGGCCCATGTTTTTCTCTCCGTCCTGTAACAGCACAAAGGCTCGGATCAGCTCCTGCTCGGTGTTCCCGCTCCTGGTTACGAAACTTTCCAGCATTTCCAAGACGCGGACAATTTTAGGGACCAGCCCTTCCACAACTTCTTTCCCATGGCTGTCTATCAGCTTCTCCAGCTCGGCGCCGATCAGCTTGGCGATTTCGTACACATCGTTCACCGCAAGGTTGCAGGCGGGTTTGTCCAGGTAGGAGACGAGATCGGCTTCCTTGTCCATGGTGGAGGGATGGCGGTCCAGGGATGGAATGTCGGCCGGAGATAGAATGTTGCCCGGGGATGGAACGTAGCCCGGGGAGATGGGGATGGATGTTCTTTTAAAGGATGAATCACCGTGCACCACTGGACCCCATGAGGAAGTACTTGCAGGGACGATGTTTTCCCACTGCAGACAGTCACTCACCCTTCAGCTTTTATAGGGCTCCTGGTTTCCCTTTACTCCGCTGTCTGATTGTCACGTGTGCCTCAAACAATCACGTGTAGGTGTCAGCTGGTCCAATCACCAGCCGGTGACAGTGACAAGGGTGACAGGGCTCGCGGGGCGCTCAGAGCTGCCGCTGGCGCCGATTGCGCCGCTGGTTCCGCCGCTTCCCGGCCTGCGAATTATTCCCCCTGTCCCAGGACGAGAACAGAAACTAGGAGGCTTGTGACTCGAGTCTTCCGGTGGAAACTCAAGACAACCCAGCACCATTAACCAACCCCCTCCACACACGAAGCAAAATTAGAAACCACTTATGCTGGTGGTAAAATAGCGTCCGTGCCCGTCCCATGCAAAGCCAACTCGGTGTAATGCCTTTTTAAAAGGAAAATAATGCAGTTCTCAAATCAGAAGGATACAAGCCTGAAATGTTATCTGCTAAGCTGAGCTTCTGAACCCCAATCCTCTCCCGTCGTAAAGACCACCTACTTCCACCTCCGTATTATCGCCTGGCCTCAGTTTATCTGCTGCTGGAACCCTCATCCGTGCCTTTGTTACCTCCACTGTTTTAATGCTCCCTTGGCTGATCTCCCATCCTCCATAAATTTGAGTTTATCCAAAGCTCTACTGCCCCTATTCTAACTCACATGAAATCGCAGTCACCCATCACCCCAGCGCTCACTGACCTTCATTGGCTTCCGGATCAGCAACACCTCCATTTCAAAATTCTCATCCTTGTTTTCAAATCCCGCCATGGCCTCACCCCTCCCTATCTCTGTAATCTCCTCCAACACTACAACCCTCCGAGATCTCTGCGCTCTTCCAATTCTGGTCTCTTGCGCATCCCCAATTTTAATTGTTCCGCCATTGGCGGCCTCACTTTTAGCTGCCTAGGCCCTAAGCTCTGGACTTCCCTTAATGTCTCCACCTCTCCACCTCGCTCTCCTTGCTTAAGTCACTTCTTAAAACCTAAATCTTTGATCAAGCTTTTGTTCACCTGTCTTAATACCTATTTATAGGACTCAGTGCCATATTTCGTCTGTTAGCTCCCACATGAAGCACCATGGGATATTTTTTGCCGTGTTTAAGGTGCCATATAAATGCAAGTTGTTGTCTCCACAGATAGTGGCTGCAGGAGTGAGGTTTGCCTTGCAGAGAATCTCTGAAAAGGTTCAACAACAACAATTAAAGTGAAAGGGAAATGTAAAGTTCATGCATGCCAAAATAGCAAACTTGCAAAACTCCCAAACAGCTAACAGCTGAAGCACGACCCTAAGTCCAAGCCCATGGCGTGTGAAAACAAGCAGTTGTATGGGTTTTGTAACATAAGCTGTCCAACATTCCTTCACCGTATTCGAGGGGAGAAAATAAGCATATTAAAACCTGAGAGGACACAAACGTATGTTGAAGCCTCGGAATTGGTGCTGCATTTTTAGGAGGGACCTGGGAATGTGTGCCCCATAAAATTTACATTTTATATTTAAAGTGAGGCATTCTGGTTTAGTTTTAAGCACTTTCATATTTCACATTGATAGATTTTTAATCTTGATAAAGGCATAAGAAAATTATATTTGGATTTTCAACAGACCAAGCAGATCATCACTTCCTTAAAGATTGCATCAATAGTTAATCCCCCCCATAAAAAACCTCCTGCCCCAGTTCACAAAAGCACTTTATCTCAACCATCTCCCTACTCCCTACACTTTATTCTCCTCCAACCCTCTCAATTTATTCTGGCACCTTTCTCCCTCCATCCATTTAATTCAATCTAATGAGCCTTTCTCCCTCTGGATTCGACTTGATTCTGTTCTTCTGTTTCCCTCCCCACTCCCACCAGCTCAACTCTCTTCCCCTCAGTTCAGCATGGCATTCTTCTCTTCCTCTAACCCGTTGAAACTGTCACTTATTTTACACTTCCCATTGAAACTGATATTATTCTTCTGCTCTGTTCAAACTGGCACTCTTCTTTCTAAGCACCTCAATTCCAGCTGGCACTTTTCCCTGCCTCTCCCAGCTGGCTCTCTGCCTTCCTTTCCCCAGTTCAAGCTGGGATGCTTTCTCTCCTTTATAGAATATGGAGGCCTTCTTAGAGAAGAGGCAATAACACTGAATCCAGAAGAGTACCTCATGCATTACCACAATTTGTAACTGTAACACTTGTTTGTTTTTGATGGAATATTCCCAATTTTGTTTACTCGATGTCCTGATTCTATTTGTGAATTGAATTCCAACTTCTTTGACAGTAGAATATTGACTTGGGTATTTATTGATTCAGACTGTGTCAGAAAGCTGAATTAATTCAAATTGGTATCACAATTAACCAATGTGCATCGCTTGACAATGTCAAAAGTATTCAGTGCTGAATAAAAACAGAAAACAGCAAGAAAACTTCCAAGTGATTAAAATTGATTTTTCTTGTTCATGAAGCAGATAGATAAGGAAAATGAGTTTCCATATGTGTTATAATATATACTAACAGATTATGGATTAGCTGGGTAAGGCGATCGAGATCCAGATTGGTGCTGATTTAACTACAGGAAACTTATATATAAAAAGTGCATTAATATTGTTTCTTACATTACATTGCAACAGTGACTACATTTCAAAAGTACTTCCTTGGCTGTAAAGTGCTTTGGGACCTGAGGTCGTGAAAGGCGCTATATAAATGCAAGGCTTCTTTTTCTTTATTGCCAAAGTGATGTGTTGCACAATAGCACCATTCTACTCAAGGTCACAAGAGTCACAGTAACAATTAAATACTTTATAAAATATATGCCTAGTAAATTATTGAACTCTGATATTATTTTTAAAAATCCTGTCTTCACATACTTACCAAATACAAAATTGATAGAAAGCAATTTAAAAATGTAGTATTAGGTAGTCATAGAATCATAGAATGGTTACAGCACACAAGAGCAACTCACCTAGTCCCACTCCCCTGCCTTTTCCCTGTAACCCTACAAATGTTTTCTCTTCAGATATTTATCCAATTCCCTTTTGATGGTCTCGATTGAATCTGCCTCCACCATGCTGTCAGGCAGTGCATGCCAGATCCTAACAACTCGCTGCGTAAAAATGTTTTCCTCGTGTTGCCATTGCTTCTTTTGCCAACCACCTTAAATTGGTGTCCTCTGGTTCTGGATCCTTCCTTCAATGGGAACAGTTTTCCCCTATCTACTCTGTCCAAACCTCTCATGATTTTGAATACCTCTTTCAAATCTCCTCTTAATCTTCTCTTCTCCACGGAGAACAGCCACAACTTCTCCAACCTTATCCAAGCAACTGAAGTTTCTCATCCCTGGAACTATTCTCGTGAATCTTTTCTGCATCCTCTCTAATGTCTTAACCCCCTTCCATAAATGTGGTGCCCAGAACTGGAAACAATACTTCAGTGGATACCGAACCAGTGTTTTTTACAGGTTTATCATAACTTCCTTGTTCTTGTACTCTATGCCCCTACTTATAAAGCCCAGGATCCCATATGCTTTATTAGCTGCTTTCTCAATCTGCCCTGCAACCTTCAATGATTTGTGCACATATACCCCCAGGTCCCTTTGCTCCTGCACCTCCTTTAGAATTGTACTCTTTAATTTATATTGCCTCTCCTCGTTCTTTCTGCCAAAATGAATCACTTCACACTTTTCTACATTAAATTTCATCTGCCGCTTGTCTGCCCAATCCACCAGCGTCTCTTTGTCCTCTTGAAGTTTCTAACTATCCTCCTCACAGTTCCCAATACTTCCAAGTTTTGTGTCATCTGCACGTTGTGAAATTGTGTCCTGTACACCCAAGCTTAGGTCATTAATATGTACCAAGAAAACCAGGGGTCTTAATAGTGTCCCCAAGGAACCTCACTATAAACCTTGCTCCAGTCCGAAAAACGGTTCACAACTACTCTCTGGTTCCTCTCATACAGCCAACTTCGTATCCATGTTGCTACTATCCCTTTTATTCAATGGGCTTTAACTTTGCTGACAAGCCTGTTATGTGGCACTTTATCAAATAATCCTGTCGTCTTTCTTCCACTGCTTATCCATCCCCTCACTTGTAGAATGATCTTTGAAAAGAAATTGATCAAGCTGTACCAAAACACATACTTTAGGATTTAGAAATAATTCTCTCCCAAAGTGTGCGGTATGAAGGTTCTTAATAATTGTAAAACACACTTTCCTTCTTTGGCAACACGATCTAAAGAGGTGTTTTCACAATTACTGAAATTAGGATTTTTGTTAGTATCCCTGAGATCCGCCAACAAAATCCGCCCAAGAGTTTAGATTGGTGATAAGGTGCTTTAGCCAACCAAGCCACAGCGCCAGCTAATGCAGTTTTTCAGATGATTAGCAAAGAGCAGGATAAATTCCTGTAAGTTTTGAGTGGTCGAATTTTCATAAAAGCAAAATACTGCGGATGCTGGAAATCTGAAATAAAAACAAGAAATGCTGGAACCACTCAGCAGGTCTGGCAGCATCTGTGAAAAGAGAAGCAGAGTTAACGTTTCGGGTCAGTGACCCTTCTTCGGAACTGACAAATATTAGAAAAGTCACAGGTTATAAGCAAGTGAGGTGGGGGTGGGGCAAGAGATAACAAAGGAGAAGGTGTTGATTGGACCAGGCCACATTGCTGACCAAAAGGTCATGGAGCAAAGGCAAACAATATGTTAATTGAGTGTTGAACATATTGTTTGCCTTTGCTCCATGACCTTTTGGTCAGCAATGTGGCCTGGTCCAATCAACACCTTCTCCTTTGTTATCTCTTGCCTCACCCCCACCTCACTTGCTCTGTGACATTTCTAATATTTGTCAGTTCCGAAGAAGGGTCACTGACCCGAAACGTTAACTCTGCTTCTCTTTTCACAGATGCTGCCAGACCTGCTGAGATGTTCCAGCATTTCTTGTTTTCAGCTCGAATTTTCATTTTCGCTTGGTCTTCCAACATTCTGTTAGTTGCTTTCTTAAACTCAGCAATATGCCCACTTCTGATTGCTGAATGGGAGAGAAGCAGGAAATTAATTTTCTTCTCAGCAAACGAACGTTAACAGAAATTCGTGTGCTATAATTTGGAATTTACAAGTTTTGCGTGTGTGGGAGAGAGGGTTAATTCTATTAAAATACAAGGCACCGCTGAGATTCGAACTCAGGATCTCCTGTTTACTAGACAGGCGCTTTAACCAACTAAGCCACGGCACCTCTTGATGGTGATTGTCAAAAAATCGGTAAAGAGCAAGTTTAAACCTGTGTTAGTTTTCAGTTTTGCTTGCTTATTGTAAAAGTTCTTTATCATCTAGTTTTGCAATGTTCTCATATATTAAACTCATGTATTCAATATATTAAACTGTAACTGAATTGTGTCAAGTAGACTTGTTTCTGATTCCTGCGTAAGGAAGAAGCAAAAAAAATCCTTCCTTCTCCGCAAGCTAACTACACTGGAACTTCATGACACCCGTTTCGGGACTTTTGTGCAAATTTTACAACAGCTTAAATATGATGACCAAGTAACTTTTGCTTGACGGAGTGCGGAGAGTAATGCGTCTGTAAGAATTAATTCCATTAAAATGCCAACTATACTGAGGCACCGCTGAGATTCGAACTCAGGATCTCCTATTTACTAGACAGGCGCTTTAACCAACTAAGCCACGGCACCACTTTATCATAGCGTTCGAATGCTCCTTAAAGAACAAGCTAAACCTGTGTCAGCTTCAAGTTTTGGGTTTCTTTTTTGTAAATGTTCCTTTTCATTTCAGGACTTTTATGAAAGTTGTACAACAGATGAAATTCGATGACCAAACTCATTCTGTTTTAAATAATAGATTTTAAGGGACTGGAGGAGGCCATTCGGCCCATCTTGTCTGTAACAGTCAAAAAGGAAGTTTGCAGCCTAATCCCACTTTCCAATTTTTGGGCTGTAGCTCTGTTGTTTACAGTATCTCAAGCTCACCTCCATATGCCTTTAAAGGACAATGCAGTGAGTCCCAGACCTCCACCACCCTCTAGATGACAACATTTCTCCTTAAATCACCTCTAATCTTTCCACCAATTGCTGTAAATCTATGCCCCTTGGTTATGACCTTTCTGTGAACGGAAAGAGGTCCTTCCTATCTATCTCTCATAATTTTATACATCTCAATTAAATCTCCCCTCAGCCTCCTCTGTTTCAAAGAAAACAGCCTATTTCCTCACAGCTAAAATTCTCCATTTCTGGAAATATCCTTGTAAATCTCCTCTGTATCCTCTCTAGTGTGGTCACATCTTCCTGCAAAGCAGCGACCAGAACTGTATGCAATACTCTAGCTGTGGCCTAACTGCTGTTTTATGCAGTTTCAGCATAACCTTTTATATTCTAGGCCTCAGCTAATAAAGGAAAGTATCCCGTATGCCTTCTTAACCACCTTATCTACCTGTCCTGCTACCTTCAGGGACCTATGGACATGCACTCCAAGGTCCCTCTGTTCCTCTATACTTCTCAGTAACCTACCATTATTGTGCACTCCCTTGAATTCTTTGCCTTCCCCAAATGCATTCCCTCACACTTCTTTGGATTGAATTCCATTTGCCACTTTTCTGCCCAACAGGCCAACCCATTGATATCTTCCTGCAGTCTGCAGCTTTCTTCCTCACTATTGACCACATGACCAGTTTTTGTATCATATACAAAAATTATAGACTGGGATAGTAACAGTGCAAAGGGCAAAGAAGGGGAGGAATTCCTGAAATGTGTACAAGGTAACTTTCTTGATCAGTATGTTTCTAGTCCAACATGGAAGGAAACAGTGCTGGATCGAGTTCTGGGGCAAGTGAAGCATGTTTGATTGGGAGAGCTTTTGGGGAACAGTGATCATGATGTGATCGGGTTTAGAATAGTTATGGAAAAGGACACGGTAGAATCAGGTGTAACAATACTTAACTGGAGCAGAGCTAACTTAAGTGAATTGAAAAGCGATTTGGCCCAGGTAGGCAAAACAATCTTTGAACAGTGAAAGCAAGAAGGTTGTGTTGCGGGTACAGAGTAGATATATTCCCATGAAGGAAAAGGAATGGTCCAACATTGATATTTGTGGGAGCTTGCTGTACACAACTTGGCAGTAGTGTTTCCTGCTTTAGAACAGTGATTTGTAAGATTATGAGGTTACTAACCAGAGTACTGATTGTTAAAATCTAGCTATTATAAGCTAACAACTAACTTATTATCATAAACTAACATTTAGCTTTATTAGAACCCTTCTTTGTAGTATGGTTAAAGTGGAAAAACTTAGGAAATATGGCACAGTCAAGTTTTAAAATGCTTGACCCAACCCAGGCTCGATCCGACCACATCCAACCCGAACCCAACCCGGGCCGGAGGCCTTTGATTTTTCCCACGCCCGGCCCGGTCCGACCTGACCCGACCCGACTACCGTAATAAAGTTAATTATATCAAACATACCTTGTCCAAATGCTGTGATCCTCCGTTCCAAAGCAGTCTATTCCTGCAGAATCGTGCAGAAGTTCCCTCCTTGAACAAGGCAGCACTGTGTCTGCATGCAGCCCGACCCGATCCGAGCTTGAATGTTGGAGCAGGAAGAGAGACCCGATCTGGCCCAAACCCGACACATGTCATCGGGTCTGGTCGGGTTCGGGGCAGGCAGCCATGCTTTAATCTGATTGAGCTCCTTGATGAGGTTATGGAGAAGGTTGTTGAGGGCAGTGTGGTTGATGAACTTTCAAAAGGCATTTGACAAAGTGCAACATAATAGACTTATTAGCAAAACAGAGCATAATTTCACAGTTTGCAGATGACATGAAACTCAGAAATGTAGTAAACAATGAGGAAGATAGTAACAGATTTCAGGAGGACATAGACAGAGTGGTGAAATAGGCAGACATATCAGAATAAATGAAATTTAACACTGAGAATGGTAAAGTGATATATTTTGGTAGGAAGAATGAAGACAGGTAATATGATTAAACAGTACAACCATCATGAATGGTTTTGATGGAGCAAATGAGGAGAAACTGTTTCCAGTAGCAGAAGGGTCAGTAAGCAAATGACACATTTTAAGGTGATTGGCAAAAGAAACAGAAGAGACATGAGACCATAAGAAATAGGAGCAGGAGTAGGCCATTCGGCCCCTCGAGCTTGCTCTGCCATTCAATAAGATTATGGCTGATTTGATTGTGGCCTCAACTCCACTTTCCTGTCTTCTTCCCATAATCCTTGACTCCCTTGTAGATCAAAAATCTGTCTAGCTCAGCCTTGAATTATATTCAATGACCCAGCCTCCACTGCTGATAGCGTAGACAATTCCAAAGATTTACAACACTCCAAAAGAAGAAATTCCTCCTCATCTCCATCTTAAATGGGAAACCCCTTATTCTGAAACTGTGCCCCCCATTCTAGACTCCCCCACGAGGGGAAACATCCTCTCAGCATCTACCCTGTCATGTCCCTTCAGAATCTTATATAAGATCACCGCCTCATTCTTCTAAACTCCAATGAGCATAGGCCCAAGCTGCTTAACCTTTCCTTATAAGACAACCCCTTCATCCCAGGAATCAGCCTAGTGAACCTTTTCTGAACTGCATCCCATGCAAGTATATCCCGCCTTAAATAAGGAGACCAAAACTGTCCGCAATATTCTAGGTGTGGTCTCACCAACGCCCTGTACTGTTTTTACACAGAAAGTTGTTATGATTTGGACTGCCCTGCCTGATAGGGTGATGGGAGTAGATTCAGTAGTAACATTCAAAAGAGAACTGGAAAATACTTGAAGGGAAGACTAATTGGATAGCTCTACCAATGAGCTGGCACAGGCAGTAGGGGCCATGGGAATGTATCATTCTATGAACTGCCAGAGTGCCACTGGGATTGTACGCGATTCCTCTATTACTAGAGCCAAGGATCCTGTATGCTTTTTTAATGGATTCATATACATACAAACGCAGTGCTCTCTGTTCCTGCACCCCTTTCAAAGCTGTGTTATTTAGTGCATATTACCTCTCCTGGATGTTGCCAAGAATGGAGAATTTTAACTGAGGAAAAATTGGATAGGCTGGGATAAAAGCAAAATACTGCAGATGCTGTAAATCTGAAATAAAAACAGAAAGTGCTGGAAATATTCAGCAGGTCTGACACACATCTGTGGAGAGAGAAACAAAGTTAATGTTTCAGGTCAGTTCTGATGAAAGGTCACGGATCTGAACTGTTAACTCTGTTTCTCTCCACAGATGCTGACAGACCTGTTGGATAGACTGGGTTGTTTTTCTTTGGAACAGAGGAGGCTCAAGGGAGCTTTAATTGAGGTGACTAAAATTATGAGGGACCTAGATTGAGTGGATAGAAGGACCTATAACGGTTGACAGAGAGGTCAATAACCAGGCGACAAGAATCTAAAGTAACAACAGAAAGTGCTGGAAATACTCAGCAGGGCTGGCAGCATCTGTGGAGAGTGAAGCAGTGTTAATGTTTCAGGTCTATGACCTTCCATTAGAACTCATCAGGATCTAAAGTAATTGGTAGTAGGATTAGAGGGGATTTAAGGAGAAATTCTTTCATCCAGAGGGTGGTGGGGGTCTGGAACTCACTGCCTGAAAGGGTGGTTAAGAGGCAGAAATACTCATTGCATTTAAAAGGGCACTTGGAGTGCTGTAACTTAGAGGCTACAGGCCAAGAGCTGGAAGGTGGAATTAGACTGGATAGCTCTTTTTTTGACTAGCACGGGTATGATGGGCCAAATGGCCACCTTCTATCATAAATCTTCTTATATCTCTTTCATTCTATGATTGCTCATTCTTCCTGCCAAGATACATCACCTCATACCATTAAAACACAGAAAGCCACTGCTGAGATGTGAACTAAACATCGCCTCTTTATTAGGCAAGCACGTTAACCAACTAAGCCACGACGCCCACGCTTTACCACAAAGTAGTGCGTCATGCTTCTGTTGTTTCGTTACATTTTATTTTTTTTACTATATTTAGTATTTTTCAGCGTGTAATCTCTCGTATTCTCAATTAACTGCAGTTTCATATTTCTCTCCCTATCATTCTGTGCCTGTCCCTGATCTTCATGCAACAGGGTGACATTGTCTCATAAAGAGGCTTTTCTTTTCTGACAGGTTTAATTGGCCAAACAAAAGGTTTATAAATTATGAAATTAAATTTTAAAAAACATATTCTGATCAATTTTCCACTATTAAACAGCTTTCGTATTAGACAGCTTTTATTTTAGAGAAGTGCTCACTTCCTAAACCAGGTAACGGAGGATGGGTGTTAGTTATATCACCACTGGATTTAACATCCCGCAGCTTGACACTACACATAAGGGTGATAGGCCAGCACTACTGAGTGTGGGATAGGATGCAGGCAGTAATGTTTTAAACGGGTTGGAGTTTGCATAGGATGAAGTTCAGAATGCCAGAGCCAAAGGCCCTGGAGAAATTGATTCTGAGATAATAACAACAGGGATAAGGGTTTCAGCAGCCATGGGATTGTGATAAAGTCGGATTGTTAGCACGTTCACACTGACGAGAAGCCGTTCAAATGCTCCGAATGTGGAAAGGGATTTAAAAGAGCCAGTAACTTGCTGAGACACCAGCCACTTCGCACTAAAATAAAAGCAAAATACTGCGGATGCTGGAAATCTGAAACAAAAACAAGAAATGCTGGAATCACTCAGCAGGTCTGGCAGCATCTGTGGAAAGAGAAGCAGAGTTAACGTTTCGGGTCAGTGACCCTTCTTTGGAACCCTTCCGAAGAAGGGTAACTGACCCGAAACGTTAACTCTGCTTCTCTTTCCACAGATGCTGCCAGACCTGCTGAGTGATTCCAGCATTTCTTGTTTTTGAGCCACTTCGCACTGCTGTGTAGTGCAGGGTCCTGCTGATTGCTGGGGCAACTTGAACATTTTATAAATGTTGTCCTGCTGTTTAATCATTCAAACTATTGTGCTGCTGATTCCCTTTATTTGATCTTTGTATGTGGAAATATGTGAGGTTATCCACTTGGTAGCAGAGTATTTCTTAAATGGTAAGGGATTAGGAAGTGCAGATGTGCAAAGGGACCCTGGATGTCATAGAGTTATACGGCACAGAAACAGGCCCTTCGGCCCACCGAGTCTGTTCCGGCCATCAAGCCTATCTATTCTAATCCCATTTTCCAGCACTTGGCCCATAGCCTTGTATGCTCTGGTGTTTCAAGTGTCCTTGTCAATAAGTCAGTGAAAGCTCACATGCAGGTACAACCAGCAATTAGGAAGGCAATGGTATGTTAGTCTTTATCGCAAGAGGATTTGAGTACGGGAGTAGTGAAGTCTAGCTTCAATTGTATAGAACCTTGGTTAGACTGCACTTGGAGTACTGTGTGCAGTTTTGGTCCCCTTACCCTAGGAAGAATATTATTGCCATAGAGAGAGTGCAACGAAGATTCACCAGACTTGTTCCCGGGATGGCGGGACTGTCCTATGAAGAGAGTTTGGGGAAACTAGACCTGTACTCTCTAGAGTTTGGAAGAATGAGAGGTGATCTCATTGAAATCTACAAAATATTTAAAGGGATAGACAGGGTAGATGCAGCTAAGATGTTTCCCCTGGTTGGGGAGTCTAGAACCAGGGGGCACAATTTCAAAATAAGGGGGAAGCCACTTAGGATGGAGATGAGGAGAAATTTCTTTACTCAGAAGGTTGCGAATCTTTGGAATTCTGTACCCCAGAGAACTGTGGAAGCTTAGTCATTGAGTATGTTTAAAGCAGAGATTGACAGATTTCTAAATACAAATGACATAAGGGGATATGGGGATAGTGTGGGAAAAAGGCATTGAAGTGGATGATCAGACATGATCATAGTGAATGGCAGGGCAGGCTCGATGGACTGAATGGCCTACTCCTGTTTCTATGTTAAGAATGGGACTTATTCCATTTTTACTTGAATGCAAAATGCCACTCCCATCATAATCACCGTGTTGAACTGTTGAGCTTGTTGAAATGACTAGATTTGCAGATTGAGAGAACGATTGAACATGGATTGGAAAGAATGAGAAGGCTGCGAAGGTAAGGTGAACAGAGTAATTTTGAAATGAGAGAGACTTTGAATTAAATGTGTTGCGGGACAGTGAGCCAATGAAGGTGAGTGGTGGCGATGAGGGCGGTTTGCAAGTGGAACCTATTTGGATGTCTGCAGTAGCGTTTTGGAAGAGTGTGGGGTGAAGCTTAAAAGGAACGAAAGGAGAACATTTAGTTGCATTCACTAAAAGAAATAAAGAAAATGCTGAAAGTATGAAGGTCTAACAGCATCTGTAAATGCAAAGAACTTGGCTAATGTTAATGTAATCCTTCATGAGAGCTGAAAATTAAAAGATAAGTGAGCATTTTGGTTGTGAAAAAGGGAGTAAGAATCAAAATATCTACACAGATAAGTTACTGGGAAACTGTTAGATCATATAAAAGATTATCTGTGAGGTAAACTTTTGATAAGGTCCCACATAAGAGGTTAGTGTGCAAAATTAACGCACATAGGATGGGGGGTAATATACTGGCATGGATTGTGAATTGGTTGACCGACAGGAAACAGGGAGTAGGAATAAACGGGTCTTTTTCCAGGCGGCAGGCAGCAACTAGTGGGGTACTGCAGGGATCAGTGCTTGCTCCCCAGCTATTCACAATATATATTAATGACTTGGGTGAGGGAACTAAATGTAACATTTCCAAGTTTGCAGATGACACAAAGCTGGGGGTGAATGTGAGCTGTGAGGAGGATGCAAAGAGACTTCAATGTGATTTGGACAAGTTGGGTGAGTGGGCAAATGCATGGCCGATGCAGCATACCATGGATAAATGTGAGGTTATCCACTTTGGTTGTAAAAACAGAAAGGCAGATTATTATCTAAATGGTGATAGATTGGGAAAGGGGGAGCTGTAACGAGATCTGGGTGTCCTTGTACACCAGTTGATCAAAGGGATCAAGGGATATGGGGAGAAAATAGGAACAGGGTACTGAATTAGACGATCAGTCATGATCTTTTTTGAATGGCGGAGCAGGCCTGAAGGGCCAAATGGCCTACTCCTGCTCCTATTTTCTATGTTTCTATGTAATGCAAAGTTACTAAAGAAGATGCATCAGCTAAAATGATGGAAAAGCAAGGGAAAGGCCCTTAAAGGAAAATTGTAAGGAAATGGGAGAAATTTGAAGAGGAAGAACAATCTTGAGATGAGAGGTCTGAAATTAAAATAGAAAATGCAAGAACCAAAGAGAAAAAAAATTTACAAACCAAGCTCTGACCTGTCCACCCGCCCCCCTCATCCCCACCAGAACTATGTTCTGATGAAGGGTCTACACCAACAATATATTTTTTTAACCTCCCCAGATGTCAACACCATCCCACATCCCTAACTGTAAAGATAAAGGTGGATGGGATATAGTGGAGGCCTGAATTTTCAGCAATGTTCTGACGAGGTGTGCCACAAGGATCTGTGCTGGGGCATCAACTTTTTACAATTTATATAAATGACTTACATGAAAGGACCGAAGGTTTGGTTGCTAAGTTTGCTGATGACACAAAGATAGGTAGGAAAGTAAGCTGTGAAGAGGACATAAGGAGGCTACAAATGGACATAGATAGGTTAAGCAAGTGGGCAAAGATCTGCCGAATGGAGTATAATGTGGGAAACTGTGAAATTATCCACTTTGGCAGGAAGAATAAAAAAACGTATCTAAATGGTAAGAGATTGCACAGCTCTGAGATGCAGAGGGATCTGGGTGTCCTAATGCATGAATCACAAAAGGTTAGTATGCAGGTGCAGCAAGTAAAAAGAAAGCTAATAGAATGTTATCATTTATTGTGAGGGGAATTGAATACAAAAGTAGGGAGGTTATACTTCAGCTATATAGGGCATTGGTGAGACCATATCTGGAGTACTGTGTACAGTATTGGTCTCCTTATTTATAGGATGTAAACGCATTGGAAGCAGTTCACAGAAGGTTTACTAGACTAATACCTTGAATGGGCAGATTGTCTTATGAAGAAAGGTTGGACAGGGTAGACTTGTATCTGCTTGAGTTCAGAAGAGTAAGAGGCAACTTGATTGAAACATATAAGGTTCTGAGGGGTCTTGACAGGTCAGATGTGGAATGGATGTTTCCTCTTGTGGGAGAATCTAGAACTAGGGGTCACTGTTTAGCCTTCTGATTCTTCTTGGTTCTTGGCTTCAAACAAGAGACTTTCTCCTCACGAGGCCAGGCCAGGCTAGGCTAGAAGATTCAGAAGGACCATATAAAGGAGGGATGATTGGAAACCTACTTAACGAAATTCTCAAGATCAGAATGAAAGTAGGAAGCACATTAAGTTATTTAAATAAGCTCTGGATCATTCAAGATTTGATGTCACATCGACAGTCTAACACCTCAAAGATGGACATGGAGTTGAGGGCAGTAGTAGGAGAGGTTTGGCTGGGATGCCATCAGCACCTATGTGGAAACTGACTCCACATCTATGGATGATGAGGAGCATGTCCATAAGGAAGAATAACAAAGGATGAAACTATGGGGTACTCCAGTTGCCATCCATATCCAGTTCACTGGTCTACATGACTGAAGTGTAGGGTTAAATAGTGTATTTAGTAGAACAATACATGATTTTTCTACTGTACACCATCAGATGAATTTGTTCCTGATAGTAACAAATATCACTGAGGTCCTTTGAGGATTTCCATGTTTATTATATTCTCTAGCTGTTGCCTCATTTGTTTAGTATTGATTTGATTACAAAGCCAAGGAGCTCAATGTTTTGAGGGCTGAAGATAATTGGCTTGCCAAACATGCAATTCTGTCCATATCTGCCTGCAGTGATTCAATGACTGCTAATCAGGTGAGAAATTAGCTATTAGAGCAAGAAAATCATAATAGAGTACACTCAAATCCATCAATATTTCAAAGCAATTTACATGTATCTAGCAAGTTTAATATAGTATATGTCCCAAGCTAGAGGCTGGTCAGACAATGAGCAGAAGTAGGAGTAACTGACAAACTTGTTCTTTAGATGGTGTCTTTAATGAGAATCCATTGAAAACCTGATTTTACATTGTGCAGTGCAGCTACTAAATAAGATAAAATTAAATTAAAATTTCAATGTCAAGGGTGAAAGACACTCTGCTTAGTGAAACTTATTTTTTGTACATTTACTTTCACTGTGGTATATAATTCTATTTTGAATAACTCCACAGGTTTTTCCTCTATCTCACTAATTATTCCAAAAAATTAGCAGTCATGTTTTCTAATGTTCTAAATTTGCTCTGCTAATTTCCAGTTACTTTTATTTGCCAATAAATTTGAAACAATAGGATTAGTCAAAAAGGAAACTCGATCTAGAACAGGTGGCACGACTAACACTTAGACCAATCTCACCCTTAACAGAGACCTCCAGCATAATCAGTGCATTACCTTCAAGGCCTTCGATAACTTGAGAGAGAAAATTGCAACTGGCTTCAAAGAGTTTTTGGGTGACATCTCTAAGATCTAACTCATTCAGGATCTGGCCCATGCTGCCATGATGCATCCTCACCTGGTGATAGCTCATGTGATCCCATCAGTTGCCTGTTCACCCACAAGTCAGAATAGAGGACCTGGATGACTGGGCACTTGCAGGGGCAATGCAATCACAGAAGAAAGCTCCCAAGACCCAGAAGCTGTGAGCTGAGGACCACTGTGATCCCAAGAGGCTCATGATACCACAGCATTCTAGCTCTCAGGCATCGCCTCGATGCAGCACCAGGCTAGTAATCATTTATATTCATTGTAAAATCAGTGATATGAAGTCCAGTGTGAAGTTTTTTTTTAATGTTTGGACTTCAATTTGTATTGGGAGGCAGAGCTCCTTTCTCAACGGTTGCAAACTTATGCACCATTGAGGGAACAGGGTGGTCTGCAAACTCTCCTGAAAGAGGGTCTTACTTGCAGGTCAACACCCCCCTTGTGTAGTCCTATCCTATGTGCCTGTTGCTTCCTCTTCTACCTCCATTTAAAAGGACATATATAGAAATATCCATATAGAGTCTAAAAATAATGGCTCCATGACAGGGCAAGAAGCAAAAGATTTTCCTTTTTGAAGCTGCTGAAAGACAGCTTGCTGAATTCTTTTTGAATTGTACAACAGTGCAAGTTTATTTCCAGTTAATTCTGTCAAAGTTGATGGTTCAAAAGACTGTACAAATTGAAAGCCTACGCATCCGACCATTTCCTGGTTTGACAAGTTCTGAAGGTAGCTTATCCTTCTTTTCAACAAGCTTAAGTCAGATGTAATTTCTGGAACAGGACCATTGACGCTCATCATCCTGTCATTTGCATATATACACCACTTTCAGCTCAGCCCCATCTTCTACCAGCAACCAACTCCAGCAGAGTTGAATGTGTGTTTCAAAACAGGTATAACCGTCACATTTCATGAGGGGTACCTCCCAGCCAGTATGATCATAACATGTTCATCAGTTTGTTATATTCTGAAACTCATACACAAACTCCACTTTTAGTTAAAAAGTTATTTAAGCTTTAATTCCTTCTACAGTGTACACATCACTGCCCAACAGAAAATTATTAGATATACTAAATGTTTAAAACTTTTTAGTTCTCATATAGATGCCACAGTTGCAGGCAAATATTTAACACAAAAACTACTATGTTTCACATATCACACAAGATTTGGTGTTAACATATACTACAAACAAAATCTGGAATTTAACAGAAGCCATAAACTGAATTTAAATTCATTTGTTGAATATCAACAGTACAGAAGTTCCATTGTAAATTGCTCTAGGTTTTCTAGGAGTACATGTCCTCTCTGTCTGCATTGTAGATCTCCCCCTCTTGCAGTGAAGCAAAATTCAGGAAGTGAGATGGTCTGTGAACTTCATGGTAGAACTCTTTAGGGTTGGCCAAATGCAGCTCATATTTCATGTTGGGATCATGACGAACACCTAATTAAAAGTTAAATATTTAATGCAGGAGGCAGTGCTTGAAGAATTTTCAAAAATTAAAAATCGTTCCACTAAGTCAGGAAAGACAAGTTTGGTAGTCCAGACAGTGACTTAACCAAGAACCTAACAAAGATACATAAGTTCAAATAATAGTTGGCCTGTGGACTCCTTCAGGTTTGGAGTGAAGTGTTGAGCTCTATCAGCTACAATGCTACCTATATGTTCGTAGATTTCAACAACCATATTTTCTGTCAGTAGTAAAACAAGGAATCAAAGTATCGAAACTGATGCTGCTTAATGTGTTTTACATAGAATTTTAATTGCTTTCTGTTAATACATTGGTAAAACGGACATGCTTGAAAACGTACCTCCAAAGTGCATAAACTGTACCATGTTAATACAAATCGGGCTGACAAAATAATCAGATGTGTATTAAATGGATAGCTTTAAATCAGAAGTCATGGTAATGGCATTTTTTAAAACAAGAGATTTTAGATTTAGATATACAGCACTGAATCAGGCCCTTCGGCCCACCGAGTCTGTGCCGACCATTAACCACCCATTTATACTAATCCTACACTAATCCCATATTCCTACCACATCCTCACCTGTCCCTATATTCCCCTACCATCTACCTATACTAGGGGCAATTTATAATGGCCAATTTACCTACCAACCTGCAAGTCTTTTGGCTGTGGGAGGAAACCCACGCAGACACAGGGAGAACTTGCAAACTCCACACAGGCAGTACCCAGAATTGAACCCGGGTCGCTAGAGCCGTGAGGCTGCGGTGCTAACCACTGCGCCGCATTAAACTAATTTCCGAGGCACAATTTGTCATATCTGACCATGAAAGGTGTTTTTTTTTTGAAAGGTTAAACCACCAGGTAAACCAAAGTTATCTAAACTGCAGCTCACACTCCATATCCTCTGTGCATGAATTCCTTAAGTGCCAGTCCCCACCTCCTCCTGCTACTCTTTCAACCATGGCGCAGCGTGCATATAAATTTCCACTGAGGCAGCAGATGGCTGCATGAAATGGGGAAGACTGGGGAGAAAGAAACAACAGGAGCAGCACAAAACTGATGAGGGTTGGGGAGATCTAGGTGGGGAAGTACAAGGGAAAAGGATTGTCTTCTTTAAGTGGTAAGGAGAAAAGTGACAAAGAATGTAAAGGAAATGAAAAGACTAAGAAACTTTGGGCTACCCACCTTAAGCAGGTTTATTGCTAGTAGTTATAGATATGACTTATGAGCTTCACAATAAGCATGAGTTGTATGCAAATAAAAAAAGGTTTGGACAACCTGGGAAATAAGCCCCAATAGCACTATAGAAATATTAGCCTTGGTGAGAAAATAACTAAACCAGGAATCCAAGATCCCAGTCTGAACCCAAGTGGACGAACTCAGTAAGATATGCAGTATGCTACTACAAATTGGTCTTAGCATCCTCGGGTCAAACATAGGAACATGACCTTCTTGACATCAGTGACCTCCTAGAAATGCATGTATTTGGGAGGACTGGATCAGACACTGCTGTGTACTTTCTTGACTCACAAATAGTGCCTTTCCAGTTAAGTACCAGTGGACACTGCAGTCGACAGTACTGCATCCTAGCAAAGATTCAACGCCTTCAGGTAATCAGGAAAGAAAACGGGCACAAAAAATAAGGCTTGGCTGGTGAACATACTTTTTATCACTTCAACAACATCCAAAGATAGGTCCATATTACTTTATTACAGCAGCTACTTGGAAAAGCTGCCAAATGGCAGGTAATGAGATTGGTGTAATACAACTGTTTTTTTTGGAAAAAAAAAAGACTTAAAAAGTACTTACCCATGAAGTTGTAGTTCCAGGAGCTTTGGCCAGGTACCATGAAGAAACCAAGGAATCTATCCGATAACAACATCTGTACTCTTTCATAGTGGGAAGGCAGGTATCCCTTAGGGTTATTCCCTTTGTCGGTGTTCTGTCTACCCCACTCATATCCACTTGGGGTAAGCTTGTATGCGGTCAGTGTGCAGGAACCTGGAGTAAAGCTGAAGAAAAAGATAAAGTTATACCACCTACCAGAAATATGTATGAGAAAAATGTTCTCAAACCATGCTGTAGTCATCTTGCATTCTAACCTTATCACTGGCCAGTTCTGCTCTCAGATTACCAATAAACTTTGGGTATGGTCAGGCTTTTCCAATGTTTGTCTTTTAATTTGGATTCTTCATATTTTTCTACATCTTATGAAGTTCCATCCAAACTCAAAAACTGAACTTAAAATGAACTTCCAAAGTAATTTTTAGTCTCGAGTACACAATTGGTTCAGATTTAAAAACTATGCCAGTGAAAGGGTGAAGCTAATAATACCATATTCATGAATAATTGCAACCAATACATTTTTTGGTATAGCTTTTCAAAACAAATTCCTTTGATCATTTTCTCCCTTTTGAAACCAAATGCGCTCAACTTTCTATGAAAGGTGCACTAGGTATTTTCAAAGGTAGTTTAATTCAAAAAGAAAATTGGACATTAACTACCTAAATTACTGTGCTGTATTTGATCAAGTTGTGAACATAAGGAATTAAATAGCTTCAAGCAATCATTAGTCACTCCAAAGAATACAGAAAATACCAATGAATGTTAGATTTCAAATTCATTACACACCACAAAGGGATCTTCGAAATAAATTTAGCCTAGAATCACAGCCATAAAAATGAGTTGGGAAAATGCGAGGGAGCAGGACTAGGTGCGTTGCTCTTCCGGAGAGTCAACACGGACACAATGGGCTGAATGGCTTCCATCTGTGCTGTAACCATTCTACAATTCCATGTATTCAGCACAGGACTTGATAGATGAGCATTAAAGAGCAAGGACATTTGAGTGCAGCATAATTACATGCAAAAAACCCTTGTCCACATTTTTTAAAAGTCAGGTCCTTGTTTTAGCCCCCAATTACATGTATTTGAGTACAAATACACAGGAAATTCCACCTTTATGTGCCATGACCGTAAGTTGCCAAGGGAATTCTCGACTTTTTACCTGCACGTTATTATGATAGTCTTTTCTCCATCCCAAGATGGGTTGTCAGCCATTACTTTTGCATGAGTGGTGACATCTTGTGGTGACAACTGAGGAGACTCATTGGGTTGAGTGTGAATCCAACCAAGAGGTTCCATTTCCTGAAGTAATAATTTCCAAATAATATTGATAATAAAATGTAATACCAAGAACGTTATACTTCAATTTATGTAAATTTATATTGATGCCTCTAATAAAAAATTAAAAACTTGAATTACATGACCAAGTATTTGAAAATGTATTAATACAGTTACAATCCTGCATAGTGCAGGAACAGTAATCAAACTTAAAAGTTGATATTAAGGGAGAAAAACACCTGTAAACTTGTATGCAGCTGAGACTTCCTATTTGCAAGATGTATAATTTGCTGTATACATTATATATATCACATTAAATTCAAGTAGTAAAAGTATATATAATTCAGCAACAATCAGCATGAATTCTATCATTTAAATAATATTTATGGTGCAACAAGACTCTATACCTTCAGATACTCGTGTTGTGGCAGCTGGTTAGGCAGATGCACAGTCTGATGGGTTCCCCATTGTGGCACCATCACAATACACCTGATTTCCTTCACTTGGGGATTATCCGGAGGACTCACACCATACAGATATCCTGCAATCTATAAACAGAAACATTTTTACGGCAGTCACCGTTATCATAATCAACTGAATTTTCATGACAGCTTTTAGGTGAAATTTGAATCTTATGTGAAAATATTTGACAAATACGAACTATGTCAGTCAATTCCCAAAACAATACTCAAACCAAACTCACCTTTCCCCTCATGCCTGCATTAACAAAGGAACATCAAATTACCTAATTCTGGTCTAAACACTTTAAGTCACATTCTCTCAATGTTTCTATATACATCAAATGCTGTTTATATAAACATCAAATGCTGTTTATATAAACATCAAATGCACCAACCAGCACCTATTCCCCTGAATCAATGTCAGTGGCTAATTGTATTAAATTAAATTATAAAGCCATAGATTACGATATCACAATTGACACAGCATTTCCAGACCAGGGTGGTGATGGTGGGGTCTGGGGGCAGTATGGTTAGCAGGACGGGAGAAAAAGAGCCAGAATTCTCAATTCTGACCACTATCCAGTGAACCGTGATGGACTGTGCACTTGTTAGAAAAGGACTGGGTTACAGATGCAATGCTTCATGGCTGAATAACCTGTTGACACTTACTTGGATAAGGTGCTGCAAAGCTCATACCAAGAGTGGGCCATTATTCTCAGAAGGGGAAAAAAAACTGGGAAGGGTGTTGTGTGAAGGGAAAAAAATGCCATAATTTGATAATACAAGAAGCTTTAAATATGGAAACACCAGCTAATAACTTTGAAAGCTCCTTTCAATTTAAATATGTATTTACATGTGTTTGATTTAATTAATTGGCATTATCCATATAACATTTTGTTCAGCATTATGCAGAGCCATGTATCTGGTAATATCTCATGCATCACAATTTGTGGATTGAAAACAATTCCGAACAGAAATATGTACCATGTGGATATTAATATTCATTGTTATGGGTGTTGTAGGTGATTACTAAATGTTAATTTTAAATTTAGGTTTATAAAACAGTAATATTATGCAATTCTGGATATAGTTAAATTCCCATTCATTCCAGGCAAAGAGTTTTAACCAGAACCTAACCAACCATTTTCAATCAACACAAAGCTGAAGTGACAACTAAAAGGATCCAAAATCTGAAGCTTTCAACCTCATGCTATTCACATTTGGAAATGATGTAGAATGTGGTACAAATTGTACATGTATTAGTGCATTTTCACCAGCTCAAATCAGGTTTCAAGAAATCATTACAAGTATATTCTCATTAGGCCAACATAAACGAACCATGTCACCACACTCAACAGAGGAGTTGTAGGGGAGTTTACCTGTGCTCTCAAATCTGAAATGCAGATAAATTTCTTCAGCACATTCTTGGGCAGGATGTAAGTATAGCCAGTCTCTTTGATGTCATCAGAGGAAACATAGATGTGATTGGTACGCAGATGAAGGTTGGCAGCAGATATCGCTCTGTGCAGAATAAAGAAAGCAAATGACAGAAGCACGAGCTGATCTCATTTAAGCGTGAAGCTGCTAGTATTCAGTAATCCTGTGACTGCAGAATTTTTTGCCCCAGTTTCCTCCATTGTAATTATGTTTAAAAATATACCATGGGTTCCAAAGCTGAATGATCAGATTATGCCAACCTTCTACTCTAACCTCATATATTTGCCTCTTTTTAAATTGTCCTTGCATTTCATAGCTTGCACCATTTCACACCTTGTACATTTCATCGACGAGGTAGGATACTGAATTATTTAACTCCAATGATTTTCTTAATGAGGAGATTCACCAGAATGTTGCCTGGGCTGGAGCATTTCAGCTATGAAGCGAGACTGGACAGGCTAGGATTGTTTTCCTCAGAGCAGAGAATGCTGAGGGGGAACCTGATTGACGTATACAAAATTGAGGGGCATGGATAGGGTAAATAGGAAGAAACATTTTCCCTCAGCAGAGGTGTCGATAACCAGGGGGCATAGATTTAAGGTAAAGGGCAGGAGGTTTAGAGGGGATTTGAGGAAAACCTTTTTCATCCAGAGGGTGGTTGGAATCTGGAACACACTGCCTGAAGGGATGGTAGAGGCAGGAACCTTCACAACATTTAAGAAGTATTTAGATGAGCACTTGAAATGCCATAGCATACAAGACTACGGGCCAAATGCTGGAAAATTGGATTAGAATAGATAGGCTTGGTGGCTAGCACGGACACGATGGGCCGAAGGGCCTGTTTCTGCGCTGTATGACTCTATGACTGATCTCAGGTCCTTACTCAGCTGGTTTGCAGAATCTCTTAATTCAGTCTTTGTTTTAAATGTTTCTGGTCAGTATTGACAGATAGTATCTTCTAGTATTGCAAAAAGGCCACCAAGGTTTTCTCTATTTAATGAATGACAATATATCTACTTGTGAGTCTAGTGCATGTTATTGACTTAACAGTATCTGATATTGAACTTGTCAGAGTGTTGAACTTAACAGCACTTTATAGATATATTAGAAATCACAAAAAATTCAGGACACAGAAGGCGGCCATTCGACCCATCGTGCCCATGGCGGCTTGGAAACACAATATTAGATTTTTAAACTCTTAATTTGTGACAGGGAACACAGTGTGTTTATTATTTAGACCCTGCATCATCCTAAGAGATACTGCAAATTATGATGCTTTAAACTAAAGTCATTAGCTTTGCTAGCTACCACCTAACAGCTAGCTGCCACATCCAGTCAGTGGTGAGAGAAGATATTTAAATAAGAGGCAGCTGATGTCAACAGCAGGCGCATACATAACCATTGTTTCCTACAATCATTTTAAAATTATATATTATATGATAACAATGTGCGAGGAGTTTTAAAAATATTCTGCTGAGAATGCCTCAACTAAGCAGATGCCACATAATCTACATTCGCATACCACAGAATTTGGTTGGGTTTGCCAAAAAAATTTGTCTTCAGGTGCCACAGAATTCTGCAGGCCCTGCTAAAGATCAAAGTTCATTCATAAAGGTTTCCACACCATTATCTGCACGCAATAACCTGAGGTGACTCTTCTCCAATGGAACCTGCTTCATTACTAATTGAAACTCTATAAGCAACTTGAGAGTGTGAATTTCCCAGCCTAAAATGTTAAGTAATGGATGTTGTACTTCATTATCTCAGGTGGCAAAGCACAAATTTAGCTCATTTGTAATAAAATCAACAGTACTTGAAATGTTATCAAGGGTAACTGCAAACACATTTATGAATAAATGAGGTAATAAACAATTTCTGTTCCAAGTTTAATCTTCCGATTTGCCATATTAATACTAAAAATACATCATACCTGACTCTCCATTCAGTTTTGGATGAGAAGGTTTGGGTCTCATAGTTGCTGGTTGTTGAAGTGATGATTTCATCACCATGCTTGTTTACAGTACGTGTCTGTGTGGCTGTCAGCTGAGACTGCTCTTTGGTCTGCTTTTCAATTTCAGCAATCTGTTGTCTCTGCTGCGAAGGTGCGGAAATCTCCATACCCAAAATAATGTCACGAATCTCAGATTGAGTCAAAGATGCCACATTTACACTAGAATGCAAAACAAGTAAATGAAATACCATATGACTGATAATTATAAAGCAGAATCAGTTGCTGTTGATGGAAATAAAATATAACATTTACATAAACTGAGTTAACATAGTTTGAGTTAACAACAACTTTGATTGTATCACTGGCCTTTGACATTTCTAAAATATTGTCCAGGCAGACAACTCCCTGATACTGCAATTTAAACCATCAGCTTAATTAAAAATGAGTCTAACATTTCAGTATTGCTGAAAATTGAGACATGTTGTTGAAGCTTTGTGTCTTGCACTCATCAGGACAATCTTTTATTCATTCATGGGATGTGGGCGTCACTAGCCAGGCCAGAATTTATTGCCCATCCCTAACTTCCCTTCAGAAGGTGGTGGTGAGCTGCCTTCATGAACCGCTGCAGTCCATTTGGGGTAGGTATACCCACAGTGCTGTTAGGAAGGGAGTTCCAGGATTTTGATCCAGCGACAGTGAAGGAACGGTGATATAGTTCCAAGTCAGGATGGTGTGTGACTTGGAGCGGAACCTGCAGGTGGTGGCGTTCCCATGTATTTGCTGCCCTTGTCCTTCAAGTTGGTAGAGGTTGCGGGTTTGGAAGGTGCTGTCTAAGGAGCCTCGGTGCATTGCTGCAGTGCATCTTGCAGATGTACACACTGCTGCCACTGTGCGTCGGTGGCGGAGGGAGTGAATGTTTGTAGATGGGGTGCCAATCAAGCGGGCTGATATGTCCTGATGGTGTCAAGCTTCTTGAGTGTTGTTGGAGCTGCACCCATCCAGGCAATTGGAGAGTATTCCATCACACTCCTCACTTGTACCTTGTAGATGATGGACAGGCGCTGGGGAGTCAAGAGGTGAGTTACTCGCCTCAGGATTCCTAGCCTCTGACCTGCGCTTGTAGCCACGGTATTTATATGGCTACTCCAGTTCAGTTTCTGGTCAAAGTTGATAGTGGGGGATTCAGCGATGGTAATGCCGTTGAATGTCATGGGGAGATCGTTAGATTCTCTCTTGTTGGAGATGGTCATTGCCTGGCACTTGTGTGGCGCGAATGTTACATGCAAGAATCCGCAAGAATACCAATGTAAGGGAAAACAACAACTTTATACTGTATAAGAGAGTGCTGATTGGTTGGCAAGTGAACTCTGATTGGTAGAGGCATTGCCATGGAGAATGCACCAGTTTATGGTGACTGACAGTTAATTGCCAAGCTTTGTTTGAAATTTAAACCAGGCAGCTTGACTCTGTTTGGTCACGGCATTGCCCCGAGGAATTAACCAGTGAATGGCTGTCACGTATTTTGTTTAGCTGGAACAGGCACAATGTTTGTACATGTTCTTTCTGTCTGCAAGGAACAGGGCCCTGTGTTTTAATATGTGTAGCTTACAGTATGCGCAAATGTACCACCCTGCAGGCCCTACTGACACCTTAAATTAATTGTCAGCATAATTCTTAGCACAGAGGATTATTTAGCAAATGCTGTCCAATCGCGGAATCATATTTAATGTTGGACACTGTGTTTGGAGTTTTGCAAGCACGGGCTGGTTGGGTACGGCCTGTATCTTGCCTGTTGTGAACAGCAGAAGGGACATGTTTGATACGATCCATCAGTCTTTGGGATGTATGGGCTATATACCTAGCAACACATGACACTGAAATTCATATATTAAATTATTAATTTGTGTGATAGGCAGGATGTCTTTTTGGCACAATAGCAGCATCCTGTTAGTGGCGAACACCATATGTGTTACTACTGCACAGTAGCAGCGTGCAACAGCTAGCTTCACCTGTTGCTCAAATGTTTGGGATACATTACCCTTCCGGGGTAATTTGAGGTAGACTGGGCACTTTTCAGGGCCGAAAATGACGGCCTTAGACCCAGTCATAACTTTGCTCAATGTACAGCGAGAAATGATCTGATCAGAGTAGCCACAATCATATTTTAACCACAGTCTAATATTTTGGAGAGCTTCAAAGCAGAAGCAGAGACTGCAAATTCCTCCATAAATAGTGGTTCTCCGATTTCAAGCCAAGATACAATGTAAAACATCAGGAAGCTTCTTTCTCACTTCCCTGTCTTCCCATGGTCACGGTCACTCACTTGTTTTTCTTGCCATAGTCAGCCAGAATGAGATCCTTCAACTGCACTTCCACTTTTATCCATTCCTCATCAGTCAGCGTTGGCCAGATATGATGAGGCTCTGTTATTGTAGTTTTGTCAGGTTTCAAGATGACCTTTGCACGATCATTGTTCACATGCAGTGCTCGAAGAATCAAAATCAGTCGAGAGAATGCCTACAAACCCATCAGTGGGGGAAAAGATATATTTGAGGCTACACATTGGTTGATGATTGAGAATTGAAATTTTTTTGAAAATCTACATAATTAAATGTTTTGATCTGTAGAAATTTATGTTGCAGATTCTTCTGACTTCCCACCTAGTGTTATAGTCATATAGTCACCAAATGAGATTGAACAATCATTTCCACAGAAACAGAAAAAAAGCAATGGGAGTTACTATCCTAGATCAGAAACTCTGCCATATTTGTATACCATTCACCATGCTCTATCTAGTCTTCCTGCTTCGCAACCACATTTTGCAGTCTTGCTCCACTTTCTTCCTGCAAACAGCCTCCTTTCCCAACAGACACCTTTTAAACAAACATTGTTCTCTTCCTGCTCCTGTTGCTCGGTGCTAGTAAACAATGGAGTCTTAACAGTCCCTGGACACTCATATGGGGGTCTTTAAGCATGGACTCTTTCAAACAGACATCCAAGTTCTCTCTGTGCTTAAGTTGAAGTGTGTCTCTATGGTCATGGAGTATGCACTCTACATCAGGCAAGCAAACACTACTTACGCGAATTTCTCAAATTTGATTTAGATTGAAGTACGGCCATGGGTTTCTGCAATAATCAGATAACCAGCTAACTAAATAAAACTGTTCTAATCTTTTTGCCTTTTATAATTTCTACAATTGGCCGTGCAACAAAAGAGCCACTTATTTAGTCTCTGATTACTAAAATAGTAGCTTAAGTATTACCAACTTCCGCTGCATTTTAATAACTATATAAAAACACAAATATAATAACTAACTCCTGAAACTCCAACAAAAACAAAGTGCTGGAAATACACAGCAGGTCTAGCAGCATCTGTGGAGAGAGAAACAGATTAACGTTTCAGGTCTGTGACCTTTCATCAGAAACTCCAAATTGCATTTCCACACGCACATACGCACAGAAAAACCATGAATACTGAACAGCAGGGAAAGAGGAAGGAGGATTAGGGAGAACACCAAAGACAAATGTTTTGAAAGGAAAAAGGTAGTAGACTTGAGGGAACTGTTAAAGGGAGTTCTGAAGGACAGGACTATGGTGGAAAAAAAGCAAGCAGGTACCTATGCTGGAGCAGGAGGAACTGAGAATAAGGAGTAACCTGCTGTCAAGTGGGATGGGAGCGGACGTACAGTTATGTAAGGCTGGAGAAAATTTAGAGTGAGGTGAATCCATGGAATGATCTGACAGTGAGTAAGAATTTTGAAGTAATGTCACTGAACTTAGAGATCTAGTAAAGCTTAAAGAAAATAAGGATGATGTGAATGTGGATACATGGTTGCGAGAATGCAGGCTTAAGTGTTCTGAATAAATTGTAACAGCAGACAACCAGGACAGCACAAGAACAGTTTAGCCTCAAGGTTTTGGAAGAGATAGGAAAGGGGTAAGGACATAGACACACAATGTTGCATAGGTGGAAGAAAGCAAAGAGTAGATGTAGAGTGGAACCTCAGAACTGAGGAATATGCCAAGGTGGCATCTAGGAAAGTTGAAAGTCAAGGCGGTGACACTTCAGCACTAGTAGGTGAAACGTGCAAGATAGACACGTAATGATAGGCCAAATAAACAAATGTCATCTACTCTAACTTCTATTCCGTCCTACAGCCATCAATACTGGTTAATTTCTTTGAGAGACATATATGCACTGGTTCGGTCTCAACTGGAATATTGTGTCCAGTTCTAGGCACCACACTTTGGGAAGAATGTGAAGGCATTAGAGGGTGCAGAAACGATTCACATGAATGGTTCCAGGGATAAGGGACTTCAATTACATGGGTACGCTGAAGAAGCTGGGGCTGTTCTCTTTGAAGAAAAGATTAAGAGATTTGCTGGAGGTGTTCAAAATCATGAGGGGTCTGGAGAGAGTAGGTAGGGTGATAGATCAGTGTCCAGAGGATAATGACTTAAAGTGATTGGCAAAAAAAGCAATGCAGCGAGTGGTTAGGATCTGGAATGCACTGCTTGAGAGTATGATGGAGGCAGATTAAATTGAGGCTTTCAAAAGAAAATTGGATAATTATCTGAAGAGAAAAAAATTGCAGGCCTACAGGGTAAAGGCAGGGGGAGTGGGACTAGGTGAGTTGCTCTTGCATAGACACAGCACAGACATGACAGGCCAAACGGCCCCCTTCAGTGCTGTAACTATTCTATGATTTTAAAAACTGGCTTTGTTCATTAAAAAAAATAAGTTTGTACATGTCCAGAAACCCATCTTCATTCAATCTAATTCTCTGAACCTAAAATACATTATGAGCAACTGATGAACAGTCAGGTCAATAAAGAAAAGCTGAATTGCTCTAGAATGGAAAAGATAAAGAACCACAAATGGAATATTCAATACTTTGAAATAAGCCCAAAGACTCCCTTCAAAAATCCACCACACTATATATAAGCTTAAAACATATATATCACCTCTTCTCATTTGATTGCACATCTAAAGTAGGATTAATACCCACATTAAAGTCAAGAATCCATTCTGGATTTTAAGATGTAAACACGCAGGTAGGTAGACATATATAAAATAGTTTCTCCCATTAAACTCCTTTCACCAGTCTATGACCTACAGGGTTTACCAAACTAAAAATTTCAATGTACCAGAACACAGCATTTTACAAAAATGACAAAACTTCAGTACAGGCTTGTAATTTTTCCTTATGAGCACGAAGGCGGAATGAAATAGGAAATCCTTCTTGGTTTGTCCACTGGTCCCCACTATCCCCTGCCACATATACAAACTGTGGTCCCTACAAAAGTCTAATGAAAAGTAGCTCAGATTTGTAGAATAGGTTAATTCCTTGAGCACAAAATACCACATGCAACAGATTATTTGGGAATAGGAAGGAGGTAAAAACAGGCGAGGCACAAGTTCACAGGATCCACAAGACCAACTGCATCCTAGTGACTTACCCATTGGCTTTATTCCCCATAAAAAAAAATAAAACATAATTTTACTTACAGTATAGGAGGAAATGGTCTTCAACCAATCATCATACAGGTTAAACAGCACCATCTGGGGCTCAGTTGCCTTTAAAATCAAATCACCAAACTTCTCCACTTTCAGACAAGCCTGGAAAGGCAACTGTAGCTCAGACCCTTTGATCACAATGTTGGGGAAATCCAGCAAATGCACCTAAAAAAAACAAACATGACCATTTAAAAAGTGAATTTTGAGTGAGGACAAGCATTGCTACCAAGGTTTTTCAAATGGCTTAAAAATACAAACAAGCTATTTAGACCAGATTTCAACTATAGGCTAATTCAGTGCTCCACCAAGGCTCAGGGCCAAACTAATCAGGTTGTTTGGGTTTCAGGTTGTTTGGGCTTCCCTTGCCTAAAGCATCACTCAACAGGGCTGGAGGTACTGAACTATTTAATTTACATAAACATCTCTACTAAAGCTTGATTTATGTACACTGTTCAGACTTTGAAAACAGCATGGCGATCTTCAATTAGCGCCATGTTTTAATTATCAGTTCTAAATGCAGCACGTTGCAGACTTTCTAATAGTTCAATTTTTATTCCATTTCACCTTACGGCAAATTATCTTCCGAGTGCAAACAAAGTTTACTCACTTCCAGTGGATCTAACATGCCCTTCCTTGTAACAATGATCTGTTTAGGCTGCTCTTCAACTGGAAGCGATCGGATCAAGGCAGCCACTTCTTCAGCAGTTTTCCATTTTGCCAACTGAACACAAAAACAACCCATTACTATTTGCACATTCAATGCATTAAAATTAAGCAAAAGCTTAAAATAGTAGACAGCTCTAAAATGACAAAATCAGATGCAGAAATTAATCCAGGTGAAAGATTTTACCCATCTACCAATATTGGTTAAATTAGCAAAATCCTTACAATACCATGACAAAGTTGTTTTAATTGTTTTTTTTGCCTTCTCCTATATCAAATGGGGCTGAAAATTAACTGAAAAATAACTGACATTACAACCCTCTTTCAAAGTTAAACCAAAACATCAAATGTACATGACCTAAACACCAAGTTTTTTTGTCATTAAGGCTTTTAACAGCCTGTATTTTGTATGCATATCGTGGAGTGTGAAATATTGCTTCTGAATATTACCTGGCCCAAACGTTTCTGCCCAGCCCAAACTGAAGTGTGAATAATTTTAAGGAACAACTGTCCTGTCCTGGGATTGAAGATGAAAATGGCTCCATTAATGGGCTTTGTTGTCAAGTTACCTTCAAAAGTCTGTGGAAGGAACACATTTATGGCAATTAAATTATGAAAAGCAGTACAATAGAAGCAGCACAGCTAACCATTAGAGACAGTTCACTCAATTTTTTTGTTCAAATACTTTTCATCTTCTAAAATTGCATAGTATAACCTGAATGAACTCTTAGCCAAGCATAGTTACTGGACATAGTTGGTATTTCTTACCTTATGAATGGTGACCCTGTACACATTAGTATCATCCACAAACCATATGATTTGGTTGGAGAAGAGTTCACCATAATTCTGTGAGGATAGGTAAGGTTCAGTTGGCTCAGAAGAATACAGCTGTAGACCCTTTCGAATACGTTCTCTCAACACATACAAAGCTGGGTTAGCCTTCATGATCTTTGCCATTGCCTGCTGGATCAATGGCTTGGCACCTGGAAACCAGTTACCATAAGCACTGCAAGATAAAGAGAGTATCAGTAAATTTTTCCAAAGCAATTTCAGGACAGAAATTGGACAAAATTTCTCTCAAGAAATGCTATTTCGTGCAACATATTCTGTTGAATTTACTGTTTATTATGGCAATTGATTTGGTGCAGTTCAAAAAAAATCATATTTGTACACCTACATGTGTTGCCCAAATCCCTATCCAAAAATGTTTTTTTGCCTAAGAAGTGAAAACAATAAAAATGCTGGTCTTTGAATTACCAAGGTATAATGAGCAAAATAAATGTGTAACATATTTATCCGTAACACTTCCTCCTATCCATTTAAGAATACATTATGAATTTATACGACTGGCTGCAGGCCTAGTACAATACGTACCTGTGCAAATTATAGGCCAGATCAATAGCAATCAACACACCAGTAGGTGAAGGGTAGATACTCATGTTATCTGTTGTATAGTCCAAGAACTTGGCCCTGGCGTATCTCTCAATATCATGAGAGTCATAGTCACCCCACCGCAACTGAATATCTATCCAGTATTTTTGAGTAGTAGTGCTGTCCATCACATCTCTAAAAAAAGAAATCTCATCAGTATATACAGTATGATTCAAAATAGGAATGCAAAAACTGCAGAAAATTTGGAGTTTTCATAAATTAGATCAATGCTATCAAGATAAACACGGTTTAAGCATAGATTGCATCTTACAGCAAGGATTCCATCTCTCATGAAAATGGTAGAATGGACATACTTTGAGTCAGCAAGTAGTGATGGTCTGGAAACATTCCACTTGTATGAAGCAAACAGTAGAATATCAGCACAGGAGGAGTTCATTTTGTAGGACTTTCTGGGGTGAATGGTCTCTTTCTGCACAGTCTCAATCTCCAAAGCATCTAACTCTTGATCAAAGACCTACAGAGAAAATCTTTGATTTGAAATCCATATCCCTGAAACAGCAACTCTTCAAAAACTGCAAGCAAGATAATTTGAACCCTTTGCATGATTCTGAAGCTAAACTGCTCACTTTGTCTCTTTCCATGCTAAGGTGTATTAAGACTAGTTATATCACAGGTGTGCATTTTAACTTCAAACATAGGTACACAAAAAAATTCAGTGGAAGTTGTCCCTTCAGCAATTTAGCTCTTTGGACCTTTATCTTCCTCTCTTGCTTTTTTTCCATAAGTTCATCCCTTGATCAGTAAAACTTCCTTCCACCCTTTTTTTTCCTGCTTTTAAATCTATTCTCCTTTGTTTCAGTTTTCATGGTCCTCCCCAATCCAATTCCAAACCAATGAAAGTGTTCTAAACCTGAAGCAGTACTGTGAACACTGACCTGACACAAGTCCATAACAATGCTCTCATGAATTTTCTGCCACAAATGGGCTCTGAAGATCTGGATCAAAGAAATCTTGAGAGTGGGGATTTTGCCATGCATGAAAATTCCTGTTAGATCTAACTGCACCTGGAAACCTACATAAACCTGAGGATAGAAAAAATATTTTAAGCTCGTTTTTGACAACCCATTTTATTAAAAAAAATGTAAGATTAATTTCACAGTAATCACACAAACTTACATTAGCTCTGTTGATAGTTGGTGACCACCAAAGAGTGAATCTTCTGTTGGGAATTTGGTTCAAACCAGATCGCTGGGCATTAGTCAGCTTCTTCCACTTCATGGATTCCTCAAAACCACTTGCCTTCTCCCTTTAAGTATAGAATTTTAGGTACATTTGAAAATTTCTTGTTGTTACCCAAAATCAAACATGTACATTTGGTTAAAAATATAAAATAGGAGTTGAAAGGTAAAAGGTACCTGGACCTGCACCTTAAGTGCTGTAACCTGCAAGGCTACGGACCAGGTGCTGAAAAGTGGGATTGGACTGGGTGGCTAGTTTTTTTCAGCCGACGCAGACATGATGGGCTGAATGGCCTCTTTCTGTGCCGTAACTGTTCTATGGTTGAAGCAAATGGTCCTCAGAGTTGCATATAAAGATGATCAGAACATAGATAACATTTACATGCCCCCTATAGGACCTCCTTAATGCACTCATTAAATCAGTAAGAAGATTTAAAAAAAAATAAACCACATACCAGAACAGACCCTCCCATGTAGGAAAATATGTTCCCTTGAAGAGTGTGTGCTCCAAAATGCCTTCAACACCACCTAGTGCTTGGATCATGTCTGTACGGTAGTTGTTCAAATTCCACAGCTTGCCATCATGTCTCTGATGGGTCCACCAGAATGGATTCTGCTTTAACACCTGGGAACAATAAAATATCTTAGCTACACATATTCAACGATTAAAGACACAGGGATAGTCTGCATTTTCCTTACCATTAATGCATTGTCTGTTATCATTTAGAAATTCTATGATTAGCAGCAAACAAGGTTACAAGCACCTGCCTCTTACATAAACTCAAGTCCTAGGTGGGAATTTTAAGTTAATGCTCAACTTAGCCATTTGCGATTTACTTCTTCAAAACTGAAGTACTACCACTGATAGTTGGGACCAAATATTCACTGCTACCCAGTGCAGAAGTATAGGTGTTACAATCCACCTCTATGCACATGACAGGTGGGGAGAAAGAAAAAGAAAATGGAAACAAAATACCAATCTACTAATTCTATAACATTTAAAAGCTTACCATCCCTCTCCATATTGCATTCATTTCAATGAAATGGACACCCAATATTTATAGAAGCAAAATTTGTTTGCTTTTATCGTAACTGGTCACTTCTAAACTTTTCAAGAGGTAGTTTTTCTCTTTCCGGATTCTTTTTGACCAAACTGCACCCCCTCCCACTCAACACCACCACCTCCATTGGCCTCCCAACAACCCATCATGGCATCAAGTCTCAGTTTCACAGCTGTTAGTTTCCCTTCCATCGCTCATAAAAGAGGTGATTATTGATTTGCAAGACTTCTGAAAAGGTTACCAGTAGCAGGAATTCTTATTGATTTCCCTCATTAATTGCCACCATCCTGGCTGAGATCAGTTAACACAGCACAGACCTGAGATTAAGTTTGGGGACCTTACTTATCTGCATGGCCCAGCTGCCAAATGGATAAATTCACCACCAGGACAGCCGAAACACAAAAGTTTCGACATGGTGACGTTCCAAGTGCTGAACCATGAAACGATTTGACAGAGTGCCACAAACAGCGAGTTCCCAACCTCAACTGTGCTATGAAAGAATTGTTAAGTGGAAGCCACAGGACGAGAAATGTTTTCAAAGGTTGATTTTGGTGCATCTTCTGCACAAATGGCCAGTTTTAGAACAGCACTGACCTCTGATTGAGGGAGGTCAGAGAGGCTAAAAAGGTTGTGGGTGAAGAATAGCATATCTTAAAAAAACATTTTTTTTTTTTAAAGAAGTCATACCTGGTACTGTTTAAAATCAGTTCTCACTCTCCAGCCCTTATCATAAGCCAGTGTGTGCCTGTCCTTCTGAAACAGCGTGTTAATACGTGGGATACCTCTATCCCAGGAATCTTCCAGATCTTCCAAAGTTAGGCGCCTGAGATTATAAATAGTTTGTCAATCAACCAAACTAGCAACACAATCTTGTCACTATTATTACAAATAACCTCAAAACTGACCTGTTTTGTGCAATAGCTTCCTGTCGCTTCAGCGCATATTCTGCCCACACTCTCTGCGAATCAATGAACTCACTCTCCCAAGGCTGAATATAACGATAAAGATTAGGAATCAATTGGTCCTCTTCGTGACTCATACCTGATCGGAAATGAGTGATGCCCACATCTGTCTGCTTGGACCACCTATAAAATCAAGATTTATGCTGAAACATTACTTAAAAAAAAAGGAACCCTTTTCTATTTAAAGTTACAAGCAAGATGTCAACATTAACATCTGAAACAATTTTTATTATTCGTTCATGGGATGAGCGTGTTGCTGGCGAGGACAGCATTTATTGCCCATCCCTTATTGCCCTTGAGAAGGTGGTGGTGAGCCACCTTCTTGAACCGCTGCAGTCCATGTGGGGTAAGTACACCCACAGCGCTATCAGGAAGGGAGTTCCAGGATCCTGACCCAGTGACAGTGAAGGTTCGGTAATATAGTTCCAAGTCAGGATGGTGTATGGCTTGGAGGGGAATTTGCAGGTGGTGGTGTTCCCACGCATCTGCTGCCCTTATCCTTCTAGGTGGTAGAGGTCGCAGGTTTGGAAGGTGCTGTCTAAGGTGCCTCGGTACATTGCTGCAGCGCATCTTGTAGATGGTACACACTGCTGCCACTGTGCATCAGTGGGGAAGGGAGTAAATGTTTGTGGATGGGGTGCCATTCAAGCAAGCTGCTTTGTCCTGGGTGATGTTCAGCTTCTTGAGTGCTGTTGGAGCTGCACCCATCCAGGCAAGTGGACAGTATTCCATCACACTCCTGACTTGTGCCTTGTAGATGGTGAACAGGCTTTGGGGAGACAGGTGGTGAGTTACTCGCCACAGGACTCCTAGCCTGTGACCTGCTCTTGTAGCCATGGTATTCATTCAGCTTCTCCAGTTTGGTTTCTGGTCAATGGTAACCCCCAGGATGTTGATAGTGGGGGATTCAGCAATTGTAATGCCATTGAATGTCAAGGGGAGATAGTTAGATTCTCTCCTGTTTGAGACAGTCATTGCCTGGCACTTGTGCAACACGAATGTTACTTGCCACATATCAGCCCAAGCAGGGATATTGTTTGGGTCTTGCTGCGTTTCTACATGGACTGCTTCAGTATCTGAGGAGTTGCAAATGGTGCTGAACATTGTGCAATCATTGAACATCCCCACTTCTGACCTTATGATTGAAGGAAGGTCATTGGTGAAGAAGCTGAAGACGGTTGGGCCTAGGACACTACCCGAGGAACTCCTGCAATGATGTTCTGGAGCGGAGATGATTGATTTCCAACAACCACAACCATCTTCCTCTGTGCTAGGTAGGACTCCAACCAGCGGCGAGTTTTCCTCCCCGATTCCCACTGACTCCAATTTTGCTATGGCACCTTGATGCCATACTCGGTCAAATGTTGCCTTGATGTCAAGGGCAGTCACTCTCACCCCATAATTGCTACAATCCACGTGATTACATACACACATTCTTATAGACCATCACACAATACATTTGATTAAATTTGCAGTACTTTACTTTGCTCATTTAAATTCATGAAAAGGAGATATGTATTTAGACAGTACCTCAAATCAGATTGTGGGATGAGAACATGGCCCATCGAGAGCATGCCAAGACCACCCAGCTCCTTGGGTGTGTAGAACACGACGGGAGGGAAACGACTTGGCATCTTGGAGTTCAAACCAATCTTAATACGTGTCTGGATCTTGTTTTCGCATTTCACCAACAAATCCAACAACTCCTGAGTGTTAACAACTGCTTCACGGAAATAGGTCATCAAGCCAATCAGAGCAGTGTTCCACTTATTCACAATCTAGAAAAGCACAAAGATTGTTGTTAGATAATGAATATAATAAAGTTAAAAACCTTTTTAAAATAAACCAGTTGCAACATCCTATTATTCAATTCCTATGCCTTTCTTGCCACAGATAACATATATTAGACCCAACAGCAAAACTATGTTAAAAAAGAAAATCCGCTTCAGAACTTTCTGGCACTAACTTCGGATCCACAATAACCACCGACAGACTTAATTAAAATTGTGGTTTAAAAGCAAATGCTTGATACAACTAGTGCTATGTTGTGTTTCGCATCAATGAAGGGACTATACCTTAGTGAAAGTGGTGGAACCAGAAGCCATGAGGATCTGACGTACTCTGTTATGGAATCGCTGCATAGATTCATCATCCACTCGGAGGAAGCACTGAGCTGTACGCTCTTTGGTAACCTGTAATACAAATTAGAGAATAACTTGCATTTATTTAGCATCTTTTGAACCCTCAGAACACACCAATCCATTTCTTAGACAATAAATGACTTTCAAAGTCATTGTTGTTTTGTAGACCAATGCAATGGCCAATTTGTGCATAGCATGATTCCACAAACAGCAATGAATTAATAATAGTTGCTCTGTTTTTAACAGTGTTGTTTGAAAGATAAATGTCTGCTGGGACATTGGAAGAACTCCCCAGCTTTTCTGAAGCAACAGTTCTACCAGTAAGATAAAGCAGACACTCTTGCTTCTTTTTTTGAAATACAAGTAGTATTTGGGCGAGTCAAACCATGTGTTAAGAAAATTCTAAAATGCAATGGAGTAATGCTTCTGTAAATTGCAACTTGTGTTTATTTATATTGGATTCCATGGTGTGCAACAATGCTATGCCCATTTCAGTAATTAACTGTCACTTTTGCCAAACTGCTTCCCTGTTACCTGATTATTCGATCATATGTATTTGACAATTGTAAATTTTCCACCTCATTTGACACTGAAGCTATGTTTGCAACATAATAGATCAAATAACAAACGATCTAATGAAGCACAGTAATACTAAAATTATTAGAATAATTACTGCAATGTTTATACCTCATTTTGTAAGTTCCAGACTCCATCTTTGTGAGTGAATTCCTCATAGCTTGTACGACATTTGGGAAGAATGCGACACTCAAAGCCAGACATGTTAAATAGCAGGTTGGGATTGTCTTTGCTGTATACAGATACAAAACTATTCTCCCACTGAATAGTGGTAACAGACCTAGGTAGCCGATTCTTAATGTCCCAAAACACTGCTCGACCACTGCAAGAAAAGGTGCAATATATAAGCAATTCCATGAACAATCCTTCAGAGACTGTACAAAACCACCTAAAAATAATTCCGTTGACTGGGTTAAGCTTTTGGTCATATAGTTCATTTAAGCTCTTAACCAAATGTAAACATCCAATAAGAAAACTTTCAAATTGATTTTAATTTGATTGGCTATCTACTCCAAGCTTAGAAGATTGTTATTGCCTTTTCTGGCAGGCTCAGTACCTGCAATTGTTTATTTCCAATAATCTCTGCTGTTACAACCTGCCAGCAGCAATACAAACAGTTTCAATGCATTATAAGAGACAGCACTATGGAAAGCAATAAAATTACTGAACTCTTGTTTCTATATTAGAAAAGTGTTTCTTCATACAAAACCCTCTTATAGTGCTTCCCTTTTGACTATAAAGCTTTATCCACATATTTTGCAAAGATCCTTTATGTTGTCATGCAGGCCCCCACCTGCCAAAAATGAGGCACATCAATTTAGCCACATGGGCATTAAATTTCAAATTGTTGCTGGGAAGAGGAGAAGGCCTGCAGAAAGAATTGCTAGACCTTGGCTGAAAAAACAAACAGTTACATATTCACACCATGCTTGTAGACAAAGGAGCTATTCCCTGCTCCAATTCAATCCACAAACAGACATGGTCAGACCAGTTAGTCACATGACTAACTGGCTGTTGCAGAATTTGAACTGAGACACTGGCAGAAAGCAGAATACTCCTGAACTGAAGCAGACCTCCTCTCCTGTCTGTCTGCGCCCATCTCTTTCTCACAGAACTCCCTAATCCACTGAAGACACATGAACCCCAAGAGAGAAAAGTCTCCTACAGTGAACAAGGTTTAAGAAGAATACTGGGCCCCAATGAAAAGCAAGATCTACCTACAATCAACGACTCAACAGCGAGCTCAAAGACCCATAACAAAAACTCTTCAGATATTGGCTCAAACTTTTCCACTTATTTCTTCTGCTCTTTTCCGTCCCTATCTGCATGTATCGCGTATGCATGCTAGCATGGACACGTCATGTATCCGTAGGCGTTAACCGAATTAGAGCTTAAATTTAATAAATTTCACTTTTCCTCTTTAAACCTGAGAAAACTGGTTGTGCTGGTTTCTTTGCCTTATAATTGGTAAGTGGTGAACAAGGATTCAGCAAGGGGGAGCTAAAAACAGTGTTTAAAAATAAAATCCTGTTACAGGAAGACCAGGTGAAGGCTGAAAGGGAACCCTAGACCTCTTCCTCATCTGGTCATAACAATGTGCAATGGTTAACACACTAATTTGGTCAATCCTCTAATAAATTTCACTGAGAGACAACAGTACATCTTGAAACCTAATGTTTCGTATAAAATCTCTTCCTGATTGTAAAGCAATAGGACCATTTGGACCCAGTAAGGTTTCAAATATTCTATGAGAAAGGAAGGAAAATGAAAAGGACTAGCACCTTTCATTTCCCCAGGCTATCCTAAAGCATGTCACAATTAATTAATTAATTAGTGAAATAGTTACTGTTGTTACAAAGGCTAATGTCGCAGTCAATTACACACAACAATGTCCCACAAATAAACAGTAAGTAGTAAGATAATGATTAGTTAATCTGTTCCAGGTGGTGTTGGTTGAAGGATAAATTTCAGGTTATTGGGAAGGCTGCGTTTGCTGACAATGCAACCACTAGGTGGCGCAGTACTTGCGCATGCGCAAATTCAGCCTCCTGCACTTTAACGTCACTGCGGTGTTTTGGCAGCTGCCAGTAGCAATGTTGGCGCTGCTCAATACATCACAAAAACAAAAACAAATGAAAGCAAAATGGCCACTTCTGGTCTCCACTCCTGCTCCCCGCAATGGGTTGTTTAATGAATTTTATTGACGATTATTTCAGGACACAAACCCGAATTTTAAACCAGTGAGCATTTTAAAAAGAGATCTCTAACATTTTGGAAGTTGGAACAGATAAATCCTGGGAGTTCATGTTCAGCATGAACACCGGCAGAGAGCTGCTTCTGTGTTGTAGTAAGAGCCAAATCAACAACTAGATCCAGCATCACTTCAGTGAGCTTTGTGTTTAGACCAGAGTTCCAGGATAGTTGCATGTGCAGGATTGTGTGTGCATTACAACAGAATCCGTGGCCTCGCTCCTTCTTCCCCCTTGGCCGCTTGCTCCCCTGATCCCTCCTGCTCCCAGTCTCCCTGCCTATCTTGCCATGCTCTCTCAGAAAAAAGGCTGTGATCGCATGAGGGAGTGGGGACCAGAAACGGGAGGGAGAGCCGAGTGGCAGGAGTAACGAGTGACGAATGACTAATTTATGGGCATGTGTGCATTAGCCGTGTTCGCGTGGCAAGCCAGGTGCTGGTGCAGGCTGTGCGTGGACAGCACCATACTGGCAGTAAACGCCTGTTCTGTGCAGGTGCAAAATTATGAGCGCTCTGATGACGTCAGCGGGGGGCTGTGTTGTCAGGAGTCACTTTTTATTGGGAAAATTCCCCTGCTCTTCTGCGAAGAATCATGGGACCTTTTAGACTCAGCTGATCAGGGAGACAGGGCTTTGGTTTAACATCTCATTCGAATAACAGCACCCCTCACTCAGTTATTGGATTCAAGTGCCAGCTTATGGAGTGGGACTTGAATTCACAACACTTTAACTCAGTGGGATGAATGCTACCAACCTGACACTGAAAATGAAATTGCTTGAATTAAAATATAAATAACCTCATCAAAATGAATTTCAGCTTACTGCAGATGAATTTTGTAAGTCATCAACTTTCACACTATTATGCATTACATACATTTCTGAGAGCTACATTGCAGAAGCCAACAGTGAATAGCACTTCTGAGCACAAATTAAATGGGAGGGGGTGGGGAAGTGAGAAACACTGCAGCACATATGCGGATGTGTTGCATCTGAAAAATTACTAACATGTGAATTAGGAGCAGGAGTAGGCCACTCGGCCCTTCAAGCCTGCTCTGCCATTCAAATAAGTTAATCGCTGAACTGATTATTCCACATTTTCACTTATCCCCGATAACCTTCCACTCAAGAATCTATCGACCTCTGTCTTAAAAATATTCAGAGATTCTGCTTCCACTGCCTTTTGAGGAAGAGAATTCCAAAGATTCACGACCCTCAGAGAAAAGATTTCTCCTCATCTCTGTCTTAAATGGGTGACCCCTTATTTTTAAATAGTGACCCCTAGTTCTAGATTCTCCCACAAGGGGAAACATACTTTCCACATCCACCCTGTCAAGACCCCTCAGGATCTTATATGTTTCAATCAAGTCACCTCTTACTCTTATAAATTCAAGCAGATACAAGCCTAGACTGTCCAATCTTTCCTCATAAGACAACTCGCCTGGTCATAACTGGTCTGACCATGTCTGTTTGTGGATTGAATTGGAGCAGGGAATAGCTCCTTTGTCTACAAGCATGGTGTGAATATGTAACTGTTTGTTTTTTCAGCCAAGGTCTAGCAATTCTTTCTGCAGGCCTTCTCCTCTTCCCAGCAACAACTAGCAAACCTTCTCTGAACTGCCTCCAACGTATTTACATCCTTCCTTAAAAACGGAGATCAGTACTGTACACAGTACTCCAGACGTGGTCTCACTAATGCCCTGTATAGCTGAAGCATAACTTCTGTACTTTTGTATTCGATTCCCCTCGCGATGAATAACATTCTATTAACTTTCCTAATTACATGCTGTACCTACATACTAACCTTTTGCGATTCATGCACTATGACATCCAGATCCCACTGCATCTCTAGAGCTCTGCAATCTCTCACCATTTAGATAATATGCTTCTTTTTTGTTCTTCCTGCCAAATTGGGCAATTTCACACTTTTCCACATTATACTCCATTTGCCAGGTCTTTTCCCACTCACTTAACCTATCTATCTCCCTTTGTAGCCCCCTTCTGTCCTCTTCACAAGTTACTTTCCTACCTATCTTTGTGTCATCAGCAAATTTAGCAACCATACCTTCGGTCCTTTCATCCAAGTCATTTATATAAATTGTAAAAAGTTGAGGCCGCAGCACAGATCCCTCTGGCACACCACTCGTTACATCTTGCCAACCAGAAAATGAGCCATTTATGCCTACTCTGTTTCCTGTTAGCTAGCCAATCTTCTATCCATGCCAATATGTTACCCCCGACACCATGAGCTTTTATTTTCTGCAATAACCTTTGATGTTGCATCAAATGCCTTCTGGAAATCTAAGTACAATACATCCACCAGTTCCCATTCATCTACAGCACCTGTAACTCCCTCACAGAACTTCAATAAATTGGTTAAACATGATTTCCCTTTCACAAAACCATGTTGACTCTGCCTGATTACCTTGATTTTTTCTAAATGTCCTGCTATAACAACAGCTTCTAACATTTTCCCTAAGGCAGATGTTAAGCTCACTGGCCTGCAGTTTCTGGCTTTCTGTCTCCCTCCCTTCTTGAATAAAGGACTTACATTCGCTATTTTCCAATCTAATGGAACCTTCCCCGAATCTAGGGAATTCTGAAAAACTAAAACTAACGCATCAACTATCTCACTAGCACTTCTTTTAACACCCTAGGATGAAGTCCAATACATTACAGGTTATATAAAACAGACAAAGGCAAAGAGCTAATAAATGTTTCCAATGATCAGCAGATAAAACATCCAGTTAACACTCTTGAAAGGATGCTTACAGATTGACATCGTGCTTCATTAGCCTCATACGTGCATCTCTTGGCCAACACTTCTTGTTATTGTACCCTACAATGTTCTCATTGTTTGGATCAGGGTGTTCTGTCAGGTAGCGCTGAATCAGGTCTCTGGCTTCATCAGCTGTAAACCTGTACATACAAAGATTTTATTACACACATTTGAAGAAAGATATACTCTTAGCAGTCCTCTAACAGCCTACTGGTCAAAGGTACTACTTAGCTACGCAAATCAGAAGGTCCAAAGTTCAATTCCCAATTTTTAATCGAACAGCACCAACTGGGTATTACAACTAAGCTCATTATCCCTTTAGGGTCAGAAGATCACCCTTCTGTTAACAGACAACTGTTATCAAATGACCTGTGGGAAAGTTTACGTGGATACTCAGTTAAAACAGGATTAGGCTCAGAACTTGAAAAGCCCATCAACACTCATTGTCTTGCCTTGCACAAGAAGTAGTACTGCATGATGGACATTATCTGTGGACCCCTACTCCAGCATCAGATAGTGCCTTCAAGGGAAGAGGGAACAACAATGGGGGGGGTTTGATATAAAAAAATTAAATCACTTAAAAAGCAATATTCCTAGAAAACTAATGTTCCAATATTATTTGACAATTATCAACAATGACAGAAGCTTGCATAACTAAGGTTGAAATAAATTGTAATTTTGCATTGAGAGTCTACATTTTACAACAGCAAGAGATGGCAAATCTAATTTTGGCTACTTCAATCTCGTTATTGGATGGATGCAATTTTATAGACCATTTGCTAAAAAAGTATCACGCTTAGCATTAAGGAAATACTTTCTTACCTGAAGAAAATGTGAATACGCTCAATATATCTACAGAAAAGCCTCACAGGATGAGCAACTTCTGTGGCAACATCCTGGTAACTCAGAAAATCATTTGGCATTTGTGGTGGGCCAGCCATTTCACTGGCTCTATGGAGACCCAATACAAGCAGATCCAGCACCAGCCCATAGTACTGGACAATGAAGGATGCAAACTGGAGCCCTCGAATAATGCCATAAGAATTGGTGTGGTTCATGTCCTTTTATGCAGAGAAGAAAAAAAAGTCTTCTAAATAATAGCGTTCTAAAACATAGAAGGAAGCTATGATAAAAAAAAAAGAACTTGCACTGTCAATAATGCACTCCAGTTCAGAAAACAATGCCTCCAACAGCAAACATAACATGCTGCCAAAATCTTATATATATCCATTTCATACCTCAGTAAACTTCATGCTACTGCAATTTCTACACAAGCTGCAATAATTGAGCTGAAGCCTTGATAAGCTGCAATGTACCAGGATGAGACCATTACAAAGCTACTTTACCTACATTCAAGGTAGCAAGAACCATCCTTATAAGTTTATACCATTTACGACATCAAGTTTTAGAAGCAGTACATAATTACATTAAAAATGTATGACACAATATAAAGCATTCTTCTGTTTTTAACTTCTTTAACAAAATATATTGGCATATGCAAAGTTTACAAATAACTATTCTGTTCTACCCAAATGTTTTAAAAGTCATCCTTTATTCTTGCAATTTCAACAGTGAATATCAACATACACTCGATACTGTTGTGAAACTATCCATCTTACAGCAAAGGATAATCACCATTCCAGAAATTATGCATACCTTGTAATTGATGACAACATTGTTCTTCGCTGTCATGTAATCAGCAATGTTGTGGTCAACAATCAAACGTAGCAATCTGTTCAGCAAAGTCAGATCAATTTTCTCATACATCTTCTCAAATCGTGACTCTAACATGACATTGCATTCGCCATCAGCTGTCTCCCACACATCCTGAAGATTGTTGATGCCTATGTTAAAAAATCATTATATAATGATAAATTTTACTGTTAACAAAACTTAAAGCCCTCCTAGGAATATACAGATTTCTCAAATGTCTCAAAAATGTTTTTACATCTGCTATTTTAATACAAATAGCTTCATTTTCCCAATGGAAAGCAATTTAGCAGGGCCATGATCTAAAAAGGTTGTCATCCACAACTACGTGGAATGGGTCACAAAAAAAATGAAGATACATAGCCATTATAATATAGAAAATGCCTCTTCCTCATTGGAAGCACAAACATTTCATACTTTTTAAGGTTTAACAATATAAAAATTGTTCTACTCAATGAGTATGTGCGTGTGTATGGAAACTGAGTATCCAATTTGGTGAACACTACGTACTTACCAAAACTGCATGCTTTCTATTTCTACACAAGTTAAAATAGGAGTCAGAGACAGATGTTTGTGTAAAATCTTCCACTGCAATCAATGTGTGCCAAGAAGTTGCAAAAGTATCCTTCTGCCTTGTAAGCTAATTTGCCACAAACATTTTCATTTTTGTTGAAATATATTTGGTTCTGCTATTTGTGCATTAAATGATATTAAACTAATGTTTAAATGACAAAGTCTAAAAACTGCAAATGAACATACCCTGGCACCACTTATATACAAGCGATGGAGGAGGTTCTGTGTCAGCTGGTTTAATCCAGGGGGGGAATAACCGGCGCTTGTCAGCTTCATACCACAAGTACTGATCAAGGTAAGCATCAGTGATCTTCTCTAGTGGCTCAACATCATAAACCGGCACCAGGTGGCTGTACAAATCCATAAATTCAATACCAACCTGTCAGTGAAGAAAGGTTTGAAATACAAAATCATTCTAAGACTGATTGTGAAAGTGAAGATTAGGTTATAATATAACAGAAGTAATGTGTTGATGCAAGATGAAGGTATGCATATATTTAGAACTAGGTAGGTACAATCTTGAATTTATGATATTTTCACAAACCTCTTTGAAAGCTCTCTGTGTGAGCAAGTGTCGTTTGATCCTGGATAAAGCCTCATGAGGGTTATCATAGGCCTGTTCAATTAAACCCAGTTCTTCCCGCTGTGACTGGTTTAGCCTTGATTTCACACTGAAATTAAGTGCACAAAATCGAAGAAAAACTTTTATTTCTTTTAAAACAGTTCAATTTCAACATATGCTCTGTCAGATATAAATAAAGCTCAGTCAAGTCTCACAGTAATGGTTTTAATCTATGCAATTCGCTGTTTCATTCACAAGCACGTATATTTACCTGTATGCTTCTTTAAGTCTCTCTAGAGCAAGGATCAGCAGCTTTGTATCGTGCTTGTAGGAAAGAGGAGGGAAAGGAATTGGAGAGAAACGTCGGCTCTCCAGCCAATGCACAGTGGTGGTGTAGATGGCAACAGCTTCTTCAGCAGTGATGTAGGGACCATCCTATTCAGCACAAAGCAGATTTTAATACTTTCAAGTAATTAGACAAGTCTTGCAAACAACCCTTGAGCTTTCAGAGAAAATGTATTACATTAACGTAATCTCACTACAATTAGATCATTTATATAAAATTACATGTGCTTAATACTAAATGAAGGCAACTGACAGACTCGAGTAGCCTCACATTTTGATGCAATTATTTAAAACACCAGAAAAATATTAGGGAACCCATCACTTTTCCGTGCCAGCAGTATCTCTTCTTTCATTTGCAATAGATGTAAATGTATTCACTCGAACAATGACATTTTACTAATCATTAAGAGGGCTGTGATTAGATATCCATATTGCATTCTCGAGATTTTCAGCAAAAGATTAAACCATGTTTTTCAATAATGTACAAACTGTAGAACGCACCTTCAGGTAGTTGTGCTGTCTTTCCTGTTCTGCCTTCAAGTACAATCTGGTTAAGCGACCCAGGTTCTTCTTGCACACAGTTTTGTCAACAGTTGCACCACGACGAATGCGCTCTCTGTTGTAATGAGCAGTATTTGTCCACCAATCAGCTTTAGCTTTCACGTACCGAAGGATCATGTTCTCAATTGGAGTTGGCAGACCTGGAACCTATTGTATCAATACCAAGTCTCAGGAGGTCATGCTATTTAATTTATTTTACATTTAAACTTTAATTAACGTAAACTATAAGCAAACTAAAATAATATATACAGATACAAGTGTGCACATCCTATTTAAAATTAAGCTTGTGTTATAATTAAATGCTGAACAAATAAAAACAGGCCCATCCCTGCTGCTCCACTAACAATGAAAAAAAGAACTGGGAGCTGAATTGAGTGCCAAAAATATCATATTTAAAGACAAAGGTCATAAATTAAGAATTTATCAATCCCATAAATAGTGTTAAATGTTTTGGGGAAGTACACATAGACGATTTTGGTGGACTTAAAAACATAGTGCAAAGGGATCAAAGACTTCTATAACTGCAGAGGAAGTAATGGGGAAACGAGAGGCTTAGATGATTTTCAAGTACATTTGAGACCTGACAGCCAGGATTCTATACTTTCTCGGTCAATTACACTATTCATAGAACACCTTGAAGCAAATAAGATATTCAGTTCCTTGTTTAAAACACATAGAAGAATTAAGTGTCTGAGAAAATATTCTCTAACAGCATATTCTTTTGTTCACAAAGTACTCATTCATGGGCTAATCATTCAAATACATACCTTCCAAGGAATATTTGCTTTCCAGCATCGCCAAGCCTCACTCAGATGCTGCAAGATTGTCCTGGCCTTGTTTTGCTTGATTCCTTCAGGCATCATATCTAGGATATCGTGCATAACAGCAGCTCGTAACTCCAGGTCAAAGTGAGACTCCACACGCTGTTTCGTCACAGTCTTAGCCACCCCCTTGGAATGGCGACCTGACCAGGGAGGGATCGGAGGAGTGAGAGATGGGATAGGTTATTTCAGTGAACTGAGAGTGAAGAAGCTTTACTAATGTCTTTTTAAGTGCAGGAAGGAGGTAAAATAGGTTAAACATTCAACAGGGTTTTCTCTTCAGTTTATATGAAAGCTAAATTTTTAAAAGATAGAAATGTTATTAACCTTCAAACTGTCTGGCAAGCAGGTTTCCCAACCACCTCTCCAACAGAGGAGTTATGCCCCTCATGAAGAAAAGCCACACTCTCCAGCCAGCAGCCCAGAATCCACAGCCAGGTCCTTTGCCTACTGGCCCCTATAAAATTAAACGATACCATATGCAATTATTAGCAAATTATATATGGTTTTAAAAAGACATAATATCTAGTATACACATTGTACTGAATATTCATATTTTTTTAAATCATGGGCTGTCCAAAAATTAAATAAGAGTCTTGGCAGTGCAGCATACTGCCCTGATGTGTTCTGAAAGAGAGTTGTACATGATTGAGAGTTCAACACACGTGGAACAACCATAGCCTTTTTAGATGGAGATAGAGAGTCAGAGTTATAAAGCACAGAAACAGGCCCTGCGCCCCACCGTATCCGCGCCAGTCATCAAGCCTATCTATTCTAATCCCGTTTTCCAGCACTTGGCCCGTACTCACCAAAGGGGTTGAGAACATCAGAAACTGAGGCATGGAAATAAAACACCTACACTCACAGTTACTGAATGGCATGTTTTTGATAGGCAGGGGGGAGGGGATGAAACAAAGACATTTTTCAAAATTGTTCGAAAAAATGTTCTGTCAAAACATCACAAAACTGTAACACTGCAAGAACAAATGCAAATCAGAGTAATATTGCCCAACCCACTGAAAGATCAGGCCTGACACAATCAAAATTTGCATTGGTAACATAACACGCATTTGTAAATTCATGTGTAAACAGTTACATAAAACGCAATGCTTACTGTGTTAAATCTGTAATAGATAAGGTGCTTCAGATCTTTACACATTCGGATCTGTCTCATCAGCTTGTACTTGTATCTGTACATTCCAGTCAATTGTCCGACATGAGCAAAGATATACTGCAACCCATCCGACAACTGGAGACAGAAAACAAAACACATTTAATTTTGTAGATGTAGAGTCGAGTTGATGTTTTATTTCAAGCTGAACTAAGAACAATTATTCTTTTTCCCGATTTAAAAAACAAGTTAGTGTGCATGTAGACTAGGCAAGTTTGGTGTTGCACAACTACACTAATCTTGAAGAGTGTAAATTGAGTGGTAAGGCTCAAAGTGACTCCAAAGCAAAGTGGAGGGTTACTTTCATCCAGACAGTCTTACTCGCTTCATCTAGTGTCATAACCCACACTCTCTGCCAGGCAATGACCATCTCCAACAGCAGAAACTCAAAACCAATTTCCCTTGACGTTCAACAGCATTACCATCACTCTTGCTTATGTTCTCATGAATTCCCCATCATCAACATCCTGATGAGGGGTCAACCGTTGACCAGAAACTGAAATGGAGCAGCCATATAAATAATGCAGTTACAAGAGCAGGTCAGAGGAATTATACAGTGAATAACTCACCCGCTGACTCCCCAAAGCCTGTCCACCGTCTACAAGGCACAAGTAAGAGTGTGATGGAATATTCTCCACTTGCCTGGATGAGTGCCAACAACACTCAAGAAGCTCGACCCATCCAGGACAAAGCAGCCCACTTGATTGCCACCCCAACCACCATCATCAACATTCATAATCGCCACCACCAGTGCAGAGTGGCAGCAGTGTGTATCATCTACAAGATGCACTGCAGAAACTCACTAAGGCTCCTTCAACAGCACCTTCCAAACCTATGACCTCTACCACCTCGAAGGACAAGGAGAGCAGATGCATGAGAACACCACCAACTGCAAGTTCCCCTCCAAGTCACATACGTCTCTGACTTGGATCCATATTGTCGTTCCTTCACTGTCATTGGGCCAAAATCCTAGAACTCCCTTCCCTAACAGCACAGTGGGTGACCTGCACGACATGGTCTGCAGCAGTTCATGGCGGTGGCTCACCAACACCTTCTCAAGAGCAATTACGGATGGGCAATAAATGGTGACCTTGCCAGCAACGCTCACATTCCAAGAACAATTAAAAAGAAATTAAAATGTTATTGCTGCATGGGTGCAAAGCAAAACCATTTTGCATGCCCATAAAAGTAAATAGTTCTATTTATTTTGTGACACCTTTCATAATGAGATATCTGTAAAGCCTAATTGTTAATTATTTATAGATTAGTTTAAAAAAGGCAATGTAAAAAGTAACAATTTCAAGATCAACTGGAAAGGAAAAGCAGATAGTATTAAGAAAATTAAAGCTTTCCATTGCAAAATCCTGATGATCCAAAGAATGGTCTCTGCACACACACAATATACTTGAAATAGTTACTACATTTCCAAAAGTTTCATTTTAAAATTTAAGTACCTGGAAGGCATCTACATTCCCCAACCTGTACTGTACATGACTATCAACGACAAGCTTCGTCAAACGGAGCACCTCACGGCATAAATGAAACGCATTGCCAAATCTAGACTTTTTACGTTCCTGTAAAAATGAACATATTGGTAATTTTTCATAGTCTTTAAAGGCCACAGCAATTGTTCAAAATCTGCTTTTGCACCAACAGTTTAATCACCATAATCTTTATTCAAAGAAAACTTGGATTTATGAGCATCTTTCACATCCTGTTGGCTTCATTTGTCAGCAGCAGCCAACACAGGACAGATAAGTGGACAGATAATCCCTTTCTGGTTGAGGGATAGTTTGTGGTAGGCCATTGGGAAAACTCTCCTGTTCTTCAAATTGTGTCATGGGATCTTTAACCTGATCAGACAGATGTGGCCCTGGTTTAACTTCCCATTTGAAACATGGTACTCCCTCGGTACTGCACTGAAGAGCATGCATTCAAGTCACTGGAATGGGGCTTATATCCATGATGTTCTGACACAATCTTGATGAATAATTTAACTCAATCCACTAAATGATAAAAACACAAGCACTATGGCATGCATTAAAGACTACAGCCTAGTCTTGGGATTATATTGGTGGTTACAAATCATAAATTTCAATGTTATTTTAATCTTTCTATTGGAGTACATTCTCTGAACACGAAATCTAACTTAGGCAAATTACAGTAAAGACAAATTTCTTGTTCTCATAATTTGCCAATAACTTTTTCTGGTAGAGCCGTAGTTACTAGAGCCTGTGTTCTAGTTTCAAGAACAAAGTACAAACATGCAACAACATAGCAGTTTAATTAGATTGTTTCAATAGCAAAAAAGCACAATTTAAAAAGTGAAAATAAGGTGTTAAGTCCAAAAGGTCAAGGATATCAAAACATAAAATAACTGTCCAATTCAGTAATTCTGAAAGAGCTTTAATACTCATTAACTGAACTGAAAAGAATACAACTGCCAAATGTCGCATTTGCTTTACCAGGTCTCCTCCAAATCATATCTGCACGGCAAGTTGTAGAGACACTTTACTTCCAAAAGCAGAACCAATGCCCATGATAATTTTACCTTAGTAGTGAGGGTTTTCACTGGCTTCAGGTTGAAGTTGTAATCCAGATGCAGATAATTCAGATTCTTACGGTGGATTAACAAATTCAGCATGTTGTAACCTTGACGACACACCTGGAGGCCTACCTCTACCCAGTCGAGTTTGGTTGACTGGAAAAATTTTGTTGATTTGAAAGAACGAAATAAGTACCTGATGTGGGGAAAAAATTGTTGATTTGAAAGAACGGAATAACTATCTGATGTGGGAAGAGCTAAGCAGCATTAAATTGAAGTTAAAAAGAAAACATTCAACACCTTTCCTTCCTCATTTAAAAGCTTATTATACTTTACAAGAGGCCAGCCAGCCAGCCCAAAGATATTTCACTGCACAGCATCAAGATTACTTTTGTCATTCAATGTCTGGAGATGCCCTTTACCAATGTGGCAAACGCACCCGACTTCTGCCAGAGAATTAAGACATGACAGGCAAGCTCATTTACAGAATATTGGTGTCTATTAAGACTGGGAATTGTTCTCCCCACCCGAGTGAGATACTATAATACATTAGAATTTAAAAATTCTGCCAAAATGGTTTTGAACACTATCATAAAGTCATTGCTCATTGCAAAATCAGCTTTGAATAGATCCACAATAAGAGGGGGATGAGACAATGAATTCAGAACATTGCCTCTCCTTATGGGACTTTGATTCAAAACAAATCCAAATAATTTTGTTAGATGAAAGTATCTCTCTGCTGATTGTAAAGGTCCAACATAAACAGGTTGGAACAGCACAAACTGAAACCAAAAAAAAAAACATTTAGGCAATACAGTCAGAGGAGCAGTGAGAACTACATTCAGCATTTATACCGGCCATGTATTAACGAGGGTTATAACATGCAAAGGAGTGTTAGTTGTCGAGATGGATGGCCAAAACAGAAAAAAAATTCTATTCACCGATATCAACTTCTCTCACTTTCATATTTATATATATATTTTTTTAAATCACCCTGTTCTGTACAGGAGCCATTCATCATTTTGATCTATGAGGGACAGTGGATTTTGTTACGTCGTTAATGCCATTCAGTGATCACAAGTAGGAAAGTTATGATGAGATCAATCAGTACTAGTTTCCTTTATCAATCTAGCACCATCAAGCAGCCAAGCACTGGTCCTTAAATAGCAGACATGTTTAAGTGCCAGGCAATCCTAGAACATGAAGCCTTCTCATCTGTTTAAAAAGCTGATGGGTCTTGCACCTGCACTGCTGATCTCTTAGTTTCTCTCTCTCTCTTCTGCACAAGTACTGGAGCTCCCTCTAACTTTTTTCACAACATTAGTAATTCTCAAAAGTAACAAAGCTGATAACTTACTAGTCATTAAACATGTATAGTTAGATCAGAGAGCTCCAGAATATTTAATTTTTCATTGCATTGGTTTACATTTCTTGAACACATCAAAATTACAGAACATTCAACCAACCTTTTCTTTTGTGCTTTGGGTGGTCTGTGTTTAAGTGCATTCAGTACATAGTACTTTAGGAGTTTCTGATAAGAAACTCTAACTTTGACTGGTTGCCCTGCTGGACAGTGCTCACGGTACCAGTTCTTAACTAATGGGATGTCAAGTGCTCTCCTTGTTTTTCCAGACCTCAAGTTAAATGGTCTCGGTGCCCAAAGCAATGCTATGCCATTGGCGGTATGATCAGAATATAAAGGAGAATCTTTCAGGAATGGTTCCATACAATCAGGAAGTTCAAACTCTTCGTCATCATCAGGTAATGGTTCCTGGCTCTGCAAAGAAATGCAAACGCATGTGATAATCTTCCGTTCACTATATTTCAGCAACTAAACTTGATAAAAAGTAGAAATTCATTGCTATAGCAAAGCTACTCTAGTGTGGAGTTGATTACCTTAACAGAGTGCCTGTGAGAGATTGGGTTAATCAATGGATCGAAGTAGAAAGCAGGCAAATCTGGATCTTCAGTTTTAATGAACACAACATTCGGTGTGTGGTACCTAAAATCCAGATACAAAGTTAAATGAAGGCTAATGTATAAGCAAATACCACATTTAGCAAGTTTTTTCCCCAGAATATACTTTAACTTTTTTTGTGTTAATCTTCTTCCGTTATCCTCTCAAAGCTCAATTCTGTTGAGCAACAGACTCATGGATGTTAGGTTCCCTCCAATACCCCACCCAATGGACATTTCTTCACGTGTGAGTCAAGATGTTGAGTAATGGGAGGCTATTTCATCATGGGGGCATGACAGCAAGACCAACCAATCATGCCATGACGCCACATCCATAGATATCCACTTCTCAACAAAGGTCACTGGATAACAATCCAAAGGAACATGACTTACTTTCTCCTGAGCGCTAGGGATACTAAAACCAATAACAGACCCCAACTCCTATACTAACTGAGATCAGATTACTCAGCAGAGACCAAGAAACATCCTTAGAATCTTCAGTTCAGTATTGCTCTATTGTACTCTTATTAACCAACCAAGCCATTGGAGTTTTTTTCATAATTTAGTTTCAAAAGTTTAATGGCCAGTTAATTTTTTCTACTTCCCGGGTCTATTTGGGCCTACATAACGTTGTCCTATGAGACAGTTTCAACAGAGACCACTCAAAACTGTTTCAGACAGTCCTGGAAGAATCAGTTACAGGTACAAAACCCACAACCTAGCATTCTGACAGCATTTCATTGTAGCATTCCACAAAACAAATCGCAGGTTTGTTACAAATAACAATAAACGTTGAGGGGCTGAACAGATTACGAGGAATTATGAGGTTGTGGAGAGGATTTTATTTTTAAATATAAAAGTAAAAAAAATGGCTGCCTTATGTACTCTTCTATTGTTGGGAATGATCACTAATCAGGTTAGCAGTCATCATGAATCAATCAGCAACACTGAAGCGGCTACAATATTACAATGAAATATTACACAGAAAAATGTAATATAGAAGATGATGTTTCAAAAGATTTCCAATTTCCTGACCCAACAGTAATAATGTACAGAACTTATCAGGAAATTTAGATGCTTATGGTGCACATTCTAAGTCTAGGAAAGACATAAAATAGCTTACACTTGTCTACTTACCAGGTGAGATGAACATGATGGGGCAAGTTATTGTACAGGTATGGGAATGCTATTTTGTATTCTGTTCTGATTGGTTGTCTAATGATGATCTTATTGATGTCATTGAATTCATTCCAGTCTTCATCCCTAACAGAGGCAAATCAAACTCAAATGATCAACACTTTAATATTGCAATTCTCAATCAACTGAAGACAAGTTGCATATCATGCAGTTCAAAGAATACTGATTTCCTGCTATTTAAGCATAATAGCTCAGAACAAGTCATGGCCTCAAACAAACATGCAACTGAAAATGCAGGAATGTTCTCACTTTTATTGGTTATAAGACAACAACCAGGAGTTGCAGGCCAGGAGTTGCAGGGATCATCCAGACATTCCCTTTGATTTCCCCTACCACATTCTCCCAACCCACAGCCATGTGCAACAGGCTCTGAATGGCACCCGTCAGATCAGAAATGTAACTGGCTGGGACTTACTCTACACCTATAGCTTCGCCATGGGACATAGCTTAACAGTGTCCTTATGTACAAAGCTTACATTTGCTAGCTAAAAATGACAAGTTTAATTATGTACAGTACGTAATGTAAAACCAGTTCATTTCTATGCTATAACTGTACCACTCATTAGTCAACCAATATGTGTAAAACCTCATGGAGGTGGCTGCAGTGTACTGTGCCATCAAACATTAAAACAGTCAAAGAGCATTTGATAAGATACCACCTAATGAAACTTACAGAAAAGATAATGATTAGTGCTAGAAATCAAGGGGAAAGGGGGAATGTGGCCACATGGATAGATAATTGAGGGAAGAAAGCATAGGGGTAAAAAAATCTCAGGTTGCAAAAATCTGGTGAATGGTGTTCTGCAGAGATATATCTTATTTACTATATACAAATAAATTATCTGTACAAGAACAGAGGGACAATAAATGTGAAGTTAACTGGAAAATAAAATGCAGATTCAATGGTAAGATTTTACAAAGAGGAAAGGGACAGAGGGATCTTGCTGTGTAGATACACAAGTGATTAAAGTAGCGAATGTAGATAAAGCCATTAAAAAAAAATTGGAATCCTTGACTTCGCACCTTAGAGGCATAAGAGGTAATACTGAACTTGTACAGGACCGTAGTTGGGAGTTTTGGCCACCCTATTATAGGAATGATATAAAAGCAATAGAAAAGGTGCAGTAGGAAAGGTATAGATTGACTAAGATATTGCCAAGAATGATATTATGAAGGGAGACTAAAGAAGTTAGGACTTATTCAGTTGAACAGAGATAGTTAAGGGTTGTGCTGACTTAGGTCGAGATTATGAAGCCGATGACAATATATTGATTGTGTCCACCGGTCAGTAAAACTGTAACAAGACAGTAAATAGTACTGTTGTTGAAGCAGAATGCATAAATTATTTTAAAACAAATTTAGATATCTGACTAGATAGAGGACACGGGAAACAAGCAGGAAAGTAGAATTAAACTTGATGGTTCACATGCAGAAAAACACCAGTGAAGTCTTAATAGGTGGAATGCCTCTGATCTTTGCTGAAGCATTCAATGGTTGTAGTTAGCTACTGTACAGCCTAATAGAAATACCAATGACAAGCAACTAAATTCACTGCTTACTTAATAGCTTGACACAAGATTTAAAAAAAAAAAAAATCCTTACTGAAGATTCACATCCCGAACCAGAGGCTCAAACTTTGGTCCGCCTGGAATTGCCATGTTGAGAGCTTTGGAAGTAAAAAATGCTTTGAGATCAAACAGATAGAAGTAGTTGTCATCCACTAAATCAGTTAGCAACTGATTAGCCAGGCGATAAAGAGTGGACATCATAGGTAATGTAAACTGCCAACGACGATAAGTTGATCCATTTACATACCTAAATTGAGACAAACAAATTCTCAATTCAAACACTTTATAAGAGAAATTTACAACTTAATATAATGAATCAATAGTGGATAGCGATGTTTGCACATTGATAGGTAGCTGAACAGGTTAACATAACTATGATTTTCTTATTTCAACAAAGTAGGTTTAGTCCAAACCAATTCTTCTAATTATAGCACAGAGTAAGCATAAGCACTCATAAAAAATCAAAGTTACTTATGCTGAGAATCTCACTCAGTTAATAATGAGACATAAAAGCAACACAAAGAGCCCAGCTTTCATCACCCTCGACATGTTCCTTTCCTGAAACCAGTCGTTTAATTTGGGATCTGGGTCCACAGATTCCAGCACCCTTCTGGTACCTCATTCGTGGTCAAACATCATGTGCAAGCCTATACAGTTAAATGCTGATAGGCTATTGGACCATGGAGGCATCACCACCAAGCCTAACCTTGTCTTCAACTGAAGTGCCCACATGTCCCTTTTCTAGCAGGCACCAAATGATGAAGTAGGACCATAGCTGAACAAAACATTTTTCTTCTTCACACAGAACAATGCTTTACCATGCTTTGTTATAATGAACTAGATTTTGCAGTCAGTGGCGAAGCAAAGGCCCTTGCCGCTGATCTCAAAGAAAGCTGCCCACAAAGATCTAGCGATCTCTGTAGCGTGGGCTTCCCCTTTCCCGACGGCTGTTTAAACCTAGCGCAAAGTGAAGGGAATCTCATGACATGCAGCAGCAGTGATGTCAACCAGCAGGCTAAGCAGCCAAACACATTGAAGCATTCTCAGACAGCAAACCAGAAGTAAAAAACACTGATTATCAACACTTCTAATTTAAATTTTCAGATAGCAAAATAAATGATTGGATTTAAATAAAGGCTAAAATGGATAAACAAATTTAGATTTTTTTTAAAAGTGGAATTTATCATAATGGAGAAATCTGACATTCCACAAATGCAAAATTACCTTTACAGAGTCAGTGAGGGCACTTAGCAGTAATTATAAACTTAGCGCGCAGTTAAAAACCCAGTTACATCTCATTCAACAAGGTGTAACTTTTTCAACTTTTTGTCAATTCAATGATTGCATTCTGGAGGTGACTTCAACAACGCACCCTCTGGAGGAGCATAGAATCACTGATAGTAACTTCTGGATTTCCGTGTTATTCTGTATGTGTGGACTCTTGAAGTTGTTGTCAGTTTCAGTGGAGTAATGACGGCGAACGCTGACAGTTTTACTGTCATTACAACCACAAAATCCAGACCTTCAGATTGAGAATCATTACATCTATACGTCAGTTCGTTCCACAATTTTGACCTACTGGTATATTTCTGTACTTGCAATAAGCCTATTAAATTGATTTGAAGCTGTAAGCATCAATTTGGTGTACTGCACCAAGTAGTAAGGTTGTCAAGCATTATTACTTAATCAAGTGTTAATATATCAATTCAAGAAGTACTAAAAGTAAAAGGTTTAATATTCAAAGATTACCAGGGCAGTCAGAACTCCTGACTAATAGTTCTAATTTTTCGTTTGAAGGTCAATTACTGGCAAAGAGGCACTACTGACAATCAAAAGCCTAAAACAATCTATACACAAATAGTTTAGAATAATGAAGAAACTGTTCAAATTTTCAAAAAAGAATCTTCTATGAAATACGATTTTTCTTTTCACCTGTGAACTTACCAAAGGGCACTTGTGGAAAGATGGAAAGCAACAGACACAATCTCAGTTTTTATTCTCTAGTTTTGAACCTGTTAGTCCTAATGATATCACAGGTAATTGTTCATTCATAAAAGTGGATCATTTCTATTACTCTTAAGTGTACATAACATTTCCAGAAGCAGAGTTTAAATTTGCATTCTTCTACAAATGAGCTGAAATGTACTTGTTATTTTAAAATCAGCCGATTGTTTCCATTTCTATACTACCTTGTTAGCCCTTCAATCTTTCATGACATCAATGCACTTTCTGATAGACTCAAAAGCCTTACTTTGGGTTGTCTTTCAATGGTTGGTGATCATATAGCCATTCAGCCACTGGTCCATCCTCTTCTGAATCAAGTTCCATCTGTATTGCTTCGAGTGGCTCCACGTCAAGTATGTTATCTGCATAATCCAAGGGAGGCTCTTCATCATCAAAAGGAGGAAACCGCATCCTTTTGAAGTGTCGTCTATCACGTTTTTCACGTCTCATCATAATCCACATGGTTCTAATGAGAAATGGCTCTATCAGTTATTGCATTTCATTACTAAAATGTCCTCTCAGTGGCAAAATGCAGCTCCTTATCATATGGCAATGGAGCAACACAATAAAAAGTTTATCCAATGATATAAAAATGCTCATTCAGAAAATATGTTTGACAGGTTAACTTTTAACAATAAATTCACTACCAGTACAATAGAAAAAAAATATTTTATGAATAAAAGAATCCAAGCAGATCGTTTTTGAAAGATGAGTGCATGAACTAGAAAGGCTGTGAATACTAATCAAGAGCTGATACTTATGAGTGGAAACAACCAAGTCATCTAGAAAGAGTTACGTTTTATTGAGAACAGATACTGCTCAACTTCAACTGAAATAATTCTACTTAATGTCCAACAGGCTAAAATAAAGCATAGCAAAATGGAGTTGTATGTTAAACTGGGAAATTCAGGGTACTTAAAAGCTTTAATGGGCCAAATCATTTTCGATGACTTGATTGCATATATATGCATGGAAAAACTACATGATCCCTTTATTTTGGAAATAGCTGCAATATAAACATTTCTGGGCTTATGCAATCAGCATTGTACAAACAACCCGTCAGATATACTTTTCCACAACTTCACATAGTGTGTTGATTGTTCTTGCTCTCTTGGCTGAACCCACAAATGCTGACCTGGCTCTTCTCAACCTTAATATGGCAAAAAGTACATTTTACCTAAATGGTAATACCACAGTTACATCATATTTTGAGAGATGGTAGCCATAACCAGCATTGATAACTGGTAAGTAGGGAAAATGCAAAAAAGATACAGCAGCAGGAACCTGGAAGATAGTTGAACAATTACACAAATTCAGGAGGGCAGGGTTTGAAATCAGCACGTCTAAGTCACATCTTTAATACATTAGTAACATGTATCTGTATTAAGCCTAATTTGCTGACAAGGATAATGTACCATATATAAATAACTGACAGCCACAATACCGATCCTCCTATACCATCTAATTTGATTGAGATGATTACGGGAAGATTACAAAATTATTTCAGAAATAAATAGATATACTTTTGTTAAAAGCTCTTGAAAAATCCAACACTTTACTTACCCCCACTGAGATATGTAAACTGGTTCAATAACCCATGGGATCTCATTAACAAATGAGATTGCGCCTGTGATGTGGTACAAAACTGAAACATCCCTGATCTGCTCCCATGGCATAGGCATGTTCTCCAGTAGTTTCAGAACAGCATGTGGCATGTACTTCAAAGCACTGGGCAGGGAGGAGAAAAAGACAATTGCCAATATATTAGCCGTAGCCAAACAGCCTCACTGTTATGACAAGATTAGTGATTGATTTTAACATTACTTTACAGTGTAAATTAGAAAAATAAATCAATTTTAATTTATAGCATAATCAATTATCTTAATATTTTAGATGAGTGTCATATTTTACCATAATTGGCCAGCATATACTGATTCTTTAAAGTAGAATACAAAATGGCACTTTACAATTTTGAAAATAGGCAGATTTGAAGCTATTAAATAAACTCACAAAATTACTTTATAAAATTACTAGTGGTAAATGGGACACAAGTTCAGTCACACGTAAACCTGCAATCTATTTTGGTGCTGAGCTTCCTCAATGGCATCTGTAAAGAAAACTATTACTACAAACATAAAAAACAGTACAATATGGCAATTTGGAGTTTTTTAATTTTCTGACTTTGTATACATGCAACTCATAAAAACACTGCAAATGTAACTCCAATCAAGCAGTAGCCTTTAATTCAATTCCTCTTCCCATCCCAACATACTGCATCTATGACTAGCAAGAATACTAGACAGAGCAACAGTCAAAATCTAGAGTCAACAAGCCATCTAAAGAAACAAACTAATACACCACCAGAAATAACCACTTTTAAAAATAGGATTGTAATTTTTATAGTAGACAGGTTATGCAGTATCTGTGTACTTCACATGTGATGTTCAATCTGTCAGTCATTGTAGATTTTAGACCTCTACTCCCTCCCCATCACCCCTGCCATTATACCTCATAACAGTTTTCTGTGCAAACCTTTGTGCACAACAAGATGAGCGCTGGAGATCATGGCAATTCAGTAACCAACCAAGCACTAAAAATTGCATCAAAATTATGCTCTGGAATATTATCATTCAACTACATTGTGTTTAAACCAAAAATGGGTTAATGCTTCCTTTAAAATAGTAGAAAGAGGAACTCAAGAACAAAACATTAAGCATCAAATCCCCCAGGGTAATTTAAAGTTGAATATGAAACTGCCATTGTTCTCCAAATTGCAAATTTTCTTACCCAAGATAGACTCTCTTGTCATGCCTGAATTTACGGTTTGTCATGTCACCATGATCACGAATTATCTTTCGGACATGCTCAGGGGGCATATCCTCCTTCTGAGCATCCACAAAACCAAACTTTCTCTTCTCAGCATACCGCTTAGCCTGAAGTTGCTGCCATTTCCTAGCTGGAGAAAATAGTTTAATATTATGAAAAATGAAGAGGTGAAGTGACACTAGAAATTGTAAATTGACTACCATATCATACAAAAGCATCACAGCTCCTTAAAAAAAATTCCATGACTTAATCAACAGCTAATCAAAAACATTGTTAGAGTACAAGCAAAAGTCAAAATCTGGAGTCAACAAGCCATCTAAAAAAATGAAAGGTCACAGACCTGAAACATTAACTCTGCTCCTCTCTCCACAGATGCTGCCTGACCTACTGAGTATTTCCAGCACTTTGTTTTTATTTCAGATTTCTAGCATCTGGTGTCTTTTGCTTTTATTTATCCATTACTTTAGCTTTTTCCCTGTAAAGTATCTTACTGCTGTCTTGCAAAGCTATACTTCCCTCTTCAATTGAAAAGCGGACAAGCTGATGAGTTAGACATTATGGTCCTTCCTGAGAAAGTGACCTCAAACCAACCCAATGACACCAATCTAATTTTACTTTTAATTCTCTGCCAATCACCTGTCAGCCTGGCTGCGGCATGGTGAGCAGTTCCTCATTGCTCAGTGTGCCGTAACACATTTTGTGAACTTGGGAAATAACCATGTTAAATATCTGAGCAAGAAAAATGTTAAAATAACTATGCTGCATGATTAGTCTCTCACTGGCTTCCATTGAGGCGAGAAAGGATCATCCTTCCCGCTCCTGGATGCCAATCTCAGCACTCAAGTACAACTCAAGCTCAACTGTTAGTAATGACTTTCTGAAAGTAACAAGAATACCTAGCCCGGCTCAGTGGCAACTGGCATAAATGCGCCGTCACCCAAGAGCCTATTTTATTTTTAGCTGCAGCACCCAAGGGCAGCCGTCCATTGTATCATTTCAGGACTAGAAGCAAAATTGAATCTTAAACTACATCTGCTACCCAAATCAGTTATCACTATTTGGAGTCTTTAAGCACATTTTCAAGCTACCGGACATACATCCAAGAAAGAACTCACCTTCTGAAAGACTAAAGTCAAAACATGAACTTCATTTTTTTTTTACAGTTTAACTCTCAATTCAACTTCATTTAACCACTAGTCCTCCATATCCCTTGACACCCTTATCCAATAAAAACCCATCAATCTCTGTCATGAAAATTTTAATTAACCAAGCACCCATAACTTTTTCTGGGGTGAGTGTTTCAGATTCTCACTACCCTTTGCATGAAAACTGCCCTTTGTTGTTTTATTAAAATTGCTTCATTTGAACTATTGGATAATTCAATTCTTTTCCCCCTAAACAAAACAGAGCTTCAAATAAACAGGAATTGACTGTACTTCCTTTGACACCACAAACGATAAATCAAGCAGGAACCACGAGACAGCTGACTTGTGCTTTAGTGTTTGGAGTTAATCTATTTTAATACAGTTTAAAGTTCAATTATTTGCATAAAGTGTGCTGCAACATTAGAGTCTTATCTTACTTCTAGATTTTCTAGGGTGTTTCTCAAAGCTTTTTTGGTTTTTTTGTCATATAACTGGCACCCAGGCCCCAAACTTACAACAGTGCACAAAACACCAAATAAAATACAATTTCAACAAAGGAGTACATCTGTACTTCAATTATAGGGGGAAATATTGTACAGGATTACTGCATTCATAAATGAATTCCTTTCCGTTTCATAACTGATCAGATTAATTTAGAAATTTACCTTTCTCTTGTAGTTTTTCCTCTGACATATAATCAGGTACAGGGACCGGAACTGGATTGGGCCCGGGTGCGGCCCTGTACTGAAATGCTGCCATATTTGTAGATTCTAAGGGGGGAAAAAAAGACAAATTTAATTATCTACAAATCCATGTGAAGAATTACATAACATACTTTTTACTTATGAAAATAACGTTCTACTAGCAAAGGAACCACCAGTAACACACAAGGATGCATTTGTGGAGAAAAATTCCCTATTACAGTGCAAGCTACAGTACCAATCACTTTAAAGACAAACCAAAAAGGATTAAAATGCAGGTTCAAACAAGGACATCAATCAAAAGCTATAAAGGGCAATTCATTCTCCAAGATTCTTTTCCTCCATAAGCTACACAGAAAATAAATTGGCAGCTGGATTAAGGTGTGTTGCCCACTTAGACAGGACGCTATATGTGAGGCAGCTCGTAATTAAAATTATTTTTCCCATATGCATTTAACATTTATACACTTGCTTGAGTGAAAAGTTTAAAAATAACTTCTGTAAATGTTAATGGAAGCTGATAACTGCAGTAATAAAATGACTGCTGCAGAAGATGCAATGTGCACACCTGAACACTAGAGAGTTAATTTTTACTCATTGTAATGACATATATTCCAAATCAGTGGCAACATGAAGATCTGAAATATAAACAGAAAGTGCTGGAAATACTCAGCAGGTCAGGCAGCATCTGTGGAGAGAGAAAACAGAGTTAATGTTTCAAGTCTGATGAAGGTTGCAGACCTGAAACCTTAATTCTCTTTCTCTCTCCACTGATGCTGTCAGACCTGCTGAGTATTTCCAGCACTTTCTGTTTTTATTTCAGATTTCCAGCATCCGCAGTATTTTGCTTTTATTACAGCAATATGAAGATCGATGTGAATTACACTGGTTCTGATTAAATGTCAGCGTCTACATAGACCGGTATCCAAAGGTTAATTTTACCCAAATTTGGATGCATACTGCAGATCGGAGGATCTGGAGAATTTTACATTTTCAGCAAAGGAATTTCTTCTGATATGGCATTTTTTGCCTAAATACATTGACTATATTAAAAGTTCTGTCTTATTATCTTAACACACATCTGTGGATGTGCGTGCAGCAGCTACATTTTAATAATTTACTTAACAGCTATATTTTCAGTACTAACACTTGAAATGCATGTTTTAAACCTATCTTTTCAATGTTTTTGAATGGGCAAATTGGAGTCAAGTTTTGAAAAATATTCTACAAAAATGGCAATCAACATTTCTCATGTAACACTGTTACATCCCAGTTACTAAGTCTGGCTCAGTTACTTGGGTTTTGACATGAGCCAAAAGATTATGGATTTGATCTCCATAATGGAACCTGAGTTCATAATCTCAGCTGACAGTTGTGCAGAACATAGCGTGCTGCATTGTCCCCTGAATGAGATATAAAGCTGGAGTAGACATCAAGCACCCCAGCACAATTTGAAGAGACAGGGGCAGTCCTTTTTCTGTCCTAGACAACAGTCCTCCCTTGATCAATGCCACCAAAAAAGATGAACTGGTCATTCATTTGATTGGTATTTGTGTAGCATTTTGGCACAGAATGGCAGATCCATTTGTTTACATACACCAAACGCACTCCAAAGTCTTGTGCTTTAATATATTACATTCCAATATCATACTAATAGGGAACAGCTAGCATTATTTTACCCAGTGCCCTCAAAAGCAGCAACACTATTTCGGACAGAACCCAAGTTAGATACATTGGAATGTTAATACCATTTCTTTCTCCACAGATGCTGCCTGGTCTGCTGGACATTTCCAGCATTTTCTGTTAACTCAGATCTCTAGCATCTACAGTATTTTGTTTTTATTACATTTACCTTTTTTGGAAACAAAGTTCTTTTGATATAGTAATTTTCCATCAAATACAGCAACTAAACGTCCCATTCTCGTAACTTTACATAATTGCAAACATATGTATGCTAGGGACCAGACACTGATTTAAACACACACAAACTCCCTAAGGACTGAGCACAGAAACGGACTGTGCAATTTAACATTTCAGTATGTTGGAGACAGTGGAGCAACAGTTTACTTGTGCATTCCTATTCTATACCACCCAACTTTTTGAAGATGTAGGGGCATTCAGGATTTTGGGAAGACATTCTAGCATTATCAGGGAGAATTACAATCTTAGATTTATATCAATTTTCTTCTGGTCCACTTGCCAAAATAAATATGGCTTTACATGTTGTATACTTGAAAAGGGAATTACAACTTACTCTAAAAATGTTACTAAATCATAAAATCTCACAGCACAGAAAGGTTTTGAAAGAGCCAATGAGTACTGACATAAGGTCATCCAACTGAAACGGTTACCGTTTCTCCCTCCACAGATGATGCATGACCTACTGAGTAGTTTCAGCATTATTTTTAATTTCAGATTTCCAACATCCCTGACATTTTGCTTTTGTATCAATTAGTCCCACTCCTCTGCTTATATAAAAACAAAATACTGCAGGTGCTGGAAATCTGAAATAAAAACATGAAATGCTGGAGATACTCAGCAGGCCTGGCCGCATCTGTGGGGAGAGAAACAGAGTTAACGTTCCAGAAACGTTAACTCTGCTTCTCTCTCCACAGATGCTACCAGGCCTGCTGAGTATCTCCAGCATTTCTTGTTTTTATTCTACTCCTCTGCTTGTTCCCCGTAGCTCTGCGAACTTTTCTCTTTTTAAGTAGAAATCCAATTCCCTTTCAGGCAGCGGATTACAAATCCTGTTACATTATTCTGATATATATGAGATTGGGTTGGGGGGAGGCGGAGTGGCAGGAATCCACCGACTGGTGGCGGCTGCCAAGCGCCACAATGGAAACCAACTAGGCCGCACTGCAGGACGAGGCACGGGGTCAGCAGCACTCAACCTGCATTCCCTGCAACTCGAGTACCGAGATGACAGAATTAACCCCGATCTATCCGACTCACCTGAACAGCGAAAACCGAGCAAATATCTACTCAAACATCACTAGCCCAGGCCTCAGGCCCTGCGCCATTAACGCGACCAGCGAACGAGGGACCGACGCACAACAGCCGGATGCTGAGGGGCGGGCTTTCCGGCTCCCAAGCAAACCGCCTATTGGTCGGATATTTCCGATTGACGGACTCTCCACCCATACAGAACACAAGAGTCTCAGTCCGGCTAAATCAATGGTGAGGAAAACAATCACAAGCAAATTTAAAGGAAAATAAAATAGAACATTAAAAAAAGGTGAAGTGCACATTAGACTAGCCAGCGTCTGAAAATAAAAGAGAAACTAACGCTGCAGCTACAGATTCTTTGCCAACCACTGGTGATTTGCAAGCTTAATCCTCTTCATAGGCAGTCCCTCGGCCAAGAATGACTTGTTTGCACTCCAGTGCGTTCTAACATGGCTAATGAGTCCGATGCGTGAACTGCAGCCTCTACCACATGAGGGGCAGATGGTGTTTGAAGAGTTGGATAGGCGAGTTACTTGGGGGTGGGGGGGCCTGTGCACTCCTTTCGCTGCCAATACTTGGTTGCTGCGTACTCCCATTGAAATCTCACGAGGTACTCGGTACCTTCCCGAATGCTCCTTGTTATGACTGAGGCGGGAGGAGTGCACTGTTTATTCTAGTCCCACATGTCCACAGGTCACAGCATATATTTCAATTTTCCCACTTACCGATATGGTGAATAATATACTCTATTTTTCCCAGAATAAGACACACTAACCAGGTTTCTTTAATGGACAACAAAATTATCGGTTTATTACAAAACACGTCTTAACCAGTAATGAAGTAAAACATAAACACGCATTGAAATATTATAGTTCCCTTTTTACCTTAGCCCCTCACACTCACACACACACACACACACACAGATACACCGGTTAACCGGAAAAATAAAAGGGATTTTTGTTTCGAGCTTTGTTACAGACAAAAAAAAACACTTGGGCTGAATACTTCTCATTCTTGAAGAAACAGCAGAGGAGATATGTTGTGTTCCAAAACTGACTTACAGTCTGGCCTCCAAGTACACGTGGATGGGTCACTGGGATCTTTTAGAACAGTTATTTTAAGAACATAAGAAACAGGAGCAGGCCATTCAGCCCATCAAGCCTCATTCAATAAGATCATAGCTGATCTGCCATCAGGCGGCGTTGAGAATTAACTTATCAGGCTTTTCTTCAAAGACAGGAGACGAGATGAGTTAACACAGTGGACTTCTCAGGGTCTTTTAGACAGGTGCTGAAAGCTGAGCTGGGTTGCGGTCTTCTCTGCTTCCTTGGGAATTCTCTCCTCAGAAGTTCTCTCACTGCCTAGCCTGCCAACGAATTTGAAGGATTTTGCGAAGTCATAGATGACGAAATCCACCACCAGCTTCAATGTGCCTTCTCCACCTTCGGTTGACTGAGGAATAGCATATTCGAGGATCAGGACCTCAAACCCAGGACTAAGGTCATGGTGTACCAGGCAGCAGTGATCCCTGCGTTCCTATATGCTTCGCAGACTTGGACAATCTACAGCAGGCCCCTCAAGGCACTGCAAACTAAATATAATGTAATATATGTGTGTATTCAATCATCGAATGGCTACAGCACAGAAGGAGGCCATTTGGCCCATCATGTCTGGGCTGGCTCTCTGCGAGAGCAACTCACCTAGTCCCACTCCCCTGCCTTTTCCCCATAGACCTGCAAATTTGTTGTCTCCAGATAATTATCCAATTCTTCTTTGAAAGCCTTGATTGAATCTGCCTCCAAGATACCCTCAGACAGTACATTCCAGATCCTAACCAGGCACTGCATAAAAATATTTTTCCTCATGTCGCCACTACGTCTTTTGCCATTCACTTTAAATCTTCTGGTTCTTGACCCTTCCGCCAACGCGAACGGTTTCTCCCTATCTTCTCTGTCCTGAGCCCTCATGATTTTGAACACCTCTATCAAATCTCCTCTCAACCTTCGCTAAGGAGAACAGTCCCAGCTACTCCAGTCTAGCCACTAGTAACTGACGTTCCTCATCCCTAGAACTGTTCTTGTAAACTTTTCTACATGCTCTCTAATGCTTTCACATCCTTCCTGACATTTGGTGCCCAAAATTGGACACAATACTCCAGCTGAAGTCGAACCAATATTTTATTAAAGATCATCATAACTTCTTTGTCTTTATACTCTATGCCTCTATTTATAAAGCCCAGGATCCCATATGCTTGATTAACTGCTTTCTGAATCTGCCCTGCCACATTCAATGATTTGTGCACATATACCCCCAGGTCCCAGATGTTGGGAATGGCGTTAAACAAGAAATTAGAGATGCATGCGATAAAGGAACAACTGTAATTATGCGTGACTTTAATCTGCATATAGATTGGGCAAATCAAATTGGTCACAATACCGTAGAGGGGGAATTCTTGGAGTGTATATGGGATGGTTTTCTGGACCAATACATTGAGGAACCAACTAGAGAACAGGTCATCCCAGACTGAGTATTGTGTAATGAGAGAGGAATAATTGACAACCTAGTGGTTGAGGACGAGTGACTATAATATGATAGAATTGTTCATCAAGATGGAGAGTGACGTAGTTGATTCTGAGACAAGGGTCCTGAATCTTAGTAAAGGAAACTACGAAGGTATGAGGTGCGGGTTGGTCATGACGGATTGGGAAACATTACTTAAAGGGATGACGGTGGATAGGCAATGGCAAACATTTAAAGAGGGCATGGATGAACTGCAACAATTGTTTATCCCTGTCTGGCGCAAAAGTAAAATGGGAAAGATAGCCAAACCGTGACTGACAAGGGAAATTAGAGATAGCATGAAATCCAAGGAAAAGGCATATAAATTTGCCAGGAAAAACAACAGACCTGAGGATTGGGAGCCGTTTAGAATTCAGCAAAGGAGGACCAAGGGATTGATTAAGAAGGGAAAATAGGGTATGAGAGCAAGCTTGCGGGGAACATAAAAACTGACTGTAAAAGTTTCTACAGGTATGTGAAGAGAAAAAGATTGGTGAAGACAGATGTAGGTCCCTTACTGTCAGAAACAGGGGAATTTATTATGGGGAATAAAGAACCGGCTGACCAACTAAATGCATAGTTTGGTTCTGTCTTCACAAAGGAGGACACGAATATACCAGAAATGTTGGGGAACACAGGGCTTAGTGAGAGAGAGGAACTGAAAAAAATCAATATTAGTGGAGAAATGGTGTTTGGGAAATTAATGGGATTGAAGGCAGATAAATCCCCAGGGCCTGATGGTATGCATCCCAGAGTACTTAAGGAAGTGGCCCTAGAAATAGTGGATGCATTGGTGGTCATCTTCCAAGATTCTATAGACTCTGGAACAGTTCCTACAGATGGAGGATCGCTAATGTAACCCCACTATTTAAAAAGGGAGGTAGAGAGAAAGCAGGGAATTATAGACAGTCAGCCTGACTTTGGTGGTGGGGAAAATTCTACAGTCCATTATCAAAGATTTCATAGCAGAGCACTTGGAGAACAGTGGTAGAATCGGGCAGAGTCAGCATGGATTTACGGAAGGGAAATCATGCTTGACAAATCTACTAGAATTCTTCGAGGATGTAACGAGTAGAGTTGATGAGGGGGAGCCAGTGGATATGGTTTATTTGGACTTTCAGAAGGCTTTCAACAAAGTCCCACATAAGAGATTAGCATGTAAAATTAAAGCGCATGGGATTGGGGGTAGTGTATTGCGATGGATAGAAAATTAGTTGGCGGACAGGAAACAAAGAGTAGGGATAAATGGGTCTTTTTCCGAATGGCAGGCAATGACTAGTGGGGTACCGCAGAGATCGATGCTAGGACCCCAGCTATTCACAATATACATAAATGATTTAGATGAGGGAACTAAATGTAATATCTCCGAATTTGCAGATGGCACAAAACTGGGTGGGAGGGTGAGTTGTGAGGAGGATGCAGAGAAGCTTCAGGGTGATTTGGACAAGTTGAGTGAGTGGGCTAATGCATGGCAGACACAGTATAATGTGGATAAATGTGAGGTTATCCACTTTGGTAGCAAGAACAGGAAATCAGATTATTATCTGAATGGCTATAAACTGAGAGAGGGGAATATGCAGTGAGACCTGGGTGTTCTCGTACACCAGTCGCTGAAGGTAAGCATGCAGGTGCAACAGGCGGTAAAAAATGCAAATGGTATGTTGGCCTTCATAGCGAGAGGATTCGAGTACAGAAGCAGGGATGTCTTGCTGCAATTATACAGGGCCTTGGTGAGGCCACACCTGGAATATTGTGTGCAGTTTTGGTCTCCTTATCTGAGGAAGGATGTTCTTGCTATAGAGGGAGTGCAGCAAAGGTTTACCAGACTGATTCCTGGGATGGCGGGACTGATGTATGAGGAGAGATTGAGTCGGTTAGGATTATATTTGCTGGAGTTCAGAAGAGTGAGGGGGGATCTCATAGAAACCTATAAAATTCTAACAGGACTTGACAAGGTAGATGCAGGAAGGATGTTCCCAATGGTGGGGGAGTCCAGAACCAGGGGTCATAGTCTAAGGATACAGGGTAAACCTTTCAGGACTGAGATGAGGAGAAATTTCTTCATCCAGAGAATGGTGAGCCTGTGGAATTCACTACCACAGAAAGCAGTTGAGGCCAAAACATTGAATGTTTTCAGAAAGGAGTTAGATATAGCTCTTGGGTCTAAAGGGATCAAAGGGTTTGGGACGAAAGCTGGAACAGGCTACTGAGTTGGAGGATCAACCATGATCATAATGAATGGCAGAGCAGGCTCGAAGGGCCGAATGGCCTACTCCTGCTCCTATTTTCTATGTTTCTATGTTTAGGTCTCTCAGCTCTTGCACCCCCTTTAGGATTGTATCCTTTATTCTTTATTGCTTATCCTCATTCTTCCTACCAAAATGAAACACTTCACACATCTCTGCATTAAATTTCAACTGCCATGTATCCAACTATTCCACCAGCCTGCTGTGTCCTCTTGAAGTTTATCATTATCCTCCTCACAAAATGAACTCCTCACAGTTTACAATACCTCCCAAGTTTTGTGTCATCCGTAAATTTTGAAATTGTGTCCTGCACACCCAAGTCTAGGTCATTGATATAGATTAAGAAAAGGAGTGGTCCTAACACTGACTCCTCGGGAAACCCAATATATGCCTTTCTCCAGTCTGAAAAACAACCGTTCACCATTATTCTCTATTTCCTGTTGCTCAACCAATTTTTCATATCCATGCTGCCACTGTCCCTTTTATTCCATGGGCTTTAACTTTGCTGACAAGCCTGTTAAGTTGCACTTTATCCAGTGCCTTTTGGAACTCAATGTACATCACATCAAGGTAGCTCAGTTGTCTAGATGGCTAGCGTGTGATTCAGAGCCACGTCAACAGCGCAGGTTCAATTTCTGTTCCGGTTTGAGGAAGGCAATGGGAGCCACCTCATACACCCTCTTCCTTAGTTATGCTCATCTGTCCTGGGTGGAGAAAAAGAACAGAGGACCTGCCCTTGGGCAGACAACCACCATGGCACAGTACACTGCATTACTCTCATCAACCTTTTCTGTTACCTATCAAAAAACTCAAGCAAAGTTTGTTAAACATGATTTGCCTTATCAAATCAGTGCTGGCTTTCCTTAATTAAACCACATTTTCCAAGTGATTGTTAATTTTGTCCTGAATTATCATTTCCAAAAGCTTTCCCACCACTGAGGTTAAACTGACTGGCCTATAGTTGCTGGGTTTATCCTTATACCCTTTTTTGAACAAGGGTGTAACATTTGCAATTATCCAATCCTCTGGCATCACCCCTGTATCCAATGAGGATTGGAAAATTATGGCCAGTGCCTCTGCAATTTTCATGCTTTCTTCCCTCAGCATCCTTGGATGCATCCCATCCAGTCCTAGTGACTGATCAACTATAAGTACAACCAGCCTTTTTAATATCTCCTGTTTAACAATTTTTAGCCCATCCACTGTCTCAACTACCTCCTCATTCACTATGACTTTGACAGCATCTTCTTCCTTGATAAAGACAGATGCAGAGTACTCATTTAGTACCTCAACCATGCCCTCTGCCTCCATGTAAATCCCCTTTGTGGTGCCTAATCAGCTCCACTTCTCCTTTTACCACCCTTTTACTATTTAAATGCCTAAAGAACACTTTTGGATTCCCTTTTATGTTAGCTGCCAGTCTCTTCTCATACTCTCTCATGGCTTCTCATTTCTTTTTTCACTTCCCCTCTGAACCTTCTATATTCAGCCTGGATCTCAATTGTATTATCCACCTGACATCTGTCATATGCACCCTTTTTCTGCTCCATCTTACTCTATCTCTTTTGTCATCCAGCGAGCTCTGGATTTGTTTGTCCTACCTTTCCCCTTCATGTGAATGTAACTTAACTGTAACCAAACCATTTCTTCTTTAAAGGCAGCAGATTGTTCCTTTGCAGTTTTGCCTGGCAATCTTTGATTCCAATTTACCACGGTCAGATCAGTTCTCACCCCAATGAAGTTGGGCCTCCCCCCGTTAATTACTTTTACTCTGGATTGATCCTTGCCGCCTTCCATAGCCAACCTTATGATACTATGATCACTGTCCCCTAAATGTTCCCCTATGATACTTGATCCACTTGACCCATCTCATTCCCCAGAACCAGATCCAGCAATGCCTTCTTCCTTGTTGGGCCAGAAATATACTGATTTAGAAAATTCTCCGGAAGACACTTCATAAACTCTTCCCTCTTTCTGCTTTTTACACTATTACTTTCCCACTCTATATTAGGATAATTAATGTCCCCATTATAACTATTCTATAATTCTTGCACCACTCCATATTTTCCTTGCAAATTCTTTCCCCTATATATTTCCCACTAGTTGGTGGCCTATAGAATATAGGTAGTGTAATGGTATCTCTATTGCTTCTTAGCTCTAACCAAATAGATTCTGGCCTTGACCCCTCTGGAACATCCTCTCTCCTTCCAGCACCTTAATGTTCTCCTTAATCAATATTGCGACCCTCCCCCCTTCTTTCTATCCCTGTCTTTCCTGAACACCTTGTATCCAACAAGGACAGTGTTTAGCATTTATACAACTTGTTATGATCCTGTAGTCTTTTTCTGGGAAGAATGTGGTATGCCTTTAAAGCTGGAAAAGAGCCATACTGCTTTAAGGCAGCAAGGTCTAAAGACTGAGTCAAAGGGTGCATTCTCATTGCCTTGGACACAGCCATTTGGAGACTGTGATTCAAAGGGTGCATTCTTGTTGCCTTGGATACAGCCACTCGGACTGAGCATCGAGAGATACATTTGTTACAATTTAATTTTGAACTGGCCTATAATGCAAACAGTCTGTTCCAACAGAGACACAGTCAGCTACATATTAGCACCTAAAAGGAGAAACAGACCATTTAAACTGAAGGAAGAGAATTTAGTCTGTCTATTTATTATTCTTTCTCAAAATTCAAAAAAAAAATCAAGCCAAAATGCAGATTTCTGATAATTTAAACTGAAGGAAGGGAAGTTAGACTGTGACAATCTTTTATCCCTCAAAAATTCTAAAGCCAAATTAATTCATTTAAAAAGTGTTTACAAGTCATTAATTGTTGAAATTCATCGCTGGAAAAGGAAAGCATCACTTACTGCTGGAATTAGACTACGGACTGTTCTACTGTTGAAGAACCTTTTTCTCCCCCATTGGACAACTGTGAGGACTTCAAGCAACCTTGGACTTTTTCACCTCCGGCAGGAGCATAAACTTGTAAGGACTCTAATTTTTTCTATTTTAAATGTTGTTTATATCTTCATAGCATTTAAGAATTTAGTTTTTCTAATTAAACAGTTAATTTGTTGATTTAAAGACACCTGGTTCAGTTAGCCTCATTCGGGGGTTAATAGATGATACAATTTGCCTGGATCTTTCTTTAATTTGGAAAGTTTAAAATTATATGTTATGTGATCTGTGGAGGGATGGGATCGAATTAACAAAGATGTTAGCAGTATTGATCAAAAGCCTGTGCAAGGAGGTGGGTTTTAATAGGGTCTTGAAGGAGAAGAGGTGGAAGGCAAAGAGATTTAGGGAGGGAATTCCAGAGTGCGGAAGCTGGGTGGCAGAAAGCACAGTCACAAATGGTGGGCCAAGAGTGGGGGAAATGCATAAAAGTCGGAATTAAAGGAATGTTGAGTTCTAGGGGAGTTGTAGGACTAGAGGACTTACAGAGATCACGATGGGCAAGGACAGGAAGGGATGAGAATTTTAAATTGGATGCATTGGAGGACCGGGAACCAATATAGATCAGCAAGGAGAGGATTGATAGTTGAGCATGATTCGCAGCATGATAGGTGAAGCGAGCATTCTGGGTGAGATGAAGTATACTGAGGCTGAAGGATGGGAGGCTGGCCAGGAAAGCAATAACAACAACTTGCATCATGTATTTATCTTTGAAAGATGTCCCAAGGCATTTCACAGGAGCTTAATTTAACAAAATTTACACAAGAATAAAGAAGAAGGCAGCATCAGAATTCGTAACTAAAAGCTTGGATATAGAGGTAGATTTAGGGAGGTTCTTAAAAGAGAGAGAGTTGGATTAATGGAGGTGCAGGGAGGAACGGATAAGCTAAAGTTTATAGTGGATGCAAGATGGGAAGCCAGCCAAGAAATCTGGAGGTATTGAAGACATAAATCAAATTCCATTTTAATTACATATATTCTGGAATTTTTACTGGTAATTTGTGACTCAAATGCTGCAACTCTGTCCATTACTATCTGACAACTGTAAATGGGTGGCCTTGATTATTTTATATATATTTCTTAGTCCTGTAGATTATTAGATTGTGTGAGAATATGTTGTTGATGAAGATAGTTAAACTCTGTTGACTGATTCTATATTTGTTATTTTTTAAGCACACATAGCATCATTAGCTTCCTGCATTTTCTGCTTCTGCTTAATTATCTGAATCCTAAATAAATCTGATCATTCAATTAGCCTGAATATCACAATCTGGCAGTTTACCGTTCACAGCCTTTCAAAGAGAGCAAGAAAGTGTAATGGTCAGCATTTATCATTTCTGATGCACAATACATAAAAGGTAAAAGGGTAAGATTAGACCTGTGGCATGCAATTCCACGCAATATATGCGTATAATACAAGTTTCAATTCATAACAACTCAGTTTACATTTAGGAACTACACTGTTGCTATGGCTATCAGTTTAAGTGTTGGAGGAAAGTATCATTGTATTGCTGGGTTTAAATCCAGCCCAGACTGGATACATAATTCTTTGTATTAACTTTTGTTAAATGAGTTTCTGTAGTAAGGCTGAAAATGTCCGTTTCATTTCCAAAGAAATGAAAAGCAAAGGCAGGAATATGTAGCAGAGGCTAAAACAGACTTTCTTTGTTAGATGTCTGTATCAACCTCCATGGGTCTTGCAGCTGCGAGATAATTCACAGATTAATGGTGCCAGCCATTCGAGAAGTTGTACGGAAGATGGCTAACTACTCTGAGAATATTGATGAGGAATATGTTCAGGTGATAACTAAAGCACTGGGCCACAAAGTTGAATGCTTTGAATGACAGTCAAGGTCAAGTCGTGATGAAATGTGGGGAGTGATTTCTGTTAAAACTGAAGTTACGGCAGCTAACTGAATGAGATAATGTGGAAATGTGCAGATTCTCACATAGACAGAGTGAAAGAAATGTTTAAAAGGTAGATGATTAGAATAGATATGACAAGGCCTAATCAGCTGTTCCTATTTAGCTCGAGAACGGTAATGCAGTGAATTCTCAGGTAACTCATATTATTGTAAGTGTGCTGTTAAATATTTATGTAATTATTATTAATGATAATTATCATTGTATGCTTAATTCCTATGAAAGTTAATAAACACCTTTAAACCCTATTATCTTGAGTAATCACTTATGAATATCCATTTCCTAACAATTGGATTAAAGCCTCCTTCTGCTAATTCTCAGGGCTCTATGAAAAATGTGTTTGGACAGTCTCAGCTTTGTTCCAATAGCGTGAGCCCGCATCAAAAATATATTTCCACAATGTAGTGTTAAGAATGACAGAGGCATAAAGGTGGATAGTGGGAGACGTATCAAACTTTGCACAGTCGCAGAAAGAGATCCCTTCTGAGGTTGGTGTTCCATTCTCTTGCTGGAGAAAAATAGAGGGTTATCTGACCTGGGAGAGATTGATAGTCACAATGGATGCCAAAATTGAAAAAGCATTCTATTCGCCAATATAGACATCCCATTTCTCACAAAACTATCACTCAAAAATATATATAATTGGAAGTAAGAAACATGTTAATAAGTTGTAGGAGTGACGTAATCTCTTAGTCAAAATTTATAGCTCTCTATTCCATTATTTTCATATTTTTCAGCAATAATTGAGTATTATAATGCAGATGTGAACTCATTTAATCAAGGAATTTACATTAAAATGACATCCTGTGAACATGTACCTATGTATAAACACACATTATTAATGGTGCCTGAAACCATTGCCGAGCCTGAACTAAGCTGTTCAGTCTGCCAACTGTTATCCGCTAATAAGAGTCATACGGATCAAAGAAACAGTTGTCACATAGGTTTACTAAAAATGAAATTCACAAATTCATTTGAACTTTCATAAGAATGCAGGGGAGACAGTGGTGTAATTGTAATGTCACTTTACTAGTACTCCAGAGGTTCAGGCTAATGTCCTGGGGACAGGGGTTCAATTTCCACCATGGCAGATGGCGAAATTTAAATTCAATTCATTAATAAATTCAATTGATTAATAAACATCTGGAATTGAAAGCTAGTCTCAGTAATGGTGCATGAAAACTATCATCAATTGTTGTAAAAACCCATCTGGTCCACTAGTGTCCTTTAAGGAAAGAAATCTGCCATCCTTACCTGATCTGGCCTACATGTGACTCCAAACCCACAGCAATGTGGTTAACTCTTAACCGCCCTTTGAAATGGCCTAGCAGGCTGCTCAACACAACTGTCTCAAGGGCAATTAGGGATGGAGAGCAAATGCTGGCTTTGCCAGTGATGCCCACATCCCATGAAAGAATTAAAAAATGCATATTAAATGGATTGACCTGTGTAATATTGCATTAACATTTAAATGATGGTGCTTTGATCAAGCCTTGGGGTCAAAGGGCACTGTTTTTCCAGTGTGCATCATCTCATAGCAACAGAGGAAATTGATCACACTTTACTGAGAATCCTCCAGAGTATCTTATGACTATCTAAATAACAAGTGTCACTATCATCAGCAGGAAACATTGGTCCGTGCAAGACCTTAGTCACTGCTGAATGGGGAATAGTTGTTCATGTACCCACACTACCGTAACTCAAATTCATTTCTTGCAAGGTGATGGCTCGCCACTCTCTGAAAGAGAATGTAAAGACCAGACACAGATGGAAGTGAAAGCAGGGAACAAACATGAAGTGGCCGAAGTAAAAGAAAAAGATGAAAAATGGAATATGCTCACTGGAGAGGTCAAGGCTCTATTAGATATTCGTCCAAGAGAGAGCAATATGGAGGAACTAATGAATCAAGTAAATGAAACATTTAAAACTGATGACAACTTGGTCATGGCATCGGTAAACAAATTTATATATCATACATATTGCCTACTGTCATCACTTTGACGAGCACAGGTTTGCTGCTTTTTGTCAATTTACTTGTATTTGTCCCCAGAAGATTTAAACAACATTTTTATTAGAAACTCATTATTTTAATTACATTGTGTGATTTCAATGAAAAGTTTTTAATTTGTAAAATGCCTAATTTTGTTGCTTGCCACAGCAACATTAACAACAGTCCAGATTCCTTAGTATCCATTGAAAATAATGAGACTGGATCACAGTATTTGCTTCGTTCCTCCATTGTATTTCCAGCATGTATTTAACACACATAACAGCACATCCTTATATAATATCTTTAGAAATTGAAATGTAATTATACATTAATGTTATTTGAGCTTAAGGAAACTCTGATAGAGATGCGGCTACTTTTATAATATGGTACCTATGTAATATGTCTGAATTTCATAGTCTCGTGATAGAATGCTTTATGTAGAGTAGATAATTAAACAAGCATTTATCTAACATTTCAGGCCCCAATTTTGTATCTGTACACTTTTATTTGTGTATTAATTACTAATTAATAATTATTAATTCTAGTGTAAGGGAAAATAGCATTGGAAGTATTAAAGCTAAGTTTTGCATTTTGATCTGTTTGATGTTTTCTCATTTTGGAAGTTTTTTTAGCTTGTGAAAGTGCTGCATTATAATGCTTGTCTGACAGATCAATGGAGATTTTGATTGCTGCTTGGTAGATAAAGGGATGGAATTGAAATGAAAATTTTGCAAATAAGTAAAAGGAACGAATGCTGTTTTAACAAAATAATGATGAGATCAATGGCCATTTTAGACTCTGTCCAAATAAGTGGCCAGACCTGCTGAGTATTTCCTGCACTTTCTGTTTTTATTTCAGATTTCCAGCATCCACAGTATTGTGCTTTTATAAGCGATTTACGTTATTAGGTGGGGAGAACTGTCCCAATATAAAATTTAATCTTTCAACAGTCATACTGCAATTTACAAATAGTAGTCATTTTGTATATATTTGGATTTTTAATATGTTAGACAGCAGAACCAGTATACATTTTGGATCAATACTTCAGGTAAATGCATTTTTATGAGGTTTTTCTTCCTGCACCACAGATTTCAAGAAAGCAGTTGGACCTTCTACTCCTGTATCTTGTTCTGGAACTGCTACTGGCAGATACAGATATCACACTGCAGATATGATACTACTGTTAATGCAAAATAATCTTGTGGTGGATTCACATTACAAGTTTAGTGTCACTCTGAAGTGGTTTTAGCTTTATATGGTGCTAAACTTGTGTGTATTTTGGGTGTCAAAACCTGAATTGATCCTTAATTCAAGTAACATTTGCACTTTACACTGACCCTAGAGTTATGGGGTGGGATGTGGGGTGGGGTGGGGGGTGCATGTACCCTTAAAATGCTATGTGCTTCTGAGTTGGAGCCTGAAACTGATGAGCACATTTCAATTTGCAAAATTCCTTGAGCAGTTAAAGTTCTAATCACCCGACAGCTCTTCTTACTTAATAATGAGACTTTGTGTTTGGCTTTAATACATTGTGCGTTATATCCTATAATTTTCTTTTTATTAAGCAGTATAACATCTGACTTAGCATGAAAAATGGGAGAGATTCATTAGTAATTTATTAAAAATTCAGTAGCTAGTATGCTGACATCAGACTGTTTTGCATGTGTAATAAAATCTTCAAATATTGATTCTAAACGTCAACCTGAATCAGACGAATGTATTTTAATTTGCAAAACTCCTTAACCAATCTCTAACCTGAGCCTTGATCTTATTAATCACACTTAAAAAAGTAGGAAGTTGATTTGACTTACAATTGACCTTAGCAGTGGTTTCAAAAACACAGAGCACTCACAACTTGTATTGTTAAAGTGGTAAACACCTTTATAATAGCAGCAGAATGATGCATTGTGTTATATGGTATAATAGAAGGTGTTGCACTACAGTATCACACTTATTTATGTATGTAATATTAGAAAAAGAAAGTAAGTCAACTATTGAAAAGGAAGAATGGCAGGGTTACGGGGAGAAGGCAGGGGAATGGCATTAAGTGAATTGCTCATTTGGAGAGCTAGTTCAGACACAATGGGCCAAATGGCCTCCTGCACTTTAACAGTTCTGTGATTGAGGTGAGGCCTGAAACTTAAAAGCAATTTACTGATCTAATTAACTTCATCTATAAAAAAAGAAAGGCTTTCATTTAAAAAACACCTTTCATGAACTTCGCAAGTTGCAATGGGAAGTTACAGTCAATGAAGTACTTTTGAACTGTAGTTACTGTTGTAACGTAGGAAAATTTGCACAGCAAGCTCCCACAAACAGCAATGTGATAATGACCAGATAATCTGTTTAGTGATATTGATGTTGATTGAGGGATACATATTGGCCAGGAAAACAGGGATAACTACTGTGCTCTTCTTCAAAATAGCACCATGGAATCTTTGACATCTACCTGAAAAAGCAGACAGGGCCTCGGTTTAACGTCTCATCCAGAAGACAGTATATCCGACAACAGCCCTTAGTGCTGCACTGGAGTGTCCTCCTAGATTTTTGTACATCAAGTCTCCAGAGTGGGACTTGAATCCACAATCTTCTAGACTCAGAGATAAGAGTGGTAAAGCAGACAAACAGCTGGGAAGTGCCTGGATACCCATAGGCATTACTTGAACAATAGCCTTAAAGGGTCAGGGCAAATAAGCATCCAACACATTCCAGCTAACACCATCACACCCAAGACCCAAGTCTCTCTGTGGGCAATATAGAATGTGACTAACTGCATGTTTGCACTGGAGACAACAACATTATCAACTATGACAAAAAATATTAATCTGAAATCCATAGCTACTATCAATCACAAAGGGGTGATTTGTACTATTAAGTCTGACTTTTCTCAGTTTATATGACTGTGCTAAAATTTGATAGGCTAGAAATTTGGTGATACTAGAAAACTGTTAATGTGCTTGTTTTTTTTATTCGTTCATGGGATATGGATGTTGCTGGCAAGACCAGCATTTATTGCCCATCCCTAATTACCCTTGAAGAGGTGGTGGTGAGACGCTTTCTTGAATCGTTGTAGTCTACGTGGTGTATATACAGCCACAGTGCTGTTGGGGATGGAGGGGGAAGTTCCAGGACTTTGACTAAGTGGTGATGAAGAAATAGCCATATATTTCTAAGTCAGGAAGGTGTGTGACTTGGAGGGGAGCCTGCAGGTGGTGGTGTTCCCATTTGCCTGCTGTCCTTGTTCTTCTAGGTGATGAGGACACAGATATGCCAGTCCTTTGCCCAGTATTTAAAAATAAGTGGGTTATAGAATGCAGTGAAGCAATGGATGGAGAAAAGTTATGATAAATTAAAAGCAAAATACTGCAGATGCTGGAAATCGGAAATAAAAACATAAAGTGCTGGAAATACTCAGCAAATGGAGAAATGTTGCTTGAATGGGTTGTGTATTGGCTTATTACTATTAGCAGCAGTAATTTCTAGCTTATAATAATTAAATGATACATTTTATTTTCAATGCACATACATGTTATATTCCATTGTAACCATTAGATCTTTTCTTCCTTGTTATTCAGAACTATCAAAGTATTATAGAAGAGCTTGAGCTGACTGGAGAACTCTGGGAAGATCTTGAATTTCTTCCTGAATCTTCATCACTAACCTATGAGGACGTAGCCCCAAAAGGAATCAAATGGATGCGTACCTTGGTAACTGTGCGATGGTTTCATACGAGTCAGACCTAGATATATTTTGCTCCTGTCGGAAAGAACAACCATGCTAAAATATTCTGAATTTTTTAATTCCTACCCAAGATAAAATGGCTGAGAATATGTGCATTTTCTGCAGCATGAAAGGTAGAAGAGATGTAAGGATAAAAATGTATTTTAGGCAACAGCATAAAATGGGCGGTATCATATTAACTGCCCATTATTCACTCCCTCACCACCACTCACGCACCACCACATATTTACTTCCATTGCCTTTAATAGGTCGGAATATCTGGTGGGCCGATAAGAGGTGGCCTATGTGATACTGCCCGTTAAGCATTATCGCCCAAGACTAATTTCTACACTGTAACTTCTTATGAATGGTTTAAGGCATAACTTACCATGGACAATTAACAATGGAAAATAAGCAGGTCCAGCAAAGCGAGAGGCACTTAGTTTTATTTTAGCTTCCTAAAGCTGACAACAGTAGGGTGGCAGATTGTATAACTGAATAAAATGTAAATAGAAAACACTGGAAGTTCACAGTCAGTACGTAAAAGAGAACGAATAGGTTAACATTTTGGGTGTGTTCATGAGAATACAATTCAAGAAACATTTCCTTAGACTAAGATTAATTCCTGACGTAAAGCTGCCAGCCTAGAATGTTAACTCTATCTTCCTCTCTCCACAGATGATGCCTGACCTGTGAGTGTTTCCAGCTTTTTCCCTTTTAATTCACATATATTTGCTTAATGGCTGTGCTTTCAGCCAATTTCCTTAAATTCTCTACCAATCAGCTTGTGTCTGTAGTATAAGAGTTTGGGACAGTGTGAGTAACACCTCCCACTGTGATAGTGTAAGAGATCACATGAGAGGGACTTGGAGAAGAAGCAGCATGGCATCAGAGGAGTCAGTCTAAAGGCCTGCTCGGGAATAAAATTGAAACCCGACCCGGGCCCGACCCGACCACAGCCAACCTGAACCCGACCCGGGCCCGAGTCCTCTAATTTTTTTTCGCGCCCGACCCAACCCGACCCGACACAAATATTGTTCATCTGTTCTGGCAGCAGGCCAGTTGGAGTTGTGGGGAATCATGGGTAAGCCTAATCCCGTGACTTCCCAGGAGCACTGTCCGGCCCGACCCGACCCAAGCCCGAATGCTGGACTTGGAATATAGACCCGTCCCGACCCGACCCAAACTCGACACATGTAGTCGGGTCTGGTCGGGTTTGGGTCGGGTAGCCAGGCTTTAAGTCAGTCATACTTGAGTGAAACTGTATATAGTTCTTCAGTATATAATAAATAAGTTATTGTTAAAACCTACTGAAGACTCAGTAATCTCTCCTAACTAGACTAACCAAACATACAACTGTGTCTTTCCTAAATGAAGTGTCTTGAGGTATTTAATTATATTAAAGATGGCATACATATTGGATACATACTTGAAGGAAAAAAAAATTTACTGGGCTTATGGGGAAAGAGAAAAGGGGCTGGATTTTGCGGTCCCACTGTGGCGGGCATAAAAAATTGCGGCTGGCATGCACGGGCCGCGTGCTGCCACCCTGCTGTGATCTTGAGCCCGGCAGCTCATTATCATATGCAGGGCGGCCACCCCCCAATCACGTGGCAGGGGTGGCCTCGGTGACGCCCTGAACGGCATCAATTGTCTCTATGTAGGCGCTGGCGCCATTTATAAAGGGCTGCCAGTCCTGTGTAGGGAATGCAGAGTTGCCCCCGTTCCCTCCACCCCACTACACTGAAAATAAATGTTTGCTTCATCCCTCCATTACACTGAAATTGCAGAGTTGACTCCTTCTCCCCCGAAGTGCACCAAGTGCAGAGATCCCCCCTTCCCTCCAACTACTCTACAGATGCTGGGTTCCCCCTTTCCTCACCTCGGTGTCGCCAGCTTTCCCTGGACAGGAAAGTGAAGGCATGTGAGTGCCGCCCGTCGCACTGAAGATCTGGAACAGGAGGTAAGATCGCGGGTAATTCAATTTAAATGAACGCAGAGAGTTAATTTAAATATTTAAACCAGGCGTTTCCCCACTGCCGGGACGATCAGGCCTGGCAATCCCAGCGTTGGGTTCCGTGGCGGACGGCCGCCACACCAATCTTCCAGCCCCATCCCCCCCCCACCCTGCTACAGAGCCTGACATCAGGAGCAGAACAAAATTCAGCCCAAGGAGTGGAATTGATTAGATAGCTCCAGCACTAAGAGCTGGCACAGGCAAGATGGGCTGAATGGCCTTCTGTGCTGTATCATTGATGATTCTATGAAATGCAAGTTGTTAATTATTCATTCCTAACAGTTGAAATGGTGAACAGAAGAGTAGTGCTTCATTATATAAATCTCTCATTTCTTTGTTACTAGGACCTACACGAAAAGGCTTTCTTTATGACAGATGGGGTTAGCAAAAGTGACATTATACAGGGGGAGCTGGGAGACTGCTGGTTTTGGGCCTCCGTAGCTACAATAGCCAATTCCAAAAGACTGACAGAGTGGGTTATTCCATCAGGTGAGAATTTATATTTTTAAAATTGAGATTTTCAGGTTATTGTTAATTTTGTACATCACTACATTAAAGTTTTGTAGTTCACTTTTTTAATAAGTAGCAAAAATGAAGCGAGCAGTTTAAGATTTACAGACATATGATATATACTGCAAAATGAATAACTTGACCTGATAAAGTTATTGCAAAAGATAGCCTTGTTGTACGTCTCTGCCTGTCATGATGATAGAAGGTTTCAAAATGCTGTAATGTCTTGCACTTGTGTATCACCCAGCGTACACCGCAGTTATAGGCAGAGTCACTGGCTTGCAATAATGGAATAAATCAAATTCCATTTTTATTACATGGGATCCAGAATTTTTACTGATGTTTTGGGGATCACATCCCATCAGTCCATCCATGTTATCCATGAAAACCTCCAAACCAATGGCTTTGGTTATGGTATTAACTCAGTATTTTTAAAGATGAATCATCCAAATGACAAATTTTGGAATTGGGATGCAGCAGGACATTTTTAGCAAGTCTTTGGAATTGAATAAACCACAACTCAGTCCAGCTTGACATTTGGTAAATGATGTCTCCTGAGAAGGGTTTCAGCTTTGTAGCTGATCTCAGAAATCTACCGGAAATATATTGTCCAAATGAAATTTAGCTATGACTCTTCCCACACTCATACTACCTTTATCCCTGCATTATTTTTAGGTAAGTGTTATCCATTTGTTTTAAGTGAGTTAATGCCTGTTTAAAAATAGCAAACACAGGAATGTAATAGTGGTACACAAATTGTTCGTGGAATATATATCTCATTGGTGTCCATTATTCATTTCTTTGCATTTTTTTATTCGTTCAGGGGATTGGGTGTCGATTGGCTAGGCCAGCATTTATTGCCCATCTCTAATTGCCCTTGAGAAGGTGGTGGTGAGCTGCCTTCTTGAACTGCTGCGGTCCTTGGGTGTAGGCATACCTACAGTGCTATTAGGAAGGGTGTTCCAGGATCTTGACCCAGTGACAGTGAAGGAACGGCGATATAGTTCCAAGTCAGGATGGTGTGTGGCTTGAAGGGGAACTTGCAGGTGGTGGTGATCCTATGCATCTGCTGCCCTTGTCCTTCTAGGTGGTAGTTTGAAAGGTGCTGTCAAAGGAGCCTTGGTGTGTTGCTGCAGTGCATCTTGTAGATGGTACACATTGCTGCAACTGTGCATCTGTGGTGTAGGGAGTGAATGTTGAAGATGGTGGATGAGATGCCAATCAAGCGGGCTGCTTTGTCCTGGATGGTGTCGAGCTTCTTGAGTGTTGTTGGAGCTGCACCCATCCAGGCAAGTGAAGAGTATTCCATCACACTCCTGACTTGTACCTTGTAGATGGTGGACAGGCTTTGGGGAGACAGGAGATGAGTTACTTGACACAGAATTCCCAGCCTTTGACCTGCTCTTGTAGCCACAGCATTTATGTGGCTGGTCCAGTTCAGTTTCTGGTCAATGGTGACCCCCAGGATATTGATTGTGGGGGATTCAGTGATGGTAATGCCATTGAACATCAAGGGGAGATGGTTAGATTCTCTCTTGTTCGAGATGGTCATTGCCTGGCACTTGCGTGGTACGAATGTTACTTGCCACTTATCAGCCCAAGCCTGGATGTTGTCCAGGTCTTGCTGCATATGGTCATGGGCTGCTTCAGTATCTGAGGAGTCGCGAATGCTGCTGAACATTGTGCAATCATCAGCGAACATCTGCAACTGTCTTTCTTTGTGCTAGGTATGACTTCAACCAGTGGAGAATTTTCCACCTGATTCCCATGGACTCCAGTTTTGCTCGGGCTCCTTGATGCCATACTCGGTCAAATGCTGCCTTGATGTCAAGGGCAGTTACTCTCACCTCACCTCTTGAGTTCAGCTCTTTTGTCCATGTTTGAACCAAGGCTGTAATGAGGTCAGGAGCTGAGTGGCCCAGGCGGAACCCAAACTGCGCGTCACTGAGCAGGCTATTGCTGAGCAAGTGCTGCTTGATGGCACTGTTGATAAATTTACTGATGATTGAGAGTAGACTGATGGGGCGGTAATTGGCCAGGTTGGATTTGTCCTGCTTTTTGTGTACAGGACATACCTGAGCAATTTTCCACAATGATGGGTATATGCCAGTGTTGTAGCTGGAAGAGCTTGGTTAGGGGCCCGGCAAGTTCTGGAGCACAGGTCTTCAGTACTATTGCCGGAATATTGACAGGGCCTTTGCAGTATCCAGGTTGACACCTCATTTTGAGGTATGCCTGGTGCTGTTCCTGGCATGCCCTCCTGCACTCTTCATTGAACCAGGGTTGGTCCCCCGACTTGATGGAAATAGTAGAGTGGGGGATATGCCGGGCCATGAGGTTACCAATTGTGGTTGAATACAATTCTGCTGCTGCTGATGGCGCACAGTGCCTCATGGATGCCCAGTTTTGAGTTGCTAGATCTGTTCGAAATCTATTTCATTTAGCATGGTGGTAGTGCCACACAACACAATGGTAGGTACCCTCAGTGTGAAGATGGGACTTCGTCTCCACAAGGACTGTGCAGTGGGTACTCCTTCGAATACTGTCATGGACAGATGCATCTGTGACAGGTAGATTAGTGAGGACAAGATCAAGTAGGTTTTTCCCTCCTGTTGGTTCCCTCACCAACTGCTGCAGACCCAGTCTTGCATCTATGTCCTTTAGGACTCAGCCAGCTCGATCAGTAGCGGTACTACTGAGCCACTCTTGGTGGTGGACATTGAAGTCCCCCACCCAGAGTACATTTTGTGCCCTTGCCACCCTCAGTGCTTCTTCCAATTGGTGTTCAACATGGAAAAGCACTGATTCATCAACTGAGGGGGGCGGTAGGTGGTAATCAGCAGGAGGTTTCCTTGCCCATGTTTGACCTGATGCCATAAGACTTCATGGGGTCTGGAGTCAATGTTGAGGACTCCCAGCACAACTTCCTCCCGACTGTATACCACTGTGCTGCCACCTCTGGTGGGTCTGTCCTGCCGGTGGGACAAGATGAAAAGCTTTGACAAAATCTCTCTGTTTTCAGTAATACTCAAGTATCTCCTTTTTCGTCTTTTGCTGAAGAGGTTGATTCATGACGGGGCACATTTCCACAATCATGCTCCAGTATCTTGATTAAGTGAGCATTGTTCATGTGCTGTCTTTGATGGTGAGTATCAGTGGAGCATTTCGGTTATTGGACCATCACTCAATATCTATGCATGCATTTCCTACAAGGATCACTGGACAATTACTAAGAGTGGGAAGCTTGGCTGCTCTTTATCCCTCTCTAAACCAGAAGTTGTAAGGGCACCACCCACGTGAGATTAATTAACTTGACAGGTCCATCGAGTCAATGGAGGGACGTGTAGATTGAAGAGTTGTCCTAACCTTCAGCTCCTTGAATCTAATTCTGGCTGTGCAAAAACTGGATATACCAATAAATTAACATGTAGAAACTACTATGCTTTCCAACGTTTAGTAGTACACACAGCTTTCAGTAAGCATAACAGTAAAACAAATGTCTTCCTGAAAAGACCGTGCCTCATCAAAGCTGGATTGAGTATTATGTCAAGTACAGCTTTAGAGTTCAAGCAGACAACCAAAGAAAGGAAAGTACTTTTTGCTAGAAAAGTTAGTTATTAATGTGTTTCTTTGGTGCATTCAGCCATTATTGGCACCAGAATTCATAGTGCTGGGTTGGTTTGGTGGCAGCAGTGTAACAAAAATATCGTTATCCCATTTCATTGAGTTTAGGCCTGATAAAATATTCATACTGTTTAATTCATGCAACAGCAGATAACATGATTATCTGTGCAAATTTTATCATGCTGTTTAAATAGGCCAAAATGAAGTAAGAAATAGAAGGGAGATAATAGCTAGGAATTCTGTCAATAAATGTTTCAAATCATAATACACATGTAAATCTCTCACCAACAGATGTGACTAACATTCTTTTCAATTTTATCAGGAAAAAATAAGTAAAAATGCATGAACCTTATTAATCATTATAATTGAATGTAAACCATTTAACTGTCAATACTACGGCAACTGTATGGGACATCTAAAGGAGGCCATTCAACCCATCACACCTATGCCAGCTCTCAGTAAAAGCTTAGTCCCTTTCCTCATTCCTTTCCCCATACCCTTTAAAGCATTTATTTTTAAAATATTTATCCAATTCCCTTGTAAAATCTATTATGGATTCTACTTCCACTGCTCTTTTAGATGAGGCATTCCATGTCCCAACACCCCTCTGTCTAAAAAAAAACATAAATAAATACATTCTCCGAACTCACTGTTCATTCATTTGAAAATCTTAATTTTATGCCTTTGAATTACTGACTTATTGACTAATAGAAATGTTTGTTTTCCAATTTACTTTCCCAGAACCTTTCATATTTTTGAACACCTCTATCACTGTATCAGAAACCCTCATAATTTTGAAAACCTCAATCAGATCCCTTCTAAAACTTTGTTCCGGTGTAAAGAGCTCCAGTTCCTCTAGTCTTTTCTCATAACTAAAGTCGCTCACAGAATATCTTCTGTATTGTTTCCATTGTTTTGACATCCTTCCTAAGGCAAGGCACCCAAAACGAAACATGATAATCTAACTAAGTTCAGGTTTGGTATTCCCCCTTTTTACTTTTGCACTCTATGTCCTTGGTTAAGATTTCTGTATGGCTTAGCACAGTTACATTTTCAATTTATATTCAGTATATCATTCAAAACGAACAGCTTTAAATTTACAGGTTATTGCCTTTGTGGTATGAGAATAAACATAGGTGCTCGTCTTGGGATTGTGGCAGCCACTGTTTCTCTGAGATGCTTAACTTAACCTCTGGGAATGCAAGCAGAAAGTCAGTGGGCTGAATTTTCTGGCAGGCATTGGGGCCCCGATGTTGGGGTCATATGCAGGTTTCGACCCCAATGGTGTCTGAGTCCTGCCCACCTACCAGATCTTCCCAGCGGCAGCCAATTAAACAAGCCGCCTCCGAGGGCCCCGTCCAAAGAGGAGTGGTGGGCTGCACAAGCTGGATGACCGATCGGAGCGCCCAAGGCTGTGGGCGGCCATCAGCCCCACTGGGAGAGGTTGGCACTGCCGATGGAGGTGGGGGACTGCAAGGGTGCCTCCAGATGGAGGCATCCTCTAAAGACTTCTAAAATTGTTAGAAGTAAGTCTGGCCACAGCTGCCAGGCCATCATTGAGGAGGGAGAATCCCACCACAGGATGGCTTGTGGCCCGTTGATCCCCATGGATCCGGGGTGGGGGGGGGATAATTTAAAGGATGAGTTGATGGCCTACTGGCCTGCTGGAGTGTTGGCAGACTCCACAAATGGAGGAGTGACACTCCAGTAGAGGGAAGATCCCAGCTCCATCAGAAAATAGCTCCTAATTGGGCCCTTGAATGGCGTAATTGCCCACTTTGTTTGAGCGGGCTGCCAACTTTCTTCCCTGCCCGCCCTTGGGAAGTTCCCCTGGAGATGGAAATGTTTTGGGGAGCTGACCCGACACTACTCTCCACTATTTACCCCACCCACTTACAACCCTGTCTCCACAGGGCTGGAAAAAGTCAGCCCTGTGTCTGTGTTGGCATTTTTCTCTTTGACTGTCTTCTTTCCATGGAGCCAACCCTTCAGAAAGAAAGGACTTACGTTTATATAAACCTTTCACAACCTCAATCCACCCCAGGGAAAACATATTTACATACTGAGTGGTTATGATCGGGAATGCACTGCCAGAGAGTATGGTGGAGGCAGATTCAGTTGTGGCTTGCAAAAGGGAACTGGATAATTATCTGAAGAGAAAATATTTGCAGGGCTCCAGGGAAAAGACAGCTGGGTGGGACTAGCTGAGTTGTTCTTGCAGAGAGCTGGCATGGACATGATGGGCCAAATGGCCTCCTTCTGTGTTGGAACCATCCTATGATACCAGTTAGATAAATGCTTGTCAAAAATAAATTTAAAAAGTGCCCTCTGAAACTCACTATCAGTAAACATGTCTTGTGCTTTGGACCATTTTGCTCAATTGCTAAGGAACATTAGACTTTAAAAATATTGTACTAGGTAGATTACGCTAAGTGTAGGCTTGTGTGAATGCTGTGCCTCAACAAGCTGCTTGAGGCTGGAATAGGGACACATCTGAATAGAAGGTAAAGTGAAAACAGACAGGTTGTTGAAGGTAATTGTTTGAATCTGTCATCTGTATTAAAACTTGTAAATATGCCCAAAATTCTTTTTCTTAACATCTATTACCAACTCTACCTAGTACATGGGGCTCTGTCATCATCATCCACCCTCATGGCCCCTCTGAAGGACAAAGCATCTGTACAGTTATGCCCTGTGATAGAGGCTGGCCCTGCGGTGATGCTGGTGCAGAAGTCTTTGGAGGTACCCCCCCCCCCCCCACCCACCCCCCAGCACCTCTGTGATGACGCCAAGCACCATAGGTATCTCAGGCCCAGACAGGCACTAGCCAGCAGTTTGCCTCCACCTCATCCTCAGCTGCAGGTGAAGCACCTTGTAGGAGTGGCTGTGAGCAGAGGCCAGTGCACTGGTAATGTTACTCTGTAGGTGACTTAAGTGTATCTGTTATAAATAATATCAGACTGTATTTCGATAAAGCACTGGCCATGTTGTTGCGCTAAGGCAGACTTGTGTGTCTTCATTTCATCATGATCACGGCTGCCGCAAACCCTCAGAAGACCCTCAACAAAGGCACACAAGTCAGAACTGATCTGCCTGGACCAGGCGCTGTCTTCTGTGACACTGATGCTCCAACACATACAGGTAGCCTCTCCATTGGCAGTAGACCCACTCCTGAGGGTCTTACCTTCATCACCTTCCTGCCCTCGTTCCTGACCCCTGCGCCCCTGTTACTCATGGGTCTGCCTCTGACCCTGGAGATGCTGCTCCTCATTGCTAATCAACCCTATCTCTGAGTTGCTTAATCTCATTTCCTGTTATGTCCTTCCTGCCTTTCAACTGGAATATGCAGTCTTCCTGAGCACCCCTCTAATGAACCCGTGAGGCCCGTAATCAGAGGGACCTGTCCAACCCCACCCCCCTCCAAAACCACCACCTTACCAACGCCCCCCCTGCCCCGCAGCCATCCCATAAATTGCCCTTGTCAAGAGTGAGGAAATATAACAGATAGTTCTCCTGTCTCTGTGGTACTGGCTGCCTGTGATTGAGGGCCTTTTCTGAGCCTTCCCTCTTTAATGGAGCCTCTTCCTGCTGTCCCAGTATTCTGAAGGGCTTCCCACTTTGTTTGCACCTCCTCCTCCGTGTCAAGGTTTGGACCCTGCGTGGATGCTGTGCCTCTGATCGAAAATTCAAGACTGCCCCTTAATGCGTTAACAACAAGCTCGTTAAGTGGTTTAACTGGCCGTTTGGCGAAGTTGGACAGGTTGGCTCTTCCGGTTCTCGGCTGAGCTTTTTAAACTTGGAGCGTGCTGGTTTTGTGTTGGGAAATTGACACGCCGACCCAAGGGGCAGATTTAAGCGACCACCCGCTTGCGATCCTGTCCTCTCAATCAATTAAAAATCCCACCCCTCATGTTGCCTCTGGTTCATTTGTCAAATACTTTCATTCTGTGCCCTCTGGTTCTCATACCTTCCACCAATTGGAAGAGTTTCTCCCTGTCTCCTCTGTCCAGACCCCTCATGATTTTGAACACCTCTATCAAATATCCTCTCAACCCTCACTTCTCTAAGGAGAACAACCCCAGCTTCTCCAATCTATCTTCGAAATTGAAGTCCTTCACCCTGGAACCATTCTCGTAAATCTTTTCTGCACCCTTTCCAATGCCTCTACATCCTTCCAAAAGTGTGATGCCCAGAATTAGACACAATACTCCAGTTGAGGTCAAACCAGTGTTTTATAAAGGTTCATGATAACTTCCTTGCTTTTGTACTCTCTGCCGATATTTATAAAGGCTAGGATCCCGTATGCCTCATTAACCAATTTCTCAACCTGCCCTGCCACCTTTAATGAATTGTACACATATACGTCCAGCTTCCTGCACACCTTTTAGAATTGTATTCTTTGTCTTGCCTTTCTTCGTTCTTCCTACCAAAATGAATCACTTCACACTTCTGTGCATTAAATTTCATCTGCCAAATGTCCGTGCATTCCACCAGCCTTTCTATTGAAGTCTATCACTATCCTCCTCACAGTTCACAATATTTTCATGTTTTGTGTCATCTGCAAATTTTGAAATTCTGCCCTGCTCACCCAATTCTAGGTCATTAACATAGATCAAGAAAAGCTGTAGTCCTAATACTAACACCTGGCGAACCTCTTTATATATCTTCCTCCAGTCCGAAAAACAACTGTTCACCCTTAGCCTCTGTTTCCTGTCACTCAGCCAACTCGTATCCATGCTGGCACTGTCCCTTTTATTCGATGGGCTTCAACTTTTATGACAAGCCTGTTATGTGTCACTTTATCAAACACCTTCTGGAAGTCCATGTGCACCACATCAACTGCATTACTGCCATCAACCCTCTCTGTTACTTCATCAAAAAGCTCAATCAAATTAGTTAAACACGATTTGCCTTTAACAAATCTGTGCTGGCTTTTTCCAAACGACTGTTAATTTTGTCCCAGTTTACCATTTCTAAATGCTATCCTATCACTGAGATTAAACTGACTGGCCTGTAGTTGCTGGGCTTATCCTTACATCCTTTTTGAATAAGGGTGTAACATTTGCAATTCTCTGGTTCTCTGGCACCACCCCTGTATTAAAGAAGAATTGAAAGATTCTGGCTAGTATCTCCACAATTTCCACCCTTACTTTCTTCAGTATCCTCTGATGCATCTGATCTGGTCCTGGTGACTTATCAACTTTAAGTATAGCCAGCCTTTCTAAAACCTCCTCTTTATCAATTTTTAGCCCATCCAGTATCTCGACTACCTCCTCTTTCACTATGACTTTAGCAGCATCTTCTTTCTTGGTAAAGACAGATGTAAAGTACTCATTTATGCCCACTGCCTCCATGTATAAATCCTCGTATAATTCCACACCCTCATGTTATGAGCTAAGTGTTATAGTTTACGTCTTCAGGTTCTTGTTACTAGATTAGAGTATTTTGTAAATATTGAAGGGACAAGGAATACCCTGTATGTAGTACAAGTAAATGATATACCTGGCAAACAGAACATCAGTGCATATTTCGAGTGAACGACATATACACTGCATGTGTATTCAATAGTCCAACATGTTCTTCCAGAGGGACAATATCTGGGGAAGAGTAGCTGAGTTGGTTTCCCATTGCCTTCCTCTCGGAGTACCTTCCCCTGGGTGGGTTGCAACCAAGGCTAAAGATTGTAATCTAGCCTTTACAATGGAAGTCAAGTTGCCCACACCCATCAAATGTATGTGCTTCCCAGGAGATGAACTGAAATTCAGAGCATGTGCTCTGGCCTATGTATGTCGGTCTGTCTGGAATGGGACTCAAACCTTCACTGCCCAATTTAGAGGTGAGAATGCTTCCACTAAGCTAAAGGCTCGCTTCCTCCCTGCATGTAGCTGAATGCAAAGCAATGAATCAATCAAACAGTTCTTAAATACATCATCAAAATTATTGAATGTTATAGCCCAGAAACAAATCAGTTGATGAAACAAATCTGTGCCAATGTTTTTGTCCACATGAACCATATTCTCTAATCCCACTCTCCAGTCGCTCCCCATGCCTTTCACCACTTCCCAATTTCAAGAAACTATCTATCTTTAGCTTTATTGACTCCGCTTTAGCAATGATTTGAGGCTGAGAATTTGAAATTTAACCATCCTCTATGTAAAAGATTTCTTTTTCTAACCACCTTTTAATTCATTTTGTTATTATCTTAAAATTTGTGCCCTTTTATTAATAAGCACGGGAGACGGGTACACCTGTGTTATCATCATAGCAGCATCAACTGGAGCATCAATGAGTGAGTAGGAAGCAGAGTCAAACCTTCCATTTCATATGATCAAGATCAACAACTCATTGCATGGGATCCAGCTGTCAGCTGCTGTGGAGATGTGACAAATGGAGACTGGGCACTTTGATACAGGGAGGAAGCTACAGAAAAACAAAGCTCTATCAATAGAATGGAGCATACAATTACATTTTCAAACATTCTTTTGAAATTTGATGTCCTTTATCATGAAAAAATATTGTATTAAAATTAACAGATTTGCATTAATTCATTTGCCTTATAATCTTAATGGAGATATTAATCACTTAAAATAAGTTAGTATCTGTGTTAAAACAGTGAACAAAAGTATTTCAAAAGTCTGTACCATGTGGTTATACACTAATAGTCGCACAATATAATTTCAAGGCCTATGCAATATAGCCTAAAGTGTGATGTTTTAAAAATAAAGTTCACTTTAGGCTTCTCTTATTTTAAATGGCAGGTGTGCTGAGTTACATTGAATTACATTGAGAGTACAGCACAGGAACAGACCATTCAGCCTTGCAGGTCTACGCTCCACAGTAGCCTCTTTCTACCCTAATTCATCTAAACCTTTAAGCATATCTTTCTATTCCTTTCTCCCTCATGTACTTGCCTAGCTTCCCCTTAAGTGCATCTATGCTATTTGCCTCAACTACTAATTGTGATAATGTGTTCCACATTCTGGCTGCTCCAGGGGAAAAAAGGTTTCTCCTGAATTCCCTATTGGATTTATTGGTGACTATCTTATATTTATGAACTCTAGTTCTGAACTCCCCCACAAGTGGGAACTTTTTCTCTATGTCAACCCTACCAAACTCTTTCATTATCTTAAAGATCTCTATCAGGTCACCCCTCAGCCTTCTTTTTTCTAGAGAAGAGAGTCAGAGCCTGTTCAGCCTTTCCTGATAAGTATATCCTCTTAATTCTGGTAAACAGTTGAAGTAGTATTGCAGAGGTAAAAAGCTATTAGGAGTTATGACATTCTATAATACCATTTTACATTTCACAGCAGATTACCAGAATATATTATGATAAGTTGCTCTAGTTGCTAAAGGACATTTTTCAAATTATAAGGGGAGTATAAGTCTAACAAATATATTATAATGCTCACAGGCCAGTATATCACTGGAAATGCTCCATACTATGGAATCTTTCGCTTCCGATTCTGGCAATTTGGGAAATGGGTAGAAATTTTGGTGGATGATTATTTGCCAACAAGAGATGGACAACTTATTTATGCCAGATCAGAAGCTGGCAATGAATTCTGGCCATCGCTTTTTGAAAAGGCATTTGCAAAGTAAGTATATTGGATCAATTCATTGTCAGCATTGTGTTTCAAAACGTAACTGTTATTAAAGCACCATGATGTAGTGATGTAGAACAGCTGATATCCTGCTGCTCAAGATCCCTATTTATACCAAAACCTGGAGAAAATGTTTAACAATTCCATTGTTCTGTTTGATATCATGCTTTGATACATTTTAAGAAGCTTATGTCTACATGCCTTTTCCTTTCATCATTTTGCATTTTGGATTCCTATTTCCACATTTATAATGGAAACTTTCTAAGTAAACTTTTTGTGCTGCAATTAAGTCTTCCTGCCAGTAAGGCACCACAAAGTTAGGAGATGATACCCTGAGTGCCTAAAAGGGGAACCCTGCTTGCAGCAGAATCATAGAATAGTTACAGCACAGAAGGAGGCCATTTGGCCCATCATGTCAATGCTGGCTCTCTGGAAGAGCAACTCAGCTGGTCCCACTCCCCCGATCTTTCCCTGTAAGGCTGCAATTTTTTTTTATCCAGGTGCGAATCCAATTCACTTTTCAGAGAAGATTTTACTAGACTAATACCTGGAATGGGTGGGTTGTCTTATGAAGAAAGGTTGGACAGGCTAGGTTTGTATGCTGTAGTTTAGAAGATTAAGAGGCGACTTGATTGAAATATATAAGATCCTGAGGGGTCTTGACAGAGTGGATGTGGAAAGGATGTTTCCTCTTGTGGGAGAATCTAGAACTGGGGTCACTGTTTAAAAATAAGGTGTCACCCATTTAAGACAGAGATGAGGACAAATATTTTCTCTCAGAGGGTCTCGAGTGTTTGGAATTCTCTTCCTCAAAAGGCGGTGGAAGCAGAGTCTTTGAATATTTTGAAGGCAGAGATAGATAAGATTCTTGATAAACAAGGGGGCGAAAGGTTATCAGGGGTAGGCGGGAATGTGGAGTTGAGGTTACAATCAGATCAGCCATGATCTTGTTGAATAGCGGAGCAGGCTCGAGGGGCCGAGTGGCCTACTCCTGCTCCTAATTCGTATGTTAGTATGTTTGAACGCCACAATTAAACGCCTCCATCACAGTCAAGCAGTGCATTCCAGATCCTAACCAGGCACTGTGTTTTTCCTCATGTCGTTTTTTGTGCCATTCACCTCAGCTTAAATCAATGTCCTCTGGTACTTGTCCCTTTCACCAATGGGAACAATTCCTCTCTATCTACTCTGTCTAGACCTCTCAGGATTTTGAACAGCTCTATCAAATCTCATCTCAACCTTCTCTTCTCTACAGAGAACAACCCCAGCTTCTCCAATCTATCCCAGTAACTGAAGTCTCTCATCCCTGGAACCATTCTCGTAAATCTTTTCTGCACCCTCCTTAAAGCCTTCCCATTGTTCCTAAAGTGCGATGCACGGAATTGGACACAATACTCCAGCTGAGGCCAATACATTGTTTTATAAAGGATCATCATAATTTCCTTGTTTTTGTACTTTATGACTCTATTTACAAAGCCCAGGATCCCATATGTTTTTTAACCACTCTTTCAACCTTCTGCCACCTTCAACAATTTGTGCATATATACCACCAGATCTCTCTGTTCCAGCACCTCCTTTAGAATTGTACCCTTTATTTTATTTTGCCTCTCCTCATTCTTCCAACCAAAATGTATCACTTCACTTTGCTAGCCATCAAATAGATAGTCATCAGTTGTACTGTTCTGTTATTTGCCTACATTTTCTGCCTTCACATTGTGCTTTGCCTGCAGGTTGCACGGTTCGTACAAAGCAATTGAAGGAGGGTGGACACTGGACGCTCTGACTGATCTCACTGGTGGTGTTGGTGAAATCTACAGATTTTCAGAATTTGCAGATAGGTATGAGGAACTGTACAACCATCTTGCTGCTGCTTCCAGGAAGAATGCTCTGATGGCCTGTGGGACAGGAAAGGTCAGACAGGTGATATTGAATCAACTTGAATACCATGATCAATTTCGGAGGTTTAGTAACACTGCTGTATATCAGTTACTTATGTGACCCTGCCATTCTACCGCTCCACTAATTCCAACAGATTCCTGTTCCTTTACCTGAGCACATTTAATTGCTTTGTTCAGCAAATGGAGGAAAATCAGTTGGGGAGAATCACTCTACTGATTTTTCCATCCATCTAAATAGCCTCCACCTAATAAATAGAATTAGTTCATAAAAATAATAACCAACATTTGAAAATATGGATAAAACACATTCAAGCATTTAAAAATATACTTTCTTGGCCTCCAATGGTTGTCCCGATGAACTTGCCCAACAATAGCAAAGCTTCTGTAATAAAAACAGAAAGTGCTGGAAATACTCAGCAGGTCTGGCAGCATCTGTGGAGTGCGAAACAGAGTTAATGTTTCAGGTCGATCACCCAGTTCTGACCTGAAAGATTAACTCTGTTTCTCTCTCCACAGATGCTGTCCAGCCTGTTGAGTATTTCCTGCATTTTTTGTTTTCATTTCGATAATTCCAATGCTTTAATAAAACCAGAAAATGCTGTGAATACTCACCAGTTCAGGCAGCATATGTGGAGGGACAAACAGAGTTAATGAGCTAAATTTTATTCGGGCGCCGCGCTACATGGCGGCGCCATTTAAACTCAGCAGGGTGCCCGTATTCAGCAGCCACCGAGGAGTCCCCGCAATATTTCACGCGGGGGCTCATTTAAATAGTGGGGGCGGAGCGCCCATCCCTGATGCCGTATTTGGGCAGTCGCCTCGTCCCCGGCAATGGTGTCTGGCGCCATTTTTAAAGGGCTTTACGCCCTTACAAATAATTATAATTTTTAAAGGGAAAAAAAATTGATTTTTGTTAAATATAACAATAAGTGATGGAAGCCCTTCCCCCCACCCCCCCCCAAAATGGTCATTTCATTGCCTGAAATGACCATCAATTGATTTTTCAAATACCCAAACATCCCCCCCAACCATCAACCTTTTGCCCTTCAACCCTTTCCCACCATCCCCACATCCAATAAAAATTGATTTCCCCGCTCCTCCACCCCTTCCGCCTTGAAAATTTTATTCCTCCCCCCTCCCCACCAGGTTCTCACCTCGGAACTCAGTGTGGCGTTCTGAAGGCACGCGAAGGCCGAATGGAGGCCATAACATGGCGTGGGATGACAGATAAGTTATTTTGCATACATTTATTGGCAATCTGCATATGGAGATAAAGGACCCGCCTCCAGGTGGCGGTGGGGCCGCCCTGAGATCCCCCCACCGTCAGTAATATGTGGAGGGCCCTTCTTGACGTCGGGGGTCGAAGTGGGCCTCTCCCCGCAGAATTGTACCAGCCCACCGTGCCCCAACCTGCGGCATCAAGGGGCAGGTAAAATTCAGCCCAATATTTCAGGTCTGTGACCTTTCATCAGAACTGAGAAGTTAGACATGTAATATGTTTATGTAATAACAAAGCTGCTGTTTTGCTTTACCCTCCAACTCAGATCATGGAATCCCTCATCAGGACTTCCTCATACAACAATGAGAAAGCTTTAAATACATAGAGACCAACATTTATAAAATAAAAACTGAAGTTTAAAAGATAAAAGGAGTTAAAATTGATATTCTTTCGCACATTGTTAATTATTTCTCTGGAGAGCACCTGATGCTGGTAAAGCTTCTCCCCAGTGAGAGTGGAATGATCTTCAAGGTGATGTAAAATGCGTAACATTGAATTGGCTGCTCATTAAACACCTTGCCTGATTATCCATTCCACTGACCAATGGAAGGGAAATTGGGCATGGTGTATACTGGGGAGCTAATTTAATACTGTCCATTTTACACTGTTGCTCAAAGTTTACATTACCCCCTGACATTGTGCACTTGGACAGTTTATCCCAAGGTGGCTATATTTTCTTGTGTTTGTGGAATCTGATTCAGAATTTTAGACAAGGCCTGTCCATAGGTTTTACTTATAGTTCTTTAAAATGCAGTGCCCAGTGCTTCTGCCTCCAGCTCATTTATTTTTGAAGGTTGTTCCCTGCTCTCTTTAATTTTCGCCTCATCTGTCCTGAGGATCAAGACTAATTTTAGAATTCCCCTCCAATACCTCTCCCTCATGGCAATTCCTGATGTGCGATCTAGACGGTGAGTGCCGGCAGCTTGTTCAATCATGGGATCATTGTATCCAAGACCAATCCTGCTGACATGTCTCCATTTTGCTGCAGGTGGCGATCAGGATTAGAGACTTTTGTTGATTTGTCTCTCACCACCTTTAGCCCAGGAGTGACCTGGCCAATCACAGTGTGATATCACTGCACTGGCTGAGATCGGCTAATACAGAACAGACTTGGGAATGAATTTGAGATCTTCCTAGTGCGTGGCTCAATTCCACACTGTTAAACTATTGGGGAAATCTGCACCTTTCGTTCATAAAGCAGCAGCATGATAACTACAATGAAAGTACAGTCAACAGACATTTTTACATGGCCATAATCCAATCTATCTGAAATAAGCAATAACTTAAAACATAAAATTTTTGCATTTATGTTTTACTTAATCCAACATTTAACTTTTCTAGCAAGACTTTGTGTACTGGTACTGCATTTCTAAAGAGTGCTTGTAATTTAAAGTTTCTGCTGCTGGTAAAGCCCTAGCTCACCAGTTGTGCTTAGAAAGAAATTGTGGGCGTGCTATCCGAGAGGCAAAGCCCCTGCTGGCAGAGCAAACCCTGAATATTGGCACGTACCATAACTGTCAAGATCAAAGCTAAGTGAGCATAATACCATGAGCAGTAGCTGAATTCCTGTAATATTTTTACAGCATTTTAACCTACAATTTTCTCTATCTAAACGTTGTTTAGGAAGATGAAAGATCTGGAAAGCAAGATGGTTTAGTTGCTGGCCATGCCTATAGTATCACTGCAGTAAGAAAGGTAAATTGTCATAACAGAAAGACTCCTGTATTTTCTTATTTAAAAATTGCACTCTCCCACCACCACATTCTGTGTTTCAGAGAATGTACAGGCACTTCCTTTGACAATGTAGCTGTGCACTTTTCTTATAAAATCAATACTGATAGAACATCAATGATGTTGCTCATGGTAAGTCCTTTCATCCTATGACTTTTGTCTATCTCTCATTCAGTGCCTGCAAATTCCTCTCTGTCCCACTTTGTGTGAGAGCGAGAACTGTCTCGAGATAATTCTGTTGTAATGTCTGCATCTCTTGTTGATTATTTGTCTCTGTCTCTTTCTCCCATTAATACCTCTATACATTTATCTTTCTCTGTCTATCCCCTGATATTCTGCACCATTGATTTTAGTCAGTCTCTGTCCTTCAGATTTCTCTCCTCTCTTGCCTTCTTCAGCTGATGTCGTTCTCTTTTTATACCTAATTTTATCCCTTCTGATACATGAGTCCATCTCTTTCATCTTCTGCACTGATGTTTGTCTCTCTGCTACCATCTCGCACTCTCTCTGCCCCATTTCTCTCCATCTGTACCCAATATCTCGATGCCCCCTTGCATTTTCTTCCTGTCTTCCACCCCACACGAATTTTTTTTTCTCTTCAACTTTGCCTCATTCTATTCCCATGATCTCAGTGTCATTCAAGGGAAGAGCTGGAAAAGCTGGAGGAGAAATAGTGGAAACAGGGTAGGCCACAAACAGATCTCCAAAAATTACACGGCAGCAGTAGAAGGGAGAGAGAGGGAGAGAAGCAGAGGAGGTGGGGTTACTGCACTGGAAGGGCTGAATTTAGTGAGTCCATTTGGAATGGAGGCATAGGGGACCAGAGAATAGCATGGAATGTGTCTGTCCAGAAATCCAATGTCACAAGGTTGTTTCTGGATTTAAGCAGTGGCGGGAAAGCACCAAGGCGGTATTGCTGCCCGACATGTCGGGAGTGCAATTTAAATTGTAGAACAGATAATAATAATACATTTGCATGCCCAACTCCATCCGACTCCTCGGCAATCCCGTTTCCACCTCTATCTCTCCCTCTCCAGCCCACCATCTAATCTTTTTCCCTCTGCTCCGCAGTTCAATGCCTGCCCCAGCTATATAACTTCGTTCATTGCAGTTTCAGTCCAGCCTTTGTGCTGTTGCACAACTCTGGCTGAATTTAGTGTTCCTGTCGCAGTTCCCAGCAGCAGACCTGTAAGTGCGTACCATTGCCCCCAGTGGAATTAAGTGGATGATGGACGGCCCTCGCGTTTCTTCAGATCCCCGGCCGTTGAAAGGTGGCAGTACGAGGCGAGGCCTCAGTGCCAAAATGGGAAGGTAGCTATGGGGAATAGGGGAAGTGGGGGTTGGGTATGCAGAGGCCATTATTGGTATGCAGTGCTTGGTCTTGGGTGAGAGGGTCCGATAGGCATAGTAATGGGTGCAAGGGTCCGGTGGGCATAGTAAGGTTTCACTCTGCACAGGTGAGCATTGTATTGGATGCAAGAATTTGGTGGGCTATATCTTGGGTGTGCTGCAATCACCACCTCAGACCCTGCCCCCATTGTGCAATACCATGGGCCCTGCCCCTCCATTGTATAAAGTGGCCGCCCACTGCGTAATCGCAGGTGGCCGGGCGCATGTGTCACAGAGGGCAATGGCACCTGCTTCAGGGTCTGCTGCCGGGACCTGTGACAGGAACAGTAAATTCAGCTGGAGTTGTGCAACAGCACAAAGACTAGATTGAAACTGGAATGAACAGAGTTACACAGCTGGGGCAGGCATTGAACTGTGGAGCAAAGGAAAAAAGATTAGATGGTGGGATGGAAAGGGAGAGATAGAGGAGGAAAAGGGATTGCCGAGGAGTCAGATGGAGTTGGGGAGGCTACACTGGAACCAGAAGAGAGGGAAAGGTACAACTCGAGTAGAATGGGGCCAAGTTGATGGCAGCAACTTAGTTTGTTGAAGACATTAATTGTCACAATGCGTAACAAACTTCACTTTCTGCTGCCAGCTGCAGCAGGCTTTGGGACTGGAGGGAAGATCGCCGAGAGATGCAAGCCAGGAAGTACCAATGCCACACAAAATTTAAAACTAATATAAGCAGGAGTTACAGATTGCCAAACTAAATTATTAAAGGTAGGTGTTACTCAGTCAAAACAAAGTGCCACAGAGGCATGACTAAATCATGACACAAAAAGAGTGTGATGAGTCAAAATACATCCTGTCACAAATTGTTTAAATATATTAATATATTCTCAATTTAAAGCACTCAGGTTCCTGTCAGTTTTTAAGAGGGGTTACAGGAATGGTTTTGTCTGATTGCTATTGGTAGTAAAATAATCAATTTTTTATCCTGGGCTGAAATTTATGGTGCGGCCGCCGTAATTGGCGGTGGACATAAACAATGGCAGTCCGCCTGCGTGCACCGCATGACGTAGAGCTGCCACGATCTTCAACATGGCAGTTTATTTGCATGGCTGGGGCAGACCACCCACCCTGATGATGTGGAGGGGGTGGGCTGGCCATCCCCGGCAATGGTGTCAGCCGCCATTGCTCATGCTCTGACGCCATTTTAAAAGGGCTTTGGGCCCTACATTGCAATCTAAATATTTAAAGCTACATTGATCTTAAAAAATTAAATCTATTGATCTTGACCCTCTTGCACCCCCCAATAATCATCAAATTAACTACCTGCCCTCTCCCCCGCCAAAGCACTTACCTTGTGCACCTGACCTTCCCCCCCTCCTCAAAGTTCATAAACTTTAAAATTTGCTCCTTTCCACCATCCCTGACACCAATGAAATTACTCTGACACCACTCCCCCCACCCCACCCCCCGCACTGAAAAACCTTCCTGCTCGCCCCTCCCCACCAGTGTTCTGCCTCGGATTCCTGGACGGGGATCCAAAGGCGCGGGAGTGCCGGCCACCAGCACCAATATCGCGGCAGAACAGACGGCGGGAATGGGTTGGTCATTTATCCCTTCATTTATATTATTTTGCATATGTAAATTTGGCTGCCGTCGCCGAGCGGCGGGGGGCCGCCACGAGGCCTCACCACCGCCGGCAATATCGGGCCAGGCCTTCCTGGTGTCAAGGCCTGTGGCGGGCCTCTGCCGGAGGCATTTTCCAGAACCCACTCCTAACCCCCACCATAACCCCCAACATCGGGGTGGGGGGGGGGGGGGGGGAGTCCTGTAAAATTCAGCCCACTATTTCTGTTTCACTGTAAATAGCAAACACAGAGGAGCCCTTCTTCACAGGAAGAAGAACTTGTATTTATATAGCACCTGATCACTGCCTTAGGACTTCTTAATCAATGATTGACCTTTTGAAATGCAGTCACTTTTGTCAGGTTGGCAAATATGGTAGTCAGTTGCAAACAATAACAACACCTTGTGTTTATCTAGCAATATATTAGAGCACATTGCAAGGTTCCACAAACAAATGAGATGGTGATATTGAGTGCAATGAATTTTGGTTTGAAAAGTACAGGGAAATATTTAATATCTGTGTCATCAGGCAGACAGGCCTTAAATGTTAGCCAGCACTTATAATGGACAGCTGGCACATTGAATGTATCAATTACCAATGCAGCCTTGCTGACCCTTGAATACAGTGGTGTTTTCTACTCACATTTCACAGAACTCAGCGCATCAAGGGCAAAATAGCCCTCAGTTCGCTGTGCCTGATGATGTGGGACTCCAGTGCCCAAAGTATTGCAGTAGATTGGGTGAAACAGGCTACATTATTAACCCCTGTGTTATCTAGTGTGTGTAGTACTCCAGTGTATTATTTCTTGTATGACTTAGCCTCTGCTTCCCAAAGGCAAGTCCATGGCTTGTGTTCTGCAAAACTGAGATGAGAAACTTGTCTGATGATGAGTCATAGGTAGAAGCCTGCTTGCTCATGTTATGTGCATTGGAGCACAGTGCTGTTGGATGACATTTGGTTTTGATGGTTTTGGACCTGTCCACTTTGCTTTAGTTCTGTATAACCCATTAATCATCCAGTTTTATTGATTTAGTTTCTAGCTGTTTATCGCACTAACTTAAAAACAAACTGATTTGTCTATATGGGTGAGGCCCAAGGATCAGCTGGTATGGTGTCTAACTGTGCGTCTGTACCTTTCTCCCTTTCACCTTCCTCTTGTCCCACACTATCTTCTTCTTCACTCTCAGGGTCTTTACACTGACTGATGGGTCCTCTTTGTCATCTTTTAGTGTCAATACAGTAGAGGAAATAAAATTGCAACCTATCAAAACACAAAGCAACTTTCAAGTTGCTCATTCTAAGTGAGGTATGTTTCACATCCGCTAATGCTGTTTTCTGTGATGTTTCGCTCAGCCAAAATATAACATAAAAACCTTGAGAAGGTTGAGCAAGATGATTTACGGTTTACACCATGTGAATTGTTCTGAAAAGAACTGTAAGGACCCGATGTTTTGAGCAACGTACTTTGCCCATCTTCTGGAGAAAAAAACTGGATCTGTGGATGAGGTGGAGGGTGGGAGTGTGGGCAGGATCTTGCTGCTGATTGGTTAGGCTTAGAGTGTCTATGATAGGTCGGTACATGTTATTGTTCTTGCTGCTGATTTGTCAGCTAATCTATTCTATGGTACGTCAGTACATGCTAATGTTCTTGCTGTGTGGTGGATCTTGAGTGTGTGGAGAGTTGTACATGTTAAAGCTGGTTGCACTTTGGAATGTTGACTGCAGAGCGCGTGATGGTACAATTCTTGAGTAGGGGTAGCCAGATGTCACTGATGAGTAGGGCGCAGTCTTGGGAGATGGTGTGGTGTTGGTAGATCTCCATGGCTTCCCTGCAGTATGCCTAGAATGCCAATGTGTGATGGATGAGATGAGTTTGGAGATGATCCATTTGATGTGGTGGTTATTGAGTTGAGCGTGCTTGGCAATAGCTGGTCTGTCCCATTTACTGTGTTTGAAGCAAGCTTGGTGTTCCTTGAGTCTGGTGTGTAGTCTGCGGCCTGTTTCCCCGATGTAGACGAGTCCACAGTTGCATGGTATGCTGTAGATTCCTGGTTTGTTGTGAGATGATTTCTTGTCTTTGTGGGTGTGGAGGATGGAGTGGAGCTTGTTGGATGACTTGTGTCAGACTTCTATGTCCGCTGGCTTGAGTATTCATTGTAGTCTGCGCAAGGTGGAGCTGATGTACAGGAGGATGATTCTTGTCTTGGTTGAGGTAGTTGTTCCAGTATGAGTAACAGGTGGATGTTTGTTGATCTTGTGGGAAGAAAATCCATTAAGTTGTAGTGTAGACTTGATATGGCAAAGTTCTTGTTGAAGATGTTTCTGGTCACTGAGAGAGTAGGCTCTATCTACAGCATACCATGCAACTATGGACACGTCTACATCAGGGAAACAGGCCGCAGCCTACACTCAAGGAACACCAAGCTTGCTTCAAATACAGTGAATGGGACAAGTTAGCTATTATCAAGCCACCACATTGAATGGTCCAACTACAAACTTATCTCATCCATCACACATTGGCATACTAGATGCGTCAGGGTGCACCACACCATCCAGCGGCCTACTCATCAGTGACAAATGGCTACCCCTACTCAAGAATCATACCATCACGCGCTCTGCAGCCAACATACCGAAATGCAACCAACTTTAACACTTACAACCGTCCGCACATTCAAGATCCATCACACATCAAGAACATTAGCATGTACTGACCTAGCATGACAGATTAGCCGACCAATCAGGTGCAAGAACAATGGCATACACTGACCAATCATGGAACATAATAGCCAACCAATCAGCAGCAAGAACAGTAACATGTACCAACCCATCACAGACACACTAAGCCTGACCAATCAGCAGCAAGATCCTGTCCACACTCCCACCTTCCACCACAGATAAACCCACGTCTTCCACAGATCCAGTTTTTTCTCCAGAGCATGGGCAGAGTACGCTGCCTGAAATGTCAGATCCTAACAGTTCTTTTAAAAACTTGTCTTTCAAAAAAACAATTGCGTTTTTCAGAGCAATTCACTGAGTGTAAATTGTCTTACTCAACCTTACCACTCTCACCATGAAAACCTTCAAACAACTTTTAATTAAAAACCTTTCTAGAACACTTAAAGTTTTTTTTTATGAGTATTTCTGTGACTAAATTCTAGACAAATGTTTGCTCTGTTGTGCGTCATTGGTGCCTTCCCAGCTCCCATTGATGTTCGTATAGAAGAACTGAATCCTAAAGATACTGACTATGCTTTTTAAAACTCTATTTCTTATAGTTAACCACTCCAAGAGGGAGAGTGCCCCTCGTTCGAATTCTCAATCCATGGGGATCAGGGCACAATATGGAATGGACAGGTGACTGGAGCGATGAGTAAGTGTCATCACTGCTGTGAAGTAGTTTTGTGTTGTTTTAGCAAAGGGGTAGGCTGATTGGCCTATTTTGTGCTGTACACCTTTAATTCTATCCCACTCCCCTACTCCTTTAATGCTCTTGCCATACCATGTTCAGCGTCTTCTTCCAAAGTGGTGCCGGGGTTTGTTGTGCTTGGGACTGTCTCCATTTCTATTCTGCTTCCTTTTATTATCAACCATTTTGTCCTGCAAAGCGATATGTAGTCTTGGCATTGTGCAGGTTTAGATAGCATACAAGGTGACATCAGCTGATCTTCATATTGATATTAAGAGGAAATGTTGGTGCAGGGGTAATGTCACTGGACTAGAAATTCAGAGGCTCAGGCTAATGCCCTGGGCACATGGGTTCAAATCCCACCATGGCAGATGGTGGAATTTAAATTCAATTAATAAAAAAAATCTAGAATTGAAAGCTCTTCTCATTAACGATGCCATGAAACTATCATTGATTGCTGTTAAAAAAAAAATCTTGTTTACTAATGTCCTTCGAGATCTGCTGTCCTTACCTGATCTGGCCTACATGTGATTCTAAACCCACAGCAATGTGGTTGACTTGTTACTGCCCTCTGTAATGACCTAGCAAGCCACTCAGTTGTCAAGGACAATTGGGGATGGGCAACAAATGCTGGCCTTGCCAGCGACGCCCACATCGCCCACATCCCATGAAAGAATAAAAAAAAAGCGATATATTATTAAAACTGGGTTGACTCAGTTTTCTTGTGTCAAGATATTTTTTGGATATCTCCAGTTTGAGTTATAATTTGCTGCCTGTGTTTCTCCTAAACTGAAGTATGGGTTTTGGTGGTAAGCATTCAGTGAGCTTTTTCTTTCAAGGGTAGAGTGCATAATATAATTTACAAAATATGAGGGTGCACTTTGTGACATATCTATTTGGGGTAGGTGTTTGCTATTCAAAATTGCACTGCACATTTCCATCTGCTTCTTGGCCTACGCCCTTCGGTATAATAGAGGATAGCATTTAATTCCCTCACATCATGGATGATTGTTTCCAATACTCAGTCAGCAAAATGGGTCAAACACACACTTCCCACCAATATTTTCCAGGAATTTAGCAATGTAAACTGCTGGGCTACTCTTCATTGAACAAATGCAAGGATCATGTGTCTCATTTAACCATTAACTGTGGGTCTGCCTGTAAATCATTTCCTCTGCCTGCTAAATTGCACATAAAAACAGAAAGTGCCGGAAATACTCAGCCGGTCTGGCAACATCTGTGGAGAGAGAAGCAGAATTAACGTTTCAGGTCTGTGACTTTTCATCAGAATGGTCAGAGGAACTGGTGCTTCTCTCTCCACAGGTGTTGCCAGGCTTGCTGAGTATTTCCAGCATTTACTGTCTTTATTTCAGATTTCCAGCATCCGCAGTATTTTGCTTCAGCTAAATTGCACAGTTTTGCTCAGGATTTGATTTATTCCTGGAGCTAAAGACAGTGATATCAGGAGATAACAGACAGGACAAATTTCTTCCCAAAAACTTTCAGTATTACATGTTTAGTCACAAATTTGGAGGCTTTTAAGAGGAATCTTAGCATAAAAAATTTGAGTCCAATCATGCTCATGACACTTCCTGGACTATTATGCATGGCACTGCTGTATCATGGGCAAGCAGCTTTTCCCTGACTCTGGTGTCAGTGACATCATAAAGATAGCGGAAAGGTTTTTTCTGATTACTATTTCTAGTGAAATCATCATGCTTTTACGTGTGAACTAGAGGTAGCAAAAGGAAATCCACCTCATATATTTAAAACTAACACATAGGGAATGGGAGGAATCTCTCCAATGTTCTAACCATTGAGGAGGACGTACACTTTTATTCAATTGAATGAAGTGAAACCAGTGAAAATGTGACTAATCCATATTACTATACAAGTTTTACAAAAGGTGCATTAAAGAAGGCAGTGTCTTTATACCGATATAACACCTGAACAGTCGCACAGATTTCATCACATTGCTAATATATGCAAGAGGCACGATGATGGTTTTTTAACATGATTATACATCTTGATTCACACTCCACCTTCACCTCTGAACCTTCTTGCAAACAAAAGAAAAAAAATTCACAATTAATGATAAATGCTGTGGACTACAAACAGGCAACTCTCTCTCATTCCAAAATGTTGTAAAAATTGTGACATTTTTGTCCTTTGATAACACCCTGTCCACCACTTGGTAAAGTGGTCTTTTGGCACAAGTGACATGATACTTTAATTTGACATTAAATTGTAGCAAACTGTTTAGACAAGATGTTAAGAAAAATGTAAAATGAGGACAGAAAATGTTGAAAATACACAGCAGGTCTGTAAAAAAAACAGGTTAAAGTTTCAGTTATAGAACCTTCATTGCATTTGCGTTCTGGCAATGGGTCCACATCTGAGATATTAACCGGTCTTGCTCTTTTCAAATGCTGATGGACTTGCTGCACATTTCCAGCAATTTCTGTTTCTTATTACAGATTTCCAGCAACTGCAGTTTTTTTTTCTTCTCATTTAAAATGATCTCAGTAGTCACAGGCAGAGATTAAGGGCTGAATTTTATTGGCGTGCCGCACTTTGCGTCAGCACGCTTTGAAGTCGGCAGCCTTCCGACACGGAAGCGCCGCCACTGAGCCCCCACATTATTTCGCGTGGGGGCTCATTTAAATGGAAGGGGCGAAGTGGCAGCCCCCGATGATGTAAGGGGGCCGGCACCGCGACCCCAGCAATGGAGTCTGCTGCCATCGCGCAGGCACCGAGGCCATTTTTAAAGGGCTTCAAGCCCCTGGATGAAATTGTAATATTTAAATGGGAATTTGTGTCCATTTGTTATTAAAATTTTATTACAACCTGGAGGCCCTTTTAACAGCCCCCACACCCCCAATGTCTGTTTTAGGGCCACCGACCCTGAATAACCTCTATTGCCATCGCAACCTTTTGCAACCCCCCAACCTCATAACATTTGCCCTTCAACCCCTTCTCGTCATACCCACAGCAGATAGAAAGTGTTTTCCCTGCTCCCCTATCCCTCCCGCCCTGAAATCTCAACTCCTTCTCCCCTCCCCACCGGTGTCTCGCCTCGGAACCGTGGAACGGCTGCCCGGTCCAGGTAAGTTCATCAACGTTTATTTTAATGCATTTTAATATTGGAATGGAGGCCCCGTTGCTTGGTGACGGTGGTGAGTGGGGGCCTCACCGAGGCCTCGCTGTCATCGGTAATATGCGGCGGGGCCTTCTTGGTGTCGGGAGTCATGGCAGGCCGCTCCCGCAAGTATTTTATGGGCCCCCCCCTCCCGCCATGACTCCTGATGTCGAGGGGCTGGTAAAATTCAGCCCTGGAAGTCACGAGGAAAAGAACATCACCTCTGGTACTGGGTATGTAGAAAGCTCAGATGGGTGATCTCATTTTGATGTCTAAGATTCCTATGGGAAAGGGGTTTGGCCACTCTCGACCCACTTCTTGTGGGAGCAGATCACGGTACAAAGCTATCTACTATCAGATTTGCCACTATGTATTACATTCGGTATCTGGTGATATTTTTGGTGTTCAAAATAGCAACATGTTCATATCTCTGCACATTTCTTTCCTTGAATGATTGTACAATGTTGCATCTGAACACTGGGTGGTGCCATGTTATACCACAACCACTGTTCCTTTAAGTCACCAGGCTGTCCAATCTGAATGACAAAACATTGCATTTGTATATGTCCTTTAACATAATAAAAATGTCACAAAGTACTAGTCACAAGTGACAGACTAGACTAAGCAGTTGCAGGAGGATTAGCGGAGCAGAATTGAAAAGATGGAAAAGAAGTAGGGAAGCAAAGAGATTTAAGGACAGAGTTCCAGTGGGACTTTGAGAGCTGAAAAACTGCTGCAAACTAAGGACTTGCTGGTGCGAAGATTTGTAGTTAACTTAAACAACTCTCAAGACGCTGTCCACAATATGTCTCAAGCTTTATATCTGCCTCCTTGTCTAAGCACATGTTGGGCTGAATTTTTGTTCGGGTCAGGACCCCAATGTCAGGTACATTTCCAGGTCCCGAACCTGCATCGCATTGGCGTCTGGCACAACTTTTGACAAGCAGACCAATTAATGGCCAGGGTGTGCGTTTGCTGTCCAATTAAGAATGGCGGGTGGGATCCAGAGGCTGGAGGGCCAACAGGAGGCAAGATAAGCAAACCCACCATCAGAAGTAGGCCCTGCCAATGTAGGGGGAGAACGAGAAGGCGCCTGAAGATGGAGGTGCCCTTTGAAGACTTTTTAAAAAGGTGAAATTGCAAAGAGACCGCAGCTGTCAGGTCATCATTGTGGAGGGGAATCCCTTCACAGTACGGCTGGCAGCCGCAGCCCTCTGCCAATTGCAGCTGCGGGGGAGGGAGGTGGGTTAAACTGTATGATGGAGTGCAGGCCTCCTGCTCTGCTCAGTGAGGCTGCCTCCATTTCTCGGCTATGTTTCGGCCTCAGTGGGGGGCCCGCATGCCAACTGGATAATTCCAGTCAGCGTCTGCAGAGTGGCCTTAATAGGCCCTTTAATTGGCTCAATGGGCTACCTACCGCTTGTGGGTGAGTAGATGTCAAAACCCCACCTCCCCAATCCTCTCTGAACAAAAGTGGCCTGGCGGTGGTACCATAGTGGGAGAACAGCATGCTGGTCAATGGAGGGAAATTGCTGGCATGTCCACCTCCAGTTCCGCCTTTGCGGTAATTTGAAAATTCAGCCTGTTTATATTTCAGTTTTATCTCTGACCACTAGATGGCTGTATACCCCTTAACATTGGCCGAGCCGTAAAACAGGCCGCGACACATCAGCCGCATTTTATAAAGCCAGTTCCATTCATCTGAAAGCACAGAAGATTGGGCTGGGTGTGTAACAGGGGGCCGATCTGCTCTGCCCAGTTGAAAGATCTGCCTCCCATCAACAGAGCTCCCTTTTTTCAAGAATTTTTAAAAAGTGAACTCAACATTCAAATAAATACTAAATTGCACCTGGAAGTAATTATATTATTGTGCAAGTAAACTATGGCCCGTATTTCCTTCCCCTCCTCCACTGCCTGGGTGTTAGGTGGAGCACACGCAATTTTGTATTTCTGGGTTCAGGTCATTAACACAGCTCTGACATGTCCCTCCTGCCTTATCGAAATGCCCCACTGCCCTGGAAAAACCTGGAAATTCTTGGACAGTGCAAAGGAGATCTAACTTCACAAACCCCTACTCCTTTTTCCTTTATATTGTACCTTGAAACTAGGATCCACAAAGTCTAATCAATCATGAGTCTTTCAGATTCTGGTTAGGTATCTTCTTTCTGCTTCACTGTCTCTGATTTGTTCTGTTACTGCTGAAATAACAGACTGTGTTGTCTTGGTGGAATTTCATGAAGCGGCTTTTTGTAAATTGACTCAAGATTTATGATCACTTCCTACCAACATTTTGTGTGCAGATTGGGACTTTTTGTATCCGAATACTACAGCTACACTTGTGCACACTTGCATTGAGTTTGTATAAACACTCATAAGTCATAAGTGATGGGTTGTTCCTCCTGCAATAATATGTGCCCATTCCTGAAATGCAAGCAGCAGCACTAATCCTCACAGGCTTGATCACATCATAGTATTTCTGTTTTAGGCGTTGCAGTTAAAAGAAAAAAAGAAGACTGGCATTTATGTAGCGCTTTTCATAACCTTAGGATGTCCTAAACGCTTTACAGCCAATGAAGTGCTTTTTTAAGTAGTTACTGTTGTAATGAGAGGTGAGAGTGACTGCCCTTGACATCAAGGCAGCATTTGACCGAGTATGGCATCAAAGAGCCCTAGCAAAATTGAAGTCAATGGGAATCAGGGGGAAAACTCTCTGCTGGTTTGAGTCATACCTAGGAAGATGGCTGTGGTTGTTGGAGGTCAATCATCTCAGCAACAGGACATCACTGCAGGAGTTCCTCAGGGTAGTGTCCTAGGTCCAACCATCTTCAGCTGCTTCATCAATGACCTTCCTTCAATCATAAGGTCAGAAGTGGGGATGTGCGCTGATGATTGCACAATGTTCAGTACCATTCCTAACTCCTCAGATACTGAAGCAGTCCGTGTAGAAATGCAGCAAAACGTGAACAATATCCAGGCTTGGGCTGATAACTGGCAAATAACAGTCGCCACACATGTGCCAGGCAATGACCATACCCAACAAGAGAAAATCTAACCATCTCCCCTTGACATTCAATGGCATTACAATCGCTGAATCCCCCACTATCAACATCCTAGGGGCTACCATTGACCAGAAACTGAACTGGAGTAGCCATATAAATACCGTGGCTACAAGAGCAGGTCAGAGGCTAGGAATCCTGCGGTGAGTAACTCACCTCCTGACTCCCCAAAGCCTGTCCATCATAAACAAGGCACAAGTCAGGAGTGTGATGGAATACTCTCCACTTGCCTGGATGGGTGCAGCTCCAACAACACTCAAGAAGCTCAACACCATCTAGGACAAAGCAGCCTGCTTGATTGGCACCCCATCTACAAACATTCACTCCCTCCACCACCGACGCACAGTGGCAGCAGTGTGTACCATCTAGAAGATGGACTGCAGCAATGCACCAAGGCTCCTTAGACAGCACCTTCCAAACCCACGACCTCTACCACCTCAAAGGACAAGAGCAGCAGATACATGGGAACATCACCACCTGCAAGTTCCTGCTCCAAGTCACACACCATCCTGACTTGAAATTATATCGCTGTTACTTCACTATCGCTGGGTCAAAAATCCTGGAACTCCCTTCCTAACAGCACTGTGGGTGTACCTACCCCAAATGGACTGCAGCGGTTCAAGAAGGCAGCTCACCAGCACCTTCTCAAGGGCAATTAGGGATGGGCTATAAATGCTGGTCTGGCCAGTGACACCCACATTCCATGAATGAATTAAAACAAAATGTAGAAAACGTAACAGACAAAATTACACACATAGCTAGGTCTCACAAACAACATTGTGATAATGACCAGATAATCGTTTTTTAGGTAGTAGCTGAGGGATAAATATTGGCCAGGGCACCAAGAGAACTTTTCTGCTCTCTTTGAAATAGTGCTCTCGTGTCCTTCAGTCTAATGAAATACTTGGTCTCTTGCCATAATGTTGGCAAAAACCTCCAGAGAAATGGTGTTTAAGCGGTTTCTGCAGGATTTCAACTAAGGTTACAGTGGGAGAACAACTGTGGAATTTCTACCTTTTATAGCTCTTTCAAGCAGCTTTCTGACAGAATTGTCAGGAGCTTGCCTAAATCATTCACCGTCTTAAGATACTGTGAGTTTTCTTTGTTGCTGGTGTGACGGAAATCATACCAGCCAAATGGAAATGTTTTAATTTTGTCATTTGGGACACTACTTGAACCTTTTTTACTGGACATTGCACATAACATGTTTAAAAGAACAACAGAACTGAACAGCTGAAAACATGGCTGCATATTTGCATTCTGACAGTTGAATAGAGTGACAATGGGAGTGCTCACTGATTCAATTAACAAGATTGGTTTGGGCAATAGTGATGATCCACATCTTGTCTGCGCAAGAGCCAGGCTCCACCCCCCTACCGAGTGTGTCTGGAGAGCTTTGAAATCAACAACCCTCCCAGAAACTGCTGTTTCATGCAACGAGAGGGTCACATGACCTACCTACTGGTCAGACTGCGGACTTTATGAATTGTGCCATGCAGAAAGGAAACAGATTGCAATTTGAACAGAAAGGAAAGAGCCTGCAACAGGGCTGGCAGATGGAAGACCTCTCTCTGTCTCTCTCTCCAGCAAAGTCCCAGGGAAACCATGGTGGCAGTGTAAGCCTCAAGACTACAGAACTTTACAGGCAGCCACCAAGAAGACAATTGAAACCTCTGTTCGGCCTTCTGGTGGCAGAGAAGCAAGTCTGGAATTGTGCACCGGGCCCCAGCGAGAACTCCAAGACATTACCTTCAATTGAGGACATTGTATCAAGGAAATGACCATCCAGTAACCGAATTCTATTGATTACAAACTCTACTTCAACCCCCGCTTAATTCTTTCTTTCCCTCTGTATCTATTTGTGCGTGTGTTTCTCTCGTATGCATGCGACTGTGGTTGCGGTGCGTATTTTAGTAATTTTTAACTGAGTTAGTGATAAGGCTAATACACTTATTTCTTTCTTGTTTAAACCTAAGAAAACCTGTCTGATTGGTTCATTTGCAATTACAATTAGAGAGCAGTGAGCAAAGACTCCTTGAGCTGGTAAACTAAAATCACTGTGTTTTAAAAGATAGACTCTGTTACGGCCAAACCAGGAAAGGGGGCATGAGGGGAGCCTGAAGCCCCTTCCTCACCTGGTCGTAACACTGGCGTCTTTGTCTATTGATTCCTCCTGCAATGATTCCATCAACTTTGGGTCCCTCTGCTGTGAGCATGTGTCCTATTTAACTGACCTTTTGTACTTTATATTGCGTTTATTCACATTCAGCTTCATAGTATGTTACCTTAATCATTGTAGGATTTTTTCCAACCTTTGGCCATGTTTTTGTTTATTCTCTCCCTAAATCACGATATTATGGACAGTAATGTCTGCTGCTTCACTGTGATCTAACACGTAATGTTATATGCTGGAACATTTCTGGAATGGAGGTGATCCCAAAGGACATTCTGGTACCCATACATGTGCCAAAAGGCACTACTTCCTACGTCATCCTTGTTGAATTATGTTTTCTTTCTGTGGAGTTAGAGTTTGGAGATACTTTTAAAAATCATAAAATATAGACCAGGAAGACCATTCAACATTTCTTAGCTCATCCAGCTACTGCACTCTACATGTGATCCTAGAGTCCCTCGAAATGAGGATGATGTCTGCTAGGCATTTATGACTTATGTGTCATCAGGTGACTCAGCAGGCCACTCCCAGAACCACAGGTCTTTGCACAGAGAGGACAAGTTTTGCCCTGAGGGAAGGGGGTTCTGGAGCCAGGGTCCTGCTCTCTCTCCTTCCGCTTTCAATGCTTCTCCATGTCAGAGTTTATGCGGTCAGTTTCTGATGGTGTTGTGGCTGGTTGGATGAGGCATGCACCACATGGCACGGTTAACGGCAACTTCTTCCCATGCACCAATGTCAATTTGCCACCTTTTCAATGAGGCCATCAGCGCATCCTTAAAATGTTTTCTCTGTCTTCCTTGAGATTGGGCACCATCTGTAAGTTGTGAAGAGAGGATCTGCATCGGAAGCCAAATATTTGGCATGCGGACGCAATGTCCAGACCGCCAGAGCTGATTTCACATGATCATGGTTGCAATGCAGGAAGAATTGGCTTCGATAAGGATGCTGGAGTTTGTTTGCTTGTCTTTCCATTTGACTTTGAGTATCCTGCAGAGACACCACTGGTGGAAATTCTCCAGCGACTGGAGGTGCCTTTGATAGGTGACCCAAGTCTCACTGTCATACAGAAGAGTGGTGACAACAACAGCATTGTAGACTACAGCCTTTGTCTTCTTATGGAGATCTCTGTTGTTTTAGACACGGTTACGCAATTTTTGGAAGGCGGCCTTGGCACAGCTGATTCTGTGCCAGATCTCCTCTTTGATGGTGACCTTTTGGAAAAGTTAGCTGCTGAGATATAGGAAGTGTTCAACGACTTCTGAAGTCTCCCCATCAATAACAATAGCTGGAGATATAGGTGCTTGTCCAGGGGAGGGCTGGTGGAGGATTTTAGTCTTGCTGATGTTGAGTGAGAGACCAGTCCATTTGTATGCGGAGTAGAAGAGGTTGAGGATGGTCTGAATGTCATTGCAGTGTGGGCCCCAACTGCACAGTCATCAGCATATTGTAAGTTGTGAATGTGCTGATGAGTCACTTTAGTCTCGTCTCTCAGCCTGTTAAGATTAAAAAGCTTCCCGTCGAGTCGAAACTCAATCATGACCCATTGTGGAGTCACGACTGAGTTCCATGACCAGGCTGAAGTAAATAGTGAAGAGAGTTGACGCAACCTCACAGCCTTGCTTGAGGCCCATTTAGATATGAAAGGGCTCGGCCTCCAATCCATTGCAAAGGATGGTTGCTGTCATACTATCATGCAAGAGTCGCAGGATTGTAACATATTTTGCTGGACATCCAAGTCTCTGGAGAACTTTCCAAAGAGCTTCGAGCTTGATGGAATAGCTCCTTGTAGAGCTCTTTACATTGTTCCAGGCACTTTTCTTGGATTTGTCGAATGACAAAGATCACACCTGTGTTTCCGCTGGATGGCCAGAAACCACATTGTGTCTCCGGACGTATGTCTTCGCTGATGAGTAGGAGGCAGTTTAGGAGGATTTGTGTGAGAAACTTCCCCACTAAGGACAGAAGGGCTATGCCTCTGCAGTTCCCATAAATAGGCTTATCACCCTTCTTAAAAAGTGAAACAATGATGGCCTCGCAGAAGTAGCACCTCTTCTTCCCAGATTTTTGTAAAAAGGTCTGAGAGTTTGAGCAAGAGTTCATGACCATCAGCTTTATAGATCTCTGCAGGACCACATGCCTTGTTATTATTCATTTGTTAGATAGCCTTTTATATCTCAGCCAATGTTGGCAGCATACCCAAATATGATCTCTTAGGCTGTTGAAGGATTGTTTTGATGGCTTTGTCTGATACTGTTGACTGCTGATTGAGAAGGTTCTGGTAGTGCTCCTTCCAACAGTCTTGGATAGCTGCATCATCTTTGAGAAGAGTAATGCCGCCTTAAGCCCGAAGTGGAGAGGGACCATTTCTTTTTGATCCATAGGTGGTCTTGGTCCTAGAGTGCCCCTATCATGGCCTGCAACATTTTTGCCTCCATTACCTCACTATCCCTTCCCTGGAGTTATTACACTTTTTGTGTGATAAAGAACTTTCCCACGCTCCTAAATTTGCATTTTACTTGTTTTAACTTGCATCCTCCCATCCTATTGTCAAGGTTGGTTTGAAGTAGTCCTGGGGAATTATCTTTTCTAACCTGCTTATATACATCACTACATCAGACCCCCCTCTATGTTGCCTCCTTTCAAGGAAGAAGAACCCAAGATTCTTCAGTCTTTCATCCTAACTTAGTATTGTGGCTCTTCCTGGAACCATTCCAAAGACTGGATATCACCCTTGTGTATTGGTGACTAGAGCTGACCATACCTTTCAAACCTTTCTATAGTGTCTGATTGTATTATCAATCGGCTACTTGTGACTGAAGTGACACTGATGATCACAGAACCAGAATAAGAACTGAGGGATTCTTTGAAGTAATACAGCATAGAACTGCTGATTAGTACCTTTCAAGATCAGGATGGCTTTCTTAATGTATGATTTATATAAAATTATTTCCTCCATTTGTAACTTTATGAGAAGTGCAGACTTGTAAAACTAACTGTTATTTCATTACTTTGGTCCAATTGCCTTAACGAAACTCTTGTAAATGACATCCAGCTCACCTTAAAAAAAAGCCACTATAAACAGTGTGGGTAATTGTTGTTTTAAAACATTGCTGCTCTCGGTTCAAGCAGCAAGTGAGACGAGCCAGTTATACCATAGAGTTCTTTGGCTGAGCACCACACGACATTAAGTAACAGGGCCAAAATCAGAGTCAAGTCTAATCTTGTGTTTGGACTAAATAAATCTGAAGTCTCAAACAAAATAAAAAGCTGGGAAGGCTATTTTTCACTAAAAAGGTGACAACGCGTGAGTTTGGAATTTTACATAAACTCCCTACAGTTTGAACTTATTCAGTAACAGATAACTTTTCTATTTCTTAAAATATCACACATAAAAAGATGGATGCCTGTACTATGGGATGTGTCCAAGGTGCTGCAAAAGAAAATACTAAATCCTAATTTTATAGTGTTTTACTTCCAGTTTTTTCCCCAGAAGTATTTATCCTACTCATCTCCAGTCTCCCTCATTGCGGAGGGGCTTTGCCACTTGGACCTCAACAGTTACTGCCCATTTCTTCCTCCATGTTACAACACTATAAGCTGAGGGTCTCCATCTTCCTGCCAGGTTGAAGGGCAGGAAGGGATCTAAATTTGGACAAGATGCTCACAAGACTTTAAGTGCTATAGTGCTACATACTAGTTGATAATATGCTCCACCTCAGGAAACATTATCCAAGGGGGGAAGGTAGGGGATGATGGTGGGGAGCTGATCCTGGAGGGGGTTGAGCATGGGCTGGCTTAAGATGTCACCTCAAAATGCTCGAATTCCTGATCTGAAGTACAGAAATTGTTTTTCTTCTGCATTGAGGTATTTGTTTAGCCAGATGGTAGGTACAAAGCTGATCCCCAGTTGATATGTTTCATTTCCCTGTTAACACATACAGAGGGAGGGTAGAATTTGGGCTTGTGGGAGGAGGTTCAGGACACATTTGAATTGGCAGCATGCCCAGTTTTAGTCTCTTTGCTGTTTGAATTTTGTATCATTTAACTTTTTAAGTGTGGGATTTCTCTGTATTTTAAATGTGAATCCACTAATACTTGTTATTGATGATTTAAATGGGAAAAGCCCTGATTTTAAATATCAACTCTAAACTTTTAATACTGCTCATTTGTGAGATGCTGCCTTGAAGAGAAGCGATAACAGGGTTTTTTCCTTTAGTCTTATACACCTGGCAGATATGAACATAGGAACATACGATTTAGGAGCAGGAGTAGACCACTCAGCTCCTCGGATCTGCTCCGCCGTTCAATAAATTCATGGCTGAATTGATTTACAACACATTCCCGCCTATGCCCGATAACCTTTCACCCCCTTGCTTATCAAGAATCTATCTACTTCTGCCTTAAAACATTCAAAGACTCTGCTTCCACTGCCTTTTGAGGAAGAGAGTTCCAAAGACTCAGGACCCTCAGAGAGAAAAAGTTTCTCCTCATCTCTGTCTTAAATGGGTGACCCCTTATTTTTAAACAGCGACCCTTAGTTCTAGATTCTTCCACAAGGGGAAACATCCTTTCCACATCCACCCTGTCAAGACCCTTCAGAATTTTATATGTTTCAATCAAGTCGCCTCTTACTCTTCTAAATTTCAGTGGATACAAGCCCATCCTGTCTAATCTTTCCTCACAAGCCAACCCGCCCATTCCAGGTATTAGTCTAGTAAACCTTCACTGAACTGCTTCCAACACATTCACATGCTTCCTTAAACAAGGAGACAAATACCATACACAGTACTCCAGATGTGGTCTCACCAATGCCCCATATAGCTGAAGCATAACTTCCCTACTTTTGTATTCAATTCCTCTCGCAATAAACATTCTATTAGTTTTCCTAAGTATGTGCTGTACCTGCATACTAACCTTTTGCGATTTATGCACTAGGACATCCAGATCCCTCTGCATCAGAGCTCTGCAATCTCTCACCATTTAGATAATATGCTTCTTTTTTATTCTTCCTGCAAAAATGGACAATTTCCCACTTTCCCACATTATATTCCATTTGTCAGATCTTTGCCCACTCACTTAACCTATCTTTTTCCTTTTGTAGCCTCCTTATATCCTCATCACAACTTACTTTCCTACCTATCTTTGTGTCATCAGCAAATTTAGCAACCGTACCTTCGGCCTCTTCATCTCAGTCATTTATATAAATTGTAAAAAGTTGATGCCCCAGCACAGATCCCTGTGGCACACCACTCGTTACATCTTGCCAACCAGAAAATGACTCACTTATGCCTACTGTCTGTTTCCTGTTAGCTAGCCAATCTTCTATCCATGCTACTCCCTACACCATGAGCTTTTATTTTTTGCAATAACCTTTGATGTGGCACCTTATCAAATGCCTTCTGGAAATCTAAGTACAATACATCCACCGGTTCTACTTCATCCACAGCACATGTAACTCCCTCAAAGAACTCCAATAAATTGCTTAAACATGATTTTCCTTTCATAGAACCATGTTGACTCTGCCTGATTACCTTGAATTTTTCTAAATGTCCTGTTATAATGTCTTTAATAATAGCTTCTAACATTTTCCCTAAGCCAAATGTTAAGCTAACTGGACTGTAATTTCCTGCTTTCTGTCTTCCTCCCTTTTTGAATAAAGGAGTTACATTCGCTATTTTCCAATCTAATGGAACTTTCCCGGAATCGAGGGAATTTTGGAAAATTAAAACCAACGCATCAACTATCGCATGAGCCACTTCTTTTAAGACCCTTAGATGAAATCCGTAGCTCCAACAATTTGTTCAGTACCACTTCCCTGGCGATTGTAATTTTCTTGAATTCCTTTCTCCCTTCCATTTCCTGACTTACAGCTAATTCTGAGATGTTACTTGTATCCTCTATAGTGGAGACAGATGCAAAATAACTGTTCAGTTCATCTGCCATCTCCTTATTATCTATTATTAATTCCCCAGACTCACTTTCTATAGGACCAATGCTCACTTTGTTAATACTTTTCATTTTTAAATATCTATAGAAACTCTTACCATCTGTTTTTATATTTCCTGCTAGCTTTCTCTCGTACTTTAATTTTTCCTTCCTTATCAATCTTTTAGTCATTCTTGGGAAACGAGGTGCAACACGTGTGGGGAAGGGGGAGGAGGTAAGTTTATCAGTGCGGGAGGTGGCGAACGAGGTCAAACTTACTTGATTGGTCTAGCGGGTGATGGGAAGGGGTAAAGGTAAAAGGTTCTGAACTTTGTGGAGGTAAGGTCATATATTCAAGGTAAGCATTTTGGTGGGTGTGGGGGAAGGGAAGGGCAGGAATGACATGTAATGTTGTTGGCGGGGAGTGGGGGGGTGGTGGTGGGAGAGGGGCTGGGAATATTTCTGCAATTTTAAAAATAAGTTCACATGCACTGTCTCTTTAAAACTTTAAACTGTCAGTAAGGGCTTTAAGTCTTTAAAAAATGGTGCCGGCGCCTGCGCAGTGGCGCCAGATGCCATTGCCAGGGACAACTCACCTGCTCCCTCCATGCCATCGGGGGGGCCATGTTAATGAGCCACCGCGTTCAAGATTGCGGCGGCTCCGCAGAGTGAAACCCGTGCGTATAGGCCACCATCTTTACATAGAATCCAGTCCGTCCAGTCTATATGTAGATTAAAATCCCCCATGATTATCATCATACCTTTCTGACAAGCGCCATTATTTCTTCCTTTATACCCTGTCCTACAGTGTAGTTAACATTAGGTGGCCTGTACACCACTCCCACAAGTGACTTCTTGTCTTTATGATTTCTTATCTCTACCCAAACTGCTGGTTCCTGGTTTCAGAGCCACCCCTCCACCTTTTCCTAGCTTCCTGTCCTTCCTAAATGTCATGTACCCTTCAATATTCAGGTCCCAATCTATGCCATCCTGCAGCCATGTCTCTGTAATGGCTGTCTGATTGTACTTACTTATTTCTATTTGAGTTCTCAGTTCATCTGTTTTGTTTCGAATGCTACGTGCATTCAGATACAGAACCTTTAGTTTTGTCCTTTTATTATTTTTCTAGCCTTATCTGTTGATTTACTCTTAGATTTGTGCACTCTGTCCCTTTCTGTCACAGTCTATTTATCATACTGTTGGGTAGTTTCAACACTTAGGAACATGCATGTCTAGAATGGATGATTTTAGTTCATCTGGTTGGGCCCAGAGTTAAAAAGCAGAATATGCCATTTGTTACCTGGATCCACAATTGGGAGAAATTAAATTCCAAGATAGATTGGTATTTATGAAAATTACTGGTGTGGAAAATTAATGTCACACTAGTGCCTTCTGAGGTGGGGGTTTGAGGCATGTTGGTGAAGAATGCAAAGGAGCTTTTATATTGTTCTCAAGTCATCCTATACTTACATTGAGAGTGCTTGATATTTTTAGCGGGTGCAAACCTTCAAAATACATTTCATTCTCCAGTACTTGCATCCCATATCTTGATAAATTTGAACAAAAATTCACTCCACAGGGGAAAAAAAATCCTCATGTGAAAATTATGGCACATTTCCTCAAGCATCCACATTTTTAAGATCTCTGAAAGGCTGTGTCTGTATTGGAAATTCTGCAAGCCTGAAATTTTGAATAACTTTGTCCTTTTGAAAGAAGGATAATGATATCTCAGGATAAAGAAATGAATGTTAACATGATATTCCTTCTTTCTGCAAGTTCTCCATTATGGAACCAAATCCCAATCTGGACCAGGGAAGCATTTGGATTTACCAAGAAAGATGATGGTGAATTCTGGTAAGACATTTCAGTCCGTCAACTTCACAGTATTTAATAATTGTACTTTTGCAATATATTCTGTTGGTAGATCCTCCAGACAGCATTGTCATCGCGTTGTCTTATTTCATAGGATGAAGTTCGATGACTTCTGTAAAAAGTTTGCAACTGTCACAGTTTTGACTCTGGGGCCTGATTTTGATGGTGATGGAGGTGCAGGTAATGACAGGAATTTTATTAAGGGATTTATTAAGGGATGTTACTCATTTTCTGTGGGTGGAGGGAGCTGCAACTCATATTTAAAAATAGGTTAAGGAAAGAAAAATCATCTTTTTGACTTAAGAACAATCAAGGAATCCACCTCGAAAAGGAGGGGGGTGGGAAGGGAGTAAAAACAGAAACTGAGTGTTGAGTTCTGAGCCAGACCATACATTAAGTGAACAAGGGACAAGAATCACCACTATAGTGGCAGAGGTGAATAGTACAGAAGAGTGTTTTGATGTATGTAATCAGTACAGTGACCATTGTCAGATATTTCTCAATGAAGTAGGAGAAGGAAAAGGCAACAGCCTGGGATGGAAAGGTTTAGGAGGCATGTAGCTTACAGAAAAAGCCACATCAGGCAGCAGATCAGTCATAAAGGTGTGTCTGCTATCTGAACATGATGGAAGAGCAGGGCATGATAAGCCTGGGATTACTCCGAAGAAGGGTCACTGACCCGAAACGTTAACTCTGCTTCTCTCTTCACAGATGCTGCCAGACCTGCTGAGTGGTTCCACCATTTCTTGTTTTTATTACTACTTTCAGTGTATGTCACCACTGCACTCAACCTTTATGCCAGCTAGTGCTTCCAGGCATTCATGGGGATATTAGAGGAACTGGATGCTCTTCTGTGCACTATGTACCGAAACCACACCTGCCAAAATGAGACATATTAATTTTGTCATTTGGAACATTATTTTTGAACTGATACTGGGCTTGAAATAACTTGTCTAAAAAGACCACAACAGTGGCTGAAAATATGGCTGCACATTTGCATTCTAAAAGACAGTTGCATGAAGAAGACAATGGGAGTACTCCCTGATTCAATGAGCAGTGAGCAAGGACTCACTGAGAGGAAGCTAAAAACACCGCATTTTAAAAAATTAAACCCTGTTGTGGCCAAACCAGGAAAAGGCTGAGAGGGGAGCCCTAGACCCTTTCCTCACCTGGTCGTAACAGAAATTTGGGGGCTAGCATCACGGATTGGACCAACAGACAAACGTGAAATTGGAAGTGGGAAGTCAAATTGATCCCAATCAAAAAGAGAAAAGATTTCAATACAGGTTTTCTTGTGGTTATGTGTACTAGAATACTAACATGTCTGCAACTGAAGCCAGTAACTCCCCAAGCCAGGGTGAAGTAACTTGGGATAAGTTAAAGGCACTGACTAAGGAAGAGTTAAGAAATATGGTTGAGCAGTGTGGGATCACTGTCCATGCCAAGGCTAGGAAATCGGAACTCCTAAGACTAGTGGCCAGCCATTTTTCCTATTTGTGTGTGTGTTTATCGCATTTGCATGCTAGCATGGTCGTGTCGCGTATTCTTGATAGTTATAACTGAATTAGAGTTTTAAGGTTGTTATGACTAGGTAAGAAGGGGTCTAGGGTTTCCTCTCAGCTTTCACCTGGTCTTACCGTAACAGGGTTTTATTTTAAACACACCGTGTTTTTAGCTCCCTCTTGGTGGATCCTTGTTCACTGCTTTCCAATTATAACCAGCCAAACAGGTGTTCTTAGGTTTAAAGAAGAAAGGTTGAAATTTATTCAACGTAAACCGCCTACAGATACATGACGCGCCCAGGCTAGCATGCATATGCGATACGTACATGCAGATAGAGACAGAAAAGAGCAGAAGAAATAAAGTGGAAAAGTTTGAGGAAATATCTGAAGATGGTTTTGGTTATGGTTCTTCGAGCTCACTGTAGAGTCCTTGATTGCAGGTAGATCTTGCTTTTCGTGGGGCCCAGTCTTCTTAAACCTTGTTCGATGTTAGAAACTTTTCTCTCTTGAGGTTCACATGTCTTCAGTGGGTCCAGAGGCTTGTGAGAAAGAGATGGGAGCAGCCAAGAGCGGTCTTCTTAGTCAAGGAGCAAACAGTCTCTCTGAGTTCAAACTGTCTATGCACAATTCAAAAACTCCCAAGTTAGCCAGCAGGTTAGTCACATGACCAACTGGTGTAACCAATTCTGTGTTTGTGGATTCTCTTGTCCTAGCAGACCCTGGAATGTCTCCTCTGACACACAATACCTGTTGATCAAAGTCCATTTTATGATAAGTGGATAAGGGAAGTAGTCCTTTGTCTCCACAAACAGCATCTCTTAGTATGCAAATGTCCTTACAGCCAAGTGTCTGGTGATTTTTTTTACAAGTCATTTCTTCACTCCAGCAACAGTTTAAAATCAATAATAAAAACAAGAAATGCTGGAACCACTCAGCAGGTCTGGCAGCATCTGTGGAAAGAGAAGCAGAGTTAACGTTTCGGGTTTAACCAAAAAACAGGTTAGTTTATTGTACTTAAAATCAAAACCTGATCTAAATAAAATAATAAACTATGCTCCAACTTTCACACACATACACACACAGACGCATATACACACACATGAGAATCACACACACAAATAGGTTACAGAGTGAAGAAGAGTAGATTGGTTGGATTAGAGTCCAAAACAAATAAAAAGAATATACAGTCTGTGTAGTCTGGTAATTCAGTTGTCTTCTGGCTGGACATGTGGTCCTGAAGTTTCTGGTTGGTAGAGATGGCCACCTGGTTCAGCGTTTTCTTGGAAACAGTGATGTAAATGGTTTTCTCCCCGAAGTCACGGTCTGCAGCAATGATAGACTTGGATGTTTTGCAGCCTGCAGAAAGCATTCAAAGCTTACAATGTTACCGAGAGAGAGAGAGAGAGAGAGACAGATCCCCCCCCTTGGGTCCTGCAATGTTTAAAACTCAGAAGATTGTCTGATGTATCCCCAAAAAACTCCAAGACTTCACACAGATGGAGAGACTGTCACATGATTGTCCCAGTGTATTCTCTTTTGCACTTTAATGAGATCCAAGTCTAAGAATTCCAATCTCTCTCAGGTCTCATTGTTTCAGTGTTTACACTTTGAGGTTTGTCTCCACTAGTGTTAATGTTCCAAGATGGGTTTCAATGTCTTGTTAGTGAAGGCGATACCAGGTAGCTCATTTAAGCTGCTCAAGCCATTGTTCTGGATGAGGGTTATTCAGACATGTGTCTCCACCGCGATTCCTTGGAATGTGAGGTATTTGAATGCAAATTGCAGTAGCCATCTTAGCTGCTTCCTTTTTAAAAGTTTAGTTTAGGTTTACAACTAATCAGTTAAAAATCATCATTCAGCATAGCACATTCATGACAGTGAGCTTGACCTTTTTGCCTCTGGCTCCTTCCAAGTTGCAACTGTAGACTTTGGTGGTGTCTCACATGCGCCTGCATGCCATTGCATCTCACAAGTTACTGATGCCCTATTTTTGAGAGCTAAACAGTACATTCAAGACCAGACAGATGGGGTCTCACAGGCACAAATGGCAGTGGATTTTGCCTCCATCGCTGGATTCTCCCAGATGCAGGGCATCATCAATTGCACCCATGTGACCATCAAGGCACTGACTGACTGGCCAATGAGATTCATCAACAGGAAGGTCTTCCATTCCCTCAACATTCAACTGGTCTGTGACCACAACAAGAGCTATCTGCATGTATGTGCTCACTTTCCTGGCAGCTGCCACGATTCCTTCATCCTCCAGCAGTCCAGGGTGCCACAGCTCTTCATTCCCTCTCAAACTATGTGGATGGATTTTAGGGGACAAGGGATATCCCTTGAAGAAATGGCTATTCACCCCTTTCCGAGAACCTGAGACAGGTACAGAAGTGCTACAACCAAAGCCATCTGCTAATTAGGACCACTATTGTGCAGGCCATCGGACTTCTGAAGATTTGCTTCTGGAGCCTGGACTGGTTGGGTGGTGCCCTGCAGTACATCCCTGCAAGGGTCTCACGCATTATGGTGGTCTGCTGCATTGTTCATAATATGCCCTCCAGAGAAGTGTGGATCTTGAAGACAGTTGATGTGCTAGATTAACACAGCTCATCGGAGGAAGAGGAGGAGGAGGAGGAGAAGGAGGAGGAAGATACAGAACACAGAGAAGCCCTGGCTGCACAGGGAGGTTCCCAGGTCCTGTGTGGGGCTCAAGGGTCTCGTCAGGATGCCATCAATGTCAGGGATCATCTGATCCAGGACCGTTTCAGCTGAGCCCTTCTAACCCAAGAGGATGGCATGGTCTGAAACTCACTTTGAGCTGCCTGTGAGAACACTTCTATTGAAGACACAGCCTGGAATGGATTAACTCTTACTGCCAACGAAGGAAGCAAATCTGTCCAGAGGTTTCACTGTCCCTGCTCAAGGACCCTTGCTTCCTTTCACCACTTCATCCCTCCTTTCTTGTCCTGCCATTAATAAAAGGAAGCTCACACATCTGGCTTCATGTGCCAATATTTACATGGTGTTCAAAGGTAGAAGAAGTGCACAGTTACGGGAGAAATAAACCCTGTGGCCCACTTAGTGCTGCGCCTGGTGAGGTGGCCTTTTCTCTCGGCCACTTCTACGCGGTGCTCCCCTTGTGGTCTTGTATGGTGTGGAGGCAGCCGACTCGCTGGTCTGTGATTGCGGCTGAGATGCATGTGGTGGTCTTCCTTGTTGTGCGCCATTGAGGGCACCTCCAGAGGCTGCTGCACTTGGCAACTTCTGTCACTGGGCCCTGCTGCACTGATGGTCCCTCTGTTAGAGGGGCCAAGGAGGCCTTTGACAATGATGGTGCCATGTGAGGGGTGCCATCCTCATCTTCCTCTGTGACTGCCTCAGCTCTTGCTGCCATTCCGGATAGCTGGAGGGGAGCACCAACTGGGGCGCAACTATCATCCCCACCAGACATCTCTGCATCATCAGCACCACTGACTGGCCCATGCTAGTTGGTGTGCACTCTATGACTGACGGTGCACAGTTCCTACATGCACTTCGCGTGTTGCCACATATGGCTCTCCAAGAGGTTGGCAACTCTCTGAAAGCCCTGAGCCATTGTGGCACACATGAGCTGGATAGACTCCTCCATTCTCAGCCCATGACCCCACACTGCCTCAGGGAACTTTGATGTGTGGGAGCACATCTGTTGCTGCTGGTCTAAGTAGGGCCTCCTTTTTTGAGACCCGAGGCCCTACATCTGTGCCCACCTGAGCTGGGATGTGACTCTCCTCAATCCTCTGGGGGGACTGCTCACAGCTGCCTCTCTCATCTCTTCTTACACATTTGTGACGTGCCTCATCATCCAGTGCCACCCTATCTATGTGTGCACGAGTACCCGCTGAGGTGACGGTATCTGAGCTTGTGGAGGGTGCGCTTATAAGGTGTGTCAGTGCTTAGTCTGAGCTCTGCTCTGACAGCGCTTGGTCTGGTGCAGAAACAGAAATCTGTCCTTCTGCTTTGACGTTGGAAGCTGTGGGAGACAAAAGAGATCTTGAGAACTAATCTTGGAGAGCTGTAGCCTCTGCTAAGTCTTTGGCATGCTGTTGGACAGGCTGGAGTGCAATGCAACCCCTTCATCTACGCATTCCAGTATGTTTTCGCCCTCTCCACCAGTGATGCCCATCTCACTTTCCCAACTTACTCGTGGTCGGTAACCCTGGCGACCTCCAGTGCTCCCTCTTCCATGGTGTTGACTACATGAAAGACAGGGAGGGGGTGGGCGCGGTGGGGGCCCTCTTCCTGTCTGAGCCCTTTCACAGGCATTGTGAGCCTGTTTCTCCTGCAAGGACAAAAGAGAGAGAGAGAGTGATAAGGCACTGCTGCCTCTTTGGCCAATACCAACAGCTCACATTCAAAAGAAGCTGCATGTATCAGTGCTGGCAGGGCCTCAGCAGCACTATGGCTCTGAGCCTTGCTGAGGAGTCAGTAAGTGCCCTGGGCACACATTCCTCTCAAGTTCAGGGGCAGCATGCACCCTCAGGCTCCTCAGCTGGTGTGTCTGCTGGAAGGTAAATACCCAGTGACCTGTCCTGAGGGTCTGGTGTTGTTAGAGAGAATAAAGTCATTGAACCTGTTCCTGCACCGCGCCCAGATCCTCCTGAACGCACTCCATCTGCTCACTCTGCCACCTCAATCCAGGCCTGCTTGGTCAGGGAGGGCCTTCTCCTGCCATCCTCTGGAAAAAGGACCTCCCTCCTCTCCCTCGCTGCCTCCAGGAGCACCTGCGGGTCTACATCAGCAAAGCGAGGGGCAGCCCTGCCTTGGGTTCCAGCCCTCTGCCTTTCTTGCTCCATGAATAATACAGCAAATCTCCAAATGACAGCCACAGTAATGGCTGCAGTGGTCTGCTCAAATGGGGCCTGCAATTTTTAAAATTCTGCCTCCAATCCTGCCCCCACGGCCGCTTATTGGCCACTCAACCTGCCCTCCAGCTAATTAGCAGCCCACCCCCGTGAAAATAGCTGGCTGTGACGCTTATCCCCCCAGGGACAGGATTGGGACCTGGAATTAGTTCCGACATCCATTTCCTGACCCTGGAAGGAAAATCAGGCCTTAGATTTCCAACCAGTGTATATTGAAAAGTTGTGAGCATTGTACTAGGAATTTCCAATGTGCAGGAGATGCAGATAATGGCAGATGAGATTGTTTGTCACTGGCCTGTACAACGCTATGGGCCAAGTGCTGGAAAATGGGATTAGAATAGGTAGGTGCTTGATGGCTGGCACAGACACGATGGGCCGAAGGGCCTGTTTCTGTGCTGTGTAACTCCATGACTCTATGACTTGGAAATGTACCCTCTGGACCATGAGGTGGTGCAGCCAAGGAAGTGATAATGACTGAGTTATTACTAAACGTACATTAGTACATCATTTAATAATAGAGATACACTTGAAACTTCAAACATAAGTCTGAATTTAAAGGACTATTAATAAAATATAAGCAGAATTTCTGCTTATCCATCATTTGATAAAAGGTAAGCTTATATCTTACACTTAAACCCAAACAAGGCCTCTCATGTACACATATGTATGTCAAATGTTCAGGGCTACCTCCCCTCCTCTATGCTCCCCTCTATCAACACCCACACTGCCAGGCAAGTCTTTCAAAAATAGTTTCATCTTCTAAGTACTGTTCACACCTTTATAAAAAGATATTCCTGCCTGCTGTTTTGTGCTGGAGAAATTCCCCTTCTCTCAAACCCCTCATGTTGGAGTTAATTATTTCCCACACAATGTGCTAGAATGTCACAGTTTCTTCCCCATTTTCAAACTAATTGAGCTATCAGAGCCAAAAATGAAAATAACTGATATTAAGGACCTATTAAGATTTTTCTACACTTCACAGATGCCGGCAGCTTGCAGGAGGTGAAGTGTCGGTGGGTGACTGGAATTAATGCAGGAGGATGCAGAAATAATATGTTCAAGTATAGCTGCAACCCTCAGTATCCCATTACTATCACTCTCACAGAAACAGGTAAGGAAGACCTCTGTGTAAATGTCACATTTCCCAAATATTCCATTAATTGTCACTACCTTTGAGGTTTTTAACTCAGGTGAAAACATCTTCAAAAAGTGGATAGACAGAATCAATGTGATAGATGTAATAAATCAACTTATAGCAGAAAAACAGAAAACATAATCAGATGGGGTGCGGTGGGGGGGGGGGGTGTAATTTAAAATAAGCTGTGCTAGAGCTTAAATTAAAACAAAAAGTGCTGGTCTGGCAGCATCTGTGGAGAGAGAAACTGAGTTAACATTTCAGGTCAGGGACCTTTCATCAGAACTGGCAAAGGTTAGAAATGTAATAGGTTTTGAACAAGTGAAAGGGGTGGGGATCAGCAAGTCTACCCGTCTGCAAGCAATGGGTAGCCATTTAAGGGTATTTCAAGGCCTGTTTAGGCCTATTATCAGAGGACAACTGAAATTTTCCAGTCTGCGTCAGGGCCCCCTGAGGTGTCGGGGACTAGCCCACCGGCCTGGTGGCGGCCTCCCAGTGGCAGACCAGAGGGCCAGTAGTCCAGGCAGGCTTTGAGGCCCTCCCAGCCTGCCTGGTTATAGCTGTGGCCGCAGGCAGCCATGTGGTGTAAAGGCCTGCTACCCGACCCGAACCCGACGACGTGTCAGGTTCGGGTTGGGTTGTGTCGCTCTTCCAGGTCTGGCTTTCGGGCTCGGGCCGGGCCCGGACCGGATCGGACACAGAGTAAGTATTGCATTTTGCTCTGCTGGTAAGAGTCAAATGTTGAAAAGCCTATCTGAGCTGGGAGTCCGGGACATCAAGGAGAGAAACTCTGAGTCTGTGCAGTGAGCGTCTCTAATAAGTCATCACGCTCATGCTGCAGCTCCCTACAGATTCGGAGTCGGAAGGTAGGTAATGTGAACATTCCGGTGGTCGGGTCGGGCTCGGGCCAGGTCGGGTCGGGTCAGGCGCGGGAAAAAATGGAGGGACTCAGGCCGGGTCGGGCTTGGTCCGATGTAGTTCTGTCGGGTTTGGGTCGGGTTTTTTTTTCCTGACCTGAGCAGGCCTTTACTGTAGCGGGGTTCATCCTCAATGGTGCCTGGCTGCTGAGGGGATTTTTTAATATAAAAATTTTAAAAGGTTGGAGAGAGAGCACCTCAAAATGGAGGCACCCTCGCTCTCTCTTACCTGAACTCCCTCTAATTGGCTCTCCAGCTTTAAGAGCCCCTCCACCATCCTTATTGGCCAGCGAGCCCACCCTCTGGCTACTAATTTTCCAATTTGGAGAAAATCACTGCCGGTGAATATTCCCCCCACAACCCAATGTTGGGGTTCCAACCCAAAACCCAAAATCTTGCCCATGTTTTCAGTTTCCTTAAATGCCCAAATATCAAAACACAGAATGTTTACAGGCTGAAATAACTACAACTCTTATTTTAAATGATAAAGGGTTAAGCATCAGAGTTAAGCAATATCAGTAATTTATTGTAACTCTCCTTTCTAAAGTAAATAATTACTTGCCCTTTTGAATCTTGAACAAAATGGGGATGTGGAACTTTATTATTTGGAGAGACTGGAGAAACTGGGATCATGCTCCTTAGAGCAGAGAAGGTGAAGGAGAGATTTGATGGAAGGGTTTAGAATCATGAAGGGTTTTGATAGAGTAAATAAGGAGAAATTGTTTCCAGTGGCAGAAGGGTCAGTAACCAGAGGACACAGATTTAAGATAATTGGCAAACGAACCTAATGTGAAATGAAGAGAATTATTTTTACACGAGTTATTATATGGAATGAACTGTCTGAAAGGATGATGGAAGCAGATTCACGATTGACTTTCAAAAGGGAAATGGATAAAAAGCTTGAAGGGGAAAATTTTGCATGGCTCTGGTGAAAGAACAGGTGAGTGGGACTAATTGGATAGCTCTTTCAAACAGCCAGTCCAGTCATGATGGGCTGAATAGCCCCCTTCTGTGCTGTATAATTCTATGATTCCGAGGAATAGATTTGCTGCTGCAGACCAGTCACCAGTTATAGAAATCACCTTATTTTCATTAAGTGAACGTGGTTTTGTCCCAAAATGACATTAAGATAGGCCGTGGCCAAAGTTTCCACTGTGTCACACTAGTTTTATATGACATTTTAAAATTGGTGAATGTCACTCCAAAGTTGGAACAGCAGTACAGGATTGAAATTCATTTGCAAAATTGTAACAGTTGAGAGGCAGTGGATACAATAAAAATATATCATGTGAGAGTTCTTGAATGCAGCAGCTACTGGGAGTAAAAAGACATTCTTAGAACATGAGATACTGCTGGTAATGAGCAACTACTGGCTAACCAATCAGATTGCTTCATCTTATCATGTATAGACCTCACCACCAATCTCAGTACCAGGAACTACCTGCTTTGGAAACTGTACACTAGCGTTGTTTACATTGTCTTATCTGCTGCACTGGGAATTACTATGATTATGGTTGTCACTCATTTTAAATGCTACTTATAAAATTTGTAGTGATAGGAACAGTTCTGAATATGATGACGTGTACATCTGTTTACAATCCTCATAAAGAGAGTGTACAGGTCACTGTAGAAAGATGACTGCCCCATCTGTGCCTCATCCCACCCCACCTTAATAATCTCCTGACAGAGACACATGCTAGTACAAGAGGTTGTAGATTTGTTTCATCTTAGCTCAGTTGAAATTGGGATCTTAGCATGAGTGGACATAGGAAAACTGCAGGTGTGAACCACGTCCTTCCACTCTGCTAAACCGTAAAGCTGTATGTTAACACAAACCAAGCTGCCTTAAACATGACTGTGCCTTTGAGCAGTTCCTTTACCAATAATGCTTTTATTTTTCATTATACTGAAAAATATCAATTTATTTTTTTGTTTCAATTGCTTTCTTGCTGCTCTGAAATGTGCATGGTTTCCTCAGTTCCAATGACATCTGTTCTGTTAAATGAACAGAAATGCTAACAGACTGCTTCTTGGCATGTGCCGTCTGTCACTCCATAGATGTTCTTTCAAGCAGTGATGAAGACCGTGCAGATGAGGCATGCTCAGTTCTGATATCTTTAATTCAGAATTATCGAAGGATGGACAGGAAGCTTGGCACCTCAATGAATCCGATTGGGATCCAAATCTACAAGGTAAGTTGGGAATGTTATTTCCTGGCAAGGAAGCCACATGTCTTTGCAAGCAAATCTATTCGGCAATGATTTCCTGTTCAGGTGACCTACATGATTGAGAAAAAAAATTTAAGTTTGAAAAATATTCTTCTCCCAATTCCTCCCCCGAAAGAGAACTTCCATCTATATAGGACATTACCATGTCTCTTGGGACATCCAAAAATCCCTCATATCCAATGACCTACTTGAAGTGAATTACTATTGTTATGAAGGTAAATGTGGCACTGACTCTTGCTGGGTACTGTTCTAGCAATGCCAACCACCCTTTAGTTACTCAACTATGAGTGAGCCTGTACAATGAGTGCCATCAGATTATTCAGCTGTGGAGGGGCATCACAGTTTATTGGCTGTCAACAGAGACTGATAATCAAATCTGGCAAGTTCCAATCCGACCTTCAAACCATTTAAGGAATGTATTGATTTTCTCATTCTACTTTCTAAATAAAACATCTTGTTGATGTTCTGTGATAACACCTGTTAGGATATCTAATGAGTTTCGTGCTGTCCACAAGAGTGTCCATTACAAAGAAAATTAACTTAAGCTGAACTGGAATTATTATTTCCTTTTTCTTTCCAACAGTCTTCCGACCCACAGATGGTTCTAATTGCAGAGCATTTTACACGTCATACAACAGTTTCAGATTCAGGAGCCTACGTAGCCCAGAGAAGCATAAACCTCCGAAGCAAACTTACACCAGGACACTATGTAATCATTCCTAGTACCTTTGCACCAGACACTGATGGAGCATTTATGCTACGCATATTCACTGACACTCCAATTCAGTTTCATAATGGATTCAACCTTGTAACAGAAGGAATGGACTAAGCTTCCACAGCAGCTATGAGGTTTGACCAGCACTATACCCACAGGAAGAGGAAGAAAATATTCTGCCGATGAATGATACAGCCAACACAGGGGTTCAAATAGTCTCCTGCATAAATATGGTACAAGGATATAAAGGGATTGAACAGTCTTATGCATGTGTCAGATATAGGTGTACACATAAGGGAAAAACAACAAGATGTTAAGAATCGTGAATAGAAGCCTAAACGTTTGCATTTAGTTTTCATTCACCTCATAGGCCCCTTCTTTTCAAGAACTCATTGTGATTGTTACATAAAAGCTGAATTTAAACTGCCTATAGATTAACTCTACCGTTGATTCAAGGATCATTTCCTACTTGGTTCTTTGATGAGGACATTTAAAAAAAAAGAGTTGTTCTTTTTAAATTATGATCCTGATTAGAATCCAAGAGCAATTATTTTAATCTTTGGATATGTCACATTTTTGCATTTGTAATCTTGGCTTGGAAAATTGCGAGCAATGTTGCCTACTATGTCACCCTGTCACAGCATTGTAGCATAAAATTATTTATTTAGAATATATGCTTCTGGTTGGTAATTTTTGAGTTTAAGTTCAAAATGACTAACTGGTGATCCTCTGGTTTTCTTTCCTATTTAGAAATAGAAAATTATTAATCTGAATTTAGTATTGAAAGCTGTATTTAGTTAAGGCTCTACTAGTCTACTTAGCTCATTCAGTCCATTTTAACACCAAGATTGGCGCATGAGAATCATGTAACCTATTATTCTTATGATTCATCCATTAGAACATTGCTGGTATTATCATGGATCAACCCTGCTGTACCTCTCTGTAGCCAATCTCCCATTCTCCATGATAAAAGCAAAATACTGCGGATGCTGGAAATCTGAAATAAAAACAAGAAATGCTGGAATCACTCAGCAGGTCTGGCAGCATCTGTGGAAAGAGAAGCAGAGTTAACGTTTCGGATCAGTGACCCTTCATTGACAACCGTCTTCCTTTGTGCTATGTATGACTCCGAGCAGTGGAGAGTTTTGCCTCTGATTCTCATTGACTTCAGTTTTGCTAGGGCTCCTTGATGCTGCACTCGGTCAAATGCTGCTGCGTACTGTTCTAGCAATGCCTACCACCCTTCAGTTACTGTCTGATGCAGGCTTGGGTTTTTCTGATACTGCCATGTCCAGCCATTGGAATTCCGTGGGCTGTTCTCATTATTTCACTATGGTACCTCGGCGGCACCACTACCTGGTGAACTACTGTCCACTATTCATCTACAGGTCTGTGAGGAGTTCTCCACTTCCTCATCAGCACCTCATCCTTTAAATAGTAGGCACTCAGGGACTCCCTCTGCTTCAGCTTCAGTTTGGGCAGTCTGTGCTAACTCTTTTAACCCTGAGTTGGCTTGCTGAACCTCGACCAAGGAAGACCTGTTTAACCCATCCTTTGGGTCATCTAACTTCCCAATGAAGGTTTCAGATAACCAGACAGTCAGGTCATCTGTCTGCAGTGCCAGTTCAACCTCCTCTGACGGAGCTTGTTTGCCCACGCCGGGGACCTTTTCCTGTAACTGCTCTGTCTCCCTGATCTCTTTCGGTCTTTCTAAAACCACCGGGGAAGCTACCATCTTCACCCCCACCAGATCATTACTCAGGAGCAGGTCAACCCCGTCCACACGTAAACTAGGGGCAATCCCCATGGTTATTGGTCCTGAAACAAGGTCGCACTCCAGGTGCACCCGGTATAAAGGAATGGGCATATACTTTCCTCCAATATTGTTTACTAGCACTCTAGCATTCAATGCACTCTCTGGGGGAAAGGTCATGTCTTTTCCCAGCAGAAGGGATTGGGGGCCCCTGTATCCCTAAGTATGACAATGGGCTTACTCACCTCACTTGGTATGGGGTCACTTTTCCTCTGGACACAAAATCCTGGTAACTCAGGGATTTTGTTAATTTTTCCCACACTCTCAGTGGTAGGTTCACTGGGTTTTACTGCCACAGTTAAAGCCACAGTCTAATCCGCTATGCTTTCCATCAGGGCCCCTTTTCCTGCACTGGTCTGGGGTATCCTGATTAAACCTATGGGCCCAGCAGTCAGCCTTCTTACAGTGGAAAACATACAGGCTTCCAGGCATCACTTCTGTTCTCAGCACCTTCCTTTTTGACCTGTGGAGGGCCCCCTGTGTTTCCAGCTCTCTCTTCACACTTATGGCTGTTCATCCTCCTATCACTCTCCCACCTTCTATTTTTTTCAGGTTTTTGGAGGTGACTAGGGAAGGGTTTCCCTTGGGGAAAGGGCTTGTGCATAAGTGTATTATCATCATCCAGGATTGCTGCCTGCTTGGCTCATGGAGCCTTTTATTCCTCCACGTGGTTTCTTATGGAAAGTGAAGGCGAGTTTTTGAACTCTTCGAGGAGGATCGCCTATCTGAGGTTTTCATATCCATCGGTTGAAAGAGAGTTGCTTAACCCTTTCGAATTCGATGTACGTTTGTTCCAGCTGCTTTCGGAGAGTTCGGAACTTTTGGCGGTATGCACTCAGGATAGCATCTTTAGTCATCTCATAATCTGATAAACTCTCATCAGACAACGGTGAATAAACCTTCTGGGATTTTCCTGTTAGTTTGCTTTGCAATAACAGCGTCCAGCTGTCTACTGCTCACTTCAACTGTTTTGCAAGCTTTTCAGTAGAGATGAAAAATGCTTCCACATACCCCTCATTGAACTTTGGTATCAATTGGGAGAACTTTAAGAGCTCAGCACCCGGTCCTGAGCTAGTGGTAACTCCCTCACTAGTGGTGCCTTCGATGGGTACATTGGGTCTTCCCCTATTTAGTTCGAGCTGCCTTAATTCCCTTTGGAAAGGTCTTTCTTTTTCCCTGTCCTCCCTTTCTTTTTCCCTTTCCTCCCTTTTCCCCTCTCCTGGTATTCTCTCTCCTCTCTCTCTGTAAAGCTCTTTCTTTCTCCCTTTCCTGGAAAGCTGTTTCTTCCTCCTGTTCCTGAAAAACTCACTGCTCTTTCTCCTTCTGGAATTCTAATTCTAGTCTGCTCTGTTCTAGTTGTACCTTAGCTCATGTTACTTTGTCTGTTTTAGACTCTATGCCTCTCTCTGGTTCTTCTGTGTCAATTTTAAAATGGTTGGCCACAAGTTTTAGAATTTCAGGCTTCCTAGCTTTTGGATGGATGGTAATCTCTAACTGCCCAGCTACATTCTTCAACTCTTCAACACTACAGGCTGCAGGCTTTTAACCTGGTCCCAAGTTATTTCATTCTGTTCTAGGAAGGTACTGGCCTCGAATGTGGACATTTTAGTACTCTAGCACTGAAAACCACAAGAAAACTTGTATTGAAGTTTTAAAATTATTACTCGGGATAAATTTGCTTTTCCGCTTCCAATTTCCTGTTTGTCTTTGGGTTTGATCCCAGACATGAGCCCCTAAATTTCTGTTCTGGTCAAGTGAGGAGGGGTTGAAGGGCTTCCCTCTTTTTCCCCTCTCCTTGTTAGACCACAACAAGTTGAATTATTTCTTAGAAGTGGATGCATTGGCCAATTCAGTAGGTGTTTGATTACTTTCTTGCTATGGTCATACAAAAACTAATCAGACAGGTTTTCTTGAGTTAACAAAGAAAGAGGTTAACTTTATTGTACCTAAACCAAACTAATAAAATAATAAACAATGCGGCAACTTTCACACAACACTAGAGGTTTACACACACACAAATAGGTTATAGAGTGGGGGAAAGGTAGGTTGGTTGAGTTAGAGTCCATATAAAAAGGTATACAGTCTGTGGAATTTGGTGATTTGGCTGGCTTCTAACTGAATTTAGTGGTCCTGAGGCTTTTAGTTTTAAGCAATAGATAACTGGTTCAGTGAGACTCTTGGAGATATTAATGAGGATGGTTTTCTCCAATGGAGTTTCGGATTGGTGCCGGAGTATGCAAAGGTGGACAGTCAACAGGCAGGATTTATTTAGAGATACAGCACTGAAACAGGCCCTTCGGCCCACCGAGTCTGTGCCGACCAACAACCACCCATTTATACTAACCCTACAGTAATCCCATATTCCCTATCACCTACCTATACTAGGGGCAATTTACAACGACCAATTTACCTATCACCTGCAAGTCTTTTGGATGTGGGAGGAAACCGGAGCACCCGGCGAAAACCTACGCAGACACAGGGAGAACTTGCAAACTCCGCACAGGCAGTACCCAGAATCGAACCCGGATCCCTGGAGCTGTGAGGCTGCGGTGCTAACCACTGCGCCACTGTGCCGCTCATTTGAAAGCTTTCAAGCTGGAATGGAGAGACAGAGACCCCCCCACTTAGGGTCGGCTCATGTCAGAATCCAATTGCTTCTCCTCTGCTACAGGGAAAAACACCACCTTAAAAACCACAGATGTGGAGGGGCTTGTCACATGACAGTCACTCAGTGATTCAAACACAGCAGTATTTCTTTGCTTGCTGAAAAGAACTCATAGTTCCTTTAAACTTCTTGGGTCTTAGCACTTGCTGGGGAATTAGCAGACATTTTGTCTCCCTCCTGCAGTGTAGGATGCAGTGTTGCAAAGTAGGTAGCCAACTCAAGCTGCCAGCAAAAAATCATCCTTTTCGCTGGTCTTTTAAAAATGTCTTTTAAAAAAAAAATAAATTTAGATCTCCAGTCAGTGGATTAAAGAAAATTATCATTCAACAAAGCATATTGACGTAACAACTGGAACACAGGCTGGCTGAGTCAAACAGCTTGTTGCTGTGTGGTAGTTTCTAATTGATTCAATACAATCACATGAAGGGTCTCTTACACCTTGCAAATTATTACTTTTTCCCTTTCTCCACTTTAATTTCAACCTGAAATGCATACTGGTTCCACCATGCCACAAACACATAAACCTGAAACAGAATAGATTTCAATCCTGTTGATAGGATCTAGAGCCATTCCCAAAGTTTAGATAATCATATAACAAGAACCAGTCCTTCATCACACTTTTTGTAACATTTTTAATCAATAAAGAGGGACCATGAAGTAGCAGAGAGATGATCTAATAAGGTTTCCAGACTTGCTACATTGAGAAAAATTCATAACTGTATGCAAAATCTGAAAATTCAATATTAACATCAAATTTGATCATTTGAGGGTAACAAGAACACACAGCAACAGTCTGCAGATACTTGTCTGGTCTGACCAGGAGTGACTGTCCAGCCAATATTTAAGGCTTGCTTTCATAATAACTATGTTAAAATTAATAGTCACAAATTCCTTAAAACAAATGTTTCACATTTAATATTCTTTTGATTATGTTCTACACATTGGACATTAACAGTGAACCAAAAGATTAAAAATAAAAAAACTCAAAAAGCAGTCTCTGAACTAGTGACACCCATTTTACCACAGAATAAAATATATGAATATTTAGCGCAAATAAAATGAATTCCCATTAAAAGAAAAACTGACATTTTTCAGTAACATTAATAAGTAATTATTCTCTTCACACTGAAAGCTCTATTGTCTGAGCCTGAATACTGTATAAATGTTTTAAAATAACTGAACAATTTTTTTTTGTAAAACCAGTTAAAAAGACTAGAGTATGTGGTTATTGACAATTTCAAACAGTTTAGTTGTATACGTAGATACATTATAAATATATTAGCTTTTGAATCTATGTACATTTAAGATGAAATTATATATATATATATTATATATCTGTATCTTGTATCTGCTTAGACTGTGTCCCACACTGAACCACCACTAACACAGGATTTCTGTATAGCTATTTAAAACATGCCATCACTTTATATAAAATGAAGTAACTCCCTATCAAACATTTATATAAAATGAAGACGTTTAGTAAATAAGCACTGCACTTGACTACAATCATCAAATGTTTCATTATTTCCAGAATACCTTTGATAGGCTACTGTCTCACTCCCCAGTCCTCATTGTTCAGTATAATTATGTTTGAATCAACAGATTTTGGAGGCTAACTGAGTCACTGACAATTGGAGGTATCTGAATTTACAATTTCCCAAATTGATTTTTCAGCATCAAACAAAGCCAACATGAAACTATTTAAATGAATCCCCTCAGGATGTGTTTAGTGACAATAACTGCAAGAGTTAAACAACATTGCCTGATAACATAACACTTGCCCAGTGTAGTTTGAAGCGAGGTAGTGTAAGATTATGGACTCTTACTTTGTAGCACTTTTAATGGCATTTGTTTAAAATGACATGTCGTATAAAAAGATTATTTTGCAAAATTTTGTATCATTTTCATTTTAAAATATCGTCCAAAATATTATTAGATAAAAAGCACATATTAAAATATTAGGTACGGATTTCAAAAATATGTATACATTTAAGCCCATCAAGCTATCCAGAATTCCAAATTAATTGAATTTATTCAAAGTCCCGTTCAAAGGATCTAAAATCTTCTGCTCTTTGTTCATAAATCCAAGCACCAGTATTGTGGATGGGACACCATTTCAACTTCACTTTTCTTTTTCCTTCTTCCCTTCTCTGCTAGACTGGAGAAAGTCACTTCTTAGTAGTCGGTAAAAGAGCACAGTGTTCATCAGAGTCATGATGGCCATCCCCACACTGCCGATGCTATAGGTTATGAGAGGGATGTTATCGCGATTTAAGACCAGCCAGCGTGTCATCCAGGCCAACGTGCTGATGCGGAAGATAATGTAGGTTCCCAGATTGATGATACTGTTGATGCGGAAGCAAGTGTCTTTGCGCATATTGGCCATCAGAAAAATCTGTCGCAGGTGGAGGAAGATTGAGTTGATTTCAACCAGTAAGGCTACGACCGCAAATCCAACGTAGCTGCAGAGGCTCACAGAAATGCCAAAACAAGTGATTACCTAGGGAAATAAACAACATTTTACTATTTCAGGATAAGTGGAGTTCAGAATTCTAGAAGACTTCAGAAAATCCAAAAGTACTCATTCAAATGAATGAGTTTCCTGGCCACTTACTTAGTCATTCTTTTTTTCTCCCCTCATTGCCTTATGCGTCAGAAAGATTAGGTAAGCATTAGTTTTACAGTCTAGAAAGGTGGCTAAAAGGAAAGCCTTGAGATCTATGAATTATTTAAAAATGTATTATAGATGCAGGACTTTGAATTAAACCATGAATGCAGGACCACTGGACTAAACTAGATTAATAATAAATAGAGATTTAAACCAGATATTAGGAAGAATTTCTTGGAACAATCGATGAGGCAGGTTAATAGTCAAACACATCGATGTTGTTCAAAAGGCCAAATGTTACAGTGGGAGAGCCACCAGAGCAACAAGCTTGATAGGCTGAATGGCTTTTTGACTTTTGTTAGCCTATTAGCAATAAACCTTTAGGAGATAAAAAAAAACAACTGGAAATCAAACAGTAAATGCTGGAAAGACACAGTTAAGGCCAGCCTCCAAGGAAAGCAGCCTAATATATGAATGGAAATTTTCACCTCAAATCTTTAAACAACTTTTCCCTTTCAGATTTCCATTACTTTTTCTCGTTCCAACACTTTATTTTTACAATAAGCTTTGCATCATACTTATTCCCTCATGTGCAATAAATCCGCCCATATGTTTAAAAATAAATGCTTGCTTGTGTAACAGGCTCAGCTGTTGAATGGTAATTGTGTAGCAATGGTACTGCTGTAGTGAAATAGTTACAATACTACATTGAATCTTAGGACATTTGCTGTGGATTAGCCTTTAACCTCTTGAAAAGTCCAGAGCCTCTCCTTGTGTTAGCTGTACCATTGTTTGTTTGCACCAGTGTGTTATACATGATAAAGAAAAGTAATAATTTTAAACAGCATCATGTCATTAATAAGAAAACAATGGCTGAATAATGACATGAAGCAACTAGTCTACATCTATGAGGCGTGAGTAACTAAAGCTCATTCACTTAATAAAAAAGCACTTAAATTAAATTTTAAAACAAAGGTAATTAAATTATGATGGGTATAACAAACTTTCTAGAATGTTATGAGCTGAAATTTTTTTTTCATCCAGTATTAGCAGAAGTTAGCATGACACACTGGGGGTATTCTCTATAATGTGCCTGTCATTTTACTGCACACATCCAGGCTGAATTTAGTCATGCAGGCAGGGCTCCCGGCGCCGGGATGAAAAGGCGGTGGGGATTCCGCCTCGGTCTTTTGAAGCCTCTCCACTCCTGGTGCTATTCTACGGTGCCTGGGCAATTAACAGCCCGTTAAAGACGAGGATCCCGCCTCCAAGAGCTGCTGGCCGATCAGAGGGCTGGCAGCTCAGTAGTATTGGCGGCGCCACCAGGAGTGGTGGCAACTGCTGGTATTATGAGAGGCCTTGGAACCAGGCCCAGCGCTGGAGACCCGGACCCAAGGTAAGTGAAGTGGGATCAAGGGGGCCAGACTGGCAGGGGGTGGCATTGAGAGCAGGGGAAGAGGGATTCAGGGAAGTGGGTTGTTTGCTGGCGGGGGCCCTCCATGGGCCACACAGATTGCCTATGGAGGAGGGGCCCCCTCACCTAAGCTTGCGGAGAGATAGCCTCACATGGCGGAGGCACCTCCCGCCGCTGGCTTAATCCCAGCAGTGGTCGGAAGACTAATGGCTGATAATAGGCCTCTTAAGGGTCTTAATTGGCCTCTGGGCAGGAAGGCTGTCGTTGGCCTATCCTGCCCCCGACTTCTTTGCATTGCAACAGGAAGGCAACAGGCCCTACACCCCCTCCCCCTCCCCCGCCGCAATACTATGTATTCCCCCACCTCCTAACCAGTCTCTGGAGGAGGGGACCCATTAAATCCAGCCCAGATACAGGTGCCACTGGCTAACCAGAGGGGGAATGGGCACTGAACAAGGGAAGAAATGAGGGAAGATTTGTCTGGCTCTGCACGCAACTGCATTGGATAACCTGAGCAAGGTGAATATCTGAAAATTGGACTGGTCAGAACAGGTGCCTATAAAGAAACTGGCCCAATTTTCCTTCCACTAATTTCCTTCCCTATGGTTTGGAAATGGTTAACAAATGACCCTTTGGAACTGGTTTCTGAGTTTATATGGACACAGAGACATTGGCCTAAAAACAAATAGATTTGTTTTATTAGTCTGTACATGCAGATTTTATTTTGCTGCAGATTTTCTACTTGAGCAGCAGAGAGACAGAATGCTTTCCACCAGCAGGCTTTCTAAACCGAGGAAGAGTCAGCTAAGGGCTGTCGGTATAATGCATGGTAACACTGAATGGGGGCTAAGGGGCGTATTTATATCTGAGAAGCTTTAGGGCATATACAAAATATGACAGCAAATGTTAATTATAGGTCTATGAAAAATGCCACTGGTTGTTCTGAAATGAAGGTGTTGCACTCAAAATGACCGTGAATTGGAAAGATTAACTCAGTAACAATCATGTACTGTCATTGCCCACCTTTTCTTTTGTGGTTTTGTTTTTACTGTAACTAGTTGTTTCAGACTTTGAAGTAAAGTTAGTGTTGCAGTGACCTCAAGATGCTAAATATTCCATTCTACTTTTGGTGATGTAGAGCATAGAGTAATAACTAAAAATAGATCTTTAAACCCAACATTCTGAAACAAATCTTACATAAGGCACAGTACATTACTCTATTCATTGGGCTGAATTTTATGAGCGTGCCACACTTCGCAGCGGTGTGCTCTCATCTCGGCAGTCCGCTTGCTGTCGCTGAGCCGCCATGATATTTTGCACGGGGCTCATTTAAATGGAGGGGGCGGAGCAGCTGCCCCCGATGACATAGAGGGGGCGGCTGCTCCGTCCCTGGCAATGGCGTCTGGCGCCACCGTGCAGGCACAGTGCCATTTTTAAAGGGTTTCAAGCCCTTCAATTCCATTTCAATAATTAAAGGTGCCACTTCACCAGAACCTGCCGAACACTTTTATTTCAACTTAGATTCCCCCCTCCCACACTCCCCTACTGAATCCTCATGTATTACAGTGACATATCCCCCCCTCCAAAAAGCACCTTTTCATTTTGTGAACATTCCCCTTAACTTCAGAACCTTTGACCTTCAACCCCTTCCCATCATCCCCACAACCAATTACAATAGTTCTCCCCTTACCACGAACCACCCCCCCCCCCCCACCACCAGTGTCACGCCTCAACGGAGCTCCGTTGACGCGGGACTTTCGTTTGGCGGCCGTAATATCAGCATGGGACTGCCACCGGCACAAGGTAAGTTGATTTGCATGTTGTTTTAATTAATTTTAATATTTAAATGAAGGCCCCACTTCCCGCTGATGGGGGAGGGGGGGCGGGGTGGTGCCATACTGAGGCCTCGCCACCGCTGGTAAAATACAGCAGGAGCTTCTTGTGTCAGGAGTCATGACGGGCCGCTTGTGCAAGTATTTTAAGGCCTCACTCCCCCCCCCCGCCCCCGCCATGACCCCCGACATCGGGGGGTTGGTAAAATTGAGCATATTGTATCCGTTGTGTCCACAGTATTCACACTATGTCCATGATTATTGATTATAAAATGTTACACCCATGACTGTTAACTAAACTAAACACCAGGGGACAGCACACCATGACTGTACTGTAGCAAACAGCTGTAGTTTGACTAGAGAAACTGTACACGTGTAACATGAACAATTTTAAAAAAACATTTGGCTTAAAATCCAAATATTTTCCATGTGTATTCCCCAACTTCCATGTGTGTCTTCCAATGTTTTTGGTCGATATCTCTTCCTACAAAAATTGTTTAAGCACTAATAGTATCTACACAATTTCATCAAATTGTACAACCTACAAGTCTTATAAAATATACTGAGAAGTTAAATTTGAATTTTGCAGTAGAAGTTTCAACTAAAATTCACTCTGGTGTTCAAATGTATCATTATCTTGTCTAAGAACATCAGGAATTCAGAATGGAGACTGTACAGCTGCTGCTCTATAACATATCCATCTAGCAGTGGGGCTTTGAAAAATAGTCGCAGTTAGTAATTAATTGGGATATAAAATGTAACCATGTAACCCACATCCCAAAAATCTTTATTAGACCAAAGGAAACAGGACCAATGCAAATAAAGTTTTACTGCTATCAGCATTTGTGACCTATCATGGATGAGACTCACTGTTAGCTCCAATCACATTAATTTCTAGATTTTTCCAATATCCGACTGTCCAGCCAACACAATGATGCAGTGAATAGCAGTGAAACTGCAACCATTTGCTTTTTCAGGAGTCCTCCACAACAAACTGCTGTGCTGACATCCTTTCATAATGCCTCACTCAATGGGGCCCGTATGAGTTCTTAATTCTTTTGTTTTCTACCACAGCTCTGTAACCGCACAAACTGTTCTTGTAGTAGGGGGTTTGAAAAGTGAGACAAACAATGTGGCCCAGGTTTTACATTAACAATAACGGAGAGGGTATCAGTGCTCACTGTTATTATGCAGCAAATCAGTCGGCAGCTTCCGGAGTCCACACTGTGCTGTTAAACGGGAAAATCCAGAGGCTACTGATCCTTCACAAGCTTAGCTCACTGGTTTCTCACCAAGAGTCTCAGCATTGAAATCGATTCACAAACATGAAGTTGCTGTACTTACCCACTAATCATTCCAGAAAAAGTTAGGACTGGTGCATTTAAGAGCAAGTGAATGTTTAATGGCATGTTGAGTCTTAATTACTGCCAAACAACCTCTCTGGCTCTGAAAATTTTATTTTAAAAATGTTTTCTTTCTGTCTCATCTTTTTCAATTCCATCTTTCCCTCCCACACACTCTCAGTCACTCTCACACACTCTCAGTCACTCTCACACACTCTCAGTCAATCTCTGTACATGATTTTACAATGAAATAAAATAATCAAATGTATATTTCCTGGTTTAAACTCACACTGTTTTTTAACCTGCTCATACAAAGTCCCAGATCTCCTGTAGAAGTTGCCACACTGAAAATCATCTCTAAATATCAAGTTGCTGCTCAAAAGCCTGCAAAAAGTCTGTGAGCAACTGCAATCTAATGCAAGGCCAGCACCCTTCCTTCACCACTGACTGCAAAATCCAAGCCATTATGAGCAACAACACTCTTGAAGATTTAAAAACCTGCCAATAGTACCTTTTATGCCCTTCAAACTGGTGTCTTTGACACACATCTGCTAATTTCAATTCCAGCTTAGGGGAGGAAACAGCCATGCATAAAGTAGTTCCAAATTCTGTACACACAGTTACCCAAACATCTGAACAAAATTTCAATAAAACTACTTATTAAAAGTATTCTTCTATTGTAAGTACCATCACCTTTTCAGGCATCTGGTAAGAATTCAGTTTTAATCTCACGATTAATTGTGCTTTTTTTACTTGTTTAACAAATACTAATAAACGTCCTGCAATGTGGTACTGGAGCCAACCTTTATTCAGTCTTACATTTAGTTAGAGTGAAACATTACAAGCATTCACCTCCAAACTCAATCACACCATTGTTTAAAGTAAGCGTCTCTTTATATGTGCTCAAGTGAAACCGCAATTAATGCCCCCCACCTGCATACAATCAAACACAATTAATATACAATTAACATGGAGACAAGTGACTTTTATACTAAATCAAAGGAGCAACAGCATTAAAAATTGTTACAAAGAATGACAACTCTAGTTGTAAAACGCTTTGGGACATTCTGATGTTGTGGAAGGCGCTATATATAGATGCAAGCCTTTCTTTTCTTTCCAACGTATCAGGTCAATAATGAAAATCTTGGTCCATACAGCATGGTAGTTCTAGGACAAGAACTTTCCTTGGAAAGTGTTTTAAAACTTTTGGAGGAAAAAGTATGTAGATTTGATACACATTTTGCATACATTGTACATACACATTTGGAAGGTTTGAGTTATCTCAGTATAGTACAGTAAGACCTAAGGATTTATATAAAGTAAATAGATTCTGAAGGGGCTGGATAGGGTAGACACTGACAGATTGTTTCCGCTGGTCGGGGAATCTAAAACAAGGGCACATTCTCAGGATAAGGGGCCGATCATTTAGGACTGAGATGAGGAGAAATTACTTCACTTAAAGGGTTGTGAATCTTTGGAATTCTCTACCCCAGAGGGTTGTGGATGCTTCATCATTGAATACATTTAAGGCTGGGATCAACTGATAATTTGGTCTCTCAGGGAAACAAGGGATATGGTGAGTGGGTGGGAAAGTGAAGTTGAAGCCTAAAATCAGCCGTGATGGTATTGAATGGCGGAGCAGGCTCGATGGGCCATATGGTCTACTTCTGCTCCTATTTCTTGTGTTCTTGTGAAAATCAAAATCTTACAGAAGTTCTTGGGAAAATATCAAAGACAAGCAGGAAGCCACCAAGTGATGTTTCACATTTTTTGGCATTGCCATCCTTGATCATAGAAGTTACATGAAGTCCCAATCTTTTCATCTCACCCGATTTTGTAAATACTTTTTAAACAAAACTAAGGTTTTGAGCTAAATCTTATAGTGAAGAACACCATCAAGGTTGAAAAGGGTAGAACAGAAGCTGAGATAAATCAAGTAGTGGCCAAGAGATGGCAAAGTCAGGTGTTAAAAGCCTGAGATTGTAGGAGAAAGGAAAGGCTGAGAGGAGTTCCACAGTTTCGAGGTATTCGTAAAAATGATGAACTACACAAGGAGTCAATCAATGAGTCTCGATTTCAAAATGGTGACGACTTGTGCATGGAAATGCTACTATTGCACTAACATCACTGAATCTGAAGACAAAGCTAATGTGATTATAGTACATCTCTCCTCGTGACCTACAGCGGATGGAACACATCATAATTGATCATGTGAATGGTAACACATGTCTTGCAAAAGTCTGACATGACAAGGTTATTCATTTCACTGTGTGCAATGTAGTGCCTTTATTACACAATCAAGGGCAGAACAATAAATGTCTGTTGTCAACTTTCGATCACATATAGTTTTAGTAATGGCAGTAACTAGATGCAAATTCAAGTTCTCAATTAACTAGAAAAATCCTTTGCACAATGTAAATATTTTCATTATATTAACTAAATTTTAATAAGAAGAAAATGAAATTCAATTAAACATTCTTACAAGTTTACCAATTTTAATTCTTCCCCTCCACAATGTTAACCCTGTGTAAGGTTACAGAAAGAATCTCGCCAAGATCAGCTCTCAGCACTGACCCTTGGACCTTTCTGATTTATAGGACTCAGCAACTCACCATAAACGCATTGAACCATCAGAGGAGCTCCTGAACAAAATATTCAAACTCTAAAACAAACAACCCCCATGAATATCAAATGCAATTCTTCATAATAATTACAGTTGTGTGAATAAAGAGGGATCGGAACACTAATGCTTATTAAATGGTGACATAACAAAGGGAGATCAACAAAAACAGTGTTGATGGTAGCAGTATCTGCGGCAGTCTGAATTATGCTTTGGCAAAAGCAAATGGGCAAAGTAAATAATCTTGCAAACCTTGGCCATGATTTATGCTCTGGGCCTATTGACATTGCTGTCCCAGAATGACTGAAGACTGTGGCTCTTCAACTCAATGGAATTGTTGATATGTGCTTGCAAGTTAATTTGGTACAACAGGCATTAATGGCTACACATAGACATGCTGGCTGCCAGCAGCTAATAGTAACATCTCAGAAATTTTAAGATTCATTGAAACTGATAATAACAGGGACTTTTGATCGTAGTATTTTTGCTCATAATTTTTGAAAGTGTTAATTCTTGGAACCTGGACTGCTAAGCCACATCTCGTGACAGCTGCTACTGCTGAAAGATGTTTACAAGATTGGCTGCGTTGATTAATAATAATAAAGATTCTACAGTTAGTTATTGTAGCAATCGTCAAGTAACTTTTAGTTATGAACCTCAGCAATCTACCACTTTGGAATCAAAGCTTACTCTATCCTCAAAAATGATGCTTTCTTAATGATTTTGGTACTCTAAAATGAAAAGGTAAAATATAGACATTGTATTTAACATTCATTGGCTTACCTTCACTATTGGAAGAAATTGTAATGCACTAAATTTTGTGATGCAGTTTTGTTTGTAATTGTCTGGCAGCCAGCTACTGTTATGTAAACAAGCAGTTTAAATATGAACTGGCAACTACTACTGTCCCCCAGGAATTTCACATGTGATTGCACTAAACAACAGGCAGTACTGAAGCAGCTATTGCAAAGCACTTTGTGTGGTTTGCTATCTATAATTTATATCTTAAGTGATATATCCTCACATTCACGAGTTAAGTTCTGTAAATCCAGCCTTTCCATCCATTTTTTTTAATTCATTCATGGGATGTGGGCATCACTGGCCAGGCCAGCATTTATTGCCCATTCCTAATTGCCCTTGAGAAGGTGGTGGTGAGCTGCCTTCTTGAACCGCTGCAGTCCATTTGGGGTAGGTATACCCACAGTGCTGTTAGGAAGGGAGTTCCAGGATTTTGACCCAGCGACAGTGAAGGAACGGCGATATGGTTCCAAGTCAGGATGGTGTGTGACTTGGAGCAGGAACTTGCAGGTGGTGGTGTTCCCATGTATTTGCTGCCCTTGTCCTTCTAGTTGGTAGAGGTCGTGGGTTTGGAAGGTGCTGTCTAAGGAGCCTTGGTGCAATGCTGCAGTGCATCTTGTAGATGGTACACACTGCTGCTACTGTGCGTCGGCGGTGGAGGGAGTGAATTTTTGTAGATGGGGTGCCAATCAAGCAGGCTGCTTTTTCCTGGATAGTGTCGAGCTTCTTGAGTGTTGTTGGAGCTGCACCCATCCAGGTAAGTGGAGAGTATTCTATCACACTCCTGACTTGTGCCTTGTAGATGGTGGACAGGCTTTGGGGAGTCAGGAGGTGAGTTACTCGCCTCAGGATTCCTAGCCTCTGACCTGCTCTTGTAGCCACGGTATTTATATGGCTACTCCAGTTCAGTTTCTGGTACTGAATCCGTCATTCAAATGACCATTACAATTAGTATGATTGGATTTCCATTTTAAATTCCAAGCACAACCTTTGGCAAACATGATCGAACAGCTAACTTTTAAAGTAACAGCAGCAGTGCCTGACATCCAACTGCCTAATGGGGTCATTCACAATTTACACTGTGAGTGCATTAAGTATTTTTAATGAGATTAGAATGTAGAAATTAAAACAGAAAGTGCTGGAAATACTAGGCAGGTCTGGCAGCATCTGTGGAGAGAGAAACAGAGTTAACGTTTCAGGTCGATGACCTTTCATCAGAACTGGCAAAGGTTAGAAATGTAATAGGTTTTGAGCAAGTGAAGGCGGGGAGGGAATTAAGAAGAACAAAAGGGAAGGTCTGTGAAAGGTTGAGGGGCATAGAGACAAAGGTGTCATAGAACAAAAGGCAAAGGGAGTGGTAATAGCCATAGTAAAATACAAAGCATTTGTCCAGAGAGAGTGTTAATGGCAGAATAATGAACAGCTCTGTCCAAAAGCAAAACCATGAAAAACAAGTTTAAGACTGGTACCTGGTAAAGAAAATCAAAATGGCAGCCATGGCCTGACATTGTTGAACTCAATGTTGAGTCCAGGGGGCTGTAAAGTGCCTAATCGGACGTTAAGGTGCTGTTCCTCGAGCTTGCTTTGAGATTCACTGGAACACTGCAGCAGGCCGAGGACAGAAAGGTCACAGACCTGAAACGTTAACTCTGTTTCTCTCTAAACACAGATGCTACCAGACCTGCTGAGCATTTCCAGCACTTTAAATTTTATGTCAGATTTCCAGCATCTGCAGTATTTTGTTTTCTCAAAAATGTGGGCATGAGAGCAGGGTGGTGAATTAAAATGGCCAGCAACCAAAAGCTCGGGTGTCATGCTTGTGGACTGAGTGGAGGTGCTCCGCAAAGTGATAACCCAATCTGCATTTGTTCTCCCCAATGTAGAGGTGCCCACATTGTGAGTAGCAAATACAGTATGCTAAATTGAAAAAAGTACAAGTAAATCATTGCTTCACCTGGAAGGAGTATTAAGGGCCTTGGATGGTGAGCAGAGGAGGTAACATGACAGAATATACACCTCCTGCGATTGCATGGGCAGGTGCTGTGGGAAGGAGACGAGATGTTGGGCGTGATGGAGGAGAGGACCAGGATGTCGCAGAGAGAATGGTCCCTCGGTCGCGTTAGAATGCTGACAGGGGAGGGGAGGGGAAGATGTGTTTGGTGATGGCATCAAGCTGGAGGTGGCGGAAATGGCGGAGGATGATCCTTTGGATGTGGAGGCTGGTGGGTGGAAAATGAGGACAAGGGGAACCCTGTCGCGGTTCTGGGAGGGAGGGGAAGGGGTAAGGGCAGAGGTCAGACACAGTTGAGGGCCATGTCAACCTCAGTGGGGGGGGGGGATCCTCAGTTGAGGAAAAAGGAAGACATATCAGAAGTGCTGTTGTGGAAGGTTGCATCATCAGAGCAGATGTGACAGAGACGGAGAAACTGGGAGAATGGAATCCTTACAAGAGGCAATGTGTGAGGAAGTGTAGTCGAGGTAGCTGTGGGAGTCGGTGGATTTATAATGGATATTAGTAGACAGCCTATCACCAGAGATGGAGACAGAGAAGTCGAGGAAGGGAAGGGAAGTGTCGGAGATGGACCATGTAAAGGTGAGAGAAGGGTGGAAATTGAAAGCGAAGTTGATGAAGTTTTGCAGTTCAGGGCGAGAGCAGGAAATGGCACAAATACAGCCATCATGTACCAGAAAAAGGGTTGGGAGAGAGGGCCTGAGTAGGACTGGAACAAGGAATGTTCGACATGTCCCACAGAAAGACAGGCATAACCAAGACCCATGCGGGTACCCATAGCAACACCTTTTTATTTGAGGAAGTGAGTGGATTTGAAGGAGAAGTTGTTCAAAGTGAGAACAAGTTCAGCCAGGCGGAGGAGGATGGTAGTGATTGGGGACTGGTTACATTTTTAACCTTTGCCAGTTCTGATGAAAGGTCACAGACCTGAAACATTAAACCTGTTTCTCTCTCCACAGTTGCTGCCAGACCTGCCGAGTATTTCCAGCACTTTCGGTTTTTATTTAAAATTCTCATCCTTGTGTTCAAAACCCTCCAAGGCCTCATCCCTCCCAATTTCTGTACCTTCTCCAGCCCCACAGTCCTCTGAGAATGGTGCCTTCCTCCAACTCTGGCTTCTCTTTCATCCCACTTCCTTCGCCCCAGTATTGGTGGCTGTGCCTTCAGCCATCAAGGACACAATCACTGGAATTTCCTCGCTATACTGCTCAGCCTCTCTCTTTCTGTAAGATGCTCCTTAAAACCTAACTCTGATCAAAACTTTACTCAAATATCTCCTCCTTTGACTCGGTGTCTATTTTTGTCTGGTTACGCTCCTGTGAATCACTTTGGGACATTTACTACTTTAAAAAGGTGCTATATAAATGCAAGTAGTTATTGTAGGTACAAATTGTAAACTGAATGTTTGTCCAGCACAGTGCCAGCACTTTAACAAGGAACATCATGGGCATATATTGGTTACAGATATACCAGGTTTGTTCCTAATTAATATCAATATCCAGGAAATCATCAGTAGTGTTTCCAGAAATCAGCAATTGGAACATTACATGACATCTATTTTGCAATAGACTTTCCTGACCTCTATTAAAAAATATTTCAAGCACTGTTTATTAAAAACAATGAACCTGTCTGCCACTGTGGCCATGGTTCTCCAGCCTCATCCCTGTAAAAGGAGGGGTGGAAGAGCAGCAGCAAATAAAACGGATGGTTTAAGTTTTCATTTGATCTGCGCTATGCCAATTGCTCCTAATGTCCCATTTCTCCGGCGCTAATGATAATGTTTCACCTTTATATTGTTTTCTGGTTCCCAGATATTGGGAATCATCACATTTTAAACTTGGAAAGGCTGGAGTCAATCTGTTTATTCCAGCACCATGCTGTCTGCTGTAGAACCTGGTTTAACTGTTTTTTGTGTTACATATAACATGACTCCCCAGTGCAGCTGTGAATGTAGCCCCCCCACTGGAACACTTACACATAACAACTAGTTCCTAGCAAATTAGTTCCTAACACTTTACAGATAGTATAACAATATACAACAGATAGCCCCACTCTTTTTCTTTTAATAAGATTCATTTTCTTTGCAATTTACAATATTCCACATTCATTTTCTCAATCCTGTTGTAGTTACAGAGTCTTAGAGTCATTACAGCACAGAGGAGGCCATTCGTTCCATTAAGTCCATTCTGGATGTTTCCAACACTGTGGAATTAAATTTATCTAAAAAAAAAATCCTCAACCTCAAACGGGGAAACAACACGAATTAGAATTTGAAAACAAATATAGCAGTAGCTTTATTTAACATTTGACAACCTAACAACCAACAGCAGGAAGCATGTTTGGGAAAGTCCTTAGTGTAGCACTTATTGTAGCAAGGGTTGTGTGTGGTTGTCATTCATCATATTGGGAAAACTGTCCTATGAACTGGTTGATAATTGGTTATTAGCTGCTCAAAACAGATTCCTTTGTTGTGGCTATAGATTTTTGCAAACATTTGCTCACCTTCCTGCATGAACCCTTTCCTTTTGTTCACACATATTAAATGCTAGAAACATCTGCAAGCCAGAGATAAGACATTCTCCAATTCTGAGAAGATCACCTCACAATCCAATTGATCTAACTGACTTAAAAAAAAATTATGGTTTGAAGCCTGGTAAAGCAACAAAGATTGGACTAATCCACGTTTTGTCGGGTTAAATTATATGTCAGTTGGAAACAGTGATCACCGTTTGCAGATGAAGACTTTGGGACTGTACAATATTCTTCCCCTTTCATGCCCTCTTGTAATATTCAGTGATGCTCTACTACAATGGAATTCATTTTGTAGTAATCTGCATTTGGCAAATATAATTAATTAAAAAAATATTCAATCTTTGTTATACCACAACTTTTGTCAGATTTACACCAATAGTTTAGATTTGACAGAAAATCTTCAATGTAGAACAACTGATTTCCACCCAGACCAAAGCAAAAAAGGCAATTTGGCATTGTGTCGGTGCCAGACTCAAAGCTAGTTTTAACAGTGTCCCAAAATCAAATGCATCTGATGATGCTTATGAAGCCACTCTGTCGACTTATTACACGCCGGTTCAATGTGTCTACAGCTATGTGAAATGGGCCACTCAGATATAGGACTTTCTATCTACCTCAAACAACCAGAATATGTGATGTTGTACCTATAAGTGTGCACATGCCCAGCGGGACTGTGACTTCCGATTAAAACTGCAGTGTTACTACTATGTATGCTATTCAAACAAGGCATAGCAAATCTTACTGGAAGTGATGCTCATTTTGGTTTAAAACTTACCCATTTTGTTATTATTCATTCTTGAAGAAACATAACTTGTGCTAAAATAAATTTACAGACTCATTCTTTGTGATGACAAATCTCAGTACTGCCAGTTTACCAATGTTGAAGCTCTGATCATACTATGACTTTCACAGCAAGGCAGTTGTTTAACAAACCCCACTCATACCAACCAAGTCCAGGCAACAAGGGCAACAGTAGTCATTGTCATTCTTACTACTTTCCAATTATAGTTTTGACTGACAACAGCAGAACAGCAGTTAGCCTCTGTCCACATGTTCCACCACTTAAATTGCTCAGATTAAGTTCCAGTCTGATGTTGTATCAGTCCTATGATATTTTTATTCTAAATGAGAATGAACAGGTCTGAAGGGAAACAAGTGACATGCTTAATGCCCATGTAAACCTTAAGTGTTACAACTGCTTTCTGTGTCAGGATCAGCTGTAGATACAAAAAGCAATTGTCAGTCAGTCAGTCATATAAAGCAGACAGCACTAGCACCATCACTGAGTTGTAAATACTTCAATGATTAGATCATTTTCTCTGCAAAGCTCATCAGCATTATGAGCTACAGGTAAGCCTGTTCACTGGAGACTGGTTATATATATTGCCAGTTAGACTGGGAAAAGAACTTACCAAGGTTTATGTCAAGACACCTAGTGTGTTATAAATTCATAATACATAACCTCATGGTAGTCTTTACTTTGATCAAACACACAATAAGATTTCATCTGTAAGCCCACTGCTACTGCTAAAAACATCACCACCATCCTCCATTTATATAGTATCTTTAACATCCAGTTTCACATGTATGCTGACGACACCCAGCTCGATCTCACCACCACCTTCCTTGACTCCTCCACTGCTTGTATTATCATACTGCTTGCCCAATATCCTGTACTGGATGATCAGGAATTTTCTCCAATTAAGCACTGGAAAGACTGAAGCCATTATCTTCAGCACCCACCATAAACTCTCTTCCCTCGCGACATCTTGGGCTGAACCAAACTGTTTGCAACCTTGACATTATATTTGGCCATGGCCAGGGCTTCTGACCCCGTATCCTCTCCAACACCAAGATCGCCGACTTGCATTTCTATAATAATGCTGCATTAGTCCATCCTCACCCCATCTACTACTGAAACTCTTATTCCTGCTATAGTTACTACCAATCCTTACTTTTCCAATGCTCTCGTGGCCAGCATCCCATCTTGCACTCTCCACTGACAAACTCATTCAAAACTCTCTGTCTGCATCCTAACTTGCACCGTCCCTTTCATCTATCACTCCTGTGCTCGCTTGTCATTTGTCCCTGGTCCTCCACAATCACTAGTTTAAAATTCTCAGACTCGTGTTCAAATCCCTCCATGGCCTCACCCCTCCCTATCTGTTAGCAATACAATCTTCAGAGAGCTCAGATTTCCTCCAAATCAGTCCTCTTTGCATTTCCACTTCCTTCAGCCCATCATTGGCTGCTGCGTCTTTAGCTGTTCAGACCCCCAGCTCTGGAACTCCATCATTAATCCTCTCCACCTCTCATCTTTTAAAATACTCCTTACAACCAAGCTAATTCACCAAGATTTTGGTCTCCTGCCCTAATGTCTCCTTCTTTGGCTTAGTGTTAATTTCTATTTAATTATGCTCCAAGTACTTTGGGACATTTTACCATGTTAAAGGTGCTACATAAATGCATGTTGTTGTTGTTGAAAAGCACATGGTATTTCAGAGGCATTAGAGAAAAAAAAACAAACACCAAGCCAAAGGAGGAGAGATTCGGAGGAGCTAAGAATTTGTTCAGAGATGTGGGTTTTAAAGAGGCTCATAAAAGGAACTTCAAATAAAGAATGCACAAAAACATAAGTTTATGATATTGCAACATAAAGCAGTGGAGATGTTTTCCATGATGCCCTTAATGATCTGAGCTTCTGAAAACATAGGCAGCAAGGTTAAATGAAACCAAATTGGTTTAATCATAAGACTTTGGAACAGGGGTGTCCAACCTTTTCATGTGGGGGGGCCACATTACAATTTTTGTCTTACATGGAGGGCTGGTGAGACAATTTTGTAAAGATAAAGGCAGTAAAATTTATCTTACTATTAATCAAAACAACAACGGTGGTGCATTTTTGTGAAGAAGCTTTAAATGAGAAGATTAATTTATTGACTTAACGTTCTGGTCACTACGTTGGACACTGATTTAGTGAGACACCTGGCATTTTTTCTGCTTGCACGAGTAGTCTTGTAGTAATGCGGAGTATTCTGGATAGATGTAATTTTGTCAGGAGTGATCTTGATTACTGTCTCTCTCTCTCTCTCTCTCCCCCTCTGTTCCCCTTTCCCCCCTCTCTCTCGCTGTTCTCTTCCCCCCTCTCTCTCTCTCTCTGTCCCCCCTTTCCCTCTCTCTCTGTCCCCTCTTCTCTCTCTCTCTCTGTCCCCCTTTCTCTCTCTTCCTCTCTGTCTGTGCCCCTTTCTCTCCTTCTCTCTCTCTTTGTTTGTCCCCTGTTTCTCTCTCTCTCTCCCCCCCCGTTTCTCTCTCTCTCTCCCCCCCCTTTTCTCTCTTGCTCTCTCCCCCCCTTTCCCTCTCTCCCTCCCTCTGACAGTTGCAGAGAGTGGAAATGTTCAGCAGATGGTTGGTCAGTTTTTTAAAAATCGCAAGTCTCACAGCTAGTTTGTAGAACAAGTATTGTTATGAAAGTGATTCTGTTTTGTGAAAATATTTTTTGAGGAATTCCTAAGTCAAACTGAAGAAATGTTGGATCAGTTTCTTTCCAAGAGGGTCATCAAGAGGACACTGAAAGAACTAGTTTGGCAGCAACGGTTACTGGTTGTCACATGACACAAGTTAAAACTAGAACAGAAACTCTGGTAACTGTGGGGAAGATGTGGGCAGAGAAATCAGTCGCACGCCCCTTGGCAGGACAAGCCCGAGAGCAGCAGCGTGCACCTGACAGAGCAGCAAACGTGAAAGCTGTTGTAGTATCAGTGTTTACCTTCTGGAATGAGATAAAGTTAGCTCTTGTTGCTGAAGAAGTGTCACGGAGGAAAAGACCAGATTCTTGCTGAATGTTTAAAGAGTCAGACTGCAGAAGGGGAGAATTCCCAAGGAAGCAGAGAAGACCACAATCCAGCTCAGCTTTCCAGCACCTCTGTAAAAAACCCCGAGAAGTCCACTGTGTCAACTCATCTCATCCTCTCTTTGAAGAAAAGCCTGCTAAATTAATTTTCAACGCTGCCTGAAAAGAACTGTTCTAAAAGATCCCAGTGATCCATCTATGTGTACTCGGAGGCCAGACTATAGGCTCGCTTTGGAACACAACATATCTCATCTGCTGTTTTCTTCAAGAATGAGGAAGTTTTCAGCCCAAGTTTTTTTTTGTCTGTAACAGAGCTCTGAACTTTTATTCCCTTTTATTTTTCCAGTTACCCGGTGTATATGTGAGTGTGATGGGCAGCCATAAAGACAGGGCTAAAATGTGGCGAGTCGAAGAGACTTAGTAGTTGGCAGGAAAAAAGACAGGCGCAAGGGGAGAGCCAACTGTGCAACAGCCCCGACAAACAAATTTCTCTGCAGCACCTGTGGAAGAGCCTGTCACTCTAGAATTGGCCTTTATAGCCACTCCAGGCACTGCTTCACAAACCACTGACCACCTCCAGGCACGTATCCATTGTCTCTCGAGATAAGGAGGCCCAAAAGAAAAAGAAAAGAAAGATGGGCTAAGGTAAAAAAGGAAATTAAAAATTTCAATCTGTGTGTTTATGCTTTACTTCATTACTAGCTAAAACTTGTTTTATAATAAACTCATCATTTGATTCTTCATTAAAGAAACCTTGTTAGGGTGTTTTATTCTGGGAAAATAGAGTATACGATTGACCGTAGCAGTAAGTGGGAAAATTTAAATATATGTTGTGACCTATGGAGAAGTGGAACAAGAATAAACAGTGCACACCTCCCGACTCGGTGGTAACAGTATTGCCAAACCTGAAGATAATACATTGTGCAGAAACATATTTATAGTCCACCCTTATAATTTGAAGTAGATTTTGTGCTATCAAATTTGGAATATACAATAATTCAAAATAAACAAACAATGTCGATAACAAAAAAGTGGAAACAGGAAAGATTAAATGAAACTAAATTTCAGATAATTCAAAATTAGTGACTTTGAATTTAAAGTAAACCATTCAATCTAAACTGTACAGATAGTGAACCAGGGTCCAGAGCCAGAACTCCAGCAACTTTCCTTTGCATTTTCAAAAGTTAAATATATGTTGTGACCTATGGAGAAGTGGAACTGTTAACATAGAAACATAGAAAATAGGAGCAGGAGTAGGCCATTTAGCCCTTCTAGCCTGCTCCGCCATTCAATACGATCATGGCTAATCATCCAACTCAATAACCTGTTCCCGCTTTCCCCCCCTGTTGGATGCATAGTACATTTCTGACCAGTGAAAGTTTGCGCTGTCCATTAGAATTCCATTTACTGCACACAGACCTAAGGACACAAAAAGTTACAATGTTCATTCATCACTTCATGGACACAGAGGGCTGAATTTTACTAGCCCTTTAACGTCGGGGGTTGTGGCGGGGGGGTGGTGGGGAACAGGGAACGGGGAAGCCCATAAAATTCTGCCGGTAGCGGCCCGCTTCGACCCCTGACGCCGAGAAAGCCCCCGCCACATTTTACCAAAAAGGTGGGTGAGGCCTCGGTGCGGCCCCACCCGCCACTTGGAGGCGGTACCTTCATTTACATATTTAAATGAATTAACACAAAACACAAATAAACTTCCCTGGTCCCGGCGGCCGTCCTGTGCCGATTTTACGGCCACCAGCTGTATCGCGCGTGCCTTCGGAACTCCAAGGCGAGATACTAGTGGGGAGGGGGGAGGAGTGAAATTATCAGGATGGGGGGGGGGAGGGGTGAGTGGGAAAAACACTTTTTATTGGCTGTGGAAATGGTGGGAAGGTGTTGATAGTCAAATGTGAGAAGTTTGTGGGGGGGGGGGGGGGGTGGAAATGCAGGTTGTGAATAAAATAAGTTGTGTGAATATGGGGAAATTTAATAATCATGGAGGGGGGTTGGGAAAGGGCCCCCATTTTCAAATTTTTTTTTTTACAACCAAATGAAAAATAAAATACCTTTAAATATTTAAATTTTTCCTAAGGGCTTGAAGCCCTTAAGAAATGGCACTGGCGCCTGAGCGGTGGTGTCAGGTGACATTGCCGGGGAGGCAACGGCTGCCCCCTCTACATCATCGGGGGCTGCTGCTCCACCCCCTCCATTTAAATGAGCCCCCACACTAAATATTGCGGGGGCTCAGCGGCGGCGCTTCCGTGTAGGAAGGCAGCCGACTTTAAAGAGCACCGCCGTGATGTGTGGCGTGCCAGGGTTTCAGTATGCTTTCTTTGTATTGCGTAATCAAAATGAACCACCACCTCATTCAGACTGAGATTACTCAACCAGCACATATTTGTTGCCCAGATACTGAAACAGCTAAAGACCTAAATTGCATTTGGATAGAATCACTGCATGTGTAAAGCACTGCATCCAGCCACTCATGGTTGGCTCAATAGAATATCTATAGTTTTATCCCCAATTAGCTATTTAAAATTGTTCTGATGCAAATATACTATAATTTATATTATATTGTTATGTCCAGGTGAGGAGGAGGTCTCAGGCTCCCCGCTCGCCCCTTCTCTGGTTTCACCACAACAAGGTTTATCCTGATTGAAATGTACAGAATTTTGAGGGGCCTGGATAGAGTGGAGGTGAAGGGTCTATTCACCTTAGCAGAGAAGTCAGTGACAAGGGGCAGAGATTTAAAGTGATTTGTAGAAAAATTAGAGGGGAGATGAGGAAAATCTTTTTCATTCAGAGGGTGGTGGGGGTCTGGAGCTCACTACCTGAAAGGGTAGTTGAGGCAGAGACCCTCAACTCATTCAAAAAGAGTCTGGATATGCACCTCAAGCGCAGTAAGCTGCAAGGCTACGGATCAAATACTGGAAGGTGGGATTAAAATAGGTGAATTGTTTTTCGGCCAGCACAGACATGATGGGCCAAATGGCCTCTTTTTGTGCCTTAAACTTTCTATGATTCTATCCTTTTTTACAGTGATTGAACTTACCACCTCAGTGAGCGCTTGCTCTTATTACTCTAATATAATTGCCAAAAAACTATTCAGACAGGTTTTCTTGAGTTTAATCAGTCAGGTTTCTTAGCTGCATCTACCCTGTCTACCCCTATAAGAATTTTGGAGGTTTCAATGAGATCACCTCTCATTCTTCGAAACTCTAGAGAATACAGGGTCAGTTTCCCCAATCTCTCTTCATAGGACAGTCCCGCCAACCTGGGAACAAGTCTGGTGAACCTTCGTTGCACTCTCTCTATGGCAATAATATCCTTCCTAAGGTACGGGGACCAAAACTGCACACAGTACTCCAAGTGGGCAGCACAGCGGCGCAGTGTTTAGCACCGCAGGCTCATAGCTCCAGCAACCTGAGTTCAGTTCTGGGTACTGCCTGTGCGGAGTTTGCAAGTTCTCCCTGTGACCAAGTGGGTTTCCTCCGGGTGCTCCGGTTTCCTCCCACAGCCAAAACTTTCAGGTTGATAGGTAAATTGGCCATTGTAAATTGCCTCTAGTGTAGGTAGGTGGTAGGAGAATGGTGAGGATGTGATAGGGAATATGGGATTAATGTAGGATTAGTATAAATGGGTGGCTGCTGATCAGCACAGACTCGGTGGGCCGAAGGTCCTGTTTCAATGCTGTATCTCTATATGACTCTAAGTGCAGGCCTAACCAAGGTTCTACACAATTGAAGCAAGACTTCACTACTCCTGTACTCAAATCCTCTTGTGATAAAGGCTAAAACACCATTAGCCTTCCTGTAGGTGCATGCATTTAATGCAGCCCTGATTTTGCTGAATTTTATGTAATTGAACACTGTCTGTCTTTTTACAAAGCAGTTTTTCCTGCACAAAATGGATTAGCATATTTACAATGTTATCAATGGAAAAAGCATGTTGTGTGTAATGATATAGCAAGTTCCTTTAATTCAGCAAGTGCAGTACTTCAAAGGGTGTAATCACAGTACTGCCAAAGGTGATTCTGCATCAGTGTTCTATTTATTGCCAAAGTGTCGCAATGTGTGTTAGCTACACATTTAATAACATAGTAGCATTAGGAATGGGGATTGGTTAGCTCAGTTGGCGACTGCATGACGTGGAAAGATATCAACAGCGCGGGTTCAATCCCTGTACTAGCTGTGGTAGTTCATGGAGGCTGCCTCCTCGTCTTGCCCCATGCTTGAGGAGTGGTATCTCTCAAGCTGTACATCACCAACTGCCCCTCTAATGGGGACAGATGCCTATGGTCCTTTGGGACTACGGCTACAGCAAACATTAAGAAAAGGAGCAAACCATTCACTCTACTCTGCCATTCAGTTAGATCACTGAATGATCGACACTCCAGCTCCATTTTGTCACCTTTGCTTCATATCCCTTGATAACCACACACAAGGAAAACCCATCTCTCTCTGTCCTGAAAGTTTCAATTGGCTCCCAGCATCCACAGCCATTCAGGGAAACAGTTCTATTACCCTTTGTGGGGACAAAAGTGCTTCCTGATTTCAATCCTGAAAAGCTTAGCTCTAAGTTTAAGGTGACAGTACAACAGTATTCAAGAAAGGGAGAGGTGTCAGCCATGGCTCAGTTGGTAAAACTCTTGCCTCTGAATTAGAAGGCTCTGGGTTTGAGTCCCACTCCAGGGCTTGAACATAATAAATCAAGGCTGACACTCCATTGCAATACTGATGGAATGCTGTACTGTCTCTCAGGGGAGATGTTAAACCAAGGCTCTGCCTGCTCCCTCAGGTAGATATAAAAGATCTCATTGCACTACTTCAGAAAGCAGGGGTGTTATTGCCAGTGTCCTGGCCAATATTTAACCCTCAATCAACAACACCAACATGGATTATCTGGTCATTATCACATTGATATTGGTGTGAGCTTGCTGTGTGCAAATTGGCTGACATTTCCTACATTCCAACAATGACTACACTTCTAAAGTATTTCATTGACTGTAAAGCACTTTGAGATATCTAGTGGCTGTGAAAGGTGTTCCATAAAGGCAATATTAAACCAGGAAACTACATTGGTGGTGGGTAAGTTATTGGAAACCATCATTAGGGACAAAAACTTTCATTTGGAAAGGCAAGGGTTAATCAAGGAGCGATGGCATGGACTGCGACAAAGACCACTCCCTGGTGTGCAGCAACGTTAGACTCAAACCAAAGAAGCTACATCACTCCAAGCAGAAGGGCTGCCCGCGCATCAACACTAACAGAATTTCTCATCCACAGCTGTTACATAAGTTTCTAAATTCACTTGAAAAAGCCCTTCAAAACAGTCCTGTAGGGGATGCAGAGACCAAGTGGGTCCACATCAGAGACACCATCTATGACTCAGCAATGACCACCTTTGGCAAACGTGAGAAGCAGAATGCAGACTGGTTTCAATCTCACTTTGAAGAGCTGGAACCTGTCATAGCTGCTAAGTGCGCTGCACTGTTGAACTACAATAAAGCCCCCAGCGAGTTAACATCCGTAGCACTTAAAGTAGCCAGAAGCGCTGCACAAAGAACAGCCAGGCGCTGTGCAAATGACTACTGGCAACACCTACACAGTTGTATTCAGCTGGCCTCCGACACTGGAAATATCAGAGGAATGTATGATGGCATTAAGAGAGCTTTTGGGCCAAACATCAAGAAGATTGCCCCCCTCAAATCTAAATCAGGGGAAACGATCACTGACCAACGCAAGCAAATGGACTAGTGGGTGGAGCACTACCTAGAAACGTACTCCAGGGAAAATGTTGTCACTGATACCGCCCTCAATACAGCCCAGTTTCTGCCAGTCATGGAAGAGTTGGACGAACAGCCAACAAAATCGGAACTCAGTGATGCCATTGATTCTCTAGCCAGTGGAAAAACCCCTGGTAAGGATGGCATTTCCCCTGAAATAATCAAGAGTGCCAAGCCTGCTATACTCTCAGCACTACATGAAGTGCTTTGCCTGTGCTGGCATGAGGGAACAGTACCACAGGACATGTGCAATGCCAATATCATCACCCTCTATAAGAACAAGGGTGACCGCGGTGACTGCAACAAATACCGTGGAATCTCCCTGCTCAGCATAGTGGGGAAAGTCTTCGCTCGAGTTGTTTTAAACAGACTCCAGAAGCTGGCTGAACGTGTCTACCCTAAGGCACAGTGCGGCTTTCAAGCAGAGAGATCCATGCTGTTCTCCCTTCACCAGCTACAGGAGAAATGCCGTGAACAACAGATGCCCCTCTACGTTGCTTTCATAGATCTCACCAAAGCTTTTGACCTCGTCCGCGGACGTGGTCTCTTCAGACGACTAGCAAAGATCGGATGTCCACCAAAGCTACTAAGTATCATCACCTCATTCCACGACAATATGAAAGGCACAATTCAGCATAGCAGTGCCTCCTCAGAGCCCTTTCCTATCCTGAGTGGTGTGAAACAGGGCTGTGTTCTCACACCCACACTTTTTGGGATTTTCTTCTCCCTGCTGCTCTCACATGCGTTCAAGTCTTCAGAAGAAGGAATTTTCCTCCACGCAAGATCAGATGGCAGGTTGTTCAACCTTGCCCGTCTTAAAGCGAAGACCAAAGTACGGAAAGTCCTCATCAGGGAACTCCTCTTTGCTGACGATGCTGCATTAACATCTCACATTGAAGAGTGTCTGCAGAGTCTCATCGACAGGTTTGCGGCTGCCGGCAACGAACTTGGTTTAACCATCAGCCTCAAAAAAACAAACATCATGGGACAGGACGTCAGAAATACTCCATCCATCAATATCGACGACCACGCTCTGGAAGTGGTTCAAGAGTTCACCTACCTAGGTTCAACTATCACCAGTAACCTGTCTCTCGCTGCAGAAATCAACAAGTGCATGGGAAAGGCATCCGCTGCTATGTCCAGACTGGCCAAGAGGGTGTGGGAAAATGGCGCACTGACACAGAGCACAAAAGTCCGAGTGTTTCAAACCTGTGTCCTCAGTACTTTGCTCTATGGCAGCGAGGCCTGGACAACATATGTCAGCCAGGAGCGACGTTTCAACTCATTCCATCTTCGCTGCCTCCGGAGAATCCTTGGCATCAGGTGACAGGTCCGTATCTCCAACGCAGAAGTCCTTGAGGAGGCCAACATCCCCAGCATATACACCCTACTGAACCAGCGGCACTTGAGATGGCTTGGCCATGTAAACTACATGGAAGATGGCAGGATCCCCAAGGACACATTGTACAGCGAGCTCGTCACTGGTATCAGACCCACCGGCCGTCCATGTCTTCGTTTTAAAGATATCTGCAAACGTGACATGAAGTCCTGTGACATTGACCACAAGTCATGGGAGTCAGTTGCCAGTGATTGCCCGAGCTGGCGGACAGCTAAACACTGGCTAAACAGTGGCGAGTCGAAGAGACTTAGCAGTTGGCAGGAAAAAAGACAGAAGTGCAAAGAGAGAGCCAACTGTGTCACAACCCCAACAAACAATTTTATCTGCAGCGCCTGTGGAAGAGTCTGTCACTCTAGAATTGGCCTTTATAGCCACTCCAGGCACTGCTCCACAAACCACTGACCACCTCTAGGCGCTTACCCATTGTCTCTCGAGACAAGGAGGCCAAAGAAGAAAGAAGGATGGTGAAATCGTTAGAAGCATGGTAGATGGAATTCAATGCGAGAAGTGTGAAGTGATTCACTTTGGGAGGACTAATATGAAAAGATAGTGTACTATAGTTGGCATAATGGCAAGTTGATAAGGTGGTTAAAAAAACTTTGAGTTACATGGGTTTCTAAATAGAGAATTAGAATATAAAAGCAAAGACATCATGCTAGAACTTTATAAAAATCAGTGGTTAGGCCTCAGCTGGACTATTATGGCCAATTCTGGGTACCAGACTTCAGGAAATATGCAAACGCCTTAAAAAGGGTATGGCAGATTTATCAGGGATGAAGGACTTCAGTTATGAAGAGAAGTTGGAAAATGGGAACAGTGAAGGTTAAGCAGTGATCTAATAGAGGCTTTCAAGATGATGAGAGTTTTAGTAACCAGAGGTCATTGATTTAAAATCATTGGCAAAAGATCTAGATGGGAGTTGAGGAATTGTTTCTCCACTCAGTTGTCAGGTTCTGGAATGCTCTACTTCCAAAGGTGGTGGAAGCCGATTCCATAAATAATTTTTAAAAAGGGAGTTGTAAAGGTACTTAAGGATGAGGAACTTAATGGCTTATGGACAAAAAGCGGGACTGTGGGCCGAAGCATGACTGCTCATTCAATAAGCCAGCACAGCAACAATAGCCTCCTTCTGTGCTGCGTTCCTATGATTCGCCATCCCCAAATTTCTGATTCTCCCAGAGGAAATACTTTCTCCTTATGTACCCCAAATGTTAACTTATTAAACATCTCAATCAGATCACTCCATAATCTTCTATATTCAACGGAATACAACCTTCCCTCATAATTTAACACTTTAAACCAGTATCTCTCCAGTATCATTCTGTCATACCTCTGGTGTTCTACGCACCAGAATAAAGCACATCTTAACCAACGTTAAATAGGATTGCTTCCCTTCCTCATGGACTAATGCTTGGATCTGGTTTGGCCATGATCTATTTTTGGATTGCTAAGAACTTGCTGACAAGTCACACATTTCATGTGGTCTCACATGCAAAGTCAGACATGGATATCTCAACTGATGCACACACAACCCACACCCCTCAACCCCAGTTGATTTCTTTCCTCTCCTAACCCAAGAATGCTGAAGCCTAATCTAATGTTCTCACCACTGCTTTTTTTTTATTTCCAAAATATACTTTATTCATAAAAATCTGCAAAAATTACATTGCCAAACAGTTTCAAACAGCACCAAAAAATACAAACATTGCAAGGGAGATCAGTTTCCTTCTATACTATCATGAGTTTCTTCACAACCCTTCCATTTCACAATTGTCATGCCAATTACAGTTTCACATTTACAGCAAATGAAAATATCAACGATACAGTTCGAGGGGTTTCCCATGGATCCAGCCCCTCAGTTCAGCTTGGTCGGGGGACCTTACACTGTGGTCTTTCCCCATTGAGCCTTTGCTGCGGCTGCACCAAGCTTTAGTGCGTCCCTCAGCACGTAGTCCTGGACCTTGGAATGTGCCAGTCTGCAACATTCGGTGGTGGACAACTCTTTGCGCTGGAAGACCAGCAAGTTTCGGGCAGACCAAAGGGCGTCTTTCACCGAATTGATAGTCCTCCAGCAGCAGTTGATGTTTGTCTCGGTGTGTGTCCCTGGGAACAGCCCGTAGAGCACAGACTCCTGTGTTACAGAGCTGCTTGGGATGAACCTCGACAAAAACCACTGCATCTCTTTCCACACCTGCTTTGCAAAGACACATTCCAGGAGGAGGTGGGCGACCGTCTCTTCCCCACCACAGCCAACGCAGGGGCACTGTGCGGAGGGGGCGAGACTTCGGGTGTGCATGAAGGATCTGACGGGGAGGGCCCTTCTCACCACCAGCCAAGCTATGTCTTGGTGCTTGTTTGAAAGTTCTGGTGATGAGGCATTCTGCCAAGTGACTTTGACGGTCTGTTCGGGGAACCATCCGACAGGATCCACCGTCTCCTTTTCCCGCAGGGCCTTGAGGACATTCCGTGCAGACCACTGCCTGATGGATCGGTGGTCAAAGGTGTTCTCCCGCAGAAACTGCTCCACGAAGGATAGGTGGTACGGCACGGCCCAACTGCATGGAGTGTTCCGCGGCAATGTGCCCAGGCCCATCCTTCGCAACACCGGGGACAGATAGAACCTCAGCACGTAGTGACACTTGGAGTTTGCGTACTGGAGATCTACACACAGCTTGATGCAGCCGCACACGAAGGTGGTCATCAGGATGAGGGCCACGTTGGGTACATTTTTCCCGCCCTTGTCCAGAGATTTGAACATCGTGTCCCTCCGGACCCGGTCCATTTTAGATCCCCAGATGAAGCGGAAAATGGCTCGGGTGACTGCCACAGCGCAGGAGTGGGGTATGGGCCAGACCTGTGCCACGTACAGCAACAACGTGAGCGCCTCGCACCCGATGACCAGGTTCTTACCCACAATGGAGAGAGATCGCTGCCCCCACATGCCCAACATTTGTCATACCTTGGCTACTCGCTCCTCCCATGTTTTGGTGCATGCCCCGGCCCTTCCGAACCATATCCCCAGCACGTTCAGGTAATCTGACCTGAGGGTGAAGGGGACAAAGGATCGGTCAGCCCAGTTCCCAAAGAACATGGCCTCGCTCTTGCCGTGGTTAACTTTGGCTCCTGAGGCCAGTTCGAACTGGTCGCAGATGCTCATCAGTCTGCGCACGGACAGCGGATCCGAGCAGAAGACGGCGACGTCATCCATGTACAGGGAGGTTTTAACCTGAGTGCCTCCGCTGCCTGGGATTGTCACCCCTCTTATGCTCGCATCCTTCCTAATAGACTCAGCAAAGGGTTCAATACAGCAAACAAACAAGACCGGGGAGAGAGGACAGTCCTGTCTGACTCCAGATTTGATCGGGAAACTTTCCGATTCCCACCCGTTGATTGAGACTGCGCTACTGATGTTTGTGTAGAGCAGTTGGATCCAATTGCAGATTCCCTCCCCAAACTCCATTTTGGAAAGCACGTCCATCATGTACGTGTGCGATATCCTGTCAAAAGCCTTCTCCTGGTCCAGGCTGATGAGGCAGGTGTCCACCCTCCTGTCCCGTACGTAGGCGATCGTATCCCTGAGTAGCGCGAGACTATCAGAGATCTTCCTGCCGGGTACAGAACAGGTCTGATCGGGGTGAATCACCAACTCCAGAGCAGATTTGACTCGACTGGCAATGACTTTGGACAGAATCTTGCAGTCACCATTAAGCAGTGAGATGGGCCGCCAATTTCTGATTTCTGCCCTCTCCCCCTTCTGCTTGTAAATGAGGGTGATGATACCTTTCCTCATGGATTCTGCCATGCTGCCGGCCAGGAGCATACTCTCGTATACTTCCAGCAGGTCCAGGCCGACCCAGTCCCACAGGGCCGAGTACAACTCGACCGGTAAGCCTTCGCTCCTGGGAGTTTTACTCGTCTCGAAGGACTCGACGGCCTTTGTCAGCTCGTCCAGAGTTAGCGGCTTGTCCAATCTCTCCCTCCTGCTGTCATCTAAGACCTCTGTGATAGATGACAGGAAGGACTGGGAGGCTCTGCTGTCTGTGGGCTTCGCGTCATACAGCCCAGCATAAAAGGATTTGCTGATCCTTAGTATGTCGGACTGCGACGACGTTACCGAGCCATCTTCTTCCTTCAGGCTGCTGATAACAGAGCTCTCTCTGTGTACCTTTTGGAAGAAGTAATGCGAGCACGTCTCATCCTGCTCGATGGACTCTGGACCAGAAGATGATCTTGGAGGCCTCCTTGGCAAAGAGCGAGGCCTGCTGGCTCTTCACCTCTTGGAGGTCCTCTTTGACCTCGACCCCCATTGACTGCAACCGGAGTAGATTTTGCATAATTTTCTGGAGTCGGGACAGTTCCCTCTGTCTCTCTCTCGCCCTCTGAACACCTTTGTGGATGAAGAACCTCTTGATGTTCTCCTTGATCGCTTCCCACCAGTGAACTGGAGACTCAAAGAGGGGTTTCACGGTCCTCCAACCTTTGTAATCCCTTTTGAGTTCCTCAACGTTCTCTGGGGTCAGCAGTGTAGCATTGAGCTTCCACGTCCCTCTGCCAACCCGCTGGTCGTCCTGTAAGTGACAGTCGGCCAGTAAGAGGCAGTGGTCGGAGAAGAACACCGGCTTGACGTCGGTGGATCCGACCGTGACAGCACGGGACACAAACAGGAAGTCAATCCTGGAACGGGCAGACCCGTCCGATCTTGACCACGTGTATCTGCGCTGCGCTCCGTCTGCAGGTTTGCTGAAGACGTCGTGCAGTTTGGCATCTTTAACTGTTTCCATTAGGAATCTGGACGTAGCGTCCAGTTTGCTGTCGTCACTGCCGGATCGTCCAGCCGCATCGATGATGCAGTTGAAGTCACCGCCTAGGATGACCGGCCTGGACGTCGCCAGCAGCAATGGGAGCTGCTGGAAGACGGTCAGCCGCTCGCTGCGTTGTACCGGGGCGTACACGTTGATCAACCGGAGCGGAGCGTTGTTGTACATCACGTCTGCTACGAGGAGGCGACCGCCCACCACCTCCTTAACTTCGGAGATGGTGAAGTTACCTCCTCGCAGCAGAATACCCAGGCCGGAGGAACGGCAGTCATTACCCCCCGACCAGATCGATGGCCCGTGGGACCACCATCGCGACCACTGCCTGTAGGTGCTGAGGTGTGGTATTCCACACTCCTGCAGAAACAGTAGGTCAGCTTTGACCTTGGCAAGGTAATCCAAGGTTGAAACACATCGCGTAGTAGATTTAATGCTACGCACATTAATGGAAGCAATTCTTACACCCATTTTTTAAAAGTTATTTGTTGCTTCCCATACCATTTGACCTTGGTAGTCCCAGTCCTTCGGGATGTTCCTGCATACCCATCGTGTGCGCAAGCAGTTCCACGTTGGTTGGGCTCAGAAACCCCTCCTGCTTTTTCATGCAGTGTTTGTTCCGCTCGGGTGACATCGGGGGGGTCTTGTAGGCAGAGGGGATTGGGTTGTCCTCAGCTGCTTCCATCTGTTCCTCCTCGGAAACATCACTGCTCCCGGCTTCCCGGAGCTCAGGTTCGCCAGACGTGTCTTTGCTCCCGGTGTCCCGGAGCTGAGATGCGTTGGCCACGTCGTTACGTGTGGTGCATTGGGGTTGGGGCACGCCGGGCCCATCACAGCTTCCAGTGCCCGGGGGCTGGGATGCTTTATCATCCATCTCGGAGTTCTGCCGCCTCTTTTGAAGGGGCTGTCGTTCCAGCATTCCCCCGTCCAGTGAAGAGGAGTTGTTGCAGTCTGATTCAGAAGATAGCCTCCTCTTGCCACTGGTTTGGCTGGTGGCCTGTTGCGCTTTGGGGTGTTTTTTCTTTGCAGTTTTCCTCTGGACCACTTGCCACTGACCTGTTTGTCCATCTGCTGCCTCCTCCTCCATTGATTCTGTCTGTGGAGGAGGGGTTTCCAGGCGCTGGGTAGGTGCTGGGTCGCTGGTTTCAGCTGCCTCCCCTTCCTTCTCAGGTTGAAGTTCCTCACTGCGGAGAAGGTTGCTGGTCTCCTTTCGAACAGCGGACGCCTTCGTCGAACCTTCTCCCGGCCTTTCCTTGGACCTTACCGCCTGAGCATAACTGAGGCAGCGTTTGGGGCAGGTTTTGTAGAGATGGCCTGCCGCACCGCACAAGTTGCAACACTTAGCCTGCTTACAGTCCTTGGTCTGATGGCCTTCCTCCTTGCAGTTCTTGCAAACAACCGTGCTGCAGTTGGCTGCCATGTGACCAGATTTGCCACAGGTGCGGCAAACTCTGGGCTGTCCAGCATAGACCAAGAAGCCTCGACTTCCCCCGATAGCGAAGCTGGAGGGAGGGTGGATGATGGCTCCACTGGGATCTACCTTCAAGGTCACCTTGACCTGCCGCTTGCTGGTCCAAATCCCAAAGGGGTCCTTGACATCAGTGCTGCTGCCGGCCACCTCGACGTACCTGGAGAGAAAGGTGAGTACATCCACCACCGGAACATGGGGGTTGTAGAGGTGAATCGTCACCACCCGGTCCCATTGTGACGGAAGCGTGAAGAGCGGCTCCGCTGTGAGGATTGACAGTGGCGCCCGGTCCCCTTTCTCCTTGAACGCCTTCAGGAACTTGACGCATCCCGCCACGTTCCGGAACGTCATGTCGAAGTATCCACTGCTGGGGAAATCCTGCAGGCAGAAGACGTCCGTCGCTTGAAATCCGCAGCAATCGAAGAGAATTTTCTTGATGAAGAAGGTGCGATCGACTGGTGCATCTCCTTCCTTGTCCTTCACGACCACCCGAACGGTGTTGCGCACTCCCTGGCCCGAAGCTCGAAGATTTGTTATAGCCATTTTACTCAAAGCTTCCCCAGGATCAAAAGGCAATGATGATGTTCTCACCACTGCTGATCTGTAATTCAGCACAGATCAGTAATTAGACCTGGGACCTTTAAGCATTGTTGGTTCCATATCCCAGGCCTGCAATCATTTCAGAATGAGTGAGTGAGTAAGGATAATTAAAAACATAATCAGGACTCAATAAAAATAAAGGGGGACTCTGAGTTAGGTACTCAAATATGCATTTCTTATATAATGAAGCTATAAAATTTGCTGTTTGTGGGATTTTGCTGTATGCAAATTGGCTGCTCCACTTGCCCACATAATAAGTGACTAAACTTTAAAAGTAATTCAAAAGTTTTGAAGTGCTTGAGGATGTGCAAGTTCATTTGCTCATTACTAATTACCAAATTGATACCCAGGGGAAGAGTGGTTAGTGCTGTGATCCACTTGTTCCCAAATGAAAATATTCATATTGTAACTACAGGAGGTAACATTGCAAAGTAGAAACCATGACTGGTGTTCTTACACAAACACAATGTTCTTCCAAATTTCTCTTTGCTGTTTTAATGCAGCCATTGATGAGGTGCATGAGGTAATGCTTGCATTGAACGAGTCCACAATGGAAATTGATTTTTGGATGTTAAGCATTCATGTGAGAACAGAACAAATTGTAGTTTTTTTTAACCCTCTACATCATTATTTCTTTTTGCCTCCCATATGCAGATCAGTAACTAATTTGAGTTAAAACAGGGATACAAAGATATTTTTGAACAGAATAACTAAGAAATTCTTAGCACTGCACTGAATTTGCACAGAAATCTTCTACCTTGGCATACATTTCCTCTGGGAGGAGAGCGTGTATAAAGTCCATTAATTTGGTGATTGGAAATGTTATCACGGTCCCACAGTTTCCTGTAACCAGTATGAAGCAATCATATTTGGAGGTCAGGCAGCAACAATGCCATCTGTTGTTCCATTCAGATGATTGCAGTGCGGTGGAATATCCCCCAGTGTTATTAACCCTTTTGCAGGACATGAACAGAACAGGCACATTCTTTAATTGCAGGTGTAACATGCTTTTATTCAAACTTATTGAGACATAACTAAGTAATCATGAAAAGCAATTTTACATTGATGCTGGTTTGACTTGGATCACAGGAGGCGGCATGGTGTCATTGTGTAAGCTCCCAGCTTTACACTTTTTGGGGTTAGGACCAGCAGTACCGGCTGAAATAAGCAGGAGGCCAGCACAAGGCGGCACAGCTCTCCTTCTGACACTGTGTGGAAATGTGTCTCAAGCCTTCTTTGGTTGTTCTGGTCAGTATAAAACAGGGCGCACTTAGATCTTCTCTTACCATAATAGATATGCTGCTTTATTATAAATCAGAAAATGCACCACACAAGTTGTTTTTATATTTTGTCCTCAGCCAGTTGTGGACTAAGATAATGTAAAACTACCCTATGCTGATTCCCCAGTGCATAATGTGACTCCAGGCTCCTCTTTAGAGTCTTCTGATCAATGGTGTATTTTTGCAGGGAGTCACAGTGGCACTAAGTCACAATGATGCTGACACTCCCAAGCAAACCCTCTCTTCTTTTACTGTCATGTAAATTAATCAAGTGTAGATCGAGTGAAGTCTGAAATGGAAGGAATTGTGTGATTGCACCACACTTCCACTTAAAAAAAATTATGAGTTCGACAGTGCAATCCAGGATCATTTGATTCCATGCAGGCATCTTATGAGCTGAGCTATTCTATGAACACACATGTGCTTGGCAGATCCATACATATAAATTGTATCCACTGCAGGGAAAGGAGAGGAAGGGGAAATCAAATCACAAGTACACTACAACTTTATACAGCCCTGTATTTGAATTGGTGGCTAACCCAAGAGGGAGTTCTGCATTGTGGAAAGTACATAACAACTACGAGCATAAACAGGGTGTGCAACATGATTAATGTAATAAGCACTCCTGTCGACTTGAAATTATTCAACATTGCCCCTAATGAGGCCTCATAAGAACTTGGATTCCCTTGTTTTACTCGTGTATGTTGTGAATTTTATCATGCTGCTACTCCTGAATTCAATGAAGGATCTCGAATAGGAGCTGAAATTACAGTGAAGGCTTCCATTTTAGAAACTGAAATGCAGTTTACCTCAGCTCAAGTTTTTAAAACCATTTGCAGACACTCCCAACATTTGATAACAGCCCCGACAAACAAATTTTGCTGCAGCACCTGTGGAAGAGCCTGTCACTCTAGAATTGGCCTTTATAGCCACTCCAGGCGCTGCTCCACACACCACTGACCACCTCCAGGCGCTTACCCATTGTCTCTTGAGATAATGAGGCCAAAGAAGAAGAGTTTTTAAAACCATTTGCAAACACTCCCAACATTTGATAATGGAGAAAACCCTGCCATTATCATACAAGTAATCAATTTCACAATGTCTGGCCAGCAACCATTTACATCTCCATTTTAAGTACATTGACATTTTTGTTTCCACTGCAGCAGCTTTATACAAGAACAACATCCGATTCAGGCTCATCAATTCATTCAGGGTGGGTTTGTCTAATTGCTGTTTGTGGCTGTAACACAGATCACCTGCAAATAACCACTGACTGTATTTGATCCTGGTACCAACTGATAAATGTAAACAGAATTTAATTTCCATGGGATTTTGCCAATCTCATGGTGGAAACCCCGAAGAAATGAAGAAGAGCCTTTTTAAATAAAAAACTTATACTGATCTCCAGCCAGAGAATCCCCACGGAGATTCCAGTTGTCAATTCTAATGCATTCGTCTGTGATACAGAGTGAGACAACAGCATATATGTTGCTGCTGCTTATTAGTCCAATGCCTTTTATAGCAGTAACATCCTCGTGTTGGCACTCTGCCATATATAATAATTTTATCGACTCTGATGGAAAGGGACTAACTGACACAAGTCTCTCAGGTTTTGTTGAATTGTTTATCCAATTTCCAGTCGTCTTGGAACCTCAGAATCAGGCACTTCTATTTCCATAATTATTGTGCAGGGAGGCCAAGTTGCCCCTCTTATTGATATTCTGTGAAAGTTCTTTCCAAGAAACTTAATATACAATCATAATATTCTTTCCCTGCATTCTCAATCCTCCCCCAATATCATAGATCATCCAAATTTGGGAATGTAGTAAACAGGATGTCTGATGTAATTCTGATCTAACACTCCAGAACATTACAGGTTGATGTTCTGAAAGATTAGTAAAGACGAGACGCATCTGGCGAGTCAAAGTTAGCTGATTTCCCAGTGACAATTATGTTTATTGGATGGGTGTTAGTTTCATAGCCCAGAAAGACTGAACTTCAGAAACTACAATGAGGCCAAAATCAATGGCGACATATTTCTCAAGGTGTGGTACAAAAAAAGACTTGCATTTATTTAGCACCTTTTACATCCTCAGGATGTCCCAAACACTTTACAGCTAATAAGTTACAGTTGAAGTGTTGTCACTGTTGTAATGTAGGAAACATGGCAACCACATTGTACACAGCAAGATCCCATAAATAGTGACATGCGAATGATCAGATAATCTACTTTTCGTAATGTTGGCTGGAATTTTATGCCTCCCCCCCCAAAACGAGCAGGCTGGTGGCAGGAGACAGAGGATGTAAAATTGTGTGGGAGGCGGTGGGGGCTGTTCCCGACACCCTCCCACCCCTGCTGCAATTTTACGCACAGTGGCAGCGAGAAACGGCCTGCTTGCCCCAGGCCAATCAAGGCCCTTAGGTGGCCAATTAACTGGCACTTAAGGGCCTCTGCCTGTTGCTGTGGGTATTTTACTCTTGGCTGACAGGTGGCCAAGACCTCAAAAAGCCCGCCTGTGAAACTAGGCGGCCTTCTTGCGGACTGGTGTGGGGCCCTCCTGATCGGGCACCCTGTGCCCCACGGAGGGCTGCCCAAGAAGCCCCAACTGCCCCCAATGCACAACACTCACCCTACCTCCCTAACCAACCCCCCTTGCCTCACCGGGGTCTGACCATTTGTCCCTGGCGAGGTCCCAAAAACTTACCTCCTTTCCCGGGTCATCCTTCCTCTTCCTCCTGAAGCTGGGTGTAGTCCCAGAAGTGGCCAGCAATCCTGGTGGCGCTGCTGGAACTAAGAACCACAGGAGGTGGAAGTCCCGCCCAGATCCCCAGGCCTGGCGGAGGCGGGCTTGCCACCGACTTTTCGGCTGGTGGATGAGGCCACCCACCCAACGAAAAGTTCCGGCCATTGATTGAGGGATACATATTGGCCAGGATGCTGGGAAGAGCTCCCTTGCTCATCTTTGAATAGTGTCATGGGATCCAGATGGGGCCTCAGCTCATCCAAAAGACAACACCAACATTGCAACACTTCTCCAATACTGCAGTGATGTACCAACCTAGATTTTATGCTCATGTCTCTGAAGTGGAACTTGAACCCATCACCCTCTGACTCAGAAGTAGAAATGCTACCAATGACCCAAGGCGAATACTACAATCATGGTTTATTTTTGAACAAGCTAGCTCCTGGTTTCTGCCCTGTTTCCCGACACTCAATATCTTCTCTCTATCTTTGCCAGCTGATCCAGAATCTGATGATACCTTGACTTGCAATGGCCTTGTTGCTGCTTAATCTCCACTCTGGCCCTACTCCTCTTTCCAACCTGCCTTGTTCTATCTCTCTTCGGGTGCTCTGGGGCCTCTTGCTATTTATTTGGTCATGGCCACTTTCTTCTATTGCTGCCCAGAACCAGATTTCTACATCAACCTGACCTCTGTTTCAGCCTTCCTGCTCAATCCTGTATTCTGACATAAGATCCAAACCCTACTATTGTCTTTTATCTTGGCTTTGCCACTCTGTTTGAACTCACCGCCCAGTACATTACTTTAGTTTCTTTGCCATATTGCAGCTACGGATTTATTATTCCAGGGCTTACAACAGACATACTGAGCACTTCCTTTCTATTATGGGCCCATCAATCTGCTGGCCTCAGGCATGTGGTTCATTCCCACATAACTGAAAAGATGGGACAATAAGATCTCACATGCTCCCACCCACCCACTGACCCATGTGGAGCTGAGTACAGCACACAAGACTAAACAATTGACCACACAAAATAAGAGCTCATGCTGTAGAGAATAACGTATTTGCATGGATGGAGGACTGGTTAGCTAACAGGAAGCAGACAGTAGGGATAAATGGGGCATTTTCGGGTTGGCAAGCTGTAACTAGTGGAGTGCCACAGGGGTCAGTGCTGGGGCCTCAATGACTTGGATGAAGAGACCGAATACATGGTTGCTAAATTTGCTGATGACACAAAGATAGGTAGGAGAGTAAGTTGTGAAGAGGACATAAAAAGAGTCTGCAAAGGGATATAGGTAGGTTAAATGAGTGGACAACACTTTGGCAGATGGAGTATAATGTGGGAAAATGTGAACTTTTCCATTTTGGCAGAAGAATAGAAAAGCAGTATATTATTTAAATGGAGAGAGGTTGCGGAACTCTGCAGTACAGAGGGATCTGCATGTCCAGGTACATGATTTACAAAATGTTAGTATGCAGGTATAGCAAGTGATTAGGAAAGCAAATGGAATGTTGTCATTTATTGCAAGGGGAATGGAATATAAAAGTAGGGAAGTTTTGTTACAGCTGTACAGGGCGTTAGTGAGAACACATTTGGAGTATTGCATACAGTTTTAGTCTCCTTACTTAAGAAAGGATATAATTACATAAGAAGCAGTTTAGAGAAGGTTCACTTGACTGATACCTGGGATGAGGGGGTTATCTTATGAGGAAAGGTTGGACAGGTTGGCCCTGTATCCATTGGAGTTTAGAAGAATGAGAGGTGATATTATTGAAACAATATAAGATCCTGAAGGAGACTTGATTGGGTGGATGCTGGAAGGATGTTTCCTCTTATGGGAGAGACTAGAACTAGGTGACACAGTTTAAAAATAAGGGGCCTCTCATTTAAGACAGAGATGAGGAGAATTTTTTTCTCTGAGGGTTGTTAGTCGGTGGAATTATCTTCCTCAGAGAGCAGCAGAGGCTGGGTCATTGAATATTTTTAAGGCTGAGTTAGATAGATTCTTGATTGTCAAGGGAGTCAAGGGTTATTGCGGGTAGACAGGAAAGTGGAGTTGAGGCCACTTTCAGATCAGCCACGATCTTATCAAATGGCCGAGCAGGCTCAAGTGGCTGAATGGCCTACTCCTGTTCCTAAATCATATGTTCATAGTTGCTCAACTTCTGTGTACCTACATCTGTGCCAATCCTTCCCCTATCCACGCTTGGAAGTCCACATGCCTGCTCAGAACTCCATCATTGTCATGGTAGGTGCTCCTCCATTTCCAGTGATATTATTTCATTACTTCTTTCTCCCCTTTTCTAAATTATATTATTTTCCTCATTAAATAAGACAAAATCCTTTTCCCATTTTTGTCACCCAGTGTCAGCACTGAGTCCCAAGTCAGGTATAGCACTGAGGTTCACTCTTGGTCTCAACAATGGGCTGTAGTTACTTCCTTTGCCAATTTTGGCAGCAAAAAGTGTTCAATTCTGGGCACCACATTTTAGGAAGGATATGAAGGCCTTGGTGAGGGTGCAGAAGAGATTTACTAGAATGGTACCAGGGATGGGGGACTGCAGTTATGTGGAGGGGCTAGAGAAGCTGGGATCATTCTCCTTAGAGAAGAGAAGGTTTAGAGGAGATCTGATAGAGGTGTTCAAAAATATGAAAGATTTTGATAGAGTAAATAAAGGGAAACAGTTTTCAGTGGCAGATAGTTGGTAACCAGAGGACACAGATTTAAGGTGATTGGCAAACGAACCAGAGGCGGCACGAGGAAGCTTTCCCTTTTTAAAAAGAGTTGTTGTGTTCTGTAATGCACTGCCTGAAAGAGTAGTGAAAGCAGATTCAATAATCAATTGGATAAATACTTGAAGGGAAAAAAATATAGGGGGAAAAATTGGTGAGTAGGTTTAACTGGATAGCTCTACCAAAGAGCCAGCACAGCCACAATGAGCTGAATGGCCTTCTTCTGTGCTGTATCATTCTATAATTCTAAACAGTATTTAACATGATTACTTTAAAAAAAAAGAGACTGTATAACCTTACAGAGAAATGCTGCTCATTTGAAAAAAGGTCTATTTATATTTGTACAAAAGACCAGGATCTTGTCCAGGTAATGTATTCCTAGCACCACAGGTCTCAGCTGCAGCAACTTCTACAAATTACTCATGACACCATTCCAATTACCTGTTGTACTGTGTGCTTGTGATATGGATTGCACTCATGTTGCATACTAATTATCAAAACACATGATCAGGCTTTGTTTAGCTGGAATCCCAGTGGATCCTGTTTAAATCTACTGTGCTTATTTTGTACCTGAGCTTTTTAGCAAATGAGATTTACAAGTAACCAGAGCATTTGATACATTATGGGGTGCATACATTCCTGGATTTTTCTTCACATTACATGTACTGTCATGCAGGCCCCCACCTGCCAAGAATGAGGTACATATATTTCAACACATGGACATTAAATTTTAAAATTGTCATTGGGAAGAAAAGAAGGCCTATTACAAGGGGTTGTCTAGCCCCTGGCTGGAAAGACATTTTTTTTCATACTAGCAGACAGTGTTGGAACAAAGGAACCAGTCCCTACCCCAATACACAGACGAGATCTGGTCAGACCAGTCAGTCACATGACTACCTGCTGGCCAACTAGGGGAGTTTTAAATTGGGAAAGAGTGTTTGAAGGCAGAAAGCTGTTTGCTCTTGGACTGGAAAAGACCTCTCGTGGCTGGCTTGCCGCTGCCTCTCTCCTGTCTGCTCTCATCTCTCTCACCAGCTTCGGGAACCATTGAAGACACATGAACCCCAAGAGAGAAAAGTCTCCTACAGTGAACAAGGTTTAAGAAGACTACCGGGCCCCAACGTAAAACAAGACTACCTACAATCAAGGACTCTAAAGAGAACTTGAAGCACAGTAACAAACCCCCTTCAGAGATTGCCTCAAACTTTTTCACTTTATTTTTTCTGTCCCTATTTGTATGTGTGTATCACGTGTGTATGTTAGCGTGGGTGCGGCATGTATCCGTAGAAGTTAACCAAATTAGAGTTTAAGTTTAAATTTGAATAAATTTCACTTTTCTTTAAACCTAAGAAAGCCTGTTTGTGCTCATTTCTTTGCCTTCTAATTGGAAAGCAGTGAACGAGGATTCACTAAGGGGAAGTTCAAACCACCGTGTGTTTAAAATTAAATCCTGTTACAGTAAGACCAGGTGAAGGCTGAGAGGGACCCCGAGACACCTTTCTCACCTGGTCATAACATGTACAGTGAAGTTAAAACGTTTGAATTTTTAAAAATGTTTTTAATGCTGCTAAACCAGTAGAATGCGAGTAAGTCAACATAAGAAAGAGACGGTTAACCTGTTGAATGAGACATTTCATCTGTGATAGTGACTCAAAGGTTACCCAGATATTAACCTAAACAGCCATTCTCAACACTCAGCTGAGCTATCAACAAAGTGTGGCAGTGCGACTATAATTTCATTTCCCCAATGTTTCCAGTTCCAAGCTCATTATTCCCATAAAATACCAAATTCAGTACTCATAGGCACCTCACATAGCTTCTGGTCCCCATCTCCTCCTCAGGGCTCCCCTAACCCATCTCCCATCCAATGTGCCGTACTCCTGGGGGGAATTTTATGCTGGGGGCGGGGATCTCGATGTCGGGGGAAACTGACGTCAAGATCCCTGCGTCGCCTCTTTTCTGGAAGGCCCGCTGAATTTAGTGCCAATCAGGCACTTAAATGGACAGTGGTGGGCCTTCCATAGGATTTACAACCCTGTCGCTGGAGGTCCCACTCTTGCAGAGCTGCTGGCCAGTCAGAAGCTGGCTGTTGCAGTTCCCCTGCGGAGGCAGTAGCTGCTGCTACAGGTGCACCGACCAGAGACTGAGGAGCATTGCTGAAGCCAGGCCTCAGGTAGGTCAGGGCGGGTGGGATCCTGCAGGTGGCGGCCATGGGCGGGGGTGGGTGGTGGTTGGCTGCAAGGGTTGCGTTCAGTGGACCCCTCATTTCCTGATGGTGGGTCCCTCATTCAGGAACTGTGTCTTTGAATGAGGCCCCCACCCCCCAGCCCCTGAGCCAAGAAGCAGCCCGGACAGATTTTTCTACCATGCTTCCCGTGTAGCAATCGGGCCACCCGCCGCACGGGTAATTGCGGCTGCGTTAGGAAGAGGCCCTTACTTGGAAGTTAATTAACCAGTTAAGGGCCTCAATTGGTGGCGGTGTGGAAAGGCCGTTCACAGACCTTCCCATCCCGGACTAAATTTTGGCGGGTTGGTGGCGGCAATGCCCACTCCGCCACCATCCCACCTGATGTTATGCTCTGCCCGCCTCCAAACACACTGCGGGGGAAAGCATAAAATTCCACCCCTAGTCTCCTAGGTCTTCAAAAATGAAGTCAGGAAGCATATTTTTTCACACAAAGGATGATGGAAATCTAAACTCTCCGTGAGAAGGCTGAGGATGCTGGGTCAATTGAAATTTTCAATATTTGTTTTAGGCAAAAGTATCAAGTGATATAGAGAAAGGGAAGATAAATAGATTTGCAGGACAGATTAGCCATGAATTAATATTGGCGGAACAGCCTCAAGAGGCTGAGTGGGTGAAACCTGCTCCTATGTTCCCAGACTCTGATGCACTCCTAAACCTTCAATATACAGCCTCCACCTTGAAAAGTGCTACCATATTTTCCAGCCCCCTGCCCTTCTGCAACTGGTAACAAAGAAGGAGCAATTGAAAGAGAAGATGGGTATCTAAGGAAGTATTTTCCACATCTCTATCCCATTAAGAGTTCCAAGATCCAAGTACTTCCATGTCCCTTCTAGGTTCAGCTCTCCCTCCACTCCTACCCAAGTTACACCCTACTATCTGCCATGTTAACCCACAAATTTTAGTACCTCATAGTGGAAAGCCCCCTATCTTTCCTGAGACCTACTTTCTTTCTCATTCCAGACATTGCTCCTAACCCCCACTCCAACAAATAAAATGAAAAATCTGGAAATGCTGGAAATCTGAAATAAAACAGAAAATGCAGAAAATACACAGCAAGTCAAACAGCAACAAATCAGAGAAAAGACAGGTTATAAAAACAAGAAATGCTGGAACCACTCAGCAGGTCTGGCAGCATCTGTGAAAAGAGAAGCAGAGTTAACGTTTCGGGTCAGCGACCCTTCTTCAGAACGACAGGTTATGTTGTTTTGGGAATTTATGTTCCATCAGATCACACTCTTATTCCTATCAAAAATCTCCAGCTCAAGAGAGTTTGGAGCTTTGATGTTTTAAATACAACCAATCACATTAAAGCCCAAGAATAAATTCCTATCATATTATGTGTTATCTGTACTTTTCTATCACTTGGAAAGTCAGATAGCAGTAGATGGATTTTGAAAATAGAAAGTTCTGATACTTTCTTTGAATGTCAATTGTTGCCAGAATAAAAAACTGTGCAGTTTACCTCCAATATATTTATCACAAAATCTAAATGTTCATGGTTTATATTGCTTTGAGATTTAAAAATTGGAACAAGGAAGAGTTCAATTACCCGAGAGGCTACCAGACTTTTCAACCACTGTACTGCCAGAATTTAGAAACAGTATTGTTGAAGAATTTTTAAACTGCACTCGACAGAGCCAAGATGAAGGGATGGGCAATAAATGCTGGCCTTGCGAGTGATCCCAAGAACAAATAAAAAAAGCGTGGCTGGAGAGTTGGTGCAGGAGAGAGGGCTTTAGGTTCCTGGGACATTGGGACCAGTTTTGGGATGGCACGTATACTGGCCGGACAGAGCTGGGAAAAATGTCCTTGCGAGGTGATTTACTAGTGATATTGAGGAGGGTTTAAACTAACATGGCAGGGGTGTGTGAACCAGGGTATAATATTAGAGAGGAAAACCATGGTGCACACAGAGTTAGGAGAAACAGATAGCACGAGTGTAAGAAATAGTAAGATATTAGGTGGGGTCAGAGTAAGAAGGAATGTAATGAGGTCTAAATTAGGTTTACTGTGCATATGTGTGAATGCGTGCAGTATAGTAAATAAGGCTGGTGAACTGCAAGCGCAGATAGCTACATGGGAATATGATGTTGTGGTGATAACAGAGACACGGCTCAAAAAAAAGAGCAGGACTGGATGCTAAATATTCCTGGATACAAGGTGTTTAGAAAAAACAGGGGGAGAGTGCTGGAGAGAGAGGATTTCTTAGAGGGGTCAAGGACAGAATCTATTTGGTTAGAGCTAAGAAACAATAGAGGGATCATTACATTGCTGGGTGCATTCTACAGGCCAACCACTGTGGAGAAGATATAGAGGAACAAATTTGCAAGGAAATTACGCAGCGGTGCAAGAATTATAGAGTAGCTATAATGGGGGACTTTGATTATCTTAATAAAGGCTGGGATAGTCATAGTGTAAAGGGCAGAGAGGGACAAGAGTTTCTAGACTGTGTTCAGGAGAATTTTTTACATCAGCATGTTTCCAGTTCAATGAGGAAGGAGGCATTGCTGGATCTGGAATGAGGTGGGTCAAGTGAATCAAGTGTCAGTAGGAGACCATTTAGGGGACAATGATCATAGTGTCATAAGGTTTATTTATTTATTTTATTTATATTTATATTTAGAGATACAGCACTGAAACAGGCCCTTCGGCCCACTGAGTCTGTGCCGACCAACAACCACCCATTTATACTAACCCTACAGTAATCCCATATTTCCTACCACCTACCTACACTAGGGGCAATTTACAATGGCCAATTTACCTATCATCTGCAAGTCTTTGGCTGTGGGAGGAAACCGGAGTACCCGGCGAAAACCCACGCGGTCACAGGGAGAACTTGCAAACTCCTCACAGGCAGTACCCAGAATTGAACCCGGGTCCCTGGAGCTGTGAGGCTGCGGTGCTAACCACTGCGCCACTGTTTAGATTGGTTATGGAAAAGGACAAGGAATAATCCAGAATAAAAATAAGTAATTTGATAAGGACCAACTTCAATGGGGTGCGAACGGATCTGGCCCAGATAAACTGAAATCAAAGACTGGCAGGCTAAACTGTAGCGGAACAGTTGGCTGCCTTTAAAGAGGAGTTAGTTCGGGTACAGTCAAGGTAAATTCCCATGAGGGAGAAGGGTAGGGCAAATAAATCCAGAGTTCCCTGGATGACCAAACAGATAGAGAGTAAGATGGAGCAGAAAAAGTGGGCATATGACAGATGTCAGGTGGATAAAACAATTGAGAACCAGGCTGAATATAGAAGGTTAAGAGGGAAAGTGAAAAAACAAATAAGAAAAGCAAAGAGAGAGTATGATAAGAGACTGTCAGCTAACATAAAAGGGAATCTAAATATCTTCTTTAGGCATATAAATAGTAAAAGGTGGTAATAGGAGGAGTGGGGTTGATTAGGAACTTAAAAGGGGATTCACGCTTGGAGGCAGGGGAGACTGAGGTACTAAATGAGCACTTTGCTTCTGTCTTTACCAAGGAAGACGGTGCTGCCCAAGTCATAGTGAAAGAGGTAGCTGAGACACTGGAGGAGCTAAAAATTGATAAAGAGAAGGTATTAAATAGGCTGGCTGTACTTAAAATCGATAAGTCACCAGGACTGGGTGAGATGAATCCAAGGATACTGAAGGAAGTAAGGGTGGAAATTGCAGAGGCACAGGCCATAATCTATCAATCTTCTTTGGATACAGTGTTAACCTGTTAATTGTGCATCAATTGTTTAATTATATGCAGGTAGAGGGTGTTAATTGGGATCTTACTTGAGCACTTATAAGCAGACACTTACTGAGAATAGTGGAGGTTTTTGAGTGAGGAGCTATATGTTTATAATCCTTTTACTCTGTACAATAAATTGAAACTGAGTAAGGATAGGTTCCAGCATTATCCTTCCATAACAAGCTTTCTGGAGTTTAACATACAGCAGTGGCGCTAGAAGGCTGGAGAATTGCAAATCTTACACCCTTGTTCAAAAAAAGGCAATGGGAAAGCTTTTAGAAACAATAATCCGTGACAAAATTAACAGTCACTTGGACAAAGGTGGATTAATTAAGGAAGGCCAACATGGATTTGTAAAGGGAAAATTGTGCCTTACGAACTTGATTTGAGTTTTTTGATGAGGTAACAGAGAGGATTGATAAGGTTATGTAGTTCATGAGGTGTACATGGACTTCCAAAAGGCTCTTGATAAAGTGCCACTGACAGGCTTGTTAGCAAAGTCATGTCATTAAAGGGACAGCAGCAGCATAGATACAAAATTGGCTGAGTGACAGGAAACAGAGAGTAGTGGTGAATGAATAAAAGCAAAATACAGCAGATGCTGGAAATCTGAAATAAAAACAGAAAGTGCTCGGTCAGCGGATCAGGCAGCATCTGTGGACAGAGAAGCAGAGTTAACGTTTCAGGTCTGTGACCTTTCACTCGGAGGAAGCACTGAGGGTGTCAAGGGCACAGAATGTACTCTGGGTGGGGGATTTCAATGTCCAACACCAACAGTGGCTCGGTAGCTCCTCTACTGACCGAGATGGCCAAGTCCTAAAGGACATAGTAGCTAGACTGGGTCTGTGGCAGGTGGTGAGGAAACCAACAAGAGGGAAAAATATACTTGAACTCATCCTCACCAAAATACCTGCCACAGATGCATCTGTCCATGATAGTATTGGTAGGAGTGACCACCGCACAGTCCTTGTGGAGACAAGGCCCCGTCTTCACATGAGGATACCCTCCATCATGTTGTGTGGCACTATCACCGTACTAAATGGGATAGATTTCAAACAGATCTAGCAATGCAAAACTGGGCATCCATGAAGTGCTGTGGGCCGTCAGCCGCAGCAGAATTGTATTCAACCACAATCTGAAGCCTCATGGCCCAGCATGTCCCCCATCAACTCTGGTTTAATAAAGAGTGCAGGAGGGCATGCCAGGAGCAGCACCAGGCATACTTCAAAATGAGGTGTCAACCTGGTGAAGCTACAACAACCTGGTGCATGCCAAACAGCGTAAGCAGCATGCAATAGACAGAGCTAAGCGATCCTACAACCAACGAATCAGATCTAAGCTCTGCAGTCCTGCCACATCCAGTCACAAATGTTGGTGGACAATTAAACAACTATCTGGAGGAGGTGGCTCCACAAATATCACCATTCTTAATGATGGGGGAGCCCAGCACATCAGTGCTAAAGATAAGGCTGAAGCATTTGCAACAATCTTCAGCCGGAAGTGCCGAGTTTATGATCCATCTCAGCCTCCTCCTGAAGTCCCCAGCATTACAAATGCCAATCTTCAGCCAATTCAATTCACTCCGCATGATATCAAGAAACGACTGAAGGCACTGGATACTGCAAAGGCTATGGGCCCTGTCAATGTTCCAGCAATAGTGCGAAAGACCTCTGCTCCAGAACTTGCCATGCTTCTAGCCAAGCTGTTCCAGTACAGCTACAACACTGGCATCTACCCGGCAATGTGGAAAATTGCCCAGGTACGTCCTGTACACAAAAAGCAGGATAAGTCCAACCCGGCCAATTACTGCCCCATCAGCCTACTCTCAATCATCAGTAATGTGATGGAAGGTGTCATCGACACTGCCATCAAGCTGCACTGGCTCAGCAACAACTTGTTCATTGATGCTCAGTTTGGGTTCCGCCAGGGCCACTCAGCTCCTGACCTCATTACAGCTTTGGTTCAAATATGGACAAAAGAGCTAAACTCAAGAGGTGAGCTAAGAGTAACTGCCCTTGACATCAAGGCAGCATTTGACTGAGTATGGCATCAAGGAGCCCTAGCAAAACTGGACTCAAGAGGAATCGGGGTAAAACTCTCAGCTGGTTGGAATCATACCCAGCGCAAAAGAAAATGGTTGTGGTTGTTAGAAGTCAATCATCTCAGCTCCAGGACATCACTGCAGGAGTTCCTCAGGGTAGTGTCCTGGGTGCTGCTTCAGCTGCTTCATCAATGACCTTCCTTCAATCATAAGGTCAGAAGTGGGGATGTTCGCTGATGATTGCACAATGTTCAGCACCATTCGCAACTCCTCAGATACTGAAGCAGTCCGTGTAGAAATGCAGCAAGACCTGGACAATATCCAGACTTGGGCTGATAAATGGCAAGTAACATTTGTGCCTCTCAAGTGCCAGGCAATGACCATCTCCAACAAGAGAGAATCTAACCAATTCCCCTTGACATTCAATGGCCTCACAATCGCTGAATCCCCCACTATCAACATCCTAGGTGTTACCATTGAGCAGAAACTGAACTGGAATAGCCATATAAATATCGTGGCTACAAGAGCAGGTCAGAGGCTAGGAATCCTGCGACGAGTAACTCACCTCCTGACTCCCCAAAGCCTGTCCACCATCTACAAAGCACAAGTCAGGAATGCGATGGAATACTCTCCATTTGCCTGGATGGGTGCAGCTCCAACAACACTCAAGAAGCTCGACACCATCCAGGACAACGCAACCTGCTTGATTGGCAATGCATCCACAAACATTCACTCGCTCCACCACCGCTGCACAGTGGCAGCAATGTGTACCATCTACAAGATGCACTCCAGCAATGCACCATTATTAGTGATATAGCACTGAAATAGGCCCTTCGGCCCACAAAGTCTGTGCTGACCATCAGCCACCCATTTATACTAATCCTACATTAATCCCATATTCCCTACCACATCCCCACAATTCTCCTACCACCTACCTATACTAGGGGCAATTTACAATGGCCAATTTACCTCTCAACCTGCAAGTCTTTGGCTGTGGGAGGAAACCGGAGCACCCGGCGGAAACCCACGCGGTCACAGGGAGAACTTGTAAACTACGCACAGTCAGTACCCAGAACCGAACCCGGGTCGCTGGAGCCATAAGGCTGCAGTGCTAATCACTGCGCCACTGTGCCGCCCATTATCTGAAGAGAAAACATTTGCAGGGCTACGGGGAAAAGGCTGGGGAGTAGAACTCGGTGAGTTGCTCTTGCAAAGAGCTGGCACAGACACAACAGGCTGAATGGCCTCCCTCTATTCAATAAAATCATGGCTTCTGTTTCTTAACTCCATCCACCTGTCCTGACTCTGTGTCCTTTTATACCCTTGTTTAGCAAACATTTATGATCTGAGATATAAAATTATTAATTGAGCTGGCATCTACTGCTTTCTGTGGGAGGGAGTTCCACGCTTCTATCACCTTTTGTGTGAAGAAATATTTCCCAACATCTCTCCTCAGTGACCCAGCTCTGATTTTAAGGTTAGAACCATTTGTCCTGGACTCCGATAACAGCAGACAAAGATTATTTCTATATATCCTGTAAATTCCTTTCAAAATTATAAAAACCTCACTCAAATCACCTCTTAAACTTTTATATTCCAAAGAATACGAGCTTGGTTTATGTAATCTCTCCTCATATGCTAACTCGTGAATTCCTGGTAACATTCCTATGATTCTGCGCTGCACTCCTTCCAAGGCCAATATATCCTAAAGTGCAGCACCAAGAACTGTACACTTTATTCTAGGTGTGATCTAACCACAGCTATGTCAATAGCTGTAGGAAAAGTGACCCATTTATATTCTAGTCCTCTCGCTATAAAGTTGAACATTCCATTAGCCTTTTTGATTTTTATTTGTAACTGACTACTACATTGTCGTGATTTGTTTACATAGACACCTAAATTTCTTTGTCCTCCACTGTTTACAGCTTTTTACCATTTCGATAATACTCAATTTAGTCTTTTTTTGGTCCATATGGATGACCTCACACTTACCTGTGTTAAAATCCATGAGTCACATTTTCACCCATTCAATCTATCAATATCTCTACTTGTAATTTTATGCTTCAGTCTCTACTACTTTCTATACTACCAGTCTTTGTGTCATCAGCAAACTCTATTATGTTACCTAAATCATTAAGAATGAATTGTTGAGGCCCAGCACAGATGCTTGTGAGACACCACCAGTCACTTCCTGCTAATGAAGAGTTCATACCCAATACTCCTACCCACTAAAGAAACTCCTAACCAGGTCAATAATTTGCCTTCAATTCCACAAACTTCAGTTTTAGCTAACAGTCTCTTAGGTGGAACCACATCCTTCTGGAAGTCCATATATACTACATTCATAGACATTCCCCTGCGTACTACTTTAGTTACTTCCTCAATAAATTCAATTAGGTTCATCAGACATGACCTACGCTTTACAAATCCATGTTGTCTCTCTCTAATCAACTCAAATTTCTCCAAGTGCTCAGTCACTCTGTCCTAAATTATAGATTCAATAACTTCTCCACCACAGATGTTAGACTAACAAGTCAATAATTTCCCGGTTTCTCTTTCTTGCCTTCCTTAACACAAACAGTCATGCACGCCAAAATATTTAACAGTCATTCCACGTTCACATGAACTAATACCTGAAGAGCTACATGCCGCAAATTTGGGAATATTAGCTCTACCAAGTGCAGGCGCTTCCAAAGAACATATTATAAGCAAATGACTGACCAACAGTAAATACACAAATGGTGAAAAATGCTTACTGATGTGGATCATGGTTTACTTAGGGGTGGATAATATGACCCACATAGCCGTGATGAAAGAGGCTGCAGTTTGGGTTGTGTACAAGTTCTGATGCAAAGGAGAATTGAGGTTGCTGAAAGCAACTGTACAGCAGTTAAGAAACATCTTACCACAGCATGGTGGAAAAGCAGTTCCCAGGAATGCTGAAGCTTCTGGTTCCACAGCATGTCCGTAAAATCATGGATGAAATAACCTGCAAGTCAAAAATAAAAAGGCTTTGTTTATAAGATACAACTCTTTCTGTCCAATGCTCTTGCTGCCACAAAGCAAATTTTGTCATCGAAACAAGGAATGTTTGTGCTCGTTGAATGGAAAATTTCAGGCATTTGATCTCACCAAACACTCCCTGACCAGGTGCTGCACTGCAATTTCTTCAATTCTGCCCCAACAACGTGCCTCAGGTTTTACGCAAAATAATTGCAAAACTAAAAATTCAGGGATGGAAAATGTTGGAAGCTCTTTTGTATATAAAATAGATCCCATCATCACACCCAATTTTCCAGAAGACAATACTAAATGAATTACATTCATAAAGAGAGCTCAACAAATCTACAATTAATGAACACATATTGGAAAAGTCAATATAATTTCCAGATTTGCCACAACCAAAATGAGTAAAATGAGTAGTGTATTTGGATTTCCAAAAGGCATTCTATAAGGTGCCACCTAAAAGATTACTACTCAAGATAACAGCTCATGGTGTTGAGGTATTACATTAGCATGGATAGAGGACTGGTCAACAGGAAAGAGAGTTCAGATAAATGGGGCATTTATAAATGGGACTGTAACTAGTGGAGTGTCGCAGGGATCAGTGCTGGAGACTCAACTATTTGGGGATGGAGTATAAAATTAGGGAAGTCTTGCTACAACTGTAGAGGGCATTGGTCAGAACCTACCAAGAGTACTGCATACAATTTTAGTCTCTTTACTTAATTGGAAGCAGTTCAGAGAAGGTTCACTAGGCTGATTACTGGGACGAAGGGGACATCTTATGAGGAAAGGTTGAGCAAGTTGGGTCTTTACTCATAGGAGTTTAGAAGAATGAGCAGTGATCTTATTGAAACATATAAGATTCTGAGGGGGCTTGACAGGGTAGATGCTCAGAGGACGTTTCCCCTCGTGGGGGAATCTAGAATGAGGGGGCACAGTTTCAGAATAAAGGGTCTCCCTTTTAAGACAGGGATGAGGAAGAATTTCTTCTCTCAGAGGGTTGTTAATCTTTGGAACTCTCTTCCCCAGAGAGCAGTGGAGCTTGAGTCATTGAATATATTCAAGGCTGAGTTAGGCAGATTTTTGATCTACAAGGGAGTGAAGGGTTATGGGGGGCAGGGTAGGCAGGAAAGTGAAGTTAAGGCTGCAGTCAGATCAGCCATTATCGTACTGATGCCACCAGACTACTTGTGTTTGCAGTTGGAGGCACATTAGAAACTGGGTACATGATGTTAGGTTTATTAACTATATTATAAAAAGCTTTAATTAAATATAATTTGATGTAATTGTTCTGGAGAAAATTATGGGCTGGATTTTACCAAGCCCTCAACGTCAGGCTCTGTGGCGGGGACGGGGGCTGGGGGGGTGGGCCCGTGGGCCGGAAGTTGGTTGTGGCAGAGGCCCGCCTCGGACCTTGATGCCGGAAGGGCCTGGCCCGATCCTCCTGCAAGGCTCTGTGGCAGTGCCCCCGCTGCTGGGCAACAGGACCTCAATTACAATATTCAAATCAATAAATTGAATACATTTACAAAGACGTACCTACAATCTTGAGGGCCTACCGTGATCTTCGGCGCAGCAGCCGGCACTCCCACGACTTCAATTCCCCATCCAGGGAAAGGTGGAGTAACACTGGCGGGGAGGGGGGAGGAGGTAAGATTTTCAGTGTGGGAGATGGGGGGATGGGGTCAAATACACGTAATGGGTGTAGGGGATAGTGGGAAGGGGTGAATTTTAAACATTGTGCTGTCTTGTGGGGGGAGGTCACATTTAAAAGGCAAGTATTTTGGGGGAGGGAAACAGCATATAGTTATTGTAATTTTATTTATTTATTTTTTTTAAATTTTATTTATTTATTTAGAGATACAGCACTGAAACAGGCCCTTCGGCCCACCGAGTCTGTGCCGACCAACAAACACCCATTTATACTAACCCTACAGTAATCCCATATTTCCTACCTACAATATTGGCAATTTACAATGGCCAATTTACCTATCACCTGCAAGTCTTTGGCAGTGGGAGGAAACCGGAGCACCCGGCGAAAACCCACGCGGTCACAGGGAGAACCTGCAAACCCCGCACAGGCAGTACCTAGAATTGAACCTGGGTCTCTGGAGCTGTGAGGCTGCGGTGCTAACCACTGCACCACTGTGCCACCCATTTGTTATTGGGGGTTGGGAAAGGGGCGTTAAAAATTATTTAATTTTGGAGGCATGTCTTTAAAAATTTAAATTGGGCGGCAGGGCTGCCTGCCCTTTAAAAATGGCGCCAGCGCCGGCGCACAGGAAAGCTGATGACATTGCCTGTGGCAACAGCCTGCCCCCTCCACGAGATTGGAGGAGGCGGGCTGCCCCGGCTATATAAATGAGCTTGATATTGCGGCAGCTCTTTGGCGCACAGTCCCTTTTCAGCTCGCTGCCGAAATCGGCGGCGGGCTCTTAAAACCAGCCCTATGTTTTTGGTGGGCTGGTAGGAGGAAGATTTATGAAGTGCTTCTACGTTGAATGATCTCAGCCATTGTGTGGGTAGTCACTGGATTATGGGGAAATAGCCACCTGTTACGAGACAACAGTGGCAAAAACATCCATGAGGGAGGACGGAGAAGAGGGAAAGGAGAAAGATAAGAGGATAAAAGAAAGAGCTTGCAATTATATAATGCTTTTCACACCTCAGGATCTCCCAATCTGCTTTACAACCAAAGAAGTACTTTCAAAAAGTTGCTGTTGTAATGCAGGAAATGCGGCAATCAATTTGCACACAGCAAGGTACCACAAGCAGCAATGTGATAATGATCAGTTAATTTTATTTTATGTTGCCTGGAAGATAAACGTTGGCCTGGACACCGGGGAGAATTCCCCTGCTCTTTGAAATGATTCCTATGGCAGTATTTCAGTCAGCCCTTGGTTTAATATTTCATCTGAAAGACAGCCCCTCCCACAGTGCTGCACTCCTTCAGTACTGCACTGAAGTGACAGCCTAAATTATGTGCTCAAATCCCTGGAGTAGGATTTGAACCCTCACCTTCTGACTCAGAGCCGAGAGTGCTACTGAGCTACAGCTGACAGTACAAGTTGATTCTGGGATGAGGAGGAAAAATACCTTTTATAATTAGGTAAATAACTGAAAAAAGGGAAGATTTGAAGTGGGAAAATGAAAAATTAAACAAAACACTTTCATCTTCAGCAAACACTGGAAATCCACAATCAGGGATAAAACAAAAGATTAGATTGTAAGTAAGTGGGGGAAAAATAAGTTTTTGGGGAGGGAATAACAAAGATACTTGGATCTTAAGAGGGTTTGGTAAAGGTAGGCAAGTAATATTACAATTCTGTATCTTTCAGAATCAGTAAGATACGCAATATTTTTACTTTGTGTCATTCATGTGATATATTGCTTTAGTAAATTAGTTGCATTAAGAGTGATGGGCAAACCACTGGAGTACTTAGGATGAAGCAGGATCATGATTATCAAAAACTAGATCCCAGGGCCACAGTACCCATAAGCAGTGTCACAAGTGATCTACTATAAAATATAGATTAGATTAGCCCAGGAATATGCCCGATCAACTCTCATCAACATGGTTACAAATTTCTGCAAGCTGTGTAGTTCAAGTGTAGTCAAGAACCTGTGCAGTTTCTATGGGGAAGATCTGACAGCAATTTAAAAAGGTTCACTTGCATCAGATAGCTATGGGATATTAAACCATGCTTCCTGCACCATGATTTTTACGTCATCCTTTCCATGACAACATTTTATAATGGAAGAATCTTATTTACCTGTCACAGTGTAGTTACAGACCTCCCACCTCCAGGTGGCAGTGTAATACACCACCCAGGTTCCACTCAGGATTTTGTTTTTACTTAATTTCCCCCTCAGCCCCATCTCCAGTGTTTCAAGCACAATTTTTGGGACAGCTGCAATCCCCTAGGCTTTTCACCATGACCACAACCTTCTACTTCTTGCTGTAATTCTAGTAAATCTAGTAAAATAAGTATCTCTCAAGACTTTAAAATAAACATTTAAATTGCTCAATAGGGTTACTTCAGTATTAATGTGATAATTAGTAGATGACTAAGATGCAAAGGCAAATTGGGTGGGGTGTATAATGAACAGCCGATCTGAAACCACCCTGCCAAAGTTGAAAATTGCTTCCCATGTAATTAGAAACAGTGTTTGCTGTTCAATAGAAATTAATAATTTGGAGATTCCTAAAGGCGTGTGTATCTAAATTTGACTGCCAGGAGGTCAGTGGCAATGAGCTAGATCAGCACTTCTCAGCAGTTCTAGGAAAACAGCCTGAGCTGACATATGCAGAAATGGGTGGGGATGGGTGAAAAGAGTTAGAGAAAAGGAAAGAGTACAAGTCATATCTGAGTTTGGGGAATATGGAACAGAGGTAGATGATTCATTTCAGACAATGTCCCAGACACTGCAATCACTATCCCTGGGTCTGTCCTGTCCCACCGGCAGGACAGACCCAGCAGAGGTGGTGGCACAGTGGTATACAGTCGGGAGGCAGTTGCCCTGGGAGTCCTCAACATCGACTCCGGACCCCATGAAGTCTCATAGCATCAGGTTAAACATGTGCAAGGAAACCTCCTGCTGATTACCAACTATGCCCTCCCTCAGCTGATGAGTCAGTACTCCTCCAAGTTGAACAGCACTTGGAGGAAGCACTGAGGGTGGCAAGGGCACAGAATGTACTCTGGGTGGGGGACTTCAATGTCCATCACCAAAAGCGGCTCGGTAGCACCACTACGGACTGAGCTGGCCGAGTCCAAAAGGACATAGCTGCTAGCCAGGGTCTGCGGCAGGTAGTGAGGGAACCAACAAGAGGGAAAAACATACTTGACCTTGTCCTCACCAATCTGCCTGCCGTAGATGCATCTGTCCATGACAGTATTGGTAGGAGTGATCATCGCGCAGTCCTTGTGGAGATGAAGTCCTGTCTTCACATTGATGATACCCACCATCGCTTTGTGTGGCACTACCACCGCGCTAAATGGGATAGATTTCAAACAGATCTAGCAATCCATGAGGCGCTGTGGGCCATCAGCAGCAGAATTGTACTCAACCACAATTTGTAACCTCATGGTCCGGCATATCCCCCACTCTACCATTACCATCAAGCCAGGAGACCAACCCTGGTTCAATGAAGAGTGCAGGAGGGCATGCCAGGAGCAGCACCAGGCATACATCAAAATGAGATGCCAACCTGGTGAAGCTACAACACAGGACTACACGCATGCCAAACTGGGTAAGCAGAATGTGATAGACAGAGCTAAGCGATCCCAAAACCAACGAATCAGATCTAAGCTCTGCAGTCCTGCCACATCTATTCATGAATGGTGGTGGACAATTAAACAACTATCTGGAGGAGGTGGCTCCACAAACATCCCCATCCTCAATGGTGGGGGATCCCAGCACATCAGTGCAAAAGATAAGGCTGAAGCATTTGCAACAATCCTCAGCCAGAAGTGCCAAGTTGATGATCCATCTCGGCCTCCTCCTGAAGTCCCCAGCATCACAGATGCCAGACTTCAGCCAATTCGATTCACTCCGCGTGATATCAAGAAATGACTGAAGGCACTGGATACCGCAAAGGCTATGGGCCCTGTCAATATTCCAGCAATAGTATTGAAGACCTGTGCTCCAGAATGTGCCGCACCCCTAGTCAAGCTCTTCCAGCTACAACACTGGCATCTACTCGTCAATGTGGAAAATTGCCCAGGTATGTCCTATACACAAAAAGCAGGACAAGTCGAACCCGGCCTATTACTGCCCGATCAGTCGACTCTCAATCATCAGTAAAGTTATCAACAGTGCCATCAAGCAGCACTTGTCTGGCAATAACCTGCTCAGTGATGCTCAATTTGGGTTCCACCTGGGCCATTGAGCTCCTGACCTCATTACAACCTTGGTTCAAACATGGACAAAAGAGCTAAACTCAAGAGGCGAGGTGAGAGTAACTGCCCTTGACATCAAGGCAGCATTTGACCGAGCATGGCATCAAGGAGCACTAGCAAAACTGGACTGAAGGGGAATCAGGGGGAAAACTCTCTGCTGGTTGGAGTCATACCTTGCGCAAAGGAAGATGGTTGTGGTTGTTGGAGGTCAATCATCTCAGCTCCAAGACATCACTGCAGGAGTTCCTCAGGGTAGTGTCCTAGACCCAACCATCTTCAGCTGCTTCATCAATGACCTTCCTTCAATCATAAGGTCAGAAGTAGGGATGTTCACTGATGATTGCACAATTCATGACTCCTCAGATACTGAAGCTTCTTCTTTGAACAGAGGCCCAACCAGTCCCCATCCACCACCACCCTCCTCCACCTGACTGAACTTGTTCTCGCTTTGAACAACTTCTCCTTCAACTCCACTCATTTCCTTCAAATAAAAGGTGTTGCTATGGGTACCCACATGGGTCCTAGTTATGCCTGTCTTTTTGTGGAATATGCCGAACGTTCCTTGTTCCAGTCCTACTCAGGCCCCCTTCTTCACCTCTTTTTCTGGTACATTGATGACTGTATCGGTGCCGTTTCCTACTCTCGCTCCGAACTGAAAAATGTCATCAACTTTGCATCCAATTTCCACCCTTCTCTCACCTTTACATGGTCTATCTCCGACACTTCCCTTCCCTCCCTCGACTTCTCGGTTTCCACCTCTGGGGATAGGTTGTCCACTAATATCCATTATAAGCCCACTGACTCCCATGGCTACCTTGACTACACTTCCTCACACCCTGTTTCCTGTAAGATCGCCATTCCCTTCTCCCAGTTTCTCCGCCTTCGACGCACCTGTTCTGAGGATGCAACCTTCCACAACAGCGCTTCTGACATGACTTCCTTTTTCCTCAACCGAGGATTTCCCCCTCACTGTGGTTGACAGGGCCCTCAACCGTGTCTGACGCATTTCCAGCACTCCTGCCCTCATCCCTTCCCCTCCCTCCCAGAACTGCAACAGGATTCCCCTTGTCCTCACTTTCCATCCCATCAGCTCCACATCCAATGGATCATCCTCTACCATTTCCACCACCTCCAGTGTGATGCCACCACCAAACACATCTTCCCTTCCCTTCCCCTCCCCTGTCAGCATTCCGAAGGGATCGTTCCCTCTGTGACACCCTGGTCCACTCCTCCATCACCCCCGATATCTCACCCCCTTCCTAGAAACATTAATTATTCAGATCTATTTCAAATAACTATTGCTTTAAATATTACAACTGAAATATTGGGCTTGAAGGCCTTTAAAAATGGCATCAGTGTCTGCGTAATGGTGCCTGACGCTATTGCCAGGGACGGACAGCCCGCCTCCTCCACCTCAACGGGGTGGGGGGGGGGGAAGGGGCAGTCTGCCCTGGCCATTTAAATGAGCCGCTGCGCTTAATAATGCAGCGGCTCCACGACATGCAGTCCGCGCGGGCGGACCACCATTATTTACATCCACTGCCGATTTCGGTGGTGGACATGTAAAATGCAGCCTGTTAACTCTGCTTCTCTCTCCACAGATGCTGCTTGACGTGCTGAGTATTTCCAGCACTTTCTGTTTTTATTTAATTACAATCTCGACAGGTTAGACTGTCCTGGCTGCTGGAGTAAGCAAGGACTGTTTGAGAAAAGCTTCTCAGACTATAACACATCAGTTTCCATTGGCGCTGCTGAATCAAAATATTGTCGACTTTCAGTTCATTTCTGTTAGCAAAAGTCTTTTTTCAAAAATAAGATGAAATCATCCCACTGCCTTTCCCATAACTGAAGGTGGGGTCAATAGTCTCAGCCATAAGCATCACCAAAGCCAAATTCAGTATCATTCTACAAATGCATTTAGAAGCTGCACTTCTGCAGAGTGAAACAGCAAATCCAGTTTAGTCCCAGTATATGGCAAACAAATTGATTATTGAATTCTGATGAAAGGTCACTGACCTGAAACATTAACTCTGCTTCTCTCTCCATAGATGCTGCCAGACCTGCTGAGTATTTCCAGCATTTCTTGTTTTTATTTCAGATTTCCAGCATCTGCAGTATTTTGCTTTTATTAAATTGGTTATCGGGGTCAATTCAGTAACATACAGCATGAGAATTTTTCCAAGTTAATCACTTGGATAAGTATGCAATATAAATAAAATGAACAATTAAAAAAAAATCTTGAAAGAGTTATATAATTTCAACTGAAACATCTGGGAACAATTCTGTGGTGATACACGTACAGAAGTTTCAAGTATTACAAGTTTCGGTGGCATCCAAGTTTCCAACCCACTTTCTGCTGTTGAAAGTTTCAGACGGCAATACAATCATATTTGCATATTGGATGGTCGCCAACTTTGTCAGTTTTCCGAAGCTGTTACCTAGTTCAAAGGCACGTGAATATTATTTTTAACTGAAATGTGTTTCGCCCTTATATAATGATATAATGAATGTAAAGATGAATAAAAATTTCGGAACAAAACAAATACTTAATATTTGTAGAGCCATGCTGATGTATTACTGCTCAACCCTGGTCATAACACTATCTTCAGAGTTTGTACCAACACAAAATAAATTATGGACGGAAAAGAAAGTCAGGTAGCTGGTCATACTTTTAACTCAGGTGCTTCATCTGTCAATGAAACAACAGTACTGTAGACGAAGCAGCAGCTATTCTATTCATTCGGATGGAAAAGCAAGTACAAATCACTTGTCTCAGACTTTTTGAATTGAACTTGGTTTGACAACAAATTTCAAAATGGCACATGCTGACCATTTAGGGAAGGCGCTGAGCAAATGAAAGTCATTGCCTTGCCAGCAACCTTCATTTATACAGCGCCTGAAAGAGGTAGAAACATGTCCCGCAGTGCTTTGCAGAAGCATAATAATAGAAAAACGGGCACTGATTCAAAGGTGGAGGTATTAGGAGGGGCGACTTAAACTTGGTCAGAGGTAAGTTTTAAATAGCATTTTAAAGGATAGAGGTGTAGAGGTGGTGTGGTTTAGGGAGGGAATGCCAGAGCAAGGGACTGAGATGGCTGAAGGCACAGCCACCAATGGTGGGGCAAAGGAAGTGAATCATAGAAATTTACTGTGCAGAAGGTAGCCATTCGGCCCATCATGTCTGTGCCTGGCAAAACATATCTATCCAACTTAATCCCACTTTCCAGCTCTTGCTCTGTAGACTTGCAGATTATGGCACTTCAAGTGCATATGTAAATACTTTTCAAATGTCATGAGGTTTTCTGCCTCTACCACCTTTCAGGCAATGAGTTCCAGACCCCACCACCCTCTGGATGAAACGATTTTCCCTCAAATCCCCCCAGTCTTTCTACCAATTACTTTAATGGCCTCTCTGCTAAGGGAAGTAGGTCCTTCCCAACCACATCTAGGCCCTTCATAATTTTATACACCTCAATTAAATCTCCCCTTAGCCTCCTCTATTCCAAGGAAATAACCCCAGTATACCCAATCTTTCCTCATAGCTAAAATTCTCCAGTCCTGGCAACATCCTCTGTACCCTCTCTAGTTCTTCCTGTATTGCGGTGACCAGAACTGTACGCAATACTCCAGCTGTGGCCTAATTGGAGTTTTATATAGTTCTAGCATAACCGCCCTGCTTTTATATTCTATGCCTTGACTATTAAAGGAAAGTATTCCATATGTCTTCTTAATCACCTTATGTACCAGTCCTGCTACCTTCAGGGATCTGTGGACATGCACTCCAAGGTCCCTCTATTCATCTACATTTCTCAGTACCCTATTTATTGTGTATTCCCTTGCCTTGATTGCCCTCCCCAAGGCGTTACCTCACACTTCTCTGGATTGAATTCTATTTGCCATTTTTCTGCCCACCTGACCAGGCCATTGATATCTTCCTGCAGTCTACAGCTTTCTTCCTCACTATCAACCACATGACTAATTTTTCGTTTATCTGTAAACTTCTTAATCATACCCCCTACATTTATAGAATCATAGAATGGTTACAGCACAGAAAGCCATTTGGCCCATCTTGTCCGTGCCAGCTTTCTGCAAGAGGAACTCAGTTAGTCCTACTCTCCCGTCCTTTCTCTGTAGCCCTGCAAATTCTCTCCCTTCAGGTGCTTGTCCAATTCTCTTTTGAAAGCTATGATTTAATCTGCCATCACCACAATCTCAGGCAGTGCATTCCAAATCCCAATCACTTGCTGCGTAGAAAAACTATTCCTTATGTCACCTTGGATTCTTCTCCTACCGTTGATTCTTCTGCCAATCACTTTAAATCTATGTCCTCTGGTTCTCAACCCTTCTATCAATGTGAACAGTTTCTCTCTATCTACTCTGTCTAGACCTCTCATAGTTTTGAACAGCTCTATCAAATCTCCTTTCAACCTTCTCTTCTTTAAGGAGAACACCCTCAGCTTCTCTGATCTATCCACATAACTGGAGTCCCTCATCCCTGAAACTATTCCTGTAAATCTTTTCTGCACCCTCTCTAAAGTCTCGGCACAGTGGCGCAGTGGTTAGCACCGCAGCCTCACAGCTCCAGGGACCCGGGTTCGATTCCGGGTACTGCCTGTGTGGAGTTTGCAAGTTCTCCCTGTGTCTGCGTGGGTTTTCTCCGGGTGCTCCGGTTTCCTCCCACAAGCCAAAAGACTTGCAGGTTGATAGGTAAATTGGCCATTATAAATTGTCACTAGTATAGGTAGGTGGTAGGGAAATATAGGAACAGGTGGGGATGTTTGGTAGGAATATGGGATTAGTGTAGGATTAGTATAAATGGGTGGTTGATGTTCGGCACAGACTCGGTGGGCCGAAGGGCCTGTTTCAGTGCTGTATCTCTAATCTAATCTAATCTAATCTAATCTTTCCTAAAGTGTGGTGCCCAGAATTGAACACAAACTTCAATTCAGGTCGAAGCAGTGTTTTATAAAGATTCATCACAACTTCCTTGTTTTTGTTCTCTGTGCCACTAAATATAAAGCCCAGAATATTGTATGCTTTTTTAACCACTTTCTCAGCCTTCCCTGCTACCTTCAACGATTTGTGCACATATAACCTCAGGTTTCTCTGTTCCTGCACCCCTTTTAGAATTGTACCTTTTATTTTATATTGTGCCTCCTTGTTCTTCCTACCACAATGAATCACTTCACTGCATTAAATTTCATCTCCCATGTGTCTGCCCATTCTACCAGCCTGTCCATGTCCTTTGAAGTCTATTTCGATCCTTCTCACAGTTCACAAAGCTTCCAAGTTTTGTGTCTTCAGCAAATTTTGAAATTGTGCCCTGTACACCCAAGCCTAGGTCATTAATATATATCAAGAAAAAGAGCGGTCCTAGTACTGATCGTTAGGGAACCCCACTATATACCTCCCTCCAGTCTGAAAAACAAACCTTCACCACTACTCTCTGCTTCCTGTCACTCAGCCAACTTTTATCCATGCTGTCCCTTTTATTCAATGGGTTTCAATTTTGCTGGCAAGCCTATTATGTGGCATTTTATCAAACACCTTTTGAAAGTCCATGTACACAACAATCTCATTACCCTCATCAACCCTCTCATTTACCTCAGAAAAAAACTGAATTAAGTTAGTTAAAGCTGATTTGCCTTTAACAAATCTGTGCTGGCCTTCCTTAGTGAATGCATATTTGTCCAATTAACTGTAAATTTTGTGCCAGATTATCGTTTTTAAAAGCTTTCCCACCACCGAGGTTAAACTGAGTGGCCTGTAGTTGCTGGGTTTATCCTTACAATCTTTTTTGAACAAGGGTGTAACATTTGCAATTCTCTAGTCCTCTGACACTACCCCTGTATGTAAGGAGGATTGGAAGATTATGGACAGTGCCTGCGCAATTTCCTCCTTTCGTTCAGTATCCTTCAATGCATCCCATCCGGTCATAGAATCATGGAATGGTTACAGCACAGGAGGAGGTCAGTCAACCTGTCGTGTCCATGCCAGATCTCTGAAAGAACAACTCAACTAGTCCTACATCCCCAAGGTTTCCCCATAGCCCATGCAATTGTTTTCTCTTCAGGTCCTTATCCAATTCTGTTTTGAAAGCCACGATTGAACCTTTCACCACCACATTCTCAGGCAGTCCCTTCCAGGTCCTAACTGCTCACTGCATAAAAAATCTTTTCCTCATGTCAGCATTGCTTCTTTCACCAAACAACTGAAATTGGTCCCCTAGTTCCCGACCCTTCTGCCAACGGAAATGGTCCTAGTGACTTATCAGCTTTAAGTACAGCCAGCCTTTTTAATATCTCCTCTTCATCAATTTTGAGCCCATCCAGTGTCACAACTAGCTCCTCTTTCACTACGACTTAGGCAGCACCTTCTACCTTGGTAAAGACAAGATGCAAAGTACTCATTTAGTGCCTCAGCCATGCCCTCTGCCTCCATGTGCAGATCCCCTTTTTGGTCCTAAATTGCACCCCCCCTCCTCTTATTACACTTTTACTATTTATATGCCTATAGAGGACTTCTGGATTCCCTTTTATATAAGCTGGCAGTCTGTTCTCATATTCTCTCTCTGCTTCTCTTATTTCTGTTTTCACTTCCCCTCTGAACTTTCTATATTCAGCTTGGTTCTCACTTGTATTAGCAACTTGACATCTGTCATACACACCCTTTTTCAGCTTCATCTTATTAACTATCTCTTTTCATCCTCCAGGGAGCTCCAGCTTGCTTGCCCTACATTTCCCCCCTCATAGGAATGTATTTCAACTGTACCTGAACCGTCTCCTCTTTAAATGCAGCCCACAGTTACGTTATAGTTTTGGGTGCAAATCTTTGATTCCAATTTACCTGGACCAGATCTGTCCTCATCTCACTGAAAATGGCCCTCCTCCAATTCAGTATTTTTACTCTAGATTGCTCCTTGTCCATAGCTAACGTGAACTTTATGATACTATCACTGTTCCTTAAATGTTCCCCTACTGACACTGGATCCGCTTGACCCACATCATTTCCCAGAACCAGATCCAACAATACCTCTTTCCTAATATAAAAGCAAAATACAGCGGATGCTGGAAATCTGAAATAAAAACAAGAAATGCTGGAACCACTCAGCAGGTCTGGCAGCATCTGTGAAAAGAGAAGCAGAGTTAACGTTTCGGGTCAGTGACCCTTCTTCGGAACCTCTTTCCTCATTGGATCGGAAACTTATTGATAAGAAAATTCTCCTGAACACAATTCAACAACTCTTTCCCCTCTCTGCCCTTTACACTATTACTACCCAAATCTACATTAGGATAAGTAAAGACTCCATTATCACTATTCTATATTTGTTGCACCTCTGTAGTTTCCCCGAAAATCTGTTCCTCCATATCTTTCCCACTAGTTGGTGGCCTATAGAATACATCCAGTTGTGTAATGGTATCTCTATTGTTTCTTAACTCTAACCGAATAGATTCTGTCCTGACCCCTTGAGGACATCCTCTCTCTCCAGCACTGCAACATTCTCCTTAATCAATACTGCCACCCACATACCCCATTCTTTCCTTATTTTAAGTCTATATCATTGATATATACCGGATATATACCACAGAAAGCAAGGGACATAGCACTGAGCTCTGCAAATCCCCTTTAGAAACAACCTTTCAGCCACAAAAATACCCGTCGGCCATTACCCTTTGAATCATAGAAATTTACAGCACGGAAGGAGTGCCAACTGACAAGGAAGCATCCATCCTAATCTCACTTGCTGGCTCTTGGTCCATAGCCTTGTAGGTTACGGCATGTCAAGTGCATATCTAAGTACCTTTTAAATGTTATGAGGATTTCTGCCTCTACCTCCCTTTCAGCCAGTGAGTTCCAGGTCCCCACCACCCTTTGGGTGAAAGAATTTCACCTCGAATCCCCTTTAAACCTCCTTCCTGTCACCCTAAATCTATGCTCCCTGCCTATGGACCCCTTCACCAAGGGGAATAGGGCCTTCCTATCCACTATAACTAGAACCCTCATTATTTTATACACTTCATTACCTCTAGTCTTGACTATTCAAATACACTCCTGGCTGTTCTCCCACATTCCACCCTCCGTAAACTGGAAATCATCCAAACTCTATGCCCTGTGTCTTAACTCGCACCGGGTTCCGTTCACCCATCACCCCTGTGCTCGCTGACCTGCATTGGCTCCCAGATAAGCAACATCTTGATTTTAAAATTCTCATCCTTGTTTTCAAATTCCTCTATGGCCTCGCCCCTCCCTATCTCTGCAATCTCCTCCAGCCCCACAACCCTCCAAGATATCTGCGCTCCTCTAGTTCTGGCCTCTTGTGCATCCCTATTTTAATCGCTCCACTGCTGGTGGCTGTGTCTTCAGTTGCCTAGGCCCTAAGTTCCAGAATGTCTTTCCTACACCTCTCCGCCTCTCTACCTCATTTTCCCACTTTAAGACACTCCTTAAAACCTACCTATTTGATCAAACATTTGGTCATCTGACCTAATATCATCATCGGTGTCATATTTTCTTTTATAATGCTCCTGTGAAGCGCCTTGGGATGTTTAATTACGTTAAAGGTGCTATATAAATACAAGTTGTTGTTGCTGAATTAGGTCTTTCCACAGCCTCCTCTGTTTCAAAGAAAATAACCCTAGCCTATCCGGTCTTTCTTCATAATTGAAATTCTCCAGTCCGGGCAACCTCCTTGTAAATCTCCTCTGTACCCTCTCTAGTGCAATCACATCTTTTCTATTGTGGTGACCAGAAATGCATGCAGTACTCCAGCTGTGGCTTAACCAGTGTTTTATACAGTTCCAGCTCTTATATTCTATGTCTTGGTTAATGAAGGCATGTATCCCATATGCTTTCTTGACCACCTTATCTCCCTGTCTAGCTACCTTCAGGGATCTATGGACATGCATTCCAAAGTCCCTCTGTTCCTCTACACTTCTCAGTATCCCACCATTTATTGTGTATTCCCTTGTCTTGTTAGCCTTCCCTAAAAGTATTACCTCACACTTCTCCAGACTGAACTCCATTTGCCACTGATCCACACACCTGACTAGTCCATTGATATCTTCCTGCAGTCTACAGCTTTCTTCTTCATTATCAACCACAAGGCAATTTTTGTATCATCTGCAATCATACCTCCTATATTCAAGTCCAAATCATTGATATACACCACTAAAAGCAAGGCACCTAGTACTGAGCTCAGCGGAACCCCACTGGAAAAAGCCTGTCAGAAAAACACCCATTGACCAATATCCTTTGCTTCCTGCCTCTTAGCCAATTTTGGATCCAACTTGCCACTTTCCCTTGGATCCCATGGTCTTTTACTTTCATGACCAGTCTGCCATATGGGATCTTAATAAAAGCCTTGCTAAAATCCATATAGACTACATCAACTGTACTACCTTCATTTAATTTTTTGAGGAGGTAACAAGGAGAGTCAATCATCTTAGTGAGACACGACCTTCCCTTAAATTGGTGCTGATTGTCTTTGATTAATCCATGTCTTTCTAAATGAAGAATTATCTTGTCCCTCAGAATTTCTTTCAATAATTTTCTCACCACCGAGGTTAGGCTGACTGGCCTGTAATTACTCGATCTACCCCTTGCTCCCTGTTTAGAAAATAGTACAATGTTAGCTGTCCTTCTGTCCTTTGGCACCACACCTGTAGCCAGATAGGATTGGAAAATGATGGTCAGAGCTATTTCTTTTTGTGCTTCCCTTAACAGCCTCGGATATATTTCATCCAGGCCTGGAAATTTATCCACTTTCAAAGATGTTAAACGCCTTAATGCTTCTTCTCTCACTATGCTAATTTCATCTAATATTTCACACTCCTCCTCCCTGATTGCAATATCTGTATCGTCGCTCTCTTTTGTGAGAACAGACCCGAAGTATTAATTAAGAGCCACACTAAAGTCCTCCATCTCCACACACAGGTTACTCTTATGGTCCCTAACAGGCCCTACTCTTCTTTTTTAAGTTGTCCTCTTGCTCTTTACCTATTTATAAAATATCTTTGGGGTTTTCCTTGATTTTACTTGCCAATATTTTTTCATACCCTCGCTTTGCTTTCCTGATTTCCTTTTTAATTTCACCCCTACACCTTTCGTACTCCTCTAGGTTTTCTGCAGTATTGAGCTCTTGGTATCTGTCAATAAGCTTCCCATTTTTTCTTTATCCTCTCCTTTAAGCCCTTGACATCTGGGGATTCTGGATTTGTTAGTTTCACCTTTTTTCTTTAAGGGAACCTAATTGCTCTGAACCCTCACTATCTCTTCCTTGAATGCCTCCCACTGATCTGGCATTGATTTATCTTCAAGTAGCTGTTTCCAGTCTGCTTTAGCAAAATCACATCTCAGCTGAAAAAAATTATTTACCCCAATTGAGATTGTTTATTCCTGGTTTATCTTTGTCCTTTTACACAGCTACCCTAAAGCTAACTGAAGTATGATCACTTCCACCAAAGTGCTCCCCCACTGATACCCCTCCCACCCGCCCAGCTTCTTTCCCTAAAACTAAGTTCAGAACTGCCCCTTGTCTCGTTAGGCGTGCTACATACTGGCTAAAAGAATTCTCCTGAATGCATTTTAAGAATTCTGCTCCCTCTGTGCCTTTCACACTAATTCTATCCCAGTTAATATTAGGGTGTTTGAAATCCCCCACTATTACTGCCCTATTGTTCTTGCACGTCTGAGAAATTTGCTGACACATTTGTTCTTCTATCTTCCTCTGACTGTTTGAAGGTCTATAGTACACTCTCAGTAGTGTGATTGCCCTTTGTTTGTTCTTCAGTTAAACCCTTATGGCCTCATTTGATGATCTTTCTACCATAAACTGCCTCACAGTTATAATTGTTTCTTTAATCAATATTGTAAACCTCCCCTCCTTTTTTTTATCCCCCCTCTCCATCTCATCTGAAAACCTTGTAACCAGGAATGTTGAACTGCCATTTCTGCCCTTCTTTCAGCCATGTTTCAGTAATAGCTATCACATCATACTCCCACATGTCAATCTGTACTCTCAGCTCATCTGCCTTATTCCCTAGACTTCTTGCATTGAAGTATATACCTTTTAGCATTGCCAAACTCCTTTGTTGACAATTTTCTGGCCTTTGCTTCCTTTGTCTTCCAAATGCACTAATTTTCTGCCTTCCATTTCCTACTTTTCTTTTCATCCTTCTTATTCTACTCTGAGGTTCCCCCTGCCAAGGTAATTTAAACTCTCCCCAACTGCACTAGCAAGACCGCCTGCAAGGATATTGGTCCCGGCCCTATTGAGGGTTTGCACAGGTCCTACCTCCCCCAGTGGTCCCAATGTCTCATGAATCTAAAGCCTTCCCTCCTTCACCATCTCTCCAGCCACATATTTGTCAGCTCTATCTTCATATTTCTGTACTCACTAGCATGTAGCAATGGGAGTAATCCAGAGAGTACTACTTTTTGAGGTCCTGCTTTTCAATCTTTCTTCTAGCTCCCCTAAACTCTGCCTGCAGGACCTCATTCCTCTTTTTGCCTATGTCATTGGTGCCTATATAGACCACAACCTCTGGCTTCCCCCACAAGAATGTCCTGTAGGCACTCAGTGACATCCTTGATCCTGGCACCAGGGAGGCAATGTACCATCCTGGAGTCACGTCTGCAGCTGCAGAAGCACCTGTCTGTTCCCCTCACTATCAAATCTCCTATCACTATTGCTCTTCCATTCTTTGCCCTACCTGCCCCATGCAGCTGAGCTACCCATGTTGCTGTGGACATGGCTCAGCCTGCACTCTATAGAGGGACCAGCTCACCAGTGTTCAGAACTGAAGACTGGTTGGAAAGCAAGATGCACTCTGAGGACCCCTGCATTATGTGATTGATCTTCCTTGACTGCCTGGTGGTCACCCATTCCCTTTCTGCCTTCATTCTCTTAAGCTGCAGGGTGACCACATCCAGGAATGTGCCATACACGAAACTCTAGGGGATGCACTGTAATGACTCCAGCCATTGCTCAAGCTTTGAACTGCGAGCTCAAGCTGCTCTAGCTGGCGACACTTCCTGCACATGTGGTCATCCAGGCCACGAGAAGCATTCAGAATTTCCCACTTGACACAGGATGTGTATTCCACAGGGCTGGGGTGACCTGCCATGCTTTTACTTTCTAGACTATTAACTAGAAACACTTACCAGTTGCTCACCAATCAGCTCCTTCCCTGGTTGTGACATCGCTATAGCTGTTTTGCAGATGCTGCTTTTGTTGTTGGTGATTTCGCTGGAGGTTCTTTCCCTCGCTTTAACCCCTCAGTCGCTGGACTCATTCTCCCCCTAGATCCACCGGCACCGCTACTGCCATTGACTCTCTCTTTGCTTTCTGCCCTGAACTAATTCTGGATCCAATTACCACTTGCTCTTGGATTGCATGGACTTTTATTTTTCTGACCAGTCTGCCATGTGGGATCTTGTTAAAAGCCTTGCTAAAATTTATGTAGAATACATCAAACATGCTACTGTCATTGACCTTCTTTGTTACCTCCTCAAAAAATTCAATCAACTTAGTCAGACACAGCCTTCCCTTAACAATCAAAACTGGGTATTATGGGGAAAATAGCCAGAGACCTTTTCCCAGGGCGGAAAGGGCTATCACCAGGGGGCATAATTTTAAGGTGATTGGAGGAAGGTTTCGGGGAGATGTCAGAGGTAGGTTCTTTACACAGAGAGTGGTGGGTGCGTGGAATGCACTGCCAGCGGTGGTAGCAGAAGCAGATACATTAGGGACATTTAAGCGACTCTTGAATAGGTACATGGATGATAGTAGAATGAAGGGTATGTAGGTAGTTTGATCTTAGAGTAGGGTAAAGGTTCGGCACAACATCGTGGGCCGAAGGGCCTGTACTGTGCTGTATTGTTCTATGTTCTATGTTCTAAATCCATGCTGACCGTCCTTGATTAATCCAAGCCTTTCTAAATGACGATTCATCCTTTCCTCAGAATTTTTTCCAGTGATTTGGCACCACCAAAGTTTGGCTGACTGGTCTGTAATTACTTGGTCTATCCTTTTCTCCTTTTTAAAACAATGATACAATGTTAGCAGCCCTCCACTCCTTCGACACCACACCTGTAGCAGGGCAGAATTGGAAAATGATGGTCAGTGCCTCCGCTATTTCCTCCCTTGCTTCCCTTAACAACTGGGATACATCTGGGCCCAGTGATTTATTGACTTTCAAAGAGTTAAATCACTTAATATTTTATTTTTTACTATGTTAGAGATAGTGGATGCGTTGGTGGTCATCTTCCAAACTTATATAGATTCTGAAACTATTTCTGCAGATTGGAAGGTAGCAAATGTAACTCCACTATTTATGAAAGGAGGGAGAGAGACAACAGGGAACTATAGACCTGTTAGCCTGACATCAGTAGTAGGGAAAGTACTAGAATCTATTACAAAGGATGTGATAACTGGACACTTAGAAAAAAAATGGTAGGATTGGGCAGTCAATGCGGATTTATGAAAGTGAAGTTTGACTATTGGAGTTTTTTGAGGATGTAATGAGTAGAATAGATAAGGAGGAACCAGTGGATATGGTGTATTTGGATTTTCAGAAGGCTTTCGATAAGGTCCTACACATGAGGTTAGTAGCAAACTTAGAGCACCTGGGATTGGAGGTAATATACTGTCATGTATTGACAATTGGTTAACAGACAGAAAACAGAAAGTAGGAATAAACGGGTCATTCTCAGGTTGGCAGGCTGTGACTAGTAGGGTACCGCAAGAATCAGTGCTTAGGCTCCAGCTATTCACAATCTATATCAATAATTTGGATGCAGGGACCAATTGTACTATTTCCAAGTTTGCTGATGGCAAAAAACTAGGTGGGAATGTGAGTTGTGAAGAGGATGCAAAGAGGCTTCAAGGGGATTTAAACAGGCCACGTGAGTGGGCAAGGACATTGCAGATGGAATATAATGAGGAAAAATGTGAAGTTATCAACTTTGGTAGGAAAAACAGAAATGCAGAATATTTCTTAAATGGTGAGAGATTGGGAAGTGTTCATGTCTAAAGGGACCTTGGTGTCCTTGTTCATAAGTCACTGAAAGCTAACATACAGGTGCAGCAAGAAATTAGGAAGGCAAATGGTATGTTGACCTTTATTGCCAGAGGATGTGAGTACATGACTAAAGAAGTCTTGCTGCAACTGTATAGAGCCTTGGTGAGACCACACCTGGAGCATTGTGTGCAGTTTTAGTCTCCTTACCTAGGAAGGATATACTCGCCATGGAGGGAGTGCAACGAAGGTTCACCAGACTGATTCCTGGGATGGCAGGATTGTCCTATGAGGAGAGATTGAGGACACTGGGCCTATAGTCTCTAAAGTTTAGAAGAATGAGAGGTGATCTCATTGAAGCATGCAAAATTCTTATGGGGTTCGACAGGGTGGGTGTAGGACGGATGTTTCCCCTGGCTGGGGGGGTGGGTGGGGTCTAGAACCAGGGGACACAGTCTCAGAATAAGAGGTAGGCCATTTAGGACTGAGAAGAGGAGGAATTTCTTCATTTAAATGGTGGTGAATCTTTGGAATTCTCTACCCCAAAGGGCTATGGAGGCATAATCATTGAGTATATTCAAGACAGAGATCGATAGATTTCTAGATAGTAAAGATATCAAGGGATATGGGAATAGTGTGGGAAAATGGCATTGAGGTAGATGATCAGCCATGGTCTAGTTGAATGGCAGAGCAACATTTAGTTCCATCTTCAGCTTTTCTCGAAAGTGAATTTTCGCGGTGGATCGATTGCCCTGCATTGCACCTTCTTTAAGGTGTAGGACTGCATCCCTGTGGAGATTCCCAACTGTGTTAACCAGTCCAGGTACAACCTCTGGTGGTCTTGTACCAATTCAATTGGTGTGCACCTGTTTTGATTGGGTCTTCTGACTCGGTCAGCTCATGGATGGTGACCATGTTAAGTTTGTTGCATGCCAGCAACCCTGTTACTGCTGGTCCTGACACATCCACTGAGCAGAATATCTGAGTAGACCATGTTGACTGTTTGTAACTACATTCCAGATCAAAGGAACCTAGGCACTTTGTGGAGCCATTGTATGCTGTAAGCTTCATGCTTGTGGGTTTACCACAGACTTCCATGCCTTGTGGTACATGTCCTTGAGGATGTGGAAAGGTAGAGTGATGACGTGATGACATAAATCTTGGCATAAACATATATTTAAATAATTTATATTTAGCTTACTGACACACTATCACAACACACTCCTCCTCTAATTATAATGCCTGCATTGCCCCCCTTTTTTGTGAAGACACAAAGCATTCATTAAGAACCATGCCCATATTTTCCGCCTTCACACTCAGGTTGCTTTTTTGGCCTCTAATTGGCTCTACTCTTTTCTTAGTTATCCTCTTTCTCTTTATGTATTTCTAAAACATCCTTGGGTTTCCCTTGATTTTAAAATGTGAGGTGTTGGGGCCAGCGAGACAATATAGGTGAGCAAGCACAGGGCTGATTGGCAAGTGGGATTTGGTGCTGGGTTATGCTTCACCCAAAGGGCAACATGCCATCAAACAAAACTCTGCAGCCTGACCAATGCATTTCAACATTTAAAAAGTATTGTAGATAAAGAAGAAACTTCTATTAGTTTGGATGAAAAAGTGAATACAAATCACTTTTCTCACACTATGGATTTTTTAAAAATTCATTCATGGGATGTGGGTTTGCCACCAAATTTCCCACACACATTTCATTTGTTGACTATTTAATGATTATTTGTTGGCTTTTTGTAAACTATGAAGTAATATTGAGACTGATAGCTGACAATATAGTTGTATTCCCATTTCTGGACAATGGTCTTTGTAAACCTTACAAATCTACTTAATGTTAACATTAGTTCAAAAACTGCAATATCTTCTAGGCTGATGGGGGAAAATACTGGTTGGGTGAGAGCAGCTAAAGCAAATGCTGCAAAGGCAAAATTTACTGCATCTAACTTGATGTGGCAAAGACAATGGGCACATTGAACAAATATACCCTTATTATACAAACAATAGGCAAATCAAAAAGGGAATCTTGCAGCTCCATCATCATATCTGGGTGTACAGCAACTTTAGTAGTAACCTGCAAGTAAATCATCTGCCTGCGCGGAGAGAGGTGAACTACACACGAAGAAATTAGGTTACAAAATGAAGAAGAACAAAGAACAAAGAACAGTACAGCACAGGAACAGGCCATTCAGCCCTCCAAGCCTGCGTCGATCTTGATGCCTGCCTAAACTAAAACCTTCTGCACTTCCGGGGACCATATCCCTCTATTCCCATCCTATTCATGTATTTGTCAAGATGCCTCTTAAACGTCTCTATGGTACCTGCTTCCACCACCTCCCCGGCAACAAGTTCCAGGCACTCACCACCCTCTGTGTAAAGAACTTGCCTCGCACATCCCCTCTAAACTTTGCCCCTCTCACCTTAAACCTATGTCCCCTAGTAACAGATTCTTCCACCCTGGGAAAAAGCTTCTGACTATCCACTCTGTCCATGCTGCTTATAACTTTGCAAACCTCTATCATGTCGCCCCTCCACCTCCGTCGTTCCAGTGAAAACAATCCGAGTTTATCCAACCTCTCCTCATAGCTAATGCCCTCCAGACCAGGCAACATCCTGGTAAACCTCTTCTGTACCCTCTCCAAAGCCTCCACGCCCTTCTGGTAGTGTGGTGACCAGAATTGCACGCAATATTCTAAGTGTGGCCTAACTGAAGTTCTGTACAGCTGCAGCATGACTTGCCTATTTTTATACTCTATGCCCCAACCAATGAAGGCAAGCATGCCATATGCCTTCTTGACTACCTTATCCACCTGCGTTGCCACTTTCAGTGACCTGTGGACCTGTATGCCCAGATCTCTCTGCCTGTCAATACTCCTAAGGGTTCTGCCATTTACTGTATACTTCCCACCTGCATTAGACCTTCCAAAATGCATTACCTCACATTTGTCCGAATTAAACTCCATCTGCCATTTCTCCGCCCAAGTCTCCAACCGATCTATATCCTGCTGTATCCTCTGACAATCCTCATCACTATCCGCAACTCCACCAACCTTTGTGTCGTCCGCAAACTTACTAATCAGACCAGCTACATTTTCCTCCAAATCGTTTATATATACTACAAACAGCAAAGGTCCCAGCACTGATCCCTGCGGAACACCACTAGTCACATCCCTCCATTCAGAAAAGCACCCTTCCACTGCTACCCTCTGTCTTCTATGACAGAGCCAGCTCTGTATCCATCTTGCCAGCTCCCCTCTGATCCCATGTGACTTCACCTTTTGTATCAGTCTGCCATGAGGGACCTTGTCAAAGGCTTTACTGAAGTCCATATAGATAACATCCACTGCCCTTCCTTCATCAATCATCTTTGTCACTTCCTCAAAAAACTCAATCAAATTAGTGAGACACGACCTCCCCTTCACAAAACCATGCTGCCTCTCGCTAATAAGTCCATTTGTTTCCAAATGGGAGCAAATCCTGTCCCGAAGAATCCTCTCTAATAATTTCCCTACCACTGACGTAAGGCTCACCAGCCTATAATTTCCTGGATTATCCTTGCGACCATTCTTAAACAAAGGAACAACATTGGCTATTCTCCAGTCCTCTGGGACCTCACCTGTAGCCAATGAGGATACAAAGATTTCTGTCAAGGCCCCAGCAATTTCTTCCCTTGCCTCCCTCAGTATTCTAGGGTAGATCCCATCAAGCCCTGGGGACTTATCTACCTTAATGCTTTGCAAGACACCCAATACCTCCTCCTTTTTGATAATGAGATGACTGAGACTATCTACACTCCCTTCCCTAGGCTCATCATCCACCAAGTCCTTCTCCTTGGTGAATACTGATGCAAAGTACTCATTTAGAACCTCACCCATTTCCTCTGGCTCCACACATAGATTCCCTTCTCTGTCCTTGAGTGGGCCAACCCTTTCCCTGGTTACCCTCTTGCTCTTTATATACGTATAAAAAGCCTTGGGATTTTCCTTAATCCTGTTTGCCAATGACTTCTCATAAGGGGGTAAGAGATTTACAAGCACAGTCTTGTGACAACAAAGCCATTTAAAATGAGAGGCCATGGCAAATTAAATGAGATGAAGATTGCATTCTACATGAAAGTACTAAAGGCTCTTTTCCATTGTACCAATTCAAAGAGTTTAGCAGTTCTATAGGAAACCCTAGATAGCAGAGGGGAATTGACACTTCAGAGACAGAATGCCCACATTATCACAAATACTGAGCATTTGGCGAAGAGACTAAATAAAATTTGGTCCTACTTATTTAAACAGGCACTAGCAGAAACAGCTACTACTTAAAATGCTGAAAAAATTACAACTACAATACCAATCATGGAGAGGGAGGGAAATGAAGCATAAACTATATTTCATATCAACGACTAATGTCAGGGATGCCCTACTTTAGATGCATAATTGCACCAGATAGACAAAACAAGTTTCAGGCATTCATTAGATCATGGCCAAGCTCTAATTGCCTGTAATAGAAAGGAAAAATTATGGAAATACTCAGCAGGTCTGGCAATATCATTGGAGAGAGAAACAGAGTTAACATTTCAGGTCAATGACCCTTCATCAGCTAGTTGCCACTACCAGATTAGTGAATTTTGTAAAGAATACCATTCCAGTATAATTCCAATAATAGAAATATTATGCTTTGTGATACAGCCCTCATTTCCTGAATCATTCAAACTAAGGAATGGTGCCAACAGTTTCCAGCCTCTTTGATCTAACTGCCACATCTTCGTACAAGTAATGATCGTCACTTTTGACTAAAAGATTAATACAATTTTAAAGAGACCATGAAGAGCTGCCATTTACTCACCACTTGGAAATTTCATAACCAATCACAAGATTTTATGTGGCAATAGTTTATTGTTAGAAGGTTTTCCACTGCATGGAAAACATTTTGATTGGAAAGTTCAAGGTCTCATCTTCCCCTTTTACCAAAAATAAATGTCCTCTATTTGCGACTCTTTCCTGTCCCCTGCACCCCTGCTTTATTGCTTAGAGAGGACATGAAAATTCTCTGCTCCTCCAACCTCTTGTGCAACCCCAGCTGTCTTCATCCCACCACTGACTGCCACACCATCAGCTGTCTGGGCCCTATGCACTGAAATATTCTCTCGAAAGCCCTCCCCCCTCCACCTCCTTCTCCGCTCTTTAAAATCCACCTCTTCTACCAAGATTTTAGTCACCTTGCTTTCTTTGTTTTGCATCTGATTTTTGTCTGATAACACTTTTATGGAGCACCTTGGGATGTTTCTCTATGTTCCAGGGCTATATAGGTATAAGATGATGTTGCTGTTGATTCCTTTATCCAGCCTCTGTCTTTGGGATAATACTGTACAACATTTTTAGTTCCATTAACTAGAGCCTCGAGCTCTGTGATCTCCTGTCTACACTGTAGCACCGATTTTCAGAATGCATGCTCCCAGTGGGGAGTATCACCCACAAGAGAACATAATCCACCGAATGTAGGTAACTTCCCAGTATTTCCCATCCTTTTAGTTTGAATGGATGGAGAATCAATAAAGTGAAACTAAGGGCAGGGCGCATAGTGTAACTATCACTTGAAAACAGATTGGGCACAAATTCATCTTGGGCAGTAGCCAAAGACAAATTTGTGCCCAATGTGTTTGAGCGATATCTAACTGCCATTCAATTATGGAAAAAAAATATTGGGCTGAATTTTATAAGCTCGCCTTCAAAAATGGCGGCCTGCACATGTCGGCCGCATGCCAGAAAGCCGCCGTGATTCCAAGCGCAGCAGCTCATTTAAATAGCCGGGGTGGGCCGCCTTCCCCAATCACGTGGAGGGAGGCAGTGGGCTGTCCGACCCTGGCAATGGCGTCAGCTGCCTGTGCGCAGGTGCTGACGCCATTTTTAAAGGGCTATTAGCCCGACCCGCAATTTAAATATTTAAAGAAACATTTAATGAAATTAAATAAATACATCTCTTTTGCCCCTCTTCCACCCCAAATAACAATTGTTATTTGTCCTTCCCCCTCAGAACACTTACCTTTACCATCTGACCTACCACCCCCTCCCCCCCAAACTGCACAAAGTTTAACATTGAACCCTTCCCATCATCCCCTAAACCCATGATATTAATTTGACCCCATCCCCCCCCGCCACACCTCTGCACTGATAAACTTACCTCCTCACCCCTCTCCACCAGTGTTGAGCCTTGTTTCCCGGATGAGGATCCGAAGATGCGAAAGTGCCAGCACCGAAGATCGTATTGGCACATCAGGAGGCAACATAAGCTTATTTGAATTAATTATTTTAATTGATTTAAATATTTAAACTGCGCTGCTGCTGCTAAGCGGCAGGGGGGCAGCCATGAGGCCTCACCACCGCCGGCAATATCGGGCCAGGCCCTGCTGGTGTCAAGGTCCGTGGCGGGCCTCATCTGGGGCCATCTTCAGGCCTCCTGCCGTCATGGATCCTGATGTCAAGGGCTCCTTAAAAGTCCAGCCCATTGGATGGAGTGTAAAACTGGCTGCCGATTCGATATCGGCTGTTTTACACTGTAACCCAAGACGAATTTATACCTCATTGGTTCGAATGTATTCGCTAAGCAGTGTATGGGGAGTGAGACCTAATGTTGGAAACATAGAAAGATTCACGGACAGATGGAGGCCATTCAGCCCATCATGCCTGTGCTAGTTGAAAATAGCTATCCAGTCTAATCCCACCTTCTAGCTCTTGGTCCATAACCCTGTAGGTTACAGCACCTCAGTATTGTCACTAAATTTATCCACTGGGAGGCATGTACTCTACCCTTTACTGATTTCGGCCAGAAAGAGCAATTCTGAATTCATGTCATACCTCTATGGGTAGGGCATGAAGGGCATAGCCTTCATAACTAAACAACAGACAACTTGTCTTCAAATTGCAGTCCCATCTCATCTAAATTTCTGTGAATTCTCTGTTTTCAGGTAAGATGTTAAACAGAGACTCTATCTGGATGTAAAAGGCCCCATGGCAGTATTTGAGGAAGAGTGAGGGAATTTTCCCCAGTGTCCTGGTCAATGATTATCCCTTAACCAATATTGCTAAGACAAATTATTTGGTCATTAATCTCATTGCAGTTTGTGGGGCCTTGCTGTGCATAATACGCACAACTTGCATTTATATAGTGACTTTAATGTAGTAAAACTTCCAAAGCCACTTCAGAAGAACATTATAAGTGTAATTTGACATCGAAAAGCTTGGTCGAACAAGTAGGTTTTCAAGAGCATTTTATAGGAGAAAGAGGTAGAAAGTCGGAGAGGCACAGGGACAGAATTTCAGAGCTTAGCTTCTAGACAGCAAACGGCATGATCACTAGTGGTGGAATGAAGAAAATTGGGCATGCGCCAGAGGCCAGAATTGGTGGAGTGCAGAGATCTCGGAGGGTTGTAGGGCTGTAGGAGGTTACAGAGTTAGGGAGGATTGAGGCCATGGAGAGATTTGAAAACGAGGATGACAATTTTAAAATTATGGCATTGCCAGACTGGGAGCCAATGTAGGTCAGTGAACATAGTAGGATGTGTGAACAGAACGTGGTGCAAGTTAGGACTTGGGCAACAGAAGTTTAGATTAGCTCAACTCCACAGAGGGTACAAGGTAAGAGGCAAGTCAGGACAGCAAATGATAGTCAGGACCACAGGCAACAAAGACATAAATGGAGGGTTTCCGCAGCAGATGCGCTCAGGTGGGGTAGAGAAAGGAGATGTTATGGAGGTGGACGTAGGTGACCTGGGTAATGGAGAGGATATTTGGTCGGAAGCTCATCTCATGATCAAATATGACTCCAGGGTTGCAAGCAGTCTGGCTCAGCCTCAGACAGTGGCCAGGGAGAGGGATGAAGCTACTGACTCGGGAATGGAGTTTGTGGTGGGGACTAAAGATAATGGGTTTGGTCTTCCCAATTTTTAACTGGACGAAATTTTTGCTCATCCAATAATGGATGCTGGACAAGCATTGTGACATATCGGATACAGTGGGGAGGGGCTTGCTGTTGAAAGAGGTGGTGGTGGTGAGGTAGAGCTGGGTGCCATCAGTATTTAATCTTTCCTGTCTTCCACCCTATCACAGACCTTCTCTTTTGCTCTTTTCCCAACCTCCCCCTTTCACTTGTTTAGTTTCGTTTAGTTTAGAGATACAGCACTGAAACAGGCCCTTCGGCCCACCAAGTCTGTGCCGACCATCAACCACCCATTTATACTAATCCTACACTAATTCCATATTCCTACCACATCCCCACCTGCCCCTATATTTCCCTACCACCTACCTATACTAGGGGCAATTTATAATGGCCAATTAACCTATCAACCAGCAAGTCTTTGGCATGTGGGAGGAAACCGGAGCACCCGGAGGAAACCCACGCAGACACAGGGAGAACTTGCAAACTCCACACAGGCAGTACCCAGAATTGAACCCGGGTCGCTGGAGCTGTGAGGCTGCGGTGCTAACCACTGCGCCACTTGCTTAAAACCTATTACATTTCTAACTTTTTCCAGTTCTGATGAAAAGGTTATTGACCTGAAACATTAACTTTGTTTCTCTTTCCACAGATGCTGCCTGACTTCCTGAGTATTTCCAGCATTTCCGGTTTTTATTTCAGATTTTCAGCATCCACAGTATTTTGTTTTTGTCAAACCATGTATTTCTTCTTCAAGTACAAAAAGTAAAGTTTCAACTCATTTAACAAAAGACCATCGACTTCCATCTCAATAACTGTTGACAGGCTTTATCAATGAATATTATAGCTTCAGGGAAAAAAACTGGGAAAGGTTCAATTCCAGTGATCTGAATTGTGAGTTTTGTACAGAAATTCTCAAAGTGGTTGGGCAGATTCATGGCCATTGGACATACTAGATTTTAGACCTGCAATCAGGGAAGCATTTCACTTTTTCATGTGATTTATACTCATGCCACAAGAACCCAAAGAAACAGAAAATACAGTGAACGTGAATAAAAAAACTTTAAAAATCTCAATAAAACACTAGAAAAATGATTTGTTTCCTGTAAACCTGGTTGTAACGTGAAGAGAGCTTCTGAGCAAACTTAATTACAGGAAACTTGGACTGAATATTCCTGGCCATGGGGAAGGGGTGGGGGGGGGGTGGAGGGGGGCAGGTTAGGAGGAGGAGGAGGGGACGGAAAAATAGCAGAGAACTCCCTGACATATTCTTGCTGCCGGGGAAGGTTCCCAGGTATGTGACGTCATGCGGATCGGATTCCCGCTCAAAGGAAGTGGGTGGTCAATTGTATTAATTAAAGCCCCAATTAGCAGAGGTTTTTCCGGCTCATCAGCATATTACTGGCAGTGAAGTGGTCTCCCCACCATGTGCAGAGGCTGCCAACTTAGTGGTGACGGCCTCCCATGCACAGTGTAGGGGGAGGGGCTCATCACAACCAGAGGCTCTATCTATCCCCCAAAGAGGAGGCCATGGGCATCAAAGGATGACCCCCCTGCCCCAACAATCCAAGTGGAGGGGTTTCCTCCCTCTTCAATTATTTTTTAGGCTCCGAGGGTGCCTCCATTTTGAGGCACCCTTGTATCCTGAGCTGCCTCAGCAGTGCGCAGCTCTCCCAGTGGGGCAGCTAAGGCTCTATGCTATAATAAGAAGAAGGGTCACTGACCCGAAACGTTAACTCTGCTTCTCTTTCCACAGATGTTGCCAGACCTGCTGAGTGGTTCCAGCATTTCTTGTTTTTATTTCAGATTTCCAGCATCTGCAGTATTTTGCTTTTATTTAAGGCTCTATGCTGCCGGCCCTGCGATTACCATTCAATACTGTTTAGTATTTACAACCATGAACTGCTCAGTTGATGTGTGAGAACACGTAACAAAGAGGCTGAAACAACTTTATTCCCTTTCCGCATGCCATTGACTAGTGTTGGGGGAACAGTTCCGCACTGGGGGCCTGCCCAGGATGACAAGCTCGGAGGCAGCCGATTAGGAGGCTCGGGACCCCCATTTGGTCCCGACATTGACGGTGCCAAAACCTGTGGGAAATTCTGCTACTTGTGTCTAAGGCTCTTCACTTGGGGCCCGAGTTAATATTCTGGGCAGAGAAGGGTTCAAATGTAGGGATCGACAGACAATTGTAAAAAATTGTGGAGATTGTATTGTACTTATTTGCGCAACGGGAATTGATTTTCACCCAGATTGCACATGTCTCTGGGTGCAAATACACAGGAAATTCCAGGTCCATGAGCAGGAGTCAGCAGGCAATAAGGGAGTCATTCAGATTTAAACACTCATAACTTGGTGAGTGGCATAGCTGACCAACCCGAGCCACATTCTGGGAATTTTTGGAATTGCTCAATTAAAAAAAAAAGTGAACAGAACATTTTGATGCTGTGATACCATTCAGCTTCGCAACAACATTTTTGAAAATTCCAACCGAGATCCAAGAGAAAAAGAAACGAAATACCTGCACACTTACAGTGCTTTTCACAACCACCGGATTTCTCAAAGCACTTTACAACCGATTAAGTACATTTGCTATGTAGCCACCGTCGTATAGTGGGAAAGGTGGCAGCCAATTTGTGTACAAACATACACAAACAGCATAATGTGATAATGATCGTGATAATCTGTTTTTGTGATGTTGATCGAGAGATAAATAGTGGCCAGAATACCAGGGATAATTCCCTTGCTCTTCTTTGAAATAGTGTCATGGGATCTTTTACATCCACTCAAAGAGGCAGATGGGGCCTCGGTTTAACACTTTATTTAAAAAAGAGCATTTTTTCTTATTAGCTAAAAGTGCACATCCATAAAAACCACACAGTAAATTTCACTTGCCCCCTCCCAGTTAATAATCTCATCAAGGTAAATACATAAGTATAATAAAAGCAAAATACTGCGGATGCTGGAAATCTGAAAAAAAAACAAGAAATGCTGGAACCACTCGGCAGATCTGGCAGCATCTGGGGAAAGAGAAGCAGAGTTAACGTTAAGGATCACTGACCCGAAACGTTAACTCTGTTTCTCTTGTCACAGATGCTGCCAGACCTGCTGAGTGGTTCCAGCATTTCTTGTTTTTAAATACATAAGTAACCGGTGTGTTTTAATAACAACCGTTTTACTTTCGTGTTGTGTAACTCGGTGTTGTGTAAGACTTGGCTTATATCACTTAAATAACAAGAGGAAGTCTCGCAACAGTCCCTGCCTCTTCGTTCCACACCTGTTTACAGACTTACCGATGGAAACCGACACGAGTCTGTGTGAGGAGGGAGAATGTGTACCGATCAGGTCCTCAGCCATCCGCGGCTGCAAATAAAAACTGAAAAATGGGAAAAGGAGTTAGAAGTCACCACATTTTTTTTTGGCGGACTTAGGCTTTGCATTGAGCGAAAAAAATGCACATTTTTCGTACTGACTGAAAATTGCAATGCGATGATCGTCCGAAGGACGATTTCAGTTCTACCTCCTTTAGATACTGATTTCCAAAACAAAATTAAGTAATTGATCAAACCCGTAAAATCTAAAGTGACAAGGAATTAAGAAAACTGCACGAATGGCTAGGTGTGTTTTTAGAGAGGTATGTAGTATGTAAGATAGTGACACTCACCACAGCACAGCCCAGATGCCTGTCACCACACTGTGTACCATGGAGGTCCAGATGTTTCTCCATTTCCATGTGTTCCTCAGAGCAGATTCTGGGGCTGGCAGATATTTCAGACCTTGATTGATCAGTTTGAAACTCCCAAAAGAAAGCCCTACAATTAAAACTTCAGGATTCCACTCCATGGCACTTTTAACTCAGTACACACGAAAAAAAAAACCCGCCCCCGCAAAAAAAAAACCCACATACAATTTGTTTTTTGATTGGCTCGAAGTTGCGCCAAAGCGTTTGCAAGTCCCAGGTCTTATCCCCAGGGTTGAATAGGCGCTGTGAAAGCCTTATGTAACTTGCTGTCTTAACCCAGCCTTCTGAAAGACCCAAGAGAAAAGGGTCAACCCACACCCTGCAGCGCAGACAGCTCTCAGTGTGCGTCCACTGGGCGGGAGTTCGATTCTTGCGAGTGCCGTAAGGATCACTATTTATTACCCAACCTATGGGCTGTGCAGAAGCTGTCACAAAGATAAAACAAACTGCCACGGAAGTAACGAATTTGGGCCACGTTTGCCACCAAATATCAATTTTCTTGTCATTGTGTGGAGCCGTCGTCTGAAGTCACAAAAATAAAGCCACCCCCTTGAGAGGGAAAATTTCCAGCCCGTTCTCAGGGGGTTAGCTTTTCCATCCTGCTACACCGCCCCCGTTTTAAAGCACCTCTGCATTTTAAACTGTTGCACCCCTCCCCAAGCACTCGGAACTAAATGCTGCCCGTGACGGAGGGGATCCTCCCAAATGTTGGAGCAAAACAACAATCGCTAGATGTCACAAGACTCTTATCTCACAACTCTGTTAACCATAAATTTAAGGCACTCTTGGATGAGGCAAACTCTCTCACTGTGTGTTACACTGACACCTGGTGACAGCAGCAAGTCAGTAAATTGTACCAAAACAAGAAATGCTGGAATCACTCAGCAGGTCTGGCAGCATCTGTGGAAAGAGAAGCAGAGTTAACGTTTCGGGTCAGTGACCCTTCTTCGGAACTGACAAATATTAGAAAAGTCACAGATTATAAACAAGTGAGGTGGGGGTGGGGCAAGAGATAACAAAGGAGAAGGTGCAGATTGGACCAGGCCACATAGCTGACCAAAAGGTCACGGAGCAAAGGCAAACAATATGTTAATGGTGTGTTGAAAGACAAAGCATTAGTACAGATTAGGTGTGAATACACTGAATATTGAACAGCAGCAAGTGCAAACCTGAAAGAAAACCTGAAAAAAACAGTGGGTAAGCAAACTGAACAAACTAAGATGAAATGAAATAAATGCAAAAAAAAATTGTAAAAAATGTAAAAAAAGAATGTAAAAAAAGGAAGAAAAAATAACTAAAAATGAAAGTAAAATGGGGTCTGTCATGCTCTGAAATTATTGAACTCAATGTTCAGTCCGGCAGGCTGTAGTGTGCCTAATCGGTAGATGAGATGCTGTTCCTCGAGCTTGCATTGATGTTCACTGGAACACTGCAGCAATCCCAGGACAGAGATGTGAGCATGAGAACAGGGGGGAGTGTTGAAATGGCAAGCAACCGGAAGCTCAGGGTCCTGCTTGCGGACTGAGCGGAGATGTTCCGCAAAGCGGTCACCCAGTCTGCGCTTGGTCTCCCCAATGTAGAGGAGACCACACTGTGAGCAGCGAATACAGTATACTACATTGAAAGAAGTACAAGTAAATCGCTGCTTCACCTGAAAGGAGTGTTTGGGGCCTGGGATAGTGAGGAGGACAGTAAATTGTACCATCGTATATTGTAATTTTCAGAATTTGAAAAACACTCGCGGTGGAGATGTACATATATGTATTTATTATAAATAAAAACAAGAAATGCTGGAACCACTCAGCAGGTCTGGCAGCATCCGTGAAAAGAGAAGCAGAGTTAACGTTTCGGGTCAGTGACCCTTCTTCGGAACCACTGACCCGAAACGTTAACTCTGTTTCTCTTTTCACAGATGCTGCCAGACCTGCTGAGTGGTTCCAGCATTTCTTGTTTTTATTTCAGATTTCCAGCATCCGCAGTATTTCACTTTTATTTTTATGTATTTATAAGTTGGAGTGGAAGACTCATCCTGAATTCCTGGATGTGTGGGGACACATCAAGCAGAGGCTCGGTTGTTTGGTATGCTGCCACCTTAATATGCTTTGTCTAGCTTAGAGAGATTCTTTAGTCTTCAGTACTTAGAACCTTAACCTTTATTATATTATAACTATGTACAGCTCCACACCAGTCTGTGACTCTTCTGCAGCCACACTGCATCTCTCTTCAAAACTCTCACACATGTGATCTCTTACATCATCATGGTCGGAGGTATTCTTTACACTTTCTCCACATTAACCCTTTCAGACCCTTAGGCTGGAATTTTACAGTGGATGGATAGGAGCCGGACTCCGACATGAAAGTCAGTGGCGAACCTGCTTCCGCCTAGCCTGGGGATCCGTGCTGTATTTTACGGGTCCCCAGGCTTTAATTGTCCCGAGGCGGGACGTCCACCCGCTTGAGGGAGGAAGTCCCGCCTCAGTGACCTGCCAGCCATTCAGCGGGCCGGCAGCTCTTAGTCCCAGCAGCTCCACCGGGAGTGGTGGCCACTGCTGGGACTGCAGCCCAGCCGATGCCATGGAGCCTAGAGAGTGGGTAAGTACGACCACCCTAGCCTCACCAGGGGATCGGTTGTGCGCTGGTGAGGCTCGGGTGGTCGTTTGGGGGGAGGGAGCATCTTGGGTCCTGGGGGTGGGTTGAGAGGCAGGGCAGCTATCGCTGGGCGGCCTTTCACGTCCTCAGCACACCCGCTTGCCATGGGTAGAATACCCTTGGAGGCAGGCGAGGGCCGTTAAGTGGCCACTTAAGGGTCTTGATTGGCCTTGGGCGGGCGGGCTGTTTCCCATCCCCCGCTCCCCCGCCTGACTGCTGTAAACTTGTCCGGAGGCAGAATTGGGGCGGGTAGGCACCTGGAGCCTGCCGCTCAATTTTACACCGCCCCCATGCCACCATCCGACCCGCTGGGGCGGCGTCAAATTCCAGCCTTATATTTCATCTCCCCCAAGTCTTTATCCAAATATATATAATTGCATGTATTCACTTATATTTATTTTTACATACTGCCCCAAGTGACTGACATCACAGATTCAATTTTCCAGGAGGCTTCATAACTCTCCCTGATCGTGTTGTTGTCAGATGTGGAAGATTGATAGTCTTTCTCTTGTTCCTTGACTTGAACAGCCTTCATTGAGGTTTGTAGTATCTGGTACTTTCTGAATTTCAGGTTCAACATCTGGTTCATCCAAATGCATGACTGATTGATATCTTTGATGAACAGGAATAAGATTCCTCCTGTTTCTTCTTACAGTACCTTCTGAAGTATGTGCTAAATAAGATCGCTGTTGATTCTCATCCCTCTGGACAATTAATCCTTCTCTGCTTTGGTCTCGTACCCATAACTTTTGTCGTTCTGTCAACTTAGGTAGGTTCTTTGTACAATGTTTCCTATTATAGGCTTGTTTTCTGTAAGAAAAACAAAAAAAAATATTTTTTGTAAAACAGAAAGGCAGTGTATTTCTTAAATGATGAGAGTTTGGGAAGTGTTGATGACCAAATGGACCTGGGTGTCCCTGTTCGTGAGTCACTAAAAGCGAGCAAGCAGGTGTAGCAAGCAATTAGGAAGGCAAATGGTATATTGGCTGGCCTTCATTGCAAGGGGATTTGAGTAAAAGAGTAACGATGTCTTGCTGCAATTGTATAGAGCCTTGGTAAGACCAAGTGGTGCAGTGGTTAGCACTGCAGCCTCACAGCTCCAGGGACCCGGGTTCGATTCTGGGCACTGCCTGTGTGGAGTTTGCAAGTTCTCCCTGTGTCTGCGTGGGTTTTCTCCGGGTGCTCCGGTTTCCTCCCACAAGCCAAAAGACTTGCAGGTTGGTAGGTAAATTGGCCATTATAAAATTGTCACTAGTATAGGTAGGTGGTAGGGAAATATAGGGACAGATGGGGATGTTTGGTAGGAATATGGGATTAGTGTAGGATTAGTATAAATGGGTGGTTGATGGTCGGTACAGACTCGGTGGGCCGAAGGGCCTGTTTCAGTGCTGTATCTCTAATCTAATCTAAAAAAATCTAAGACCACACCTGGAGTATTGTGTACAGTTTTGGTTTCCTTATCTAAGGAAGGATATATTTCCCATAGAGGGAGTGCAACAGAGGCTCACCAGACTAATCCCTGGGATGGCAGGATTGTCTTATGAGGAGAGATTAGGAAACTGGGCCCGTATTCTCTATAGTTTTGAAGAATGGGAGATGATCTCATTGAAACTTACAAAATTCTTTAAGGGCATGACAGGCTGGATGTAGATAGAATGTTTCCCCTGGCTGGTGAGTCTAGAACCAGGAGACACAGTCTCAGAATAAGGGATAGGCCATTTAAGACTGAGATAAAGAGGAATTTCTTTACTCAGAGAGTGGTGAATCTTTGGAATTCTCTACCCCAGAGAGCTATGGCAGCTCAATCATTGAGCATGTTCAAGAAAGAAATCAATAGCTATCTGGATACTAATGACATCAAGGAATGGTGGGGAAAAGCGGCATGGAGACAGATGATCAGCCATGATCTGTTTGAATGGTGGAGCAGGCTTGATGGGCCAAAGGCCTACCCCTTCTCCTATTTCCTATGATCCTATAAGACTTTTTTCTGTCTTGAACTCTCTTATAATCCTGGAATTATAGCCCTGGAAATAACATTTTGGGTAGGATTAGAAATTGTGTTCTAAGCTTCCTATCTATCCTAATGGTGCTAATCCGCATAGCAATGGAGTAGTTCTGTAGTTCAGGAGTGCCGTTTAAAAATCTTGATTTTTCTTTAACAGTGCTTTGACAGTTCTGACTCCTCACTCAGCTTCTCCGTTGGATTGTGGATATCTAGAGGAATTTGTAAGATGTACAAATCCACAGTTTTCCGCAAAGTGCGTTTGCAAATTGTGGTCCATTATCAGACACTATCTGATCAAGTATACCATGTGTTGCAAATATTTCTTGTAACATTCGAATGACTGCTTCAGTTGCCGTTGTGTACAAACATTTGACCTCGATCCACTTTTGCATTAAAGATGATTAGATCATCAAATGTTTCGATTGTCTGATTGGGAATTGGGCTGAGAAAAGGGGTTCCCTCTGATCCCGTCTGTGCACTGCACATAACTGGCAATTCAAAATAATTTCTTCTATATCTTTTAATATTCCCAGCCACCACACGGATGCTTGAGCCTGTGTTCTACATTTAGTTATGCCCATAAGACCCTGGTGCATTTTCTCCAAGATGTCTACCTGGAGTGACTCTGGAATCACCAGTCTCTCGTCATATAGCAGCAAATCATCCACGATAGTAAAGTGTTTTCTGTGTTCGAAGAAGATTTTCATCCTCTTACCACTGGAACGCTGCTGTGGCCAGCATTGCTTGCAATATTGGTGGATATAGATGCATTCTTCATCTTGCATCTGAGCGTGACGAATATCTTGGACTGAAGTAGGAAGTGGGAATTCGCTAGTGGCTCTCATCTTTTGCGAGTCTGCCATTATGCTGTTGCGACTGACAATGTGCCCTAAAGATTCTTGTTGCTCAACTTCTTCCACTTTCCTTATAAGATGAAGGTCGATACAAGCTCTTCTACTTAAGAGGGAGAATTCCTGGTTCCTTAGAACATACAATATTTCCAATATCTGGTTTCCCTTGTACTGGAGTGTTTCCTGTAGCTTCTCCTTAACTTCCAGTTCAACCGCTCCTGGGCCATGTAACTGAGTTTCTGTTTGTTGCAAGTTATGCATTGATAACCACGGCTCTTTGTCTGATTAGACCATTACACTTGCTTCAGTGCCCAGTTTAAAATGAGTGATATGTCTGTTGACATATATATCTGCAGACCAAAATGCCTGATTAGGATTATTGATCTCACCAAGGAAGCGTTCTGATTTCTGACCTGTTGGAGGTTGTTTAACCACTCTGTGCTTGAATGCTTTTTCTTTTGAACTGGTGCAGAGATTTTACTTCGGCACATTTTCCTAAAATGCCCGATTTTGTTACAGTGCAAACATTCTGCTTTGTTTGCAGGACACTGTTTGCACCTATGAGTCCTTTTGGCACCGCAGGGTTTCATGGCGTCTTGAGCTCCCCCCACCACTCCCCCCCTCAACCCCGCCCAATGTATCTTCTTTTCTGGTATTTCTTTTACAGCCCTCTGACTAAGGAATTGTACTGTGGCTGGAGTTTTCCTGAACCAAGGTCTTTCTTTGCCTCTCAGGATTGCTCTATAGTTCTTCTGGATCTCTGCTTGTCTCACCAGCTGAATTGCTTTGTCTAGGGTGAGGTCTTCTTTAGACTGCAATAAATCTGATAGGGATTCATCAGCAATACCTATTACAATGCGATCTCTTATTAATTCTGTTTTTAGGTCTCCATATTCACATCCTTCATCTAGTCTGTCAAGGTCATTGATAAAAGCATCAACTGTTTCATCTGGTTTCTGGACCCCTCTGTTAGATATTGCCCTTTCTAGAATTTAAATGCTCCACATATTGAAAGACTATCAAAAACTTTTAATACTTCATCAAATTTGTCTGATGTCCCATTAATGCCTTGTCTTGCCATAACATCATCTGCTATTCCCTCAATGGAATACAGCAATGTTTTAACTTGCTCTGCTTCAGACTGGCTGTCTAATTTGGAAGCAATTCTGTACCTCAGAAATCCTTTTATCCGGAGTGACCAATTTTGCGTTTGATTTGGTCCTTCCATGTGCCCAAACCTCTCTGGTATTGTGAATTTAAGATCCATAGCTTCTCTTTGGTTTACTTTCACTTTTCACTTTTTCCCTCCAGTATCAGATGTTTCCTGTGCTTTTCAGCCTCATGCTGACTCCCGCTAAGGCCACCGTTTCTCCCTTTGAAATCTCACCGCTAGACTTTGAATCTATTTCCTCTTTGTTTTACATGCAGGTTTATAGCACTACTGCTGCAGTCCTTTAACTCACTTCTCTTAGAGTATCGTGTATTTGCAGCCACATTTTTTTTAGACCGCATTTGTTGACAACGCGAACGGTAGGTGGCACTGTTTTGGCACATGCGCAAATACAGCATGTGCCACGAAAACGTCACAGATTGCGACTGTAGCAACTGCCAGGACTAAAGATGGCGCTGCTCAAAGAATCACACAGAGGAAACCTAACGAACACGTGGCAGTATACAATGGCCGGAGTGAGAGAGCAGCGCGGGGTGGGGGGGGGGGGGGGTGAAGAGAGGAGGGAGGGGGGGAAGAGAGGAGGGAGGGAGGGGGGTAAGAGAGGAGGGAGGGGGGGAAGAGAGGAGGGGGGAGAGAGGAGGGAGGGGGGAGAGAGGAGGGGGGAGAGAGCAGGGAGGGGGCGAGAGAGGAGGGGGAAAGAGAGGAAGGAAGGAGGGAGGGAGGGGGGGAAAGAGAGGAAGGAGGGAGGGAGGGGGGAAGAGAGGAAGGAGGGAGGGAGGGGGGAAAGAGAGGAGGGAGGGAGGGAGGAAGGGGGGAAAGAGAGGAGGGAGGGAGGGGGGGAAAGAGAGGAGGGAGGGAGGGGAGGGGGGAAAGAGAGGGAGGGGAGGGGAGGGGGGAAAGAGAGGAGGGAGGGAGGGAGGGGGGGAAAGAGAGGAGGGAGGGAGGGGGGGGGAAAGAGAGGAGGGAGGGAGGGGGGAAAGTGAGGGAGGGGAGGGGGGAAAGAGAGGGAGGGGAGGGGAGGGGGGGAGGGGAGGGGTGGGGGGGAAGAGAGGGAGGGGAGGGGTGGGGGGGGAAGAGAGGGAGGGAGGGAGGGAAAGAGAGGGAGTGGGGTAAGAGGGAGGGGGGGGTGGGGGAGAGTGGGGGGGGGGGGAGCAGCGGAGCGGAAGAGGAGTGCCTTTTTCTGTGCATGCGCCAGAAACACAACAGCAAAAGACTTACCGGCCAGTCCCTGGACCCGGCGACACCGAGGTCTTCGCACACTCGCTCCCCGCAGCTCTCTATGGCCTCTCGCTTCCGGCCCTCTTCATTCAGCCGTTCCCTCCAGCTGCGGATGCCCAATCCAGTTGCTTCTCCCCTACTTCTCCACAGTACTTCAGGCATTGCAACTGTCTGGTCCCTGCATTTTGCATGCTCCCTCTCCCCAGCCCTCCCTGCTCTCCCCACCCCTCCCCCTCCCACTCCCCTTCTTCACCCACCCCTCCATCCCCCTCTTCAGCCACCCCTCTATCCCCCTCTTCTCCCAACCCTCCCTCTACCCCGCTACCTCCACCCCTCCCGCTACCCCCCTACCTCCACCCTTCCCTCTACTCCCCTACCTCCACCCCTCCCTCGACCCCTCCACCACAGTTGAATATCTGAAGTGCAGTTGCAAAGTTGGGGAAATAGCATGCAATACAAAGCCTCAACAATTCTGGGGTTAATTATTGAGAAGTTTTATTAAGTTCATTAATACATGGATACATGAGTGTTGTGTTTCCAGCATTCCCGTTAGACAGGCCGAGTCTCTGCTATGCACAGCTAAAGAGATTGTTCCTGGAGAGACTTGTGGTGAATGAACGCTTGGCTCTCTATTCCACTACTGTATTGTCCATGTGAAGAAGGCAAAGTCATAAGAGTCTGAGCTCAGTCTATTCTTGATGAATGTCCCCCAAGCGCATCCCAATGTGCATTCCCAATTCATCCATAAATGCAATGTTCCTTTCCACATCGTGACGAGCTCCGCAGCATGATCCAGTTGCCTTCGTTGCTTGAATGCTGACTGTAAGTCTCAAGGATTGTTTTCTCGACGGCATGTTTTGCATGAAAAGAAATAAAGCAAATCAGAGTCAGAGCTTGCTTCCCTCCATCCACTGAAATTACTATTGTGCACACCTTTTAAAGTTCTGCAGTGAAACGAAAGTGACCGTTTAGATGGTAGGTTGCAGCACATGTACTGCCTGCACACAGCAGCTTACAACAGGGACTGGAGAACATGCGGTGCCCCAGACAATGGAAATGTTTTCAAAGCAACTTACAAAGGCAGAGCAACTTACCTTGGAACAATCTCCTGTGTCTAATAAAAATGAAGCAAGTCTCCAAAACGACTAAATAATTCAGATAAAATGCGAGAAAATGCCCGACGAAACCTCTCCTCCTTCCACTTTCAAAAAGTCGTGCCGAAGCTTTGACGCATGCGTGAATATCTGAAGATTGACGCATGCGCAGAGGCCTACCTGGAGCGTTGCCCGAGGAAGACGACATAACGCGATGACGTCATCTGCACATGCGCAAAGCGTCCGTGGCAAGAAGGACCGCAGCGCATGCGCAGAGGGCAGGAGACCGTCTGCGCATGTGCGCACCGCGGCGCATCCTGATGACGTCGGCGATGACGAAGCGTTGTCATGAATCACTTTGTTTTTTTTATGCTCGCTGTGGTTGCTACTTGTAATGGCGCCGCCCTCGGATCTGCCCTTGCTAAGGACTTTTGATTTTCCTGGTGCTGCCTGCCTAGTGCTGTTAGGAACAAATTTTTCCCCTCTTTCAGGGTTGCTCACCGGATTCCCGATCGTTGCCTGGTTCTCCGACTCGAAGCCTGCGATTGCTGGACCGGATTTCTACAGGCTCGAACGGCCGAATGGCCTACTCCTGCTCCTATTTTTTCTAAGTTGATTCCCCGACTCTCGTGCTTCCTTTGTCCATGGAGCAGCTCTCGAGCTTTTCACAGCCTCTTCTCAAGTTCTGCAGTTTTGCCGTTTTTTTCAGGTCGGCCCTCTTAAAGTATTTCTTCAAATTCTTCTTCTGGGTATAACATGATAAGGACACCATTGTTCATGATCTCACCACTAATCACCATGTTGTATGTTTGATTGGTATGCTGGCACCTTAATATACTTAGTTAGTCTAGCTTAGAGAAGTTCCTTAGTCTTGAGCTCTCAGAACATTAACCTTTATTACATTATAACTATCTACAGCTCCACACCAGTTTGTATGACTCCTCTGAAGCCACGCTGCATTTCTCTTCCAGTCTCTTTCACATGTGATCTTTACATCATCATGGTAGGAGGGATTCTTTACACTTTCTCAACATTAATCCTTTCAGACCATTATACTACAATGAGGGCTCAGGCTTTTCCACCAGCTATATGGTGACCAGCTGAGAAGGAGGAGGAGGAGGGAGGAGACAACCAACACAGCCCCTGTCTGGCAGGTTGATACTTATTTGACAGTGATACCAGCCAATTCTCTACCCACAAGGATAGGGTTGTGATGAGGGGAAGGGAGAAAACAAGAGGTATATGTTTACACCATCTGCAGTTTGTAAATCAAAAGAGATGGTGAGATGAGGGGGAAGTGGAATGTGAGAAGGAGGTTTATGTATGAGGATACCGTTATCTTTGATGGTTTCAACCTTGCTGCTGGCCGTTGCCTCAGTCATTTCTGGTTCACTGTTGGCGACCATCTTCTCCATGATGGTAAAGACATGCAGCTGTGCCTGTCCCTCGCCAGTTAGGTGCTGCTGCCTCTGGTTATGCACCACCTTGTTCTGCAAGAAAGTGGGAAGTGTGTCAGTGAGTGTGGCGCAATATGTTTGGGTGATGTAACCCATGTTAGCCTGTCACAATTTTGTGCCAACTGCTCAGATGTGCAGCAGCTCAACAGCGTGCTTAGTGCTGGCTGCATGTTACCATTATTTAAATTAGCAAGCATCACAAAGTTTGCATGCTGCCTTCATCAGGAGCCATGGGTTAATCCTTCGTCACGATCCCCACACTGATTTTCAGGCCATTTTTAAAATTGAGTCAAAAACGCAATAGTTTAAGAGCCACAGTGCTGTTACTCAAATGCCAATAATAATGAAAAACAAGACAGAGACACATTTTAACAACATTTTAAAGATTTTTACAAAAATGTTGTTAATAGAATGATACTTTCTCACAGGTACAATGTGAATAAAAGTTTGAATAAACAAAACAAGCCATTTGATCAATCATGATCGGAAGCTGCACTTGAATCCTTAATGAGCCACATTCGGCTCCATTGCCGGAGGTTGCAGACCCCTGATCTAATGGCAGGAAGTAAATTGCTTCTAATCTCAGGCCCTAGAATTTCCTTGATGTAAGTTGTTATATGTTTGGTTCTGTATACTGCCACTGTATTGAGTCTTGCCAGAGAGGTTCCTTGTCTGTAGTATTTCAACATTAATCTTTATTTCTTAACAACTATATACACTCCACACTAGCCTGTATGACTCCTTCAAAAGCCATGTTATATCTGTTCTCGAGCTTCTCCCACATGATCTCTTACATTATCACGGTGGGCGGTATTGTTACACTATCTAAGATTAACTCTTTCAGACCCTTATACTATGTAAATCAGGTCGCTGTTGAAATTTTAAAAAAATGTGTTACATCTGCCACAGGCCCCTAGGGGGAGATGTATAGATGCTCTCTGGATATGGCATTTCCATATCCATTGGTGCAAGCTGTGCTCTAAAACCATAAGCAGCTGACTCAGCAGGAAACCTTTGTGCAGTCTTTTAATTGCACAGTTCAGTGTGTGATAGTCAGCAAAGCACGGGGGCAAAAAGATAACACAGGAACATTGCTTGACTCTTTCATTTCTCTATCAAATAATTTTATTGCTTGTGTTATCAATATTTGTATTAGATGTGGACGGATTTATGAATATTCAAATCTTATCGGTGTCCAGAGGGGAGCAGGGAATGGTGCCAAGCCAGAGATGAAGAATGCAAAACTTCATTTGTTCAGCCCTTCAAGGGGCTTTGAAGCTGGGTGTGCGTGCCACCAAGTCACCCAGAATTACCACTCATGACACCTGGAGAGAGGTGGCACTGGAATTGACTGCCAACTCTCCCATCCCATGGACTGTAGAAGAGGATCACAAGAAGTTCCACATCCTCAGCAGGGCAGGCACCCTGGACACCAGTGCATTCTCCACACTCTTAAAGCAACTGACCCCTTCACAATGCTCTCTGCTTAAGGGAACATCTAACTTCCTAGCCTATGTTGTAGCTACACAGCTCCCCTAGCATACAACACCAGAAAACCTTTCTCCGTCCACTCACAACTCCATATACATTACTTCATCTCTCCCCGTCCGCTTGCTACAAATTCCTTCACTGCCAGCCTTACACTGATTTACTTCTCGCTTTGCAAGAGAAATTGGTGCACAATGCCTGCCAAAAACAGGTCAACCGAGGAGACTTCCCCAACCTTTAACCCCTCATCCATTTGAGGACAAGACCAGGCAGCTTGTGGGGAGACTCTCAACTTATGTCATGGAAGATGCTGAGGTCAGCAGCACTAGGTTACTGACTGAGCACCTGCACTGTCACCTGACATCCCTGTAAAGCACCATACAGCCAAAATATTCCACTCATTCTGTGCCTCCGTTATTTGAAAAGACTAATGCCGTTTATATTTCCTAGCTGCAGATCCACTACAGCAATGGCACAGGAGGATGAAGATAATGGTGAAGAGGATGATGAGGACCAAGCCAGTTGCAGCTACATGATATTACTGTCTCTCAGGACAGCAACACATGACAAGCCTCCAGCTGCTCCCTCTAAACATCACGCCAATGAAATGGGGGACACAAGATCATGCTGCCAAGGAGCACCCTCCAGAGATGCAGCTATGCCCCATGCCAGAGCAAGTTCCCATTGGGAATGGCATACATACTCCTGAGTACCCTGCTTGGAGAGAGGGTGGGCTTGGGGTTTCAAAGATCCCGCTGGCATTCTGACCTGAGATGCAGTCAGAAGCATGTACACATGCGTAGACACAGAATGCAAACATTTTTTTAAAAATTGCCAACCTTTAGAGATCTTTATTAAAACATCAGCAGTCTCCTGAATGTCAGGAACTTCTAATTTCCTGTAGCTGATCCTGACAGCTGCTGCAAACAGGTGTAACTTACCTTAATTGCACAAGTGGGTAAATCCAGGAAACTTACATCCACAGTGCAACTGAATAATAGTTAAACGCATGTAAATAGTGGGGGAGTAGGGGTGGGGGAGTGGGGGGTGGGGTTGGGGAAGTAGTGGAGCGGTGTCCGAAGCAGCTCCAGAATTGTGAGGAGTCTCTGGGATAGTCATGTAAAGGGGCCAAGTGGAAAAGTTGCCAATGGCATTTCAACAGCACTGGAAATGACAAAAAATTTCACCCACAAATCTTGTTTGGGGTTTGTTAATTTTAACGCATGCCCTCTTTTAAAAATGTCTTCATGGGATGTGGGCAGGCACTAATTGCCCATCCCTAATTGCCCTAGGGAAGGTGGCGGACAGCCGCCTTTTTGAACTGCTGCAGTCTGTGTGGTGTAGGTACACCCGCAGTACTGTTAGGTAGGAAGTTCCAGGATTTTGACCCATGCAGCGATGATGAAGGAACGATGATATACTTATAAATTAGGATGTTGGAGAGGAAGTTGTAGGTGGTAGTATTCCCATGCACCTACTGCCCTTGTTCTTCTAGGCAGTAGAGTTTGTGGGTTTGGAAGATGCTGTCGATGAAACCTTGGCGAGTTGCTGCAGTGCATCTTTTAGATGGTACAGACAGCCAGGTGGTAATGCAGTTGAATATCATGGGAGGCAGTTAGACTCTTGTTGGAGATGGTCATTGCCTGGAACTTTGTGTTGTGAATGTTACTTGCCACTTGTCAGCCTAAGCCTGAATGTTGTCCAGGTTTTAGTTTAGAGACACAGCACTGAAACAGGCCCTTCGGCCCACCGAGTCTGTGCCGACCATCAACCACCCACTTTATACCAATCCTACACTAATTCCACATTACTACCACATCCCCACCTGTCCCTATATTTCCCTACCACCTACCTATACTAGGGGCAATTTATAAAGGCCAATTAACCTATCAACCAGCAAGTCTTTGGCATGTGGGAGGAAACCGGAGCACCCGGAGGAAACCCACGCAGACACAGGGAGAACTTGCAAACTCCACACAGGCAGTACCCAGAATTGAACCCGGGTCGCTGGAGCTGTGAGGTTGTGGTGCTAACCACTGCGCCACTGTGCCTGCGGCATGGATTGTTGCATGCGGCATGGATTGCTTCATTATCTGAGGAGTTGCCAATGGTACTGAACACTGTGCAATCATCAGCAAACATCCCCACTTCTGACCTTATGATGGAGGGAAGGTCGTTGGTGAATCACCTTCGGATCTCCTGCAGCAATGTCTTGAGGCTGAGATAATTGGCCTCCAACAATCACAACCATCTTCCTTTGTGCTAGTTTTGACATTAGCTAGTGGCAAGGTTTCCTGTTGATTCCCATTGACTTCAATTTTACAAGGGCTCCTTGATGCCACCCTGGGTCAAATGCTGCCTTGATGTCAAGTGCAGTCACCCTCAACTCACCTTTGGAATTCAGTTCCTTTGTCCATGTTTGGACCAAAGCTGCAGTGAGATCTGGAGCTGAGTGGTCCTGGCAGAACTGAAACAGAGCAGGTTATTAATGTGCAAGTGATGCTTGAAAGCACTGTCAACACACATTCCATCACTTTGCTGATGATTGGGAATAGAATGATGGGGCAGCAATTGGCCACATTGGATTTGTCCTGCTTTTTGTGGACAGGCCATTCCAGGACAATTTTTCACTTTGTCGGGTAGGTGCCAGTGCTCTAGCTGTACTGGAACAGCTTGAGTCTGCACTCAAGTTAAATGAGCTGCTGCATTTTCATTTCACATTACACTCAGCAATTTAAAATCTGCTTTATGCCTCCTCTCAATCTTTTTTCACACCAAAGCAAGGCAGTTTTATCAATTTCTCATCATTACTTTAGACCCTTGTTTTGGCAGTGACATACTCTACACTACGTATACTGTACCTAATATGTATAGATATGTATGCTTCATTTTAGTTTCTCCCCTGTAGTATTGTAGTTTCTCAATTGTATTTCTTTCTTTCTGTACATACCCTACCAAAGAATTGGTCAATGAAGATTTGTATCAGGAAGCATAACTTGTTATTCCCACAGTATTGTTATATTAATTTTACATTTATTGGCAATGGAATAATGTGTCAATTAAAAAAGTAAAGCACAATTAAAGATAATACTTTTATGCTGCAGCTGGGTAGAAAGTTCATAGCTCTGCTTACATTTCAGGTGTATCAGGGTTGTAAAAGTTTTATTAATATTGACTCATAGTTTGCATAATGAAATGGATAGGGATTTGTCTAAATTATCTTTGACCCAGGTTTTGTAACCAGATTATTTGAAGATGGTTAACACTACTTGAAACCATTCTGTTTTCTTCAGTACTTCAGGGGTGGCAATCTGTTTAGATCTAAGAAAACATAGGATCTTAACAGACTCATGCTAATCCAAAGAAGCTACATCTCTATGCTTGGTGTTTGATTTATTCTAATATTTATTAAGGAGGCGCTAAAATGTCTTACAAATAGGAAGACATAATTTGGCTAGACATGAATATTACAGTTTGGTGTTTTTCTTTATCTCAGAGAAATGACGGAGTCTTTTATGAACTGAAATCTGCATTGTATTCTTATCCAAGCTGAGTTTACTTTCTCAAGACCTAAGAATTAAACCTAATCACAGTTGATTAATTGTCTGAGAATATATAAGATATCAACTGTGTCTCAATTCAATGTTGAATCCTGCCGGTATCATACCATTAGACTACAATATACAGTCTAAATTACTGTCCACATTTATCTTTCCATTATATGTTGTGTTATCTACATATACATATTATCTACAGACTTGTGTTTGTGTGCACTTTCTATTGTGCAACACTAACATCCTACAACAGCACATTTTTCCCATTACATTTTCACTATCACACCTTTCCCATCACATTTCATGAATTGGTTCAAAGTAAAATATCAGAAAATCAGAACTAAGAATGTAGAGAATATATGATTTGAATTCAAAAATGTGGCTAGAAAATTGCCAACGAAAAACTACCAAAGACTTATGAAAACAACCAATCCTAAATGACAGTATAGGAGGACTGACCAATAATAAAAAGGTGAATGAATCAAATCCTCAAAACAAATATCCGATTTTTGTTCTCAGTAACTGAAATTTATATTGCTTAAAATAATATTTGTACTATAAAACAATCTATTAAAAATTCTATATTCCACAATACTATAATAAACAGCAGTACAAAGTTGTCTTTTGTGCCATAATTGATATTTTTACTTATAGGGTAAAGCCATTCGCCAAAGGCCTTTTGCCTGTTTTAACCTGTTACTTAGACCTGATATTTTGACCAAGAACTGTGACTCCATCAGCTGAAGGTAGCTCAAAAGTAAAATACTGCAGATGCTGGAAATCTGAAGTAAAAACAGAATATGCTGAAACTACTCAGCAAGTCTGGCAGCATTTGTGGAAAGAAAAACAGAGTTAACATTGTGGGTTGATGACCGTTCATCAGAACCTCATCAGAGCTGGAGGTAGTTCCTGTGGGCTGAGCAAGTGCAGTGTGCACCATTTCCCCGGATGCATCTATCACATTTAATCAGCTCATATTTGCTTGATAGTTTTATTCCAAAATATTTGAAATAAAGCTGAAGGACAATTCTCCAAAGCTTTATTCAGATAATGTTTATTGTGGGAGTAACTTTGACCTTCCGAAATGGGCGAGATCAAATTGGTCACACATTATATATCTGTGGACCATGGTCAAATTGTCAAAAGAAAATCTTGAGAGGTGATTTTGGCCAGGCCACTCTCAATGCCTAGACAGGAAAAGGCACACTGAGGGGGATTTGAGAGGAAAATTGTGGGAGAGCACTTGGGTGGTGATGATGTGATCAAGGATCTTAGGGAGGAAAGGGATTTTAGAGAATGGTAAGCATACAGAATCAAAACAGCAAAAGTACATTTAAATGAAACATCCACATTCGATAAGTTGACAGCTTGATTAATTTAATTGATCAATCTAATAGATAAGAAGATAATTGCATTGCAGCTACCATGTGCATTAGCCATCCACACAGTAAATTTATCACAGATCAAAAGAAATTTCATAGAGACATTAATATTACACAGCTGACTGATGCAATTTTGTTTAATGTAATTATCCTGGTGATATAAAATTACAAAATACCAAAGCATGCTGTCATGCAGACCCCCACCTGCCAAGAATGAGGCATATTAATTTTGTCATCTGAAGATTGATTCTAAACTGTTGCTGGCGTGAGGAAATGGCTTGTTAAACAAATCAGCCGTGGCTGGAAAAAACATTTACATACTAACAGACAGTGCTTGTGGAGACAAAGGACCATTAACTGACACATTCAACCCACAATGGAGTTTGATCACCAGAAGGTTTGAGAGAGAGACTGTTTGCTCCTGGACAGATTGCCTCTTCTGGCTGGCTCACCACAGCCTCTCCTGTCTGCTCCCATCTCTTTCTCACGGAACTCCAAATCCACTGAAGACGTGAATCTCAAGAGAGAAAAGTCTTCTACATTGAACAAGGTTTAAGAAGAATACTGGGCCCCAATGAAAAGCAAGATCTACCTACAATCAAGGATTCTAAAGCAAGCTTGAAGAACTGTAACCAAAACCATCTTCAGATGGTTCTTTTCCACTTTATTTTTTTTTTTTATTTTTTTTTAGAGATACAGCACTGAAACAGGCCCTTCGGCCCACCGAGTCTGTGCCGAACATCAACCACCCATTTATACTAATCCTACACTAATCCCGTATTCCAATCACATCCCCACCTGTCCCTATATATTTCCCTACCACCTACCTATACTAGTGACAATTTATAATGACCAATTTACCTATCAACCTGCTTGGCTTGTGGGAGGAAACCGGAGCACCCGGAGAAAACCCACGCAGACACAGGGAGAACTTGCAAACTCCACACAGGCAGTACCCGGAATCGAACCCGGGTCACTGGAGCTGTGAGGCTGCGGTGCTAACCACTGCGCCACTGTGCCGCCCATTATTTCTTCTGCTCTTTTCTGTCTCTATCTGCATGTGTGTTTATTGTGTATGCATGCTAGTGTGGGCATGTCGCGTATCCATAGGCGTTAACTGAATTAGAGTTTAAGTTTAATAAAGTTCAACCTTTCTTCTTTAAACCTAAGAAAACCTGTTTGGCTGGCTCCTTTGCCTTACAATTGAAAAGCAGTGCGCCCCTCTGACCCAGGATGAAGGACATGTGATGCAAGTCACTTTGAAGTGCCTGTGCTAACACGTCCATTAAAGACATAGCCTGGAACATCTAAACTGTTACTGCCAATGAATGAACCACATCTGCCCAAAGGCTTCACCATCACCATTGAGGAACCCTTGATCTCCTTCACTACCTCATACCTCTTTTTTTCTCTGCCATCAATAAAAGGAGTCTCAGACATGTGGTTTAAATTGTGATTATTAACATAATACTCAAAAAGGAAAACAGTGTACAGCTACAGTAAGACACATCAGTGACCCAATCATTGCTCTGCAGAACGCGGTGACCTTTGCACGATCACTTCTACACGGTTCTCCCCTTGTGGCTTCAAAGGAGGTGGAGGCAGCCTGTTTAGTTGTCTCTGCTTGTGGTTGAGATGCATGTGGCAGTCGTCCTCAACATGGAGGTGCCTGTTGGGGCATCTCCAGTGGCTGTTGCAATTCTATTATTGCTGGGGCAGCCTCTGTCACTTGGCCCTGCTGCACAGAAACTTCCACTGTCAGAGGAGCCAAGGAGCCCGAGGATGATGAAAGTGCCCTCATCCTTCTCGGTGACATCCTCAGTCCTTCACTGATATTCAAGATCGCTGGACGGGAGCATCAGCTGGGCTGCTACTGGCATTGCCTCCAAGCTTCTCTGAGCCATTAATGCCACTTATTGGTCTAGGCTGGATAGTGCAGACATCTTTGTGCAGCATATGGCTCTCTATGAGGTTGGTTACTCTCTCAATGGAGGAGCTCATGCACTCATAGCCCTGAACCGTTGTGGTGCACATGAGCTAGATGGACGCCTTCATTCGCTGCTCATGACCCTGCACTGCCTTAGGGAACTCTAAAACTTCTAGAGAACTGGTGTATTAAAAACAAGAAATGCTGGAAATACTCAGCAGGCCTGGCAGCATCTGTGGAGAGAGAAGCAGAGTTAACGTTTCAGGTCAGTGACCCTTCTTCAGAACTGGCAGATATAAGAAATGTAAAAGATTTTCAGCAGGTAAAGTGGGGTGGGGCAAGAGATAGCAAAAAAGAAGGTGTTGATAGGATAAGGTCACAGAATAGCTGACCAGAAGGTCATGGACCAAAGACAAACAATATGATAATGGTGTGCTGAAAGACAAAGCTTTAGTACAGATAGGTGGTTAATGGACTGAAAACTGAACAGCCACAGGGACAAACATAAAAAAAACACAGTGGGTAGGCACAGTAGAAACAAACTGAACAAACCAAAATAAAATAAACACAAAAAATATTAAAAAGAAAAAGAAAAAAATAACTAAAAATAAAAGTAAATTGGGGGGCCCGTCATGCTCTGAAATTATTGAACTCAGTGTTCAGTTCGGCAGGCTGTAGTGTGCCTAATCACTTAATGAGATGCTGTTCCTCGAGCTTCGTTGATGTTCACTGGAACACTGCTGCAATCCCAGGACAGAGATGTGAGCATGAGAGCAGGGGGGATGTGCTGAAATTGCCAGCAACCAGAAGCTCGGGGTCATGCTTTCGGACTGAGCGGAGGTGTTCCGCAAAGCGGTCACCCAGTCTGCGTTTGGTCTCCCCAATGTAGAGGAGACCACATTGTGAGCAGCGAATACAGTATACTACATTGAAAGAAGTACAAGTAAATCGTTGCTTCACCTGAAAGGAGTGTTTGGGGCCTGGGATAGTGAGGAGAGAGGAGGTAAATGGGGCAGGTATTACACCTCCTGTGATTGCAGGGGAAGGTGCTGTGAGAAGGGGACAAGGTGGTGGGGATAATGGAGGAGTGGACCAGGGTGTCACGGAGGGAACAATCCCTTCGGAATGCCTTGGCTTAGTTGGTTAAAGCACGTGCCTAATAAATAGGAGATCCTAAGCTCAAATCTTAGCGGTGCCTCAATGCAGTTGGTATTTTTTTCCTACTATAAAGAAAAATTCTAAGGGGAGGACCCACCACCATAGTTAACCAAAGAAGTTAAGGAAAGCATCAAACTTGAGGAAAAGGCATCTAATTGCACAAAGATGAGTGACAGTTCAGATAATTGGTCAGAATATAAAGAATGGCAGAGAATGACTAAAAGGTTAATCAGGAGAAAGAAATTAGAGTATGAGAGGAAGATAGCTAGAAATGTAACAATTGATAGCAAGAGTTTCTACAGGTATTTAAAAAGGAAAAGAGTAAGTAAAGTGAGTGTTGGTCCTCGAGACAGTGAGAATGGGGAACCAATATTAGATAATAAGGAAATGGCGGATGCAGTGAACAATTATTTTGCTTCTAGGAACATAGGAGCAGGAGTAGGCCATTCAGCCCATCAAGTCTGCCCCGCCATTCAATATGATCATGGCTGATCATCCACTTCAATGTATTTTTCCCACACTAGCCTCATATCCCCTTATGTCATTTGTATTTAGAAATCTGTCAATCTTTGCTTTAAACATACTCAATGACTGAGCTTCCACAGTCCTTTGGGGTAGAGAATTCCAAAGATTCACAACCCTCTGAGTAAAGAAATGTCTCCTCACCTCTGTCCCAAGTGGCTTCCCCCTTATTTTGAAATTGTGTCCCCTGGTTCTAGACTCCCCAACCAGGGGAAACATCATAGCTGCATCTACCCTGTCTATCCCTATAAGTATTTTGTCGGTTGCAAAGAGATCACCTCTCATTCTTTGAAACTATAGAGAATACTGGCCCAGTTTGCCCAATCTCTCTTCATAGGACAGTCCCGCCATCATGGGAACAAGTCTGGTGAATCTTCGTTGCACTCCCTCTATGGCAATAATATCCTTCCTAAGGTAAGGGGACCAAAACTGCACACAGTACTCCAGGTGCAGTCTAACCAAGGTTCTATACAATTGAAGCAAGACTTCACTACTCCTGTACTCAAATCCTCTCGTGATAAAGGCTAACATACCATTAGCTTTCCTAATTGCTTGCTGCACCTGCATGTTAGCTTTCAGTGACTTATTGACAAGCACACCCAGGTCCCTTTGTATATCTAAACATACTCAATGACTGGGCTTCCACAGTCCTCTGGGGTAGAGAATTCCAAAGATTCACAACCCTCTGAGTAAAGAAATGTCTCCTCACCTCTGTCCCAAGTGGCTTCCCCCTTATTTTGAAATTGTGTCCCCTGGTTCTAGACTCCCCAACCAGGGGAAACATTTCTAATCTCTTACCATTTAAGAAATACTCTGCACATCTATTCCTCCTACCAAACTGGATAACTTCACATTTTTCGACATTATATTCCATCTGCCACGTTCTTGCCCACTCACTAAGTCTGTCCAAATCCCCTTGAAGCCACTTTGCATCTTCCTCACAACACACATTCCCACCTAGTTTTGTGTCATCCGCAAACTTGGAAATACTACATTTGGTCCCCACATCCAAATCATTGATTTATGTTGTGAACAGCTGGGGCCAAAGCATTGATTCCTGTGGTACCCCACTAATCACAGCCTGCCAACATGAGAATGACCTGTTTATTCCTAGTCTTTGCTTTCTGCCTGTTAACCAATTATTAATCCATGCCAGTATATTACCTCCTATTCCATGTGCTTTAATTTTGCTAACCAATCTCATGTGGGAGACTTTATCAAAAGCCTTTTGAAAATCCAAGTATACCACGTCCACCTTTATCAGTTCTGTTCGTAACATCCCCAAAAAACTCCAACAGGTTCGTCAAACATGATTTCCCATTCATAAATCCATGTTGACTATGCCCGATCAGATCATTATTATCCAAGTGTCCATTTATCACATCCTTTAGAATAGATTCTAGCATTTTCCCAATGACTGATGTAAGGCTAACAGGTCTGTAATTCCCTGTTTTCTCTCTCCCTCCCTTCATAAATAGTGGGGTGACATTTGTGACCTTCCAATTTGCAGGAATCACTCCAGAATCTATAGAATTTTGGAAGATGATCACCAGTGCATCCATTATCTCCATAGCTACCTCTTATAACACTCTTGGATGTAGAATATCAGGTCCTGGGGAGTTATCAACCTTCAGTCCCATTAATTTCTCCAGTACATCCTTCTTACTAATACTAATTTCCTTCAATTCCTCATTCCCCCTAATCCCTTGGATCTCTAATTCTGGGAGATTTCTTGTATCTTCCTCAGTGAAGACAGACACAAAGTAATCGTTTAGCTTCTCTGCCATTTCTCTATTCCCCATTATAAATTCTCTTGACTCTGCCTGTAATGAACCCATAAAAAAAACAAGAAATGCTGGAACCACTCAGCAGGTCTGGCAGCATCTGTGGAAAGAGAAGCAGAGTTAACGTTTCGGATCAGTGACCCTTCATCGGAACCCATGCTTGTCTTAGCCAAACGTTTCCTTTTTACATACCTGTAGAAACTTTTACAGTCTGTTTTTATATTTTTTGCTAGCTTACGTTCATATTCTATTCTCCCTTTCTTTATCAGTTGCTTGGTTCTCCTTTGCTGTATTCTAAAATCCTCCCAATCCTCAGGTTTACTACTATTTCTGGCAACTTTATAGGCCTTTTCTTTTAATCTTATACAATCCTTAACTTCCTTTGTTATCCACGATTGAATGTCTTTACTTTTGGGGGTTTTGTGCCTTGAAGGAATGTATAGTTGCTGTAAACTATGTAATATTTCTTTAAAAGACTATCCATTGCCTATGTACTGACATACCTTTTAATGTATTTTCCCAATCCACCTCAGCCAATTTGCCTCTCATACCTTCATAATTTCCTTTGTTCAAATTTAACACCCTGGCTTCAGATTGAACTACCTCACTTTCAAACATAATGTAAAATTCTATCATATTATGGTCACTCATCCTTAAAGGTTCTTTTACAACAAGATTATTAATTAGCCCTTTCTGATTACATAATACTAGATCTAAAGTAGCCTGTTCTCTAGTCAGTTCCTCAACATACTGCTCTAGAAAACCATCCCTAACACACTCCAGAAACTCGTCCTCCACAGCATTAGTGCTCATTAGGTTTACCCAATCAATATGCAGATTGAAATCACCCATGATTACTGTATTATCCATGCTACATGCTTCTCTAATTTCCTGATTAATACCACACTACCACTATTGTTTGGTGGCCTATAAACAATGTTTGCTGCCCCTTGCTGTTTCCTAGCTCCACCCAAACAGATTCCACATTTTGTTCTTCCAATCTGAGATCCTCCCTTACTGATCCCATCCCTTATTATCAGTGCAACACCACCTCCTTTTCCTTTTTGCCTGTCCTTCCTAAATGTCGAATATCCTTGAATATTCAGTTCCCAGTCTGTAGCCACGTTTCCGTTTCTGTCTTCACTATAGAGGATACAAAAAACATTCTGGCAATAGTTGTAAATCAGGAGGTGGAAGGAAGAGAGGAACTTGGTGAAATTACAATCACCAGGGAAGAGGTACTGACCAAACTGATGGAGCTGCGGGCTGACAAGTCGCCGGGTCCTGATTGACTTCATCCTAAAAGAGGTGGCTAATGAGGTAGTAGATGCACTGATGTTAATTTTTCAAAATTCGCTAAGTTCTGGTAAGGTTCCATCAGAATGGAAAGTAGTAAACATCACCCCTCCATTCAAGAATTGGGGAGGCAGAAAACAGGTAACTATAGGCCAGAGGTATGTCGTGGGGAAGGTGTTAAAATTGATCATTAAGGAGGTTGTAGCTGGGGGCTTAGAAAAACTCAAGGTAATCGGGAATAGTCAGCATAGTTTTGTGAAAGGGAAATCATGTTTAACCAATTTGTTGCAGTTCTTTGAAAGAGTGACATGTGCTGTGGATAAAGGGGAGACCATTGACGTACTGTACTTAGATTTCAAGAAGGCATTTGACAAGGTGCCACATAAAAGGATATTGCGCAAAGTAGGAGCTCACGGTGTAGGGGTTAACATATTAGCATGGATAGAAGATTGGCTGTCTGGCAGAAAGCAGAGAGTATGCATAAATGGGTCCTATTCTGATTGGCAGGTTGTGACGAGTGGAGTTGCATAGGGATCTGTGCTGGGGCCCAAACTTTTTACAATTTATATCAATGACTTAGATGAAGGAGTGATGGCACTGGTAGCTAAATTTGCAAATGACACAAAGATAGAGAGGAAAGTATGTTGTGAAGAGGACATAAGGAGGTTGCAGACTGATAGATAGGTTGAGTGAGTAGGTAAAAATCTGGCAGATGGAGTATAATGTGGGAAAATGTGACGTTGTTCACTTTGGCAGGAAGAATAACAAAGCAGAGTATTACTTAAACAGAGAATGACTGCAGAATTCCGAAGTGCAGAGGGATCTAGGTGTTCTAGTGCAGGAGGCACAAAATGTTAGTATGCAAGTACAGTGGGTAATAAAGAAGGCTAATGGAATGCTATCCTTTATTACGAGAGGAATTAAAAATAAAAGTAAGGATGTTCTGCTTCAGTTATACAGGGCATTGGTGAGACCACATCTCGAATACTATGTGCAGTTTTGGTCTCCTTATTTAAGGAAGGATGTAAATGCATTGGAGGCAGTTCAGAGGAGGTTTACTGGATTGATACCTGGAATGAGCAGGAAAGGGGGAAAGGTTGGACAGACTGGGCTTATTTTCACTGGAGTTTAGAAAAGTGAGGGGGGACTTGATTGAAGTTTATAAGATCCTTAACAGTTTAGATAAGGTGAATGTGGAGAGGATAGTTCCTCTTGCGGGTGAGTCTAGAACTAAGGGGCATATGAACATATAAATTAGGAGCAGGATTAGGCCACTTGGCCCTTCGAGCCTGCTCTGCCATTCAATAAGTTCATGGCTGAACTGAGTACTCCACATTTCCACCTACCCCCTATAACCTTCCACCCCCTTGCCTATCAAGAATCTATTTACCTTTGCCTTAAACATATTCAAAGAGTCTGCTTCCACCATCTTTTGAGGAAGAGAGTTCCAAAGACTCATGACGCTCTGAGAGAAAAGATTTCTCCTCATCTTTGTCTTAAATGAGCGACCCCTTATTTTTAAACAAGGGGGACTTTTAAAATTAGAGGTCGCCCATTTAGGACAGAGATGAGGAAAAGTTTTCTCTCTCAGAGGGTTGTGTGACTTTGGAACTCTCTGCCTCAGAAGTTGGTGGAGACAGGTTCATTGAATATTTTTAAGGCGGAGGTAGATAGATTCTTGTTAGGCAAGGAAATCAAGGGTTATCGGGGGTAGATGGGAGCATGGAATTTGAAACACAAACAGATCAGCCATGATCTTATTGATTGGTAGAGCAGGCTTGTGGGGCCAAATGGCCTACTACTGCTCCTAATTCGTATGTTCGTATGTATGTATGTTTGACATGTGGGAGCACATGTTGTTGCTGGTCTAGATAGAGCCTTCATTCCTGTGACTCCTGAGGCCCTGTATCTGTGCCCAGCTGAGCAGGGCTGTGTCTGCCCTCACTCCTCTGAGGGGAACTGACCACAGTTTTTTTTAAATTTCCAAAATATACTTTATTCATAAAAATCTGTTAAAAAAATACATGACAAAACAGTTCCAAACAGCACCAAGTCAAAAAAATACAAACAGTGCAAAGGCGGTCAGTTCTTTCAATACAATCATGAATTGCCTCACAACCCTTCCATTTCATTTTTCATGCCATATACATTTTACAGCAAACAAAAATTTTCCCGATTCAGTTCGAGGGGTTTTCCATGGATCCAGCCCCTCAGCTCAGCTTGGCGGGGGGACCTTACACTGTGGTCTTTCCCCATTGAGCCTTTGCTGCGGCTGCCCCAAGCTTTAGTGCGTTCCTCAGCACGTAGTCCTGGACCTTGGAATGTGCCAGTCTGCAACATTCGGTCGTGGACAACTCTTTGCGCTGGAAGACCAGCAAGTTTCGGGCAGACCAAAGGGCGTCTTTCACCGAATTGATAGTCCTCCAGCAGCAGTTGATGTTTATCTCCGTGTGTGTCCCTGGGAACAGCCCGTAGAGCACAGACTCCTGTGTTACAGAGCTGCTTGGGATGAACCTCAACAAAAACCACTGCATCTCTTTCCACACCTGCTTTGCAAAGACACATTCCAGAAGGAGGTGGCAACCATCTCTTCCCCACCACGGCCACCGCGAGGGCATTGTGCGAAGGGGGTGAGACTTCGGGTGTGCAGGAAGGATCTGACGGGGAGGGCTCTTCTCACCACCAGCCAAGCTACATCTTGGTGCTTGTTTGAAAGTTCTGGTGATGAGGCATTCCGCCAAATGACTTTGGCGGTCTGCTCGGGGAACCATCCGACAGGACCCACTGCCTCCTTTTCCTTGAGGACATTCCGTGCAGACCACTGCCTGATGGATCGGTGGTCAAAGGTGTTTTTTCACAGAAACTGCTCCACGAAGGATAGGTGGTATGGCACAGTCCAACTGGATGGAGCGTTCCGCGGCAATGTGACCAGGCCCATCCTTCGCAACACCGGGGACAGATAGAACATCAGCACGCAGTGACACTTGGAGTCTGCGTACTGGAGGTCTACACACAGCTTGATGCAGCCGCACATGAAGGTAGTCATCAGGATGAGAGCGACATTGGGTACATTTTTCCCGCCCTTATCCAGAGTTTTGAACATCGTGTCCCTCCGGACCCAGTCCATTCTGGATCCCCACATGAAGTGGAAAATGGCTCGGGTGACCGCCACAGCGCAGGAGTGGGGTATGGGCCAAACCTGCACCACATACAGCAACAATGTGTGCGCCTCGCACCTGATGACCAGGTTCTTACCCACAATGGAGAGAGATCGCTGCCTCTGCCTCAGGTACCTCCTCCTGCCCAGTCGTGCTGTGCCGTTCACCCAGTGCCACCTGATCTACACGTTTGCTAGGACCCACCAAGGTCACTGTACCTGCACTGGTGGTGGGTGCATTTGAAAGGTGTGACATGCTTCTTTGGCTTCCTCATTGTCATCTGGGGCAACAGAGAGAGAGGGAGAAGGTCTTGGGGATCAGACATCTGCACCTGCACACATGAGAGACCATAAGAGCTAGCCTAGGAGAGCTAAAGCCTCTGCATGTGCTGAGGCTTCCCAATGCAACTCTGTGTTCTACATGCTGTCAGACGGGGTGGAGTGCACTGAAGTCCCCTAATTAGCGTTTCGCCCTCTGTAGTCACCATCTCCACCATGAGTGCCTGTCTCGTCATGGCCGACTTCCTCCTTGTCTGTGATCCTAGCTATTTCATGGTGCAATCCTCCATTGGTGTGATTATTTGGATGTATGGCACCTTTGCCTGTTTGGGCTGTCTCTGGGTGTTATGTGCCCATTTCTCCTGCGAGTACCAAAGGGAGCGAGATAAAGCACTGCTATCTTCTACGGATAATGGCATGGTCTGCTATTCAATAGAATCTGCCTATATCAGTGGTTACAGGTCCTCAGCAGCGCTATGGCTCTGAGTCTTGCTGAGGGATGAGTAAATGCCCTGGGCACTCACCCTTCTCATGTTCAGGAGCAGCACGCGCCTTGAGGCTCCTCAGCTGGTATGTCTGCTGGAGGGTCAATACCCAGAGGCCTGTCCTGCGGGTTGGCGGTTGCTGCCACTCACAGTGGCTGCTATCTCAATCCAGGCCTGCTTTGTCTGTATTGGTGGCATCCTCTTGCCACCTTCCGGGAAAAGGACCTCTCTCCGCTTCCTCACGGCTTGCAGCATCACTTCAAGGTCGTTGTCAGAAAAATAAGGCTGCTCTGCCCTGGGTCCAAGGCCTACAATTCTCCTCAGACATTATGAGCAGCCAAAAGCTCAGTGGCAGTCTTCTCTCTCCACTGGCCCACTCTTCATTTGTCCCGCCCCCATTCCTGTCCCCATGTCTGCTAATTGGCTGTCGAACCTGTCACAATGTCAATTAAGGGGTCGCCCCCCCCCCCCCCCCCCCGAAAATCGTGACTCAATTCTGTTCTCCCACCATGGGTGGGTCTGGAACCCGGAAACCGTCCCAACTTCCCTTTCCCACCCCCAAAGCAAAAATCCAGCCCTCAAGAGTTTTTTTGTTACTGTTACAATTTTCTACTAACTCTTTCTCTAGTGCCTGGCACCAAGGAACACTCCTGTAAACAAGCTCTCACTTCACAACAAACTGAAGCAGGAACTTCTTTGCCCAATATGTGGGAAAGTAATGTTGCCAATGGTTGAACAGAATACCCTTGTTTTTGTAACAAAAACAAGAAATGCTGGAATCACTCAGCAGGTCTGGCAGCTTCTGTGGAAAGAGAAGCAGAGTTAACGTTTCGGGTCAGTGACCCTTCTTCGGAATTATTTTACCCTTGTTTTTGTATCTTGCTCACTGAAAAATGATACAGAATATTGGTAAAATAAGCATTCCATTGGACCACGTAGCCTGGACGATAGTTTACAAGTTAGATTTATTGAATGGTGAAACTTAAACAGATTTAATTAATTTACAACATAAAACTCACAATTCCCAGTGGTACAACAATAAAAGAAGCTTCTCTAGCTGTCCTAATAACAATAAACCCCAGTCAGCACCAGTTTATGGGCTGAATTTGATAAGCCTGCCTGTGCAGGCCGCATGCCAAAGAGCCGTCGCATTCCAACGGCGGCAGCTCATTTAAATAGCCGGGGTGAGCCACTCAACACCCCTCCCCCCTCTCCCGATCATGTGGAGGAGGCAGGATGTCTCACCCCGGCAATGGAGTCAGCTGCCTGTGTGCAGACGCTGACTCCATTTTTAAAGGGCTGTCAGCCCTACTGGGAAATTTAAATATTTAAAGGTGAAGCGATTGAAAATAAATAAATACATTTCTTTTGCCCCTCTCTCACACCCCCAATAACAATTAAATTATTTGCCCATTCCCCCACAAAACACTTAGCTTTACCATCTGTCCTTTCTCCCACCCACAACTACACAAACCCTTCCCACCATCCCCGACACCCATGACGTTACTTTGACCCCGTCCTCACCCCTCCTGCATTGAGAAACTTACCTCCTCCCCCTCCCCACCAGTGTTGAGCCTCCTTTCCCTGGACAGGGATCCGAAGGCGCGGGCGTGCCGGCCGCCAGGACAGAAGATTGCAGCCGGATATCAGGAGGCGAGGTAAGTTTATTTCAATTCATTACTTTAATTGGTTTAAATATTCAAATTGTGGTCCCGTCGCCTAGCAGTAGGGAGGCTGGCACAGTGTCTCGCCGCCGCCAGGAGGATCGGGCTGGGCCCTGCCGGCGTCGAGGTCCCTGGTGGGCCTTATCCAGGGTCATCTTCAGGACGCACCCCCCCCCCCAAAACCCCTGCCACAGATCCCGACATCAAGGGCTCCTTAAAATGTGATGTTGAACCCCTCGCACAGCCTTCATGCACTCACCTCTTCACAGGCTGCAGTCAGTAGAACTGGAAGAACTAGTGAGCAGAGATTCTCTTTAACGTTAACGTTAACGACTGGAGTTTCTATGCATGCTGGAATTGCGATGAGGCTGGGGTGGATCTTCATCCTGCCCATTTGACACCACCGGAAAGCAATGGTATTTTCCAGGACATAGCCTCGTTTGACACAGTGGTTTTCAGAAGTATTCCCACTCCCGAGTGGTGTACCACTGTTGGAAGGAGTCAATTGTAGTTTCAGTAAGGCATTTAAAAGGCTTCAGCTTTTTATAGGTCCAGAGGTATCTTGAAATTAAGAAGACAGAGAGAGACAAGAGAGGTCTGAAATGGCTTAAGCAGAAGCAACTTTAACGTTGCCCGCTATGACAATAGCTCCCAGATCCTCAGACACTGCTATGGATGTTCTGTTGACAGAGATAAGGGCAGAAAGAAACCAAATCTTTAGCACCCAACAGAAAGCCCTGTAAGATGCTATTGCAAGCACAATGGAAGGACATTTCTCAGGCAGTTGTGCCACTTTGATCAACCCACTTATGGCAACACAGTGTTGGCCACGCTTAAGTGAAATTATGAAATTAAGTGAAAAAGAATGCTGGAAGCATGACTCACCTTCATACCTAACATGCCCTCCAGTGTCACGACAAAATGAATGTGACAGGCAATGTCCATAGGACAGCTTACACTCTTTACCATCATTAAACTGTGAATACCTCTCTGCCTGAGAGCAAGGGGATAGTGTTAGACTTAAATGAGAATGGATTGCTACTTAGTCTGTGCTTGAACACATTGTTAGCATGGAATGGTTATAAACACCTGGCTGAAATTAAATGTGGCGCAGTGGTTCGCACCGCAGCCTCACAGCTCCAGCGACCCGGGTTCAATTCTGGGTACTGCCTGTGTGGAGTTTGCAAGTTCTCCCTGTGTCTGCGTGGGTTTCCTCCGGGTGCTCCGGTTTCCTCCCACGTGCCAAAGACTTGCAGGTTGATAGGTAAATTGGCCATTAGCAATTGCCCCTAGTATAGGTAGGTGGTAGGGAAATATAGGGACAGGTGGGGATGTGGTAGGAATATGGAATTAGTGTAGGATTAGTATAAATGGGTGGTTGATGGTCGGCACAGACTCGGTGGGCCGAAGGGCCTGTTTCAGTGCTGTATCTCTAAACTAAACTAAACTCAGGTGCCTTTCTCAATCTTTATTCTCATTACAAAGTAAAAGGTTGTCCACAATGAGCAGTGAAATAGTGCCACTGGGTGAGGAATGCCTACCACCAGAACAGTTAATATGCATATGGAGTAAGTGTTTAAACTCATCAGGAGAGACAGGAAGATGGCGAAGTTGAAGAATGTCTACAGTACAGTGAGCAGTTACAGTCTCCAGACATTTAGTTTAATTGTTGACTGCCTGTCAAGGTTATATATGATAGTCCACTGTCCTAAATGTATACCACGTGAAGCCTTCCTAGGTGATCCTCATCCTGAAGATGATCGGTCTCGAGTGGCCTGACACTCTTGCAGCATTTTCACTGGCCCCATTATTCCCCAACCTTGCCAATTCCCATGGCAAGAGCAGAATGCCTGCTCATTCCACCTTGGTCTCTCCTCAAATGACGTGAGGTGTTTCATATTGTGGATGCCTCCTGCAGTGGCGTATCTTTTGTGGGCATTCTGTGATTTTTGTGTACCAAATGGGAAGATATGAAGTAAGAGATATGGTGGCATCACCCTGCTAAAGTGGAGGAAACGGCTTTAGGGTTGTGCATGTAAGTAGTTGCTGTTAAAGGAGATGGATAGCTATGCTGTAAGATCCCAAATTACTGCCCTGCTTCACCAAAGTGCATTGTAAAGAGTTAGTTTATTGCTGTTAGTTTTAGAGTGATGAGTGTACTGGCGCCGAGGAAGAAAAGGAATTGTAGCTGGTGTATTATTTTGCCTGCCCTGCTCAGGTCATTAAACCTTTTCGCATGGTGCTAGAATGGTTTTCATTTAATTTACCAAGCAGGTCAATTTGCTGAACAGACTGTTCCCACATCAAAAGAAAGACGTTTCATTCAAGGCAATTGGACATGTACTTGAAGAAGACTAATCTGCAGGGTTTTGGGGGAAATGCTGGGGCATGGGACTGAGTCAGACAGCTCTTTCAAAGAGCCAATACAGGGGTAATGGGCCAAATGGCCTTCTTCTGCACTATACAATTCAATGAGGTAATTTAACTCACATATTGGCAGCCCAATCTTATCACAGAATTGTTACAGCACAGAAGGAGGCCATTCGGCCCATCATGTCTGCATTGGCTCTCCAAGTGAGCAATTCACTTATGGGAATAAATATCTGAAAGCAGAGTTCAGGAAACAATCAGACGATTGAGTTTGGCTGTCTTTGTCTCTCTTTCTTTCTCTCTCTCTCGCTCTCTGAGACACAGAAATTCCATGCAGGCATGAAAATGAGTACAGTCTGTAACTGAAGAAGACATGGCAGTTAACTTAGGAACAATTACCTTGAAAATGAATTTTCACCTAAAACAGTGGCAGAATCATATGTTTTATTATATTAATGGATTGAGTAAAATAGGAAAATTATGAATCTTGTTGTGAAAGCAGCATTCTGTTTATTTATGTGTTTCATATAAAATAAACCAGTGGGTTGGTTTATAATCATGCCATGTCCTGGTAGCATGCTTTTCAGTCTGCTTTCCATGAAGACAGGAGATTGCACACGGCACACGTGCAAGATTATGTGTTAACAAGCATTCTATGTTGTGACTGGGTCATGCTATTGTTTAATTAAATTTTGGGCAGTAAAGGCATACTGTGGATTATGGAGCTGCAAAGTCCACCCACAGGAGTAACCAGTTGTATGGTACCTAAGAATATCTAATGGAAGACCATTAATTTATTATTTATTTAAATAACTTCATTTGCAAGCATTTGCAATTGCACATTTGTTGCAATTCCTTCATCATCGCTGAGCCAAAATCCTGGAATACTCTATAACACCATAGGAGAACCATTCTAACAAGGACTATAGGAGGTCAAAAGAAAAACCATCACCACCTTCTCAGAACAATTATGAATGGGAAATAAATACATCTTGCCAGGTTTGACATAGTGAACAAATAGAAACAATATTTTTGCTACATTCAAAAGTTTATCAATGAAACATACAAACATACGAATTAGGAGCAGGAGTAGGCCACTCAGCCCCTCAAGCCTGCTCCGCCATTCAATAAGATCATGGTTGATCTGATTGTAACCTCAAATCCGCATTTCTGCCTACCCCCAATAACCTTTCACCCCCTTGCTTATCAAGAATCTATCTACCTCTGCCTTAAAAATATTCAAAGACTCTACTTATACCATCTTTTGAGGATGAGAGTTCCAAAGACTCATGACCCACTGAGAGAAAACATTTCTCCTCATCTCTGTCTTAAATGGGCGACCCCTAGTTCTAGATCCTCCCACAAGATCAAACATCCTTTCCACATCCACCCTGCCAAGACCACTCAGAATCTTATATGTTCCAATCAAGTCACCTCTTACTCTTCTAAACTCTAATGGATACAAGTCTAGCCTGTCCAACCTTTCCCCAGAAGACAACCCGCCCATTCCAGTATTAGTCTAGTAAACCTTCTCTGAACTGCTTCCAACGCATTTACATCCTTCCTTAAATAAGGAGACCAGTACTGTACACAGTACTCCAGATGTGGTCTCACCAATGCCCTCTATAGCTGAAGCATAACCTCCCTACTTCTGTATTCAATTCCCCTCGCAATAAACAATAACATTCTATTAGCTTTCCTAATTACGTGCTGTACCTGCATACTAACCTTTTGTGATTCATGCACTAGGAAACCCAGATCCCTTTGCATCTCAGAGCTCTGCAATCTCTCAACATTTAGATAATATGCTTCTTTTTTATTCTTCCTGCCAAAATGGACAATTTCACATTTTCCCACATTATACTCCATTTGCCAGATCTTTGCCCACTCACTTAACCGATCTATATCCCTTTGTCGTCTCCTTATGTCTTCCTCACAACTTACTTTCCTACCTATCATTGTGTCATCAGCAAATTGAGCAACCATACCTTCAGTCCCTTCATCCAAGTCAATTATATAAATTGTGAAAAATTGAAGTCCCAGCACTGATTGCTGTGGCACACCACTCGTTACATCTTGCCAACCAGAAAATGACCCATATATGCCTACTGTTTCCTGTTAGCGAGGCAATCTTCAATCCATGCCAAAATGTTACTCCCCACACTATGAGCTTTTATTTTCCACAACAACTTTTGATGTGGCACCTTATCAAATGCCTTCTGGAAATCTAAGTACAGTACATCCACCAGATCCCCTTTGTTACATGTTACGTCTTCAAAGAACTCCAATAATTTGGTTAAACATGATTTCCCTTTCACGAAACCATGTTGACTCTGCTCGATTACCTTGAATTTTTCTAAGTGCCCTGCTATAACGTCTTTAATAAAGGCTTCTAACATTTTCCCTATGACAGATGTTAAGTTAACTGGCTTTCTGTTTCCCTCCCTTTTTGAGTAAAGGTGTTACATTGGCTATTTTCCAATCTAATGGAACCTTCCCCAAATCTAGGGAATTTTGGAAAATTAAAACCAACAGATCAACTATCTCACTAGCCACTTTGTTTAAGACCGAGGATGAAGTCCATCAGGACCTGGGGACTTGTCAGCCCGCAGCTCCAACCATTTGTTCAGTACCACTTCCCTCGTGATTGTAATTTTCTTGGATTCCTCCGTCCCTTCCATTTCCTGATTCACAGCTATTTCTGGGATGTTATTTGTAACTTCTATGGTGAAGACCGATGCAAAATACCTGATCAATTCATCTGCCATCTCCTTATTTTCCCTTATTAATTCCCAGGCTCACTTTTTATAGGACCAATGCTCATATTGTTAATTGTTTCTTTTTAAAATATCTGTAGAAACTCTTACTATCAGTTTTTATATTTGTAGCCAGCTTTCTTTTGTACTCTTATTTTTTCCTCCTGATAAATCTTTTAGTTGTACTTTGCTGCTTTTTATATTCTGTCCAATCTTCTGACCTACCTCCCAGTTTTGCACAATTATTTGCTTTTTCTTTAAGTTTGATACTATCTTTAACTTATTTAGTTAACCACGGATGGTGGGTCCTCCCCTTGGAATTTTTCTTTCTCGTTGGAATGTATCTCTTCTGTGTATTCTGAAATATATGCTTAACTGTCTGCCATTACATTTCTATTGACTTATCTCTTAACTTACTTTGCCAGTTCACTTTTGTGAGCTCTGCTTTTATGCCCTCATAATTGCCCTTATTTAGTTTAAAATACTAATCTAATTGTAATCTTAGACCCACTCTTCTCTCCCTCAAACTGAATGTAAAGTTCATTCATATTATGATCACTGATGCCTAGGGGCGCCTTCACTATGAGGTCATTAATTAATACTATCTCTTTGCACAATACCAGGTTAGTGTAGCCTGCTCTCTGGTTGGCTCCAGAAGGTGCTTTTCTAAGAAGCTATCCCGAAACCATTCAATGAACTCCTCATCTAGGCTATCTTTGCCCATCTAATTTTTCCAGTCTATATGTAGATTAAAATCCCCCATGATTATCGCTGTACCTTTCTGACAAGTGCCCATTATTTCTTCCTTGATACCCTGTCCTACCATGTGGTTACTGTTAGGCGGCCTGTACACCACTTCCACAAGTGACTTCTTGCCTTTATCATTTCTCATCTCAACCCAAACTGCTTCTACATCTTGGTTTCCTGAACTTAGGTCATCCCTCTCAAATATGCTAATACCATCGCACAATAAGGGCTCAGGATGCATGCTTGAAAGTGCAATTTTTATATTGAGGGTGACCAATATATGCGAGTGAATTACGTTGTGTGGGAAAATGTTACTGCAGTTTTTTCACGACTATGATGCCTGGTCAAGTTTGTTGGATCTACAGAAATATCATGTTCCATCTTTCCTCTTTATCACAATCATCTGAATCACCTTACTCCTTCTCCTCCTCTTTCTCAAACAACAAAACAGGTTCTACGCCCAACAAGTCATCTGTTACTTGGAGATAGATGAATCATTTATGAATATAACAACATTGATACCATCAGAATGATATTGAGAATCTGTATTTAGAAGCCTACTCTGCATTAGGATTTGAACTCAATCTCTTTTCAATTTATTGAATGCAGAAACAAAAGGTCAAAGCTATATTACAAATATGTGGGCTGAATTTTACCAGTCCCTCGAACCCACAGGTCGCAGCGCGGGGGCTGGTAAAATGCTGCGGGGAGAGGCCTGCCTCGATGTCGAGAAGGGCCCGCTGCATATTACAGGTGGTGGCGGGACCTCGGTGTGGCCCCACCAGGCGGCGGGCCTTTCATCTCCATATTAAAATGAAGTCTAATGAAATTCAAATTAACCTACCTGCAGGCCGTCGTTCATGCTCCATGTGCCTTTGGATCTCTGCACACCTTTGGAACTCTGCATGGAGTTCCGGGTGAGAACCTGGTGGGAAGGAGGGAGCAATAGAATTTTCAGGGCGGGAGGGATGGAGGAATGGGGAAATCAATTTTAATTGGATGTGGGGATGGTGGGAAGGGGTTGAGGGTCAAAGGGAACTAATTTTGGCAGGGGACTGGAAAGTTCTGAATACTAATAAAAGTTTATTATGGGGGAAGAGGGCAATTAATATATACGTTACCCATTGAGAGGGTGGGAGATGGGATTTAGAGTTGAAATTTAAATTTATTTTCATTTCCTGGAGATCGAGTCCTTAAAACGTTACTGAAGGGCTTGAAGCCTTTTAAAAATGGCGGTGGCACCGCCTGCAAGGTGGCACTGGATGCCGTTGCTGGGGATGAGGCAGCTGCCCCCTTACATCATCGGGGGCGGCCTCTCTATCCCCTCTATTTAAATGAGCCCCGTGCGAAATATCGTGGGGGCTCCTTGGCGGCCGCTGAATGCAGGCACCGTGCTGAGAAAAGTCAGGCCATGTTAAAATGTGGTTAGCACAGAGTTAACACAGAATACACATTTATGGCAACTATATACAATGAATTTTCTATATTATATATTTGTGTGTAGAAAATTAAGTTACCAGAATCAAACGAGTCGCTTGATAATGGTAAAATTCTCTATCCACACTGCTGTCTGTGGTTTTTTGGAGGGGGCAAATCCATCCTACGTTCCTGTAGGAGTAAAATAAAAAAGAACAGAGTGGGACTTTTAGCACCTTGAGCCTGTTGCACTTTCCAATGATATCATGACTGACATTTGTTATAGGGCCCTGAACTATGGTATTCTTTTTGGGTCAATTAATTGTTTATAGCATTGTTCAGTGTCCCTTAGGATATTTACTTACTCATCTTTCTTGGGCATTTCAGTTGCAAGTTTTAATACCCTTCATCCCTCTGAGCTGTACTGTAGCAAAACTTGAAATATCCTTCTAGCATTTGAAGCACTTTTTTTTAACCAAAGCCGATAGGACTGGAATACGCTCAGTGGAACAACACAACCAAAATGGCAAAACTATACTGCGAAGTGCAGTCTGTTACCATTTAATTATAACATAACATTTGTTACTTCATAAGATGTTATGTAGACTGTAATGTATTAGTATACAACTTACTGTATTAACCAAAGGTTATTATTTGAGGTAGATCCCTTTCTTCTTTCTTTGGCCTCCTTGTCTCGAGAGACAATGGATACGGGCCTGGAGGTGGTCAGTGGTGTGTGGAGCAGTGCCTGGAGTGGCTATAAAGGCCAATTCTAGAGTGACAGGCTCTTCCACAGGTGCTGCAGAAAAATTTGTTTGTCGGGGCTGTTACACAGTTGGCTCTTCCTTGCACCTCTGTCTTTTTTCCTGCCGACTGCTAAGTCTCTTCGACTCGCCACACTTTAGCCCCGCCTTTATGGCTGCCCGCCAGCTCTGGCGAACACTTGCAACTGACTCCCACGACTTGTGATCAATGTCACAGGATTCTCATGTCGCTTTTGCAGACGTCTTTAAAGCGGAGACATGGACAGCCGGTGGGTCTGATATCAGTGGCGAGCTCGCTGTACAATGTGTCTTTGGGGATCCTGCCATCTTCCATGCGGCTCACATGGCCAAGCCATCTCAAGCGCCGCTGACTCAGTAGTGTGTATAAGCTGGGGATGTTGGCTGCCTCGAGGACTTCTGTGTTGGAGATACGGTCCTGCCACCTGATGCCAAGTATTTTCCGGAGGCAGCGAAGATAGAATGAATTGAGACGTCACTCTTGGCTGACATACGTTGTCCAGGCCTCGCTGCGATAGAGCAAGGTACTGAGGACACAGGCTTGATACACTTGGACTTTTGTGTTCTGTGTCAGTGCACCATTTTCCCACACTCTCTTGGCCAGTCTGGACATAGCAGTGGAAGCCTTTCCCATGCGCTTTAAGATCCCTTTAAGATAAGGTAAATCTAACTACAAATACTGGAAATAGCTAGCAGTCCAGGTAGTATCTGTAAAGCAAGGTAATGTTTTTCTTTCAGTGGCGCAGTGGTTAGCACCGCAGCCTCACAGCTCCAGGGACCCGGGTTCAATTCTGGGTACTGCCTGTGTGGAGTTTGCAAGTTCTCCCTGTGGGAGAGTGAGGGAGAGTGGGGGAGAGTGGGGAGGTGGAGGGGGAGAGAGAGGGGGAGAGAGAGGGGAAGGAAAGAGAGAGAGAGAGGGGAAGGAAAGAGAGAGAGAGGGCAAGGAAAGTGAGAGAGAGGAAGGAAGGAAAGTGGGTGGAAGGAAAGAAAGAGAGAGAAAGGACGAGAGAGAGGGAGATGAGAGAGAGAGAGAGAGAGACGAGAGAGTGTTGGGAGAGAGAGAGAGAGAGTGTTGAGAGAGAGAGAGTGTTGGGGGAGAGAGAGTGGAGATAGAGAGGAGAGAGATAGAGAGGAGAGAGATAGAGAGAGGGAGAGATAGAGATAGGAGAGAGGAAGAGACAGAGAGGAGAGAGAGAGAGATAGAGATAGAGAAAGAAAAGAGAGGGGAGAGGGAGGAGGGGAGAGAGAGGGAGAGAGAGAGGGGGAGGGGGTAGGGGGAGAGGGGGTAGGGGGAGAGGGGGTAGGGGGAGAGGGGGTAGGGGGAGAGGGGGGGTAGGTGGAGAGAGAGAGAGAGGGGGGGAGAGAGAGAGGGGGGGAGAGAGAGAGAGGGGGAGAGAGAGAAGGGGGGGAGAGAGAGAAGGGGGGGAGAGAGAGAAGGGGGGGGAGAGAGAGAAGGGGGAGAGAGAGAAGGGGGAGAGAGAGAGAAGAGGGGGGGGGGAGAGAGAGAGAAGAGAGGGGGGGGGAGAGAGAGAAGAGGGGGGGGGGGAGAGAGAGAAGAGAGGGGGGGGGAGAGAGAGAGAGAAGAGAGGGGAGGGGAGAGAGAGAAGAGAGGGGGGGGGAGAGAGAGAAGAGAGGGGGGGGAGAGAGAGAAGAGAGGGGGGGGGGGAGAGAGAGAAGAGAGGAGGGGGGAGAGAGAGAAGAGAGGAGGGGGGAGAGATGAGAGGGGGGGGGGGAGAGAGAGGAGGGGGGGGGGAGAGAGAGAGGGGGGGGGGGGGGGGAGAGAGAGAGAGGGGGGGGGGGGGGAAGAGAGAGAGGGGGGGGGGGAGAGGGGAGAGAGAGAAGGGGGGGGGAGAGAGAGAAGGGGGGGGGGGGAGAGAGAGAAGGGGGGGGGGGAGAGAGAGAAGGGGGGGGGGGGAGAGAGAGAAGGGGGGGGGGGAGAGAGAGAAGGGGGGGGGAGAGAGAGAAGGGGGGGGGGGAGAGAGAGAAGGGGGGGGGGAGAGAGAGAAGGGGGGGGGGAGAGAGAGAAGGGGGGGGGGAGAGAGAGAGAAGGGGGGGGGGGAGAGAGAGAGAGAAGGGGGGGGGGGGGAGAGAGAGAAGGGGGGGGGGAGGAGAGAGAGAAGGGGGGGGGGAGAGAGAGAAGGGGGGGGGGGGGAGAGAGAGAGGGGGGGGGAGAGAGAGAAGGGGGGGGGGAGAGAGAGAAGGGGGGGGGGGGAGAGAGAGAGAAGGGGGGGGGGGAGAGAGAGAGAAGGGGGGGGGAGAGAGAGAGAAGGGGCGGGGGGGAGAGAGAGAAGGGGGGGGGAGAGAGAAGGGGTGGGGGGGAGAGAGAGAAGGGGGGGGGGTGAGAGAGAAGGGGGGAGAGAGAAAGGGGGGGGGGGGAGAGAGGAGAAGGGGGGGGGGGGAGAGAGAGAAGGGGGGATGAGAGAGAGAGAAAGAGAAGGGGGGGGGAGTGGGAGAAAGAGAGAAGGGGGGGGGGACGAGAGAGAAGGGGGGGGGGGAGAGAGAGAGAAGGGGGGGGGGGGAGAGAGAGAAGGGGGGGGGGGGAAGAGAGAGAAGGGGGGGGGGGATAGAGAGAAGGGGGGGCGGGAGAGAGAGAAGGGGGGAGGGGGGAGAGAGAGAGAAGGGGGGGGGGGGGAGAGAGAGAAGGGGGGGGGGGGGAGAGAGAGAGAAGGGGGGGGGGGAAGAGAGAGAAGGGGGGGAGGGGGGGGGGAGAGAGAAGGGGGGGGGAGGGAGAGAGAGAAGGGGGGGGGGGGGGGAGAGAGAGGGGGGGGGGGGGGGAGAGAGAGAAGGGGGGGGGGGAGAGAGAGAAGGGGGGGGGGAGAGAGAGAAGGGGGGGGGGGAGAGAGAGAGAGGGGGGGGGGAGGAGAGAGAGAGGGGGGGGGGGGAGAGAGAGAGAGGGGGGGGGGGAGAGAGAAGGGGGGGGAGAGAGAGAAGGGGGGGGGAGAGAGAGAAGGGGGGGGGGAGAGGAGAAAGGGAGGGAGAGAGAGAAGGGGGGGGGGGGGAGAGAGAGAAGGGGGGAGAGAGAAGGGGGGGGGGGGAGAGAGAGAAGGGGGGGGAGAGAGAGAAGAGAGGGGGGGGAGAAGAGAAGAGAGGGGGAGAGAGAGGGAGAGGGAGAGAAGAGAGGGGGGGGAGAGAGAGAAGAGGGGGGGGGGAGAGGAAGAGAGAGGGGGGGGGGGAGAGAGAAGGGGGGGGGGAGGAGAAGGGGGGGGGGGAGAGAGAGAAGAGGGGGGGGGAGAGAGAGAAGGGGGTGGGGAGAGAGAGAAGAGGGGGGGGGGGAGAGAGAGAAGAGGGGGGGGAGAGAGAGAAGAGGGGGGGGGGAGAGAGAGAAGAGGGGGGGGGAGAGAGAGAAGAGGGGGGGGGGGAGAGAGAAGAAGAGGGGGGGGGGAGAGACGGAGAGAAGAGGGGGGGAGAGAGGAGAGAAGAGGGGGGGGGAGAGAGAGAGATGCAGGGGGGGGAGAGAGAGAGAAGAGGGGGGGGAGAGAGAGAGAAGAGGGGGGGGGGAGAGAGAGAGAAGAGGGGGGGGAGAGAGAGAGAGAAGAGGGGGGTGGGGG